>NC_090444.1:1123786314-1126186314 GCF_031143425.1 Pleurodeles waltl | reverse complement strand
GGGGGCAGCTAGCAGGAAAGAACTCCCATGGAGAACCATTATATCAGTGGAAAAAGTGAAAGAAGATATTTGATTCTTCTTTAAAAGTTGGGGGTGGGGAAGAAGCATGTGATGTTCATGAAATGGTCAAAATGCTGGACATGCATTTTTAGCCTCAAATGTCCATCTGTCACTGTGTTAATGTGGAAGGTTCAGGGGACTTTTAATGTGATGCCATGCCCCTCTTTGCTACCATGATGGCCATCCCAGTACCAACAACAGTGGGGAAAGTTCTTACACCCTACCTAGCACCTCAGAGAGTTAATCAAACACAACCTCCCAGAATCGTTTTATGACTGGGCAGGCCCATACCATATAGTGGAAGTGTGCAGGAATCTGGGAGCAGCTGAAGCACTCAGTACGTGCAAGGAGACCCGCCTTGCACAGATTGTCTGGAATAAGATACTCAACAAAAATATTGTTACCTTTAAATAAACATATAGGGGCTCATTATGAACCATGGTGGTTAAGACCGCCATGCCGGCGGCGGCAGCAAAGACCGCCACCAGCACAGCGGTCTAAACCGCCATATAATGAACACAGAGAGGGCCGCCTGTGGTGGCCCCCTTCCACCACCAGGCTACCGCTGACAGGCAGCCTCAGGATGGTAGAAATCATTATCCGACAGGGCAGCGCTGCAAGCAGCGCTTCCCTTCAGATAGTGATCCCTTTTCCTCCAGCCTTTTCCTGGCGGGTTCCCCCGCCAGAGAAAGCCTGGCAGAAGGGGTGCTCTGGGGCCCCCCTGGGAGCCCCTGCACTGCCCATGCACTTAGCATGGGCAGTGCAGGGCCCCTCGTGCAGTTCCCCGTCGCGCAGGTCACTGCCCGATTTACGGGCAGTGATCTGCGCGACGGGTGCTGCTGCACCCGCTGCACACCAGCATTGGGGGCGGCTCCATTTGGAGCTGCTGTCAATGTTACGGCCCTTTTCCCTGCTGGGCCGGTGGGTGGAAACACTGTTTCCGCCCGCCGCCCCAGCAGGGAAAACATTATACGGCCGGCGGGGGGGTTGTTAGGCTGGCAGTCTTCTGTTGACCACCAGTACTGATCTCGGCGGTTTTTACTGCCGAGATCATAATGAGGGCCATAATCTGTCAAAAGTATTGTTTGCCACATTATCAACTACAATATAATCACTAAAACATTTAAATAATCATTAATTAAAATATAAAAAATACTTTTCATATAAAACAACTACTTCAAATAAACTCCAAACTTGTTACACGTATTAAGTTAAAGAAAAATATATTACACCAACAAAATATTAACCAGTTACCCAAAAAATATATGTCTAAAATACATAAAATAAAACACCCAAAATAATTAGTATTAACTACAAACATTTCATACTGACCTAAATACTATATAATATATAATCATATCCACAAATAGCAAACTATATATTATATATTAAAAATAAAACCTACGTTAGCATTTACCATAGAAGGATTCAACAGAAAAAAAATCAAATTCTACGAATGAACCAATAACTTAAAATTACAAACAAATTTACCAATAAACTCAAAAATAAAAGCAGCACTAATTTAAACAAATTATTACTTCAAAAATGACAAACGCTACAAGACGAGGAAACTCTGCCGGATTTCTCAACAAAGCATGAGGAAGAAATATAAACATCTCAACAACTGCATAACTAAGTAAGTAATACCTATATCTAAATCAAAATGCAACCATAATTAATCTTAAAAATAGCTAATAAATAATACACTCTCCACTTTTATCCTTTTACTTAGACTTCCAAAAACAAAAAATCTACAACTTATAAACTAATGAACTGCCAGAAAATACCAGCTATCAGAAACCAGCAAAAATATATAAGAAAGTAAGCATACGTAAATAATAATCTCACCAAAATAGCGAGCAAAATAAATTAAATAACCCCAACCTATATAAACTGCCAATAAAGTACCATTTAAAATTAAACTTACTTTTTTTTATTCAACATAAAAGGAAGCACCTGCTCCACATTAGAACACCAACAACAGAAATGCTACTAAACTGTGCTAAACATCTCAGCTGAAAATAAATGTAAGTATACAAAATAAACATAATAGCATTTTTTTATATGTTATTAACAAATGTGCAATAGTTAAAATATATATATATTTATACTATTACACTACTTGCAGATACAATGACAGAGAGAGCCAAGTTTATCACTTCACAGAAAGGAAAGCAATTACTAAATCATATGGGCTACACCTACAGCCAAGAAAGTGCATTAACTGAAACTATAAGCTAGAAATATACTAAATATTACCCTAATGCATGCTATTGGAGGGCAACTACAAAAGATTATGGGGGTGATTCTAACTTCGGCGGGCGGCGGAGGCCGCCCGCCGAAGTTCCCCCACCAAAATACCGCTCCGCGGTCGAAAGACCGCTGAGGGTATTTTGGGATTTGCCCTGGGCTGGCGGGCATCCGCCAAAAGGCCGCCCGCCAGCCCAGGGCAAATCAACCTTCCCACTAGGACGCCGGCTCAGAATTGAGCCGGCGTAGTGGGAAAGTGCGACGGGTGCAGTGGCACCCGTCGCGTATTTCAGTGTCTGCATAGCAGACACTGAAATACTTTGTGGGGCCCTCTTACGGGGGCCCCTGCAGTGCCCATGCCATTGGCATGGGCACTGCAGGGGCCCCCAGGGGCCCCGCGGCACCCCCTACCGCCATCCTGTTCCTGGCGGGAGTCCCACCAGGAACAGGATGGCGGTAGGGGGTGTCAGAATCCCCATGGCAGCGGAGCGCGCTCCGCCGCCATGGAGGATTCTGCAGGGCAGCGGGAAACCGGCGGGAGACCGCCGGTTTCCCGCATCTGACTGCGGCCGAACCGCCGCGGTCAGAATGCCCTGCGGGGCACCGCCGGTCTGTCGGCGGTGCTCCCGCCGACCCTGGCCCCGGCGGTCTCTGACCGCCGGGGTCAGAATGACCCCCTATGTTGTAACAAATATAAAAGAGCACAACCCTCCCCAGATGTGACAGAAATAGAAGTTGGGAAAATATTGCAATATATGAGAGAGGCAATCACTAGCTCTCAGGAACCCACAAGCAAAATCCTTAAAAATATACTACCTAGAGGCCCTGAACAGGTAAGAGGGCATATACCATCTATACTCACTTTAAAACCTTTAATTACATGAACTAAAAAAGCCACCAGTGATAACCCACTTTCCTCTAGAAGATATTATAACATAAACATACCTGAACATTTAAGAATTACACACAATAAGTAATCTTTCCTTAAGCATGACAACTTAAATGATGAGAGACAAATTGTAATATTATCTACAGCAAACAACTTAATGAAACTTAAACAATGTGAAACCTGGATGATGGATGGGACTTTCAAAATGTGTCCCAAACCATTCACTCAGATATACACCCTACATGGTGAATATCAAAATACAAGTATCCCATGTATGTATGTCCTACTACTAAATAAACAAAGCTGCACTTACTAAAAGTTCTTAAACCATGTATAACATAAAATAAACAATTTTTACCCCCAAAAATAATAGACATTGAGCAAGCCATGCTTCAAACCATTCTTAAAACATACTCCTACACAGCAATACAGGATTTACTATAATTTCAACCAAAGTAGATGGAGACACCTCCAAAAATCTGTACTGAGCATACAATCCTCCAAAACAGCCAATTCGCCTTTGAAATAAAAAAATTATAGCACTGGCCGATGTCTCTGTCACAGAAGTAGCCAACCCCTACAACTTACTAATAGAAAGCCCCTTCTTCCAACAAAATGAAGACAAACTTAGGGGGTCATTCTGAACCTGGCGGTCATGGACCGCCAGGGCCAACGACCGCGGAAGCACCGCCAACAGGCTGGCGGTGCTTCCGGGGGCATTCTGACCGCGGCGGTAAAGCTGCGGTCAGAAAAGGGAAGCCAGCGGTTTCCCGCCGGCTTCCCGCTGCCCCAGGGAATCCTCCACGACGGCGCTGCAAGCAGCGCCGCCATGGGGATTCCGACCCCCTTCCCGCCATCCTGTTTCTGGCGGTTTTCACCGCCAGAAACAGGATGGCGGGAACGGGTGTTGTGGGGCCCCTGGGGGCCCCTGCAGTGCCCATGCCACTGGCATGGGCAGTGCAGGGGCCCCCTAACAGGGCCCCATTAAGATTTTCAGTGTCTGCTTGGCAGACACTGAAAATCGCGACGGGTGCAACTGCACCCGTCGCACACCAGCAACTCCGCCGGCTCCATTCGGAGCCGGCATCCTCGTTGCTGGGGCTTTCCCGCTGGGCGGGCGGCCTTTTGGCGGTCGCCCGCCAGCCCAGCGGGAAAGTCAGAATGACCGCCGCGGTCTTTTGACCGTGGTACGGTCTTCTGGCGGTTCCCGCCAGGCGGGCGGCTTCTGCCGCCCGCGGGGATCAGAATGACCCCCTTTTTGCCTGATTTAAGAAAAGTGGCACTGCACCCAGTGCAGCACCACTTTTATTGCGTAACAAAGCACCCCCCCTAACGCCACCATGAGTGCGCTGTATCTGATATAGGGTACACCATGGCAGTAGTTAGGAAAACTAGTGTCAACATTTTTGACACTAGTTTGGAGCTTTGCAGGGTTAGTGTAAAAAATGTTGACTCTAATCCTGCAAAGCCCATTGAGGCCTATTATAAATAATGGCGTGTCTCCTTTTAGCGCCTGCTCTGAGCAGGCATTAAAAGTGCCAAAAAAATGATGCAAAGAAATCTCTTAGATTTCTTTGCGCCCTTTTTTGCACCCCCTAACAGGGGAACGTCCCCTTTGCATACATTATGCCTGGTACAGGTATAATGGTGCTCAAAGGGTTACAAAGTGGTGCAATGCATGCATTGTAACACTTTGTAAATTTGGCACAGCAATTTTGGACTCGTTGGGCCATATTAGCATAAAGTAAATTATGCTATTGTGGTGCAAGGAGGGGCTATGGGCTTTTAAATCTGCCCCTTACTACCCTAAAGACTATTTCGAAGACACTTGGGCCCATATTTATACTTTTATAGTGCCGCATTTGCGTAATTTTTTGACCCAAAAGCGGCGCAAATTTGCAAAATACAATTGTATTTTGTAAGTTTGTGCCGCTTTTGTGTCAAAAAGCGGTGTAATTGCGGCGCTAAAAGAAGTATAAATATGGGCCTTGGGCCGTGATTTATACTTTTTTTCGTGCAATACTGCTCTAACGCAGTTTTGCACCAAAAAGTTTAGCACCGGCTTGCACCATTTCTGTGTACCAGCCGGGCACCATATTTATGGAATGGTACAAGCCAGTGCAAAGCGTGGGCTAGCGTAAAAAATAAAAAGACGTTGGTTGGGTAGTGCTGGTGCTATGGAAGAAGGGGTTTTTGCACCCAAAAATGACGTTAGGCAGGTTAGGGTAAAAAAAAAATTACTCTAACTTGCCTAGATGCCTCGAGTAATTTTCTGACGTAAAACCAACCATACCACAAGACTCCTGTCTTAAAAAAGACAGGAGTCATGCCCACCACTACCAATGGCAAGCACAGGGGACCAGGGACCCCTGGGCATGGCCATTGCACCCAGTGCTATGTAGGGGGGCCCATTGTAGGGCCCCCTATGGCACTTCGAAAAATAAAATGAAATACTTACCTGTACTTACCTGTGCTAACCTGGGATGGGGTCCCCAACCCTCTGCATTCTCTCTGGTGGGGGGGTGGTGGTCCTGGGGCCTGGGGAGGGCACCTGTGGGCTTATTTCATGGTGTTCCACCATGGAAATAGGCTTACAGGCCCCTAATGCCTGCCCTGACCCAGGCATTATAAAATGGGGCAAAGCAAGCTTTGCATCAGTTTTTGACCCCTCCTCCCTCCCGTGCACCATTTTTGCACGGGAGTATAAATATGGCGTTAAGGCCATAGAGTCATTTTTTGCATGGGAACACCTACCTTGCATCTCATTAAGGCAAGGTAGATTTCCACTTCCAAAAAACGACTTTAACTCCATTAATTTGGTGCTAGACGGGTCTAACGCCAAAGTATACATATGGAGTTAGTTTTGCACCGAAGTAGAGTAAATAAATAGTGACGCTAATTTGGTGCAAACAGAGTATGAATATGCCCCTTGGTTGGCAGATTGCATCGTCCCGGGCACAAATGCCAACCCAAATTCCAAATACCATGGTGGAATGTCTATGACAGCACCTTGGCACAGGAAGCCAAACAAACAATGCAGTGGAAGGATGGCACAATGCCTTTTATTTCACATTAGGCAGAATCCAACCTACAACGTTCAAATTTATAGAAGCAGTACGAAAAGAACAAAGCTACCAAGAACTAGGAATCTGTTAGCAAACAAACCAAAGAATGCATGACATGCTACAATTTAAAGTCACACTCTTCGTAAATAACAAAGGAGTAGGTTACTCAGAAAGGATAGCCGAAAGCATATTATAAACTAAATATTACCCTACCAAAGTCTACAAAAAGTATGACGAACTCTAAACCAACAAATCAAATATATTTTTTAAATTATTTATATAACTTTTCATTTCATCAGTTAAACCATTATTTTAAAAAAACAATATAAATAAAGACTGATATAATTAAAATATTGATACATTATAACAAAAAAAAAAATTACAGAGGCTCTCCCAACTTGGGAGAGCCCGGAGTATGGTTGGAGAGCCGAGGCCCAAACCAGGGTTGTGGAGTGAACTGCAGCGATCCTGGGGCTGGCCGAGGAGTGTGACTGGCTGGCCGGGCACAGCCTCAGAAGTGTGTGCTTCAGGTGTCTCGCCCACCTCTTCCTGGGTCAGCTTTGTTCCTTTATAAGAGGCATGAGTGGGTCTCTTGGTTCTTGCTCGCCATTGTCAGCACAACACCAAGGACTTCTTCTGCCCCCCACACGGCAACACAGATGCCCGCACTCTGCCACCATCTGCTGTCTGCACCACAGCCTGCAGCAGCACTAGGACACCCCCGGGAGCCACACAGGCTTGAGCTCTAGTTTCCCAACTCACCATCTCAAGAGCGAGAGACACAGGGGGGTGCTCGGATGTGGGCTGCAGCAGATGGGTCAGATGTATTGATGTGTTTACCTTTCCTTTTCAGTAGTCAATCGGGATCATTCAAAGTCATGTGCTTATTTTTATGTCATGTTTAATACCTTTTCTCCTGTAGGACGTTGTAATGGTTGTCACATTTAAGTGCACTGGCAGGTGAGGTCATGATTGGTGGCGACATTAACATTTTGGGTCCATGTATGCCATCCTTTTATAGTAAAATTAACAGCGGTGTCACTAGACCCTCCAAGGGGTGCTGGCAGCAAGTTGAAAGGAAGATGCAGTGGCGTGAGGGAAGGCCTTGGCAACTACTTGCCCAAGCACAGTTAGTGCCAGCTAGCACAGACCCTTGTAGGGCAAGGCATGTGGGTGTTGGGGATGCTTGAGGTAGGTATCCTAAGGACAACAGGGCCCCCTGCACAAGGTATGGGAGACAGAAGGGAGGGTGCCTCCATAAGGAGGGGCCCATGCGTATTCTTTTTGGATATGGGGTTTAGGAGGAAGGGCCACAAACCCGGTCATGATCTCATGCGGAACGATTATGTTTTGTTGGTTGTACAGGAACAAACTGGTTATGGTTAGGTAACTCCCATGTACTAGAGTCTCTGTTAAGGCTAAGTCTTCACAATTGTAAATAAGATGTAAATAATGTGGATTACTTTGCATGATTCTTTAAAAATTGTGTTTTCTGTATATGTGCAATAAATACAACCAGATGTCGTATGACTCCTAACCCAAAAGAGCTGGACTCGGGCCTTGTCAATAACGTCAGTAAATTGGGATTGGTGGGGTTTGGGCTTCCCTGGAATATCAGCGACTACCTGGCCATATATAACCATCACCAACCAAAATAGTTAAAATCAAATGCAATCTATCACAGAAAATAATTACAACACATAAGCCAAACAATTCTACATAACAATCAAGATGTCCTCAGCTTGGTGGTTCTATAATGCTATATGCCTATATTTCCTTCACCACTCAGTTGGGGGTCTTTGTAGTTACGGAACCTCTAATGATGGGGCAGGTTGGAGAGGGCGGGTATATTAGTTCTATTAGGAATACATATACCTGTGTCCTCTTTTGAGGCCTGAAGTAAGGTTGATAATTACATAACTTTATAGAATTGTAGAATGGTGACACTGACTTGCTCCTATAAACACGTTATGTTATTCTATTCTCTTATACTATATCATTGCATCTCCCCATCGAGATGCGGTATTGTGGTATTGTATTATAGATACTTCATATGGTATATTTCAGTAGATGTATATCTTAGAAATTATTACTAGATAGCAGACATTTTCGGGAAGCTTTGCCTCCATTGATTGTCTCTATTGTTTCATTTGTTTGACATTTCACTGGTGTGGCCGTTTCAGGTTTTCAGTTGTATGATGCATGCGGATGTAAAGGGCTTATTGCTCGCTCTCTGTTTCTGTATGCTGTATATTGTTTTGAAACATGACAATAAAAATATACCACACAAAAAAAGTACTGTTCTGTTGCTGCAAAGCTTTCTCTTTCTTCGAGGAATAAAAAAGCAATCCATCAAAAATGAGATAAATAAATTCAAAATTTCCAATAAAATGCAAAAATATAACTGTTAGACCTGACACCCCTAAATTTTTGCCTGCCTCCCTTCACTCTTGTGACACTTTGCCACTGCTAATCAGTGCTAAAGTGCATATGCTCTCTCCCTTAAAACATGGTGACAATGGCTCATACCCAATTGGCTTATCTAATTTACTTGTAAGTCCACAGTAAAGTGCACTACATGTGTCCAGGGCATGTATATTAAATGCTACTAGTGGGCCTGCACACTTGTTGTGCCACCCACATCAGTAGCCCCTTAACCATGCCTCGGGCCTGCCATTGCAAGGCCTGTGTGTGCAGTTTCGCTGCCACTTCAACTTGACATTTAAAAGTACTTGCCAAGCCTTAAACTCACCTTTTTCTACATATAAGTCACCCCTAAGGTAGGCCCTAGGTAACCCATAGGGTGGGGTGCTATGTAGATAAAAGGCAGGACATACACCTGTGTAGTTTAAATGTCCTGGTAGTGTAAAACTCCTAAATTCGTATTACACTGCTGTGAGGCCTGCTCATTGCATAGGCTAACATTAGGGCTACCCTCATATACTGTTTGAGTGGTAGATTCTGATCTGAAAGGAGTAACAAGGTCATATTTAGTATGGCCAGAATGGTATTACAAAATCCTGCTGACTGGTGAAGTTGAATTTATTATTACTATTTTAGAAATGCCACTTTTAGAAAGTGAGAATTTCTCTGCAGTTAAATCCTTCTGCGTCTTCCAAACCATGTCAGGCTGGGTTGGTTGACAGCTCCCTTGTGCATTTCACTCAGATAACCCCAAACACAGGATGCTCATTCACACCTGCACACATCTGCATACTGGATGTGTCTTTCTGGGCTGGGATGGTGGAGCGCCTGACACTTACATGTCAATGGACAGGGGCACACAATAGACTGCCAAACTCCCTGCTGGGACCCTGGCAGACAAGATGGAACTGAAAGGGGACCTTGTGCACTTCTAAGCCACTCTTTGAAGTCTCCCCCACTTCAAAGGCACATTTGGGTATTTAAACCGGGTCTCTGACCCTACCAACTCAGACAATTCTTGACAAGATACCTACTGGGAAAGAAACTCTGAACCAGAACCTGCAATCTGCTAAGAGAAGCTGCCTGGCTGCCAGAAGGACTCACCTGACTGATTTACTATGAAGGGCTGCTGCCTTGCTGTTGCCCTGTTGCCTTGCTGCCCTCTGGCTCTGCTGAGAAGTGTTCTCTAAGGGCTTGGATTGAGCTTGCCTCCTGTTTCCAGAAGTCTCAGGGCCAAAAAGACTTCATCTCTGCACAGAACTCCTTGTGCAGTGAAAATCAATGCACAGCCTTCCGTACTCGACGCAAAGCCTGCCCTGCGGTGAGAAAATCACTGCAACGCTGAACCAGAACGGCGCAGCCGGGCTCCCCGGGTGGAGATCGACCCAGCGCTAGTGTTGCGAACAGAACATCGAAACATGACCCACTGGATTGATGCATCGCTGAGCCAGAATGACACAGCCTGACTTCCTGCGAGAGGAATCTATGCAGCACCTGCCGTGCAACAGAAATTTTCCTGCATTGCCCACCGGATCGACGCAGCTCCTCTGACTTTGTTCCTGCAAAGGCCAGGAGTTCCCTGCATCATCCCCAGGGCATCCAAATACCCCACAACCCAAAGAGGATCTAAGTCTGTGAGCTGGAAATCACACAAAGCCCTTGCTGGGTGGAAAAGCATTGACGCATCGTCTGTGTGCGCCTGGAGAAACCACCGCACACACCCCATTTTCCATGCATCCCCTCCTATGCGGTCCCGTGCAGATAATTTAGATGCAAACCAGGGACTTTTTCCATGCAAGAGACACTTATTGCTTTTTAAGAACTAAAGACTCTATCTATCATTACAAAAGTGATATTTCAACTTGTATTTCTCAAACCTTGATCGTTTTGACCTTAATCTACTCAGATAAATATTGTATATTTTTCTAAACCTGTGTGGTGTATTTTTGTGGTCTTATACTGTGTCATTGCATGATTTGTTGCACAAATACTTTACATATTGCTTTCTAAGTTAATTCTGACTGCTCCGTGCCATGCTACCAGAGGGTGGGCACAGGATAATTCGGATTGTGTGTGACTTACCCTGACTAGAGAGAGGGTCCTTGCTTGGACAGGGGTAACCTGACTGCCAACCAACGACCCCATTTCTAACAATAAAAAACCCAGCCGAAATTGCTCAAAGGAATCTAAAGCATTGAATTTGCAGAAAAACACGAAAAAAAATTTAAACAAAGAACCAATCAAGGAAAGCTGAAAAATAAGGATAGCAAAGTATAAACCATTGGTTTCTTTCAATTGAAATAGATTTCCTTTCAAATTAAAACATAAACTCAAAATACCCATAGAATGTGTACGTAGACAAAACTCTGTAAAGTAAAATAAAATACAGCCACAAAGCACATTACATTCCCAAAAGTACATAGACATGACAGTGAAACATCCTAATATAAATGACATTGCACAATTAAACATAGCATATGCAGTATACCAAAACGCCAAATGACACACTAATGAAAAACACTAACAGAAATACATCTAAATGCACTAAAGAAACCCACAAACAACAGTATAATTAACTTTGAAATCTTCCTGCTAAATCCCCCTACCTTCAAAACCCTTAAAAAATCCTTAAAAAAAGACTTACCTGTTCCGACGAACTGCACCACCTTACCGTGACCTTGTTCTGGGAAAATAGACTAGAAATAACACAAATAGATTACAGAATATAAGGTAGGAGTACAAAAAAATACCACCAAATAAAACAAAAAAAAGTCTATCTTTATTATTAAACATGGAAAACATAACTAATAATGTTCTAAAATAATGGAAAGATTGTAAAATGTAAATTAAATACTAGTATTAAATCCATACAATTATTTAAAATATTCTAATAAAAAATATGTTAAAATATTGTTCAGAGTATGCAAATAACTAAAATTATGAATTAATAAAAAAAAAATAGCAATGGAAAAATAAGAGTAGAAAATGAGCAACATACAAATATATATAAATATAATTTGTTATTTTTCCTTATGTTAAAGGTAATGATTTTTTATTTACTAAATGTTATTTTTTTTCATTTTACTTGGAATATACATGATTAAAAATGTAAGACTATAGAACAATTAAAAATGATGAGCAAATAAAAATAGAAAGATGTGTGACATGTCTTTATTATACAATATTTGTAGAATATGTTGGAAACTAAAAGGGTGACAATTACTATTCCCTTTCCAATCTAAACCAATTTGGGGAAGGTGTTAGACAATAAAAGGGTGACATTTGCTATTCCCACTACAACTTAGCCATGTTGGGGAAAGAAGTTGGACACTAAAGGGGGGACATTTACTATTTCCACTCCAATCTAAACCAATTTAGGGAAAAAGGTGGACACTAAAGGGGTACATTTACGATTCCCGCTCCAATCTAAATCACTTTAGGGAAGATGTTGGATGCTACACGGGTGACATTTGTTATTCCCACTCCAATCTAAACCAACTTAGGGAAGGTGTTGGACACTGAAGGGGTAATGTTTACTATTCCAACTACAATCGAAACTAATTTGGTGAAGGTGTTGGATACTAAAGGGGTGACATTTACTATTCCCACTCTAAGTGAACCATATTAAGGAAAGGTGTTGGATACTAAGGGGCCAATTACGAGTTTGGCGCCAGACTTCTGCGGTGGCGGCCCCAAGAAGACCTCCGCGTTGGTGGTCTCCAGACCGCTGTTTTATGAAGTATGCAGACTGAACCACCGACCACCAAAACAAATGGCTGTCCACCAGCTGTGCGGCGGCCTGCAATCTTGGAGGTGCATACTCAATCGCTGTCATGGCTGTGGGGAACGATCGAGCCCGTTGCAAAAACACAGTCGATGTAGCGGTCTCCTTGCGGCAGTTAGCTGACAGCGGTTGGCCGCCATGGAATGCATTCAGCAAAGCAACAGATAAGTGCCCATTGGATGGTTTCAAAAACAACACAGCTGACATACATTGGCCCAGTGGACACACCTGTAAAATCACACTTAAAAACACACCCCTTACCAACTGTGATCCTTTGCCTCTCTACTGCAGCACTGCAAGAAAGGAACCAGAGCCCACTGTTTTTCATCATTGATAGATAAGGCACTCCTTTTTTCACCATCTCATTTCACCTTTCACAAAAAAAATTCCATTCACTCCCTGTCACCCACTTTAATTTAAATCCATGTCACGTCCCAAAAATCCCAATTTTTCTGAAGATGAGTTGAGAGTCATGGTGGATGAAATCATAAAAGTAGAGCCACAATTTTTTGGAGCCCAAGTCCAGCATACTCCTCTCAGTAGGAAAATGAAAATGTAGCAAAGTATAGTCAACAGAGTGAATGCTGTAGATGGCACCCTGTGCACAAAGGAAGACATTAGGGAGAGGTGGAGTGACCGAGGGGAAAAGTGCATTCCCTGACCTCAAGGCAACACAGGGAGCCCAGTAAGAATGGTGGTGGTCCTCCCAGTACCCTGTGTCAACTCTTTCCCTGGGAGGAGAAGGTCTTGGCCATGCTGCAATTTGAGGGCTTGGCAGGAATAGCTGGAGGACCTGAGTCTGATAAGTTACAACACAAAAACTGACACAAATCTCACATCTCATCGTTCAACACTTTGTTACTCAACTACTTTCTGAACATGCAGCACCCAGGAGAGATGTAAGCTTGTCAATGTGCATTGCCGCACCTAACAACCCATGTATCAATCCCCATTAGATGCCATATGCTGGAATGGGATCTGTAAGTGTTTCAGTGTCAAAAGATCATCCCAAGACCCATGGTATGTGTCAACATGTAAAAGTGTGGTCTGCCCTAACTGCAGTGTGGCAACATATATGTAAGACTAAACATTTGTCAAGTGTTGGGAAGTAAAGAGAGTGATATGACTATAACTACAAGGAGTACAACCAACAGGGCTTTCTGCACTTGTCTAAATACATCCTTTTGCTATCTCTCTAATGATGTACCCTCCCCTGGGAGATTAGCATTTGTGTAGTGAGGGGAGTCAGCAAGTGTCGTGACAACAGCTACCAGGAGGCCCTGTTTCTGTACATCAAACCAACAGGTCTTTCTGTACTTGCCCTAATACATCTGTGTGCCATCTCTCAAGTGATGTACCCTCCCCTGGGAGTGTAGCATTTATGTAGTGTGGGGAGTTAGCAAGTGACAGGACTATAATTATCAGGAGGCCCTTTATCTGTACCTCAAACCAACAGGCCTTTCTGAACTTGTCCAAGTACACCTGTGCACCATTCTTAAATTACGTATCCTCCCCAGGGAGTTTAGCATGTGTTTAGTGTGGGAAGTCAGCAAGCAACACAACTGCAACTACCACAAGGCCCTGTTTCTGTACCTCAAATCAGCAAGCCTTTCTGCACTTGTCCAAATACACCTGTTTGCTGTTAGACTTTGCACCCTTGGCGAGATCTCTCTTAACATTTTGCTTCTGTTTCCCAGGTTGTTTATGTGTGATGGACTCTGTTTTTGCTGTTTTTGTTACTCTGGGCACTTTACAACTGCTATCCAGTGCCAAAGTGCTCCTGTATAAAATGTGTATGTAATTGAATCTCCATGATTGGCATATTTCTTTTACTGGTAAGTCCCTAGTACAGTGCACTAAAGGTGCCCAGGGCCTGTGAATCAAATGTCACTAGTGGGCCTGCAGCACTGGTTGTGCCCCCCACATTAGTAGCTCTGTAATCATGTCTCAGACCTGCCACTGCAGTGTCTGTGTGTGCAGATTTTTACTACTAATTCGGCTTAGCAAGTATACCCACTTGCCAGGCCTAAACCTTCCCTTTTCTTACATGTAAGACACCCCTAAGGTAGGCCCTAGGTTGCCCCATGGGCAGGGTACAGTGTATGTTTAAGGTAGGACATATACTAATGTGTTTTATATGTCCTAACAGTGAAATACTGCCAAATTCGGTTTTCACAGTTGCAAGGCCTATCCCTCTTATAGGTTGACATGAGGGCTCCCTTCAAATATGACTCAAGCGTAGATTCCCTTTGGGAGTGGATAGACATGTGGAGTTTGGGGTCTCTGAACACAATTTAAAAGTACATCTTTTAGTAAAGTTGGTTTTGAGATTGTGTGTTTGAAAATGCCACTTTTAGAAAGTGGGCATTTTCTTGCTTAAGCCCTTCTGTGACTCTACCTGTTTGTGGATTCCCTATCTGGGTCAGTTTGACAGTGGGGCTGTTTGCACCTCTCTCTAGGCAGTGACACAAAGGGAGCTGGGGTGTAAACTGCAGATCCTGATGAGCCATCTGTGCTAGGAGGGAGGGGAGGAGTGGTCACTTATACCTGATAGGGCTGTGCCTGCCCTCATACAATGCAGTTCTCCAAACCCCTGGCGAGTGTCTGGGGCCTGGCCTGGGCACGGCAGGATTTCACAAACAAGAGAGACTTTCCTTTGAAGTAAGCCTACTTCAAAGGCCAAAATGGCCATAAGAAGGACACCCAACACCACAGACTTGAGGAGAAGTGCTGCCCTGCCTGTGACTGTGACTGTGGTTTGTGGAGCTATCCTGCAGTTGCTGCTTCTGCCTGGTGAAAGGGGACAAAGACTGGACTTTGTTCTTCATTCCTGCTTGTGAAGAAATCTCCAAGGGCTTGTCCTGAACTTGCCTCCTGTTGTTGATTTTCCGGGCCATCAAAGACTTCCCCTGCCAGCACCTGGACTCTCTGCTGAGACTCCTGCCCTGCCAAGTGGTGCCCTTTCCAGTTCCTGAGGCCTTGACAGGTGAAGCTGGCAGACCAAGATTGAAAATCCATGCACTGACCACCGTGCAGGGAAATTTCCAACGCAAACTCTGAGACGCGGCTGAAGAAACGATGCGCCGCTGGCTCTGTGGCTGAAATTGACGCACCGCCTCTAGCGCGGCTGGAAGATCGATGCACGCAGCTGGAGAAATGACGCGCTGCATCGCTAACGGAGGCTGATAACTTCACAATCCACACAGTGCAGTTTTGCTAATGCTGTTCGGCAGGATTTGCGATGCAAACCTTGCTGGGCACGTAAAAATGACACAATGCCTTCCCAGACTCGAGTGCTGCCCGGATCGACGCATCGCTCTCCTAAGGAGAGGAAAAACGACGCACACTGACCCACCCGGAGAAGGAGAAATGACGCACGGTCTCGCTTGCAGAGGAGAAATCGACGCACCGCTTACCTTTCGACGCACACTACTCAGGTACTTTTCAACGCTAACAGTGTTTTACCTGTTTACAAAACGATTTAAGACTCTTTTGCTTTTAAAAATACATATCTTAACTTGTGTATGTTGAAATTTTGTCGTTTTTGTCTTGTTTTCTTTAGATACATATCTCCTTTTTTTCTAAACCTGTGTTGTGTCATTATGTAGTGTTTTGATTAAGTTACTGTGTGTGTTGGTACAAATACTTGAACTCTGAAGTTAAGCGTGCCTGCTCATGCCAAGCTACCCAGGGGGTGAGCTAGGGTAAGCTGAGGGTGATTCTTCGTTACCCTGACTAGAGGGAGGGTCCTTGCTTGGAAGGGGGTATCCTGACTGCCAGCTATAGACACCATTTCTAACATGTGCCATCACTCAAACGATGTTCACTCATGTGGGAATGAGTAATTAACAAATCACGCTCATCTCAAAATCATGTCTGTCTACCTAGTTTGCTCTTGTCCTGTTATCCCAAAATGAAACTATTGAGGACAGTGATGATACCTAACCAAGTTTGTACATCAAGTATTCCTAAGGCATTAAGCTACTTCATCAGATTGGCAGTGGCTCTTAACACATTGACTCAGCACTGCTCATATGACGACTACAGCTACAAATACAACAAAGTGTTCGCCTGCTTCTCACACAACTAGGCCTTGGAATGGTCAAATACATATGTCCAGAACCCAGTAGGTGAGGGCACTCTGTGCCAAGGTCACACATTTGTGGGCACAAGGTTTGAGGGAGGATGCTGTGGACCAGCAGAGTGAGGCCACTGGGGCCACTCATGACCAGGATACCATCATCCAAGTCTTGAGGGGCTATCATGAGTCCCAAGGCATGATGGGCCTGGTGCTAACTGAACTCCAGGTAATCAAGCAGCTGCAGAGGGACATGAACCAACATACCATAACTCCAACATGGGCAGCCTAACAGGGGTGCTGAGGGACATTCAATCAAGCCTGAGTAGGGCATTTCTGTCACCACCTACCCCTGTGGGAAAACTACATCAAGCCCAATTGCATCTGCAGCAGCTACAGGTAGGGTGGACTTGCCAGAGGACTGACTACCGTCAGACACCCTTGCCTCTACAGCAACTGAACCCCCACACCCTCGCAAGTGGAGATAACCATGTAAAGATCCAGAAGGTGCAAAGATCCAGAAGGTGCAGATGGAAAGAACCCCACCACTTGCAGCAAGAAACCTCATCCTCAATGTCACAACCATGTCACACCAACACATACATACAAGTGTCTTTTCTAAGACGATTGTTATTACATTGTTCCAAACGTAGGCTTTCAAGATGTCAGAAACATAGAAAATCATGCATGTTTGATTTATACTGTGTAAATGATAAAATTTACAGGTAAGGGTCTCCAGAACATGGAAGGAAGGGATACATCAGACATTGTCCTGTAGAATGGGCAAAAATGAATTTGGTTGATGTCATCAGCTGGGGCATATCGCCTACCTCACAAAAGGAATCCGACATCATATAAAGGAAGACTCAGACAGATGACAGTACAAAAGTTTTTGATCACTGGGTAATTTCAATCCAGTGCTTCTTCATCTGGTTGTATGACACAAACACATGTCAGTGATGTGCCACAGGCACTTTGGCCTACAATGATGAAACACATTAACAGCTACATACACTTCATTCAAAAAGAGTATTTAGCCAATGTGAAGGGAATCTAAATTAGGCCTACAAATACACATTGTTTGAGCACATGGTGCATCAGGACCATCACACGGCAAGGAACAAATCCAATGGAGTCTTCTAAACCTCCATCCTATCACTGTGCAAGCTGTCTTGGCACAGGACTTGTACACCCAAAGTCTGTGACATACAGTTCCAGGAACTATCCATGTCCACTTCGTATGTATGAACAGCATCATATACCTGCCATTGTCACGACTCGGAAATGTCCAAATGAAGATGTCATGGTGAAGGTACCTGAACAAATGCAAAAACAAGAAGTATAGTTATGCAACCATACTTATGACACAATTCGCAAAGCAAATGTCTGGAGAACGCAGCACATGCTACAAATCTCACACAAACAAAGCAACATCTCCAAAATATGATTGTGTCAAAAGCTTCCTCATCATATATACTTTGCAAGTATTTGCCAGAGCTTCAGCTTCCGAACTTTTCCAACAAATATACTCCTCACATCATCAATAGAGTTCATTATACAGTCAAAGTAATGACATCTCATGACATACTTACACTCATGAGAAGAAGCTATTGATGAGATCTTGTCGCAAGTCAGCTCCTTCCTCTTCACAGCTATCATCTTCATTTTAAATTTCCTGATTCTCCCCTGGTGGCACCGCTGGCTCCCCCTCCTCTGGGTATGTAATTGATATTTCTTCACAGAGCAATGTTATGGAGCATGCAGCATGCCACTGTGATTTGACACACATTCCAAGGAGAGTAGAGCAGGACTCCACCAGTCTTGTCCAGACAGCAAAATCTGACCTGCAGGAGCCCAAACGCCTGCTCAACTGGCTGTCATGTTCTTCCATGGGCCTCGTTGAAGCAGACTTTCCCTGCCGTAGTTGGATTTCTCAGCTGTGATAACAACCAAGAATGATTGGGATATGCTGAGTCTCCTGTTTTGTAATGAGACATAAGTGCCACAATGAGTCACACACTTCCTGATTACAGCATCCTACATTGCACACACAAGATCAGGACAGATGTAACTTACTAACAAGCCAAGCCCTCTTCGGTTGCACTTGTTACATCAGCTGGGGTATGGTGCTGCTCCGCATAACAAAGGAATCATGGGCCGAACCTGAGAACCGGGCACAGATGTTTAAAATATACAGGTCCAACATGCAGACAACTTACATGTTGATAGAATGGAAGTGCTTCCTGTTGTGATAGACATGTTCACTTGCATGTGGTGAGACCAATGCAATATGGGTGCCATTAATGGCTCCCACACCATGTGGGAGGCAAAAAATCCATAGAAGACAACCTTCACATTGGCTAAATCCTCACTTCTGGGGAACCAGGTAGAGCTGTCAATGTATTTCATCATTGCTGATAGCACTTCTTTTTAAACACCACTGAACATAGGTTGTGACATACCACCAGATATAGGCAATGTATATTGAAATTACCATGTGGCCAAGAAGTGTAATACTGCCATTAGTCTCACAATGGGTGGTATACATGTTGGATTATTGTTTTTAGGCACGAGATCTTGCTCCAACTGGCAACATGGATCTTGGGTTGTTTGCCTACTCGGATGGAACTTCTTTATTCCATCACATTATTCCATGGTGTGGCAGTCTGGAAATGGACGTTAGACTGGAGGGGTGGCATCCTCCCTCTCCCAGGGTACCTATTTGTGGAATAAAATGAGTTGGAGCATTAGTCACTGTGTCCAGGCTAACATATCTGATGAGTAAGACCAAAGTCATGTGCCAATACATTACTCACTGGAAATACATTACACCCATTACGCATCAAAACTGTCTACTTCTCAAGGTCAATCGATGATCCCCATGGTTGTCTAGATATGTGTCTACAACATATATATGCACATAACAAACATATCAGCTCCTCTTTTACCCCTTGATATTGCAAAGTATGATCCAACCACCAAAAATACTGTCACTGGCGGGTACAGTGCACCTGGGTTATATGGCATCACTGACCAGCAACGCACTACACTGATGATTGTGCAGGAGAATCTATATATCAAGGGAGCTTTCCATCTGTTGAGATGTTACTACACATTAATATATGTTGTGCTGCACTTAACAATCACCAAAACATTAGTTTCAACTGCCAAAATGGCAGAAGCCTGACCTCGTTCATTAGACTTTAGGAACCTCCCGTCACCAGTGAAAGTCACCCTTGTGGTGTGCGATGTCAACCGTAGTGGAGACAGTCATATGCTAATTTTGTTAACTGTGATGGTTGTGGCCCACCAGTGTTGCCAGTCAACAATGATGACTGCATACATGGTGTACATGAACACCATGATTTGGAAAAGAACTCGCTTGCCTCCTGACACCACTGTCCCCCACCCCTCCACCACTTCAGCCTCTGTATGCCGTCGTTGGGAGCAATCATGCCAGACCAGGCAGGTGAAAATGTCCCTGTCTTCTCTCCAGAGGAACTGGAGAAACATGTTGAAGAGGTCCTTCCCCTGTATGGTCAGCTCTGTGGCTCAACATAGGAACCGGTGACCATCTCACATATATATTTGACTATGTTCAAAACCACTTTTTCCTTTCTCACAGGTTAAAATGTGCCTCTGAGTCCCATTGAGTTATGTGGGTGCCTGTTGTCACAATCTGTGGTCTGTACATAGGATGTACAAGTTGTGGACTGTCAAATATTCTTATGCGAAGGCACTCAACAATGATCATAAAGGTCCATTCCTCATAGTATTGAAGCAATCATGGTTCAGACTGCACGTGAGTATATGTCAACAGATTTTATTCATCCAATGCAAATCCAGAGATACAACAGCCAACACATGTTTCGTCAACAAGACTTCCTCGAGGCACAAATCTAAGTCAATTGAGATGTCCAAGAAATGTTGGGAGGTATATAGGTTGGTGAATCAGCCTGAATCTTAGTTTGTTATAACAAATCCTAAGAGATCAGTGCACACAGTAGGTGTCCACGACCTTGATAAGCTGTGTGGCATTTGTATCGCATGTAGAGAACAGTGGAGTGTTCCGGCAACAGGTTGTGGACTGTGGAGCCCTGTACTCTGGGTATTTCAATTTACCATTGTGGTGTGTGATGTAAGATAAGCCCTAGATCCTCATTGTGTTGCATTCATAGATCTATGCAAGTAAACTATACAGCCAAACAATGATATAGCTGATGATCTGATGATGGTAAATAACACAGTAGATGTATTTGCATTACAGCATGAGCTGTGTATGTATACTGTTTGAGTCAGTTAAGGATGTTGTTAGCAATGTCTAAAGTCCCACATATCACTCAAACTCCCATACTCCCAGGCACCACCCTAATACCCACAAACACCACCCCAATCAATCAATCAATCAAAACATTTTTTATAGAGCACGCTACTCACCCATGAGGTTCTCAGGGCGCTGGGGGGGAGGAGGGTTACTGTTCGAACAACCATGTCATGAGGTTTTTTCTGAAGAGCAGGAGGTCCTGGGTCTTGTGGAGGTTGGTGGGGAGGGAGTTCCAGGCCTTGGGGTGAGGTAGGAGAAGGATCTGCCTCCTGTGGTGGCGCGTTGGATGTTGGGGACTGTGGGGAGTGCGAGGTCGGCGGAGCGGAGGTGGCGAGTGGGAGTGTGGAAGTTCACTCTTTCATTGAGGTAGGTTGGTCCAGTGTTGTGGAGGGATTTGTGTGCGTGGATGAGGATTTTGAAGGTGATCCTATTGTCAATAGGGAGCTAGTGAAGGGATCGGAGGTGTGACAAGATGTGTTCATGGCGAGGGAGGTCCAGGATGAGGCGGGCGGCTGCGTTCTGGATTCTCTGGAGTTTGTGTTTGAGTTTGAGTGTGGTGCCGGCATAGAGAGCGTTTAGAGAGTGTGTGTGTGAGACGGTCTTTATGGTCTCTATGGGAATCCCTTTGAAGATTTTTCGCAGCATGCGGAGTGTGTTGAAACAGGAGGAGGTGACGGTGTTGATTTGCTGGGTCATGGAGAGGGAGGGGTCCAGGATGATGCCGAGGTTGCGTGCGTGGTTTTGGGGGGTAGGTGCGGGGCCTAGGGCGGTGGGCCACCAGGAGTCGTCCCATATGGTTTTGATGGGGCCAAAAATGAGGATTTCGTTTTTGTTGGAGTTGAGCTTGAGGTGGTTTGCTATCATCCATGTGGCAGTGTCAAGGAGTGCAGCGTGGAGGTTAGTTTTGGCGGTGGTAGGATTACGGGTGAGGGAGATGATGAGCTGGGTGTCGTCTGCGTAGAATATGATGGTGATTCTGTGTGGTCAGATGATGTTGGCGAGCGGGGTCATGTAAATGTTGGAAAGGGTAGGGCTGAGGGAGTACCCTTAGGGGACTCCGCAGATGATTTTGGTGGCTGTGGAGTGGAAGGGAGGGAGGCTGACTTTTTGGGTTCTTTCGGTGAGCAAGGAGGTGAGCCAGTCTAGGGCTTTGTGTTGAATCCCTGCGTTGTGGAGGTGTGTGCGGAGTGTGTGATGGCAGACAGTGTCAAAGGCAGTGGAGAGGTCCAGGAGGATGAGTGCGACGGTCTTGCCCTTGTCGACTCTGGTTCTGATGTCGTCAGTACATGCGATGAGGGCGGTCTCAGAGCTGTGGTTCTTGCAGAACCCAGACTGGGAGGGGTCGAGTGTGCTGTTTTCCTCAAGGAAGTGGGATAGTCTGGTGCTCACTAGTTTTTCAGTAACCTTGGTGGGGAAGGGGAGGAAAGAGATAGGGCGGTAGTTGGTGAGGTCGTTGGGGCCAGCTTTGGGCTTTTTCAGGAGTGCGGTGACTTCTGCGTGCTTCCAGGGGTCTGGGAAGGTGGCAGTGTCGAAAGAGCTGTTGATTATGTCGCGAAGCTTGGGGGCGATGGTTGGGCTGGCTTGTTGTAAATGTGATGGGGCAGGGGTCAGAGGGGGAGCCTTAGTGGGTGGAATTCATCGCTTTTTCAGTTTCTTCATCGGTGGTAGGGGCCCAGGTGATTAGTAGGTTGGGGGGGTGTGTGGAGGGTCTATGTTGGTCGGGTCGGAGGTGTGTGTAGCGGGTGCGTGTGGTTTTAAACTGTTGTGTATGTCTAAGATTTTGCGGTGGAAATGGTTTGAGAGGGAGTCGCAGAGGAGTTGTGTGTGCGTGGGGTCTATGTTGCTGGCTTTGGGTTTGGAGAGCTCTATGATGATGGTAAAGAGTTCCTTGCTGTTGTGAGACTTACTGTCTATGCGTTCCTTGTAGTATGCTCTTTTGGTGGTGCGTATGAGTTGGTAGTGATTGCGAATGGAGGTTTTGAGGCGGGAGAAGTTGGTGGTTGAGGGTTCCTGTCGCCAAGCTTTCTCAGCTTTGCGGCATTTACGCTTGGAGTCTTGGAGTTCAGTGGTATGCCAGGGGGCGTTCTTGATGTTGCGGGTGGTGATGTTTCTTCTGAGGGGAGCGAGTGAGTCTGCGCAGGTTGTGATCCATTGTGCGAGCAGCAATGCTGGGGTCATTGGTGTGGGGGGGGTTCTGCGCAAGTTGGGAGTTCAGGTGTTCTGTGGGGATCTTGTCCCACATGCGGTAGGGTGAGGTGTGTTGGTGGTGGTGTGAGGGTGGTTTGGAGAAGGAGAAGTGGACGCAGTGGTGGTCAGTCCAGTGGAGTTCGGTGGTGTGAGTGTAGGTTATGTGGTGGCTCGAGGTGAAGATTGTGTCTAGTGTGTGTCCTGCTGAGTGTGTGGGTGCTGTGACCAGATGTTTGAGTCTGAGGTTTGTGAGGTTATCTAGGAGGGATGAGGAGTTGTGGTTGTGCGGGTTCTCCATTTGAAAGTTAAAGTCACCAAGGAGGATGTAGTCTGTGGAGGTGAGGGCTGATGGTGTCAGCGATGGCATCACAGAAGGGGGGGCGAGGCCCTGGTGGTCTGTATATGAGTGTTCCTCTGAGGGTGGTGTTGTTCTTTATGTAAGTTAGGAAGTGCATGAGTTCTGCGCTGTCTAGGGTGTCGTGTGTGATGGTGGTGACCTTAATGGTGTCTTTGTGCAGAATGGGGATGCTGCCCCCTGGTTTGTTTAAGCGGTCTCTGCGATGGAGTTTGTACCCATCAGGGGTGGCTGTGGCTATGTCTGGCTCAGATGAGTGGTTCGTCCAGGTTTCCGTGAGGAAGACGATGTCAGGTGAGTGTGATGTGATGAGGTCCTAGAGTTCTATGGCATGCTTGTGTAGGGAGCGGGTGTTTAGGAGTAAGCAGTTGAGGTGGTTGTGGGGGCTGTTGTTGTTGTGGTGCGCGATGGTGTTGGTGTGGGGGTTTTTGGTGTTGCTATGGGTTGTGGTGGAGATGTTGTGGAGTGTGTTCGGGTTTGGGGCTTGTTGGGGTGGGGTCTGTTGGGATGGGCGGGGTCTGTGTGGGAGTCTGCTGTGTTGAAATTGTGGTGGTTGTTGTGGGGAGCATTGGGGTTGGTGTGGGGTGTGCGGATGTTTCTGGTGTTAAAGGTGGAGCAGGAGAATCGGCAGGCGTAGCAGGTGAAAGGTCCCTGTGTGTGTGTGTGGGGTTGGCTTGGGTGCAGGCGGGGCGTGGTCCTGGGTTGAGTGAGTGGAGTGTGGTTGTAGAGTGGTGTTGTCTGGGGGGGTCTAGGTTAGGGGGACCAGAGGGACTGGTGCTGGGCACGGTCCAGGTGTGGACGGGCACAGACGGGCCTGCCTCTGGTGCGCCAGCGGCGTGGCCGCGCAGGGTCTGTCATTAAGAGGGTGGGGTGGGAGGGTGAAGCAGCTGGGAGGATGGAGGGAGGGCCAATGGGTGTGCGTGGGCCGCAGGAAAGGCAGCGGCAGGGGAACAGAGACCGGCCCGAGCCGGTGCAGAGAAAACGGGCAGTGAGAACAAACAAGAGCTAAAACAGGGGGGGGGCAGAGACGCGCTGAACAACACAGCAAACAACTAACGGCAAAAACTAAAGGCAAAAACTAACGGCAATGTAAAACACAGAAGCACAATATAAAACACTGAACACGGCAAAAACTAGCGGCAGTATAAAATACAGAAGCACAATATAAAACACTGAACATAGCAACACCCACAGCCACCGCATCTAGCATATGCCCAGGTATCACCCCAATACCTACAGACACCAGCCACCATATTGACCATACCCCCAGATACCACCCCAACACCCACAGACACAGTCACAGCCACCACATCCCCCATACCCCTAGATACCACCCCAACACCCACAGACACAGCCACCACTCACACCTTACCTCCACCGCACAGAAAACACAAACATACTTCAGACACACACCAGCACCAACAACACCCAAAGCCACACCTAACACAAGCATGTCCTCCGCCTCCCAACCCCTAATCCCTCCAGTACACCCTCCCCATTTCCCCCAAAAGTTTCCTGGTTTGCATTGCCATTACCCTTGTGAAACACCCCAATGCAAAGAGGACCCCACCCACACCCCAACCCATCCCTTCCATGCCCAAGTCCTCTCCTGTGCCACCTGCCCCCTTCTGGGACCCAGTCACACCCCACCCAAACCCAAAAAGAACCTGACCCTCCCAAAGTGAAGCCTGCCCCTACCAAAACCATACCCACCCATCCAAAGTCCAACGCCACCCTACCCAAGGGTGATCATTGAGGTGCCTAGAATGCCCACTAGATGCCCCTTCCTCTGGATGTTCCTGTGGCAGTGATGTGTGAGTCACGTTGTGGGGCAAATCAGTGCACTCAGCACATTTATTACCAAGGACTGGCCATTGGCCTTTTCTCCATTTTTGGTGTGTTGTAAATAAAGTTCAGTTGTTTGATTTGCCACACATTGGTCCTGCCATTACTTTTCTACCTTTTTGATGTTCATGAATAATTTGTGATATATGACTACAGTTGTGTCTGTTTCACCCTGATTGATTATTCCTTTAATGTAGAGGGTAAGATGTGGTTTTGGAACCAGTTCTGGAGTTACCCAGGATAAAGGGGAAATGTGTGATGGATGAATGTGTGGGATGTAATCCAATTGGGGTATCAGTGCATTGGGTGCTGTTTCATGTGGTAAGTATTTCTTACTGGTTTGGCCACTGTCAACTTCCATTGGGTTAAATTTCTCTCCCTTATGTAGATTGGACATTTGTTTAATGCGTGCAAGCTAGAGGTTTGTTTGTCCACAAATGGAGGGCGTTCAATTGTGCTACCTTCCTATACATTGCAATGGAGATGTATCTATTTGAATGTGTGTACATTAGACCTACTTTATCTAAATGTGTGAACCATGCTATTACTGGTGTATTTGCTTTCTAGACTTGCACTGACACATTTACCACATGGGCATGACTCTCGGCTATACTAATGGTTGTCCCTGATATTCATCAGACCACAGTTCCTGTGCAAATAGTTTTTTTGGGGTATGTGCAAGGTGAAATGTGTCCCAGGGCAGCAGCCTTTCTGGGATCCCTCTGATGCCGCCATACCTATTCTGCAGACATTGTTTAGATCGTGTGGTTTGGACGTTTGTCACACAAATTATTTTGCATCCCAGTTACCTTACATTCTCACAATGTGGGTGATATGTGTGAAACTATTACAAGGATTTTGCAGGAAAAGTGTGTTTGGGTTCAATGACACATTCGTACAGATCAAAATGTTCTGTCATGATAGGCCATGGCATGTGAAAAATGTGAGGGTGTCACTTCAATTTGTAGGTGTGATGTTGATGAGGATTTTCTGTTGTGTGACACAATGTTATGAACACATCACTATCCCTGAAACTGGGTTGTGCACACATAGCAAGTTTTGTAGAGTGTGGCGGTGCAGTGTCAGTGACCTGGCCAAAGGTGGCACCATAGGGCTGTGATTGGGATGGGTATTGTGTACGACTCTTAACCAGGGCACATAGGCCCTGATTCTGACCTTGGCGGACGGCAGAGGCCGTCCGCCAAGGTACCGCCGACAAATGACCGCACCGCGGTCAAAAGACCGCGGCGGCCATTCTTACATTTCCGCTGGGCCGGCGGGCGCTCTCCAAAAGAGCACCCGCCGGCCCAGCGGAAATGCCCCTGCAACGAGGACGCCGGCTCAGAATTGAGCCGGCGTAGTTGCAGGAGTGCGACGGGTGCAGTTGCACCCGTCGCGTATTTCAGTGTCTGCAAAGCAGACACTGAAATACTTTGTGGGGCCCTCTTACGGGGGCCCCTGCAGTGCCCATGCCATTGGCATGGGCACTGCAGGGGCCCCCAGGGGCCCCGCGGCACCCCCTACCGCCATCCTGTTCATGGCGGGTTTCCCGCCATGAACAGGATGGCGGTAGGGGGTGTCTGAATCCCCATGGCGGCGGAGCGCGCTCCGCCGCCATGGAGGATTCAATGGGGCAGCGGTAAACCGGCGGGAGACCGCCGGTTTACCCTTTCTGACCGCGGCTGAACCGCCGCTGTCAGAATGCCCTTGGGAGCACCGCCAGCCTGTTGGCGGTGCTCCCGTGGTCAGTGACCCTGGCGGTCACCGGCCGCCAGGGTCAGAATGACCCCCATAATGTATATTTGGGCCAAGGAGCACAGCCCACATATCAAGTTGATGGTGGCCTGTTGAGTTGCTGTGGAGTTGGAGGAAACGGGTGGGTGTTTGGCTTACCGTCAGTTGTGTCCACGATAGCATCAATTTTGTGCACCATTAAGCAGCACAAGCAGCAGCAGGACGTGTAGGATTGGCTCCATGGCAGCACAGGTTGTGTGACACTGCCCTCAGGTGAGTTTTGGCCTTATATCCTTCTGTTTCTGCCAGCTCAAATGTGGTGTCTGCATCGCCGCAGTCATGTCAGTGGAAAGCAACATCATTATTGGACAGAGGTTACACTGGTGATCCTCCCTCAGATAGACACATTGGCCTATCTCGTAAACACTGTGGTCTAGAGTTTCTGGCTGTGTGGGTGGGACCACAGTGGGCTTCCATCTATGTAACTGTATGCATCGTAATATAGATGTCAGACCACCAACACTGCGATGGCCGGGTTGCGGCCTCGGCGGTCCCCGGACGGCCAAACCCATAATCAGACCCTAAAGGGTGGCACTTACGAGTTCCACTGTAATCTAACCAACTTGGGAAATGTATTGGATGGGGTGACATTTGCTATTTCCACTCCAATCTAAACCAATTTGGGGAAGGTGGTGGACACCAAAGGGGTGACATTTACTATTTCCACTTCAATGTAAACTAAATTGGGGAAGAAATTGGACACTAAAGGTGTGACATTTACCATTCACACTCCAATCAAACCATACTAAGGGAAGGTTTTGGACACTAAAGGGGGGACAGTTATTATTCACACTCCAATCTAAACCAACTTGGGGAAGGTGTTGACACTAAAGTGGTAACATTTACTACCCCCACTCAATTGAAACCAATTTGGGGAACGTGTTGGATACTAAAGGGGTGACATTTACTATTTCAACTCTAGTCAAACCACATTAGGGGAAGGTGTTGGACACTAAAGGGGTGACACTTAAAATTCCTGCTTCAATCTTAACCACAGTGGAGAAGGTGTTGAACTCTAAAGTGGTGACATTTACTATTCCCACTATTCACACAAACTAAATGAATTTGGGGAAGGTGTTGTACACCAAAGGGGTTACATTTATTATTCTCACCCTAATCTAAACTAATTTGGAGACGGTGTTGGACACCACAGAGGTAACATTTAGTATTCCCCTCAATCTAAACCTACTGGGGAAAACTGTTGGGCACTAGAGAGTTAACTGTTCCAATATCCACTTAAAAGTAAAACATTTTATATAACATATTATAAATTAAAAGATTACATACACATTGAATACTTAATTGTCTAACAATTTTTTTAAATATAAAATTAACATAAATTTAATCTAAAACATAGAAGTCTAATCTAAAATCCTTAATGTGCGTAGCAGTATTTTCATTTATAAAGTTACTAATTTAATTACTAACAAAAATAATACATTAATCAAAATATTTACTGGTATTCATAACCTTCATACAATAAATTACAAATACATTAATAATAGAAATGAATATTCATAATGTATTACAACAATTATATACATTTTACAAATGTTAAAATTTAAAGAACTTAACATTAATAATTAATAAATATATCAACTCGATTTCCAAATAGTAATAATATCAACATATATCTTTAGTTTCATCAAATTGAAATATGTTAAAAATATTTATATAATAAAATAAATTAGAAATGTGAAATTATAATTTTTATATCTAAAAAAATATTACCTTACAACTTAAATTTAAACATTCAGTTTTTGAAATGTTCCCCACCCTTTTCCCTTCAAAACCCAATATCCCCCATACTAAGAAAATACAACAATTAATTATGTACATCAACACAACTAAAAATACAAACTTAAATAGTCTCATAAATTAAAAAATCGCACTAAAAACAGAAAAAAAAAAAAAACACATACAATCAAGCACACTACAATAGATTACATATTAATTAACACTTAAAAATAGTTTTACAAACAACAATATTTTTTACATCAATCTTTTTAACAACAATATTTTAAACAACACTAAAAATGAACTTTTTGCATTCGATATTCCTGTCCTCAGAATTGTTGATGTCCCAATGCTGTTGAAACAATAGTTTTGTATCACAATTTTTTTAATCCAATGTTTTGTCCAAACACTGTCTGAGCTTGATCCAAAATTGGATGGCAGAGATTAAGGTACTGGCAGACTCTGGTCACCTTAAATATTGGCGGATGATAAGGAACTTCAGAAAATGTTTAAGAATGTACAGAAGGTTTGAAAGAGGCCAATACCAACCCAGGATAGTATAGGGGTAAAAAAAAATGGATTTGACTAGTATAGAATGAATTGAAATTGAGTTTATAGTAAGGAGGTCTGCATTGAGGTGTATTTAATAGAGAGAGAATACAATTTATTATGCTGGAGGCACCAAAGAGATCTAAGATTATGGATGATTATGTATATAATCTATTACCAGGGAACAGAAGGGACCTCATAATGGGTTTGACGGTCTTTTGGCAAGACCGCCTCAGTGGCGGCCGCCAAAACGCCTCCATGTTGGCAGTAATCTGACTGCCGTATTACGACTCACACAGGGAAGTCCTCAAAAATTCCCAAACCACCAGGACACTAGAGGGAGGGGAAGAGGCGGTCCCACCACCAGCACCGCCAGCCCACCAAAAAACCTCAGATCATATTACAACCCACAAATCACAACAGAGGTTCTTCATGGTGGAAGACCAATGGTGGTACGAACTGCGGGGGTCACATCAGTAACACACTACACCACATTGGATAGTTTGAAAACTCCACACCTGACAAACATCCACACACCAGACATACCTACACACTGCACTATAAAACACATCCCCTCACACCGCACAATCCTTTGCAACCAGAATGCCATACACTGCTAGATAGAGGCTGCACAAAACAATTACTAACCGTAGAATAGGCACCGCTACAAACGTCACATGGCAGTCATCCCACACCTGCACAACACACCCAACACATACATTAGTACCCCGTACATTCGACACCACTGGTCAACAACTCACATCACAGCACCCACACCTCATCACCAATTGATTTTTCTTATTATTTTATTCTTCCTCACAATCTCGTCCACCACTATCATGTCCCCACAAAAACATCCCTGTTTCACAGATGATGAATTGAAGGTCAAGGTGGGTGAAGTCATCAGAGTAGAGCCACAACTATTTGTAGCACGAGTCCAGCAACAGGAAAATAGAGCTGTGGCAAAGAATGGTTGACAGGATGAATTCTGTAGGCAGCTATCCACATACAAAGGAGGACATCAGGAAGAGGTGGAACGACCTCAGGGGGAAGGTATGTTCCATGGCCACCAGGCACCGGTTGGCTGTCCTCAAGACTGGCGGTGCCCCCATCTTCTCCCCTACAAGTCACATCATGGAAGGAGAAGGTCTTTGACATCCTGCATCCTGAGGGCTTGACAAGAATACCTAGGGGAGTGGAGTTAGGTAAGTCACAACACTTGAAACCTCACCCTAAAGTTCTGTCTTTTATGCTTACTTATCACCTTTGGCCACCTTAGCAGCCAACACAGTCATCACCCATGTGTCCAAATGTCCAAAAATACCCATCTCTAGCATACCACATGTCAACTAAACTCACCTAAGTAAACACTGTCTGTGTATGGCATGGGTAGTACAGGGAGTGATAGCACTACAACTCCGAGCATGAACTGTTCTACCATTAAGGAAACAAGAACATTGTACCACAAGTTATGTAGCCGTGCATGTGAAGCTAACAATCAATTCAACCCACCTGACTTCTCCACTATTGTACAGTTCATGGCAATTACATCACTGCTATGTCCATCTGACAGTACTATTACAAGCAGCACACAGCTGCAGTTGTGTTCCTCACTAAACTGGCCTTTAAATCAATATCTAAACAATGTAATTTACTCACCTGGTTGGGAAGACACCAATATAGGAAGCTGGATGTTCTTGGAGTATATCACTCAAAGGCCCTGGTATAATGGCTACACCTATTCTGTTGGCCAGCTCTCTTTCCATAGTACTTTGTGCAGCTGTTAGTTGACTCAATGATGCTATACACCTAACTTGGAGATCACTTTAAAATTTCAAGTTAACAATCAGACAAGATATGAGTCAATGAACAGCCATGTAACCGTCAAGATACTCCAACATCCTGTTGCAAGGTGTATGCAATTGGAAATCTCTGTGCCCTATATAGCCCTAACCCAGATTTTGAAGCAGGTGTCATTGTCATATCAGGGGATCAAGTAAAGGCGTTGTATGCATGTCACATAGCATCTCTTGTGGTCAAACTTTGATATCACTTCTTGCATTACTTTCACCAACTGTGTGTTCCATTTCTCGTACTGGTACCCTAGCCATTGTCACCCTGAAAAGGACACCAGAGACAGCAACTACCCCGCTGGATGAAGCCCTCAGTGAGGAATACACCCCTGAATGTGTGGAAATTGAGGAGGAAGCTGGCCCATCTGGGACACTTGGTCAGTCAACAACAGTGAGCCTCACCCTGCCCACATTGACTCCTCCCAGCCCGGTTGATTCCACATCACAGGCAACCATTCACCCCCAAAACCATGTTCCAAGGACAGTGTCTACCACCTGGTGCACCCAGTACAGGTATGAAAGTCTCCTGTTGTAAACCCAGACAATGATGGACCTGGCACCAGGGAGAGTGGGCAAACTGTGCCAGCAGCACAGGCACGTGGGGGTAGGAGATGTGGAAGGGATGGTGTGGGCAGGGGATGGACGCTCCTAGGGATACAACTGGCCAGGCCACCATCTCCCAAGTCTTGGGAACTTACCATCAATCCCAAGGTGTGATGGACCAGGTACTAACTATGATGCGGGAGATAGAGCAGCTGCAGAGGGACAACCACAAATAGGTCATGCAGCAGTGGCAGCCCCACAATGGCCACATGGCTTCCATTGCAGAGGTGCTGAGGGACATGAATAGCACACTGAGTAGGTTTTGTATACACCAGCTGGCGCCTTCCACTAAAAATGAGACATCACCCCATTCTACATCTGTGACTGCTAGTGGAATGGAGGCCCGAAAGGGGAAGGACATGCCTCTAACACCTCTGCCTCTGTAGCTGAAGAATCCCCTTCAAACGTGGACATCCCCCAAAAACATCCAGGAGGATCAGATGCCAAGACCAAAACCACTGCCAGGAAGCGAACCTCTACTGATTGGTTCCCCTTTTGTGGCACAGGTACACCTTGTTGACTTTTATGAAACCTATTTCCATTTTCCAATGGTACAAGGACACTGTACTTGTGTCTCCAAATGTTGTAACAGCTACCCTGATGATTTCATCCTCCATGACATAACCCTTAACTGTTTCCTTTGAGTTATATTTGGTCCAGTTCACAAATTTTGCTGTGCACTCCTCAATAAATACTACTTAACCACAGATCATGTGTGAGAGTGTAGGAGGCTGCCCTGGTTTGTAGTGGGTACCAAAGGTACTTACACCTTATACCAGGTCCTGTTATTCCTTATTAGTGAAATGTAGTCAGTGTCTAGAAGCCAGGCTGTCTAGGGCTAGCTGTAGCTGAGCAGCCAAGGCTTATCTAGGAGACATTCAAAGCTCATGCAATACCACTGTAGTCACACAGTACTTACACACATGAAAGAAAATACTCAGTGTTACAAAATAAAGGTACTTTATTTTGGTGACACAAAAGCCCAAAATACCTTAGAGACTATACTCTCTTAGGAGGTAAGTAATATACACAGTATGTATACTAGAATGCAGCAATAGCTATAAAAACCATTAGAAAACAGTGCAAATAGTGAAAATCACAATAGTTAGAAATGGGTCTGGGGGAACACAAACCATATTCTAAAATAGTGGAATGCAAAAGCCGGTTTCCCACCTAGGCAAGTGCAGTGTGTAGAGGGGGTGCTGGGAGTATAAGAAAATACCAAAGGTCAGTTATAGGACCCACCACAGAGCCCAGGAAAGCAGGTGTAAATCACAGTAGGTGTCCTAGCACAGACAGGAACATGTGATAGAAGATTTTGCAAGAACCTGAGGAGGCTGCAAGACACCAATAATGGATTCCTGGACCTGAAGACCTGTGGAAGAAGGGTACCAACTCCAAGAAACACTGAAAAGTCCAGGGAGAACAAGAGCACCTTCTAACCTGGATGAAGGTGCAAAGGAACAACGACTGGTGAAGAAGAACAGTCAGTACTGCACCCAAGATGATGGATGCGGGTTCCTGGTTGGTGCAGATGATGTCCCACACCGGATGGAAGATTGCAGTCTGGTTTGCGTCGCTGGATTCTGCCAACAAGCCTTAGGAGTTAGGAAGTGCATGAGTTTTGCGCTGTTTAGGGTGTTGTGTGTGTTGGTGGTGACCTTAATGGTGTCTTTGTGCTGAATGGCGATGCCGCCTCCTGGTTTGTTTAAGCGGTCTCTGCGATGGAGTTTGTGCCCATCAGGGGTGGCTGTGGCTATGTGTGGCTCAGATGAATGGTTCGTCCAGGTTTCCATGAGGAAGACGATTTCAGGTGAGTGTGATGTGATGAGGTCCTAGAGTTCTATGGCATGCTTGTGTAGGGAGCGGGTGTTTAGGAGTAAGCAGTTGAGGTGGTTGTTGGGGCTGTTGTTGTTGTGGTGCGCGATGGTGTTGGTGTGTTTTTTTTTGGTGTTGCTGTGGGTTGTGGTGGAGATGTCGTGGAGTGTGTTCGGGTTTGGGGCTTGTTGGGGTGGGGTCTGTTGGGATGGGCGGGGGCGGTGTGGGAGTCTGCTGTGTTGAAATTGTGGTGTTTGTTGTGGGGAGTGTTGGGATTGGTGTGGGGTGTGTGGGTGTTTCTGGTGTTAAAGGTAGAGCAGGAGAATCGGCCGGTGTAGCAGGTGAAAGGTCTCTGTGTGTGTGTGGGGTGGCTTGGGGGCAGGCGGGGCGTGGTCCTTGGTTGAGGGAGTGGAGTGTGGTTGTAGAGTAGTGTTGTCTGGGGGGGTCTGGGTTAGGGGGACCAGAGGGACTGGCGCTGGGCGCGGTCTAGGTGCGGACGGGCGCAGACAGGCTTGCCTCTAGGGCGTCAGCGGCGCGGCCGAGCAGGGTCTGCCATTAAGAGGGTGGGGTGGGAGGGTGGAGCAGCTGGGAGGAGGGAGGGAGGACCAATGTGAGTGCGCGGGGGCGGGACCGCGGGGGAGGCAGCGGCAGGGGAAAGAGACCTACCTGAGCCAGTGCAGAGAAAATGGGCGGTGAGAACAAACGAGGGCTAAAACAGGCTGGACGGGGGCGGAGATGCGCTGAACACCATGGCAAACAACTAACGGCAAAAACTAAAGGCAAAAACAAACGGCAATGTGAAACACAGAAGCACAATATAAAACACTGAACACGACAAAACTAGCAGCAGTATAAAACACAGAAGCACAATATAAAACACTGACACGGCAACACCCACAGACACAGCCACTGCATCTAACATATGCCCAGGTATCGCCCCAATACCTACAGACACCAGCCACCATATCGACCATAGACACAGTCACAGCCACCACATACACCATACCCCCAGATACCACCCCAACACCCACAGACACAGCCACCACTCCCAAAATACCTCCACCCGCACAGACACATCTACCACTCCCACCTTACCAATCACATCCACGCCACAGCCCACCAAGAGATGCAAATGCCCACAGTCACACATGTAACAGACACCAACAAAACACAAACATACTTCAGACACACACCAGCGACAAAAACACCCAAAGCCACACCTAACAAAAGCATGTCCTCCACCTCCCAACCCCTAATCCCTACAGTACACGCTCCCCATTTCCCCCCAAAAGTTTCCTGTTTTGCCTTGCCCTTACCCTTGTGAAACACCCCAAAGCAAAGAGGACCTCACCCACACCCCAACCCATCCCTTCCATGCCCAAGTCCTCTCCTGTGACACCTGCCCCCTTCCGGGACCCAGTCACACCCCACCCAAACCCAAAAAGAACCTGACCCCTCCCAAAGTGAAGCCTGTCCCTACCAAAACCATACTTACCAATCCAAAGTCCAATGCCACCCCACTCAAGGGTGATCATTGAGGTTCCTAGAATGCCCACTAGATGCCCCTTCCTCTGGATGTTCCTGTGGCAGTGATGTGTGAGTCACGTTGTGGGGCGCATCAGTGCGCTCAGCACATTTTTTACCAAGGACTGGCCATTGGCCTTTTCTCCATTTTTGGTGTGTTGTAAATTAAGTTCCGTTGTTTGATTTGCCACACATTGGTCCTGCCATTACTTTTCTACCTTTTTGATGTTCATGAATAATTTGTAATATATGACTACAGTTGTGTCTGTTTCACCCTGATTGATTATTCCTTTGATGTAGTGGGTAAGATGTGGTTTTGGAACCATTTCTGGAGTTACCCAGGATAAGGGGAAATGTTTGATGGATGAATGTGTGGGATGTAATCCAATCGGGGTGTCATTGCATTGGGTGTTGTTTCATATGGTAAGTATTTCTTATTGGTTTGGCCACTGTCAACTTCCATTGGGTTACATTTCTCTCCCTTATGTAGATTGGACATTTGTTTAATGCGTGCAAACTAGAGGTTTGTTTGTCCTCACATGGAGGGCGTTCAATTGTGCTACCTTCCTTTACATTGCAATGGAGATGTGTCTATTTGAATGTGTGTACCTTAGACCTACTTTATCTAAATGTGTGAACCATGCTGTTACTGGTGTATTTGCTTTCTATCTTGCACTGACACATTTGCCACATGGGCATGACACTTGGCTATAATAATGGTTGTCCCTGATATTCATCAGACCACAGTTCCTGTGGAAATAGTCTTTTTGGGGTATGTGCAAGGTGAAATGTGTCCCAGGGCAGCAGCCTTTCTGGGGTCCCTCTGATGCCTCCATACCTATTCTGCAGGCATTGTTCAGATTGTGTGGTTTGGATGTTTATTACGCAAATTATTTTGCATCCCATTTACCTTAAATTCTCACAATGTGGGTGATATGTGTAAAACCATTACAAGGATTTTGCAGGGAAAGTGTGTTTGGGTTCAATGACACATTCGTACAGATCTATATGTTCTGTCATGATAGGCCATGGCATGTGAAAAATGTGAGGGTGTCACTTCAATTTGTAGGTGTGAAATTGATGAGGATTTTCTGTTGTGTGACACAATGTTATGAACACATCACTATCCCTGAAACTGGGATGGGCACACATATCATGTTTTGTAGAGTGTGGCGGTGCAGTGTCAGTGACCTGGCCAAAGGTGGCAGCATAGGGCTGTGTTTGGGATGGGTATTGTGTACGACTCTTAACCAAGGCACATAACGTTTATTTGGGCCAAGGAGCACAGCCCACATATCAAGTTGATTGTGGCCTGTTGAGTTGCTGTGGAGTTGGAGGAAACGGGTGGGTGTTTGGCTTACCATCAGTGGTGTCCACGACAGCGTCAATTTTGTGCACCAAGCAGCAGCAGGACGTGTAGGATTGGCTCCATGGCAGCACAGGTTGTGTGACGCTGCCCTCAGGTGAGTTTTGGCCTTATATCCTTCTGTTTCTGCCAGCTCAAATGTGGTGTCTGCACCGCCGCAGTCATGTCAGTGGAAACAGCATCATGATTAGACAGTGGTTACACTGGTGATCCTCCCTCAGATAGACACTTTGGCCTATCTCATAAATGCTGTGGTCTAAAGTTTCTGGCGGTGTGGGTGGGACCACAGCGGGATTCCATCTATGTAACTGCATGCATCATAATATAGATGTCAGACCACCAACACTGCAACGGCCAGGTTGCGGCCTTGGCGGTCCCCGGACTGCCAAACCCTTAATCAGATCCAAAAGGGTGGCACTTACTAGTTCCACTGTAATCTAACCAACTTGGGAAAAGTATTGGATGCTAAAGGGGTGACATTTGCTATTTCCACTCCAATCTAAACCAATTTGGGGAAGGTGGTGGACACCAAAGGGGTGACATTTACTATTTCCACTTCAATGTAAACTAAATTGGGGAAGAGGTTGGACACTAAAGGTGTGACATTTACTATTCCCACTCCAATCAAACCATACTAAGGGAAGGTGTTGGACACTAAAGGGGGGGAGTTATTATTCACACTCCAATCTAAACCAACTTGGGGAAGGTGTTGACACTAAAGTGGTAACACTTACTACCCCCACTCAATTGAAACCAATTTGGGGAACGTGTTGGATACTAAAGGGGTGACATTTACTATTTCCACTCTAATCAAACTACATTAAGGGAAGGTGTTGGACACTAAAGGGGTGACACTTAAAATTCCTACTCCATTCTTAACCACAGTGGGGAAGGTGTTGAACTCTAATTGGGTGACATTTACTATTCCAACTATTCGCACAAACTAAATGAATTTGGGGAAGGTGTTGGACACCAAAGGGGTTACATTTACTATTCCCACCCTAATCTAAACCAATTTGGAGACGGTGTTGGACACCACAGAGGTAACATTTAGGGGGTCATTACAACCCTGGCGGACGGTGTTAAAGCGGCGGTAAGACCGCCAACAGGCCAGAGGTAAAAAAATTGGAATTATGACAGTGGCGGAAACCGCCAACAAAGACAGCCACTTTAACAATCCGACCACCACGGCGGTACAGACAAACAGCGCGGCGGTCACTGCCAACAGACAGGCGGGAGACAATGTACTGCCCACAGTATCACAACCTACCAATCCGCCACCTTTTCTGTGGCGGATTCCCCGCGGATAAAAACAAAGCGGAAACAGGAATTTCAAAGGGAAAACGCTCACCTCTACACACACCACAAGGAACGACGACACCATGGAGCCGGAACTCCATATTCTTCCTGCACTAGTCTTCCTGCTCCTATACGACGATCATCAACGCCGGCGGCGAAGAAAATGTGAGTACTGCACCTACGACATAGGGGAGGGAAAAACAGGGACACACACACGCAACACCCCCACCCCCACCCCGACCCTCACCCACTACAACACACACACCAATGCATATCCAAACATTACAGTAACAACCCCCAACCCCCCCGGAAGAATGCAAAGACAAAAGGAAATGAGTGGAACCATTGTAATATATCAAAATACAGTAACCAATTATATACAGATATACATATACACATTAAACAAAATATACATCACGATTAGTAGTGCAGGTAATGCACCATTCATTGTCTGTGGACCACTGGGCCCAAAATGCATGGGCGAGGCCCACACCAGATACCTGATCAAAACGGAAAGAACACTGCTGGGCATCAGATAGAAATACAACAGGCACCTCAGGGGGAAGGAAAGGGGGGGCACCTCAGCCGGATCAGTGCACCATGCCAGATCCACGAGGGGGCTCCATGCCCATTGATGTATCCTGGGGAGTGCAAAGCCTAGTCTCTCAAGTCTCTACAGTGGGTGTGTTGCCCACTGTACCATCCTGGGGAGTGTAAAGCCACAGTCTCTCAAGTCTCACAAGTGGGTGGTTTTCCCACTGTAACATCCTGGGGAGTGCAAAGCCACAGTCTCTCAAGTCTATACAGTGGGTGGTTTGCCCGCTGGACCATCCTGGGGAGTGCAAAGCCACAGTCTCTCAAGTCTATACAGTGGGTGGTTTGCCCGCTGGACCATCCTGGGGAGTGCAAAGCCACAGTCTCTCAAGTCTATACAGTGGGTGGTTTGCCCACTGGACCATCCTGGGGAGTGCAAAGCCACAGTCTCTCAAGTCTATACAGTGGGTGGTTTGCCCACTGGACCATCCTGGGGAGTGCAAAGCCACAGTCTCTCAAGTCTATACAGTGGGTGGTTTGCCCACTGGACCATCCTGGGGAGTGCAAAGCCACAGTCTCTCAAGTCTTTACAGTGGGTGGTTTGCCCAATGTACCATCCTGGGGAGTGCAAAGCCACAGTCTCTCAAGTGGATAACAGTCTCCACTGGTTCTGGAGGGGAACTGGTGCCCAGAGTGCTTCATCCTGTGAAGGACAGATGGAGTGGATGCATGTCTCCACTGGTTCTGGAGGGGGACTGGTGCCCAGGGTGCTTCATCCTGTGAAGGACAGATGGAGTGGATGTATGTCTCCACTGGTTCTGGAGGGGGACTGGTGCCCAGAGTGCATCACTCACCCCGTGACGGTGTACAACACCAGCGCAATTACCTCACATCCCATTGTCCCACTTTAGAGGTCAGGCAGCCGCCATTTCAGGGGCCCACATGGCCTGATTCACAACTGCGTCATACAGACCTAGGCCTTGTCGCACAACACAAATACAGGCCATATTCTGTGTATGAATGGTGTTCTATGTAGACTGTGGGTACATACCTCTGAGTTGTTTGACTCTGTGGTCGCTGTTGTCCTTCCTAGGCACCATCCGCTGGGACATGTGAGGAGATGGCGGAATCCTCCGGTGTACCGACCGCTGGTGGACCTGTTGACAATGGAGGAGCGACATTTGATCATCACCTACAGGTTTGACCGTGCCACAATCCAGGAACTGTGTACCCAGTTAGAGCCAGACCTGATGTCAGCAATCCGCCATCCCACAGGGATCCCCCCTCAAGTGCAGGTGCTATCAGTGCTCCATTTCCTTGCAAGTGGGTCATTTCAAACAACAGTGGCCATGGCATCAGTGATGTCCCAGCCTATGTTTTCCAACGTGTTGTCCAGAGTGTTGTCTGCCCTGCTGAAACACATGCGGAGCTACATCGTTTTCCCTCAGGTGGAGGATTTGCTGACAGTTAAAGGTGACTTCTATGCCCTTGGACATATCCCCAACATCATAGGTGCCATTGATGGGACCCATGTAGCTCTGGTCCCCCCCTACAGGAGTGAACAGGTGTACAGGAACCGGAAGAGTTATCATTCCATGAATGTACAGATGGTATGTTTGGCAGACCAGTACATCTCCCAGGTAAATGCTATGTTCCCTGGCTCTGTGCATGACGCCTACATCCTGCGGAATAGCAGCATCCCTTATGTGATGGGTCAACTCCAGAGGCACCGGGTGTGGCTATTAGGGGACTCTGGTTACCCCAACCTGTCATTGCTACTGACCGCAGTGAGGAATCCCAGGACCAGGGCAGAGGAACGCTACAATGAGGCCCATGGGCGGACTAGGAGGGTGATCGAACGCACCTTCGGCCTCCTGAAGGCCAGGTTCAGGTGCCTCCATATGACAGGTGATTCCCTATTCTACTCACCAAGGAAGGTGTGCCAGATCATCGTGGCCTGCTGTATGCTTCACAATCTGGCTTTGCGACGACAGGTGCCTTTTCTGCAGGAGGATGGTCCAGATGATGGTGTTGTGGCAGCTGTGGAGCCTGTGGACAGTGTTGAGGAGGAAGCAGAGGAAGAAGACATTGACAACAGGGACTCAGTTATCCAGCAATATTTCCAGTGACACACAGGTGAGAACACATTCCTGCATACTACAAGTACTTTCACACTTCTACCTCTATCCTGTCTGTCGATTTCAATCAGTATATGGTAACTGAGTTGTACATTTCCATTACGGTTTCATAGGTGTGGTTACCAACGTGTGTCATCTGCTTAGATTCCTCATGGACTTGAGATGTGTGACCTAGGTATGTTGACATTAAAGTTGAAACCTGATTTTGTCACTGTCATTGCTAATACACATTTTCGAAATCACAGACTGACTCCAGATTGTTTTGTGCTTCAAGGGTGTTTATTGCAGTGCTAAATATTGGAGGGGGGTTGTAAAATGGTGAGGGGTGATGGTGGAGGAATGTCCATGGCAGAGTCCAGTCTATTAGTCTCACAGGTGCATTGCCCATAGGGGCATAGGAAGTGGAGCTGGGGCAGTTCCAATATGGACAGGGTTACAAAGTGGGACAGTAGGATGACAATCAGGGTGGTCTCATTTCTTGGCGGGGGTCTTGGCATTGTGCTCTGTCTTGTTCCTGGATCTCAGGAACCGTTTGCGGGTGGTTCTCCGACTGCAGGGGGTGGGGTGCTGGTGTGGTGGTCCTGTGGCGGGGCATCCTGTCCACTAGCGCCGGCGGAGGTGGTGGGCAGTTCTTCGTCCATGCTAGTGTCAGGGGCCCCTTGGAGTGCCACAGTGTCCCTCCTGGTGTTAAGTATCTCCTTCAGCACCCCTACGATGGTGCCCAGGGCAGTGCTGATGGTTCTGAGTTCCTCCCTGAACCCCAAAGACTGTTCCTCCTGCATGCGCTGGGTCTCCTGAAACTTGGCCAGGAACGTTGCCATCGTCTCCTGGGAGTGGTGGTATGCTCCCATGATGGAGGAGAGGGCCTCGTTAGGAGTGGGTTCCCTAAGCCTGTCCGCCCCCTGTCGCACAGCAGTCCTCCCAGTTCCCCTGTGTTCCTGGGCCTCCGTCCCCTGGACCGTGTGCCCACTACCACTGCCCCCAGGTCCCTGTTGTTGTTGGGGTGGTGGGTTATCCTGGGTTCCCTGTAGTGTTGGACACACAGCTGATTGACGTGTCCTGGGGACGGAGGTATGGGCCCGCTGGGTGGGTGCTGTGCTGGTGTTACCAGAGGGTGGAAGGTCTGTGTTGGCCTGTGACTGGGTGTGGGGAACCGACTGTTCCGAGGCCCATAGATGGTCCGGGCTGGTCATCTAGATCCAGTTGGACAGAGCTGCTGTCATCACTGAGGGCCTCTTCTGTGGGTGGGGTGGAGATGTCTGGACCCTCCTGTCTGGTGACATTGGGTAGTGGTCCTGTAGGGGTGTAAAAGCATAATTATTGCATCTGTGTGTGTCAAGGTGTGCAATGGGTGGGTGACCGTGTACCCCAGTGCTTGCACTCCTGTGTGGGGGCTTGTGTGATGATGGTTGAGGGGGGGGTTATGGGTATGTGCAGTGGGCATGCTTTAGTGATGGGTGTCCATGCTTTGTTGTGTCATGCAGGGCTTGGTGTTAGGATGGGTGGTTTGTGTTAGTAGTACATATGTGAGGAGTTGGAGTGATAGGGGAGGGGGTGAGGGTGGGGGTCTGTGATAGCATGCAGGTAGGGTGGGGAATATGATAGTTAAGATTTGACTTACCAGAGTCCATTCCTCCACTGAATCCTGCGAGGCCCTCAGGATGCATAATAGTCAAGACCTGCTCCTCCCATGTTGTTAGTTGTGGGGGAGGAGGTGGGGGTCCGCCGCCAGCCCGCTGTACCGCGATGTTGTGTCTGGAGACCACGGAACACAGCTTCCCCCATAGGTCGTTCCACCGCTTCCTGATGTCGTCCCGATTTCTTGGGTGCTGTCCCAATGCGTTGACCCTGTCGACTATTCTTCGCCATAGCTCCATCTTCCTAGCTATGGAGGTGTGCTGCACCTGTGATCCAAATAGCTGTGGCTCTAACCGTACGATTTCCTCCACCATGACCTTGAGCTCCTCCTCCGAGAACCTGGGGTGTCTTTGCCGTGCCATGGGGTGGTGTAGGTGATGTGTGGGGTGGTGTATGTGGTAATAAGTATGGTGATATGTAGTGGTGTGTGGTGTTTTGTGCGTGGAAGTAGTGTGGGTGATGCGGTTGAGTGCCTGTGGCTGCTAGTTTGTGGATGGTGGTGTCTCTCTCTGTGCTTCTTTCAGATTTTTGGGTCGTAGGAGTTTGTGGGTGATGTGGGTGATTTTATATAGTATTGAGTGTGTAGGAGTGGTGTGTGTATGTGTATCAGGTATGTGTATTTCAAATTGTCCAATGTGACGGTGTTTTGGAGATGTGTGTGTATTTTGAGTGCGGCGGTGTGTACCGCCAATGGAATACCGCGGTTGACCGCCGCGTGGATTCATGGGTCGTGACAGTATGGGCGTATTTCTGTTGGCGTGACGGTGGAGGTTTTGTTTTCGCCAATTTGTCACTGACCTTTGGTGTGGCGGACTTGTGTGGGTGTCTGAATTTTGTCGGATTTCGGGATGTGGGTTGTAATAGCTGTGGCAGAATTCCACGGCCGCGGCGGTGTGTTGGCGTTCTTCTGCACGGCGGTAAGTGGCTTTTACCGCCAATGTTGTAATGACCCCCTTAGTATTCTCCTCAAATCTTACCCAACTGGGGAAAACTGTTGGACACTAAAGAGTTAACTGTTCCAATATCCACTTAAAAGTAAACCATTTTATATAACATATTATAAATTAAAAGATTACGTACACATTGAATACTCTATTGTCTCACAATGTTTTAAAATATAAAATTAACAATAATTTAATCTAAAACATACAAAAAAAAAATACATTAATCAAAACATTTACTGGTATTCATAACCTTTATACAATAAATTACAAATAAATTAATAATAGAAATGAATAATCACAATTTACTACAACAATTATATACATTTTATAAATGTTAAAATTTAAAGAACTTAACATTAATAATTAATAAATATATCAACAGTATTACCTAATAGTAATAATATCAACATATATCTTTAGTTTCATCAAATTGAAATATATTAAAAATATGTATACAATAAAACTATTAAAAATGTGAAATTATACATTTTATACCTTAAAAAATATTACCTTACAACTTAAATTTAAAACATACAGTTTTTGAAAATCTCCCCACCCTTTTCCCTCCAAAACCCAATATCCCCCTACTAAGAAAATACAACAATTAATTATATACATTATTACAACTAAAAATACAAACGTAAATAGTCTAATTAATTAAAAAGTCTTACTAAAAACAGAAAATAAAAAAACACATACAATCAAGCACACTACAATAGGTTACATATTAATTAACACTTAAAAATAGTTTTACAAGCAACAATATTTTTTACATAAATCTCTTTAACAACAATATTTTAAACAACACTAAAAATTTACTTTTTGCATTCGATATTCCTGTCCTCAGAATTATTAATGTCCCAATATTGTTGAAACAATTGTTTTGTATCACAATTTTTTTAATCAATGTTTTGTCCAAACACTGTCTGAGCTTGATCCAAAGTTGGATGGCAGAGATTAAGGTATTGGCAGACTCTGGTCACCTTAAACATTGGTGGATGATAAGGAACTTCAGAAAATGTTTAAGAATGTACAGAAGGTTTGAAAGAGGCCAATGCCAACCCAGGAGAGTATGGGATAAAACAAAATGGATTTGACTGCTATGGAATAAATTGAAATTGAGTTTATAGTAAGGAGGACTGCATTGAGGTGTATTTAATAGAGAGAGAATACAATTTATTATGCTGGAGGCACCAAAGAGATCTAAGATTATGGATGATTATGGATATAATCTATTACCAGGGAACAGAAGGGGCCTCATAATGAGTTTGACGGTCTTTTGGCAAGACCGCCTCAGTGGCGGCTGCCAAAACACTGCCATGTTGGCAGTAATCTGAGTGCCGTGTTACGACTCACACAGGGAAGTCCTCAAAAATTCCCAAACCACCAGGACACTAGAGAGAGGGAAAGAGGCGGTCCCACTACCAGCACCGTTAGCCCACCAAAAAACCTCAGATCCTATTACAACCCACAAATCACAATAGAGGTTCTTCCATGGTGGAAGACCAATGGTGGTACGAACTGCGGGGGTCACATCAGTAACACATTACACCACATTGGATAGTTTGAAAACTCCACACCTGACAAACATCCACACACCAGACATACCTACACACTGCACTATAAAACACATCCCTTCACACCGCACAATCCTTTGCAACCAGAATGCCATACACTGCTAGATAGAGGCTGCACAAAAAATTACTAACTGTAGAATAGACGCTGCTGCAAATGTCACATGGCAGTCATCCCACACCTACACAACACACCCAACACATACATTAGTACCCCCCACATTCGACACCACTGGTCAATAACCCACATCCCAGCACCCACACCTCATCACCAATTGATTTTTCTTATTATTTTATTCTTCCTCACAAAATCGTCCACCACTATCATGTCCCCACACAAACATCCCTGTTTCACAGATGATGAATTGAAGGTCAAGGTGGACGAAGTCATCAGAGTAGAGCCACAACTATTTGTAGTACAAGTCCAGCAACAGGAAAATGGAGCTGTGGCAAAGAATGGTTGACAGGATGAATTCTGTAGGCAGCTATCCACACACAAAGGAGGACATCAGGAAGAGATGGAACGACCTCAGGGGGAAGGTATGTTTCATGGCCGCCAGGCACCGGTTGGCTGTCCTGAAGACTGGCGGTGCCCTCACCTTCTCCCCTACAAGTCACATTATGGAAGGAGAAGGTCTTGGACATCCTGCATCCTGAGGGCTTGACAGGAATACCTGGGGGAGTGGAGTTAGGTAAGTCACAACACTTGAAACCTCACCCTAAAGTTCTGTCTTTCATGCTTACTTATCACCTTTGGCCACCTTAGCAGCCAACACAGTCATCACCCATGTGTCCAAATGTCCAAAAATACCCCTCTCTAGCATACCACATGTCAACTAAACTCACCTAATTAAACACTGTCTGTGCATGGCATAGGCAGTACAGGGAGTGATAGCACTACAACTCCGAGCATGCACTGTTCTACCATTAAGGAAACAAGAACATTGCACCACAAGTTATATAGCCTTGCATGTGAAGCTAACAATCAATTCAACCCACCTGACCTCTCCTCTATTGTACAGTTCATGGCAATTACATCACTGCTATGTCCATCTGACAGTACTATTACAAGCAGCACACAGCTGCAGTTGTGTTCCTCACTAAACTGGCCTTTAAATCAATATCCAAACAATGTAATTTACTCACCTGGCTGGGAGGACACCGATATAGGAAGCTGGATGTTCTTGGAGTGCATCACACAAAGGCCCTGGTATAATGGCTACACCTATACTGTTGGCCAGCTCTCTTTCCATAGTACTTTGTGCAGCTGTTAGTTGACTCAATGATGCTATACACCTAACTTGGAGATCACTTTAAAATTTCAAGTTAACAATCAGACAAGATATGAGTCAATGAACAGTCATGTAACCGCCCAGATACTCCAACATCCTGTTGCAAGGTGTATGCAATTGGAAATCTCTGTGCCCTATATAGCCCTAACCCAGATTTTGAAGCAGATATCATTGTCATATCAGGGGATCAAGTAAAGGCGTTGTATGCATGTCACATAGCATCTCTTGTGGTCAAACTTTGATATCCCTTCTTGCATTATTTTCACCAACTGTGTGTTTCACTTCTCGTACTGGTACCCTAGCCATTGTCACCATGAAAAGGACACCAGAGACAACCACTACCCTGCTGGATGAAGCCCTCAGTGAGGAATACACTCCTGAATGTGTGGAAATTGAGGAGGAAGCTGGCCCATCTGGGACACTTGGTCAGTCAACAACAGTGAGCCTCACCCTGCCCACATTGACTCCTCCCAGCCCGGTTGATTCAACATCACAGGCAACCATTCACCCCCAAAACCATGTTCCAAGGACAGTGTCTACCATCTTGTGCCCCCAGTACAGGTATGAAAGTCTCCTGTTGTAAACCCAGACAATGATGGACCTGGCACCAGGGAGAGTGGGCAAACTGTACCAGGGGCACAGGCACATGGGGGTAGGATATGTGGAAGGGATGGTGTGGGCAGGGGATGGACACTCCTAGGGATACAATTGGCCAGGCCACCATCTCCCAAGTCTTGGGAACTTACCATCAATCCCAAGGTGTGATGGACCAGGTACTAACTATGATGCAGGAGATAGAGCAGCTGCAGAGGGACAACCACCAATAGGTCATGCAGCAGTGGCAGCCCCAAAATGGCCACATGGCTTCCATTGCAGAGGTGCTGAGAGACATGAATACCACACTGAGTAGGTTTTGTACACACCAGCTGGCCCCTTCCACTAACAATGAGACATCACCCCATTCTACATCTTTGACTGCTAGTGGAATGGAGGCCCCAAAAGGGGAAGGACATGCCTCTAACATCTCTGCCTCTGTAGCTGAAGAATTCCCCTCAATTGTGGACATCCCCCAAAAACATCCAGGAGGATCAGATGCCAAGACCAAAACCACTGACAGGAAGTGAACCTCTACTGATTGGTTCCCCTTTTGTGGCACAGGTACACGTTGTTGACTTTTATGAAACCTATTTCCATTTTCCAATGGTACAAGGACACTGTACTTGTGTCTCCAAATGTTGTAACAGCTACCCTGATGATTTCATCCTCCATGACATAACCCTTCACTGTTTCTTTTGAGTTATATTTGGTCCAGTTCACAAATTTTGCTGTGCACTCCTCAATAAATACTACTTAACCACAGATCATGTGTGAGAGTGTAGGAGACTGCCCTGGTTTGTAGTGGGTACCAAAGGTACTTACACCTTATACCAGGTCCAGTTATCCCTTATTAGTGAAATGTAGTCAGTGTCTAGTAGCCAGGCTGTCTAGGGCAAGCTGTAGCTGAGCATCCAAGGCTTATCTAGGAGACATTCAAAGCTCATGCAATACCACTGTAGTCACACAGTACTTACACACATGAAAGAAAATACTCAGTGTTACAAAATAAAGGTACTTTATTTTGGTGACACAAAAACCAAAAATACCTTAGAGACTATACTCTCTTAGGAGGTAAGTAATATACACAGAGTATATACTAGAATGCAGCAATAGCTATAAAGACCGTTAGAAAACAGTGCAAATAGTGAAAATCACAATAGTTAGAAATGGGTCTAGGGGGAACACAAACCATATTCTAAAATAGTGAAATGAGAAAGCCGGTTTCCCACCTAGGCAAGTGCAGTGTGTAGAGGGGTGCTGGGAGTATAAGAAAATACCAAAGGTAAGTAATACGACCCACCCCAGAGCTCAGGAAAGCAGGTGTAAATCACAGTAGGTTTCCTAGCACACACAGGAACATGTGATAGAAGATTTTACAAGAACCTGAAGAGGCTGCAAGACACCAATGATGGATTCCTGGACCTGAAGACTTGTGGAAGAAGGGTACCAACTCCAAGAAGCACTGAAAAGTCCAAGGAGAACAGGAGCTCCTTCTAACCTGGATGAAGGTGCAAAAGAACAATGACTGGTGAAGAAGAACAGTCAGTACTGCACCCAAGATGATGGATGCGGGTTCCTGGTTGGTGCAGATGATGTCCCACGCCGGATGGAAGATTGCAGTCTGGTTTGCGTCGCTGGATTCTGCCAACAAGACTTAGGAGTTAGGAAGTGCATGAGTTTTGCGCTGTCTAGGGTGTCGTGTGTGTTGGTGGTGACCTTAATGGTGTCTTTGTGCTGAATGGCGATGCCGCCTCCTGGTTGTTTAAGCGGTCTCTGCGATGGAGTTTTTACCCATCAGGGGTGGCTGTGGCTATGTCTGGCTCAGATGAATGGTTCGTCCAGGTTTCCATGTGGAAGACGATGTCAGGTGAGTGTGATGAGGTCCTAGAGTTCTATGGCATGCTTGTGTAGGGAGTGGGTGTTTAGGAGTAAGCAGTTGAGGTGGTTGTGGGGGCTGTTGTTGTTGTCGTGCGTGATGGTGTTGGTGTGGGGGTTTTTGGTGTTGCTGTGGGTTCTGGTGGAGATGTCCTGGAGTGTGTTCGGGTTTGGGGCTTGTTGGGGTGGGGTCTGTTGGGATGGGCGGGGGCTGTGTGGGAGTCTGCTGCGTTGAAATTGTGGTGTTTGTTGTGGGGAGTGTTGGGGTTGGTGTGGGGTGTGTGGGTGTTTCTGGTGTTAAAGGTGGAGCAGGGGAATCGGCAGGCGTAGCAGGTGAAAGGTCCCTTTGTGTGTGTGGGGTTGGCTTGGGTGCAGGCGGGGCGTGGTCCTTGGGTGAGGGAGTGGAGTGTGGTTGTAGAGTAGTGTTGTCTGGGGGGGTCTGGGTTAGGGGGACCAGAGGGACTGGCGGTTGGCACGGTCCAGGTGCGGACGGGTGCAGACGGGCTTGCCTCTGGCGCGCCAGCGGCGCGGCCGCGCAATGTCTGCCATTAAGAGGGTAGGGTGGGAGGGTGGAGCTGCTGGGAGGAGGGAGGGAGGGCCAATCAGAGTGCACGGGCGCAGGGACGCAGGGGAGGCAGCGGCAGGGGAACAGAGACCTGCCTGAGCCAGTGTAGAGAAAACGGGCGGTGAGAACAAATGAGAGACTGGTTTGCGTCGCTGGATTCTGCCAACAAGCCTTGGCACACGCAAAGCTTGCAGTGAGTGGAAGATGGCGCTGCCCGGGACCAGGAGGGACCTGGTGGCCTCTACCCAGGAGGGGAAGACAAGGAGGCTCTCAGCAACTAAGAGAGCCCTCAGAAGATGAACCAGCGTGCACAGGAGTCCCACAGCATGGGGAAAAAGAAGGTGCAAATGAAGGCCCACGCAGCAGAACACAAAGGGATCCCGCACCGCCGGAGAACTACTCAGGAAGCTGTGCATCTCAGGAAGGAGTGCTGGGGGACTGGGCTGTGCTGTGTATGAAGAAATTCATGGAAGGTCACACACAAGCTTTGGCAACTGCAAATCATGTGATGCAAGGGGGTACTGTCTTGCGTGGGAAGGCAAGCTCTTACCTCCGCCAAAGTTGAACAGCTGGACCTTAGGACCATCGGGACCACATTAGTCTACACCTGTGTTGCTGGATCCACGCACTTTGTCAGGAGAGGGGACCAACGCCACCAGTCGTCTCTGCAGAGGGGTGCCTGCTGAAGCAGGGACGTGACTCCTTCACTTCAAGGGAGATTCATTGGCTTTTTCTGGTGCAGGCTGAAGACAGGCAGTCCTCAGAGAATGCACGACCTGGAAGCAGTTGCAGTTGCTGGCAGGAGCTGAAGATACAATGTTGCAGAAGTTGTTGCAGTTTGTAGAGTTCCTGGAGGGTCCAGATGCCGTTTTGTAGGTAGAAGATGAAGTAAAGAATGCAGAGGATTCCTGCTGGAGTCTTGCAATCCGAATCTGAGGAAACACCCAGAGGAGAGACCCTAAATAGCCCTGAATTTGGTCAGCTACACAGGTAAGCACCTATCAGTAGGAAGGCTCTGGTGTCACCTGCTGGCACTGGCCACTCAGATGCTCCCAGAGTACCCTACCACCTTGGAATCCAAGATGGCAAAACCCAGGGACAATCTGGAGGAGCTCTGGGCACCACCCCTGGGGTGGTGATGGACAGGGGAGTGGTCACTCCCCTTTCTTTTGTCCAGTTTCACACTACAGCAGGGACTGGGGGTCCCTGAACCCAAGGCTACCCCTCCCATGCCTGTAACACCTATTTCAAAAGGGAGAGGGTGTAACACCCCTTTCCCAAAGGAAATGCTTTGTTCTGCCTTCCTGGGTTTGAGCTGCTCAAGCAACAGGAGGGCAGAAACCCGTCTGTGAGGTGGCAGCAGCTGGGGCTGCCTGGAAAACCTCAGAGGGCTGGTATGGCAGTACTGGGGGTCCACTGTGGGGCCATCAGAGTGCATGGAACTGTAAAAACAATACTAGAATTAGTATTGGGGTACAATTCCCAGGTGTTAGAAACCTTACATGGCCATATTCAGAGTTACCGTTCTGAAGCTGGACATAGGTATTGACCCCTGTCCAGTGCAAGCGTAAAATGGTGTCCCTGCACTCACGAGGTCCTGGAAAATGGTCCTGGACAACGTGGGTGCTCCTCTGCTAGTGCAGGGGTGCCCTCACACACAGGTACTTTGCACTCAGCCTTCAGGGTTTGAAGGCCTGACATATAAGTGACTTGTAAGTGACATGGTGTAGTGAAAATGGCTGTGAAAGGGTGCATGCACCATTTCATGCAGGCTGCATTGGTAGTCCAGCAGAAGCCTTTTCATGGGCTCCCTATGGGTGGCAAAAGTAATGCTGCAGTCCATAGGGATCCCCTACAACTCCAATGCCCTGGGTACCTAAGTACCATATACTCTGGACTTATAAGGGGTGACCAGTATGCCAATGTGGGATGAAATACTGGGTTACCAGTATACAGTGACCAAATTTAAAGGGGAGAGATCATAAACACTGGGGTCTTGGTTAGCAGGATCCCCAGTGACACAGTCAAACATAATGACAAACAGTCAAATACTGACAAACAGGCCAAACATCTTAAACATTGGGGTCTAGGTTTGCAGGATCCCAGTGACATAGTCAAACACATTGGGGGAATGCCAATGATCACACAGTAAAGTACTGCTGCTACTTCAGTGTTTCAGCATAGGTGTCAGTCACAACCACTGCTGCTACTTCAGTGTTTCAGCATAGGTGTCAGTCACAACCACCCCACAGACTACTGAAGTTAGGGACATGCCAATCTTTGCCTATCACAAAAGGAAAACATATTGTTTCAATGTATCATCAGCTAAAGTCTTATCACATACCCACACCATAGCTCCCAAATGACCATACCCCATGACACAGACAGAGGTCAGTACAAATGCCCCCAGTCATGGAACCCTCCACTTACCATGATCAGGTATCAGTAACCATGCCACTCACCTATGTCAGTCTTGAATCACATGCACAGTGGCCTGCAGTGCGGAAACACAGTAACAGCTACGTACAAGTTACTTACTACCAATACAAACAATTCTGATGGTTGGGATATGGATAGCACAGGATGACTTTTGTGAGAGACAAATGAATATACACGGCACCATTGAAGAAAGTTGCAATGCCAAACAGGCCTATTGAGGGGAATAAGACACTACCATCCCACTGTCCTGACAGTCTGGGCATAGAACTCACACACCACAAATCTTCTGCCTGACAGTACCTGGTTCAATCCATGTTCCTTTTAATTGTCAGTCTGTAAATCCCACCTGTCAGTGACACCGTCTGACATTCCCAAATGAGGATGACCTTCTGAAGTAATCTGCAAATTACAAATGTCATAAACATAAAGAATAATCCTCATTGAAACAAAAACATTATTCAGCCAATTCCTATATAGAATGGTAACTCAGACTGAGCATTGTGATAAAATTAGACTATGGTGATCAAAAAGCTGCACACTACTCCATGTAATATTCTGCATGCACATCTGAGTTATGGGCTTTGAAGCTACTTTTGACATGTCTGATGGTCATACTAAGACCCTTATCAAGCATTCGTAACCCCACCAATACCCCACTGAGATACTTAAATTACATAACATCACAAACCAAAAGTCAGGTGAAGTACTGATTGATGAGATTTGACCTGATGTCTCCAGCTTCATCCTCATTCCACTCATCCTCAAATCTGCATTCTCACCTTCTGGAACTGCTGGCTCCCCCTCATCTGGAATAAGTAGGATATGACATCTCGGGGCGAGGTTACAGAGCATGCAGCAGGCAACAATAATTTGACATACTTTGGGGGCTGAGTAGAAAATAGCTCCACCAGACTTCTCAATGCTACGGAATCTTGCCTTCATAAGCCTAAAAGGCAGCTCCACAATACGCCTTGTCCTTCCGTGGGCCTCATTGAAGCTGACTTCCCCTGGCGTGGTTGGGTACCTCACTGGTGTCAACAACCAGGGACAGTTTGGGTGACCTGAATCCCCTGTAAAGTAGAGTTTAGAAAGGCAAACATAAGTAACGGACATCCACACATTTGTTAGCAGATAAAAGTTACTGACACATATGACATATGTGACTTACCAACCAGCCAGGCCCTCTCTGTTTATTGTTGTGTCATCAGCAGTGGGATATTGCTGTTCCGCATGATGAAGAAATCATGGACTGACCCCGAGTACCTTGCACAAACCTGTGAAATGTAAAGGTCAGCCAAACAGACCACTTGGACATTAATGGAGAGGAGGTTTTTCCTGTTCCTATACACCTGTTCATTGGCATCTGGGGGAACCAAGGCTACATGGAAGCCATCGGTGGCTACAACCACATGTGCAATGTGTCCCAAAGCATAAAAATCAGCCTTTGCATGAGCCAAATCTTCATGTTGTGGAAATCTGATGTCGCTGTCCAGGAGTTTTAACAATGCAGACAGTACAGCCTTCAAGACCATACTGAACATAGACTGAGACATACCTGCAGTTATGACCACTGTATTTTGAAAGGAGCCTGTGGCCAGGAAGTGCAGCACTGATATGACTTGTACTATGGATGATATGCTAGATGGATTATGAATGGTAGGCATCCGATCTGGCTCTAATTGATGAACAAAATCCATGATTGTATGCCTACCAAGGTTTGTAGACTTGGATGATATGTCCATTCTCCTTGGTCTTCAGGTCAGCTAGTGGACAGTACACTGGAGGTTCTTTCACTCTTCTCATGCCAGGGTAACTATGTGAGAGAAAACCAGAATATATATGTATCACTCATTCTGTACATTATAAGTATGATCGTACCTATGTCACATATAATGCTCTAAAATGCCACATGAAACTGTTGAAACATTCTACACTGAACATATCTAGGAAAATAGTGGCTTATTTCTGTATTCACGTTCCCTTTCCTTTATCATATTTCAGAAGTGGCAAAGCATGTCACTGACAGTCTATGTGACATTAACATTTTTAACATGTTGCACATATATGGGGCACATATACCATATGTCAGATTGAAATTGCTCTGCTGGCTATGCTGCTACCTTTACATTACTTAAAACACATCAGTTTTACATCCTGTACATAATTCATGCACATTTCTACATGCTTGCTCAAAGCGAGCAGTGAACGCAATGTCATAGATATGTTTTACATCTTGTGATGCAACTTTTAATTACCTTTTTTCGTTCATCTATGAACCTTAAAATGGCAGCTGCCTGACCTACTGTGCAGGACATTAGGAAGTGATCTAAGTCCGTCAACGGAAGTCTTCATGGCAGTAGGTGGATACAACTGTGGTGGACATTACCATTGGAACACATTGCTGCCTTTGGCGGTCTTGGGACAATGCCGATGTCCGCCGGCATTGATGGTCTTTGACGGGGCGGATGTGACTACCATCTCATACTTCATCTCCCACTTGACTCCTGACACTGCTGCCAGCAAAACCTCCACGACCTGAACTGCTGTGTACTGCCTCTTTGAGCAATCATTCCACGTCCTACAGGTGATAGGGCCCCTGCCTTCTCCCCAGAGGAGCTTGCTAAGCTTGTGGAGGAGGTCCTACCCCTGTATGAACAGCTCTGTGGTACACCAGATGAAAAGGTAATTGCAATGCAATTTCAGTGCTTTAAGGTTTATGTGTATGATGATGTCCAGGAAATGAGGTGGAATGAAGGATGGTGTTAAGATGCGTGCGTAGATGGGCATGTGCATATGTGTACAAATAGATTTGAGTCCTGTGACATAGTAGAGAGTGCGTAATGTATGTACCCTGACCCAACTGCAGACTGTAATACATGATCATTGAAGGTGGTGTGAAATATATTTGGACAGATATACCATGTGCGGAGATGTGCTTCTGGTCTGATCATAAGTTTCAAACTGACACGTGGTGCTGGATATGCATGCTATATGCCTGTCTGAACATCACACATGGCCTGACTGCAGATGGTCATCCCTCATTGAAGGGGATGTTGAAGGCAGCCTGTGCATGTCTAGTTGCACTAACTTGTATTTTCACCCTGCTTGTTTCGGTATTGTGTATGTGGACATGCCATTCTCTTCTTGTCTGTGTAGTCCAAGCAGGTCAACTCCCATCAGAAAAAGGGAATTTGGCGTGCCATCACCAAGAAACGGTGGATGGAGCACCCACTATACAAACTGGTGGGAGGACCAAAGACTCTTAGCCCAGAAGACCCCAGAGGCCCAGCTGAAGATGTCCTTCCAAGGAGGACAAGGTGCCCTTCAAACATTGACGCCCCTAATGGCCAGCATGTTGGCGGTGGCCTACCTGGAGTTGAATGGGCGTTTGAGGGCAGCACAGCAGCCACAAGGGGGTAAGTACAGTCTAGACACATTTTCATCTCTTTAGCAGGTTAGTGTATGATGTGAAAGTTTGTATGCTTGGCAATGTGATAAGTGCAAAGGGTCAAAGATCTCCAAGCAACACATTAATGTACAGTCCCCAACATTGGTACACAGGTGTGCACATTCTAATTTGTATAGGGACATATTACTCTCCTATGTTGTCCCCTCTGTGCAGAAGCATATGATGATGTACATGTGACTGTGTCATATGTGTACCACTATACAGCTTTTCATACCCTGGTGGTTGTTCCATCCCATCTTCAGGTCAATACTTCCAATATCATTACAGTAATTTGTCAAAGTCTTTACCTTCTGTTCATTCCAATGTCCCTTGATTCATGTTTATGTGCAACATAGAGTCTGACAGTTTGAAGTCATTCCTACTTTTCAAAAGGCTTCTGATGAATGACAGCATCATGTGAGGCTGTGATGTCCATTTGACATTTCACATGGCATACCTGCAAAACTTATTCAGACGTGCTACAAAGTGAGTGATGTACATAGGCCTCTGCAGTGGGTCATCTGAGTGGACATCCTACATGTTGGTAACCATGGAGGTATTGCTAGACTCCTACTGAATAACATACATTGGAGTCAGGGCTATGAATGGTAGTACCATGATCATGTTCTGTAGGTGGGAAGTGGCTACACAGCTATTTCATTAGCCATAGTGTTGTAGGCATGATAAATAGGCCAAAACCTATTATTCACAGTTACAATCCTAACTGTTTTTTGCCAACATCATGTATACATTAAAGGTTATGTCATGAATACACACTGTAATGAGTTATAAACATACTTTCTATTGCTATTTTGGTTTGCTTTGAGTCCTTGTTGTATGGAAACCTACTGTTTGCACTGACAATAATGTGATGCAGGTGTGATAGTTCACATACACATGAGTGGTATAGTATGTATATTCAGGCATTTGGCTTGCATCATGGTGGGTGTACCTGTTATGGTAGCCTCAAATGTGGTTTGTCTCTCTGAATGTTTTCCCAAACAGATGTCAGACTCTTATGTCTGATGTGTGGTTAGTGATGCTGCCATTGGGCTATTGATGGAATAATTGCATGACACGTTGAACTGTATGTCACCTTCATGCACATGACAGGTGTCCATTGACTTGAAAGAGTAGATATACTATTCTACCTGTGGTTGTGTGTGGGTAAATGCTCTGATATTATTAGGCCCTTACATGAGTGTTATGCTTTGTTTTCAGGAGGACAATGACACAGATGATTTGGTCCACAAACTATGTATAATCCTTTCCTTATCGGTACATATGTAGGTGACGTGTTATGACTTTTTCACCTTCTAACATTTGGTTATGCTAATTAGAGTAGTTTCATGTTTGCAAATTTCCATTGTGAAGGTTGCGAACTCAGTGACGTGACGTGGGTATGGCTTATGTGCAACATGATGTCTTGTGTTTACTATACAACATGTTTCTTTACATAGCACATGACATCAGGCAAATTTATTAGTAGGTGTTTAGTTTGTGTATGTAATATGTGGAAATCTATGCTACATCTATTTCCCATAGCTTGGTTGTGGGTTGACTATGCTGCTGTAGATAGGGACCCAGTATTATGTGGCCACGTCACCTTATCATGGAATGGTTAGTGTGATAGCTCTACTGATATCATGTTATTGTAAGTGTGAGATAGGTAACTTAGCTGGTGATGACTCTGTTATGATTGAGGGATGTACGTTGTATCTTGTTATGACATGATGTTGGCACTGAACTGGTACTACCTGGGGGTGTTGTACAACTAGATGTGATGTGTACAATGTGATATAAGTGGTATGTAAATAATGTCCCTACCTCACTTTCTGTTTCCCAGTATCAGCATCGGTAGGCAAAGGAGACAGGACACAGCCGAGTGGGGAAGCTTCTAGCCACTGGATCTCCAATCACAAGTACACTGACACCGAGGGACCCAGTGGCCCAGAGGGTGAGTGGAGTGCCATGGGGGAGACTGGATCCAATTAATCATCTTCAGAATCCTCCTCCAGTGGACACTCCCTGGCAGTGGCGGACCCATCTGGGATCACCCCAGCACCATCTCTGTCCGCTAACCCTCTTTATATCACCGTCTTCCCAGTAGCTCCCCACCCAGTTGGCTCTGCCCGCTCACCCAAGAAGGTGAGTGTCTCCTTTGCCACAGGCACGTCTTCCCGAGCCCTAGTTAGTTTTGCTTACCTCAGTAAAGAGGCTATTGACCTCCTGAGGTCAATCTCTGTGGGTCAGTCGGCCATCATGAATGCCATCCAGGGACTGACAACTCAGATACCACAGAGTAATGTGTTCCTGAAGGGCATTCACAGTGCACTGGCTGACCTACAAATATAATTTCAGGCTCTGGCATCCACACTGACAGCAGCCAATTATCCTTTTTCTACCTTCCCCCCTCCACCTTCCTCTTCGCAATCCCAATGCCCCCTTCCCTGTCCCAGCCAAAGCACACAAACGGACAGGCATGCATTTATCTCAACATCTAAGGGTAGCCCAGACAAACCAAAGCACCGTAAGACACACCACTGGAAAACACACAAGCAACATACACCTGCACACACAGCAACAGTCACAACTTGCCCTGACACCCCACCACCCGCAGCATCACAGACACAACACCTGCAGACACCAACATTCATTCATCCAGCCACCACACCTATCCTACCCACAGACATCACCTCAGCACACCCTCAGACATCCACCCTAGTCACCACAGTTACAGACACCACAATTACTGACACACCTACATGCAGGACATCCACCATACCTGCAGTCATCTCCCAAAAAGACAGCCACCCACCCTCCATGGCATCCCCCAGTACCTCCACCACCCTCAGCCAAAGACACATAAATGCCCTCACACACCCACCCACCACCCACAAGCATACCTCCTACAAAAATGTACCAAAGACATGGATAACAACTCCTCATACAACTACTCCCTCTCCCTCCGCACCCAAAACCTTTTATTATGACAGTCCCAGTGCGTGCAAAAAGTCATTCCTTGCAGAGTTTGACCTTTTCCCTACTCCTTCCCCCATGACACCCCTAAATAATCTGTTTCCCTCTCTAAGGCCATTCCTTTCACCTCCAAGGCCTCCCCTACCCTCTGCCAGTACCCATGCCCCTTCCCCCACCAAGAAGTCAACTCCTCCCAAGAAGACCCGACCCTCCCCCAAGCCTAAACCAAACTCCCACTCCCAAGCCAAAGCCTAAACCCCCCTCCCAAACCTAAGCCCAACCCCCCTCTCCCCTAGATCATCCCTGAGGTACTCTACCTGCCCCCTTGATGTCCCTACCTGTGGAGGTTACATGGCAGTCAGGAGTCAAGTTGGGGCACATTATAGTGCCTTTGGCACACCACATTGTCTTAATATTGGACTGGCCAATGGCCTTGAATGCTTCTATTTGTTATCTCAAAAATATATTCAGACCAACCAGTTGTTGCTTTTCTGGTTACATCTTTGTCATGCTTTTCCTTTCCTGGGTTTGAGCTGTTCCTGCCTGACATTGGTTGTGTGCGAGTATTTGTGTGTGTGTGTGGTGCTTGTGCTTCCTGTATTGTTTGGGCAGTATGTGAGGGTGTGTGCAGTGCTTTTGTCACCGAAGGATAGGGTGTGTGTTGTGTGATGGGAAAGTGTATGCTGGAGACATGCTGTTGTGATGGTATTGTGTAGTGTTTGTGTTGACATGTGTTGTTGTTTGGTGTGTGACTTTGTGTGCTTTGACTGTGTGAGTGTGTGTGTATTCTGTATGGCATGATAGGTATGATGTGCTGTGTGTGTGTGTTTGATGTATGTGCCAATTGCTAAGTTGCATGATTGTGTAATTGTGTGTGTTCGTTCCCTGTTGGTTGTACATTGTGTTGTATGTGTGATGAGTCCCTGGCCAGTGTCAATTGTGTGTGCTTGACAATATGTTTTTGATGGTGCAGTTGTAGTGTTGTTGTGGCATTTTGGTATGTTGTAGGGGATTGTGTGATACTGGGCCTGTGATGTATTGCCGTATGTAAGTGTGTGTTCTTGATGTATGGTGTGTGTGCGCGTGCTGCAGTGTGCGCTGTGTTTGTATGGGTATTGTATGTGAGTGTGCATGTGAGTGTACTGCTACAAGTGAGTGTTGCCCTCGCAGCCCTCTCCATATGGTATGTTATATAACTATAAAAAATGTCACAACATACAACTGTATCAGGTGAGTGTGTGTAATTACTTTTGCTGTCATCGTTGTCAGCAAAGATTCTGTTGTCGTTCGACGAGCAGGAGCAGCGGGATTATGTTTAGTTGTGGTTCCATGGCAGCTCTGGTCAAGTACGGCTTGTAGATGAGTGTCTCCTTTTATACAGTTAGTTTCCGCCTGGATTTCCGTGGTGGTCCGACCGAGGTGGAAATGTTGGCGGTGCAACCTCATAATAAGTCAGTCGGGAACTTGGTCTCTGCCGGCCTGATGGTGCCTTTAATCGTCCACAGAGGTCTGACCACACTGGCGGTGCCATCAGTGCTTTGGCGGGATTCTGTTTGCATCACTGCCAAAGTCATAATTTGGTGGTCCTCTCCACTAGACTGTAAGCGGTCTGACTGCCTTGGACTGCCAAATTCGTAATGAGGCCCATGATGTTAGTTTCTAGAACCATTGTAGGAAGACTGTATAGAAAAGCAAATTTCCATGGTGTTGGAAAAAGATTGCTGAAGTGTTTTGAGCACAGTGTCATATCAAAGAAGGAGCTATGCCTGTGGTGCACAAAGTGAGACAAGTGCCAGACTTGATAAGAGAGACATTAAAAGAGGAGCTGGAGAGATTGGTTAAAGCATGGGTGATAGAAGAGATAGAGACATCAGAGCGGTGGTATCTAATCTAAAGCGGGTAGTAATGTCATTTAGATGTGTGTTGACCTCAGAGGCTTGATCAAGCACATTTGGATTGCCTTCCATCTCCATCATGTCCTCCCAAGCATCAATGAGGAGATAGGGGCCATGGGAGATTCATTAGCATTTGGTATGCATTTGTCATTGATCTATCATCAGTTGAGCTTGAAAAAGAATTGCGAACTTTCACATATTTTGCTGTAAATAGGAGGGAATTCAGTTTTGTGAGGATACGTTTTTTGGGTTGGCATCAGCTGAAGCGGCAATTAAGAGGAAAGTTAGAAAAACTTGAGCAGGAACTGTAAAGGGTCATCTTTCCGTTGTCACCTTAGACAGTTTGGAGCCAAGACCACGGGAAGGGGAAAAACTATGCAGAACCAGTTTTAGGGTAGGTTCGGGAATTCCACCAGATAAAGGCTGGCACCAAAAATGGGACCTTCAGAACCTCTCATCAGAACACTCCTGGACCTGTGAAAGAATCTGAAGGACTGCCCTGGTGCCAGAAAGAATCCTGCTGCCAGAAGGGTGGCCTTGTTGTCTGAAAAAAAGAAGAATGGATTCCAGGATACCCAGAGTGACTGCAAGGGTCAGTAGGGTGACAACATGTGCAAGCTAGAGGGACACAACAAGCTTCCAGGGGCCTTCCTGCAACTGTCCAGCTGACCATCACCAGCACCAACTAGACCAGCCCTGAACTGCCTGATCCCTGCTACTAACCTCTGAAGTGAATTCTGATCCCCAAGAGGCACCTCTCAAGCCCTGGGCCCTTGAATGGCATCAGTGAGAACTCTTCTTGAAGAAAAGGTGAAAATCCTGAACTCTGGGTTCCTTGCAACAGTGAACTGACCTCTTCTCACTGAGAATTGGCCGCCTGTGACAATGTCCAACATGACACTCCAGCTGGACCTGCTCTTCATGCAGACAGTGACTGTCCTGGATGACTGGCAACATGAGACCTGCACATCTCACCGACAACCATCAGCGATGGTCAACCAATGCAATGCTCCAGTGATGATTATTTTTTCATGCTACAGCAATGACCATCTGTGGTGCTCAACCTGCCCTTTACGCTGATAGCCTCCTCCTCATGGGTGTTTCTCACATGAAAGGTACTCTTCATGCCAGACTCAAGAAGGTAACACTTCAGTGAGATTAACCTGGTCCCTGTATCTGACCCATGCTCCATCGTAGCAGCCTGAATTTGTGACTTTTCCACAGTCCAGCGTGACCAAATATCTGTGATCGGTGCTTTCTGCTTCTTGATTAAATTTTTAACTGTTGTGTTTTCACTTTTTGTTTGTGTGCTGCATAAACACTTTACACATTGTCTCTAAGTTAAGCTTGACTGCTTATGTGGCAAGCTACCAGAGAGTTAAGCACAGGGTAATTTAGTGACTTTTGTGGTTCACCCTGAAAAGGATTGTGTTTGTTGCTTGAATTGGCAGTTCCACTTCCCTCAACTAATATCTCAATTCTTACCCTGTTGTTCAGTGGTGATTGGATCCAGTACTTGTGTTTGTTCAGTGCTACTCAGTGATTTGTATAAAACTCAAAATCCATAATACTCTTCTAATGCCAGAATTGACTTATTTTCAAAGTCTCCTTGATTGACCACATTTCTTTATCCTTTTCCCAAATGTAATTTCTGCCGCATTCATGCACCTGTTTCTCTTGATTGCAAAGGTGGAGTTATGTTCTTCAACACTGATACCCTCAAAGTGGCACAGTTGAAAAAGCTCTGCAAGGAGAGACTGCTGACTTTGCGGAAGAGGGACACAAACGTGGACTTCCAAATAGCCCTCAGAGCCCTTGAAGAGGTTCATAGGATGGAATTTGCAAGAGGAAAGTAGGAGGAGGATGACCCTGAGGATGAGGCAAGTGTATATGGAGGGTGAGGAAGGAAGTAGTCTAGCCATGGGCCCACAGTTGCAGCAGCAGGAGGAGATGGACAACTTGCTCACATGATTGAGGTCCTCTGACATGGTGGGGAGCAGTGCCCTGCGGAGCTGGAGGACAGGAGATCAGAGAGGGATTTCCAACTTCAGCTGGCCAAGCTAAAATTGGAGGAGAGAAAGACATAGGTTGACAAGGGCCCCGGGGAAAATAAACTTTTGTTGACTCATGAAGTAAGTCTAAAGGAGCTGGACTTGAAAGTAAAACAAATCTCTGAGTCCAGCAGGAATGGTGGCAGCAAGGACACTTTGCCCAATGATGACAGAAAGGTCTGAACCAGGAGAAGGGAAAAACATTTTTAGGGCAAGTTAGGGAAATCCCTGGCACAAAAGCTGGCCCAAGGAATACAAATGGGACCTTCAGAACCTAACACTCCTGGACCTGTGGAAGATTCAGAAGAAGATCTGCTCTGCTGCCAAAAGGGCTGTCTTGCTGTCTGATGAAGGAAGACTGTGCATGCTTGCCTTGATCTCAGACTTCCCAGAGTACTTCCAAGGGTCAGTTTGCTGCCCTCCTATATAAGCTATACGGCACAAAAGAGGCCTTCTTGCAAATGCCCACCTGAACAGCACCAACTGGACCTACCTTAGCTCCTCTGTTGGCCTCTACTGAAGTGAGTCCTGATCCTCAAAATGTGCCTCCAGGTCCTGGACTTTGGCTGACATCATTGAGAAGCCCCCCTCAAGAAAAGGTAAAAATCCTGAAGTTTGGACTCCTTGCGACCATGAAGTAACCTTTTTTCACTGAGAACCAACCTCTTGAGACTACCGCCAGCACTGAGCTCCAACAAGAACTGCTCGTCATGCCAACAGTGACCATTTGCGACGAGTGCCATCGTGAGACCTGCACTTTGCCCCTACAGTGTCTGTCCGCATTGATTAACCTAGTCAAACCTCTAACTCTGAGTGGCTCTTTGTGCTACAGCAACAATTGTCTGAGACATTCAATCCGCTCTTCTCACCAAAAGCCTTCACCTCACTTGCACCTCCAAAGTGAACAGAACTTTTCACACTGTACTTGGGAAGGTAACTGCTAGACCTGGCACCCTTGGCGTGGTTTCCCTTGTCTTCTTGCCTCCCCTTCCTGTATTTTTGACTGTTTGCTGGACTTTGTTTTTGCTGGTTTCGGTACTCTGGGCACTTTACCCTTGTTGACCAGTGCTAAAGTGCAAGTGGTCTCTGTGTAAACTGTATGTGTAATTGGCTTTTCCATGATTGACATATTTGATTTGCTAGTAAGTTCCTAGTAAAGTGCACTAGGGGTGCCCAGGGCCTGTAAATCAAATCACACTAGTGGGCCTGCAGCCCTGATTGTGCCACCCACATGAGTAGCCCTGTAAACATGGCTCAGACCTGCCACTGCAGAGTATGTGGGTGCAGTTTCAAAGTGCCAAATTTGACCTGGCAAGTGTACCTACTTGCCAGGTCCAAACCTTCCCTTTTTGTACATGTAAGGCACCCCTAAGATGAGCCGTAGGTAGCCCCATGGGCAGGATACAGTGTAGGTTAAAGGTAGGACATGTACTGATGTGTTTTACATGTACTGATGTGTTTTACATGTCCTGACAGTAAAATACTGCCAAATTAGGTTTTCACTAGTGCCAGTCCTATCTCTCCCATAGGTTAACATAGGGGCTGCCTTTAAATATCTGTTAAGTGCAGTTTCTCATTGGGAGCAGATAGAGATAAGGAGTTTGGAGTCTCTGAAATCACAATTTAAAAATATATATTTTGGTGAAGTTGTTTTTTAGATTGTCAGTTTGAAAATACCACTTTTAGAAAGTGAACATGTTCTTGTTTAACCATTCTGTGCCTCTACCTGCTTGTGTATTCCATGTCTTGGTCATACTGACAGTCAAGCTGTTGTGAATTCCCTCTAGACAGTGACACATGGGAGCTGGATTGTAGCCTGCATATCCTGATGAGTTTCTTGGGCTTTATTGGGGGGGAGGAGTTGACACTTACACCTGAAAGGGCTGTGCCTGTCCCCACACATTGCAGTCTTCAACCCCCTGGAGTGTGCCTGGAGCCAGGACTGGACAAGGAAGGAGCTTGTGAACAGCAGAGACTTACCTTTGAAGTTTGCCTACTTCAAAGGCAGAAAGGAGTAAAAGTAGTGGACCCAAACCCCCAGATTTTCAGATTACTTTTGTATCAAGAGGAACCTCTGCCAAGCAGAAGAGTTGAAGGGCTGGAGGAGGAGTACTGCCCCTTTACCTGTGGGTGTGCTTTGTTAGGTGAGCCTGTAGGTGCTGCTTCTGCCTTTGAGAGGACAAAGAATGGACTTTGCTGTGTTTTCCTGCTTGTGAAGTGTCTCCAAGGGCTTCAACGGAGCTTGCCCCCTGTTATGAAGTCTCAGGGCCATCAAAGACTTCCTGTGCCATTAAATAGGCTCTCTTGCTGAGACTCCTACTCTGTCAAGTAGTGCCTAATCCAGTCCCTGGGCCCCTGAAAGGAGAAGTTGGTGGAACCAAGACTGAAATCCACACACAGGAGCTGTGCAGGACACAAATTGATGCAACACCTGCTTTGCAGGTGAAAAATTGATACACCACCTGCATCATGGCTGGGAAATCGACGCAACACCTGTGTGTAGTTGCTAAAATCAATGCATCACTCATGCAGCACCGCTCTTCACCACAGTGAACCAAAATTTTGCATGCATTGTCGCTGGGTGTCAAAACCACAGTAAATCTGAGAGACCCTAAGTAGCCTGTCCAGAAATCGATGCATCGCTCTTCCACATGAGAGAAAAACAATGTATCGCCTACCTGACCAGAGAAGAAAAGGCACACAATCTTACTTGTGAGTAAGGAATCAACACATGGCTGACATTTCTGATGAACACTTGCCCATGCGGCTTTATTTTTGACGCAAACAAGTTACTTTGTGTAAACACAACGCATCCAATGATTTCTATGGATTAAGACTCTTTGTACTTTGAAAATTCATAACTTTGTTTGTGTATGTTGGATTTTTGTCTTTTTGATCTTGTTTGATTTAGATAAATATTGTTTTTTTCTAAACTGGTGTTGTGCCACTTTTGTGGTGTTTCCACTGTGTTACTGTGTGTGTTGGTACAAGCTATGAAGGGGTGAGCCGGGGTTGTCTCATGAGTGCAACTCCCTTACCCTGACTAGAGTGAGGATTCCTGCTTGGACAGAGTACACATTGACTGCCAACCAGGGATCCCATTTCTAATAGTAACTCTTTAGCGAGACTAGCCTCGTCCCTGTATCCGACCCACACTCAATTGCTGTTTCCCTGAACTTGTGACTTTATCCCACCCAGTATGACCAGATAACATCAAGTGGCACTTTCTACTTCTTAGCATTATAGTTTTTACTTAAATCTTTAAAAGTTAATATCTCTAGTTCTACTGATTGGACTTTGTTCATTTTGGTGTCGTATTTAAAAAAAATGTACTCTGTTTTTCTAAAGTGGTTTGGGATTCCACCACTCTCAACTAATAACCCAATTTCTTAAAACATATGGAAGACGTTTTTTGGGTACCGTTGTAGTACATTCTAGGACAGCAGAGGGCAAGTGGTATTAGCAAATGGGGTTTATGCCAGATCTGGATTTTATGAGATGTTTTGGATCCACTGCATTTACACAAATGCTGTAATGGGAACGTTACTGTTTGGATGTTTTAACAGAAGTGTGCTGGGATCTACGTTGTCTCTATTATAGTTAAAATAGCATGTGAAGAATGATGTCACTCTGTCAAAGTTTCGGAGGAAAATTGAGGCCCATCAAATGGTGATAAGCAATGGTATGACAAGAATAAGGGCCTGATTATGAGTTTCGTGGTCTCAGCCCTATACAGCCGTGGCCCAAAGAAGACAGCTGAGCCAGCGGTCTTCTGCCTGCCATATTACGATGTTTCTGTTTTGCTGGCGGTTTCACAGCAGCAGTCTTCTGACGGAGGTCTATCATCATGCTAGGAACCTTATTTTTTGTACATTTTTTTCCACTGTGTAAATACATATGTGTGTATATACAAGAAGCAAGTCTGAAAATACACACATATGTATTACACTTATAGAAAACATGCCTTGTCCAACAGCATGCTTCTACAGCCATTGTAACAGTGAAGAAATGTACGAGTGGCTTACCTTAGGAGCTGACGCCAATGGTGTTTATTTTCTTCATGAGCAAGTGTCTGCAGCAAAGGGAGGACCTTTACGAGGGGCTCCGTGTTGGGAAGAGGCATGGAAACTGGATATAAGGTGAGTACTTACCTTATATCTTGTGTTTCTGCCAGTTCAAGTATGGAGGTCTTCTCGCCACAGTTGGCTTTGTGGTGAGCCACATCGTAATACTGCCTGAGGGAACAGTGGCTGGACTCCTGCCATCAGCCGCTGTAGCCTGTGACTGCTGTCAATGCTGGAGTGAAAGACTGGCGGTGGCGGTGGAACACGGGTAGTCCTTCAACAATGGGACCACCAACATCGTAATTCAGCTGGCAGACCGCCTACTCGAAGGTTGGGGAGTCTGAGGCCCCTGCAATAGCAGTGCCAAGACCACCAAAGTCATAATCGGGCCCTAAGTGTACCGAGATGGGATGGTGGGAGAATACTGATTTGGTACATGTTATGAAGCCCTGAGTAAATTAGGAAGGGCAATCTCAGTTTACTGAGCCAAAGAAAGTTGGGGAAATGAGAAGGAATGTGGTGGTGCTGGATAATGGTTTTGTCTGGAGCATGTCTAGTAAAATGCATGCAGGTGGGGAGATGGTGGAAGTGGGTTCGGAAACAGACAAAAGGACTTTGATCTGCATAAAGAATAGACTATGTTGGTGGAGTGGTTTTGTTTGTTGTTAACAATTGTGCTTTATGTGTTGCTATACTACTTCCTATTGTGTGTGTGTGTGTGTGTGTGTGTGTGTGCCTGTGTGCATGAATAGATAGACTGATAGATAGATAGATAGATAGATAGATAGATAGATAGATAGATAGATAGATAGATAGATAGATAGTCAATTACAGGGATGTTTTTCACAGAGGGGTTCTGAGTAAAATGAAGTAGACAACAAGAGCGAACCCCGAGGTGAAAAACATTCCATAATTTGCATTTTACCCATCCATAATTTTATGTTATGTATGGCCCCCCTGAATCATCTACCCCTACTTTCAATTGCTACACGGGGCAGAGGAGGAATGGGGAGCCATACATAAAATGGCCTCTTCTCCCTGTCCCAAATGTAAAATAAAAATACCTGACTTCTGTTGCCCATCCCCACCACTGTCTGTGCCCTCCCTTTCCTTCAGAGGTTGTGCTCCCTGCATTCCAGTGCCACTCTGACAGGTTCTCACAGTGCCCAGCCAGAGCTGCCTAGAATATCTTACTTGCTATCCTTAACCAAAACCCACCTTCCCTGTCTTCCTTTCCCTTCATGCAGCTGTGCTTTCTGCTTTGGCTCTCAGAGAGCCCTGTCATCTGGGCAAGAAGGCCTTTATGACACCACAACAATTGCTAACCAGTTTTGTTATCAACTGTGATATCATAGCAAGGAGTTATAACTTTCAGAAACTGAAATAAACAATAGAGGCTTTCCATGAGAACCATTCGTGAGTGTTTTTGAAGGCATTCTCTTTCCGCATCTTTACCACGTTATAGTATTTACCAACTTGTATCATTAAAAAATATTGCCACTGAACATTTGCAGTTTGTTCTTTGCTATGTATTGAGTGGTCTTTCCATTTATTCATATTATTTTAGAAGGCTTACGTATCTGCTACCGTCATAAGTAATTGTGTGGGAAGCTAGTAGTAGATAGTTTATTAGTTAATTAAAACCAGAAACATACAATTAGCAAAGAAAATGGAAAAAATAAAAGTGATATATAACACATTAGTCATGCGATATTACTGATAAGTCTAAAAAGAAAATGTCATACATTCTACGGATTTGCCCTGAGTTTTCTTCAATTGCTAAAGCAAAACTTCCTGATTTTGCCCTTTCTTATTCATAGTATGTACCTATTGTTTCCACAGGGACCCTTCCAATCTGCTGACTTGTTTTCGTGCAGGAAATTTTAGAGGTAAAAAGTTCCAAAAATTGGATAAGCCTAATGCTCAATCTGGTGTTTCTTGGATTTAATGCTTCAATTAAAGCTTGTCTGCATGTTCTGACTGCTAATTCGTTTAGTTCTTTTTTCAATAAATGTTGTCTTTCGGTAGCCAAAGCTGGACAAATGCAAACCACATGTATTAGGTTTTTTATGGACATATGACAGAAGCGGCACTCATGGGTGCCTACTAACGTCCCTTTCTTCCATTTTGGCATGAGGTCTAACATTGGCACTTCACCCAGCCTTAACTTTAGGAAACGCTGTTTGATTTTCAATGAGTAGGGAGCAGCCAACAGTGGTGCCAACCATGCGTCCTTTTAGCCAAGACTTCCCTGTCTTCTAACCAACTACATAATTTACTTGATTTATTTACTACTTTATCAAAGGCCAGAGTAGGAAGCTATTGATCCCATACAACTCCTAAAATCAAAAGGGCTAGGCTTTTTTCCAAATACTTTTTATAGTTACTATTACCTCTTTCTAAATTAATTTCCTGCTAAGCTAGATCAGTCAATGTTCCTTTTGGGGCGCGGCATAGTTTATAACAACATTTAATATATGCCACAGGGCATGCCAATGTCTGCTTAACCAGTATATATTCCAATCTGATCTGGGCTGGGGAAGCATGACCTGGTAGCCAGAAAACACACTTATATACCTTTACCAAAAGTTTATCCAAGAGAGCTTCTTCCCTCCCCATCATTATTTCAGTCCCATAAGCAAGGGTTGGGAGTAATTTTGCTCTCCCAATAGCTGTCAGTGGATTCAGTGCATGGCCACGGATGGAATTTGCAAGCGTGCCAAAAGCATAAACAAGTGCATGCGTCTTATTTTTTATCGCTTTTTTTTGGGGTGCATAATTGCCTCTAACATCTATTGTGGCTCCTAGGTATCTATACGAGTTTACTTCCTCTAAGGTAGTCCCTTTCAGATACCATTTAAGCCTGCTACTGCGTCTACGGTTAAGAGCTATCATTTTAGATTTACTATGGTTAATTTCTAGTTCATTTGTTCTTGCGTATTCTTCTAAGTTGTTAAGCAATTTTTGCATGCCTATTTTGGTGTTGCTAAGCAATACTAGATCATCTGCTATTAGCATATTAGATAATTGTTGGCCGCCAGGAGAGGGCGAGTGAGCTGATTGATCATTTAATTTAGCTGAAAGATCTGTTATGTACAGATTGAAAAGAGTTGGCGCCAGTACACAACCTTGTTTAACGCCAACAGTTGATTTAACTGCCCTAGATAGATATGAGCCTCCCCCTAGTTTGACCTTTACCCATGTGTCAGAGTAAATCAGCTTGATGGCATTTAAAATACTTGCTGGTAAACCCATTGCTGTAATTTGGCCTATAACTTGCCACGGGGATGCAATCAAAGGGAGCTTTAAAATCAACAAAACATAGATATGTGGGAGTCCCAGTTGCTTTTGCTCTGTTGATGATCAGTCCCAATGCCATAAGGTTCGTTTGCATCTCCTGACACTTGGAAAAAACACTTTGGTTTAGGGGAAATATATTATTGTCCATGATCCATGGCTCTAAATGTTGTAATAGGCAAGATGAAAAGTACTTAATGTTGGAAAATGGGTTATTGCTAAGGGCAGGTAAGTACCTACACTTAGCAATAGGCCACTAACCTCCACTTAGGTCCAGTTAGGTCTCAGTAAATTAAACCCAGCTCAACCCTTGGTAGCTTGGCAATGAGCGACAAGGCTTAACTTAGGAGACAGAGGGGGTCATTCTGACCTTGGCGGTAAAAGGCGCTTACCGTCGGTCAGAAGACCGCCATAACACCGCCGCGGTCGCAGTAAACCGCCACGGTCATTCTGACCCGTAACTGGCAAACCGCCAAAAATCCGACAACAACAAAAGTCTGCCACACCAACGGCCAGCGAAAAACTGCCGATGACCAAACCTCCACCATCACGCCAACAGAAATACGCCCATGCTATTCCGACCCACAAATCCCCGCAGCGGTCTTTCAACCGCGGTATTCCATTGGCAGTACACACCGCCACGCTCAAAATACACACACCTTTACAAAACACAGCCACATTGGACAATTCAAAATACACACACCTGAGACACATACACACACCACTCCCACACACCCATTACAATATAAAACACACACCTACATCACCCACAAACCCTTACGACGACAATTGCGACTGAAGGCCAGAGAGAGACAGCACAGAATAGAGTACACCATCACACAGAGGCAAATCACAACATCACCCACACAATATCCACGCACAAAACACCATACACCACCACACTCACCACACTCTACAACACATACACCACCCCACACCTCATCCACACCACCCCATGGCACCCCAAAGACACCCCAGGTTTTCTGACGAAGAACTCAGGGTCATGGTGGAGGAAATAGTTTGGGTAGAGCCCCAGCTCTTCGAGACACAGGTGCAGCACACCACCATTGCCAGGAAGATGGAGCTATGGCAAAGAATAGTGGACAGGGTCAACGCTGTGGGACAGCATCAACGAAATCGGGACGATATCAGGAAGCGGTGGAATGACCTACGGGGGAAGGTGCGTTCCATGGTATCAAGGCACAACATCGCGGTGCAGAAGACTGGCGGCGGAACCCCCACCTACTCCCCCAGAATTTACAGCATGGGAGGAGCAAGTATTGCACATCCTGCATCCTGACGGCCTCGCAGGAGTAGCTGGAGCAATGGACTCTGGTAAGTCAAATCTTCACAACTTCATTCCCCCCACCCCTCCTGCATGCCAAATCATACCCCCACCCTCACCCCCACCCCCATCACACCAACTCCTTGCAAATGGCTCACCATCACAACTCACCCATCCCAACATCTAGCCCTGCATGCGTCCACAAAGCATGGACACCCATCACCAAAGCATGCCCACTGCACATACCCATCTCCCCCACAAGCCACCGTCACAACAGCCCCCACAAGGGAATGCCAGCACTGGGGTACACGGCCACCCACCCATTGCACACTATGGCACACACAGAAGCAATAACCATACTCTTATACCCCTGCAGGACCCGAACGCCACCACACCGCCCAGGAGGGTCCAGAAATGTCCATCCCACCCCCAGAAGAGGCCCCCGGTGATGACAGCAGCTCTGTCTCCCTGGACCCAGATGACCAGCCCGGCCCATCGGGGACCTCGGGATAGTCGGTTCCCCTCACACAGCCACAGGCCACAGCAGACCTACCCCCCTCTGGGAACACCAGCACAGCTCCCACCCAGCGGGCCCATGCCTCTGTCTCCAGGACACGTCAATCAGCGGTGTGTCCACCACTACAGGGCACCCAGGTTGACCCACCACCCCAACAACAGCAAGGACCTGGGGGCAGTGGTAGTGGGCCCACAGTCCAGGAGACAGAGGCCCAGGGAAACAGGGGAACTGGGAGGGCTGCTGTGCGACAGGGGGGGGACAGGCCCAGGGAACCCACTCTCCACGAGGCCCTCTCCTCCATCATGGGAGCATACCACCGCTCCCAGGAGACGATGGCTACGGTACTGGCCAGGTTCCAGGAGATCCAGGTACTGCAGGAGGAACAGTACATGGGGTTCAGGGAAGAACTCTGAGCCATTAACCAGATTGTCACCACATTGCGGGACCATGTGGCACCACAAAGGGCCCCTGTCACTAGCATGGACCAAGAACAGGCTACCACCTCCGCCGGCGCTAGTGGACAGGAGGACCCCACACAACAACAGGCCACCAGAACCCCACCTCCTGCAGAAGAAGAACCACCCCGCAAGCGGTACCTGAGATCTAGGAAGAAGACAGAGTAGGATGCCAAGACCCCCGCCAGCAAAGGATACCCCCTGATGTCATCCCACTGTCCCACATTGTCACCCTGTCCAACCTTGAACTGCCCCTGCTCCATCCTTCCACAGGCATATGGACAATGCACCTGTGAGACTGAAAATCTGGACTCTGCCATGGACATTACTCCACCATCACCCATCACCGATTTTCAAGCATGTCCCTAAATTAGCACTTAAATAAAATCACTTATTGCACTAAAATTATCTGGAGTCTGCTTGTATTTTGAACAAATGTATTAGACATAACGGTGCCAAAATGTTCAGTTACATTGTGATAACAACATACCACTGTCACACAGCTGTAGTCCATGGGCAAACAAAGCAGAGGTCACGCAGTGGGGCCCACATCGCTGAAAACGGAAGGGAAAGTCACAACTCAGTTAACATAAATTGGGGGGAAACTCAGACAGTAGAGAGGCAGGAGACTGTAAGTACATTTAAAATGGCGGTGTTGATTCGTACCTGTGTGTTATTGAAAATACTGTTGTATCACTGTGTCCCTGTTGTCTGTGTCGTCCCCGTCGTCTTCCTCCTCTTCACTCTCCACAGGCTCCACAGCTGCCACAACACCACCCTCTGGACCATCCTCCTGCAGGAAAGGCACCTGGCGTCGCAAAGCCAGGTTGTGAAGCATACAGCAGGCCACGATGATCTGGCACACCTTCTTCGGTGAGTACATTAGGGATCCACCTGTCATATGCATGCACCTAAACCTGGCCTTCAGGAGGCTGAAGGTCGGCTCGATCACCCTCCTAGTCCGCCCATGGGCCTCATTGTACCGTTCCTCTGCCCTGGTCCGGGGATTCCTCACTGGGGTCAGTAGCCACGACAGGTTGGGGTAACCAGAGTCACCAATTAGCCACACACGGTGTCTCTGTAGCTGTTCCATCACATAAGGGATGCTGCTATTTTGCATGATGTACGCGTCATGCACTGACCCAGGGAACTTGGCATTTACATGGGAGATGTACTGGTCAGCCAAACAGACCACCTGGACATTCATAGAATGATAACTTTTTCTGTTCCTGTACACCTGTTCACTTTCACTGGGGGGAACCAAAGCCACATGGGTCCCATCAATGGCACCAATGATGTTGGGAATATGTCCAAGGGCATAGAAATCACCCTTTACTGTAGCCAAATCGCCCACCTCAGGGAAAACAATGTAGCTCTGCATGTATTTCATCAGGGCAGACAACACTCTGGACAAAACCTTAGAAAACATAGGCTGAGACATCCCTGATGAAATGGCCACTGTTGTTTGAAATGACCCACTTGCCAAAAAATGGAGTACTGACAGAACCTGCACCAGAGGTGGAATCCCTGTGGGTTGGCGAATGGGTGACATCAGGTCTGGCTCCAGCTGGGCACACAGTTCCTGTATAGTGGCTCGGTCAAGTCTGTATGTCAGTATGACATGTCTTTCTTCCATTGTCGACAGGTCCACCAGCGGTCTGTACACAGGAACATTCCTCCATCTCCTCGCAAGTCCCAGCGGACGGTGCCTAGGAAGGACAACATGGAGCACAGAGTCAAGCAAACCACAGGTACGTTCCGACAGCTTGCACAGTACACGATTCGCTATGCATTGAATGGCTTGTATGAGTGGCAATGCAAGGCCTAGGCCTGTGTGACGCAGTAGAAATTAAGCCATGTGGGCCCTTGAAATGGCGGCTGCCTGACCTGTGAAGTGTGACAATGGGATGTGAGGTCAATGCGCTGGCGTGGCACACCGTGGCGGTAGGCGGTCGAAGACCGCGGTGCAAATCCGCATTGGTTAACATAGAACCCTATGGGTTTCAGGAGCCAATGACGAAGTGCGCCGACGATCGCGGTACGCACGCCGCGGTACGCACCGCCGCGGGCGTGACTGCCATTTTCTATCAGCTTAATCACTCGAGACCTGATCATCCACAGGAGAGGACCTATACTGCAAGTGCTGCTGTGACCTCGGTCTGGAAGAGACAATGGCTGCTGCGACTGGGGAAAGGGCCCCTGCCTTCACTTCTGAAGAATTGGAGAAACTCGTGGATGGGGTCCTCCCCCAGTATGCGCTACTCTACGGTCCTCCAGACCAACAGGTTAGTACACTGGGACCATGCTTTGTGGACAATGCCTGGGTTGAGTGGGGTGAATGAACGAAGGTGCGGAGGGGAGCGTATGAGGCATGCATCAAACGACAGATGAGAGCATGTGCCACATGGCAAGGGTGGGGATGGGGGGACACTCACATTGAGCATGCAGAAAATGTTGATAATTTATTTTCTCTCCCTGTATGTGTCACATAGGTCAGCGCCCATCAGAAAGTCGACATTTGGCGTGCCATCGCCAAGGACGTCCGGATCCTGGGGGTTCACAACAGACGGGGCACCCACTGCCGCAAGAGGTGGGAGGACATCCGCCGCGGGAGCAGAAAGACCGCGGAGGCTCTGCTGGGGATGGCCTCCCAACGTAGGAGGGGTGCCACTCGTCAATTGACCCCCCTGATGTCTCGGATCCTGGTGGTGGCCTACCCAGATTTGGATGGGCACGTGAGGACATCACAGCAGACACAAGGGGGTGAGTACAAGCACATTCTGCTATCTTCGCGCGCAGTGGAGGTGTCTGGGTGGGGGAGGAGGGATGTGGGTATCCCTAGGCCAGGGCGATTTCTGTAGGCTAGTCCCCTCCGTAAGGCATGGCCCTGTGCCCCCGCCCTCCACCTCTGTAGGGTGCCAAGTACAGCTATCCATGGCCTTGTGTCACCTATGTGTGCAGATGTCATCCATTGGCTTGTAGGCCAAGTCTCACTGATTGAGTAGTGTACCCCAAGTGCACGGCGTAGTGCAGGGGGCTTCTGTGTCTGTCCTCTCCGCCAACTGTGTTGCCAATGCATGCACTCAACATGTCTTTATTTCTCCCCCCCCTTTTTTTTGTCTGCTCTTCCTGTTCATGTGTGCATTAGCATCATCTGGCGGAGGAGAAGTGGCATTGGAGCACGAGGGAGCTGCATCTCACATGGCCTCGGAGGGCCATGCAACGGACTCTGATTTCACCAGTGAGACGGAGGGCGAGGGGGGTTCCACAACGGGGACACGTGGAGACATCAGCGACACCGACACGTCCTCGGAAGGGAGCTTCCTTGTGGTGGCGGCAACATCTGTGCCCACCGCAACAACAGGTACAGCCGCCACCCAGCGCACCAGCTCCGCCCTCCAAGCAGCCCCTCAGCGTTCGCCCCGTGCCTGCTCGCACACCAAGGCGGGCATCTCCTTCGCCCCAGGCACCTCAGGCCATGCCCCAGTTACCCCTGCTGCCCTCAGTGAGGAGGTCATTGACCTCCTCCGGACGCTCATTGTTGGGCAGTCTACCCTTTTGAATGCCATCCAGGGGGTGGAAAGGGAGGTGCATCGGAGCAATGCATACCTGGAGGGCATTCATTCGGGTCAGGCTGCCCATCAGCGATCGTTCAACGCTCTGGCCTCAGCACTGACGGCAGCCATTGTCCCTGTCTCCTGCCTCCCTCCTCCAACTCCCTCCACCCAGTTCCACTCCCCTGTTCCTCTGCCTATCCCAGACACACCTACAGACCAGCCTGCACACACCTCAACACCCAAGGTCAGCTCATCCAAACATAAGCTTCACACAAACCACAAGCATTCACACAAGCAACATCCACATGCAGACATGCCAACAGCCACTGCCTCCTCTGTGTCCCCCACCTCCTCATCTCCCTCCTCCCTCCCTGTGACGTCTCCACTCACACTTGCATGCACCACTTCATCAGCCACTACGTCCATCACCAGCACACCCACCAGAACACTCCGCACACGTGCAGTCACCACCCCCACTGCCATTTACACGTCCCCTGTGTCCTCTCCCAGTGTGTCTGTCACTCCCTCTTCCAAACCACACAAACGCAGGCAGCCACCCACCCAACAGCCATCCACCTCACGACAGCCTCCGTCACAAGCACCTGCACCCAACGACAGCACACTTGACTCTCCTACAACCACATCCTCTTCCTCACTCCCATACCCACTGCACCTACCCTTCCCATTGCTCCTAAAAAGTTTATCCTCTCCAAACTTAACCTCTTTCCATCACCTGCACCACCCCCGCCATCTCGTAAAAGTCCAATCAGCACCTCAGCCACCACAAGCCCTGGACCTACAAGGACCATAGTCCAGGGATATTGGAGTCCACCACCTTCGAGGGCAGCTACATCGGCCAGCAGCAAAGGGACAGCCAGCCCACCCCCTGGGAAAAAATCCAAAAAAGGCAAGGGCCGGCGCGAGAGGACAGAGACGGCAGTCTCCACAGGCACCACCCTGGCACCGTCAGGAAGTGGGGTGCCACCTGGCACATTTCCAAAGGGAGGCAAGGGACACAGAGGATCAGGCAAGGATGGCAAGGGCAGCACGGCCGACAAGTCCGGCAGCAGGCGAGCTGCCCAGGAGGGCCCCACCAGCCCCATTCCGGGGGTGATGGAGTACACCCACAGGCACGGGACACCAGCACAGGAGGGCCCCGCAAGCGAGAAGTCGGATGGCGAGTGAACACCATATATTGGCCAGATCTGGTGCCCTGGAGACACATGTGAAGAACCGCTGAACAGGGCCCTTCAAGACAAGCACCGCTGAACAGGGCCCTTCAAGACAAGCACCGCTGAACAGGGCACCGCCGTCTCAAGAACCGCTGAACAGGGCCCTTCAAGACAAGCACCGCTGAACAGGGCACCGCCGTCTCAAGAACCGCTGAACAGGGACCTTCAAGACAAGCACCGCTGAACAGGGCACCGCCATCTCAAGAACCGCTGAACAGGGCCCTTAAAGACAAGCACCGCTGAACAGGGCACCGCCATCTCAAGAACCGCTGAACAGGGCCCTTCAAGACAAGCACCGCTCCGCTGGGCCCTTCCTCTCAAGCACCGCTCCACTGGGCACTTCCTCTCAAGCACCGCTCCGCTGGGCCCTTCCTCTCAAGCACCGCTCCGCTGGGCCTTCAACTCATGCACCGCTCCGCTGGGCACCGCCGTCTCTGCACCGCTCCGCTGGGCACTTCCTCTCAAGCACCGCTCCGCTGGGCCCTTCAACTCAAGCACCGCTCCGCTGGGCACTTCCTCTCAAGCACCGCTCCGTTGGGCCCTTCAACTCAAGCACCGCTCCGCTGGGCACTTCCTCTCAAGCAGCGCTCCGCTGGGCCCTTCAACTCATGCACCGCTCCGCTTGGCCCTTCAACTCATGCACCGCTGACACATTGGCAGAAGGGGCAGGCCCGGATCAGTGTCGGACAGGGCTGCACTATACACTCTGGGCACCAAGACTCCTCCAGTACCGCTGGAGTCTGTCATCCACTTGTGAGACTGTGGCTTTGCACTCCCCAGGATGGCACAGTGGGCAAGCCACCCACTGTAGGGACTTGTGAGACTGTGGCTTTGCACTCCCCAGGATGGCACAGTGGGCAAGCCACCCACTGTAGGGACTTGAGAGACTGTGGCTTTGCACTCCCCAGGATGGCACAGTGGGCAAGCCACCCACTGTAGGGACTTGTGAGACTGTGGCTTTGCACTCCCCAGGATGGCACAGTGGGCAAGCCACCCACTGTAGGGACTTGTGAGACTGTGGCTGTGCACTCCCCAGGATGGCACAGTGGGCAAGCCACCCACTGTCTGGACTTGAGAGACTGTGGCTTTGCACTCCCCAGGATTGAAAAGTGGCCATGGAGGCCCCTCGTGGATCTGGCGTCGTGGACTCATGTGGCTGAGGTGCCCCCCCTTCCCTTCCCCCTGAGGTGCCTGTAGTTTTCCTATCTGATGCCCCTGCAGTGTTCTCTCCAATGGATTCAGGTCTCATGTGTGGGCTTTGCCCATGTGTTGAGGACCATTGGCCCACGTACAATGACAGAAAGCCAATTTTGACGGGACAATTTACATATGTGTACATAGTTATGGGATGTTCGACTTACTTATTTACTTAGCCTTACAATATATTTGAATTCCAATAACATATTATTTTGTCTTTGCATTCTTCCGGGGGGTTTGGGGGGTGTCACTCTGAGTTGTTGCTCTGCATTGGTGTGTAGGTAGTTGGGTGGGGGGGGGTGTCGCGTATGTGTGTGCCCGTATTCTTTTCTCCTCCCCCCTCCCCTGTGTCGTAGGTGCAGTACTCACCGTTGTCTTCTGCGCCGGCGTTCGTGCTCCTGGTAGATGAGCAGGTAGACAATTGCTGGTAGGATGTGTAGTTCTGGTTCCATGCTGTCCAGATTCCTCGTGGAGTGTGTAGGGTGAGCGTGAGTCTGTTTCCGCCTTTTTTTTTTCGGCGGGGCTCCCGCCCCGGAAAAGGTGGCGGATTGGTGAGTTGTGATAGGTGGGCGGTACATTGTCTGCCGCCTGTCTGTTGGCGGTGACCGCCGCGCTGTTTGTTTGTCCCGCCGTGGCGGTCGGAGTGTTAAAGTGGCGGTCTGTGTTGGCGTTTCCCACCAGGGTCAGAATTCCATTGTTTTGGCCGCCTGCCTGTTTGCGGGTTGGCCGCCGCTTTAACACCAACCGCCAGGGTTGGAATGACCCCCAGAGTGTAAAGCATTCAAATATCACAAAACAGTAATTAAATGAAACAAAGGAAACAGTTTAAAAATCCAAAATCAATTCATAAAAATAGATTATATTTTTATCTTCAAAATGACACCAAAACGAATAAAATCGGATAAGGGGAACCGGAGATATGAATGTTTAAAGAATTAATGCTTTCTAGCGCATAGAAGCAACTAGTGCTCAGAGGGTTAAAAAAGGTCACACTGGAAAGGAACAAAGTCCAGAGTTCAGGCCACCCATGAGGTAACACTGTCACACTTACTTTCAGAAGTGTTTGATTCAGGAAAGTGGTCCACAGCACCAGCCAAGGGTTCAGAGGCTCTGGTGTGCCTCTTGGGGTCTGGGACTACAACTCCCACAATGCACCTCTTCAACTTATGGAGTTGCTCCAAACGTCTCCAAACTTCTGGATCGTCTTCCAGAGGTCCTTTTTGTGTCCTTGAAGTGTCTACAACTTGATCCAAGGTTCTAGGAGCTCTGAGTTGCTCCTTGGGAGTTGGGACTACAATTCCCAGAATGCACCTGGTCAGAATCCTCAAATGGCCACTGGACGCTGCTCATCTGGGCTCTGCTTGCAGGACTTGATGCAGGGGACTCTGGACAGCTCCTTTGCACCTGCAGCAAGCAGGTAGTCCCTTCTTGAAGCAGTAGAAGACAGGTAAAGTCATTTTAGTGGTGAAGCCTAAGTGTGCAGCTGGTGCAGTCCTCCAGAGTGCAGTGTCCAGGTGCAGGTCAGGGGTCCAGCAGGGCAGTCCTTCTTCTCGTGTAGTTCTTCCTTGTTGGAATCTGATAGGGATCTGAGGTGTGGGTGCAGGTCTGCCAGTTTTATCCTTGCTCCTGGGTGAAAAGCAGGGGGGTCCTGGTTCTCCAATCAGGGGCAGGGTCCTTCCCCTGTGATGACCACTTCCTGGGAAGTGTGGCAAAAATCAATCCCAGGGAGCAACATTCCTCAACAAGCATTTACAATGCAATGGGTCTCACGTTTGCTCATGTTAGAGCTGATCGCGTTGTAAACTCCTAACCCGACTTTTCACCTATCGGGCAAAAGTGCATTTATGTACATAACCCGAAAAAGTGAAATTAACTATGTAAAGCGCTCGACTTCTGCCAAGCGAGATCGCGCTCGTAAATTAGAGAAAAAGAAGTCGACGAGCCCGATGGAAAACACTATAAATAAAGTCTCCCCATTCTAGCCTATGGAGGCAATTCACTACAATGAGGGAAAAAAAAAATTGGCTGTTTTACCTCACCAGGGCTTAAAAAACTATTTTTATAAGGCCCCCGCTTACAGTTACATGGCACCCAGCCCTAGGGGCACATAGGGCACACCTTAGGGGTGACTTATATTTAACAATAAGGTAGTTTAAGACTTTGGAACTACTTTTAATTCCAAAGTTGAATTTGCATTAACTTTAATTTACAAGCAGCCAGCAAGGCAGGCCTGCCTTTAAAGTGACACTGGGCACCTCAGCAGTGCATCTATGGGTGCACTACCTATGCTGGGGTCCCTAAACCTACATGCCCTACCATATACTAGGGACTTATAGGTAGGTTGACTTATCCAATTATAATTAGCCTAATTTGCATACTGATTTTACACAGAGCACAGGCCCTGGGACTGGTTAGCAGTACCCAGGGCACCATCAGAGTCAGGAAAGCACCAGCAAAAAGTGGAAAATGGGGGCAAAAAGTTAGGGGGCCTCTGAAATCAGCCCTGTTCTCTCACACTTAAGATCAACATTTAAGAGGGCAATTAATCTATAATTACTTGGCTAAGCAGCATTCCCTCCCTTATATATGGGGTGGATTATTGAGCCTTTCCACGCTGCCGGTACAATTCCTGTTAACAGCACATAGTTAAACATTGCAGCCAGGAAGTCAGCCCATCTTTTTGTTGCTTGTTTAAACAATGCTTTTGTTAAACCATTTGGACCAGGTGCACAGTCAGTTCGTGACTTCCTGATGATTTTTATTAATTCTGATGCCGTAATCTTCAGAGTGTTCAGGAGGTCGGGTTCCCAAATATTGGAGACCCCCTGAGCCAGCACCCCTTCTGTAGCGGGCAGCTCCTTTAAATGTGACTTTAGATGGCACACCCAGTCTTTCTCTGTTATATTGGCATTGTTAGCTGCCTTGGACCCTTATCAATGGAGTTGATAAGTTTCCAGGATCTTTTTGAATTGGATGTTTTAACGGCATAGTGTAGCTTGGCATAAAGCATCTCCTGCTGTTGTTTTTTAAAGTATCACAATTCCCTTTTGAGCATTTTCCTTTGCTCTCGCAGGGCAGACAGTAGTGGTTGATTTTCTGGAAATTTGCGCAGTTATCTTAGCAGTCTACCTGCTTCTGCTTTGCTCCTATGAACTGGCTGCGGTAGATGTAGGTGACTACAGTACTTCAGTTGTAGTCCCTTTCTTGCATTTCCTGAGGAATCCAGAGTTAAGAGGTCAACAGTGAAATTCTCCCAGATTGTTGTCACTTTTGCCGGGTCCATAGTCATTGATTCTAGCTTCGATAGAACCGCTTCTGCTTGCTTTTCTATGTTATTGGATGACCATTTCAGTCGCTTTAAATTTTCCATGCCGATAACCCCTTTCATAAGAGCCACTCTCTCTGGCTGATGTGGTTAAGATCAGATCCTAATTATCTGCGGCTTGTGGTCACTTTCCACATGGTCCAAGATTCTAAAATCAGTCACTATTGTATACAATGCAGGATTTGCCAATGTGTTTTCTAAGTAGGAGACCGTTTTCCCTGACGATCTTGTCCTACAGGTGGGATATCGGCCAGCTTCTGCCCATTTTACGCGAAAAGGCCTACAGATTCACAGGTGCGAATAAACTTCTCCCCTAAGTTATCTTTCCTACACTTAACAGGGAGAGTTTGACCAGGTACTGTTGCTACTGTTTGAATAATGGTTTTCACCTGGATTATGAAATAGGAAAAAATTTAAATCACCCGAGATTAGCCAATATGATGACTGTGCTGTGCTTTTAATTTTTACCAGGTGGTTTAATATATTGTTAGCTTCAGCTATTTTCTTTTTTGGATTGACATATAAATTGACGAAAATCCAAGGTTCCTGAGTATTTTTTCCACGTCCATCAAGCCTCACTAATTGAAATGGTAAACCATCCTCCTTAAGCTCTGTGATCTTTGCAAGCAAGCTTGTGCTGACGTAGATCGTTAGGCCTCCCCTTGCCCTGCCAGATCTGCTAGTTTTCATTGCTGTAAAACCAATTAATGGTATTGATTCCCTAGACCAGGACTCCTGTAGAAGTATAATATCAAATTAACTGAATAATTGGATTACTGCTTGAAATTCCAGTTTTGCCAGTACGCCACCTATATTCCACAAGCAGATGTTTAGTGCCCCTTGTGGTGATTTTTCCTTAACAGTTCACTGTTTACCAGTCGCTCCTGTGGATAATGCCAGAGGTAACCATTTCCAATCAGACTGAGATTTCCAACTTGATACTAGTCTCTTCCTCCCTTCTTCCTTCCATAGTTGAACACTCAAGGGGGACAGAGCTCCTTTTATTTCGTTGATCAGTTCTTCAGTAACTATACTGGGATGGCTGACATCCTGTGCTACATGCAAAAGTGAGAATACGCCCTTGGGCATTTCTGTGTATTGAAATTCTAATAGTGGGGACGGGTATCTCTCACCTGGATAGATGACCACCTCAATACCCCATGCTTTCAGCAAGTCCTTCCTCTCCATGATCAGTTTGGGGAGGTCCGGCGCTGAGAAAACAACAAGCGTTGGATCAGTAAGCTGGTTGCCCCTTGCTTGGATAAATTTTATAGCGGCAATATCGCTATATAGTGGCAATACCGTAGACACATGTTGAAGGTCTGGAAGTGCTTTTATAAGTTTTAAAACCGTGGAGCAGTTAATGACATCTGTAGGGGATCTTGAAATAAATTCTGGAATCCAGAGCAGCTCATAGTTCAATTTACAGCTATTCACATGAGTTTGAGTGGACCAATCTTGCTCCAAATGCCGATTCTGTTTCACATGGCTGGGTTCACTCTGTCTAGTACATTGTTTATTTCTCTTGCTGCTCACGTCAGCCTGTGGTAGTTGGCTAGGGTCTTTTGGCGTGTTATATCTTAATTTTGCACTCTTCCGGTACCTTAGGTGGGGCTTACCCTTTCATCCATGTGATTACCACTTGCTATGGGTCGAGTAGCAGTTGCTAGGTCGAGAGGTTTATTTACTTCTGCGTTTGAGTCAACACTTGCACTTCCATAGGTAACTGAGGGCCACATGTACAAATATTTGGAATTGCAATGCCAAATGTAAGAAAGTCCATTGAGTTTCTTTTGCAATTCCCCATGGGTCGCAAATAGACCTGCCTCATTAATATTAATGAAGTAGGTCGCAATTTGCGACCCACGGGGAATTGAAAAAATCACAGGGATGGTGGCCTGCTGGCGTCAGCAGACCACCATGTCTGTGATTGCTTTTAAATAAAGCAATCTTTTTTTTTTAAATGCAGCCCATTTTCCTTTAAGGAAAACAAGCTGCATTTAAAATGAAAGAAAATCAAACATTTCAGTTTCATTTTTTAAGTGTAGGCAGTGGTTCGTGGGACCACTGCCTGCTCTTCAAAAACTTTTTCACATGCATTCACAAAGGGGAAGGGGTCCCATAGGGACCCCTTGTCCTTTGCGAATGGGTTAGCACCAATTTGAAATTAGTGCTAACTGCGATTGTTTTGCAACCTCATTCAGAGTCACAAAACAATCATACATACCATTTAGATTCGGTATTAGTAAGGGATGCCCTGAACAGGCCCCTTCCTAATACCGAATCGCAAAACCCAATTTGCGATTCGGTAACAAGTTACCGAATCGCAGTTTGGACCTTGTACATCCCAAAAAGCATTTTTTTAGTCAGAAACGAGCTGATTCTGCAAATCGGCCCGTTTGCGACTAGAAAAATGCTTTGTACGTGTGGCCCTGAGTTCATATTTTTCCTTCCACTTAAGGTTATACTCTCCTTGCTTGATTCTATAGGAGTAATTTCAGTTGGATTTATTGTGGTTAAATGATGGGACCATGCCAACTTCCTACCCTTTTTTGCACGTTTACGTTCTCTTTTTGATAGAATCAGATTTTTAGAGTCCTCCAATATCCTGACGTTGCTGGCAGCTTTGGAGAAAACCAACATCTCCGTGGTTTCCATACTGGGGCTTACTGTGATGATACTGTCTGCTAAGTCCCTTTTATCTGCTGTGAACAAAGATTATATCACTTGTGGGGAAATAGGCCTATCCTCTACTTCCTGCACAGAAGGCGGTAATGTTAACAGGGTAGCAAGAGGACTGAAATATGTGCGTTCCTCATTTCATGCAGTGTGGACTTCTTTTAAGATTCCTTCCAGGATTAACGGAAGTTGGGATAATTTGTCTACTACCTCTTAACAAGAACAGATAGTGAACTCATTGGTTTGCTTGGTTGGAACCCTTGTTATCAGGGTATTTAATTCTTCCAATTTGCTGTCTATTCATGAGACAAATACCGCCAGAGTATATAGCAGATCTACCTGAATGTCCATTCTATTTGAGTGAAACTGTAGCACCATAACTGTTGCTTGCATTGAGTTAAGGATTGCGGCCCACATTTTGCTTGCATTGATTACTGCTGAGGATTGTGATTGTATATTGGCCTTTTGATCCCTTCTTAAAGCTCCTTCATTTATTTTTTCTTTGAGGGTTTCGTTCTGTGAAGTTGTCATTTTCTTTTCCTTTGCCACCCTGTTTGGAGTGCCAGATTTTGTATCCCAGTGTTCCTGCTCCTCTCCTTCAGGTCCATACGCTGGGAATGAGTGGAGCTTGGGGCTGAGACACATTAAAACATTTTGCTGGGAGTCTTGTTCTAGGGTTTCCACTGTTGGTACCATCTCTGAGTCTGGAATGGATAGATTAACTGGGCTAAACGTCTAGTAGTGATTGGTAGGGCCTAAAGCAGTATTCTTAATGATTTTTGCTTGCATGGGAGTATGGAGAACTTCTATTGCTGGAGTTGGAGCTACTGGGGCTATGGGGCAGTGAGCACTGCTTCTCCCGTCGAAAGCTGTCTGTCCATGATAACAACTGTTGGTGAAAGGGGAACAGGGGGTGGTAGCTCTTCCCTGGCCTCCTTTCCAGGGCTCCCTTCGGTTTGCAGGTTCATATAAATGGTTTGTCGCCCCCTGCATTTTGTTGGGTTGTTGCCCACAAGGTACTCCTACTTTCACCATTGGTGTTTGCAACAGAGAAGTAGTCAGTTATCTTACGAAGATTGGGTGGGGCAGCATGGCCAGCTTCCTCCTCCAGGATGGTCCTGTTTCCCAATTCTCTGGTTCTCCCCAGCTCATTTTTTCCATGTTAGTTCTATGCTCAGTCGGACACCTGCTGTTTCTTTTTATTGGGACCTTCCCCTTGCGTGGGCTGAGACAATCCGGATCCCTACTGTCAGAGTCACCAGATCCTCGGGGTCTGCGCACGTTCCCAACACATCCACCACTGAACAGCTCCAAGACTCTGATAGATAAATCACAGAGGCTAAGAGAGTTCAAGAGGGGAAGAGGGGATTAGGAAGGGAAACAGCTGGGAAGGAGACCTGTAGTAAGAAAAAGGTTAGAACACACAATATGAAAATTATATCTCCTGAAATCAATACTAGACTATGATTCTAAGCATAGTCATTCTGAAAACATGAACAATCTAAGAATTAAGTTTAAAATGACTAAGTTTCAAGATGGCCGGATACATGTAAGGGAATCAAGATGGATTAAATGAAAACTTTCTTATTCAAGTACTTTCCTTTACATGAGAATCAGAAAAACATTCTGACTAAATTTTAAACCAGTCATATAAATCCTTTTTTGAGAATGCATACTAGGACCATACAATATTGCATCCAGAAACTCTGATCTTCTGTGTACTCTTAAAATGTTTCAACACAAATTGCGCATATTGTAGATTTATATTTATATATATATATATATATATATATAGTAAACACCATAAAAGGATTGTGCACCATGAATACCACAATATGGATTCAAGAAAAACAAATCACATAACTTGTCAACTCGAATATTACATGATAAATATCTTAGGATAGTGGCATACAATAAACAACATGAATTAAACTCGAGGAGAGAATCGTGCGTCTTGCCGATTCGAGTGTCACCATGTAAAAAGCCAAGAAATGGTAGTACGCAATGAATATCAAAGTCAAATCATCATTAAATGAATCGCGTGTCTTGCCGATTCGTAAACCACGATGTAAATGCCAAGAAATAACAGCTCACAATGAATAACAAGATCAAAGTACAATGAAACGAATCGCGGGTCTTTTGCCGATTCTTAAGCCATCATGTAAATGTCAAGAAATGGTAGCACGCAATGAACAACAAAGTTAAAACACCATAAAACGAATTGCGCGTCTTGACGATTCTTAAGCCACCATGTAAATGTCAAGAAATGGTAGTGCGCAATACACAACAAAGTTAAAACACCATAAAAAGAATTGCCCGTCTTGCTGATTCTTAAGCCACCATGCAACTGTCAAGAAATGGTAGCGTGCAATGAATAACAAGATTAAATTATCATGAAACGAATCGCGCGTCTTGCCGATTCGCAAGTCACCCTGCAAATGTCACAAACACTCAAGCGCATATTTCACACGCGCAAAGCACTCTGTCAAATCATAAAAGAATTAGGCCCAAGAACATGAGAGTTCTCGATAACGGCGTCGGGAGGCCAGCCCAACCACCGTCTTACCACCCAGAACAAGGATCTCCAAATGAAGAATGAAAGTCAGATGTCTGGAAGATCAAATAGGCCACCGGGACAGGAGCTCAGGAAGTAGCTGCTGCTTTGCACCAGGACCTCTGAATAGTGAGCACTTGGAGCTGGGCTGGCTCCTTTTTATAGAGTCTTGGCCCACCCCACAACCACACCCAGGCATGTTGCAGTGAAAGTCTCTAGAAGGCCCTGGAAAGGGACCACACACTAACACACTCTGAAAGCCTGCAGCAATTCATTGCAAATGAACAGCATTTGTAAGCACATTAAAAATAAGTCTTCAGGATTGAACTCTGCAATGCAAAAGGTTAAACAACAAAATATCAGCACAATGCATGAATTACGTTGTTTTAAGAGTGCTGGGTTTTTGCATTCTAGTCGCCAATAGAGCGCGCACTGCCCTGGTGTTGACACCTACTTGCTCTCCTTTTAACCATTGCTTCTTCCAATACCTGCTCTCTTTTCCTTTTCCTCTTTGTTTGGTTCGAGAGTTGATTAATGGAAATATTTCATGCTTTACCTGACTGCATACTACTTCCCCCTTCCCCTGATTAAGCAGTCTTTCTGATTGTCTGCTGCCACGCAGGCGTGTGATCCACTCTGGGGACCCTTCAGATATACAGGAAGTCCAAAGGTAAGATTGTTCTCTAGATCTTCTCCAAAGGTGTTTTCCTTTATTCTGGAGTATTCTCCAATTGCTGGAGTATGCGCCAGGTGTGGTGAGCTGTACACTGCTGAGCTGATGGACGTCAGCCCTGATGGAGATCTTAGTGCAGGTCTAATGCAGCTCTTGGTGCTAATTCAGGTGGCCGCAACTGTCACCTTGGTGGAGCTCTTTCCACTTTCAGTACCTTGGTGCGACGTTCGTACTCCACTCCAGCTTCCAGTCCAGTTTGCTGCTTGCACCGCTTGGTCTAGCTCCTGGCCCACTCTTAGTTTCCTTCAGAGGTCCTCTGTGGGTTTCTATGATCCTCCAGACTAGCTAATTAGGTTTACAGGGTTCACTGGGCTCTCACTGGTTTCTCTTATCTCCGTGAAGTCTCTGGAAAGTTGCTCCTGCACAGTGCTGCGCCATGGGCCCCCCACGGGTTCCAAAGGCTCCCCAACCTGCTGTGTACCTGGTGCCGCCTATCTCTCTTCGTTGCTCTAGCAGTGTCACCATACGCACTATCAGCCTCTTCACCAACTTGCAGGGAGGCAGGCTCACACGCTCACAGGCTGGGGGCCCCCCTCTGCTGCAAGCCGCTGCAGGCTGCTGCTTTACCCCTTCTGGACCACTGAGCCTCTGAACCTAGGACACAGGCTCCAGGTTCCAGGCTCAAGGCGCAGGCTTCACTGACTTGGGGAAACAGTGAGTCTGGTAGCCGAGCCGCCTTGTTGTGGACCAGTGGATGTTCTGCGGATGTTCTGGACACCACCAAAGGCCCCAGGGAGCCAGAGGGGGCTGGGGGATTAGAGGGGGTCAGGAGGTGTCAGGAGGTCTGTCGGGAGGTCTAAATGACCGTAGGCGCTGCGGCCGCGTTGTTGTGTTGCTGCATTGCTGAGGCTGAATGGGCCGGGGCACCAAGTGTCAGCGGTACGGTGTCCCAGCACTGAGGACTGGGGGGCCAATGGGCCAAGAGTCAAGGAGAGACGAGGAGGGCTGGGAGGACTTGCGTAAGCTGCACCTCCCAGCCCCGCTGCTTACATCGCATCACATTCTACGTCTCACAGTGAACACTAGACAAAGCAAACATCAACACCTTGCTGAATCAATAATTACATCTGTCAAAACAGATGCGCACATCTACGTTAACTTTGATCGGTCGATTGTGTGGGAAGCTGTTTTTAGACTCGCACTTTTGGTCGTTTCCAATATCACCATGTCCTGGAGTCCTTTCTTAGTCTTGCCCATGTTGCTTCGGATATGGTGATGCCATGTGGAATGTGGGTTTGATATGTGTATGCGCAGTCAGGCAGTTGATGGTAGGTCTTGGCTAGCGCAGTATCATTTGATGGTGCTGTGGTTAGCTCAATCAACAGCCATATCATTTGTTCTTTGCTGTGAGCTACTTCAGTGTATCAAATTCTTCAACAACTAAAACCAGGGTTTACAATGTTTCCTTCTGTGAGATTGATGTCCAAGATTTGCCAATGGAATAGTACAAGCTTCGGGGCAAACTGTCAGTTCAAGCAGGGTCCTGCTGCATTTCGGTATTTCTTGCTTGGGCTTTCAACGGTTTACAAAAAATGATATATGTTTCAGAAACAGCATCACACTACGCTACTGGCGAAGCACTTGCATTGTCTGTTTTAACTGCCGTGCTAAATCTCCGTGGACCATATGGTGCTGAAGGGTTAGATGACACACTGTTTGTTATCCTTATACATATTTATGCGTGTCTGCGGATGCAGCATTCGATCCCATTCCTTTATACAGGCTTGCTCGTTGTTCAACTCCTTTTCCCAAAAGCCGGGACCACGAGGAGGGCAGCGCTTGCTGACAAGTCTCGTCAACCTGTTACATCCGCTTATGCCTTTCAGGTGTAGGACTGCACCGCGTCCCTTCTCTCGATTTACACTGCTTCCGTGTTTGAATCCCTTGTCAAACCAACCTGTAGGTTCGCACGTCCTTCAGGTTCTGAGAAACCCTTGAAGCCAGCCCCTCAAATCAAGGCTTCTTCTGCGCCTTCCTTGTGACAGGCGAGACTTCTGCCTGTTAAGTCTGACTGGAGTATGTGTTCTGAATCTGCAACTGAGCCCCTTGGCAGCACGCCGATGCAATGGAAGATAGACAGACGCGGCATATGACAGATTGGTAGCAGGAGCATCCGAAGGACTTTGTGGCATGGGGGGAGGGGTGGCTGGGGCAAATGCTGTTGGGGGTGGTAGCAGGAACATCTGAAGGATTTTGTGGCGGGGGAGTTGGGCTAAACGCTGTTGTTCAGGACAGCTTTTCATTTATGATTCAATTTCAGCTCTTTCATGCACTCTTTGGCCAGGTCACTGCTAGTGCACAGGTACGTCCAAATTCTAAATGTGTTTACATCCAATACTCACGAATGGAGACATGTTCATTTAATATTGTAACACAGCAGCGGCTTACTAATATTAATTCAAATAACCTCTGTGAACACTCCATTTTTTATACGGGAGGCCCCCTGTTTGAAACCCCCAAACTTTTTTTTATGGATCTTGCATTAACCATGAAGAAAACATTTGTCTGCAGAATGTCTATGACAGGCGTGCAAGTCATCCACAAAAAAAAAAATTCAAAGAAAACGTTATTTTTCATCAGCGCTGTTTGAGAATTATTCAAGTTCATCAGCGCAAGACTGCAGAACAGAGCTGTATCTATCGGTGGACTCCTGAAAGGCTTGGGGCCCTGGGCCTGAGCGCACATTGTCATGCCTTAAAACGTTTCTGACTGGCAGGGCAGAGGTATACGGCAGAAGCTGGAAAAATGACATTTTAATACTGAGCTTTGCAATGCGACCATGTTTATTTCCTGTTCACTTCCGTGTGCAAATTTGGACCCCCGCCCTCGCCTGAAAGTAAAAAAAAAAGATACCATATTTGATTAAAGACGACAGCCTGATTCCGGGTAATTGGTGATTAAGGAAGTAATTATGTATCCCAATTCAGGTGTTCAATCCTGCAATACATCACAGGTTATTCCTCTACAGGATGTGATGTTTTAATAAGCGCGTTGTACTGTGAAAGACAAAATATGCCTGTCAGAGTTACGTTTCATGGAAAATTAGCAGTGGGCTGTCTCTATGGTGTGTCAGACACGCAAAGTAAATGTATTCAGATACAGAGCAGGCTCCCCTTAGCATTCTTAACTATGAACTCAATCCTGTTGTCAAGGCGAATGCGAGAAACAGTGTTATTTTTGTGCCCCCCTCCCAATCCCAGTATGCACCAGATTCATTCTACATGGTAAAGTCGCCTGTGGTTCAGAGGGAATCACTTTCTTATTTAATGAAGGCATGTAGGTGTGTCACAACTAGAACGCCAAATATTAAAATGTGTTTCAGGGGGATAGTTTCAATCTAGCCTCTAATTTATTGCAACCTTTTCCAATTTTGCAGGTAATTTATTACAGACTTGCTCGTGGGGAATGTCATAAGTTGACAGATCTGTGTTTCATTAATTCACGTTTTATTAGCTTGATGTCGAGGAACACAGAAAAGTGGTGTGACTAATGCAAACTCTAGACAGTGCAGCATTATAGGGTGACCAGACGTCCCTGATTTCCATGGACAGTCCTGCTTTTCCAAGGACTGTCCCAGTGTCCCAATGTTTTCCTTAATTTTAATTACATGTCCTGGTTTTCAGGGGTGGACCCTCAGCTGCTGCTGAAAGCAGAAAAATAAAGTGATAATAAAAGTATGTTACTATCACTTTATTTTTCCGCAAAGTGAGGGCGGGGCCAGCTATCGCCAAGTCACCAGGGAGGAGGAGTGGTGTGTGCACTTCTAGGTGCTCATCTCAGTTTGGCCGTCTGTCCGAGCCTGGCCAAACTGACATGCGCACTTAGAACTCTCCACCTTGCTGTGTTGCACAGTCGAGTGGAGACCAAGCGCAGCCTCCCACTCCCTCCCTGAGCGGCATTTCTGCCTGCTCAGGCCAATCCCAGCACTTTTCTCATGCTGTTAACAGCAAGAGAGAAGCACTGCGATTGGGTAGGGAGGTGAGGAAGAAGACAAGAAGATTCATGGTGACGGGAGCTGCGGAACACCGGGTCGGCAGGTAAGTTTTACATTTTTTTTTATTATTGGTCCCCCCACCCCTCGCTCCTCTCGCTGCCACTGCCCCCACCCCTTTCTGGCAGCAGCCGCAACTGCTGGTATTTGGAACAAAGGTCAAGGTATCATGAAAGCAGTACACGCTCATTAAGGAAATTGTTTCTTTCAGGCAGGGAGTAGAAACAATCTGAGCAAAAAAAGGGTTTCACTGGATATATAAATATATATATATATATATATATATATATATATATATATATATATATATATGGTAGGGGTGGACAAAAGATTTCGCTCCACTGGTAGACTTTGCAGAACTCGGGAACTGCACGCTATGAGTGTAATGTGGAGTTCCCATTAAATTCCTCCATCCAGCGTGTGGTGGAATGTTTTTCCGCTTGAGAGTTGTTTTGGCATGTGCAATGAGATTTGCATGCCGCTAGCGAGCACATATGAGATTTGCTGCCCGCTTGTGCAGCTTCTGGTTACCACTGAGCCTTCCGGCGCCATTTTCATGACATTGGCAAGAGGGAGCGGCTGCTTCTTGAGCAGATTTCCCACTCGGGAAGCAGCTAAATCCACTAAAAATGACATTTTTGAGTGACTGTTCTACTCCAATGGACTGTTTACAGTTGTTTTTTTACAGTGAAAAGTTTTTTTGTATTTTACTTCTTTTTCCCAACAGGAAGGAAGTGCTCCAGAGACTCCAAGTTCTTTTTCCTGTCCAGCAGAGGCTCTTCCTAGTGCTTTGTCCATCCCCGGTCACTTTTTACTTGATTTTGAGGTGGAGGGATCACGCCAATCCGGTCACTTTTTACTTGATTTTGACATGGAGGGATCACGCTCTCTGTCTGCAGTCCCTGCTGCATACATACCATTGGATTTTAAGGACTTTGATTTTGTGATATCACAAGTAGGTTGAAAAACCTTTTGTTGGGTATCTAGTTGGCAGAGTTATGCACCCTGTCCAAGGAGGGATCAAGTAGGGACCACAATCCTAGTAATTTAGATCCACACTTTAAATGAACCTGTGCTCACCCTGTGCTAGTTTGGCAAAGAACACACAGGCTTAACTTAAATGGCAATGTGTAAAGTATTTGTGCAATTTTCACACACACAGTAACACGATGAAAACACAACAAAAAGACACCACCCAGATTTAGAAATTTAGAGAATATTTATCTGAGTAAAACAAGACCAAAACAATAAAAATGCAAGTAGAAGGCAATATATTCATTTTTAAAGAATAAGCTCAAAATAGTGCTTAGAAGTCATTAGTGGTCAAAAGGTTACTGGAGGTCTCAAGGGACTGGTGCAAATCCAAAGTTCAGGCCGACCATGATGGAGGGTAGGCCGGCTATAGAACCCATGCTGGGTCCGCTGAAGAAGTGCATTGTATGGAGCAAGTGTAGATGTTGAGGAGCAAATGCAAAAGCAATGCAGTGATATTTTCCATGCAGTCAGGTCCTGCGTTGGCATCGAGCTCCATAGAGATGAATTCAATGTGTCATAATGGAGCCACGTACAGTGGCATCGTCAGGCAGAACAGATTGGGAATCCGCTGTCTTGGAACACCCTCTGCGCTAGTGTCAAAGGGGAGATGTGTCCGTTCTGACTGGTGCAGTGGTGACAATGCGTTGGTTTTTAACAGAAAGCAGCTGCAAATCCCACATCTGAGATCCAGGACTGGAGGAGGTACCTCGGACAAGGGTAGGACTCACAGATGGCAAAGTCCAGCAGCACCAGGAGAGTTGCAGACAGTCTTTGATGTCCCTGAGACTACATAAGAACATGGGGCAAGCCAGCAAGCACTTGGAGTCACTCTTGGTTCAAATGAGATGGTTCCAGTTCTTGTCATCAGCAGGGCAGAGATCAGCAGGCAGCAGGGCAGCTCAGCAAAGCAGAGAAGTAGTTCCCTGGAACAGTCAGTCCAGGCAAAGTGGCAATCCTTACAACACAGCAGTCTTTACTCCAGCAGACTTCTTTCCAGGAAGAGTAGTTTACTTCCCAGTACTTATACCGAAAGTGTCTTTGAAGTGAGGGTGACTTCAAAGCAGCTCATTGAAGTGCACAGGTCCCCCTTTCATCCAAGCACTGGCTCCACACTTTCAGTAGCAGGGTAAACAGCCCTTTGTGTGGGAACAGGCACTCCCTACTGACATGTAAGTGTTAGCTTCCCCCGCTCTTCCTGCCCAGGAAGGCCCATCAGAAAGCATACAAGTCCTTTGGCACACTCACCCTTCCTGTGTTTGTGGCTGTCTAGAGGGGATACACAAAGTATAGCTGTCACCTAACCCAGACATATATTGGAGACAGTTTGCTAGGAACACAGAGTAGCAAGAGCAAAGGAATGCCCACTTTCTAAAAGTGTATTTTCTAGAATAGTAATATTAAATCCAACTTTACCTGCAAAGAGGTTTTATCATTTGAATTCCAAAGATATGGAACATGACAAAGCTACTCCTTTTTGATAAGGAATTACAGCTTTAAAGTATATTAGGGAATTCTCAATGCTGGCCTGTGAGAGGAATAGGTCTTACCGGAGTGAAAAATGACTTTGGGAGGACAAGTAAAACTTAAAAAAGAAGCGCATGTCCTACCTTTTAGTGACATAGCACCCTGCCTTATGGGTTACTTAGGGCCTACCTTAGGGGTGATTGTTAGAAATAGGGTCTTTGGTTGGCAGTCAGGTTACCCCCTGTCCAAGCTAGGACCCTCACTCTAGTCAGGGTAAAGGAGAATCACCCTCAGCTAACCCCCGCTCACCCACTTAGTAGCTTGGCACGAGCTGGCAGGCTTAACTTCAGAGGCAATGTGTAAAGTATTTTTACCAACACACACAGTAACTCAGTGAAAACACTACAAAATGACACAACACAGGTTTAGAGAACTAGGTAATATTTATCTAAACATAACCAATACCAAAACGACAAAAATTCAACATACACAAGTCAAGATATGAACTTTTAAAAGAATAAGGGCCAGATGTATCATGCTTTTTTGCATTCGCAAATGGTGCGAATTCCAAAAATCGGCCATTTGCAAATGCAAAAATGGTCCCTGCGATGTATGAAAGGCATTCGCAGTGGGAAATCCGGAATTGTGAATTTTTGCTAATATGACGTGGCTTTGCGTGTTGCAATCAGTGTGTCGCAAATAGCGACATGAAATACTGAATCGCTATTTGCGAGATGCAAACTGCGACACAGTTTAGCGAATCACAGATAGCGATTTGGTATTTCATGTCACTATTTGCGATACGCTGATTGCGACATGCAAAACCATGTCACAATGGGATGCATCAAAAAGTCGCAAATTGTGACAATTCGCAGAATGGCCTTTTCCACATGCAATTTACCACGAATTGAAATCAGGTGGTAACCAGGTGCAACCTATATAAAGAGGCCCAGAATCCCTCAGTCGCTCTTCCACAATGGCTGCACTCTACGCGATGGCGAGGAGGATGAGGATCTTGGCAGGTTTGAGGAGACAGGAGCGCATTTTCAGAGTGCGCATAATCCTTTTTGACCAGACAGAGGAGGACATCTATGAGAAGTACAGGTTAAGCTCATCCATGATACTTGACCTGATACCTAATCTACAACCCATGCTGCAGTGCACCACACACAGGACCAATAGCATACCCACCAATGTGCAGGTATTATGCACTCTGCACCTATTAGCCTCAGGGAGCTATCAAGGGGTTATAGCAGCAGCAGGAGGGGTCTCACAGAGTGCCCTCTCACAATTTTTCATTGCATTTCTCAATGCCATGTTGAGCAAAATACAAGAGCACATAAGATTCCCCAACACCCCACAGGAATTACAACAAACAAAAATCAATTTTTATCAGATTGCACAATTCCCTCATGTCATAGGTGCCATCAATGGGGCACATGTAGGAATCTGTCCACCATCGGCCACCGAGTATGTTTGTCGGAACCGTAAAAAACATAACTCCATGAACATACAGGTCATTAGCAATGCCTCTAACATCATCACTGATCTTGTGGCTAGATATCCAGGTAGCACACATGACTCCTACATCTTTTGCTACAGCGGGATTCATATAAGACTGCTAGCTGGGGAGTTTGGCAAAGGATACCTACTGGGTAAAGTAATAGATGACTATGTTGCATTGAAGTAATAGTGATGTCAGATTCCAACAGTACTCATTTTACCCTCTGTTCATTCCAGGAGACAGTGCCTACGCAGTGCGCACTTACATACTGACGCCCTACCTGAACCCTGCAACTCCTGCAGAGAGGAGGTACAATGCTGCACACAGGGCAACCTGCAGTGTGGTGGAGCGGACATTTGGTCTCCAGAAGAGCCGCTTCAGGTGCATCCATAAGAGTGAAGGGGCACTACAGTACAGCCCAAAGACAACATGTAAAATAGTGTCCGCATGTGCAATGTTGCACAACATAGCAACAAGAAGGGGCATACCGGTTGAACCACTGGAGCCGGACTCTGATGAAGATGGTGATCCCTTACCGCCCCATACCCCAGTAGACAGGACCAGTGCAGCAGAGGGCAGGCAAAGGTGTGCTGACATCACGCGCAAACATTTCTAATGTAAGTAATGACAACACTACTGCAATTTTATGTCTCTCTGCAGTTAGCAACTTTATTACCTTGACTTCAGGTAACGTATGTGTCAATAGGACATAGCCATGAAGCATAGGCTACCATGTGCAAATAACAGTGTCACACTATTAGCATCATAGTATAACTGTACTACAGGTAGCCCCCTGTAGTCCTTAACATTACTTCCCAGGTCCACGCTCTTCACTTGAGCGGGTTCACTGGAGGTACTGTGCCTGGTACTGCGACGCATAGAGTCCATCACAGGGGCAGTAAGACTGCTGAGGCTAGAGAACTCCTCACTATCCCCCCCCCAATTCACTATTTGTAGCACTGCATGCTGTCTGCATTGCAACCAGTACATGGGATATTTGCACCAAGGCCTGTGCAATGTCCAGACTGCAGTGTGCTATCTCCACCTGTATGCCCACAGCACGTTTTGACATCATGGCAGTTGAGCTAGCAAGCCGATTGACCGATCTGCAGAACCCATCAAACATTCTCATGAATTGGTGATGGCGCCTATTGTGGTTGACACGCTCCTGCTGAATCTCAGTGCAGAGGCCCCTAATGGCATTTGTCAAGTCCTTTGTGTTCTCAGCTGCTGTTTTCCATTGGTGTGGACGGTGTCTGGATGGGTGGTCCTCCTCCGGTGCTCCTTGCCTCCTTTAGCCTGGTGGCTACCTTTCTTTGGCACAGGAACGCAGGTCATGCCATCTCTTGTGAATTTCCTCCACAGAGCACTGCACAACACCCACTGCACAGATTTTTGTCTGGATTTCAACCAGAGTTTCCTTTTCTCACTTTCAGGGAGCTGTAATGAGTTCTTTCCAAAGAGTTTGTCATGGTTCCTGACAACCTCCTCAGTGAGCACCTCCAATTCCTGCTCACTGAATTTGAGCTTGCACTTCCTGTGTCTCTTGCCCTTCACCTTCCCATCAGTGGCCATGTTGCAATTTGGTCCTGGCTGGATCACAAGGCTGGCTTCCTGGTGCTGGGCTGTGTCTCCCTGCCTGCTCCTGTGGGTGTGGCTCCTGGAAACAGCATGGAAACTCACTTCCTGGTTGTGACGTCATCAGGCTGTTCCAGTTTTCTGTTTTCGCAATTTACAATTTTCAGATACCGAATCGCAAATCATTTGCGATTCGGTATTTGCTAATCGCAAATTATGTTTTAAGAAATCGCAGATACCGACTCACAATTTTGATACATCCCATTTTGCATTTCTAAAATAGCGATTTCTTAAAATTCGCTATTTAAGAAATGCAAACCAGGAGCTTGATATATCTGTGTGTGTATGCATTTGTCATAGGTCAGCATTTGTCTTTGTTTGTTCTCCATGCCATGTGGCCGGGGGCCATTTTTTGTGATCAGTGTCCATGGGACTGTATGTGTTCTTTGTTATTCACGTTTCCTTGCTTGCTGTTGTTTGACCATGTGGCTGGCAGCCATTTTGTGTAGGCAGTCAGTGTGCTTTTGCCATAGGGCTGCATGTGTTCTCTGCTCTCCAATGCCTCCTTGCTTGCTGTTGTTGTTTGACCATGTGACCGGTTGCCATTGTGTGCAGGCAGTCAGTGTGCTTCTGCTATAGGCATGCATGCATTCTTTGGTCTCCAATGCCTCCTTGCTTGCTGTTGTTGTTGTTTGAAAATGTGGCCAGTGGCCATTCTGTGCAGCCAGCCAGTGTGCTTTTGCCATAGACCTGCATGTGTTTTTTCTTTCCATTGCCTGAGTCCTTGCTTGTTTGACAATGTGACCAGCAGCCATTTTGTATAGCCAGGCAGTGTGCTTTTGTCATAGACCTGTATGTGTTCTTGTTCTCCAGTGCCTCCCTCCTTGCTGTTGTTGATGTTGTTTGACCATGTGGCCAGTGGCCATTTTATGCAGCTACCCAGGGTGCATTTGCCTTACACCTGCATGTGTGCTTTGTTCTCCAATGCCTCCTTGCTTCCTGTTGTTGATCTTGTTTGACCATGTGGCCAGCAGCCATTTTGTGCAGCCAGCTAGTGTGCTTTTGCCATAGACTTGCATGTATTCTTTGTTCTCCAATGCCTCCTTGCTTGCTGTTGTTGTTGCTTGACCATGTGGCTGGTGGCTACTTTGTGCAGGCAGTCAGGGTGCTTTTGCCATAGGCCCGCATGTGTTCTTTTATATCAGTTTAACATGCTTGAGGATCATTGTAGTACATGAATGAACAATGTTTAAAATATATGTGTTTTTTTCATTTTTGACCTGCACCTCCCCACCTTCCAAATCCTAATGAGTTTCTTAAAGTTTCCTAGTATACCAGCAATTAATGTTTTTTTTAAACTTATTTATGTTTTAATTATTTATTTATTCTGCATGTATTTATTTATTTTTAAGTTTCCCTCCACCCACCCCCTTTCGGCTATAGGTGCCTGTTGCACACCTGCATTCATTATTTAAGGATTGTCATTGCTTTTTGTCCCCTGGACACTCTGCCTGCCATAAGCACGCAGTCACACACACACCAGCATTAATCTTTTAAAGATTAATCCATTTTTCACTGGACATCCCCTGCCTGCCACAGGTGCCTCCCTTAGATGTACCTAAAGAAAACCATTAGATCTGTATGTTTTTATCCTGATTAAAAATGGAATATTTTGTTTTGGTTGTGTGGCTTGACTTTGGAATTGAAAATGAAATATTATGTTATGGTGGTGGGGTTTGACTTTGAAATGGATGCAGTAACCACACTGCATTATATTGTCTGTTCTGTGAATAATTAAAAGAAAACTGAAAAAATGCCACATTTCACTAAATGTTGTTCTTGCTTGTTTGCTTTTAGGTGCACAAGAGACATCACCCACGGAGTACTGCCAGGCAAAGGGACTGCACAAAGGGACATGATCACAACATGTGCGTCCACCAGTTTCTTCTGTTTGTTCAGATAAATGCCACTGCCAGCTGACAGAGCTTGAAGATGGCCCCAAAGAAAGGGGCTGCCAATAAAGTGGCGAGTGAGGAGGAGAAGAATCATATTTCCACCACTGGCATGCTTCTGGAAATCTTACAATTATGAAAGGGGATGAGGAAGATGAGCCAGCCATTGTCATATAAGCTGGCTCAGAGGACACAGACATTATCTCTCCTGTTCAACCTGCCCTGAGGGATCTGGCACTGGTACCACCACCGCCAGCTTCCATATTTGTTAGGCTCCAACTGAGACCTGTATCCACCACTATTTCAGTCGAAGAATGGACTGCAGAGAGGCACTCGTCAACACACCCACCTACTTCCAGTTCTCCAGGCATTGGCAGTGGTACCAGTGGCCCACTAAAAAGTTATCCTCCCCAGTGTGGGACATCTTTATGTTTAGTAAGCAGGAGGATAGCAGTGCAATATGCTACATTTGCCACACAAGTATTTGTCGAGGTAAGCCTGGTTCACACTATGGTACTGGATGCTAAATGACCCATATGAAAAAGCATCACACAATCTGGTGGGAGGAGCACCTTAAAAACTAGTTGCAGGTGGTGGTGATTATCAGAGAGGGGAATCAGCTCCGATCGCGAGGGGAGGTGAAGGTGATAAGCAAGAAGATGGTGACAGCTTTACACAAAGCAGCCCTGTCCCTAGCAGTGCACTAGTATCACCAACCTCGTAATTGCACAAGAGTGAGATGGAGTCACCACAGCATACAATGACTGCGCCAAGACACACATTGAGTCTTCCACCTCCTAGTTCTCAATAGTGGTCTGTGTCAGTGGCATCAGAAAAAGAAAAAAATCCAGGCTGCTATCATGGGCATGTTTAGGCAGGAGGGGCTCTACAAATGCAACCACTACAAGACATGTTAGCCTCCTTGATTGCTATTTTTGATGTTGTTTGGCCATGTGGCTGGCAGTCATTTTGTGCAGCTAGCCAGTGTGCTTTTGCTGTAGGCCTGCATGTGTTCTTTTTTGTCAGTGCCTGAGGCTTTACTTGTTGACCATGTGGCCATGGCCATTTTGAATAGCTAGTCACTGGACTTTTGCCTTAGGCCTGCATCTGTTTGTTATATCAGTTTAATTAATATGCTTGAGTATCATTGTAGTATATGAATGAACAATTTTTAATATTATATGCATTTTGTCCATTTTCGACCTGCATCTCCAATGGGTTCCTCATAGTCCCCTTGCACACCCGCAATTCGTTTTTTATGTATTTATTTTTTATGTATTTTTTAAATTTTCTATTTCATTTTATTTTCTTTGAATTTCAATTATTTATTTACTTATTTATTTACATTTGTAACTTTTTAAAAACTTTTCCCTCAATCCACCCCTTGCCTGCCATAGTCGTCTCTTGCACACACACCAACATTAATTTTTTAAAGATTAATCCATATTCCAATGGCCCCCCTGCCCTCCGCAGGTGTCTCCCCTCAGATACACCTAAAGAAAAATGTTATGTCAGTATACTGTTCTTCTGATTGAAAATTAAAAAATATGTAATGGCTACTATTTTGGAAATGTTTAGGTAGGAGAAGCACTAAGAACTCAACCACCCAAGGGAATTTTTGTACAATGGGAAGCTGGCTGAAATGGTAGCGTTGGACTCCTTCCCTTTTTTTTGTGGAAGGAGTAAAATGTTTAGAATTTGTGGCGGCTATCTGCCCGAAATGGAAGGTTCCTAGTCTGACCTATTTTTCCTGAGTAGCTGTTGCAGTGCTCCATTTTAATGTACTGTAATTGGTTGGACAAGCTTTGCAACTGAGTGCTGTTCACACTATCTACCTGACGACAGACATGTGGACCAGTTGTCATGCAACTGATTCCTTGTGTATCGCTGCACACTGGACCTTTTTTGCAGAGGTTAGGCATCAGCTATCTCTAGCTCTCAGCACTGAAGAAATTTGTAAGGTTGTTCAGCAGCATGCAACAGTAGCTGTGATCACCATGGAAAAATCCCATACACCTGCAAACATCTTGGAAGACTTTAACAGTAAGGTGTTTGAATGGTTGCGACCCAGATGTCTGACAAACATATTTGTTGCCACATACAATAGCAGTAATATATTAAGGACATGGCAGATGGTTGCTATTTAAGGTTCCTATGTTTGGCACATTGCATCAACCTGGCTCTGCAGAACATTCTAAAAAAAAAAGACATAGTCATCAACATACTGACCAGCTGCAGAAGAATCTGTACTTCTTTTGGTGATTCTTTTAAAGCGCAGAAGCAGTTGAGGATCATTCAGCATGCAAATTGAGTTCCAGTTAAAGCCCTCATACATGAGGTGCCAACACTTTGGAACTCGACCTATCACATGTTGCAACATCTGTTTGAATAGTACAGACCTATCAATGAGTTATGTCATTCAAAGAGGAGGGGATGCAATTGGGAAAATCTTGACCATGGATGTGGACAAAGGTGGGGGCGAGTCAAATGCCTGATTCAGGTGCTACTTCCTTTTGAGGTTTCACATGGGAAGTTGCCAAAGAGGACAGTAGAGTGAGCCACGCTCCTATTGTTGCATCTGCTATAGGACCAGTTAAAAAATGTGTCACAAAGATTCTGTGGTGTGAACAGCAAAAGAGAAGTGCATGAGTTGGTTGAGAGCTTAATCCTTTGCTTTGTTGATAATCCAAGGCTGCAAAGAGACATCGTGTTCTCCAGAGAGTACATATGTGCCACAATACTTGAGCCACGGTACAAAAAATACTGCCCACTTTCATCCTTTTTTCCGAAGGGGCTGTTTCACTTCACAAGATGTGGATTATTCTGCAAGCATGAGAGCTGGAAGAGGACCGGCGCAAAGTTAGAGGTTCAGGCAGAAGTTCTGACATGCAGCCTTCAAACTACAGAGAGGGAAGTGCTGTTGTCTCACAGCACCAAACAAATTAGAGAGGTACCCCCTATGATCCCAAAGGGACAGGGTTAGAGTGTATACACAAACAAGAAAAGTTCCCTTTGGGAATTATTACAAAACAATAACATTAAGATATATTGCTGGTACACAATTGTTGGAAAAAATGACTAACAACTAATCTGTAGCTGTATCAAACCTTATTTAAAATTAAATACCCTAGTTAGACCACAACATGTACTAAACAATTTGCCTCTGCAACATATATTACATTTAAATTCTATAATTAAAAATTGTCATCCATTTACATTAAAAACATATAAATCAACACTTAAAATCTACCTTCCTCATATACAATCTAAAGTGCTATCTCACATGTGCACTCCAAGAAAAAACTTGCATATGCAGCCAAAACCAGCAATAAGAACCCAGGCAACAATGGCAACAGACTAATAGAACCCACACTCTGTGATGGCTTGGTTTCAAGTGGCAGGACTTATGTCAAGTGAAGCATCAAAGGCAAAAGAGGGTGACCAAGTGGCAGCATCAATGACCATTCAGAGGATGTTCCAGGACTAACTGGATGACCCAAAAGAGGTCTACATGGATCAAAATCAATTAGTTTATTGGTAAGGGAAGATGTACCAATGGCCAGGGCGCAGCAGGCTGGCAATTAAGTATCTTCATGTCTAGTACCCAGTGTAACTGCTGAGCATGTTTTCAATGCAACTGGGGCAGTTGGACCAGTCTCTCACCCTAAAAGGTGGAGAGATTGACAAATGATCAATGAACCAACACTTCATACCAGACAATTACACAGTTCCTGAAACACCATAGGAGGAGGGGGAAGATGAGAGTGATTGGTCAGATTTAAGTGTGTCTGGGTCACTTCTGGGTGAATCCCCCGAGTTTGAGGACAAACTCTACTTCCCTGACAGAGTAGGCCACTATAGAACTTGTTGAACTACTTAGTGCTTTGCCAAAAAATGAATATTGCTAGAGGAATATTATATATTTTGTTTGTGTTTGACAAATGCCCCACCATTTTTAGGCACATGTATGGCTGAATTGGACTTAGACCAGTTTGCAGTGAAGAAGCCTCCTGTTAGAAATTGGGTCTCTAGTTGGGAGAGGTAATTATCCTCATCCAAGTAGGGACCACAATCCTAGTCTGGGTAAGTTACAACACAATCCAAATTATCCTATGCTCACCATCTGTGCTCACCCTCCGGTAGCTTGGCATAGAACAGGCAAGCTTAACTTAGAAGGCAATGTATAAAGTATTTGTGCAATATCTCACATAGTAATACAGTCCTTTTATCCTTTTAACCTACAGTACCTGGGATGTGTCAACAATAACGATGCAGGGGGGCCAAAGAGGTGGAGATGCATCAAAAAATAAAGCACTGTGTGGGATTTTCTGTTGCGCCACAGATGATGTGTTGTTTCTTTCCACACTGCAAGTGAATGAATCTATTTCCAGGAGCGCAGCCTTGGTTCCTCACTGCAATGCGTGGATATTTTGACACACAGGGACGAAGTGTTGAAAGTCCTTGATGTTCTAGTAGAAGGAGCAGGCGCTGTGTCGATCTGGTAGGCAATGCAAATATTTTTCAGCCATTAAGCAGGTGCTGCATCGATTTCTGCAGGCATTGTGTCAATTTTCTGACGCACAGGTATTTTCTTGTCTTGGGTGAAGTCTTTGTGGCCCTGAGACTTCAGAACAGGAAGCAAACTCAATCCAAGCCCTTGGAGAGCACTTATGGGGATGGCAGAGTCCTTTCAGCAGAGTCAGGTGCCAGCAGGCAGCAGTCCTCCTCAGCAAAGAGTCCAGTTGCAGGTCCTGAAGTGTCTGATTTGGTGGGGTTGGAGACCCATTATATATACTGAAAAGTAGGTTTATAGTGGGGGAAACTTCAAGCAGAGGTTCTGAATTGCACAAGGTCACCTTTCAACCCAGCCTTGTGTGTTGAGATCCCTGTACGGATTTATCAGTCCTTTGTGTGGGGTCAGGCCACTGACCATTTAAGTGTAAGTGAGAGCCCCTCCACCCTTCCTGCCCAGGGAGACCCATTCAGTATGCAGATGAATTCAGATGTGGCTGAGTGACCTGTGTTTATGGCTGTCTGGGTGGAATACACAAGGGGAGCTGTCAACCAGCATAGCCCAGGCGTGGATTAGAGACAGGCTGTAAGGCACAGAAGGCAGTAAGTACAGAGAAATGCCCACTGGCCATATTAAACATGACAGGGCTACTCCTTTCAGATCAGGATCTACCACTTAAAAGTATCTAAGGACAGTTCTAATGCTGACCTATGAGAGAAGCAGACTTCACAGTAGTGGAAAACAACTTTGTGAGTTTTTCACTACCAGGACATGTAAAACACATAGGTACATGTCCTGACTTTTACTTACACAGCACCCTGCTTTATGGGTTTCCTAGGGGCCTACCTAGGGGTGACATATGCAGAAAAAGGGGTGTTTGAGGGTTAGCAAATAGTTTTAAATGCCAAGTCGGAGTGGCAGTGAAACTGCAAACACAGGCCAAGCAATGGCAGACCTGAGATGTGGTTAAAGGGCTGCTTATGTGGGTGTCACAATCAGTGCTGCAGGCCCACTAGTAGCATCTAATAAACAGGCCCTGGGCACCTCTGGTGCACTTTACTAGGACTTACAAGTAAATTAAATATGCCAATTGTGTAGGAGCCAATGTTATCGTTTTTGGGGAAGAGAGTACATGCACTTTAGCACTGTTCAAAGTGGTAAAGTGCACAGAGTCCTAAAACCAGCAAAAACAGAGACAGAAAAATAGAGAGAAGCAGGCAAAAAGCTGGGGGATGACCACCCTAACGCTGTCCAGTCTATCATATGTCCCCCTAGCTGAAACTGGGAGCTCTCATCACTAAGGCAGAAGAATCTGGAAAGACCATCAGTATTGGCATGGTCAGTCCCCGGGTGATGCTCCACTGCAAAGTCCATTCCCTGTAGGGAGATGGACCACCTCAAGAGTTTAAGATTTTCACCCCTCATCTGCATGAGCCATCTGAGGGGCCTGTGGTCTGTCTGGACCCAGAAGTGAGTCCCTAATAGGCATGTTCGCAGCTTCTTCAGTACCCATACCACATCAAATACTTCTCTTTCAATGACACTCCACCTCTGTTCCAGTGGAAGTAACCTCCTGCTGAAGAAGGCTACCAGTTGGTCTAGGCCCTCCTCATTCAGATGTGCTAAGACTGCCCCTACTCCATGTTCTGAAGTATCCATCTGCACTATGAATTAATTGGTGTTATCAGGGACTATGAGCACAGGTGCTGTGCACATGGCTTCCTTGAGGGAGTAAAAGGCTTTCTTGCAAGCCTCTGTCCAGTTCACCAATATGGACTGCTTCTTAGAAGTTAGCTCAGTTAAAGGGGCAGCAATGGTGCCATATTCCTTCACACATCTTCTGTAATAGCCAGTGAGGCCTGGGAAGGCTCTCACTTCAATTTGGTTTTTAGGTGGTTGCTAAGCCATGATTGTTTCAATCTTGGCCTGAAGGGGCTGCACCTTACCACCACCTAGGTATCCCAAATACACCACAGAACCCTGCCCAGTCTGGCACTCACTGGCCTTGATTGTCAGTCCTGCCTTTTGCAAGGCCTGGAACACCTCTTGTAGGTGATGCAGGGGTTCTTCCCAGCTGGCACTTTATACAGCAATGTTATCTTTACCAGCCAGGACCCTATTAATCAACTGTTGGAAGGTAGCAGGGGCATTCTTCAAGCTAAAGGGCCTCACCCGGAATTGGTAATGTCCCTGAGGGGTTGAGAACACTAACCTCTCTTTTGCCTGAGAAATGTGGCAGTGCCTAGCCTGTTAATGAGCTCCTCAGCTCATGAGATGGGGTGTGCGTCAGTCTTGGTGATGTAATTGAGGCCTCTGTAGTCCACACAGAACCGAAGTTCTAGTTTGGCACCTGGTGGGGCAGCCTTTGGTATGAATACCACTGGGCTGGACCAGGGACTGTTAGAAGTTTCAATCACCTCTAGAGCTAGCATCTTGGCAACTTCATCCTTGATGCTGAGTTTCACCCTGTATGACAACCCGTACATTTTCTTCAGGGGAAGTATCTCCTGTGTCAGTGTCATCGACCCCCAAATGTGTGAGTCCAGGGGTGAGGAAAACCAGAGATGAAAACTGGCCCAGTAACTCATAACAGTCACCTCGCTGTTCTAGGGTCAGGGAGTCAGAGAGGTTGACACCCTCCCCGGACCCATCACTTTCCTGTGCAGAGAGGTGGTCAGGGAGAGGTTCACTCTCCTCCTTCACATCCTCATCTTTCAAAAGGAGCATGGTCACTTCAGACCTCTCAAAGTGAGGTGTGCGTCTGTTTACATGGAACACCATTAGTGGATTTCTAGAGGTGTGGAGGTCCACTAAGTAGGTGGCCTCCCCTTTCACTCCTTTATATTGTAGGAGCCAGTCTAGAGGTCTTGGAGATCTCTGGGCTTTATTGGCTCCATGACCCATACTTTGTTGCCAGGTTGAAATTCCACCAGAGTGGCATTCTGGTCATACCAGAATTTCATTATCTCTCGTCTGGCCTCAAGGTTGCTCTTGGCCTTTTTCCAGAAGCGGTACATCTGGTTTTGGAAGGCCAACATGTAGCTGACCACATCCTGGGGGGGCCTTTCTGGGAGCTTTCGCCCACTCCTCCTTGACAATACTTAGAGGTCCCCTAACAGGGTAGCCATAGAGGAGTTCAAAGGGACTGAACCCTACTCCCTTTTGTGGCACCTCTCTGTAAGCAAAGAGAATGCATGGCAAGAAGATGTCTCACTTATGCCTCGTGGCCTCAGGTAGGCCTGCAATCATGCCCTTCAAGGTCTTGTTGAATCTCTCAACTAGACCATTGAATTGAAGGTGATAGGGTGTGGTGAATTTGTAAGTTACACCATATGCACCCACATGGATGTATGCAGATATGAAGTTATTGCCTCTGTCAGACACTATGGGCCATATTTATACTTTTTGACGCAAAACTGCGCTGGCACAGTTTTGCATCAAAAATAATACCGCCGGTTAACGCCATTTTGGTGCGCAGTGCGGGCGTCAAATTTATACCTTGACGCACGGCGGCGCAAACCACAGGTGTGAGTAATTTTTTTTTACGCACACCGCAGCGTCAAGTCGTAAAACAAAACAACGTTAACTCGGCGGAAATGACTGTGGGTCAATTTACAACACCGCAAACCGGATAAGCAGCGTTTTTTGACACAATAGCGTCAAAATTCCCTGCGAACACACCCATTTCAGCAGAGGAGAGCCAAAATGGATCCCAGATGCCTCTACAGACCCCAGGAAGATGACAACAGACCAGGAACCAGCCAGGAGGACCCACACAAGAACCAGGACACTTTTAAGAGAAAAGAAAGCGTCGCTTCAGTGCAGAGGAACAGGAAATTCTGGTTAAAGAGGTGACGGAACACCAGCACCAACTGTTTGTCACCCCAAAGTTGCCAATCAGTAGGAGAGAGGCTATATGGCAACAAATTGTTGACAAGATTAACAGTGTGGCAGAAGTACGCAGAACAGTCATCGAGTGCAAGAAACGCTGGCATGACTGCAAGCACAGGACAAAGGAAAAGATGGCCAGGAACAGGAAGGCAGCACTGCAGACTGGAAGTGGGAGTCCAGCACACCAGGAGGCCCTGGACCACATGGAGGAGATGGTCGCAGCCGTCATCCCTCAGGAGATCGTCACAGGGATTCAAGGACAGGACTGCGCAGACCACCAGGAGACAACGCACATGCAGGGTAAGTAGCATGGGGAATTATAATGCACTAATGTCAACTGTAAGCAGGGGGGGATACCGACCACAAAATGCATGGAAGTCATCATATATATGGAGTGGCATGGGTAAAGGGGTATGGCATGGGGGCATGGCCCGCACAGACAGAAGCTGGGGCACACCATTACACTACACCAACAACAGTCCCATGGGGCATGCTGCCATGCCAACGATGGAGCAAAGGTAAAGCCACGCCAGGAGGGAAGGGCACAACATCAAACTGACATCCTGGCACACGTCAGCCACTATACCCCCTACATTAACTAGGGCCCAATTAACAACCTCTAGCCATACCGACAACTGGAATGTAACAGTGACAACAGTTGTCACTACCACCTCCGCTGTGTGTGCAGCTCAAGTAGCCAATGAAAGTAACTTCCCAATGGATCATACAAAGCATAATTAGAGGGTTTAGGATGGCAACTCCAATAATCCCCTGAAACAAGACAAAGGCCCCAGTCCTGTCAAATGTCAATGCCCATATTTGTCACAAACATCAGCCAATGTCATCAACAGTAGGAGCTACACAGCACTAAGGACACACCCATGCTGCATATGTCAGCGTCCATCCTCTGCCTGGGTCACAATGTAACATCCCAAAGGTCATACTGCTCAGACAACAGCATTGAGGGGGAGGACACATGTAACTGGTCACTGAAATACACCAGCACAGTCAGAGGAGGAAATAGGACACTGCCATGACTATCAGGGCAATCAAATGTACCACACATCCCCAACATCAGCTGTACACATTTCCAATGCCAACATCCATATCGTGTCATAACAATGCTATGCATAGGATACGCTACATGTCAACTACATATAAGTGGATGTGAAAGATCAGAGACCGGTGAAGGTCCAGATTGTTAAGTGTGCTGCCAGTGCCATCAGAGCACCCACAGCCAGTGAAAGGCCTCACCATCAGAATGGATGTAGACGGAGGGTTGAGTAGGACAAGAAGGTGGCAATTCACTATTTGGCCTAAACCAACACCTAGAGGAGATGATGCCGACAAGTCTAATAACTTACCACAATACATGTGACATGCAGGTGGGCCATAGGCCTGGGAGAATGCCCATCTGAAAGACTGGAGCATTAAACACGAAACAAGATCACAATGTGAATTCATCACAAGGCAGGCATGTCACATCACTAATGCCACAACACCCCATTTCATTGCAGAGGACGATGGATCTCCTGCGGATATGCCTGTCCCAGAATACCCTGATGACATGGATGACGAGCTGACAAACATTCCCCAGCAGACCATCCAAGATGTCCTTGGAACCCTCCAGACCTCACCTTCAGTCACAAGGAGGAGCACAGAACAAGCAGCCATCACAGAGGACCCACCCACAACCCCAATTGTAAGATCTGCCAGCTCCAATACAGCTGAGGACTCAGACGACACAGGCACCAGCTTTGAGAGAACTGTAGTTGGGGTACAGCGGGAGCTGGCCAAGGAGGTGCTGGTGGGGATGCAAACCATGGCAGCCAGCCTAGAGGGGGTGCGTTTGTGCATGATGTCAACTGAGGAACAGGCAGCAGCTATGCAAGGGCGAACAACAATCTTGCAGGAACTTGAGAAAAGGTTGAAGAAAATCAGCACAGCTGTAATACAGTTGACCCAACACCTACAACAGCAATCCTGTCAACGCGTGCACGAATGCAACATTGAACCCCTCAGGGCCGACCTGGCTGCCTACCATCTTGATGTGGCTGCTATTCTTAAGAATCAGCAGATCCTCCTTGCTGCAGTACTGCCCTTAAGACCTTCACAGGTAGCTGTGACCGGGATGTCTGACTCCACGTCTTCTAACACTGAGGTGTGTGTTGCCCCTTCACAACCACCACCACCAAATACAGAGGAGGCAACACACACATCAGAAGAAGAAGATATGGAACAGATCACATTCACACGGAAAAGGACGCGGAAACACTAGTCCCTGCCACATGGCAAAATATTACTAAGGTCCTGCGTTTTGAAACATGCCAGTCTTACAACAACTCTACTCAATGACTGTTCTGCTATATCTTGTCTGCCTGCCCAATGCTTGTCTCTCTCTTACTCATTGGCAAATCCTGTCCCTCTGCACTGTCTGAAACATCACCCCAGCATGTCAAATGCATTTTCCTTTATCACTTGTGTAGGATCACAATGGAAGATATCACTATTATGGACTCACAATCATGGACAATGTACATACGGCACTTAGCACTTTTCAATAAATAGCACTTACACAACAAATCTATCTCTGTGTAATGTGACACATCAACTGTGCAGTAGATAACTGAAATGTGCCTCCTGTCAAATAACGTAGCTTGTCAATACAACTGTCCTGAAGTTATGTAGTCAAATAAATCTGCACATTGGCCAGGATTGCATCATACTCTGCCCTTCCTCCTGTGTTGGACAGAATAATGCTTCCTCAAGGGATATCTAAGTCATCAAATAGTGGCCGCAAAATGTTGTCACCATGCAATACTAACACATATAACAGTGCACACAAATCTAAGCAAACACTCCAAAAACTGCATGAATTAAGGTGTCTGAGTTTATATCCAAATAGGTAATCATGCTGAACAGTGTCACAAATGATCTATGTGAGTCATGACCACAATACTACAACTCATCTCATAAGGGTGTCCTTGAACATCACACTGCAGTCAGACCTAAAACTGTTCCCCCAATAACAAGTCTGGAAGCACTGTTTGTGACTTTGAAAAGGTTGGGATCAATATTAACTGCGATTGGTGGTTGCAACGAATGGTGGAATCTTTGCAAGGTAGCACTGGGATAGCTGCCAGTCTTACAGCTCAGTTGGGAATTGTTCGTAGCATAGGACACAAATGTAATAGTACAAAATTCATATACACTAATGCCAGGGCCATGATTAAGAAGCATTTAACACATACTGTAAAGGGTTCACTATATATTTATTAAATGGTAATCACAGAAGAGGAAACTGAGGGAAAAGTCTTACCTACCCTAATCTACCCTCACTACTCATTACCCACAACTGTCCCTAACTAACCTAACCTAAACTTACTTATCACATGTAACGAAACGTTCTAAATATCAACTCCCCCACCCCCCTTATGAGACGGGACACATGGAGGACAACAGATACTAACCTAAACACATACTATACTATCCTAAACAAATATATATATTTTTTTATTTTTTGATATTTTTTTATTTTTTTTATTTTTTTAAACACACAAGAACCCCAACATAGCCCCCCACCCACACACACACTTAATAAGTAAAATAGAAAGAATCAGGAGCCCCCCCCCCCACTAACACTAACTAAACTAACAGCCTATACTAACCTAACACTAAGCCCACTAAGTATGAGAACAAGGAAAGAGGAGGGAGGAGAGGGAATCATGTCCATCATCATCAAAATCTAGAGGTTGGCCCTCCGGAGGGTCCGCTTTATGGACCGCACACGCCTATTGATATGGCGAACATCCCGACTCAGATTACTGATTTTCCGTAACACTCAGTCCATCTTACGTTTCATTGCCTGGAAAGCTGCAGGGTCAACTGTTGGAGCTGGGACAGTCTGGGTACTGGCGGAGGAGGTTTGTGGGCGTGCAGAGCCCAGGCCTGTGGGCTGCCCTGAAGGTGTTGCACTGCTGGGGCCTGGAACAACAGCAGACGTTGGGACAACAGTCCCAGCTGTGGGTGGTGCCACCTGGGTGGAACTGGTGGTTGTGCTGGTGGTGGCTGTGGTGGGCAAAGTGGGGCCACCCTGTGGGAAAGCCCTCCATGCTCCAGAGGCCCATTCATTGCGGTATCTAAGGGCCATCCTCCTGAACCCCGACTCGACCAGCAGGATATGTTGATATCTCATGGCCTGCCTCTGGAACTCACAGACCTGGATGGGTGTCATGTTTGCAGCTGTGAAGACAAAGGCAAATAATTTACATTAGGAACTGCATTGTCTGAAATGGCACAAGAAGTAAATCAGACAAGACATCTACTGTACTTGTAACAGCTCATATCACCATACAGATCATTGAATGTCCCTGAGGAAGTACATGGCAGGTCAGCCTACAAAGGTCACATCACACATAGCACATCCAAAACCTACAAGATGGGTAACAACTGGCATTGACTTGCCATCTGAGTTCTGCCAGTTATCAGCTAACAATCATGCTGCACATCCTCTGCCAATGCCTGGGCTACAGATGTCAGTGTACGAAATGAAAAACTAAAGCCACATGGTCTGCAAGTTGTAACTGGACTTGCTAGTATAGTACTCATGTGCCATACCTGAGTGTGTATACTAGGTTCTGACCAAACAGTCACTTATTCACATGTCTGTGTAACATACTGGTAGCATCAGTCCTAGGTACCCTATTCACAAACCCATGCCTGTGTTTGAGGGGGGTGGAGAAACAACGAACAATTCCAAACAACATGGACACCCAGGAGTGTATAGAAAACTCCACACGAGTTTGACTCTACACACACACCACAGATAAGGTCTATCATCAACAATTAGGAGTCTGCAAACCCTTGACCAATCATAGCGCCACACATGTCAGGAAATGCAGAGCTTGGTACACATCATATACTTCCAGTAAGGCATGACTTACACCAGACACAGAGTTGCAAGAACAACCATGATTATGATTAGCATGCACACCTAGGCCATTGCACTCAATTTCCACATACCTAGAGCACTACATGTGGAAGTACATGCTGCTAGGAAGTTCTACCTACAGTTTAATAAGTACTTTGGTGAATAGGGAAGCAGAAGTCTGTTGGAAAGCAATTTGCAGTACTAATCTGGGAGAATGTGGGTCTGACAGGCTGACTAAATCTGAGATGAGTTCCAGTGCGACTCTTGTTGATACAAGTGTTATCCACATGACTCACCCCAGTACTCATTGTGGGACCTACAGGAATGACCTGCAATCCCTAGATAATACAATTGGATAAGCATTGGGCAACTCAAAAATTTAGAAAAACTGAAATCCCACTCATGGAACAAGACAAATGATTGGCCAGCGCATCACACCTTGCTATGTGTTCAACACACAGGAGTCCATCACACATCACCAGCAAACACAACACATAACAGACATATCAACACTTACCGGAGTGGTCGGGGTCCTCAAATGTAGCCACCTCTCCCACAGTGTAGGGTGCCGGTCCACCTGTAAGGCATGGAAGGAAGAAATGTGCTCAGAATCTGTTACTGCATCTGATATATCACCGCCAACATGTACATAGCATGGGTCTCCTGTGACAGTTACACACATATCTGCACACAGGCCCTAACTATCATGTGGTGGCAAACATGCTCCGTCATTAGTGATCAGAAATAATAATGGTGTGCAATCGTCTCATCATGTGCATCCAAGAGAGACATTCAAAGCCTGGTTACTTGAGGACTGCATTACCAGTCAAACAGCCTATGTGGCCATGACACATGTATTACACATAGGTACAATGTACAGAGATGCAGGGACTTTTGTAAGCCCTCATGTTGTTACAGTTTCTTCATTTGATGTGGCCCAGCAATGGTGATTTGCACCAAAAATGGAGATGTGAACCCACGTCCACACCTTTGGACTGCCATCCCTAATTGGAATGTGGCACAACAAACTCCAAATAGTATTCTAAGATGTTAGCTGAGGGCACCTTACACCTTTTCCGATGTTTTCAAATCCATATCTGACATGTATCCAAAAAGATGAAGGACCACAATAATCCCTAACATTCATAGAACTTCTGTGAACGCTTTCCTTCCACACTCACCAGACTCACATGAGACATGAGTCTGGGCCACTTTGCTATCATCAATTGACGTGAAGCCAGCACTCATTTTCTGCATCATGTAGTGTTTCTAAAGTCAGTCTAGCTATTGCGTCAACAAAGTAAGCCAATATTTTAGTACATCTATACTTCTCTGGCAAATGTAACCTATATAGACATGATTGGCTCCTATTTTGTTTGGTTGTCTGACACAAAGGCGGCACCAATTTACTTAACGGAAAAGTATCCTGTAAGTTTGCAGAGCACGTGCTTGCTGACAGCTAGCAGTTGTGATCCTTCACATAGTGCATCAATTACCCTATATGTTTCACCAGCATTATACACAGTCAGCAACTTAGCTGGCAGATATTGTACAAATCATCTGATGTCACTACAGAGCATTTAACCGCTTGTGTGCCTTGGACGAGGTGAACTCGTCCAAGGCACCCGGAAACCGGGGGTAGCGCTAGCGCTACCCCAATGGGCCCCCCACCCACACCCACACCCCCCAGTCGTGGATGGAAGGGGAATCCCTTCCGTTCCACCCCGACCCCCCACCCCCTCCCTGTGTCGTCAGCACGCATCACACTCTGACAATCACAGAGACCTCCTCCATCGCGCTGGAAGCTCAGCTTCCAGCGCGATCGGAAGAGAAATGCTCTGCATTTCTCTTTCGATCACGTGGAGGAGGCCTGAGAGGCTTCAAAGGGAAGGAAATGAATTCCATTCCCTTTGAAGTCTCTCTGAGCGTTTCAAAAGCCGGATTGTAAAGCAATCAGGCTTTTGAAATGCCCACTAGACACCAGGGATTTATTTTTGATGTGGAAATTGGCATTAGGGAGCGACCCCTTGGGCAAGGGTCGCTCCGGGGGAGGGGGGTCATTTTGTTTAAGCCCTTTTCTGCCCCCAGGGGGGAGAAAAAACCTCTAGGCACCAAGGATAATTTTTTTGTTTGTTTTGTTTTTAGAGGTGGGAAGCGACCCCTTAGGCAAGGGTTGCTCCCCTAGGGGCGAAATGATATTTAGGCCATTTCTGCCCCCCTTGGGGGCAGATTGGCCTATTTTTATGTGGCCAATCTGCCCCCAAGAGGGACAGAAACCACTAGACACCAGGGAGTTTTTTTTTTCTTCATGAATTGCACGCAAGGGGAGCAACCCCTTAGGCAAGGGTCGTTCCCCTGGGGTGCAAATTTATTTTAGGCCATTTCCCCCCCCTGGGGGGCAGATCAGCCTATTTTAATTAGGCCGATCTGCCCCCAAGGGGGGCAGAAACCACTAGGCACCGGGGATTTTTGTTGTTGTTTTACAGATGGTGAGCGACCCCTTAGGCAAGGGTCGCTCCCCTGGAGGGGCAAATTGAATTTAGGCCATTTCTGCCGCCTTTGGGGGCAGATCGGCCGATTTTAGGTAAATCTGCCCCCAAAGGGGGCAGAAACCACTAGGCACGGGGATCTTTTTTTTTGCGCCAATGTCACGCAAGGGGAGCGACCCTGTAGGCAAGGGTCACTCCCCAGGGGGGTGGGGGGGAATTTATTTTAGGCCATTTCTGCCCCCAGGGGGAGAGAACCTCTAGATGCCAGTGCTAATTTCTTTGTGTGTTATTTTTTTTTATTTTTTTAGAGATGGGGAACGACCCATTAGGCAAGGGTCACTCCCCTGGGGGGCAAAGTGTTAGGCCAATCTGCCCTCATGGGGGCAGAAACCACTTAGGCACCAGGGATTGGTGTGTTTGTATGCATGTGTTTTCTTTAGGGAGGCTTCCCCTTGGGTAAGGGTCACTCCCCATGGGATCACATTACTGTTGGCCATATCTGCCCCCCCATTGGGGGCAGATGGGCCTATTTTTGGAAGGCCCATCTGCCCCAAGGAGGGGCAGAAAGCCCACCAGAGGCCAGGGGCGTTTTTTTCCCAAAAATAAGAGGGTGGGGGTATGGCCATACCCCCACCCCAAATAAATGGAGCCAAAGTTGTTCTGCCCACTAGTGGGCAGATGGGGCAATTACCCCTGATCCACACCCCAGGGGGGCAGAAAGTCTACTAGATGCCAGGGAATTTTAAAAAAACTACAAATATTGGGGTGGTGGCTACCAACCAGTATGGGCCTGGTTACGACCCCACCTCAACTGAAGGGGGTAACAGTCTTTCAGCTCTCCCCGCACTATAAAACATCTTATCCCACAGCAAACAAGATGGCATTTGATTATTTTGGGTTTTAGTTTTACATTTGGGCCATGAGAACTTGGCTTACTCTCAAAATCGTCCCACTTGGAATGGTGAGGGCTGCACTTCATGGACTTTGGGACGCTGCCATGTAGAAAAATCCACAAGACCTAGACACATCTGAAAACTAAACATCTGGGTGATTCCAGACTGGTGTGTTTCACATGCACCCCACCCCATTTTTATACCCACAATCCCCTGCAAACCTCCAACTTTGCTGGAAATCACATATTTTTCCCACATTTTTGTGATGGAACCTTCCGGAATCTGCAGAAATCCACAAAGTGAGGTACCATTTTTATCGGGAGACTTGGGGGAACGCTGGGTGGAAGGAAATTTGTGGCTCCTCTCAGATTCCAGAACTTTCTGTCACCGAAATGAGAGGAAAAGGTGTTTTTTTTGTCAAATTTGGAGATTTGCAAAGGATTCTGGGTAAGAGAACCTGGTCAGAGCCCCACAAGTCACCCCATCTTGGATTCCCCTAGGTGTCTAGTTTTAAAAAATGTGCTGGTTTGCTAGGTTTCTCCAGGTGCCGGCTGAGCTAGAGGCCAAAATCCACAGGTAGGCACTTTGTAAAAAACACCTCTGTTTTCTGTGAAAAAATTTGATGTGTCCACGTTGTGTTTTGGGCCATTTCCTTTTGTGGGCGCTAGGCCTACCCACACAAGTGAGGTACCATTTTTATCGGGAGTCTTGGGGGAACGCTGGGTGCAAGGAAATTTGTGGCTCCTCTCAGATTCCAGAACCTTTTGTCACCGAAATGAGAGGAAAAAGTGTTTTTTTGGTCACATTTTGAGGTTTGCAAAGGATTCTGGGTAACAGAACCTGGTCAGATCCCCACAAGTCACCCCATCTTGGATTCCCCTAGGTGTCTAGTTTTCAAAAATGCGCTGGTTTGCTAGGTTTTCCCAGGTGCCGACTGAGCTAGAGGCCAAAATCCACAGGTAGGCACTTTGCAAAAAACACCTCTGTTTTCTGTGAAAAAATGTGATGTGTCCACGTTGTGTTTTGAGACATTTCCTTTAGTGGGCGCTAGGCCTACCCACACAAGTGAGGTACCATTTTTATTGGGAGACTTGGGGGAACACAGAATAGCAAAACAAGTGTTATTGCCCCTTGTCTTTCTCTACATTTTTTCCTTCCAAATGTAAGGCAGTGTGTAAAAAAGACGTCTATTTGAGAAATGCACTGTAATTCACATGCTAGTATGGGCACCCCAGAATTCAGAGATGTGTAAATAACCACTGCTTCTCAACACCTTCTCTTGTGGCCATTCTGGAAATACAAAGGTTTTCTTGATACCTATTTTTCACTTTTTATATTTCAGCAAATGAATTGCTGCATACCCGGTATAGAATTAAAACCCATTGCAAGGTGCAGCTCATTTATTGGCTCTGGGAACCTAGAGTTCTTGATGAACCTATAAGCCCTATATATCCCCGCAACCAGAAGAGTCCAGCTGACGTAACGGTATATTGCTTTAAAAAATATGACATCGCAGGAAAAAGTTACAGAGTAAAACGTTGAGAAAAATGGCTGTTTTTGTCACCTCAATTTCAATTGTGTTTTTATTTCAGCTGTTATTTTCTGTAGGAAACACTTGTAGGATCTCCACAAATGACACCTTGCTGAATTCAGAATTGTGTCTACGTTTCAGAAATGTTTAGCTTTCTGGGATCCAGCATTGGTTTCTCACCCATTTTGGTCACTAACTGGAAGGAGGCTGGAAGCACAAAAAATAGTAATAATGGGGTATGCCCCAGTAAAATGTCAATATTGTATTGAAAAATTGGGTTTTCCAATTCAAGTCTGCCTGTTCCTGAAGGCTGGGAAGGTGGTGATCTTGCCACCGCAAACCCTTTGTTGATGCCATTTTCGGGGAAAAAACCACAAGCTGCCTTCTGCAGCCCTTTTTTTCCCATTTAAAAAAAAAAAACTAAATTTTCAATGCATTTTGGCTAATTTCTTGGTCTCCTTCAGGAGAACACACAAAGTCTGGGTACCTCTAGAATCCCTAGGATGTTGGAAAAAAAGGACGCAAATTTCATGTGGGTAGCTTATGTGAACAAAAAGTTATGAGGGCCTAAGCACGAACTGCCCCAAATAGCCAAAAAAAGGCTCAATACAGGAGGGGGAAAAGGCCTGGCAGCGAAGGGGTTAATCGTGCACATTTACAAGATCTGTACTCACCAACAGGGCCACCAATCACTATTCCCAGGTGGTCCAGCAGATCTTGCTCCCTGGTGATGAGGTCAGTCCACCGGTGCTTCAGCTGGTGGTCACTCCTCTGGGTTCCATACACGCGCTGCAGGTTTGCAGCACCCTTCACCACCGGATTCTTCGCGCCTCAGTGTGAAACCCCTGTATCACCCTGCCCCCTGCCTCAATTATGAGTGGTAGGAAATGGCACACAAGCCATATAAAGCCCCCCAACTCCTCCTCACCCATTCTGCCAAGACGTGGCCTACCAGACATCTCGGCAATGAAAAGGGGAATAGGGGATAAAGAAGTAGAAAGGAGAAAAGGGGGAAAGTAGAGGTACGAAAAAAAAGTAAACTTAACCACTAAAAGAGCCCAACTATCCCCAAACTAGCACTACCCACAACAGACTCCCACAAACAACAAAAACACTAGAATACTGGACAAATGTAAACAAAACACACTAGGACACTATACAACAACAATATTTATTTCACAAACTAACAATTAAGATAGCACACAGGATACAAAAGCACAAAATCACTGGACAACACTTTAAACACAGCCACACAGTATGGAAGATTCACAGACTGCAAAGTGAAAGTACACCCACTGTATATATAATCTGTAAACAGGCCATCCGATTACATCTCTTCCTGCATAAAATGGCCGCTGTTTTTCTCGTTATGCGTCATTTTTTCCCCACCAATACAGATTGTGCGTCATATTTTTCGACGCACAGGAGTGAAAATTAGGCTGCATACAAATAATAGTAAATAGTCTGTACAATTATTTGGATGCAGCCTAATTTTCACTCCTGTGCGACGAAAAATATGACGCACAATCTGTATTGGTGGGGAAAAAAATGATGCATAACGCTAGCAACGTCAAAATTTCAGTGCATGAACTGGTTTTGGGCATTTTTTCAGTTTTTATGTTATGTTACATTTGGGACACATCAGAGATAGGCTGTTTGCACCCACTATGGTGTTGTTGGTGTATGTTCACATGTGAGACATCATACTGCAGCGGGCCATGACCCGCTACTTCCTTAACAGGATTTTGACGGTTGGCTGACGCACTAGATGGCCATATGTGTGGCCTACATATATGTATTGAACAATTTGGGCATGTTTGGCATCAGGAGAGGATAGCAATGTGACGCACATAAGTACAACACCTCAATGCCTATGGCTCAATGTGTGTGCAGTGACACCTAATGTAGTTGTTGACCGAGTGTGTGTGCATCACAAGATGCATTATTGAACACATGCTTGTATGAATGTGAAGTCAGTGTGTCCATGCCTTAGATGCAAGTCATTGTGGAAATGAGAGAGGACATGTGTTAGTCATACATGTAGCAACATCTGTTGTGTGCACTTCCATGATTTTGACACCACAAATGACAAAGCATGCACCAGATAGATGGTAGACGCTTGTTCATGTCAATGGTCCACATTTTCACCATCCTATGTCCTAGATTTTTGGTAACTGCTTCCTAGGCACTTGTTGGTGAATCCCACAGTGAGTCAGGCACATGCATTGACGAAGTGGGTACCATGTAATTGTCCCAGACAGCCAAAGGTGAACCACAAATGTATGATGACGCCACAGTTGAGGTCATATAACTGAGCCACAACTCTCCAGTGGCTGTGGTCGATCAGCAGACGAGGCAGCACGTGTCCACATATTTCCAGTGATCAATTGCACAGAGGTGTCTTGTTCATATGTGTGGTCCAATGTTGATCCTGTATATTTTTAGGGGTGTATGTTGTCACAGATACGTCCAGGTCTCATCATGAGTTAGAGGCAGCTATTCCTGTATCTACTGAGTATCCTTTGTTGATCAATATGAGTAAAGTGGATGAGGACATGAGAACCTACATGGGGATGGTCCCACCCTGTCACTGAAGACGTGTGATGAGACTGTCAACAGGGCAACCTTGGTGTGCTGAGTGAGATAATGTCTCAGGTATCATGTTCCAGCAGGTGTCATTACAATATTTGTACACAGGTTGGCCTCTGCAATTCCCACTGCATCTGGGAACATCATAGCCTCTGTGCTGATTATTCTTGCAGCTATTCACCACACACGACCCATAAATATGTTGTGAGCAATGTAATTCTGTGTGTGAACTGTGAGGGCCCTAACATGAGTGGACTTTTCATGGACATTATCAGAGGTTGCTGGTTCTGCTAAAGGCCCCGTACCCAATCCCTGCATATGGCCCTGGGACACTGTCACACTTTGCCGTTCATGTATAAATAAGACCCAGAGAAGGGATGGGCCATGATTTTGGTATTCAAAGAGGATTTAACTTATATGGTACAATTAAAAGGCAGATGATGCTATACAATGTATTTGGGTATGCATTGATGAAGCACATGACCAAATACCCTCTGAGGAATGAGAGGTTTGTTAAAGCAAGTGTGGTACACATGTAGCCACAGGGAAACTTTAGGGTGACGCACAGACAGAAGCCAGTCAGGCTGACAGGATGCAGGGTCAATCTGCATCCAGCAATTTCACAAGTTACATAATCAGTGGTCTGACTAAGACTGTTTGGAAGACGAACTAGACAGTTGACATGTAAAACTTTGTATGTCCTGTGTTTTTGAAGGTGACACATGAACCCAAGGGCTGTGTTACACGGCTTACTTACTAGCAATGCTTAATGGTGTATTTGACAACATGGCAATTCCTATGCTGTTCCAGGCATCAGCAGGGGCAGTGCATGTTGAAATGGGTGGTGTGCATGGAGGTGATCACAGGTGTGGGCTGCATCAGTTTCTCACAAGTCCTGTAGGTGAAATTTGCATTCTAATGGCCAACAGACGTTTTCACACGGGAAGAAATCTACAGGTGCTAACAGGGCTTAGAAACTACAAGCCAGTGTATTCATTGACCTGACGTCCATGCAATCAGATGTACTATGACAATGGTATACCATCGGAAAGGGTGTAGCACACTGGATTACTATTGTTAGTCTGTGTGTGTAGAGGAGGGAATATCGGGGTACACATATTACTATTCCAGGGACCTCTTCAGACAGGTGGGTTGTGACCAGGTGCATGGGTGTGTCAGGAGTTAGGAAATGGGCTGACATGTACATGGAATGTCATGTGCGCAATGCTTGTCATATGTGTGGCACTTGTGCTGTCTATGTTCTGATTCTAGGGAACTCTAGTCACAGATAGTCCTTGCAAAGACTGGATGCAGTTGGACTTACTGCTGTCAAGGGTCTGGTCATATATTCCTGTTACTGATGCAAAAGCACCTCAACTGCCTCATGTATGAGGCTTGTTTTCCCCTTATTGAGTGATGGTGTCTCAGTTGTGTGCCATATGCTGCGATGAACCATGTTTCCAACATGTATGTGTGAAATAGGTGTTGTCCTCTGCTATTGGCCTTCAAAGGTGAAATGTACAGGATGTATGTCATTTACAGTGTGTGTGTATGTGACCGTTGTATAGTACGCATCACAATTGCTCTGGGATTTTCAGTGTCCTAATCAGTATATCAGCAATGCTCCATGAGGCAACACTCTTATTCTGATAGTTAGAGATAAAGGTGTGCAAAAATGATTAGCCAGACCATGATATGGTGATTATTATCGGTGTTTATTTAAATTAGTTCATAAAGTGGTGATGGTGATTATATTTAAAAGAAATTGTTCACAAAATGTTGCCACCTACGCAAACCAGCAGCCATGTTTTGTTGTTCCCCCTCATGTTGCAGGCCACCATCCTCCTCTTCCTCCTCTTCAGGCATGTGTGGCTCTAGCTCCAGGAGGGGAATGTTCCTTCTTATGCAAATGTTGTCCAGGATGGCACATGTTAGAATCATCTTACAGACCATTTCAGGGGAATATAGGAGGCTACCACCAGTGATGTCGAGGCACCGGAATCATGACTTGAGGATGCCGAAGGTCCTCTCGACTATGGTGCGTGTCCTCCTATGAGCATCATTGTAGGCACGCTCTGCTGCAGTACTCGGGTTGCCAATAGGTGTCATTATCCATGGCTGGATGCCATAGTCCTGATCAGCTGAAAGAGAAAATGAATGGGATCATGTTGATGTAGCTTGCCCCATTGATATCAGCTTGCATAGCAGTAGTTGTCTTGTGTTGTCTGTGATTCTTTTGTGTTATTGTGTTGCATCCTAGGCTTGTAGGATGTACCATCTGCATTGTGTTGTTTCCTTGGCTGAACGAGTGTTTGGCTGCTGACCGGTTGTCAGCAGTCTGTTTTGGGATTTGCAGTATAGTGTGCCCTCCCTAGCATTGTGACTTGTGATAGAGGTGTCCCTCTGTCTTCACTGGGGGTGAGATGATAGTTCCATACACAGGTTAAATTTGACAGTGTTGTTAACACATTCATATCAATGTACCCTGGACATCCCATACCTTTAGACTTATGCAATGGATTAATGTAAACATAATTGAGATGCTTCCAATTTGCAAGGTGACATTTAGGCAACACACTCCAAACGTTGTTATCATTGACATCTTAACATTAGGCTGTACAGTTATTTCAGATGTGTGACAGGTTCAATGGTGACCTATGAAACATGGCTAGCGATGCCACGACCTCAGTGTGTTCCTGTCAACATGTTGCTGTTGTGGTGTATGTGTTGTGTATCCTAGAGGGTTGCTGTGCAGTGTGTATATAAGTAGGTTTTTGTACTTACCAACAAGTAGTCCATTGCCATACCGTCCATCCTGGAAGTGTTGATTGATGGTGCAGTGACGGAAGATGAATGAGTCATGGACACTCCCAGGATATTTGGCCACGATGTTGGTGATCAATCCTTGGTGATCAACAATGGCCTGCACATTGATGGAATGTGTGTGCTTCCTGTTGCGGTAGAGGTGTTCAGTTGCAGCAGGTGGCACAAGGCGTACATGTGTGCAGTCGATTGCACCAAGGACGTGTGGGAAGCCACTAATGAGGTAGAACCCCTGTTTTGTTTCCTGCTGCTTCTGCAGTGTGTTAGGGAAGCAGATGTGGCGGGTGTGAGTCCAATGATGGCATCCAGTACTTTGGGCAAAAAGGCAGAGAATGACGGCTGTGATATTCCGGCAACCAGGGCACCAGTTGTTTGAAAAGAGCCACTTGCCAGCATGTGAAGTACGGCAAGCAGCTTGGTTTCTGTTGGGATGGTGCGGGGTGTCAGCAAGGTGGGTGCCAACTGTGGCTCTACCTTTCGCAGCAGCTGCTGAATGGCCTGCCAGTTCAACCTGTACCTCTGGATGATGTCATGTTCCCTGAGGCCATGAAGGGTTGTTCTGGGGTGGAATATTCTCTCCTGCCTTCTGCGCTGCCTTTGGGGTCCCTGCTGGTATTGTGGTAGCTGCTGTTGTTGTTGCTAGGCTCTGCGTGCACGCTGGATGAGAAGCACCTCCATGTCTCCCTTTTGCTGCTCTGCTGCTCTGCTGTTGCTTCTGTGTGTTCTGAATAAATACAGGTCTGTTTGCCCCATTTTAACGCCTGCCCTGACCCATCCCAAAAATGACGCACACGGTGGAATTTTGTCGTCCGCGGGCTCGGGCGTCAAAGTTTAAATACAGGGCAAGGTTTGCGCTGAATGTGCGTCAAAATGTTTGACGCACATTCGGCGCAGACGGAGTATAAATATGCCCCTATCTCTTTGGGGAACCCCACATGGGGAAAGATCCCCATCAAAGTTCTGGTGATCACAGGTAGAGTCACCGCCCTCTGAGGGATTGCCTCTTCATAGCGTGTGGCATGGTCCACCAAAACCAGGATAAACCTATTGCCTAGGGCTGTCTTGGGATCCAATGGACCAATGACATGGATGCCCACCCTTTCAAAGGGGTTGCCAAAGAGAGGAAGTGCAATCACGGAAACCTTCAGCTTTTTCCCTGACTTCCCACTGGCCTGGCAGATGGGACAAGACCTGCAAAATGTATCTGAGGCTGTCTTCATTCGAGGCCAATTGAAGTGGACGACAAGCCTGGCAAAGGTCTTGGCTTGTCGTAAATTTCCTGCCAGAGGTGTGTCATGAGCCAAACCCAGTAGGAAGGCCCAGTAACACTTGGGGACCACCAGCACATGTGCTGCCCCAGTACATGCAGCCTGAGGCATGCGATATAGGAGATCATACTCCCAGTAATTCATGTGATTCCCAGAGGCTTCACCTGCTGCATGAGCTGAGGAATGTTGCCTCATGCCCTCAAGAGTGGGACACTCTTTCTGCACTTTGCAGAATTCCTCCCTGGTGGGCCCATCCTCAACTTGCCTGCCAGCAAGCTCAGGTAGGTCACTTAGGGTGGCAATGTACCTCCCCGGTTTGCTCACTGGCCTCCTCCTCAGGGACCCCATCAATCTCCATTGCTGAATCATCTGGGGGCAGTTTCCTCTGTCCCATGCTCCTATCCTTGGCAGCTGTCTGGACCATTCTTCCAGGCCCCAGATGCCCTGGACTCCCCTCCCAGGGAATCCAGAGTCTGTGTGGTCATACATACCCACTTAGGCAATCCCATCATCTCCAAGTGAGACCTGAGCTCTACCTCCCTCCAGTTAGTGTGCTCTAGGTCATTACCTATCAGACAATCTACAGGCATGGCAGGAATCACAGCTACTTTCAGAGTACCAGAAACCCCCCAACTCAAAGGAAACCAGAGCCACGAATAGATGTCTCTCACGATTGTCAGAGGCTATGACTTGATGGTGTCGTACTTTGACTCTTGCTCTAGGCAAGACTGCTGCTTTAAGGATGACACTACTTATGTTTATAGGCAACTATGCCAGTCCTACAACAAGTCACAACTGTCGTCCCAACCCTCCCGGCTCACAAGCAGCACCTCACCAAAAACCCCAAACAGTAAAAGGTGATTTGTGGTAGCCTTTACGCATGTACTCAAGAGAGTGACATCACAGGGCGTGTTGTGGTTAAACGGAGATTACCCCTTTCTCACATAAACGACATGTCTCAGTCAAACACAGGCAATGAAGGAGATGCAGTAAAGTTTTAATAGGTTTTTATTGATAATACTGCAAACTACGATAAGTTGCATGGGCTGCAATAATAAGGATAATGAATAATGCAAGAAACAGAATTGTGAAAAAGAGTCATTAGTACAAAGCCCCCACCATCTTGCAAAGACATCAAGTGACATGAAATATGAAATATATCAGCAATGGCATCAGGTCGGAATCCCTCTGACTAACTGTCTATGTGAGGTGCATTTATACAGATCTGCTTGGACCCCTGACATAGGTCTGTTCCCAAACAATAGATAACAAGACATGCTTGGGATGGCAATTTATGTAAACAATTCCCTCGAAAGTATGAAGAGGGAAAGTACTTATGTGAATACCTACAGTTTGTTTATCTTTGTCGCTTGATAGTGACGCCTTAGCGTGGTGGCACTGATAACGCGAAACTAAAACATTGGCCTAACTAGAAACAATGCAGCCACCTTGGATAGATATAACTAAATACCTGTTCTAAAACAGAGCAAACTAAGTAGGGTAAAAGTCAGTGGGTGAAAGTGGCACGGGTCTGTCAGCCAAAGGGCTAAGCTAACTCCTGCTTCCTATTAGAACAAGATAGGATTCACTACACCCTCCCCATTGCCGTTACAACTATGATGCCTAAGAATTACGCCATCGAAGGTGAATGAATCCAAGCTAAAAAGAGCTCTGGACTAAAACAAGCTAAAATTATTTAAACTAGCTCAAAACGTACACTTAAAAACGTGTTTAAAAACATGTTAAAAACGAGCTAAAAACATACAAAGAGATAAAATGTCGACCATGACAAGCAAAGCAGACCAAAGTAAGGGCAATAAACATGAATTTTGGATTTGGTAAGATAAGCCAATTATAAAATCTGTTTAACAGTGATCTTGAAGAGCATCTTCAAAGCCATTGAATGGAAAGGACCTCAGGAAAGAGGCCACATCGTCCAATGTTAGATCCATGACAGGTTAGACAGATGGATCCATAGAGCAGTATTGCGTGGCAGTCTCTTGTTCAGGTCCACCTGCAGGAGTGGCACTATCCACAACGTCAAAAAGAGCTAGATCGTTCACCAAACGCAGCTCATAAGTGGCCTCACGAATCAGCCTTACTCTCAAGGGGCACGACTGTGAATGAACCCTCATCGGGGACATCAGCAGTTCTTGGTCCACAGGAGGCACTGGCAGAACAGCAAGACACACTGTAGGCAAGTGTTCAAAGAGACAACATACGCAGCAAAAGACTGGCTGCACGCACCAAAGGACTGGTCTGAATGACAATGACCAATCATGCTCCAACTCTTACAATGGCAGAGCATTAAAGAACTGAATCATGCATTCACGGCACAGTTGAGGTGGTGGTAGTGGCTCCATTACGCCTCTTAGCTAGAAAGGCACAACCACTGTGAATCAGAACCAACAGCAGTAGTATCCCACCTATTAACACCAAAATGATAGGAAAGCTGACAAACACACTTGAAAAGAGTGAATGGATGGTTGAAGGAATGACTCTGAAGACAGTCTGGAAGATGGACACGAATCCAGACCTGACAGCCTTAAAGACACGGACAATCCCCATAGTGCTCGAAGTGTTGAAAATTCTGGATACCAGTTCTCCAAAGTACTTGGGGAAGTTGGTATTTAGTAGGGATTGTATCTCGGCTGATGATCATGCTATCAGGAGAGCAACTTGTTTTTGAAACAGTAGTGCCTTGAGTCTGCTCAGCTTGTCATGATTTCTATCAGCTGTATCAATGTGAGGCCACATTTCTGACTTTTATTCTGGGGAATAAAACATATCTGCAACACTGAATGACCTTAGAGACTGAAATTGCGTAGGCAATTCCTGGTTGCATACCGCAACAGCTTTGGTGGCTCAGCACCACATAACTTCCATTTAAAAGTACATTAAATGCTGGTCGAATCAAAATGTTGGGAGTACCCTTCAGAAAACAGGCTAAGTTCGCAACCACTGCATTGCAAAGGCCATGAAGGGACATCTGTTTGCAGATCATTGAATCATTAACAGTAGTCTCACATTCACTTCCACTGAGAAAGACCTCTGTTTTGCCATTCAGACACTTGTATTCAAAGGGCAACTCCCACTCTTCTTCAATATAGCTATCACCTAGCCGCTCGTACCTGCCCACTGCAAGATGTTTCAGGCATTTTCAAAAAACGAAAAGTGGAAATGGGCAGTTTAATAATGCCATGTGGGAGCCAAACTGTCGATGGACTCTCTGCAACTGTCAAAAGCAACTTCTCTAACTTTTCTATGTGAAGCATGGTGAAACTCGCTTCCCTTTTAGCCATTGTCTGTTGTTCCTTGGATAAATTAAAAGCAGCACACAAGTCACTACTTTTAATATACTTCCATGGAACGTGGCCATTTTTCAAAGTCTGTAATGTCCAACCTAACTGCATGATGGAACGCAGCTGACTTTGCCCATGATATAAAAGGAACATGTCTGTCTGAATGATATCAATCACAGGTGACACTATGGCCCTCATTACAACCCTGGCGGTCGGTGTTAAAGCAGCGGTTATACCGCCAACAGGCCGGAAGTAAAAAAATAGAATTATGACCATGGCGGAAACCGGCAACATAGACAGACACTTTAACATTTAGACCGCCACAGCGGTAGAAACAAACACCGTGGCGGTAACCGCCAACAGACAGGTGGAAGACAAAGTACTGCCCACTGTATTACAAGGTACCAATCCGCCACCTTTTCTGGGACGGAACCAACGCTATCAAAAGCACGGCGGAAGCAGTACACAGAAGGGAAACCACTCACCTCTCGACACCCAACGAGGAATCAGGACGCTACGGAGCCCCAACTACACTTCCTGCCCATTCTGCTCTTCCTCCTTCTGTATCAGGAGCAGGACAGACGCCATCGACGACCACGGTGAGTACTGCACCTACAACACAGGGGAGGGGGGAGGGAAAAGAGAGTGACACACACATGCAACATGCAATACCCCCACCCCCACCCTCACCCACAACACCATACACATAAATACATGCAGCAACATTACACATACACCCCCTCACCCCTGGAAGAACGCAAGGACAAAAGGAAATGATTGTAACAAGTGTAATCAATAAAAAGCTGATTTCAAAAATCAGTATATACAAATATGTACACCAACTACACAAGTCCGGATAGTGATCCAATCATTGTCCGTGGACCAGTGGTCCCAAATGCATGGGTGAACCCCACACAAGATACCTGACTTGAAACAGAGAGTACACTGCAGGGGCATCAGATCGAAATTAAACAGGCACCTCAGGGGGAGGAGGAGGTACCTCAGCCGGATGAACGCACGACGCCGCTGCTGCATGAGGGTGCTCCATGCCCAATGCTTTATCCTGGGGATTGCAAAGCCACAGTCTCTCAAGTCTTTCCAGTGGGTGGTTTGCCCACTGCTTTATCCTGGGGAGTGCAAAGCCACAGTCTCTCAAGTCTTTCCAGTGGGTGTTTTGCCCACTGCTTTATCCTGGGGAGTGCAAAGCCACAGTCTCTCAAGTCTTTCCAGTGGGTGGTTTGTCCACTGCTTTATCCTGGGTAGTGTAAAGCCACAGTCTCTCAAGTGGATAACAGTCTCCACTGGTTCTGGAGGGGGCTTTGTGCCCAGAGTGCTTCATCCTGCCAAGGACTGAGGTAGTGGATGTCAATCTCCACTGGTTCTGGAGGGGGCTTGGTGCCCAGAGTGCTTCATCCTGCCAAGGACTGAGGTAGTGGATGTGAATCTCCACTGGTTCTGGAGGGGGCTTGGTGCCCAGAGTGCTTCATCCTACCAAGGACTGAGGTAGTGGATGTCAATCTTCACTGGTTCTGGAGGGGGCTTGGTGCCCAGAGTGCTTCACATGCAGTGTGGCTGGCCACATTACCTCACATGGGTGTGTGTGCCATGAGATTTCCTAGGAGCAGGTAGCATGATACGCCATGGAGGCAGAGACATACCCCACCCTGCTGCGGCTTCGCCTGCCACCTGCAGGTGCAAACAGTGATGAGAGTCATGCCTCATGGAAGCTGGGCAGGGTACAGGAAGTCTCCTCCACCCTCGGACGGCTGCCCACTGGGGATGATAGCCATGTCAGATGTGGTGGCACTGTCTGAGCACGTCGCGGGGCTGGTGGCGGTGCTTGCGGCGGTGTCTGTGTAGGAGTTGCTGGTGGTGATGCATGTGTCTGCACCTGTTGAGGGACACAGCAGGACATCTCCTGCAGCCTTGGATGGCTGCCCACTGGGGATGATGGGGGATTGTTGGTGAGGCTGCAGACTTGCAGGTGGAGGTGCAGATGGCAGTGCAGGTGGCGGTGCTGGTGGCAGTGCAGGTGGCGGTGCTTGTGGCAGTGCAGGTAGCGGTGTCCACCGCCGTACAGGTTGGTGTAGTGGTTGACAGAAGGGGTGACTGTAGTGTGCGGTTTCTCCCTCCGGGATGTGGGCACCTTCTTCACCTTGGCAGGTGGCGGAATGCCCTTGGCCTCGCTAGGTGGCACACTGGCAGCCCTGATTGGTGCTGCACTCGATGAGACCGCAGTTGCTGGCACCACTGTGCCTGGGGATTTGGTGGCTCAGGTGCTGGGCTGGGGCCTGGAAAGCCTGGCCCTAGGGTAAGGACGGGGGAGAGGTGAAGGGAAGAGGTCAAAGTTAGCCAGGAAAAGTTTTTTAGACACACTGGGACAGGAAGATGGAGGGGGTTTGGGAGTGGAGGAAGAGGTAGTGGTTGTAGGAGGTGTACGTTTGCTGAATTTGGGTGAAGGTGCATGGGCCGGAGACTGTTGTGAGGTGGATGGCTGTTGGGTGGGTGTGTGCCTGAGTTTGTGTACTTTATGAGGAGGGCTCACAGACACACTAGGAGAGGACAATGGGGATGTGTGAATGGTAGTGGGGGTGGTGATTGCACGTGAGCGGTGTGTGGTGATGGGTGTTTGGTGATGGAGGTAGTGGCTGAGGATGTAATGCATGCAGGTGTGAGTGGAGACGAGACAGGGAGGGAGGAGGAAGATGGGGAGGAGGGGGACACAGTGGAGGCAGTGGATGTTGCTGTGTCTGCATGGGGATGGTGCTTGTGTGAGTGCCTGTGAGATGTGTGGTGCTTATGTTTGCCATGTCCACTCTTGTGTGTTGATGAGTGTGCATGCTGGTCTGATGGAATGCTTGGGATAGGCTGAGGTACAGGGGATTGGGTCTGGGTAGTGGAAGTTGGAGGGGGGAGGCTGGACACAGGGACAATGGCTGCCATCAGTGCTGAGGCCAGAACCTGAAATGCTCTCTGTTGGGCCACCTGCCCAGAATGAATGCCCTCCAGGTATGCATTTGTTTGTTGCAAATGCCTCTCGACACCCTGGATGGCATTCAAAATGGTAGATTGCCCAACAGTGAGGGATAACAGGAGGTCAATAGCCTCCTCACTGAGGCCAGCAGGGCTGACTGGGGCAGGGCCTGAGGTGCCTGGGGCGAAGGAGATGCCTACCCTCCTGGGTGAGCGGGCACGGGACACACGCTGAGGGGCTGCTGGGAGGGCGGTGCTGGTAGGGGGGGTGGCGGTTGTACCTGTTGATGCGGTGGGCACAGAGGTGCCCGCCACCGCAAGGGAGCTCCCATCAGATGAGGATTCGCTGTCGCTGGTGTATGCTCCTGTCCCCGTCGTGGAGCTCCCCTCGCCCTCCATCCCACTGGTGGCTTCAGACTCTGTAAATTCACCCTCCAGGGCCATGTGGGATGCAGCTCCCTCCTGCTCTGGTGCCACTGCTCCTCTGCCAGATGATGCTAATGCACCCAAGAACAGGGTGACAAAACAAAAAGGGGAGGGAAAGACAGAAGAAACACATGTTCAGTGCATGCAACACCACTACCGTTGGTGAACACAACACACAGGGAGCAGCCCTATGCACTAAGCCATGCACTAACAGTTCTTAGGAAATTCACATGCCCATGGGGGACGATGCCTAAGCCCAATTGCTGCACACCTGGAATCAATCAATCAATCAATCAAGGATTTATAGAGCGCACTACTCACCCGTTAGGGTCTCAAGGCGCTTGGGGGGGATAGCTACTGGTCGAAGAGCCATGTCTTGAGGTGGAGCAGTAGGGAGTTCCAGGTCTTGGCGGCTAGGTGAGAGAAGGATCTTCCTCTGGCAGTGGTGCACCGGATGCGGGGGACATGGGCGAGCGCAAAGTTGGCGGAGCGAAGGTTGCGGGTGGGGGTGTGAAAGGTGAGTCTGTCGTTGAGGTAGGCAGGACCTGTGTTGTGGAGGGCTTTGTGTGCGTGGATGAGGACTTTGAAGGTGATCCTCTTTGATACTGGTAGCCAGTGTAGGTCTCTGAGGTGGGATGAGATGTGGTCGCGGCGTGGGACGTCTAGAATGAGGCAGGCGGATGCGTTCTGGATTCTTTGCAGCTTTGTTTGAGTTTGTTTATTATTCCCACATATAGGGCGTATCCGTAGTCCAGATGGCTGCTGACCAAGGCGTGGGTGACAGTCTTCCTGGTTTCGACGGGAATCAACTTAAAGATTTTGCGGAGCAAGTGGAGGGTGTTGTAGCAGGAAGAGGAGATGGCATTGACCTGCTGAGTCATGCTGAGTGTGGAATCCAAGATGAAGCCCAGGTTGCGTGCGTTTGGGTGGTGAGTGAGGGTGCGGATCCTAGGGAGGTGGGCCACCAGGAGTCGTTTCAAGCTGAGGGGTTGGTGCCAAAGTAATTCTGTTTTGTCTGTGTTTAACTTGAGATGGCTTGATTCCATCCATCTGGCGATGGCATGAAGTCCGTTGTGGAGGTTGTCCTTTGCAGTAGAAGGGTCTTTTGTGAGGGAGAGGATGAGTTGAGTGTCGTCTGCGTAGGCGACTATGTTGATGTGGTAGGTTCGTGCGATGTTGGGGTGGGGGGCCATGTAAACGGTGAGGAGTGTGGGGCTGAGCCAAGATCCTTGGGGACGCCACAGGTGATTTTGGAGGCTTCTGACAGGAACGGTGGGAGGCCGACTTTCTGGGTTCTGCCCATGAGAAATGACGAGATCCAATCCAGTGCCTTGTTGCGGATTCCAGCGTTGTGGAGGTAGGTGCGGAGAGTGTGATGACATACCGTGTCGAAAGCTGCAGAGAGGTCCAGGAGGATGAGTGCTGCTGTTGGTCCTGATGTTATCTGTGGCAGCAATGAGTGCGATCTCGGTGCTGTGGTTTTTGCGGAATCCGGATTGGGAGGTGTCGAGTGCCTTGCTGTCTTCCAAGAACCGGGATATTTGACTGTTCACTATTTTTTCAATGACCTTGGCTGGGTAGGGGAGGAGGGAGATCGGTTGGTAGTTCTTGGGGTCGTCAGGGTCTGCTTTTAGTTTCTTCAGCAGGGCGTTGATTTCTGCATGCTTCCATCTCTCTAGGAAGGTGGCTGACTTGAAGGAGCTGTTGATGGTGTTGCAGAGATGGGGAGCGATGATGGTGTTAGCTTTGTTGAAGATATGGTGTGGGCAGTGGCCCGATGGTGATCCGGATTGGATGGAGGCCATGGCGTTGGCGGTGTCTTCTATGTTGATGGGGGTCCAGGTGTGGAGGAAGTGGGCGTTGCTTGGAGCATTGGGTCCGTAGGTGTTTGTAGTTAGCTGGTGGGTCTGGGGGATGAAGCTGTTGTGGATTTCTTCTATCTTTCGACGGAAGTGGGCTGCAAGTGAGTTGCAGAACTCCTGTGATGGCGGGGGTTCGTTGGAGCAGGTCCTGGGAGTGGAGAGCTCTTTGATGATGCCGAAGAGCTCTTTGCTGTTGTGAGCGTTGGTGTCAATGCGGTTTTTAAAATGGGTCCTTTTGGTGGTGCGGATCAGTTGGTGATGTTTGCGAAGCCTGACTAGGTGTAAATGGCTATTACCAGTAGTGGGGTTGGGGTGCCACAGAGCCTGCCTAACAAGGGACCTTGCCTACCAAGTTCGCCCTGGCCTAGGGGAACCCACAGCCCACCTCCCCCAGCCAGACCCCTCGTAAAGCGCACAGAGTCAGCTGAATGAGAGTGTGCTCACCCCCTTGTGGCTGCTGTGATGTCCTCAAGTGCCCATCCAACTCCGGATAGGCCACCGCCAGGATCTGGTACATCAGGGGGGTCATGGTGTGATGGGCACCCCTTCCACGTTGGAAGGCCATCCCCAGCTGGGCCTCCGCCGTCTTCTTGTTCCAGCGGCGCAGGTCCTCCCGTCTTTTCCGTCAGTGGGTGCTCCATCTATGGTAGACCCCCAGGGTCCGGACGTCCTTGGCGATGGCACGCCAAATACCCTTCTTCTGGTGAGTGCTGACCTAGAGGAAAAGTGAAGTTAGAATGGATGTTACTATCCTGTACATTTCATCTCACGCATTGCCAAACACCTCCCACCCTGGGCCAGACATACATACACACACACTATCCTGACATGCTGGCCTGTCCTCCTCCCCACCCTCTTCCATCCAAGACACTCCATACAATCATGTGTCATCCACCATGCTCACAGTGTACTCACCTGTTTGTCTGGAGGACTGTACAGTTGCGTGTACTGGGGGAGGACCCCATCCACCAGTTTCTCCAACTCCTCCAAAGTGAAGGCAGGGGCCCTTTCCCCAGACACATGAGCCATTGTCGCTTCCAGACACAGGTCACAGCAGCACTTGCAGTGTAGGTCCTCTCCTGTTGAAGGTCAGGTATCAAGTGAGGGAACAGTTAGAAAATGGCAGCCAGGTCTGCGGCGGTGTGTACCGTCACCATCGGCGTACATCGTCATTGGCTCCTGGGACCCATAGGGCCCAATGTTAACCAATGTTGAAATGCGCTGTGGTCTTTGACCGCCTACCACGACGGTGTACTACGCCAGCGCAGTTACCTCATTTCCCCTTGTCCCACCTTACAGGTCAGGCAGCTGCCATTTCAGGGGGCCACAGGGCAGGAAACAAAATGTGTCACACCTATTTAGGTCTGGCATATGGACAGATAAAGGCACATTGCAAATTTCTAACATTTTAACAAATAAGATATTGTGATACCTAAGTGTTGGATGACCTTCTGCTCACTGTTCTCCTCCATAGGGGATGTCTGCTGGGGCAGGTGATGAGATGGCGGCAGCCTCCGGTATACAGACCCCTGGTGGACCTGTCGACAATGGAAGAGAGACACATCATTATCACTTACAGACTTGATCGTGCAACAATCATGGAACTGTGTGCCCAGTTGGAGCCAGACCTGATGTCAGCTATCCGCCAACCCACAGGAATCCCCCTCTAGTGCAGGTTCTGTCTGTACTCCATTTCCTGGCCAGTGGGTCTTTTCAAACAACAGTGGCCATGGCATCAGGGATGTCCAGCCAATGTTCTCTAATGTGTTGTGCAGAGTTTTGTCTGCCCTGCTGAAACACATGCGCAGCTACATCGTTTTCCCTCAAGTGGAGGATTTGCCAACAGTGAAAGGTGACTTCTATGCCCTGGGACATATCCCCAACATCATTGGTGCCATTGATGGTACACATGTGGCATTTGTCCCCCCCCGCAGTAATGAATAGGTGTACAGAAACCAGAAAAGCTACCATTCAATGACTGTGCAGATGGTGCGTTTGGCAGACCAGTACATCTCCCATGTGAATGCCAAAAAACCTGGCTAAGTGCATGACGCTTACATTTTGAGGAATAGCAACATCCCTTATGTGATGGGGCAACTCAAGAGGCACAGTGTGTGGCTAATAGGTGAGCCTGAAGTCCCCACACAGTTTCATTTGGGGTCTGGGTATGGGATATTCCCTAATGTTTGGAGGATGTCTAACAGTTGTCCCTTGATATTTGCAGGTGACACTGGTTACCCCAACCTGTCATGGCTACTGACCCCAGTGAGTGATCCCAGGACAAGGGAAGAGGAACGCTACAATGAGGCACATGGGCGAACTAGGCTGATTATAGAAAGCACCTTCGTCCTTCTGAAGGCCAGATTCCGGTGCCTCCATCTTACAGGTGGCTCCCTATAGTACTCACTGAAGAAGGTGTGCCAAATAATTGTGGCCTGCTGTATGTTGCATAACCTGATATTGCGACGCCAGGTGCCTTTTCTGCAGGAGGATGGGCCTGATGGTGGTCTTGTGGCAGTTGTGGAGCCTGTGGACAGTGAAGAAGAGGAGGCAGAAGAAGAAGATGTAGACAACCAAAACAACATCATCATGCAATACTTCCAGTGAGACACAGGTAAGAAGATGGAACTGCTTCCCACATTTCATACTATTGTTGGAGCTAGCATAAGTCTGCCATTTTCCCTCTGTGTATGGACCCTGACTTGTTACTTTGACTTTCCATTTCACAGATCTGGGTCCCACGTTGTGCCCTCTGCTATGTTTACTGCTGGCCTACAGCTATGTAACATTGGTATGTGATCAAGTACATTGACATTGCTATATTCCAGAGGTTTTGCAATTACACATTTGTGAAAGCACAGACTGACTCCAGATGGTTATGTGATTCAAGGGTGTTTATTTCTGTGCAAATAAGTGGAGGGGGTTGTGAAATGGGCTGGGGTGATGGTGGAGGAATGTCCATGACAGAGTCCAATCTATTTGTATCACAGGCGCATTGTCCAATGAGGCATAGGAAGTGGAGCAATGGCAGTTTAAGGTGGACAGGGTGACAAAGTGGGACAGAAGGGTGACATTCAGGGGGATCTTATTTCCTGGTGGGGGTCTTGGCAATGTTCTCTGTCTTGTTCCTGGATCTCAGGGACTGTTTGCGGGCTGGTTCTCCTTCTGCAGGGGGTGGGCTGCTGGTGGCCTGGTGTTCCTGTGGAGGTGCCTCCTGTCCACTAGCGCCGGCGGAGGTGGAGGGCTGTTCATCGTCCAGGCTAGTGTCAGGGGCCCGTTGGTGTGCCACTGTGTCCCTCATGGTGTTGAAAAGGTCTGCCAGCACCCCTGCAATGGTGACTAGGGTGGTGTTAATGGACTGCAAGTCCTCCCTGATCCCCAGGTAGTGTTCCTCCTGCAACTGCTGGGTCTCCTGAAACTTGGCCAGTACCGTGCCCATGGTCTCAAGGGAATGGTGGTAATCTCCCATGATGTTGGAGAGTGCCTCATGGAGAGTGGGTTCCCTGGGCCTGTCCTCCCCCTGTTGCACAGCAGTCCTCCCTGCTTCCCTGTTTTCCTGTGCCTCTGTCCCCTGAACCGTGTGCCCACTGCCACTGTCCCCAGGTCCCTGATTTTCTTGGGTTGGTGGGTTTACCTGGGTTCCCTGTAGTGGTGGACAGACTGCTGATTGACGTGTCCTGGGGACAGAGGGATGGGCCCACTGGGTGGGTGTTGTGGTGGTGTTTCCTAAGGGGGGAGGCTCTGTGGTCGTTTGTGACTGTGTCAGGGGAACCGACTGTCCCGAGGTCCCTGATGGGCCGGGCTGGTGATCTTGATCCAGGCGTGCAGAGTTGCTGTCATCACTGTGGGCCTCTTCTGTGGGGGGACTGGAGTCCGGTGACATTGGGTATGGGTCCTGTTGGGGTGTGAATGCCTGATCTTAGTATCTGTGTGTGCCATCTTGTGCAATGGGTGAGTTAACCTCTACTCCTGTGCTTGCATTATTGCCATGGCCCTTGTGTGATTGGTGATTTTGGGGCATGAGTGAGTGTCTCTACTGGACATGCTTTATTGATGGTTTTCCATGCATTGGTGTTACATGCAGGGCTTGGTTTTGGGATGTATGGGTTGTGATGGTGGGGTATTTGTGGGGTGTTGGGGTGATGGGTGTGAGGGTGAGGGTGGGAGTATGTGATGGCATGCAGGTAGGGGGAATATAATAGTAAAGATATGACTTACCAGCGTCCAGTCCTCCTGCTACTCCTGCGAGGCCCTCAGGATGCATGATCGCCAAGACTTGCTCCTCCCATGTTGTTAGTTGTGGGGGAGGAGGTGGGGGTCCACTGCCAGTCCTCTGTACAGCAATCTGGTGTCTTGAAACCACGGAACGCACCTTCCCCCATAGGTCGTTCCACCTCTTTCTGATGTCATCCCTGGTTCTTGGATGCTGTCCCACTGCATTGACCCTGTTGACGATTCTCTGCCATAGCTCCATCTTCCTAGCAATGGATGTCTGCTGCACCTGTGATCTGAATAGCTGTGGCTCTACCTGGATGATTTGCTCCACCATGACCCTGAGCTCCTCCTCTGAAAATCTGGGGTGTCTTTGAGGTGCCATGATGTGGTGTGGGTGATGTGTGTGGTGCTGTCTGTTGTGATGTGTGAGGGGATGTGTTGGTGTGTGTTGTTTTGAGGTGTGTGGATGTTGCATAAGTAATGGTGTTGTGTGTCTGTGGATGCTGGTGTTGTGTTAGCTAATCTCTCTCTCTGTCCTTCTTTCCAATTTTGGGTTGTAAGGGGTTGTTTGTAAAGTGTGTGTGTGTTTTATAGTGGTATGAGTGTGTGGGTGTGGTGTGTGTATGTGTATCAGGTGTGTGTATTTTGATTTGTCTAATGTGGTTGTGTTTTGGAAATGTGTGTGTATTTTGAATGCGCCGGTGTGTACCGCCAATGGATTACCGCAGTTGAATGACCGCCACGTTGATTTGTGAGTCGTGATAGTGTGGGCGTATTCTTGTTGGCGTGATGGTGTGGATTTTGGTATCGCCAGTTTATCACTGACCTTTGGTGTGGCGGACCTGTGTGGGTGTCTGTATTGTACCGGATTCTGAGTTGTGAGTCGTAATACCTGTAGCGGAATTCAGCCACCGCAACGGTATGTTGGCGGTCTTCAGCACGGCAGAAAGTGGGATTTACCGCCAGGGTTGTAATGAGGGCCTGTTTGTTAGGGAATGAATCCTGTTGGACAGAGTGTTCATGCTGTTGTCAACAACAGCTAAAGCCTTTTCTACGTTTTCCTTGTCTATCTACTCTAAACGCGCAGCAGCTTCTATCTGAGAAAGCTTCCAGATCTCAGTATATATGGCATAGATAAATCTTTTGGAACGCAGCTGTCTAGGACCTAACAAAAAGTCCTGCAAGTCTATATCTTCAGAAAGAGTGTTAAGATATTCCTTAACTGCAGCTAACGTGTTAGTCCGTACACATTGTTGGCACAGTTTACACACACTGTATGTTGTAACTATACCCGTGTGTTGACCCGAGACAAAACGAGGGTCTGGCTGGCTAATTTTGAAACCCCCGGAGGAATTCACAAAACGTGCCTGACACCCATTTGTGTCCATTGGCCATAGTAACCACCCGCTAGGACTGGAAAGTGAAGAGTTATAGGTACCAGCCTGAACCTTTGCATCTAGGTCTTCCTCAGTGACATTCAGGAAGGATTGCCAATTATTAAACTTTGGTGGTGTGGAAATACTGGGCTTACTCATTTATTTTCACTAACCCCAGACAGGATGTCTGTTGAATGGTATTATTCAAAAAGATAATTTGCACAGGAACAAGGTAGGCTAAATAAAGCTTCCCTACCCTGTATTTGTGTTCCCCATACACTCTTAAAATCAATAGTGTTTTTCAGTATTCGTAACCTTCAACTGCAAGACGGGAAACAAAGGTATCTGAATAAATCAGATTTGTGTCAGTTAGCAAAATATTCCAAATTTTTGAACTAGGTAATTTGAAATAATATGACCAGGATTTTTTGTGTCATGCCCAGAAAAATAAGTGAATTTATCTGAATAATGTTCGGGGCTCCCCACAGGTGATGTTGAACAGTTCCTATTGTATAATTAAATACTGTGGCCAGAACCTAATACTCTAGCTGTTAAGGACTGCTTTAGATCACAATTCCTCTCCTCCATGACTGAATTTCCCTCAGGATTGTATGGTGAGGAGTAATGGAGTTCAACACCCATCGTCCCCAGGGTATCCATGAATGCCTTAGAGGCAAAGGCAGGGCCCTGGTCCAAATGGAATGCTACACCCGCAAATGTACCAATAAAGATCAGCAAGTCTTTTATAACAGATCGAGCGTCAGCCGACTGCTGAGGCCATCCCCACAGGAATCAAGAACAAGAATCTACAGCGACTAAGATGTATTTGTATGTACCATCAGGTTGAAGCGGACCGCAATGGTCCAGGTACACACATTGTAGTGACCTGTTGGACACTAAGAGGGATGTCTGTGGTGGGCGTTTGATATTGGAGCCCTTTATCTGCTGGCAAATGTCACAACAAAGGACGTATTGTTTTGTCTGTTTGTATAGACCTGGCCACCAGAAGCGTTTCTGTAAGAGTATTACTGTGGCCGGAATTCCAGCATGAGCAGATGCGACACCCTCATGCGCTGCTTTTATGAGCTCTAATCTCTGGTCTTGATTGGGGATCATTCGATCTCCAACTCCAGGAATTGTTGCGTAGGCAACATTCTGTGCACTGATGTGGTAGGAGTATTCTTTAGGGTATGCTTTTGGAAGAGGCTTGCCTTCAGCCAAAGCTTTCACAGTAGCCAATATTTCATTATCCAATCTCACCAGAGAATTAGTCACTGCAGCCACAGAAGCCGTAGCTATTGCAGATTTGGCTGCTTCATCAGCCAAATTATTGCTGATAACGTGTACTCCTACACGTTGGTGGCCCAATGTATGTACTACATAGACACAACTTAGCTTATCCTTGAGATCAGCCACCCTTCCCCATAGAGTTCTGTGTTTTATGGTGTTCCCTTAGAAGTCTCTAAACCTGTTCAATCGCCAATAATTAAGATAATCATTGTAGGACTGGACACAGTAGTATGAGTCACAGACAATCAAAGTAAGTAGGCCTGGCTCTGTGTGTTCTAGAGCTAAGATTAGGGCTTTGAATTCAGCCAGCTGAGCTGTGCAGTCCCATATAGTCCGGGTGTAGGTATTGTGAAGGTGGAATACACCATCCTTCATCACCTTGCTCACAGCTGCGCAAGTATAGGAGGCTGGCCTGGTTTGTAGTGGGTACCTTGAGTACTTACACCTTATACCAGGTCCAGTTATCCCTTATTAGTGAAATGTAGTAGTGTTCTATCAGCTTAGGCTGATAGAGGCATCTATAGCAGAGCAGCTTCGGCTGAACTAGGAGACATGCAAAGCTCATGCAATACTACTTATAGTTACACAGTACTTCTACACAAATAAAGATAATACTCAGTGTTACCAAAAATAAAGGTATTTATTTGGGTGACACAGTACCAAAAATATCTTACAGACAATACTCCTTCTGGAGGTAAGTATTATACACAATATATACACTAGACACCAAATTAGACAAGTAAATAGTCAGAGAACAATGCAAACAGTAGGAAATCCTATAGACTGCAACAGTAGAAAATAGGTCTAGGGGCAACACAAACCATATATTAAAAAAGTGGAATGTGAATCACGAATTCCCCCCTAGACAAGTGTAGTGTGTGCAGAATCGCTGAGAGAGTAAGAATATAGTAAAAGTAAGTAAATTACCTCAACCCAGAGCCCAGAAAAGCAGGAGTAAAGTACTGCAAGTTTCCTTAGGACACACTACACCTCGTTTTGGGGATTTTTGCAGCAGCCAACCAAGTCTGCAAAGAAAAACTGCTGGATTATTGGACCTGAAGACCTGCAAAGGAAGGGGACCAAGTCCAGAAGTCAAAAGAAGTTCAGGAAGGACAGGAGCCCCTGCCAACCCAGAAGAGGGTGCAAAAGAAAAGTCCTCGGTTAGTTGAAGACTGCAGAAATGCACCCTAGGAAGACGCCAGCGGGTTTCTGTGTAATGCAAAAGATGTCCTACGGCGTGAAGATCGTTGCAGATGAGATTTAGTGTTGGAAGACGCAAACAAGCCTTGGCTAAGGCAAAAGTGTGTTTTTCATCAAATGGCGCTGGCTGGACCCAGGAGGGACCTGGGGGCCTCAACTCTGTGTGAGGAGGAAGAGGGGGCTTTCAGCACTTTAGAGAGCCCCCAGGATGCCAGCTGCATCCCCGTGCTCCTCATGCCACTGGAATCAAGCTAGCCTGGCTGATGAAGGGTGATACCCTGAAACCGGTCCTAGGATGCTTGGTTCCAGTCCAGGAAACAGGTTCAAGACTGATTTGCATATAGCTGGCTTCAAACTGGAACGGCATGGGTGGCAAAAAAACGATGGATTTAGGCCCAGATCTCTGTACTGGGGGTGAATTTTTGTCATTGTTCAGCATTCCATCCATCACTTGGTTTTTTTGCACCCCCAGAAACTGCAGGATCAGGGTTCAAAGGAGGTGAAAAACGCAGTTGATGCAGCTCTACAAAGAAGGTCCCACACCGCCGTAGAACAATTTTGAAAAGAGTACACAGAGGCCTCAGGAGGCAAAGAAGACACAAAACACAGAGGTACCATCGTTCTTGGGGAAGGCAAGGTCTTACCTCCTCCAAATTGCATCAGCAGGACCTCAGGACAGTCTATTTCGATGATGTCCACCCTCTGTGTCCTTAGGAGCACGCTCGTTGCCGTGAGAGGAGTCCCAGGGTACCAGTCATCGCCTTGGAAGGTGCCTGCTTGGAGCAGGGGAGTGACTCTTTCACTCCACGGAAGATTTATTCGGGTGCAGGATGAAGACAGGGAGTCCCCAGAGCATGCACATCATGGAAACTGTTGCAGTTGCTGACTTGGAGCTATGGTTGTTGCAGAGGATTCCTGTAGGAAACTTGCAAGCAGAATCTGAAGAGAGCCCAGAGGAGAGACCCTAAATAGCTCTGAGAGGGGGATTGGCTACCTTATCAGGTATGGACCTATCAGGAGGGGTCTCTGATGTCACCTGCTGGCACTACCCACTCAGAGCTCTCCAGAGTGCCCCCACACCTTGCAAAGCAAGATGTCTGAAGTCTGGGACACACTGGAGGAGCTCTGGGCACCATCCCTGGGGTACTGACGGACAGGGGAGTGGTCACTCCCCTTTCCTTTGTCTAGTTTCCCACCAGAGCAGGGGAGAAAGGGTCCCTGAACTGGTGTAGACTGTTTTATGCAAGGAGGGCACCATCTGTGCCCTTCAAAGCATTTACAGACGCTGTGGGAGGCTTCCCCTCCCCAGCCTGTAACACCTATTTTCAAAGGGGGAGGGTGTAACATCCTGCTCTCAGAGGAAATGCTTTGTTCTGCCTTCCTGGGACTGGGCTGCCCAGACCCCAGAGGGGCAGAACCCTGCCTGTGAGGTGGAAGCAGCTGTAGCTGCAGTGCAAGCCTCAGGGAGCTGGTTTGGCAGTACTGGGGGTCCCTGGTGGAGCCCCCAGAATGCATGGAATTGGCTCCCCAATACCAGATTTGGAATGGGGGGACAATTCCATGATCTTAGATAGGTTACATGCCCATATTTGGAGTTACAATTGTGAAGCTACTATAGGTATAGACCTATATGTAGTGCACACGTGTAATGGCATCCCTGCACTCAAAATGTCCGGGGAAATGGCCCTGAACTATGTGGGGGCACCTTTGCTAGTGCAACGGTGCCCTCACACTTATTAACTTTGCACCTAATCTTCAGCAAGTGAAGGTTAGACATATAGGTGACTTATAAGTTACTTAAGTGCAGTGAAAATGGCTGTGAAATAGTGTGTGCACTATTTCACGCAGGCTGCAGTGCCAGTCCTGTGTATGGGTTTGTCTGAGCTCCATATGGGTGGCAAAATAAATGCTATAGCCCATATGGATCTCCTGGAACCCCAATGCCCTGGGTACCTAGGTACCATATTCTAGGGACATATAAGGGGGGTCCAGTATGCTAATTGAAGTTGGTAAATGTAGTCACTGGCCTACAGTGACAAATTTAAAAGCAGAGAGAGCATAAGCACTAAGGTTCTGATTAGCAGAGCCTCAGTGACACTGTTAGGCACTACACAGGCATACACAGTAGGCCACAAACTATGAGCACTGGGGTCCTGGCTAGCAGGATCCCAGTGAGACAGGTAAAACACACTGACATATAGGTTTTTTATCTATGAGCACTGGGGTCCTGGCTAGCACACTGACTCACACTCACAAACAGGCCAAAAGTGGGGGTCACCATGCTAGAAAGAGGCTACTTTCCTACAGCAAGTGGCTGAGTATTGATGTTTGGTACCTACAGCTGGTTGTGCTGAACCATCAGTGTAAATGACAGCATGGTATCTGTCAAGTGGTAAAATATCTAGAGGTGTGGGGTACGCCTGTTCGTATTGGAGAAATTCTTGTGTCTGAAGTTTTGTATCAAAGATGTAATCAACATCGGTGGCAGTCAGGGAGGCTGCCCACTGAACCAGCGTGAATATAATGCTTTAACATTAGGAACGCTTGCTTTGGTGACGGCCTCTAAGGCTGGCATCGGGGTAATGACAATAATGCGTTTCCCATGGCCAAGTGGCCTCTCCTTAATGACAGCCATGTGAACTGCAGTTAGAATATTTCTGTGAGTTCTAAAAGTTCTTCTGCTTTGGAGTATAAATGAGGTTTATAAGCTATGGGCACTGTGTCACCTTCATTAAATGTGACATAAGTGAATTCAATGCACCAGCAATTATTCTGATGACCAAATTTGTTTTGTTGTCAAGGGTGTGCAAGTATTTTGCTTCTAGCATGTCCTGTTGCAATTACCTAAGGATGCATGTGTGTTCAACTGTCCAATGTCTGCTAGAAAAATCAGGGTGTATTAAGTCACAAAGCGGCTTGATACGATGTGCATAGTCAGGAACGTAAGTTCTGCCAAAGTTAAAGAAACCAAGTAAAGACTGTAGTTTCTTGATTGGATTTGGTGGCTGGAGTTGAGCAAATTTTTCTAGAAAGTGCAGGGCCAGGCTCTTGCCTTCATTTGATAGCTTGTATCTCAGGAATAATACGCTGAGAATAGCTATCTTAGCTGACCTAAATATACATTTGTAGCTGAGTGCTGCGAATCTTAAAACGATCTGATTGACCCTGGCAAGATGAATATTGAGGTTGTGATCTGTGAGATAGATGTCATCCACCTAGGATAATGCCTCAGGAACAATTTCATGTAATATTGATGATACACGGGCTGAGAACAGCCCTGGGCTGTTCTTGTAGCCTTGGGGCAAACGGCAAAAGCATTTTTGTGATCCAAATGAGAACACACTCAGGTCTCGACTTTTGTGTGCTACGTTTTGGTAGAAAACAACATTGGAAATATTAATTAGTGCTGTGCTATGTAAATCTTCCATAGCGTATGTACGTGTATGACTGTTTAAGTGTCTTTAATCCAAGACAATTCTGTACGAATGGTCTTGTTTTGCACAGGGGAATAACGGGTTATTCATTGCAGACACACAGAGCTCAATTACTCCCTGGTACTCGAGCTGAGTGAGGATCTTCCTCATTGGAGCTTTTGCTTAATGTTTAACAGGACATTGTGTTTGAGGCTGGGTTGTAGACCTGATAGATATTACATGACAAGGTAAGTCCTTGTCCCAACCTACATGATTGAGTTACAATGCAGATGCCTGCGCTAAAGCCCAGTTGACAACGTAGGCTTGTTTTACCGCTTCTGGAACAAGATGAGAGAAAGAAGGCAAAATTACATCTTCCCCATGTGGGAGCTTACAGACGTGCTCGGGTGGCCAGTCCCTGTCAGCCAGCACGATAAAACAACTAAGTTCATCCCAGAATATCACACCAATGGTGCGCTCTCAGTCTCCCTCATTTTGGACATTTAAATCATAAACCCTGTCAGGTGGGAGAACGCACCCGTCTGCAGTCTCAACTGCAGTGAAATCACTAGTTGCTGTGCCATCCAGATGATCTTTCAGACTCTGGTGACATATCGTGACCTCTGCTGCGCTGTCTAACAGTGTCACTGCCCACGTCTTGACCTTCAGCAATGTTCTCAAGTGTACTGGAATTTTTCATTTGACAGTGCTGCCACCTTTTCTTTTTTAACTGTGGCTTTTGTTGTGGGGATTTATCTTCTTTTTTGTCTGAACACTGTGGTGAGTCTTTCTTCTGTTTCACGTATTCAGGACATCGACCTGGATGGCCCCTTCTCTCGCTACCTCTATCCGGTGCATCCTGAGAGGAACAAGAGGGATGTGAATCAGTATATCTGTCAGGAGCTTTTATATTTTCTCTATTTCTGAAAGTATATCTCCTGTCGGAGTTCTCCGTGTGTAATCTGATCTCTGATTTCATCTGTCCTTAAACTGTTTTTATTTATCCCAGCTTTTTTAAGAACCCTCCTGTGCTTGTTTAGTACCTTCCTTAGGGGTGGTACTCTGTATTTCTAGCTTTTTCGGCTTGGCTCCCAAACTATCCCGTCCTATACTGGTGTAGGTGTCAGAAATAATTTTCGGAAGCTCTTTCTCCTGGTCCAAGGCGCTGGCATATAGCTAGTGCTACAGCTTCCCCCTTAATGTTACTGAGTATGATCGAGGAGACTACGTCGAGGTTACGCATTAGTTTTACCCCCAAATCTAGGGCTAGAGCAGCCCGTGCTCATTCTGAATTTGTTTAACACTTCCAGTAAATTGGCAAGTGTTGAGGTACCACGTGTGGTAGTATAAATTGCACTGAAGACTGTACCCCATGTGACACAGTCATCCATCGAGGGAATCATCCCGAAGGGCAAGCACATTGTGAGATTTCTATGTTTTTCCTGTGGTCCCGTATGGGGAAACACAGCTTCCAGCTGATTTGTTTTCTGGGCTATCCAGAATGGGATTTTCTCTCATTCTGTGGGTGCTTTCCCATGATAGAATGTACTGTTTGTGGATTGATTGGTAACCAGCAACTGTTGGTGGTGCTGAATGCGCTGGTGTAGTGTTCAGAGTTTGCATTACTAACTGAACAAGTCGTCTATATAGTGTTACTATCTCAGTCTATAGATTTCGCAGGTCTGTTGCCTGCATGTTTTGTAAACTTGGATGGAGTGTGTATGTGGCAATCATAGGCTACTTTGGTCCGCAATTACCTAAGGGGCCTAGTGTCATGGGTTGTATTACATGTGGTAGGGCACCATTAAACCTGTTCTGATGTTCTTGATAAGTAATCGGTATTACAAGATACTGGTATGCTTGGTACCGTTGAGGTACGTTTGCAATTCTGTGTCTGTGGAAAGTAAATGATCCCTGGTCTTCCTCAGGAAAGTTGACCCAACAGGAAAATGTTTCCATTTGGTAAGCTTCACTAGCTTCACTAGCTTCTACTTTGAATGTGACATCCCCACCCACATCTGTTAAGCCATGCACTACTAGGTGTAATGTTAATGCTTGTCTAGCATTCTGAGGAATATCTATGGCATTAGCCATATTGTATAATGGGTAATAGAGATGGAACATCAAGTGGGGAGAAAAGTCCTTTTAATGGTTCGAGCTCGAACAACCTACAGCCTAATTAGGTGTTCCCTGTTCAGCTGAGGAGGATCTTCCCCAAGACCACGGACATCTTCGTAGAATCATACTTAGGGCACCTGTTGTATGTGAGACAGTGATAGTCAGGGTATCCGTAAATTAGTGCATAAACAGCATCGTTGATGGTGCCATGTTGTAATTTAACTCTTGCTCCAGGCAAGACTGCTGGTTTAAGGATGACAGTACTTATGTTTGTAGGTGACTATGCCAGTCCTTCAACAAGTCACAAGTGTCGTCCCAACCCTCCCGCCTCACAAGCAGCACCTCACTAAAAACCCCAAACAGTAAAAGGTGATTTGTGGCAGCCTTTACACATGGACTCGAGAGAGTGACATCTCAGGGAGTGTCGTGGTTAAATGGAGATTACCCCTTTCTCATATAAACAACATGTCTCAATCAAACACAGGCAATGATGAGATGAGGTAAAGTTTTAATAGGTTTTTATTAATAATACTGCAATCTACGATAAGTTGCATGGGCTGCAATGATAAGGATAATGAATAATGTACAAAACAGAATTGTGAAAGCAAGAGTCATTAGTACAAAGACCCCCACCATCTTGCAATGACATGAAGTGACATGAAATATGAAATATGTCCTAATACCGTAGCATGATGAACCTAACCCCTAACCTAAAGGGAGCTAGGTATGATAAATCTAACCTGCCAATGCCATGTCCATGAGAAGAGTCCCCCAACCCTTGTTACCTTGGAATGAGGTCGCTAGCTCAGACTCCGTGAGGACACGAAGACTGGGTCAGCGCAAGGCGATGTGCAGCATCGACAGCAGTGATCACATCTGGTCGGAATCCCTCTGACTATCTGTCTATGTGAGGTGCATTTTTACAGATCTGCTCAGATCCCTGACGTGGGTCTTTTCCCAAACAATCAATAACAAGACATGCTTGGGACGGCAATTTATGTAAACAATTCCCTTGAAGGCGTGAAGAAGGAAAGTACCTAATGTGAATGCCTACAGTTTGTTTATCTTTGTCCCTTGATAGTGACGCGGTAGCACTGCTAATGTGAAACTAAAACATTGGCCTAACTAGAAACAATGCAGCCCTGGAAAGATATAAATAAATATTTGCGCTAAAACAGAGCAAACTAAGTAGGGTAAAAGTCACTTGGTGACCGGGACACCAGTCTACAAACCAAAGGACTAAGCTAACTCCTGCTTCCCATTAAAACAAGATAGGATTCACTTCAGTAGAATGTGTTTGATAGGACCTACTCTGCTGACACCAGCTGACACTTGACAGCTGTCATGCTGGTTCCTGTGTCACGCAGAGCCTCCACCCATTGTCCATGAATGGTTATGTCTGCCTCTACTTAGAAGTATTGGCAGGTATGTGGGCTTTGGCACCATACCTGTATCCCCCAGGGATACTATAGTTACCTCTATCTGTTCCCCTAAACTATCTGGGACTACCTTCTCCCCGAGCGCTACTCTAGACAACCCAGGTGTCGGCCCACCAGTGGGGGGCTGTGCCCTCTTGGGACATTTGGAGTCACCCTTAGAGTGACCATACTTGGAACACTCTGCACATTGGGGTGCAAACCTCCATCTTGTAATCAAAGAACTCTTTCTTCTTAGTTTCAGACTGGGACTGGTTACCACTATTCCCTTGGAAATTATTTTGGGGGCGTTTAAAGAACTCCTTGTTTTTAGATTTTTCTCCCCCTCTTTCATCTTTTGGGAACCCTGTCCACCTTTATGGGTGTCCCCCCCAGATACTCTTTTGGACACTGTTCCTATCCCAGAGGCCTGCCTTCTCAGCAAGCTTCCTGGGATCAGTCAGCTTACTGTCAACTAGGTGCTGGTGCAAATCTGTAAAACAAATACTTAGCTTGTGCTCTCTCAGGATTAAATTGTACAACCCAACATAATCACTGACTTTGCTGCCCCGCACCCAGCCATTCAGTGCCTTAATGGATAACTCAATCAAATCTACCCAGTATTGGTTGCACAGCTCGTTACTGTCCCTGAATTCTTGGCAATACTTCTCAGGGGTCAGTCCAAATTTGGGAATCAAAATAGCTTTCATGAGAGTACTTGGTCTGGTCCCCAACCTCTAATGTCAGAAGGGTGTTCTTCCCGAGTGTTAGCATGTGTTTCCATTGACCCATCCCCCAGTGCTCTTCAGAAACCATATGTGCCCTCAGTGTAACTTCATAACCAGAAAGCCACTTATCAGGGTCATTTCCCACCACATAATTGGGAACCAAATTCTTCGGTATACGAACCTTCTTGTCTCCATCAGGTTCTGTACATATGCTGCCACCATCACTGCTGGACTCATACTGCCTAGCCTTGAGGTCCAGCTCTTGTAACCTCAGTTCATGGGCCAGAAATAATTATTTTCCGCTAAGGCTCTCTCAGCCTTCCTCTCTTCTGCCTCCAGTTTTAATTTTGCCAACTGCAGATGAAATTCTATCTACTCTCTCCTTTCCTCTGGGGTCAACGCAGGACTTGAATCACGCATTCCTGCCCTTGCAGGAGGCACAATCCAGGGGTGTCATCCTCAACTGCTGTTAGCTGCTCCTTTGAAGAGCCCTTCTCAGGCTCCCCAACTCATCATTCCCTTGGGTGCCGGACTCTGCCCAGGCCGTTAGCACCCTTTGAAACATTCCCTTCTTGGAAGCTTCACAGACAGGGACCCCCATCTCTTTAAAAAAGCCCTTCAGCTGGGTAACTGTGTAATCCTCCAGCTTAGCCAGGTCAAACTCCCCTGCTCCATTTGTGGGCCCAGACAGAGGCATGATGTATAGGATGGATTAGAAATGTAACAGGGGAAGCTTGCAGAAAAAGAAAAAAACATTGAAATGTTCTTTAAATGTGGGTAGGGAGTGTACACATAGCTATTGTGTGGCACTTCACAAATGCAGTCCTATCCACATTCCTGAACACCAATGTTAGAAATTGGGTGGTATATTTATACTCTGTTTGCGCTGAATTAGTGTCATTTTATTTACACTAATTCAGCGCAAACTTAACTCCATATTTATATTTTGGCACTAGGATTGTCTACTGCCAAAATATTGGAGTTAAAGTCATTTTTTGCCTGCGGAAAACTACCTTGCATCAATGAGATACAAGGTAGGCATTCCTGGGCAAAAATGACGATATGGCCTTAGCAGCAAATTTATCCTCCTGTGCTAAAATCGAACACGGGGGGATGAGTGCCTTAAATAATGGCGCTAAGCTTGTTTAGATCCATTATTTAACGCCTGGGTCAGGGCAGGCATTAAGGGACCTATTGGCCTTTTTCCATAGTCAGAGACCATGGATAGGGCCCACAGGTGCCCTTCCCTAGCCCCAGGGACACCCCACCCACACCAGAGGGACAGCGGAGTATGGGAGATCCCATCTCAGGTAAGTAGAGGTAAACATTATTTTTATTTTCTGTAGTGCCATGGGGGCTAACTTGGGCTCCCCTCCATAGCACTAGGCCCAATGGCCATGCCCTGGGTTGGTGGGCATGATTCCTGCCTTAACTAAGACAGCAGGAGTCATGTTCATGAGGTTTTAACGTCAGAAAATGACGCTAGTCTGGTTAGAGGCATTTTTTTATGCCTCTGCCTGTACTAGCGTCATCCTTTGACGCTAAACCCTCTGTTCACCCACCCAGCTAGTGTCCTTTGTTATGACGCTAGCCGGTCTGTACTGCCGTCTACTGTCATACCATAATTATGACACCCGGCCAGCATCTTGGGATGGTGCTAGCCGGCAGTATACTCTTTGATGCTAAACTGTGTTAGTGCAGTTTAGCATCAAAAAGTAAAATTCTGGCCCTGGGTCTCTAGTTGGCAGAGGTATACACCCTTGTCCAAGGAGGGACCACAATCCTAATCAGCGTAAATCACAACATAATCCAAATTATCCTGTGTTTGTCCTCTGGTAGTTTGGCACTGAGAAGTCAGGCTTAACTCAGAAGGCAATGGGTAAAGTATTTGTGCAATAACTAATACAGTAACACAGTGAAAACACCACAAAAAGTACTCCCCACTAAATTAGGAAAATAGATAATATTTATCTGAATACAACAAGACCAAAACGACAAAAATCTAATATCCACAAGGGAAGTTGTCACCTTTTAAAGGTTTTAATGAGTGTCAATCCTTAAGAATCAGTGGTTGTATTCTTTTAGCACATAGTACCTGGGATGCGTCAAAAATAGCAACTTACAGGGGCTGAAGAGGAGGAGATGTATCAAAAAATAAGGCGCTGCATGAGATTTTCTGGTGTGGCACAGACAATGCATGGCTTCTTTCCACGCTGAAAGGTGATGCGTCGATTTCTAGGAGTGCAGCCTTGGTTCCTCACTGCACTGTGGGGATATTTTGATGCCAAGGATGATGCGTTGAAAATCCTTAATGCGCTGGTAGAAGAAGCAGGCGCTGCATTGATCTGGTATGTGATGCAGCAGTTTTTCAGCCATGAGGCAGGGGCTGCAGTGATTTCCGCATGCTTTGTGTCGATTTTCCAAAGCAGAGGGATTTTCTTCTTTTGGGTGAAGTCTTTGTGGCCCTGAGACTTCAGAACAGAAGGCAAGCTCAATCCAAACCCTTGGAAAGCACTTGTGTGGAAGGTAGAGTCCCTCCAGCAGCGTCAGGGGCCAGGAGGCAGTAGGGCAACAAACAGGGCAGCAAAGCAGCCCAGATAGGTCCTTTGGGCAACCAGGCAGTCCCTCTGACAGAGTCCAGTTGCAGGTCCAGAAGTGTTGATTGGGTGGGGTCAAAGACCCAGTATATATACCGAAAAGTGCCTTTGTAGTGGGGGAAACTTCAAGGAATGGTTTTGAAGTGCGCCCTGTCCCATTTCAACCCAGCCCAGTCTGCCAGGATCCCTGTGGGGGATTATCAGTCCTTTGTGTGGGGTCAGGCCACTGGCCTTTGAAGTGTAAATGAGAGCCCCTCCACCCTTCCTTCCCAGGGAGACCCATTCAGTATGCAGATGAATGCAGCTGTGACTGAGCGTTCTATGTTTATGGCTGTCTGGGTGGAATGCACAAGGGTAGCTATCAACCAGCACAGCCCAGACGTGGATTGGAGACAGACTGTAAGGCACAGAAGGCACTAAGTGCAGAGAAATGCCTACTTTCTAAAAGTGGCATTGCTAAAATAATAATATTGAATCCAACTTTTCCAGGATTTTCTATTGCCATTTTGGCCATACTAAACATGACAGCGCTACTCCTTTCAGATAAGAATCTACCACTTAAAAGTATACAAGGGAAGTTCTAATGCTGGCCTTTGAGAGAAGCAGGCTTCACAGTGGTGGAAAATGACTTTGTGAGTTTTTCACTACCAGGACATGTAAAACACATAAGTACATGTCCTGCCTTTTAGTTACATAGCACCCTGCCCTATGGGTTGCCTAGGGGCATACCTTAGGTGTGACTTATATGTAGAGAAAGCAGAGTTTAAGGCTTGGCAAGTACTTTTAAATGCCAAGTTACAGCAGGCTTGAGGCATAGTTAAGGGTATACTTATGTGGGTGACACAACCAATGCTACACGCCCACTGGTAGCATTTAATTTACAGGCCCTGGGCACCTCTAGTATGCTTTACTGGTGCATTTTACTAGGGACTTGCAATTAAATAAAATATGCCAATTGGGTAGAAGCCAATGTTACTAGGTTTAGAGGAGAGAGCACATGCAGTTTACACAGTTTACAGAGTCCTAAAATCAGCAAAAACAGGGTCAGAAAAATGGAGGAAGACAGGCAAAAAGTTGGGGGATGATCACCCTGAGGCTGTTTGGTCTGTCACCTCCCCATTCTATTTAGGACATTAGAGACAATACCTGCCTCCTTCTCATGCCTATCCTTCTTTCTTTCACCACCTAGCAGGGCTGCCCCAGTAAGGATAATTTGATTTACAAGACTTTCAAATTCCTATGTGTTACTTGCATGAAAGAGGAGATACAGTTGTGTATCTACCACTGTGGTTGGATTGGAAAAGGAAACTATAGCACCAATGAGTGATATATTATTAAGTAATTTTGAGTGATGATTGATGATTTGTGTGGTGGCAGACAGTGAGAGGGGGTGTTTAATTTGTAAACTTGATTTTGGTGAAGGTTTGGGGCCTGATGAGTGATCATTTTTCCTGAAGGTGATTGGTCCTTTCACACTTAATGAGACTTACTTGCAGGGTTCCCTCATTTTTTCTAGTTCTTCGGAGACCAGACCAGTCACTTTAGTTAACAAAGACAAATTGACACAAAATACTCAAATTCTGTTTCTCTTCTTGTTCTTCAACAGCAGTGCACCACAGGTGTATATATCATGGGTCAGTACAGAGTTGGACTGATTTGACACTCAAAGTCAGGATGAGTATGGAAAGACTCCACAGGACTACCTCAGCAGCCAGAAAAAGGAAGTTATTGACTTCAAAGCGAAACCGACATGATGATGACTCCGAGGCCTACTCAGCTCGGTGGACTGGAGAGAGGTGTGTTGATTTGGGAAAAGCTGCTAAGTGTGTGTGTGTGTATCTCAAATGTGAAACTCTTCTTATGTGGTTGTGGTGGGGAGACCTGTTGATTGAAACTGGAAACAGACTTGTGATGCAACATCATCACAAGATGCACGCACTCGGCTAAATGTTATGATGACAGTTGTGAGATTGATCAGCTCGGTACATGCAGCTATTTGTCTGTTAGTAAATTGCTCTTACTTCTCAGATAATCGATTGTACATGAGTCATAAAATGAATGGTAGCAGCAGCCTATGCCCTTGCTCTGTCTCTGAGTCTTCTTGGCACACTGCACATGAAGCTTACCTTCTGTCCTTCTCCTTGACTCTACAAAATCGTTTCTTTTTTTACAATCCGCAGGCCTTCTCTTCTCCTTCACAAAAGACAAAACACTCCTGCTGACTTTACCGGACCGGTTCAGCCAGGCATCCTAAATGAACATTCCAAGAAGAATGCAGACACACCATCCAAATTGGCAATACAGTATAGTTTTTCTTGTAACAATCTTAACTTTAGAACTGTGTGGGTTCACTTAACTCCTCCATCATTTGTATGTTTCAAACCTAGATGATAGAACATTTAGATATATAATAACTTGGGTCACTGGCACTGAAGGACTAAATTCTTTTAACTGAACTGTGGCTCTATCATTTCCTTCCACAAAAGATTGATGATGATGTGTTGCTTATTGCCTTGATAAGTATTGTTGTTGTGTAGTGTTTGTCTTTGTCACACATTTCCCCAAATCCACTTTCCCATCCATCCATCAAATCCCTGACCCTCTTCCCCTGTGTGGTTTATTGAGGTGTGACTTAATTTACACCATAAATAGATCACACACTTGGTGGAGTGGATGTGGTGAAATTGACACCAGCTCACTGTGGGATCTTCTATTGCCTGAGCAATAACCCACACCAGCCCCACTTACCCACCCATGCATAAAAGGGATCCATATTTTAGATCTATAACATTATTCATCAACATCATTATTCAGGCCTTGTATTGCATAAACGCTTAACCATATCCACTCATGACTCTGATTCCACTTATCCGGACTGAAGGAATTTGTAATTTTAGTTTCAATTACATACTCGTGCCCCCTTGTTCAGATGAAGTTACAATTGTTAGTGTTTGTTATAATATCAGATATTCTTTGTTGTGTCATGGTGGTAGTAGTCTGGTATCAGTGCTTGTAAAGCTATGCTACAAATTTGATACACTAGCTATGTTTTACTTTCAATTTAGTTGCCTGTGATGGAGAATCCTTTTGATTAATCCAACAGTTGGAGCTCACCTAGTTGGGAGTGGGCCCTGGCTTGTGATGCTTTCCCTGTTAGTGCACTACCCTGCTACTACTACTACCACCATTAAGGAGGCACCTTGAGAAAGCCTGCAGTAAGATTTTGGCATATTGAGAGAGGTAGCAGCCATTGCTTCATCGTCAGGTAATTTGTAATAGCTAACGCCTATTGCAGATAAGTAATTTCTTGTTAATCTAGGTTGTTGTATGCAATATAGGTAATGGCAGCATACAACCCTATTGGCCAATATAGCTACAAAGGGTAATAGGACAAGGGTATAACTAACTGGTATACACTTTGATAAGTGGATTAAAAAAAACAGGCTGTGCGAAAAGGCAGCAGTGCAAACTAAAAGTAATACACAAAAAAATATTTCAGGTATAAAGTATCAGAATGATCTTTCCCTTTACTTTTTAACAACAAAACCCACCCTCACCACCCACAGCAGGCCCACCCCTCTCCCCAAACAAATAAATATTGCTCCGACCAATGTCCAAAGTCCAAGGAGGAGTCCATGACAAAGTCTGAAATTGCCCCAATTGCCCGACCCAATTCCCACTCTCTCCACCCTCAACAAAAGTATCTTTGTCCAAAACAAAAAATCAAAAAGGGCTTTATTGAGAGGGTCTGGGGTAGTTCTTGTTGTTCCTCTGGGCATGTCATCTGACGGAAAATCTGTACCAGGTCACGTAGCATGCAGTGTTGGAACTGGTAGTCTGGGTGGGGGGCAGCCATAATGGCTTTGGAGGCTGCTGGCAGCGCTGTCAATGTTGTTGCCAGGATAGTGGAGGTGCTGGTGGCTTGTTGCAAAAACTTTGGCCCGGGGGAGTGTCAGATGCCACTGCCTCAGTCTCTTCCTCATCTGGACCCAGCAGCCGATGGTGTTAAGCCTGTATGGCTTTCAGCCTCTGCCACTGCAGCTGGGCTGCTATCTCCTGCCGTTTATGTGGTGGTAGATCAGCAGTAGTATCTATATTAAGAAAGACAAAAATTAAAAAGACAAACTGTAAACAATGCTCTGTGCAAACACTTGTCAAAATTATATTATATAGCAGCACAATAGCAGCACAATAGCAGCACAATAGCAGTACATTGATGGTCGAGATGATTAGGATGGCCACAGGGCAATTTTTTACACACACATGCCTCACATAAAAAACACTGACTGGCTGAACAGAAACAAGGCAGAATAATACCAGGCTAAAATAAACTTAGCTATTTGTTTCTTTTAAGGGATTTCCTAGTAAAAAACTAGACAGAGACTGTGTGGAAAAATAAAAATAAATTACCTTTCATTAATGAGCAAAGCATTATTTGCAGTGGAGTATAAGTATTCTTGCTGTGCTAACCTGATGGAGGCATGCTAGCTAGCATGTTGTGTACTTTGCTACTTTCTGCAGTTTGCAGCTGAGGCAGCTGTAATTCCAATAGCCCTGCTCTTTTTCCAATGCCTTTCAATTTTAACCTTACTTCAAAGAGGCAAATGAATAATAATGATACAACATCACATATAAAATACTGACATCCTGTCTGCTGTAAGTAGACGGTGAAAAGAACGATGCACTGTAGTACGGGGAAAGGAACAGGATGTAGATTTTGTTTGGCTTGTCTGTCACAGAGCCCTTAAGCAAAACTCAAAATGAGACACTTAGGGCCTGACTACGAGTTTGGCAGTCAAATTGTCATGTTGGCAGTCCCAAAAAGACTGTTGCACTGGAGGTCCCCAGAATGCTGTATTACGATGGAGGCAGGCAAAACTGCCACTCACCAAGCCAAAGTGGTGACTGCTAGTGGTGCAGCGGTCTGCTATCTTGGTGGTCGGTACTTCGGCATCATCAGCACCACTGCCAAGCGCCGAACCTATTGCAAACAAACAGTCAATATGGTGGTCTACATATGGTGGTTACCCAATAGCAGGTGACCGCTGCAGTACACATTAAGCAAAGCAACAGACATTAGTTGAATACAAAAACAACATAGCTGACAATCATGGGCCAGTGGACACACATGCAAAGCACACTATAAAACACATGCCTTCACAGTACATGATCCTTTGCATCTCCATCTCCATTGAGTCTCACTGTGCCCACAAAAAACACCTCCTAGGCCTGTTTAGTCAACATCACAGGAAATAACGCACCCCCAACCTGTTACCTAGCACCGTTTCAGCCATCTTATGTCCCCCAGTCTGGATCCTGAGGTGCAACCCATCACTCCTGACAGTGAGCGTCTAGGACCCAGTTGGAGAGGGCACAGGCTTGTGGGGGTAGGGTGTGTGGGAGGGACACCGTGGGCCAGTGGAATGAAACCACTGGGGCTGCTATTGACCAGGAATGGCTTCTCTGCAGTCACCCCCAAACCTTTTGCCTTCCTCCTTCTCCTTTTCTGACCTCACTTTTGCTGGCTTTAGAACTCTCCACACTTTATCACTGCTAATTAGCCCTAAAGTGCATATGATCTCTCCAGAAACCATGGTAACACTGGTTTATACCCCACTGGCATATTTGATCTACTTGTAAGTCCCTAGTAAAGTGCACTACATATGCCCAGGGCCTTTAGACTGAATGCTACTAGTGGGCCTGCAGCACTGGTTGTGCCACCTACATAAGTAGCCCCTTAACCAAGTCTCAGGCCTGCCATTGTGAGGCCTGTTTGGCAGTTTCACTGCCACTTTGACTTGGTATTTAAAAGTACTTGCCAAGCCTTATTCCCCATTTTCTACATGTGTCACTCCTAAGGTAGGCCCTAGGTAACCCATAGGGCAGGGTGCCATGTAGGTAAAATGCAGGATATGTACATGTGTGTTTTATGTGTCCTGGTAGTATGAAACTCCTAAATTCGTTTTCCAGTACTGTGAGGACTGCTCATTTCATAGGCTAACATTGAGGCTACCCTCCTATACTGTTTGAGTGGTAGATTCTGATCAGAAAGGGGTACACCGGTCATGTTTAGTATGGCCAGAATGGTAATACAAAGTCCTGCTTATTGATGAGGTTGGATCTTATATTACTATATCAGGAATGCCACTTTTAGAAAGTGAGCATTTCTCTGCACTTAAAATCCATCTGTACCTTACATCCTGGCTGGGCTGGTTTTCAGCTCACTTGTGCATTTCACCTAGACAACCACAAACAAGGGATACTAAGTTACAGCTGCACTCATCTGCATACTGAATGGGTCTTCCTGGGCTGGAAGGGAGGAGGGGCCTGACACTTATATTTCAAATGCTAGTGGCCTGCCCTCACACAATGGACTGCCAAACCCCCTACTGGAACCCTGGCAGACAGATCTGTACTGAAAGGGGACCTTGTGCACTTGAGAACCACTCTTTGAAGTCTCCCCCACTTCAAAGACATTTTTGGGTATGTAAACTGGGCCCTTGACCCCACCAACTCATACCCTTCCTGGACAGACACTCTGAAACAATTCTTGCAACCTGCCAAGAGGAGCTGCCTGGCTGCCCAACGGACTCACTTGGACTGCTTTACTGTGAATGGCTGCTGCTTTGCTGTTGCCCTGCTGCCTTGCTGGCCTCTGACTCTGCTGAGAAGTGCTCTCCAAGGGCTTGGATGGAGCTTGCCTCCTGTTCCTGAAGTCTCAGGGCCAAAAAGACTTCTATTCTTCAAGAAAACTCATTGTGCTGCAAAAATCGCAGCACAGCCTGCCAGAATCAATGTACGGCCTGCCCAGCAGTGAAAGAATCACTGAATCGCCAAAACGGAACGATGCAGCCTGGCTCTTCGAGTGGAGATCTATGCAATGCCTACGTTGGAATGGAACTTCGTTGCACAGCCATACCGGATCGACGCATCACTGAGCCGGAATGACGCAGCCCGGCTTCCCTTGTGAGGAATCGACACAGCGCCTGCCCTGCGACAGAAACTCCGATGCATCTATATACCAGATCAACGCAGCACCTTTGACTTTGTCCTGCATGCCCAGGATTTCCACACATCGTCCCTGGGCATCAAAAGACCCCGCATCGCAGTGACGATCCAAGACTGCACCAGAAATCGAAGCAAAGCCCTTGCACCATGGGAAGAATCAACGCATCATCTGGGCGCATCAGGAAATCCAACACACACCTTCCTTTTTCCACACATCTCCTCCTGTGTGGGCTTTGTGCATGTAATTTTGATGCATACAGGTACTTTGTGCACACAAGAGACATTTGTTGATTCTTAAAGACTTAAGACTCTTCTTATCATTGCAAAAGTGATATTTCAACTTGTGCTTATCAAATCCTTAATTTACTCAGGTAAAGATCTTATATTTTTCTAAACCTGGGTGGTGTATTTGTGTGGTTTTTCCCTGTGTTACTGCAGGATTTATTGCACAAATCCTTCACACATTACCCCCTAAGTTAAGCCTGACTGCTCAATGCCCAGCGACCAGAGGGTGGGCACAGGATAAATTGGATTGTGTGTAGCTTTCCCTGACTAGGATTGTGGTCCCTATTTGGACAAGGGTGTATACCTCTGCCAACTAGAGACCCCATTTTTAACACTGGTGATCAACGGTGAGGATAGGACTTGTGTTTGTGCAGTAACATCCAATAGCTATGTGTACACTACCTACCCACAGTGAAAGGTCAACTTGGTTGTTTCTCTTTTTCTGCAATTTCATTTTTTCCTGCTTGACATTTTAACCTAATCCTCAAACAACATGTCTCTGGCTGGGTCTCAAGGAGGAACTGGAGAGTTTGACCTAGCCAAGCTGGAGATATACACCGTTAACCAGCTGAAAGGGTTCTTCAAGGGGGTGGCAGTACCTACCCGGGGTGCCTCCAAGAAGGAGGAGTACCAAAAGGTGCTGAGGGCCTGGGTAGAAACCCTTTCACAACAGAATGTTGAAAAGGGAGAGCAAGAGGAATACTCTCCAGAGGATTTGCCACCAGCAGTGGGGGATGTCACCACTAGAATTGTGCCCCCTGCTAAACCAGGGAGCAGTGTCTCTAGTCATGGCCTGACTTCAGAGGAAAGGAGGGAGGAGACAGAGTTTCAATGGAACGGTTAAATGTGGAGGCAGTAGAAAGGAAAGCTCAGAGAGAAGCAGAAGAGAGGAGAGCTGAGGCTGCAGCGGAGACCCCTGGCTGAAAAGAAACTACTTCTGGCTCATGAACTGAGGGTAAAGGAGCTGGACCTTAAGTCTAGGCAGTCTGAGTCATCCAGCAGTGATGGTGGCAACATACATACAGGACCTGCTGGAGACAAAAAGGTTTGTATGCCCAAAGATGTGGTGCCAGGTTATTTGGTGGGAGATGACATTGACCAATGGTTTGATGCCTATGAGGTTGCAAAAAGGGACCATGGGGTTTCTGAAGATCAAGGGGAGCAGGTCTGTGGAAACGTGTTCCAATCATTGGGAGGGACACACATCTCACATTAGCACTGAGGACCCAAACACATACCCACTCATGAAAGCCATTCTTATTGCCAAGTTGGGGCTGACTCGTGAGAGATACCGTCAGAGGTTCAGGACAGCCCCAAACTCTCCACACAAACTTGGGTATACTTTTTTTTATTTTTCCAGTAAGGCACTGAATGGATGGGTGTGGGGCAGTAAAGGGAATGATTATAAGGGGTTACATGATTTGATCCTGAGAGAGCATATGCTCAGTATTTGCTTTACGGAGTTGCGCCAGCACCTGATTGACAAGAAGTTGACTGATCCCAGGAAGCTTGCTGAGGAGGGGAACCTCTGGGCTAGCACCAGAGTATCCAAAAAGGTACCTGGGAGTGACCCCAAGAACGGGGGTTCCCATTTCCCCCAACAGAGTGAGGGGGAGGTTAAAGACGACCAAGACAAGTCCCAGAGTAATGGGGGAGGAAAGGGTCCTCATATCTCATCTGAGAAACAGGGTGGTGGTTCTGGTGAGTGGTGGCCCAGGGCACCCCATTCCCAACCCTGCTGCTTTGAGTGCTTCCAGCTAGGACAGAAGAAGGGGGACTCTGTCTGTCCAAAGAAACCACCCACAGGGTTGGCCAATGTGGCCTCAGTGGGAAGTGGTCCCCAGGGGCAGGTCATAGACCATGCCCTAATCTCCCTCACTTGGGAGATAGACTCAGGGGGTAAGCTGGTGATCCCTGATAATGGGAGTCGTCACTTCCACCGGGTAAGAGTAAATGGGGTCCTAGTCACTGCTCTGAGGGACAAAGGGGCTAGTCATACCATGATGGTGGAGAGGCTAGTTTCCCCAGAGCAGTACATCGGCCAGGTGTGTAGGGTGACTCCCGCCCATGGGGAGGATTTTCTGCCTTATGGCCCTGATATCCCTGGAGTGGGGTGGAGAGGTGACCCAGAGAAGGGTCATAGTTAGTCCCCAGATGCCCATTGACTACATTCTGGGGAATGAGTTACCCCTCGTGGCAGGAGAACTGAGAGGGCTGAACGTCTAAGGGTGCCCTGACAGTTCAGTTGTCTGGCAGTACCATTCCCCAGAGGAGGGTACAGGAGCCCAGATGTAGGGGCAAGATGAGGGAAGACTCACCCCTGTTCCCTGGTTAGCCTCACACTACAGACCCTGGGTTGATTGGCCAGTATCAGGATACCACCCCTGAACTGGTGGGAGGTAGATTGTAGATGGGGTACAAGACCCCTAAGCTACTGCCCCCCATTCTGAGATGCCTCTGGAGCCCATAGGGAACTCCCTGCCAGCCCCAAGGCTGAAGGAGAAGCTTACCCAATGGCCCCACTCAGGGCCTCCATTTAGCAGTGGGTGGCCTGGCTCTTGACAATGACAGCTGTCAGTGGCTTCTGTTGGTTGCTGTCCTTGTGGACAGAGTTTTCACTGGGTTGGGAACAGAAGTCAGACCCAAGGAGCGGAACAGGCCACATCACTTTGTTGGCCATGGTGGTATTGTCTGCTTACTGGGATGCATCCATGAGCAAATTAAAGTTAGGAGCTTCACAGGTGGGGTCCACAGATGAAGAGAAGGGTTTCCCATGGGTCAGTTCAGTGGCCCCGGAGAGTATAGACAGAGAAGCCTCACTGGGTTCAGAAAGGCATAGAATTGGCAAGTGCCCCTGCAGTAGTGGGCCATTGTCCAGGTTTTATCGCCTTAAGCAGGGAAGTGCATCAAAGTATTGATTAGCCTACCCCGACTTTAGGCTTGAAGGGGGATATGTCAGAAATGGCCTCTCTGCAGGGTTACCCCCAAAACTTTTGCCTTCCTCCTTCTCTTTTTCTGATATCATTGTTTCTGGCTTTAGGATTCTGTGCAATTTACCACTGCTAATCAGTGCTAAAGTGCAAACACTGTCTCCCGAAAACATGGTAACATTGATTCTTGCCCAATTGGCATATTTGATCTACTTGTAAGTCCCTAGTAAAGTACACGACATGTGCCCAGGGACTTTAGATTGAATGCTACTAGTGGGCCTGCAGCACTGGTTGTGCTACCCATAAGTAGCCCCTTAACCTTGTCTCAGGCCTGCCATTGCAAGGCATGTGTGCAGGTTCACTGCCACTTTCACTTGGCATTTAAAAGTACTTGCAAAGCCTTCAACTCCCCTTTTTAACATAAGTCACCCCTAAGGTAGTCCTTAGATAACCCATAGGGCAGGGTGCTATGTAGGTAAAATGCAAGATATGTACATGTGTGTTTTGTTTTATATGTCCTAGTAGTGTAAAACTCCCAAATTCATTCGTTTTCCACTACTGTGAGGCCTGCTACTTTCATAGGTTAACATTAGGGCTACCCTCCTATACTGTTTGAGTGGTAGATTCTGATCAGAAAGGGGTAAAGAGGTCATGTTTAGTATGTTCAGAATGGTAATAGACAATCCTTTTTATTGGTGAGGTTGGATTTTATATTACTATTTTAGAAATGTCAGTTTTAGAAAGTGAGCATTTCTCTGCACTTAAAATCCATCTGTACCTACCAGCCTGTCTCCAATCCAGTTCTGGGCTGGGCTGGTTGATAACTCCCTTGTGTATTTCACCCAGACAACCACAAACACGGGAGACTCAGTCACACCTGTACTCATCTGCATACTGAATGGGTCTTCCTGGGCTGGAAGAGTCGAGGGGCCTGACACATATTTCAAATGCTAGTGGCCTGCCCTCACACAATGGACTGCCAAACCCCCTACTTGGTCCCTGGTAGACAGATCTGTACTGAAAGGGGACCTTGTGCACTTGAGAACCACTCTTTGAAGTCTCCCCCACTTCAAAGGCATTTTGGGGTATGTAAACTGGGCCCCTGACCCCACCAACTCATACACTTCCTGGGACAGACACTCTGAACCAGATCCTGCAACCTGCCAAGAGGAGCTGCCTGGCTACCCAAAGGACTCACCTGGACTGCTTTGCTGTGAAGGACTGCTGCCTTGCTGTTTCCCTGCTGCCTTGCTGGCCTCTGGCTCTGTTGAGACATGCTCTCCAAGTGCTTGGATTGAGCTTGTCTCCTGTTCCTGAAGAAGTCTAAGGGCCAAAAAGACTTCTATTCTTCAAGTAAACTCCTTGTGCAACAAAAATTTGACTCACAGCCTGCCGGAATTGATGCCCAGCCTGCCCAGCAGTGAAGGAATCACCTCATCACGAACCGGAATGACGCAGATCGGCTCCCCGAGCGGAGAACGATGCAGTGCCTGTGTTGCGACTTGAACTTCGACGCATAGCCATACCGGATCGATGCATTGCTGAGCCAGAATGACGCAGCCTGACTTCTGCATGTGGAATCGACACAGCACCTGCTGTGCGACAGAAACTCTAATGCATTACCACACCAGATCGATGCACCACCTGTGTCTTCATCCTGAATGCCCAGGCTTTCCCACATCGTCACCGGGCATCAAAAGACCCTGCATCGCAGTGAGGATCCAAGACTGCACCCCAAAATCGATGCAAAGCCCTTGCAGCGTGGGAAGAATCGACGCATTGTCTATGCGCATCAGGAAATCCGACGCACACCTTCCTTTTTCCGCGCATCTCCTCCTCTGTGCGTCTTCATGCGTGTAATTTTGACGCATACCGGGTACTTTGTGCACACAAGAGACATTTATTGATTCTTAAAAACTCAAGACTCTTGTTATCATTACAAAAGTGATATTTCAATCTGTGCTTATCAAATCTTGATCATTATGACTTTAATATACTCAGATAAATATGTTATATTTTTCTAAACCTGTGTGGTGTATTTTTGTGGTGTTTTCACTGTGTTATTGCATGATTTATTGCACAAATCCTTACACATTGCCTTCTAAGTTAAGCCTGACTGCTCAGTGCCAAGCTACCAGAGGGTGGGCTCAGGATAATTTGGATTGTGTGTGGTTTACCCTGACTAGGATTATGGTCCGTACTTGGACAAGGGTGTATAACTCTGCAAACTAGAGACCCCATTTCTACCACAAGGCCTGATGGGCCAGGTATTGACTGAACTCTGGGAAATGAAGCAGTGGCAGAGGGACATGACCCAAAAAATGGATGACCACAATTCAAACACAGGCACCCTAACAGGGGGGCCGAGGGACATCCTCACAACCCTGAGCAGAGCTTTTCAACGACCATCCACCCCTACATGTGGGCCAAATAACTCAAGGCAAAGTACATCTGCAGCAGCCACAGGAATGGATGGCCTGTCAGAGGTACAACAACCCTCGGACACCCCTGCCGCAGCTAATTTCCCCCCTCACAAGCAGGGATGCCCATGCAAGAATCCAGAAGGTGTGGATAACAAGACAACCACCACTGCCAACAAGGAACCTTAACCTTAATGTCCTCATGTGTGTGTCACACATACACTCTGTGGGCTGGCCCTGAACCACATTCCAGTGACAATGGGAGAAGTACTCTGGACTCTGGACTTCCAATGGCGTGGCATCTACTCCAATGATTTTATTCACCATGACTGACCCCTTCAATTTACATTTTTTTGTCTTTCTGTCCAATTTTTTTTTCTGTATTAGCATTGTAATAAATTCACAAACCCATTGTCCGCTGTCTTAAAATTCACATTTAGCTATGTAGATATGTGAGACCATGGAAACTATATGATGAAAATACTTGCTACATGTGCAAACAGGGATATGTTGCATGTGCAACGTGTACAGCTGAGGATCACAACCATTACACACCAACACACACATAGAAGTGTCTTGTTTCAGAAGAGGTTTTATTACATTTCTCAGCACGCAGGTGTAAAGATGTCAGAAACACAGAAATTCAGACATGACCATATCAAACTGTGTAGGCCACCAATTGTACTGGTACAGACCCCCAGAACATTGTAGGAATGGTCATATCAGACGTCAACCTGTTACATAGGCAAAAATTGATATAGTTAATGTCATCAGCTAGAGCCATATCCCCAAGCTCTCGAAAGGAAGCCCACCACATATAACACAACACGCAGACAGATAGCATTACAACTGTCCCTGACCACAGGGTCATTGCAATCCAGTGCCACTGCATCTGGTAGTATGACACAAACAAATGTCAGTGATGTTCCACAGGCACTTTGGCCCTCAATGATGAAACACATTTTTAGCCACAAACTGTTCAGACAAAAAGAGTGTTTAGCCAATGTGAAGTGAAACTGACATAATTGTGGCTACCAACAACATTTGTATAATGACACACATGAAGCATCATGACCACCACATAACAAAAGACAAGTCCAATGGAGTCTTATGCACTTCCATCCTATCACTGTGCAAGCTATCTTGACACAGGTCTTCTACACCTTAAGTCTGTGAAATACATGACCAGGAACAATCCATGTCACCTTTGTATGTCCCGCCAGCATTTTATACCTGCCAATGTGATAACTCTGAAATGCCCAACTGAATATCTCATGGTTAAGGTACCTGAACAAAGAAAAAAACAAGGTGTATTGTACTAAAACAATACATATGACACAAGTCACAGAGCAAACGTTTGGAGAACAAAGGCCATTTGAAAAATCTGACACAAACCAAGCAATATCATCAAAATATGAATGTGTCAAAAGCTTCCTCAACAATCACCCTTTGGCAGATTTTGCCTGAGCATCAGCCCCCAAACTATTTTCAAAAATATACTCCACACATTATCACAACTGCAGTTCATTGTACAATCAAAGTAATGACATCTCATTGTATATGTACTCTCATGAGAAGAAGCTCTTGATGACATCTTGTCGCAAGTCAGCTCTTTCCTCTTCACCACTTTAATCTTCATTTAGCATTTCAGGATTCTCACCCATGGCACCACAGGCTCCCACCCCCTCTGGGATATAAGGGATATTCCTCCGGAGGGTGATGTTATGGCGCATGTTATGGCGCATGCAGCATGCTACAATGATCTTACACGCTGTCCCGGGTGAGTAGAGGAGGGCTCCCCAAGTCTTGTCCAGACAGCAAAATCTGGCCTTCAGGAGCCCAAAAGCACACTCCACTGCCCACTGTGTTCTTCCATGGGCCTCATTGAAGTGGACTTTCCCTGGCATAGTTTGATTCCTCAGCTGTGTCAACAACCAAGGTCGGTTAGGATATGCTTAGTCTCCTGTTCTGGAATGAAAATAAGTGCCACAATGAGTCACTCACTTTATGATTGTAGCATCTGACATTACACACACTGAATCAGGACAGATGTGACTTAACAACCAGCAAGGCCTTCTATGGTTCCAGTGGTGACATCAGCTGGGGTATGGTAGTGTTCCGCATTACAAAGGAAACATGGGCTGAACCTGGAAACTGGACACAGACATTTGAGATGTACAGATCTGACAAGCAGACAACTTGCATGTTGATAGAATGGATGTGCTTCCTGTGGCAATAAACCGGTTCATTGGCCTGAGGTGGCACAAAGGCAATATGGGTGCATCAATGACTCCCACCACATGTGGGAGTCAACCAAAACCATAGAATGTAGCCTTCACATCGGCTAAATCCTCACATCTGGGGAATATGATATAGCTGTCAATGTGTTTCATCATTGCTGATAGCACGTCTCTTGACACACCAATGAACATGGGTCGGAACATATTACAAGATATGGCCACTTTATATTGGAAGAACCCTGTGGCCAGGAAATATAATACTGCCATTACTTTAACAATGAGTGGGATGCATATTGGATTTGTGTTTTCAGGCATCAGATCTGGCTCCAACTGATGACATAAATCCACAATAGTTTGCCTATTGAGACTGAACTGTTTGATGATGTGATGTTCCTCCATTGTTTGAAAGTCTGACAATGAACGGTATGCTGGTGCTTCCGCTCCTCCCTCTCCCATGGACCTATTTGTGGAATTAAATGAATTGGAGTATTATTCACTGTGTCCACACCAACATACATGATGAATGGAACCAAATACAAGTGAGAAAGCATCACTGACTGGGAATACATTACACCAATTAAACATCAAAGCTGTCTACTACTCAAGGCCCAAATGTGAATCCCCTGGTTCTGTACATATATGTCAACAACATGGATTTGGCCATCACCCAACTACCTGCTCCTCATTTGTCCCTCTAAATTTAACAGTCTGTTCTGACCGCCATAAATACCGACACAGACGGCGGACAATGCACCACCATAAATTGCAATCTGTGAACAGCAGCACACTACACTGGTGATTTTGTAGGAGAACCCACACAACAAGGTTGCTTTAGATTGTTTGTGATGATTAGACACATATATTGATGTTGGGATGCATTTAGCAGGGCCCAATACTCCATTTACAACCGCCAAAATGACGGATGCCTGACCTAGTTCACTGGAAATCAGGAACCACGTGATCGGAGAAATTGACGCGTGGTGGGCGGTCTCAACCGCGGCAGGCACAGCCATAGGCTAAAGTTGGTGACTGTGACGGTCTCAGGCCAATGACGGTGGCCATCATTAGAGATGACCATGTACATGGCATATATGAATGCCGCATTTTCCTAAATCACTCACGTGACTCCTGACTGTTGCCATCAACACCTCCACCACTTCAGCTGCTGTGTGCCGCCTCTGGGAGTAATCATGCAATGCCAAGCAGGTGAAAGGGCCCCTGCCTTCTCTCCTCAGGAGCTGGAGAGGCTTATTAAGGTGGTCCTTCAACTGTATGGCCAGCTTTTTGGCTCACCAGAGGAGCAGGCAAGAGCCTCCTAGGCATATTTGACTCTGCTCAATAACTTCCTTTGTTTCCTCATAGGCTACAATATGCCTCTGTGTACCAGTGAGACTTTTCGTGTGCCTGTTGTCACATTTTGTATTCCATACATGGGATGTACATGGTGCTGGTAGTGGAGACAAGTACTCTATGTATTTCACATTACCATTGAGTTGTGTGATAAGCCCTACATCCTCCTTCTGTTGCATTGATATATCTAGGCAAGGAGACTTTACAGCCATACAATGACTTATCTTTGGATATGATGTTTGTTAATGTAAAACAACATGTGTGTGCATTGCACCATGAGCTGTGTATGTATACTGTTTAGTTGTTTGCGGATCTCATTAGCAATGTATATAGTCCCACAGATCACTCAGCCCACATCTGGCCTTGCCAAACTGTTGTATGAGAATCAAGTAAAAATTCACTGTGCCCTTCTGAGTGCCACACAACCCTGAACCAACAAAGAGATGGGCACAGGATGTGCAATCATGCATGGAGTGATGAAAATGTGTGTCATGTAGGTTCTGTATGCTCAGTCTGCAGGGACCAAGGCCTGTCAAATGCTTCTCACAGTATGGGACATAGATCAGGTGGGGGTAGAGTTACTGTGGCTATGCAACTGTGGCACTGGGCCCACTCCCTTTAGACCTGCAGATCCTTGGATGTAGCCAAAGTGAGTCTTCAGTGGCAAAACTTGACCTGGAGGCCTTTGTGCATTGACTACATTAGGGATTGGTCCTGACGTAACTTCCTGACCTAGAACATATTTGTATTGAGCCTCATTGCAATGTGGGTCATTGACTCATGCCAGGTCCCTTTTGCCCACAGCTCTGTTGTCACCTTTCCATAAGTCATATTTGTACAGTATGTGTATTGCACAAGTGACTTAGGGGGTCATTCCAAGTCTGGCGGGCGGCGGAGGCCGCCCGCCAGACTTCCCCCCTCCGAAATACCGCTCCGCGGTCGAAAGACCGCTGAGGGTATTCTAAGTTTTTCCCTGGGCTGGCGGGCGGTCGCCAAAAGACCGCCCGCCAGCCCAGGGAAAAACTCCCTTCCCACGAGGATGCTGGCTCGTAATCGAGCCGGCGGAGTGGGAAGGTGCGACGGGTGCTGTTGCACCCGTCGCGTATTTCACTGTCTGCCAAGCAGACAGTGAAATACTTGTAGGGGCCCTCTTACGGGGGCCCCTGCAGTGCCCATGCCAGTGGCATGGGCACTGCAGGGGCCCCCAGGGGCCCCGCGACCCCCCCTACCGCCATCCGGTTCACTGGATGGCGGTAGGGGGGGTCGGAATCCCCTCGGCGGCGCAGCTAGCTGCGCCGCCTTGGAGGATTCCAAAGGGCGGCGGTACACTGGCGGGAGACCGCCAGTGTTGCCGGTCCGACCGCGGCTTTACCGCCGCGGTCGGAATGCCCTTGGGAGCACCGCCGGCCTGTCGGCGGTGCTCCCGCGGTCCTCCAACCCGGCGGTCATTGACCGCCAGGGTTGGAATGACCCCCTTAGTGTTAGGGTATGGTCTGTACTATGGTAGTTGCCTGTACGGACTGTATGCATTGAGTCAATGTGGCTGGATTCAAATGTATCTGTCCAGTCAGGCCCACGGAGTTGACCCTTCAGAAGGTTACAAAGATGTGTTGTGCTTCATTGTGGCTCCCATCATAGTACATGTTGCTTAAGCCTGGGCTACCTGAAGTCAGTAGGCTTGCTTAGTCAGTGTAGGACATGAGCAGGGAAGTGGGTTAGTCTGCAGATGCAGATTTATGTGCCTGTACTCATCAGCATGTGTGCTTTACACTTGTGGTGTGTTGAATTACAGTTACAACCTTTATGTGCTTGGTGTTTCTGAAATGTGTGTGACACAACCAGATGGTCAAAAAACTAGAATTGTAAACTTTTCATTTGTCTATTACATCCATACAGGTCAATGTGCATCAGAAGAAAGGGATTTGGAGAGCCATCGCCCAGAAGGTGTAGACCCTGGGGGTCCACAGACGGTGGAGCGGCCACTGTCGAAAGTGGTGGTATCACCTGAGACACTGGGCCCAGAAGATAGCAGAGGTCGAGCTGTGGCTTTCCTCCCAAGGTGAACTGGGCGCACGCCAGAGCCTGACCCCCCTGATGGCCCACATTCTGGCAGTGGCCTTCCTCGAGCTTGATGGGCATTTGAGGGGAGCACAGCAGCTACAAGGGGGTAAGTCCTTGTAGGAGGCTGGCCTGGTTTGTAGTGGGTACCTTGGGTACTTACACCTTATACCAGGTCCAGTTATCCCTTATTAGTGAAGTAGTAGTGTTCTAACAGCTTAGGCTGATAGAGGTAGCTATGGCAGAGCAGCTTAGGCTGAACTAGGAGACATGCAAAGCTCATGCAATACCAGTTATAGTTACATAGTACTTATACACAAGTAAAGACAATACTCAGAGTTACCAAAAATAAAGGTATTTATTTGGGTGACACAGTACCAAAAATATCTTAGAGACAATACTCCTTCTGGAGGTAAGTATTATACACAATACATACACTAGATACCACAATTAGACAAGTAATTAGTCAGAGAATAGTGCAAATAATAGGAAATGCTATAGAATGCATTAGGAGAAAACAGGTCTAGGGGCAACACAAACCATATACTAAGAAAGTGGAATGTGAATCATGAATTCCCCCCTAGACAAGTGTAGTGTGTGCAGAATCGCTGGGAGAGTAAGAATACAGTAAAGATAAGTAAATTACCCCACCCCAGAGCCCAGAAAAGCAGGAGTAAAGTACTGCAAGTTTCCTTAGGACAAACTACACCTCGTGATTGGGATATTGCAGTAACCAACCAAGTCCGCCAACAACAACTGCTGGATTCCTAGACCTGTACATCTGCAAAAGAAGGGGACCAAGTCCAAAGTAGAAAGAAGTTCCAGGAAGGACGGGAGCCCCTGCCAACCCAGAAGAGGGTACAAAAAAAGAGTCTGCGGTTCGGCAAAAACTGCAGGCATGCACCCTAGGAAGATGCCAGCAGGATCCTGCATAATGCAAAGGATGACCCACGACGTGAAGATGGATGCAGATGTGATTTTGTGTTGGAAGTCGCCAACAAGCCTTGGTTACGACAAAAGTGCATTTTGCGTCAAAATGGAGCTGGCTGGACCCAGGAGGGACCTGGGGGCCTCAACTCTGTGTGAGGAGGAAGAGGGGCTCCCAGCACTTTAGAGAGCCTCAGGATGCCAGACAGCACCCACGGGAGTCCCAGGACATGGGGATAAAGGAGGTGCAAATTTCAGTTGGTACAGCACAACAAAGAAAGGTCCCATGCGGCTGGAGAACAACTCAACGAGTTGAGCGTCACAGGATGGAGTGCTGGGGACCTGGGCCAGGCTGTGCATCAAGGAATTTTGAAAATAGTGCACAGAGGCCTCAGGAGGTGAAAAAGGTACAAAGGGGTACCATCGCTGTCAGGGAAGGCAAGGTCTTACCTCCTCCAAATTGCACCAGCAAGACCTCAGGACAGTCTATGTCGATGTGGGCCAATCTCTATGTCCTTAGGAGCATGCTCATCACTGTGAGAGGAGTCCAAGGGTACCGGTCGTCGTCTTCGAAGGTGCCTGCATGAGCAGGTGAGTGACTCCGTTATCCCACTGGAGATTTCTTCAGTCCTTCTGGTGCAGGGTGAAGACATAGAGTCCCCAGAGTGTGCACACCGTGGAAACTGTTGCAGTTGCTAGCTGGAGCTGAAGTTGCAGAGGACAAGTATCCCTTGTGGATACTTTGTTGCAGTTACAGTGGTTCCTGGAGCAGGCTGCGGTTGATTCAAGGTCAGAGGATGAGGTAGTTGCAGAAGATTCCTGAAGGAAACTTGCAAGCAGAATCTAAAGAGAACCCATAGGAGAGACCCTAAATAGCCCTGAGAGGGGGATTGGCTACCCCTAGGGTGGTGATGGACAGGGGAGTGGTCACTCCCCTTTCCTTTGTCCAGTTTTGCACCAGAGCAGGGGACAAGGGGTCCCTGAACCAGTGTAGACTGGCTTATGCAAGGAGGACACCATCTGTGCCCTTCAAAGCATTTCCAGAGGCTGGGGGAGGCTACCCCTCCCCAGCCTGTTACACCTATTTCTAAAAGGAGAGGGTGTAACACCCTGCTCTCAGAGGAAAAGCTTTGTTCTGCCTTCCTGGAACTGAGCTGCTCAGACTCCAGGAGGGCAGAACCCTGTCTGTGAGGTGGCAACAGCTGCAGTGTAAACCCTAGAGAGATGGTGTGGCAGTACTGGGGGTCCATGGTGGAGCCCCCAGTATGCATGGAATTGGCTCCCCAATACCAGATTTGGAACGGGGGGACAATACCATGATCTTAGACATGTTACATGGCCATATTCGGAGTTACCATTGTGAAGCTACATATAGGTATAGACCTATATGTAGTGCATGCGTGTAATGGCGTCCCCGAACTCACAAATTCTTGGGAAATGGCCCTGAACTATGTGGGGGTGCCTTTGCTAGTGCAAGGGTGCCCTCACACTTAGTAACTTTACACCTTACCTTCAGCTAGTGAAGGTTAGACATATAGGTGACTTATAATTTACCTAAGTGCAGTGAAAATGGCTGTGAAATAACATGTGCGTTATTTCACGCAGGCTGCATTTGCAGGCCTGTGTAAGGGTTTGTCTGAGCTCCCTATGGGTGGCAAAAGAAATGCTGCAGCCCATATGCGTCTCCTGGAACCCCAATGCCCTTGGTACATAAGGTACCATATAGTAGAGACGTATAAGGGTGGTCCAGTGTGCCAATTGAAATTGGTAAATTAAGTCACTAGACTACAGTGACAAATTTAAAAACAGAGAGAGCATAAGCACTGAGGTTCTGATTAGCAGAGCCTCAGTGGCACAGTGAAGCACTATACAGACACACACATTAGGCCATAAACTATGAGCACTGGGGTCCTGATCAGCAGGATCCCAGTGAGACAGGCAAAAAGATACTGACATACAGGTACAAATGGGGGTAACATGCCAAGGAAAATTGTACTTTCCTACAGTCCTGGGCAGATTACTGTCTGCTACATTGCCAAGTTGATGTGTCGAAGTCTGCCATGTCCCCCTGGATATTAGAGATGGGCCATGTGTGACACACAAGATGAGTAATTGTTTGTGCAGGTATGGAAGTTGGTGCATGCTGATGTGTCTTGCCTAGTGGTCCTTTGACCTAGGACCTAACAGTGTACAGCACACAACCAATTTACTCTCCAGGGCCAACACATGGCTGAGTACAGTGACAATCAGGTCATGTTATGTGTTGTGGGTGTCATTTGTACCAAAGATTCCACTTTTCTACAGTGTGTCAGCCCCAACAACACGCAACATGTAGTAATAAACAACTGTACTCAGCCATGTGTCTGCTCTATTGACTATATTGGCATCTGTCCCCACAGGCCATTGGTCTTCAGCGTGTTACGCATGCTGGTGCCCCACTACTGTCTCTCATTTGAAGGTGGCCATCATATATGTGACAGAGCATACATTGCACTTTGGGTGCAGTGACAGAGAAATACTTTCCCTTGGTAAGTATTGAATGTCCATTTACATGATTTTGGTGACATCACTGCTTCCATCATTCTTTATGCCTACATGTCAATATGTGTACCTTTCACTTTTGCCATATCATTTTCACTGCAGTTTCATGCATGGTCTACCTGTCTTCATGGGATGAAGTCTGATTCCCTTACATGTGTGCATGCCAGCATGTTTAAGAATTGGACATATGTGATGGGCCTACAGTTTATGTGGTACGACAGACAGGAGTGTGTCACCATTGCTTAGTGGCTCACACATACCCTCATCCATCACTCCATGCAATCTGTCAATTGCAGAAGCAATGAAGAAAATGACAAGTATGAATACAGTTTTGACTCACAATGTGCATTTCCATGTAATTGATGTAGGGCCATTTGGTGAAGTGTTTAGCACATGTTGAATGGCACATGATCATTACCTAACTGTTGACATGCATTAGGGAGTAATTAAAAAAAATGTGTCAGTCATATGTGGTTATGTACACATTCATTCAAGTGAATCTGTGTTTGCATGGCAAAAAGGGACAGTGATGTGCCTTTCCATTGAGCAACATGTTAACAGCCTTCTACAGGTACTGGAGAATCCCTGAGCATCTGCAACATTCAATTGACTATTGGCTTTTTATGCAATCTGGGTAGGGTAACCCAGCAGTATCAATCAAGACTGGTGATTTCCCTGGGGCTAGCTGATTCATTGTGGTGTGGATATTTATAGACAAATCTCAGCGTTACTGTGCCCAAATTCTCTCCAGTGTACTTTTCTGTGCAACATGTGTTGTTTATCAGAGCAAAAATGGTTCAACTTCCATGAGTCCACTTAGACAATGTGCATATTGTGAAGCTACCATTGGGGATTTTTTAGAGTGTGACATAAATGTTTCCCTGTCACCTTCTTCTTGGTACTGCACTTGTTGCTGCAACATGGCTGGATTTTTTGCCATCATTTCATCGTGATGTGTTATCAGGTGTATGAAGATTAGCGTAATGTGTGACCTTGTGTGTGATCTGTAAGATTGAGCTTGGCATTGCTATTCTATTTTGTGCCAACATGTTTCTGAGGGATGCTATATTCCATTCAAGGTGATAAGGTTTCCCACGTGCTCCATGGGCATTGTGATTGCACAACTTTACCCATGTAATTGGAGTTGTCTGTGATTCAGATTTGTCTGTGGAGAACTGTTCACAGTTCATGTAGCATGCATGCATGTTGGATCTGGCCCCTTTAAAAGGTTCATCCCCAAACATTTTGCCTTCTTCCTTCTATTTTTTTCTGACCTGTTTTTGTTGTCTTTAGCACTCTCTGCACTTTAGCACTGCTATCCAGTGGTAAAGTACATATGCAATCTCTCTAAATTATATTGGTGATTGGTTTATCCATGATTTGTCTATTTGATTTACTAGTAAGTCCCTCGTGAAGTGCACTAAAGGCACCCTGGGGCTGTAAATCAAATGCTACTAGTGGACCTGCATCACTGATTGTGCCACCCACATCAGTAGCCTGGTAAGTATGTCTCAGACTTGCCACTGCAGTGTCTGTGTGTGCAGTTTTAAACTGCCAGTTTGACCTGGCAAGTGTACCCACTTGCAGGCCCAAACCTTCCCTTTACCTACATTCAAGTCACCACTAAGGTAGGCCCTAGGTAGGCCTATGTGCAGGTTGCAGCGTATGTCCTGATAGTGAAATACTGCCAAATTCAGTTTAATCTATTGCAATGTCTATCTGTCCCAGAGGTTAACACGGGGATTGCCATAAATATTTTAAGAGCACAATTTGAAAATACATCTTTTGGTAAAGTTGGTTTTAAGATTGTTTGAAAATGCTACTTTTAAAAAGTGCAAAACCAACAGAAGATGGACGGAATGCAAAACAAATCAAACATTCACCCCCAGTCACAGATCTAGGTTTAATCCTTCAGTTGTTTTGCTTGCCATGCCACTCCAGTTTGGACCCAACCATATGCAAATCAGTCTTGATCCTGTTCCCCATGCAAACAGTCCAGCCCGGACTGCCAGATCAGGTCCTCCCTGGACCTGAAACAAGTATCTTGGAACCGGTTTCAGGGTATCACCCTTCTTCAGCCAGGCTAGCTTGAATTTGGAGGTATAGCAAGCACAGGACCCACTTCTGGACATACTCTTCCCACTGGGGCAACAAATGCAACAGATGATGGACAGAATGCAGAACAAATCAATCCTTCAACCCCAGTCACAGATATGGGTTTAATCCATCAGTTTTTTTGCTTGCCATGCCATTCCAGTTTGGACCCAGCCATATACATGGTGGCATGGTGAGCAAAAGAACGATAGATTAAACCCAGATCTGTGACTGGGGCGAGTGTTTGCGTTGTTCAGCATTTCGTCCATCATCCTTTTGTTTTGCTAAAGTCGCCCTAAGTGGGAAGGGTATGCCCAGACGTGGTCACATGCTCACTGTGCCACTGAATTCAGGCTAACCTGGCTGATGAAGGGTGATACCCTGAAATCAGTCCCAGGATGCTTGTTTCTGGCCCGGGGAGAACCTGGCTTGGCAGTTCGGGCTGGACTGTTCATCTAAGGAACATGGTCAAGACTGATTTGCATGTGGTTGGATCCAAACTGGGGTGGCATGGTGAGAAAAAGAACATTGGATTAAACCCAGATCTCTGATTGGGGGTGAGTGTTTGCATTGTTCAACACACCATTCATCATGCCTTTGTGTTGTTAAAGTTGCTCTAAGGTGGAAGGGCTTGCCCAGACGTGAGTCCCGCGCTCACTGTGCCACTGGTTTCAAGCTAGCCTGGGTGATGATGGATGATTCCCTTAAAACTGCCCCAGGATGCTTATTTCCGGTCCAAGGAGGACCTGACTTGGCAGTTCAGGCTGAACTGTTCTCATGAGGAACATGGTCAAGATTGATTTGCATGTGGCTGGGTCCAAACTGGTGTGGCATGATGAGCAATGGAACAATGGATTAAACGCAGATCTGTGACTGGGGCGGCGTATTTACATTGGTCAGCACTCCATCCATCATCCTTTTGTGTTGCTAAAGTTGCCCTAAGTGAGAAGGGTATGCCCAGACATAGGTCCCGTGCCCATTGTGCCACTCGATTCAAGCTAGTTTGGTTGATGAACGGTGATACTCTGGAACTGTTCCCAAGATATTTGTTCCCAGTCCAGGGAAGACCTGGCTTGACAGTTTGGGCTGGACTGTTCCCGTGAGGATCAGGGTCAAGACTGATGGTGGGGTCCAAATTTGTGTGTCATGGTGAGCAAAAGAATGATAAATTAAACCCAGGTGATTGGGGGTGAATGTTTGCATTGTTCAACATTCTGTCAATCATTCTTTTGTGTTGCTAAGTTGCTCTAAGTGGGAAGGGTATGCCCAGACATGGGTCCCATGCTCACTGTACCACTGTATTTAAATTAGCTTGGCTGATGAAGGGTGATACCCTGAAACCAGTCCCAGGGTGTTTGTTTGTGGTCCAGGGAGGACCTAGCTGGTAGTTCGGGCTAGACTGTTCCCATGAGGAACATGGTCAAGACTGATTTGCATATGGCTGGGTCCAAACTGGGGTGGTATGGTGAGCAAAAGAATGATCGATTAAACTCCTATCTGTGACCGGGAGTGAGTGTTTGCGTTGTTGAGGGCTCCGTCCATAATACTTTTGTGTTGCTATACTTTTAGAAAGCAAGCTTTTTCTTGCTTAACCATTCTGTGCCTCTGCATGGCTGCTGAATACATATCTGAGTCAGACTGACAGTTGGGCTGTTTGTGAATTTACTGTAGACAGTGACACAAAGGGAGCGGGGGTGTCCTGCATATCCTGAATAGTCTTCCTGGACTAGAGAGGGGGGGAGGGGCTGACACCTAAACTTTAAAGGCCTGTCCTTACACAATACAGACTCTGACCCTGTTGAAGTAAGCCTCAGCAAGGCCTAGTAGTGCAAGGGGTTCGCCCTTCTCTGCACAAAGTCCTCAGACCATATAGGAAGAAGTTGGCACAGAAACTGAAATAAAAGACAAAGGGGGTGATTCTGACCTCGGCGGTAAAATGCCCTTACCGCCGGTCAGAAGACCGCCATAACACCGCCGCGGCCGCGGTCAACCGCCACGGTCATTCTGACCCACAACGGCCAAACCTCCAAAAATCCGTCCTCCACTGCAGCCCGCCACATCGGCGGGCAGCGATAAACTGGAGATGACCAAACCTCCACCGTCACGCCAACAGAAATACGCCCATGCCATTACGACCCACGAATCCACACGGCGGTCATTCAAACGCGGTATTTCATTGGCGGTACACACCGCCGCGGTCAGAATACACACACATCACCAAAACACAGCCACATTGGACAATTTGAAATACACACACCTGATACACATACACACACCACTCCCACACAATCAACCAACTATAAAACACACACCCACATCACCCACAAACCCCTGCGACCCTAATTACTGAGAGAAGGAGAGAGAGACACAGCAGACAATCCATAGCAAGACACACTGAGGCACACTACACCATCACACACACCACATAGTAGCACAAAGCACCACTCACCAACACACTCCTCATCACATACACCACCCCACACCTCACCCACACCACCCCATGGCACCCCAAAGGCACCCACGCTTTTCGGACCAAGAACTCCGGGTCATGGTGGAGGAAATCCTAAGAGTGGAACCCCAGCTCTTCGGCTCGCAGGTGCAGCACACCAGTATAGCCAGGAAGGCGGAGCTATGGCAGCGGATCGTGGACAGGGTCAACGCTGTGGGACAGCATCCCAGGAATAGGGAGGACATCCGCAAAAGATGGAACGACCTACGGGGGAAGGTCCGATCGATGGTCTCCAGGCACAACATCGCGGTCCAGAAGACTGGCGGCGGACCCCCAACCACCCCTCCCGAATTTACATCGTGGGAGCAAGAGGTCTTGACCATCCTGCATCCTCAGGGCCTCGCAGGAGTAGCCGGAGGAATGGACTCTGGTAAGTCCCATCTCAACTACTATATCCCCCCCACCCCACCAGCATGCCAACCCACACCCCCACCCTCACCCCCAACCCCCAGCACACATCCTCCCTGACAATGTCTCACCAGCACAACCCACCCATCCCAACACCAACTCCTGCATGCCAACACAAATCATGGGCACCCATCACCTAAGCATGACCACTGCACTAACCCCTCCCCCCCACTAAATACCCTCACAACACCTCCCTCCAGGGAATGCCTGCACTGGGGCACAAGGGCACCCACAACACGCATGCTATTGCACACACAGAAATAATAACCAAACTCTCTTACCCCATGCAGGACCCGAACGACAACACACCAGCCAGGAGGGTCCAGAAGTGTCCATCCCACCACCGGAACAGGCCCACACTGAGGATAGCAGCTCTGTCGACAGTGAACCTGATGACCAGCCCGGACCATCGGGGACCTCTGGGCAGTCGGTTCCCCTCAGGCAGCCACAGGCCACACCAGACCCGACCCCCTCTGCCGACACCAGCACAGCTCCCACCCAGCGGGCCCATGCCTCTGTCTCTAGGACAGCTCAATCAGCGGTGTGTCTGCCACTACAGGGCACCCAGGCTAACCCAACACCCCAACAACAACAGGGACCTGGGGGCAGTGGTGGCGGGCACACCGTCCAGGGGACAGAGGCCGGGGGAAACCGGGCAGCTCGGAGGGATGCTGTGCGACAGGGGGGGGAGGAGAGGCCCAGGGAACCCACTCTCCAAGAGGCCCTCACCACCATCATGGGGGCATACCACCACTCCCAAGAAACGATGGCGACGGTACTGGCCAGGTTCACTGAGATCCAGGCACAGCAGGAGGAACGCTACATGGGTTTCAGGGAGGAGCTGAGAATCATCGGGACCGCAATGGGGACCATCATCCTGGCCCTCCACAGGATAGAGGACGCGTTGCGGGACCATGGTGCACCACACAGGGCCCCTGTCACTAGCCCGGACCAGGAACAGCCTACCACCTCCGCCGGCGCTAGTGGACAGGAGGTCCCAACACCTCGACAGCCCCCCAGAACCCCACCTCCTGCTGAAGAACAACCACCCCGTAAGAGGAGCCTGAGACCAAAGAAAAAGACAGAGTAGGATGTCAAGAGCCCCGCCTGCAGGACATACCCCCTCAAGTCTTCCCACTGTCCCACATTGCCACCCTGTCCAACCATGAACTGCCTATGCTCCATCCTTCCACAGGCAAAAGAACAATGCACCTGTGAGACTGAGAACTGGACTCTGCCATGGATATTCCTCCACCCCCACCCATCACCCTTAGAATCACATGTACCGGTATCTAGCACTGTAAATAAATCACATTTTGCACACAAACCTGTTTTGAGTCATGCTGTATTATTAACAAAGGGATAACATATTACTGTTCAATTTCTGTTCTGTCAATTAGTCATGACAACATACCAATGTCAATACGCTGTATTTCATGGGCGAACCAAGCAGAAGTCAGGTACTGAGTCAGACAGCACTGAGAAGGGAAGGGAAAGGCATAAATTAAAAAAAAACATCTGTGGGGAACTACAGAAAGTATAGATGCAGGAGGCTAGAAGCAATTGTGAAATGGCGTGGGTGATTCTTACCTGGGTGTTACTGGAAATACTGTTGTATCACTCTGTCCCTATTGTCTGTGTCGTCCTCAGATTCTTCCTCCTCTTCACTCTCCACAGGCTCCACGGCTTCTACAACATCACCATCTGGACCATCCTCCTGCAGGAAAGGCACCTGGTGTCGCAAAGCCAGGTTGTGAAGCATACAGCACGCCACGATGATATGGCACACCTTCTTTGGTGAGTACATTAGGGATCCACCAGTCATATGCAGGCACCTAAACCTGGCCTTCAGGAGGCCAAAGGTTCGCTCAATCACCCTCCTTGTACGCCCATGGGCCTCATTGTAGCGTTCCTCTGCCCTTGTCCGGGGATTCCTTACTGGGGTCAGTAGCCACGGCAGGTTGGGGTAACCAGAGTCACCTATTAGCCACACACGTTGTCTCTGTAGCTGCTCCATCACATAGGGGATGCTGCTATTTCGCATCACATACGCGTCATGCACTGACCCTGGGAACTTGGCATTTACATGGGAGATGTACTGGTCAGCCAAACAGACCACCTGGACATTCATCGAATGATAATTCTTTCTGTTTCGGTACACCTGCTCATCGTCTTTTGGGGGTACCAAAGCCACATGGGTCCCATCAATGGCACCAATGATGTTGGGGATATGTCCAAGGGCATAGAAATCACCCTTCACTGTGGGCAAGTCACCCTCCTCGGGGAAAATGATGTAGCTCCGCATGAGTTTCATCAGGGCAGACAACACTCTGCTCAAAATCTTAGAAAACATAGGCTGAGACATTCCAGATGACATGGCCACTGTGGTCTGGAATGACCCACTGGCCAAAAAATGGAGGACTGACAAAACCTGCACCAGAGGGGGAATCCCTGTGGGTTGGCGGATGGGGGACATCAGGGCTGGCTCCAGCTGGGCACACAGTTCATGGATAGTGGCACGGTCAAGTCGGTATCGAAGGATTATATGGCGTTCTTCCATTGTCGACAGGTCCACCAGCGGTCGGTACACACGAGGATTCCTCCTTCTCATCCCAAATCCCAGCGGACGGTGCCTAGGAAGGACAACATGGAGCACAGAGTCAGCCAAACCACAGGTACGTACAGACAGCTTGCACAGTTAAAGAATGGCAATGGGTTGAAAGGCGTGTATGTGTGGCAATGCAAGGCCTAGGCCTGTGTGTCGCAGTCAAAATTAAGCCATGTGGGCCCTTGAAATGGCGGCTGCCTGACCTGTGAAGTGGGACAATGGGATGTGAGGTCACTGCGCTGGCGGGGCACACCGTGGCGGTAGGCGGTCGAAGACCGCGGCGCAAAGCCGCATTGGTTAACATTGAAGCCTATGGGTTTCAGGAGCCAATAACGAAGTGCGCCGGCGGTCGCGGTACGCACCGCTGCGGTACGCACCGCCGCGGACGTGACCGCCATTTTCTATCTGCTTAATCACTCGAGACCTGATCATCCACAGGAGAGGACCTATCCTGCAAGTGCTGCTGTGACCTCGGTCTGGAAGATACAATGGCTGCTGCGACTGGGGAAAGGGCCCCTGCCTTCACGTCTAAAGAATTGGACAAGCTCGTGGATGGGGTCCTCCCCCAGTATGCGCTACTCTACGGTCCTCCAGACCAACAAGTGAGTACCCCGGGTGCTAATGGAATGGGCTATGCCTGTGTGGATTGGGGTGGATGTAAGTTGGTGGGGTGGGGGGCGAATGAGGAGTGCAACGCCCGACAGATGAGAGCATGTGCCATATGGCAAAGTGGGTGGGGGGGGGCCAATTACATCTAACATGCAGGCCATTGATGATTTCCTCCTTTCCACCCTGTACATGTCTAATAGGTCAGCGCCCATCAGAAGATCGAGATTTGGCGTGCCATCGCCAAGGAAGTCCGGACCTTGGGGGTCCACAACAGACGGGGCACCCACTGCCGCAAGAGGTGGGAGGATATCTGCCGCGGAACAAGGAAGACCGCAGAAACACTGCTGGGGATGGCCTCCCAACCTAGGAGGGGTGCCAGTCGCACCATGACCCCCCTGATGTCCCGGATCCTGGCGGTGGCCTACCCTGAATTGGATGGGCGCTTTAAGACATCACAGCAGACACAAGGGGGTGAGTATCAGCACATTCTCCTATCTTTCTGCGCAGTGGAGGCGTCTGGGTGGGGGAGGAGGGCTGTGGGTGACATTAGGCCAGGGCGCTTTCTGTAGTGTAGTCCTCTCCCTTAGGCATGGCCCTGTGCCCCCGGCCCCCACCTCTGTAGGGTGACAAGTACAGCCATTGAAGGTCCAGCATCTCCCATGTGCGCGTTTGACGTCTCTTGGCCTGTTGTCTTAGTCAGTAGTACTGAGTAGTGTACCCCGAATGCGCGGCTTAGTGCATTAGGCACCTGTGTCTGTCCTCTCCGCCAACGGTGTTGACATTGCATGCACTCAACCTGGTCTTCTTTTTTCTCCCCCCACCCTTTCTCTTCATCTTCTTGTGCATGTGTGCATTAGCATCATCAGGCGGAGGAGATATGGCATCGGAGCACGAGGGAGCTGCAGGACACAAGGCCCCGGTGGGCCCAGGAACAGACACCGAGGGCACCAGTGATCCGGAGGGCGAGGGGAGCACCACGACGGGGACCGCTGGTGAGAGCAGCGAAAGCGACACGTCCTCGGATGGGAGCTCCCTAGGGGTGGCGGCAACATCCGTGCCCCCCGCCTCTACAGGTACAGCCGCCACCCAGCGCACCAGCCCCGCCCTCCCAGCAGCCCCTCAGTCTTCGCTCCGTGCCGGTTCGCCCAGGAAGGCGCGCGTCTCCTTCGCCCCAGGCACCTCAGCCCCTGCCCCTGTTGCCCCTGCTGCCCTCAGTGCGGAGCTCATTGACCTGGTAAGGACGCTCATTGTTGGGCAGACGACACTTTTGAATGCCATCCAGGGTGTGCAAAGGGAGGTGCAACAGAGCAATGCGTACCTGGAGGGCATTCATTCGGGTCAGGCTGCCCATCAACGAGCGTTCACTGCTCTGGCCTCAGCACTGACGGCAGCCATTGTCCCTGTTTCCAGCCTCCCTCTTCTGACTGCCTCCAGCCTGTCTCTGTCTCCTGTTCCTCAGCCTATCCCATCCACACCATCAGACCAGCCTGCACACACCTCAACACCCAAGAGCAGCTCATCCAAACACAAGCACCACAGATCCCGCAAACACTCACCCGAGCAACACCCAGATGCAGACATGCCAACAGCCACTGCCACCCCTGTGTCCCCCTCCTCCTCGTCTCCCTCCTCCCTCCCTGTGACGTCTACACTCACACCTGCATGCACCCCAACATCAGCCAGTGCTTCCATCACCACCTCACCCTCCAGTACAGTCCACACTCGTGCAGTCACCACCCCCACTGCCATGTACACGTCCCCTGTGTCCTCTCCCACTGTGTCTGTCACCCCCTCTTCCAAGACACACAAACGCAGGCAGCCACCCACCCAACAGCCATCCACCTCACGACAGCCTACAGCACCAGCACCTTCACCCAATGACAGCACACCTGACTCTCCTACAACCACCTCCTCTACCTCCACTTCCATCTCCACTTCTCCTACCCTTTACCTTGGCCCTAAAAAACTTTTCCTGGCTAACCTTAACCTCTTTCCCCCCGATGACCTCCCCCATCCTTCTTCAAAGAGTCCCAAGAGCACCGCAGCCACCACCAGCCCAGCTTCGGGTGTCACTGTTGTGCCTGGGTTCTGGAGCCCACCCTTTGCCAGCACCGCGGGCCCTGTTCAGCGGTGCAGAAGAGCACCGCTGAACAGGGCCCCGCCGTGGAGATAGGCACCGCTGAACAGGGCCCGCGGTGCAGAAGAGCACCGCTGAACAGGGCCCCGCCGTGGAGATAGGCACCGCTGAACAGGGCCCCGCCGTCTCAAGCACCGCTCCGCTGGGCCCCGCCGTCTCAAGCACCGCTCCGCTGGGCCCTTCCTGTCAAGCACCGCTCCGCTGGGCCCCGCCGTCTCAAGCACCGCTCCGCTGGGCCCTTCCTCTCAAGCACCGCTCCTCTGGGCCCCGCCGTCTCAAGCACCGCTCCGCTGGGCCCTTCCTCTCACGCACCGCTCCGCTGGGCCCTTCTTCTCAAGCACCGCTCCGCTGGGCCCTTCTTCTCAAGCACCGCTCCGCTGGGCCCTTCCTCTCAAGCACCGCTCCGCTGGGCCCTGCCGTCTCAAGCACCGCTCCGCTGGGCCCTTCCTCTCACGCACCGCTCCGCTGGGCCCTTCTTCTCAAGCACCGCTCCGCTGGGCCCTTCTTCTCAAGCACCGCTCCGCTGGGCCCTTCCTCTCAAGCACCGCTCCGCTGGGCCCCGCCGTCTCAAGCACCGCTCCGCTGGGCCCTTCCTCTCAAGCACCGCTCCGCTGGGCCCCGCCGTCTCAAGCACCGCTCCGCTGGGCCCTTCCTCTCACGCACCGCTCCGCTGGGCCCGCCGTCTCAAGCACCGCTCCGCTGGGCCCTTCCTCTCACGCACCGCTCCGCTGGGCCCTTCTTCTCAAGCACCGCTCCGCTGGGCCCTTCTTCTCAAGCACCGCTCCGCTGGGCCCTTCTTCTCAAGCACCGCTCCGCTGGGCCCTTCCTCTCAAGCACCGCTCCGCTGGGCCCCGCCGTCTCAAGCACCGCTCCGCTGGGCCCTTCCTCTCACGCACCGCTCCGCTGGGCCCTTCTTCTCAAGCACCGCTCCGCTGGGCCCTTCCTCTCACGCACCGCTCCGCTGGGCCCTTCTTCTCAAGCACCGCTCCGCTGGGCCCTTCTTCTCAAGCACCGCTCCGCTGGGCCCTTCCTCTCAAGCACCGCTCCGCTGGGCCCCGCCGTCTCAAGCACCGCTCCGCTGGGCCCCGCCGTCTCAAGCACCGCTGAACAGGGCACCGCCGTCTCAAGCGCCGTTGATGGTTCACTGTGCCCACCATGCCTCCTCCTTGACCAGTGGAGACTGTCATCCACCTGATGGACTGTGGCTTTGCACTCCCCAGGATGGTCCAGTGGGCAGCCCACCCACTGTAGAGACATTGAGAGACTGTGGCTTTGCACTCCCCAGGATGGTCCAGTGGGCAATCCACCCACTGCAGAGACTTGAGAGACTGTGGCTTTGCACTCCCCAGGATGGCCCAGTGGGCAGCCCACCCACTGTAGAGACATTGAGAGACTGTGGCTTTGCACTCCCCAGGATGGTCCAGTGGGCAGCCCACCCACTGTAGAGACATTGAGAGACTGTGGCTTTGCACTCCCCAGGATGGTCCAGTGGGCAATCCACCCACTGCAGAGACTTGAGAGACTGTGGCTTTGCACTCCCCAGGATGGCCCAGTGGGCAGCCCACCCACTGTAGAGACATTGAGAGACTGTGGCTTTGCACTCCCCAGGATGGTCCAGTGGGCAGCCCACCCACTGTAGAGACATTGAGAGACTGTGGCTTTGCACTCCCCAGGATGGTCCAGTGGGCAGCCCACCCACTGTAGAGACATTGAGAGACTGTGGCTTTGCACTCCCCAGGATGGTCCCGTGGGCATGGTGGCTCCTCGTGGATCTGGCGTCGTGGACTCATGTGGCTGTGGTGCCCCCCCCTTCCCTTCCCCCTGAGGTGCCTGTAGTTTTTACATCTGATGCCCCTGCAGTGTTCTCTCCAAAGGACTCAGGTCTCCTGTGTGGGCTTTGCCCTTGTTTCTCAAGACTTTGGCCCACGGACATGCTGAATTCGTAGGATGTGCAGGACTTGGTACTTCAGTTATACACTGATGTGTATGTCATTTGTTTTGTTGTGGATATCTTTCATGGTTGTACGCTAATTTTCTGGAGCTTTTTGGTACATAAATATTTATTCCAAATATGATTATGTCCTAGCATTTTTCAGGGGTGTTTGGGTGGTGTCACTGTGACTTGGTGCTCTGCATTGGTGAGTACATGATTGGGGGGGGGGGGGGTCGCATATGTGTGTGCCCGTAACCTTTCGTCCTCCCCCTCCCGTGTGTCGTAGGTGCAGTACTCACCGTTGTCGTCTGCGCCGGACTTCGTACTCGTGGTAGATGAGAAGGTAGACGAGAGCAGGTAGGATGTTTAATTCGGGTTCCATGCTGTCCTCCGTACTCGTGGAGTGTGTTTTGGTGAGCGTTTTCCCGTTCGTAGTCTGTTTCCGCCGTGTTTTTATCGGCGGTGCTCCCGCCCCGGAAAAGGTGGCGGATTGGTGAGTTATGATAGTGTGTGCGGTACATTGTCTGCCGCCTGCCTGTTGGCGGTGACCGCTGCGCTGTTTGTCTGTACCGCCTCGGCGGTCGGAGTGTTAAGTTGGCGGGCTGTGTTGGCGGTTCCCGCCAGGGTCAGAATTCCATTTTTTGGACCGCCAGCCTGTTGGCGGGTTGGCCGCCGCTTTAACACCGACCGCCAGGGTTAGAATCACCCCCAAAGTTTATTAAACCTCATGAGGTGGTATTACAGTTCAAACAGCACCCTTCGGTAATGTTTGAAGTAGCACACTGAACTAAGAGAGCATGGTCCTTTTATACCCACGCAGGGGCTAAAAGAAGGTGGTACAATTATAGAAGCAAGACTTACATACATATAAGGTGATATGGAAATGCACAGTCGACAGGTAGGAGGGGCTAACAGTTTCAAGGACTAGTTGACACATTACTGTCTGTTACTGATTACTAACAGCTGCAGATCTTACTGGGCATGTGCGAAAGTGGGAGATGCTAAATATAACTTGTCACTAGACAGATTTTCAAGAGTAGTTAACAGAAAGGTAGGACAGAGCACATGGCGAGCACATGGCAGAGAAAATGGCTGCCATGAATATAAAATGGATTCCGCGAAATGTTCACAATAGTTGCTTAATACAAGATGTCTTCCGCTAATGCTTAATCTAATCGCTATTAAATTACAACAAACCCATGGTGTGTGTCTGGGGCAGGGCAAGGAAGAGGCAGGGTCTTTTGTACTACAAAAACTTTCCTTTGAGGATTGCCTACTTCAAAGACAAATTTGAGTATAAGTATTAGACTGCTGACTCCACAATTTTAGATTACTTCTGGATCAAAAGGAACCTCTGCCAAGGAGAAGAGCTTGATGCTTGAGGAGGACCTGCCACTCTGCCTCTTGCTGTGCTGGCCTGCTGCTGCTGTTTATGCCTTAAGAGGGAAAGGACTGGACTTTGCTTTCTGAAATACTGCTTGTGAAGTTTCTCCAAGAGCTTGGACTGAGCTTGCCTTCTGTTAAGAAGTCTCACGGACATCAAGGACTTCACCTACCAGCCCCTGGGTTTGCTTGCTGTAGACCGTAACTCACTGGGTGGTACCTATTACATTTTCGGGATCCCTGGGAGAGAAAGCTGGCCCCAAAACAAGAAGAACCAGGTGCACTGACTCCAGACAAATCCAGGACCAATGTCACTGCCCACTCTGCAATGCTGCCTCCACCCAAAGCCGTGGTCCTCACTGGAGTGTGGTGACCACAACTGATATTGCAGGCCTGACGCCGATGCAGCCCCGCTGACATCCCCGTGACTGAGAGTTCTGAGTGCCATATCACTGACGTCTGTGATGCCCGACTCTGCTGTGACGCCTGTAACCCAGTATCTTAACAGTGACTCGGTGAGGTCACCGAATGCAGCTTGACCCGCAGGATCATCAGGAACCGACGCCTTGCACCGAAGCTGCATCACCTCACCTGCTCTTCAGTAAGGAACAAATGCCTCACCGGATCCAGTGATGCCTCACCTACCCAACTCTGTGCACCAAAGGTATCGTACCTGGGGGTCCTTGTGACTCTGTAACTGGCTTCGCCCTCCCTGTAAGTGGTATCAGTCTGTAGGGAACAACTCCGTCCAAGATGTTGTGATAGTCCCAGTTGGAACTATTGTGTTTTTAAGTGTTTTTATTGGGATTTAATCTTTAAAAAATCATATCTTTACTTGTGTATGTTGGATGTTTGCCATTCTGGTCTTGTTTTACTCAGATAAATATTGTCTATTTGTCTAAACAGGTGTTGAGCGCTTTTGTGGTGTTTTCACTGTGTTACTGTGTGTGTTGGTACAAATACGTTGCCTCTGAGATAAGCCTAACTGTTTGTGCCAAGCTACCAAAGGGGTGAGCAGGTGTTATCTGAGCTTTTGTATCTCCCGTACCCTGACTAGAGTGAGGGTCCCTGCTTGGATGGAGTGCAAACTGACTGCCAACCAGAGACCCCAATTCTAACAATGTAGATGACGTTGCAAATGTTTGGGCCACTTTGCTGAGGGTTGTGGCTGGCGGCTCCTGTACATTATGGTAATGTATTGTAATCAAAGCAGTTGTTCAAGTGTGTTCAGGCACATGCAGTGACCCTATTTGTCTCTGTAATTAAAGCATCGGCACAGGCAAGCAGAGGATGCAGGCCAACACCAGGAGAAGCAGCTGCCCACAGTACCTCCAGTCACGAGACATCAGACACGAAGGGACCCAATGTCCCAGAGGGTGAGGGGAATGCCTCGGAGGACACAGGATCAACATCTTCATCTTTGGATTCTTCCTCCAGTGGCCACTCCCTAGTGGTGCTGGACCCATCAAGACCTGTACCTGTTCCATCCTTTTCTGACACCCACAGTTCCATCTCCACCCTCTCTGTTGCTCCCTACCCAGTTGGCTGTGCTCCCTCACCAAAAAGGGGGGCATCTCCTTTTCATCAGGCACCTCACCTCCTGCAACTGTTATCCCTGCTGCCCTGATTGAGGAGGCTTTTGACCACCTGAGGAGTATCTCTGTGGGTCAGACTGCCATTTTGAATACCGTCCAGATGCAGGACACCATAGCTTCAGCAGGTGGATGCGTACCTAGAAGGCATTCATAGTGCCATGTCTGGCCTACAGAGATCTCTTCAGGCTTTGGCCTCCTCACTGATGGCAGCCTTCCCCCCCCAACAATCCTATCCCCATCACCTTTTACCCATCCAATATTCCTCTTCCTCTACCTGTCCAAAGCACACACATTTGCATGCACCCACCTCAACATACACAAGCAGCACACATAAGCGCAGGCATCACAAGACACACCGGCATGCAAGCACTCAACAGAGGCTACCACAGATGCCACCCCAGCGACCCACACACCACAACCACCATACCACAGACACCACTCCAACACTAACAGACCCACACACACCATACCCCCAGACACCACCCCAAAACCCATAGACACAGCCACCACTCCCACCTTAGCCATACCCTCCACCTCACAGACCCCAAGAAATGCAAATGTCCACACCCACACATGCAACAGACACCACTCAAAACCAAGCATACCTCAGACATGCACACACCAGCACCAACAACACACACTGCCAAGACAAGTACTTCCCCAACTTCCCAACCCCTAATCCCTTATACAGACCCTACCCATTTTCCCAAAGAAAGTTTCCTGTTTGACCTTGCCCTTAGCCCTGTGAAACCACCCTTCCCAAACCAAAAGGACCACACCCACATCTCAACCCATCTCTTCCACACCCAAGACCTACCCTGTCACACCTGCCCCCCCACTGTGAAACCAACCATACCCCTCCTACCCCCTTGAAGAAACCCATCCCTACCAAAGTTAAGGTCATCCCTCCCAAAGTTAAATCCACCCCTCCCTAAACCAAACCCACCCATCTTAAATCTGACCCCACCCCACCCAAGGGGGATCATTGAGGTGCCTGGCATGCCCAGTTGATGACGCTTCCTGTAGAGGTTCCCGTGCCAGTGGTCAGTGAGTCAAGTTGTGGTACACAGCAATGCAAAAGGAGTTATATTTGTGGACTAGCATGTGGCCTTAATGCATTAAAAAGTTTTGTTATTAAACCCAAAGCTGTTTTTTGAGTTCACATTTGGCCTGCCATTACTTTTCTACCCTTTTGCTGTTCCTGAGTAATTTGTGATATACAGTATACCTACAGATGTGTTTGATTCACCCTGTTTGCTGCTCCATTTGATGTGTTTGGCAAGATATGACCCATTGCAAGGGGAGGTGTTCAATGGATGTATATGTGGGTAGTAATCCAATTAGGGTGTCATTGCATTGTGTGTTGTTTGATGTGGTAAATATTTTATCTTGGCTGGGCCAATGTCAACATCTATTGGGTTACATTTGTCCCCCTGATGTAGACTGTACATTCATATCATGTGTTCAAGCTAGAATTTTGGGCCTTATTTATACTTTTTGGTGCAAAACTGCACTAACTAAAAGTTTAGTACATGTGGCCCAAAGTGTTGTTTCAGTGCGAAGGAGCATGAAATACTTGTGAGAGAGGTGACGGAGCCCCAACATCAACTCTTCATCACTTCTAAATTGCCAATTGGTAAGAGAGAGGCAATCTGGTGGCAGATAGTTGATTAACAGTGTGAGAGAGGTGAGGAGAACTGTAACTGAGTGCAAGAAACGCCTGCCTGATTGCAAGCGAAGGACAAAGGAAAATATGGCAAGAAACAGGAAGGCAGCACTGCAAACTGGAGGTGGTAGTCCAGCACCACAAGACGACCTCTTTAATGCTAAATTGTCGAGTGCAAGAAGGGGGAGGCACATAGGACACACTCAATGCATGTCTAAGGAGCGCAGAGGGACACATTGCACATGAAGCAAGTTGCATCATGCAGACATAAGTTACACATGTACTTATGCCTTGGTAGTGCAATGCACCACACCACATACTCAATCACCAGGGCTAAATACCTGCATGTATATTTGCAGTATTTAGGATGGAAGGAATGTCTAATGACTGTGCCTTTGGTTGTGTCATCACAATATCCCTTGCATATAGTCAAATAAACCCTACCAACACGACCAAGACATCAGAGACTAGGAAGTCAATCAATACTATTCCTGGGGTTACATCATGGTGGTGTCCCTTGGAGTAACACCTTACAACTGCCTTGCCTCATTGCCCAAACATATGTGTGCTGCATCTTACAGCACACAATTCATTGCAAACGTTTCCAACAGTACCCAGACATGTGCCGGTAGCACCACCACCCGCTCATTAACAATACATCCACAGAAGGCAGCCACCACTCCATCGTGTAGGAAGGATGCCCCCTGGGTGCAGGAAAAATCAGTCTGAGCAGGCGCTGGGGGAATAGCAGGGTGATCCTGTATCACTGGAAACATGCCACTACCCAGTGCAACTAAACTGGTGTAGTGTGGAGCCACATATTTTGATGCTGATCAGAACTGTTCCACTACAGAAAATATGTACCTGTAGGAGGCTGGCCTGATTTGTAGTGGGCACATAACGTACTTACACCTTATACAGGTCCAGTTATCCCTTATAAGTGAAATGTAGGCAGTGTCTAGAAGCCAGGCTCTCTAAGGGTACTGTGGATGAGCAGCCAAGTCCTAACTGGACGACATGCAAACATCATACAATACCACTGTAGTCACACAGTACTCACACACATGAAAAAAATAGTCAGTGTTACAAAAATAAAGGTACTATATTTTAGTGACACAAATGCAAAAAATACCATAGGAACTACACTCCCTTAGTAGGTCAGTAATACACAAATTATATACACTAGTATGCAGAAATAGCTGTAAAAACATTTAAAAAACAGTGCAAATACTGAAAATCACAAGAGTTAGAAATGGGCCTGGGGGAACACAAACATACTAGGAAAGTGCAATACGAAAGTCGGTTTCCTACCTAGGCAGGTGTAGTGTGTAGAGGGGTGCTGGGAGTATTAGAAAACATCACAGGTAAGTAATAGAACCCATCCAGAGCCTAGGAAAGCAGGTGTAAATTACAGTACCTTTCCTAGAACACCCAAGAACATGAGCAAGAAGATATTGCAAGGACCAGAAGAGACTTCTAGACACCAACAATGGATTCCTGGCACTGAAGACCTGTGGAAGAAGGGGACCAAGTCCAAAAGGCACAGAAGAGTCCAGGGATGTGGGTTCCAGGTTGGTACAGACGATGTCCGACGCTGGGTGGATGATGGCAGTCTGATTTGCTTTGCTGGATTCCACCAACAAGCCTTGGCACTTCAAAGCTTGTTGTTAGGGGGAAATGGTGCTGCCCGGGACCATGAGGGGCCTGGTCGACTATACCCAGGAGGAGGAGTCAGAGGGGGCTCTCAGAAACTCAGAGAGCCCTCAGAAGACCAGGCAGCCTGCACAGGAGTCCCACTGCACGGGGACCAAGAAGGTGCAAAAGGGTTCCACGTAGCACTACAACAAAGGGTCCCACGCCGCCGGGGGACAACGCAGGAAGTTGTGTGTCGCAGGGTAGAGTGCTGGGGGCCGGAGCTACACTATGCACAAAGAACCTTATGGAAGAATGCCAACAAGCCTTGGCAACTACACAACACACAGTACACAGGGGTATTGTCTTGATTGGGGAGGCAAGCTCTTACCTCCAACAAAGTTGGACAGTTGGACATCAGGACCGTTGGGACTACTTCAGTCCACCATCTGTGATGCAGGATCCACGCAGCTCATCAGGAGAGGGGTCCCACACAACCGGTCGTCATTGCAGAGAGGTGCCTGCTGAAGCAGAGGAGTGACTCCTTCACTCCAAGGGAGATTCCTTTGTACTTCTGGTGCAGGCTGAAGATAGGCTGCACTCGGAGGATGCACAACCGGGAAACAGTTGCAGTTGCTGGCAGTAGCTGAAGATACAATGTTGCAGAAGTCGTCTTTGCTTCTTTGTTGCAGTTTGTAGAGTTCCTGGAGGGTCCAGATGCAGTTTCTTCAGTGAAAAGGTGAAGCAAAAGATGCAGAGGATTCCTGCTGGAGTCTTGCAATCCAAATCTGAAGAACCACCCAAGAGAGAGACCCTAAATAGCTGTCAACACCAGGACAGTGTGCGCTCTACGGGCATCTAGAATGCAAAAATCCAACACTCGCAAGATAATGTAATTTATGCATTGTGATGATATGTTATTGTTTAACATTTTGCATTGCAGAATTCCATCCAAAAGATTCATTTTTAAGGTGCTTATAAATACTGTACATTTGCAATGTATTGCTGTAGACATTCAGAGTGTGTTAGGGTGTGGTCCCTTTCCAGGGCCTTCTAGAGACTTTCCCTGCAACATGCCTGGGCGTGGTTCTAGGCTGGGCCAAGACTCTATAAAAGAGAGTCAGCCCAACTTCCAGTGCTCACTATTCAGAGGTCCCGGTGCAGAGCAGCAGCTTCTTCCTGAGCTCCTGTCCCGGCGGCCTATTTGGATTTTCCAGTCTTCTGCACTCATCTCTCATTGGTGATCACTGTTTCCAGGCGGTAAGAAGGGGGTTTGGAAATTTTCCAACACCGTAATTGAGAATTTTCATATTCTTGATTTTAATTCTTAAATGAATAACAGATTACTTGTGCGCTGCCATTTTTTGACATTTGTATGGTGGTTTGCAAATAGGGAGAACGCGCAATTTATTCCATAAAGATTTGACTTCGTTATTACATTGTTGTTCATTACGTGCTGATATTTCTTGACATTTACATGATGTTTTACGAGTTGGCAAGACGTGCAACTTGTTTCATGAGCATTTAATTTTGTTGTTCATTGCGCGCTACCTTTTCTTGACATTTACATGGTGGCTCACTTCTCGTGTGTAATTCATGCTGTTCATTGTGCGCTACCATTTTCTGGCATTTACATGGTGGCATTCGAATCGGCAACACACGCGATTCTTTCCTTGAGTGTTTTTTCATGTTATTCATTCTGCGCTACCATTTCTTGGCATTTGCATGGTGGCATTTGAATCGACATGACGCATGTTTTTTTTTCCTGAGTGCTTTTCATGTTGTTTATTGTGCGCTACCATTTCTTGGCATTTGTATGGTGGCATTTGAATCGGCAAGACGCGCAATTCTTTCCTCGTGTATAAATAATGTAAATTACTGTGCGCTACCATTCTAAGGCATTTTCTTGGTAGCATTTCAAGTTGACACGTCGCATGATTTATTCCTTGAATCTACGTTGTATGATTTCATGGTGCACAATCCTTTACGGTGTTTAATACTCATATAAAAATCTGCAATATGCGCAATTCACTTTCCAATGTTTTTTCTGAGATGAACACAACAATACCAGAGTTCTAGATGTAATGCTGTGTGTTCCTGATATGTATTCTTAAAAGGAGATTCATATGGTTGTTTAGAAATTGCTCAGAGTGTTTCCTGATTCTCATGCTAAAGAAAGTACTTGAATCTGAAAGTCCTATTTAACTTTTCCTGTTTCCTCCTCAGGTATTCGGTCATCTAAAGCCTAGTCAGTTTTAGGACTATTCTAGGGTTGTTCATGTTTTTTCGGAAAAGACGAAGCTTAGAGTTGTAGCATGGTACTGATTTCATGAGATGTAATTTTGATGTTGTGTTTTAACCTTTTGCTTCCTACAGGTCTCCTTCCCAGCTGTTCCCGTCCTAATCCCCTTTTCCCCACTTGGACTCTCTTAGACTCTGTGATAAATCTAATCAGAGTATTGGAGCTGTCTTGTGGTGGAAGTGTTGGGAACGTGCACGGACCCCGAGGATCTGGTGACTCTGACAATAGCCCTGAAAAGGGGGATTGGTCAGCTAAACAGGTAAGCACCTATCAGGGGAGGGCTCTGGTGTCACCTGTTGGCACTGGCCACTCAGCTGCTCCCAGAGTGCCCTGACAACTTGGAATCCAAGATGGCAAAACCCAGGGACCCTCTGAAGGAGCTCTGAGCACCATCGCTGGGGTGGTGATGGACAGGGGAGTGGTCACTCCCTTTTCCTTTTTCCAGTTTCGCACCAGAGCAGGGACTGGGGGTCCCCGAACTGGTGTAGACTGGATTATGCAAAGAGGGCACCATCTGTGCCCCTCAAGGCATTTCCAGAGACCTGGGGAGGCTACCCCTCCCAAGTCTGTAACATCTATTTCCAAAGGGAGAGGGTGCAACAACCATCTCCCAAAGGAAATCCTTTGTTTTGCCTTCCTGGGCTTGAGCCGCTCAAGCAACAGGAGGGCAGAAACCTGTCTGAGAGGTGGCAGCAGCTGGGGCTGCCTGGAAAACCTTAGGAGCCCCCAGAGTGCATGGACTCATACAACCAATGCTTGCAAAGGCCTTGGGCTATGATTCCAACATGTTTGATACCAAACATGGCTATGTTCGGATTTACCATTATGTTGCTGGACATAGGTAGTGGCACTCATGAAGTCTGGGAAAATGGTCCTGGAGGTCGTGGGGACACCTGTGCTAGTGCAGGGGTGCCTTCACACACAGGTATTCTGCACCCTGGCCTCAGGGCCTGCTATAGGGGTGACTTATAAGTCACCTGGTACAGTTTAAATGGCAGTGAAAGGGTTCATGCACCCTTTCATGCAGGCTGCAATGGCAGTCCTGAAGAAGCCTTTGCATGGGCTCCCTATGGGTAGAAAAAGAAATGCTGCAGCCCATAGGGACCCCCTGGAACCCCAATGCCCTGGGTACTTAGGTACCATATACTAGGGACTTATAAGGGGGCACAAGTATGCAAAATTTGGGTGAAATATCGGGTTACCAGTATGCAGTGACAACGTTTAGAGGAGAGCGAGCATAATCACTGGGGTCCTGGTTAGCAGGATCCCAGTGAACACAGTCAAGCACACTGACATCAGGCAAGAAATGGGGGTAACCATGGCAAAAGAGGGTACGGTTCCTACAGTACCACAGATGGCAAACTGTAGGTCACAACAAATACAGACTGAGTCCACAACTACTCTGACACAACCATGTGAGAAACATAGGAATGGGGAAATAACCACACACATTCAACACATGGTGTATCACTGTGAACATAATGGTGTACAATTTCACACTGACATGCAGGGGATGGTGCATATGCACGTCTGGTGTTGATAAGACTGTCAGTGCAGTGTATCCTTTGCAGTTGGCAGTATGAGTCACACGTTGGTATGGCGGGTTGAAATCTGTCTGCTCATGGTAGCTCTGTGGGGCACTTAGCACAACATTGTTGATGGATCAAGTAGAGTCAGTGCCAGTCTTGGGGTGCATTGGGTGTAACAGGACACGCTGCTCTTAGCTCTGCAAATCAAGCAGTGGAAAGGGCAAAGGGACAAGGCATGGGTCGCCCTGCACTGCCCATGCCAGGTGCATGGGCTGTGCATGGTCACCCAGGGGCACAACCACACCACATCACCACCAACCTTTGCATGGGGGTTTCACCGCCATGCAAAGATTGGTGGCAAAGCGGGAACATACCTGGAGGGTAGCGCTGATCGTATTACTGGTTATGTGTTATAAGACAGGTGGCATTGCCAGTCTGTAAGCTGCCAACAACCTACTAGTGCAAGGCCACTGGCCCATGGGGAATTCCGCAGGGACAATGTGTGCCACTACCACCTGCGCTGTTGGGGGTGGTCATATAGACAATGGCAGTCAGGTGGTCATAGGACTTTCAGACTTGTAATGATGGTCCATGTAGGCACCAGTATGACTACCTGCAAAATCACCATCAAACTAGCTCGAGGCCCTGTCCTAACTTCAACTCCAGTTCACTGGCTATTTCCATAAACTAATTTACCATCAGGCACTGTCATATAGGAAATGATATACACAGCAAAAAATGATACCCATGCTGGCCATCCCTGTGTCCACCCCTGTGCCTGTGTCAATTTAGCTGCACTGCCACTATGCTCCATCTCTTGCATCATAGTGCAAGGATGGCTGCATTGAGGGGTACATCATAGTTGTGTAGGAAGGCGCACCTTCCAGCACAGACAGAAGATGAAATAGAAATCTGCTAGGTCCATGTGTGCTGTGCAATGTAGCACACATACATATAGATCAACATGAGGAGCTATCAAAGGAAACAACAGCATATTGTCTTGGCAATGCCATCCCTGTGGCGGTGCAAGGTTTCAGTACCGCCCAGGTGTATGTGAAACATGTAAAACTGGGACAGCAGCATATTGCAATGTGTGTTGCTGTGGCCTGACCACTGCAACACCCATTGCAAGGCCCAACCATGCAAATGGATGCATAGGGAGGGTTGACAATAACAAGATGGTTTCAAGCCACAAAAAGGATATCCATCCCACCTAATAGATATGATGCAGCCAATTGCGCCACCTAAGCTTCCCCCCATGTGACACTCAGGTGGGCAAAGGGCTGATAGACTGCAACCATGATGTACAGGAATAATGTTTGGGAAGTAAGATGACAATGATCCCCAATAGCAAGTCAGTGACGTGACATGTCAACAGCCAGAACACAGAAAGATTGATTTTACACCATCTCAGTGCAGAGGATGATGGCTCTCCTGCTGATCTGCCTGTCCTGGAGATCCGTGATTATCTGGATGACTGGCTGACAACCATCAGCCAAGAGACCCTCCAAGAAGTCCTGGTCTGCCTCCAGACACCACCTCCAGTCGCAAGTAGGACAAATATTGTAGCAGCCATCCCAGATACCTCACCCAACACCACAATAGTACAACCTGCCAGCAAAGACACAGCTCAGGGCTCCAAGAACCCAGGAACCAGGTTTGAGAGGACAGTGGTAAGAGTCCAGAGGGAACTGGCCAAGCAGGTGTGGGTGGCAATGGAGACTGCGGCAGTCAGGCTAGAGGGTATGCACATGTGCCTCGTTACTGCCAATTAACATACTGCAGCCAAATGAGGCACACTCTACCCACTGCATGGAGTCCAGCAGTGTCTGAGGGACATAGCTGCTGCCATGAGGTAGAGGCCACAACAACTGCCCACCCAGACTGGCAGCAGCATGATTGACAAGAAGATGGACTCCATGCACTGGGAAGTGGCCTCCCTCAGGGCAGACATGACTGCCTACCACCGGGATGTTGCTGCTATCCTAAAAAATCAGCAGCTCCTCCTTGCTGCAGTGATGCCATATGTTGCTCCACAGATGGCAGCTGCCGGGAATTGGGAATCCACATCTCCAACCACTGAAGTATTTGTGGCCCCCTCTACATCCCCACCACAACTATCAGGGACAGAGGAGACACTACACACATAGGAGGATGAAGATGTGGGACAGATCATGTGCACTCTTAAGAGTTCCAGGTAGCACCAGCCCATTGGCAATGTTCTCCTTTGTCCTATGCTTGAGATCCTGCCAGTGTTAGTACAGTTGGATATGTGCGCTCTTCACCCACACATTGTTGACCTGTCTGCTGTGGACTGTCATTGTCTCTCACTTACCAACTGGCAATTATTGTTCCTCCGCACTTAACAACACTTCACCCAAGCATGTTCCATGACATGTCCCTCAACCTTGGACTTGTGTTGTGTCACAATTGTATGGATTTCACAAGTGGGGTCACTGACCTAGACATTGTATATATCGTACTACGACACTTGTAAATAAACACCTCCTACACAAACAGCATGTCTTTGTGTATTGTGATACATCTACTATGATTATTAATTGTGATGTGTAACCATGTCATTAGTCACAAAATGTCAGTACAAGAGTGCAGGACTAAGGGGGCACATACCTAAACACATGGTCTCAACATGACAAATGTCAATGCTGGTCTCATCCCCTACAAGAGATTCACTGAGTATGTCAAAAATTAAGAACACATGTGTTAGACCTGACAGCCTTAGGGTAGTCACCCCCAACTTTTTGCCTGCCTCCCTCCACTGCTTGACACTGTTTGTTCTGGTTTTAGGACTCTGCACACTTTACCACTGCTAACCAGTGCTAAAGTGCATATGCTCTCTCCCTTAAAACATGGTAACGTTGGTTCATTCCCAATTGGCATATTTGATCTACCCGTAAGTCCCTAGTAAAGTGCCCAGGGCCTGTAGATGGAATGCTACTAATGGGCCTGCAGCACAGGTTGTGCAACCCACATAAGTATCCCCTTACCATGTCTCAGGCCTGCCATTGCAGTTTCACTTTCACTTCGACTTGCAATTTAAAAGTACTTGCCAAGCCTTAAACGCCCCTTTTTCTACATATAAATCACACCCAAGGTTGGCCCTAAGTAACCTATAGGGCAGGGTGGCTGTGTGGGTAAAAGGCACAACATACATCTGTGTGCTTTATATGGCCTAGTAGTGGAAACGTCCTAAATTTGTTTTTCCACTGCTGTGAGGCTTGCTCCTTTTATAGGCTAACCTTAGGGCTACCCTCATAAACTGTTTGAGTAGTAGATTCTGATTAGAAAGGTGTAAACTGGTCATATTTTGTATGGCCAGAATGGTAATACAAAATCCTGCTGACTAGTGAGGTTGGATTTTATATTACTATTTTAGAAATGCTACTTTTAGAAAGTGAGCATTTCTATGCACTTAAATTCTTCTGTGCCCTAGAGCCTGTCTTCAGTCCATGTCTGGGATGGGCTGGTTGACAGCTCCCTTGTGAATTTCACCCAGACAACCACAAACACAGGATGCTCAGTCACACCTGCTCACATCTGCATACAGATTGGGTCTTCCTGGGCTGCAACGGTGGAGGCCTGACACTTACATTTCAAAGGACAGTGGCCTGCCCTCACCAAATGGACTGCCAGATCCCCTACTGGGACCCTGGCAGGGGTACTGAAAGGGGACCTAGTGCACTTCTAAGCCACTCTTTGAAGTCTCCCCCACTTCAAAGGCACATTTGGGTATATAAACTGGGTTCCTGACCCTACCAAATTAGACACTTCTTGGGACAGACACTCTGCACCAGAGCCTGCAACCTGCCACGAGAAGCTGCCTGGCTGTCCAAAGGACTCACCTGGACTGCTTTGCAGTAAAAAACTGCTGCCTTGCTCTTGCCATGCTGCATTGTTGGCCTGTGGCTCTGCTGAGAAGTGCTCTCCAAGGGTTTGGACTGAGCTTGCCTCCTATTCCTGAAGTCTCAAGGCCAAAAAGACTTAGGCCCTCATTCTGACCTTGGCGGTCGGCGGAGAGGCGGCGGTCGGACCGCGAACAGACCGGCGGTCAGAAAAATGGCATTCTGACCGCGGCGGTCACTGCCGCGATCGACCGCCACTTCCCCACTCCGACCGCCACGGCGGTCATGACCGCCGGGCTGGAGTTTGCGCACTCCGGCCCGGCGGTCGTCCCAAGACCGCCAACGGCATCATGACCCTGCCTACCGCCGCGGTTTCTGGCGGTCGGGAACCGCCATGCGAACCATGGCGGTAAGCACTATTGGGGCCAGGGAATTCCTTCCCTGGTACTGATAGGGGTCTCCCCCACCCCCCACTATCCACCCGAGTCCTCCCCCCACACCCTCCACCCCCCTGCCACCCCCCAGAGGTGGTACGAACCCCCTCCCCACCCCCACCCCGACATGCACATACATGCACCCCGACATGCACACACCCCCAACATGCACATATACACACCCCCTACACACACATACACAACGGGACACATACCCGCACACATACATGCAGACATGCGCACCTGCCGAACAGCACACATTACCCATAGACACAGCAGCACCCCCCGCCCGCATACACGCACTCACACACCCCCTCTACACACTCACACGCACACCCCCATGCACGCCCACATCACACAACACCCCCCCTCCCCCTCCCCTCACGGACGGTCAACTTACCTTGTGCGTTGGTCCTCCGGGAGGCGACGGGAGCCATGGGGAGGTGACCGCCAACAGAACACCGCCAACAGAACACCGCCACACAGATATGTGGGTCGTAATTCTGTGGGCGGTGTTCTGCTGGCGTGGCGGTGGAGGTTGACCAGTCTCCACTTTTCCGCCGACCGCCAGTGTGGCTGCTGGCGGTTTCCCGGCGGAACGCTCCCAGCGGTCGGAATGCGCACAGCGGCATACCGCCGCGGTCGGCGGTCTTCACCGCGGCGGTAACTCGGCGGTCTCGCGAAAAGACCGCCAAGGTCAGAATGAGGGCCTTAATCTCTGCAAGAAAACTCCTTGTGCTGTGAAAATCGACGCACAGCCTGCCAGAATCAATACAAAGCCTGTCCAGCGGTGAGAAAATCACTGCATCGCCAAACCGAAACAACGCAGCATGGCTCCCCAAATGGAGATCGACACAGCGCCAATGTTGCGACTGGAACTTCGACGCACAGCCTACCGGATCGATGCATCGCCAAGTCGAAATGATGCAGCTTGACTTCCTGCGAGAGGAATCGACGCAACGTCAACCGTGTGGAAGAAATTCTGCCTCATCACCCACCAGATTGACGCAACAGCTGTGACTTTGTCCCACACGCTCAGGATTTCCACACATTGTCCCTGGGCGTCAAAAGACCCCACATCGCAAAGAGGATTAAAGCCTGCACGCTGGAATTCAACACAAACCTTTGGCGCCTGGAAAAGAATCAATGTATTGTCTGTGTGCCCCCAGAAAACCGACGCACACCTACCTTTTTCCACGCATCCCCTTCTCTGCAGTGTTTGTGCGTGTAATTTTGACGCAAATCAGGTAATTTGTGCTTGCAAGAGACAATTGTTGCTTTTGAGAACTAAAGACTCTTCTTATCATTACAAAAGTGATATTTCAACTTGTGATTATCAAATCTTGAGTGTTTTGAGCTTAATTCAAACAGATAAATACCTTATATTTTTTCAACCCTGTGTGGTGTTTTTTTGTAGTGTTCTCACTACGTTATTGCATGATTTATTGCCCAAATTTTTACACTTTGCCTTCTAAGTTAAGCCTGACTGCTCAGTGCCAAGCTACCAGAGGGTGGGCACAGGATAATTTGGATTGCATGTGACTTACCCTGACTAGTCTTGTGGTCCCTATTTGGACAAGGGTTTATACTTCTGCCAAATAGAGACCCTATTTCTAACAACATGTATGCTTTACTCATTACATATGGCAGGAATGGCTGTATAACAGTTCTAGGGCAATATCGTCAGCTGAGAGTACCAGTAGAACACATTGGTGTGGTACAGAGGTACCTAACCTCATTAGTGATTGCCACTGGTCAGTTTAGCAGGATAGAGTTCAAATGTAGGCTGTTGTCAGATGTGCCACAGTTCCCAACATTCCTACACAGGACCCCAATACTGACAGCTGAATTACACACCTACCTGTCCAATACAAAGTAAACATAGTCACCTTGAGTGGTGGGTACACTGGATGGCAGATGCATGGACAAGTAGATGTGCTGTTGCTGCCAATGTGACAGCTCAGTTGTCAGTAGGTGATGCACATGTCAAGAGAGGGATTGGGAGGCAGGACGGAATCCTTAGGCCAACACATAATTTGCACTGTTCACTCATGGGAAGACCCTGAGACACAAGCATATAACACAGAATGTATAGAAGTAAGCAATTTATTTTATTAAGTATTAAACTAAACTAAAAACATTATTAAAACCTGCCCTATCCTAAACTCAACTATTCTAACAATACTTAACCAACAACTAAAGCTAACTACCCTATGCTAAACTTAACTAACACATTTAACACCACACTCTAAACATTGGCTCCCCTAAAGTCACAATACACATGCCGGACAACATATACTAATACTACACATTTACTAACTAAATCGAAACAAATATATTTGTTATTTTATATATATATATATATATATATATATATATATATATATACATTTTATGATAGAAAACACATAGATACTCTAACATGACCCCCCTCCCACCCAATCAATCAATCAAAAAATTTATAGAGTGTGCTACTCACCCGTGAGGGTCTCAAGGCGCTGGGGGGGTGTCACTGTTCGAACAGCCATGTCTTGAGTTTCTTTCTGAAAAGCAGGAGGTCTTGGGTCTTGTGGAGGTTGGTGGGGAGGGAGTTCCAGGCCTTGGGGGCGAGGTAGGAGAAGGCCTGCCTCCTGTAGTGGTGCGTTGAATTTGGGGAATTGTGGCGAGTGCGAGGTCGGCAGATCGGAGGTGGTGGTTGGGAGTGTGGAAGTTCACTCTTTCGTTGAGGTAGGTTGTGCCGGCGTTGTGGAGGGACTTGTGCGCGTGGATGAGGATTCTGACAGTGATCCTCTTGTCGATGGGGAGCCAGTGAAGGGATCTTAGGTGTGATGAGATGTGCTCATTGTGAGGGAGGTCCAGGATGAGGCGTGCGGCTGTGTTCTGGATTCTCCGGAGTTTGAGTTTGAGTGTGATGGCGGCGTAGAGGGCGTTTCCTTAGTCCAGCCTGCCGCTGATGAGTGCGTGGGTGACGGTCTTTCTGGTCTCTATGGGAATCCACTTGAAGGTTTTTTTCAGTGTGCAGAGTGTGTTGAAACAGAAGGAGGTGACGGCATTGATTTGCTGGATCATGGAGAGGGAGGGGTCCAAGATGATGCCAAGGTTGAGTGCGTGGTTTGCGGGGGTAGGTGCGGGGCCTAGGGCGGTGGGCCACAAGGAGTCGTCCCATATGGTTTTGTTGGGGCCAAAAATGATTATTTTGGTTTTGTTGGAGTTGAGCTTGAGGTGGTTAGCTGTCATCCAAGTGGTGGTGTCAAGAAGTGCAGCGTGGAGGTTGGTTTTGGCGGTAGTAGGGTTGCGGGTGAGGGAGATGATGAGTTGGGTGTCGTCTGCGTAGGAGAAGATGGTGATTCCGTGTGGTCGGAGGATGTTGGCGAGCGGGGTTATGTAAATGTTGAAGAGGGTGGGGCTGAGGGAGGGTCCCTGGGGGATCACCGCAGCTGATTTTGGTGGCAGTGGAGTGGAAAGGAGGGAGGCGGACATTATGGGTTCTGTTGGTGAGGAAGGAGGTGAGCCAGTGTAGGGCTTTGTGTCGAATCCCTGTGTTGTGGAGGCGTGTGCGGAGTGTATGGTGGCAGACAGTGTCAAAGGCCGCGGAGAGGTCCAAGAGGATGAGTGCGACGGTCTCTCCCTTGTTGACTCTGGTTCTGATGTCGTCAGTACATGCGATGAGGGTGGTTTCCGTGCTGTGGTTCTTGCGGAACCCGGACTGGGAGGGGTGGAGTATATTGTTTTCCTCAAGGAATTGGGATAGGCGGGTGTTTACTAGTTTTTCAGTGACCTTGGTGGGGAAGGGGAGGAGAGAGATGGGGCAGTAGTTGGAGAGATCGTCTGGGTCAGCTTTGGGCTTTTTTAGGAGTGCAGTGATTTCTGCGTGCTTCCAGGGGTCTGGGAAGGTGGCGGTGTCAAATGAGGTGTTGATTATGTTGCGAAGCTTGGGGGCGATGGTTGGGCTGGCTTTGTTGTAGATGCGATGGGAGCAGGGGTCAGAGGGGGATCCAGAGTGGATGGAATTCATTGTTATTTCAGTTTCTTCGTCGGTGGTTGGGGCCCAGGTGCTTAGTAGGTTGGGTGTGTGTGAGGGGGGTCTGTGTTGGATGTGTGGGGGGATGTGTGTGGTGGGTGTGTATGTGGTGTGAAACTATTGTGTATGTCTAAGATTTTGCGGTGGAAGTGGTTTGAGAGGGAGTCGCAGAGGAGTTGTGTGTGCGTGGGGTCTATGTTGCTGGCTTTGGGTTTGGAGAGCTCTTTGATGATGGTAAAGAGTTCCTTGCTGTTGTGGGAGTTACTGTCTATGCGTTCCTTGTAGTATGCTCTTTTGGTGGTGCGTATGAGTTGGTGGTGATTGCGAATGGAGGTTTTGAGGGTGGAGAAGTTAGTGGTTGAGTGTTCCTGTCACCAGGCTTTCTCTGCTTTGCAGCATTTGTGCTTGGAGTCATGGAGTTCAGTGGTGAACCATGGGACGTTCTTTATGTTACGGGTGGTGATGTTTTTTCTGAGGGGGCTAGTGAGTCTGCGCAGGTGGTGATCCATTTTGCGAGGTTGTGGGCAGCAGTGTAGGGGTTGTTGGTGTGGGTGGGGGGGTTCTGCGCTAGTTGGGAGTTCAGGTGTTCTATGGGGATCTTGTCCCACAAGCGGTAGGGTGTGGTGTGTTGGTGGTGATGTGTGGGGGGTTTGGCGAAGGAGAAGTGGACGAGGTGGTGGTCGGTCCAGTGGAGTTCGGTGGTGTGTGTGTAGGTTTTGTGTTGGCTCGAAGTGAAGATTGCGTCTAGTCTGTGTCCTGCTGAGTATGTGGGTGCTGTGACCAGTTGTTTGAGTCTGAGGTTGGTGAGGTTGTCTACGAGGGAAGAGGAGTTGTGGTCTTGAGGGTTCTCCAAGTGAAAGTTGAAATCACTGAGGAGGATGTAGTCTGTGGAGAGGAGTGCGTGAGGGCTGATGGTGTCGGCGATGGTGTCGCAGTAGGGGGGGCATGGCCCTCTTTATATGAATGTACCTCTGAGGGTGGTATTGTTGTTTATGTGGATTAGGAAGTGCATGTGTTCTGCGCTGTCGAGGGTGTCATGTGTGTTGGTGGTGACCTTAATGGTGTCTTTGTGCAGGATGACGATGCCACCTCCTGGTTTGTTTAGGCAGTCTTTACGTTGGAGTTTGTACCCATCAGGGGTGGCTGTGGCTATGTCGGGCTCAGATGAGTGGTTCGTCCAGGTTTCTGTGAGGAAGACGATGTCAGGTGAGTGTGATGTGATGAGGTCCCAGAGTTCTATGGCATGTTTGTGTAGGGATCGGGTGTTTAGGAGTCGGCAGTTGAGATGGTTGTTGTGTTGTGCAATGGTATTGGTGTGGGTGCTTGTGGTGTTGCTGTGGGTTGTGGAGGAGTTGTTGTGGAGTGTGTTCAGATTGTGGTATTTTTTGTGGTGGGGGCTGTTGGGGTGTGCAGGAGTCTGTTGCGTTGAGGTTGTGGTGTTTGGTGTGGGGCGCTGGGGTTGGTGTGGGGCGTGTGGGTGTTAGAGGTATGAGAGGTAGAGCAGGAGAATCAGCAGGCGTAGCAGGTGAAGGGTCCCTGTGTGTATGTGGGGTTGGTTTGGGTGCATGCGGGCGTGGTCCTGGGTTGAGGGAGTGGAGTGTGTTTCTGGGGGAGTCTTGGCTGTGGGGACCAGGGGGACTGGCCATGGGCGGCCGCCATTAAGAGGGTGGGGTGGGAGGGTGGAGCAGCTGAGAGGAGGGAGGGAGGGCCAATGGGTGTGCGTGGGGGGTGGGGTCGCAGGGGAGGCAGCGGCAGGGGAAACGGAGACCAGCCGGAGCCAGTGAAGAGGAAAAACGGGCGGGAGAGAGAGAGCAAAGCGAGAGCTAAGAACATGGGGGGCAGGGAGGCAGAAAAGCGTGGTGCAGAGGATCACAAGAGGAGTAGGAGGCTAGGCAAAAACGGCATATACAGAATACAAAAAATACAACACGGCATATACAGAGTGCAGAAATGGAAAAACACTAAAGGATTACTTACACGGTAAACCAGAGCTGCCTATCACTAGGCACCAGGGATGGGGCGCAGGCGGGTGCCTGCAGGTGGAGTAGGGCCTCGAACTGCTGTCCAGGCAGCAGTTGGATGGATCAGGGGCACGGGGGCTGGCTGGTGGAGCCAAGTGGACTCCTGGCCAGAACCAGGTCAGGGAGTCACACCCACCCACCAATTAACAAATCATAAGTAAAAAAAACACCCCCCAAATCCACATATCCTTTCTAATCTATATACTTACACTAACGTATCACTAACCCCCTAAAACCCACAATAAAACATGATTCAAAATCAGAAGGGAGGGGACAGAACTTGGAGGCAGCACTTCACAGATCATTCAAAGTTTGGCCTTCTTTAGTTTTTTCTTGATGAATTTCAGCCTCTTGGTGTTCACAGCCACCTCCTCCTCCAAGTTGTCCAGACATTTGAGTACCAGGGTAACGTCCCTCTGCTGATCCTGCAGCAATTGTGTGTCCATGGCAGCAGGTGGTGTGGGCTGTTGCACTGATGTTGAAGTAGTTGCAGCCGATGCTGTGGGTGTGGTGTCAGCTGTGCCTCCCTGCACTGCTGAGGAGCTGGATGTCTTCTATGCCTTCTTAACCAGTGTGGTGACCCCTTGTGGGAATGCCCGTCATTCCCCCATTGCCCTCTCTGCACCGTAGCAGCGAGCCATTCGTCTGAACCCAGACTCCACTGCCAGGATATGGCGGTACCTCACTGTCATCTATTGGAACACGCGCAGCTCATCATTAGTCATGTTGGCAGCTGTAAAATGGAGACAGGCACCCATCAGTGTCAGCATTGTGTGGAGTCTGTACAGATTAGTAGCTTACACTACTAAATCTAATTACACATGCACTCAGACTCACATTCCAGTATAGACAATGGCCCTGATAAATGTAACAACAACGCTGCCTTAGCATCATATTATTGACACTAAAGCGACGCAAACCGAGAAAATAAACCAAATATTTGGAAGTGTGCATCACTTTTGTGTAATAAAGAATAATGCAAAGGCAGTGCTACCTTTACATAGATATGGCACAAACTTCCTCACCATCTGTGTCTATTTCCAACCATACATCACCAGTAACCTGGACATGTTTTTGGGAGGAGGGGATGCTGTTGGAAACCATAAGAGTTCAAAGCTGACAGGTACACATGCAAGCCTGATCAATATGAATGGCACCTACACTGTGAGCATCACTTCTACCCACAAATTCGGTATTCCTCTCCCCCTGAGCCTGAGGGGGGATGGCCATGCAATCCATCATCTCAACTTTCCTGGTCATCCACCAAGGTATGCCCACTCATACATGGAGTAAAGGAGCAGACCACATGTTGGGAGGGCTGACAACTAGGAAGCTGGTATCCAAAGGTCTATCACATCTACATTCATGTGTCCAGGTGTAGACACCCATCAATACCTGATCTGCCACAACTTCAAACCCATTTCCATGCCAGCAAACGTTTGGCCTTGACCTGCAAGCAAGCTAGTTACATTCCACATAAGTGTTACATACATGGCGTGCAAACGACAGAGCGCCATGCTGGGGGACTATTGCCAGCCCAGTCCTCCATCTTCATGACAATACAGAGATGCACAAAATTGTGTTAGATATGGTGCATCCCTGTGTTGTGTGAATGATGGAGTGAGCCACAGCCAATATTCTCACAGTGTTGCACTCTGTCATTCTTAGTCACATGTGGCACTACAGAAGGCTTGTCAGCACCTTGTGTACATGATGCTGGCCATTGTGCACCACGAGCCTCAAGCCCTTTAAATGGGCCATATTGTCACCATCCAGCTTACTTTGATATCTGTTCATTTGACAATTTCTCACATCTAGAATTGTATTTAACACACATAACTCACTCACAGCAAACCCTGGATTTCTTTACAGAACACACATTATCACACTTACTGGATACATCTAGGTCCTCAAATCACGCCACTTTACCAATCGTGTAGGGAGCAGGTCCAACTGTGAGACATGAATGGAAAACCATGCTTAGTGTCAAATCATAGTCACTGCAAGTGGACAACAAATTTCAGTGTGAACTAGTTGAGAGGAGTGAGCTAGTTATCCTAGTGGAAAACAGTGCAACAGATACACAACTATGATCACACAATGACACAGACACTCAGGAGAGTTAGAGCCACATATCTGAGCGCTAACACTGGGCCAGAGACTCATGTAGTGCTACACCCTGCAACAACAATATGTGGGCCATCTATAGAAGATGAAACAACATGGTACAAGGGGGACACATGACACTACCCTGGCGCTTGGCAAGACATATAACTCAGGTACTCAAGCTTGTTCTACAAGGCACTGAAAGATGTTTTGCGATAGACATGGCACTCAATTTTAAGTCTGCAGTGATCATGCATTGATTAATACATGACTGATGTGGCAAAGTTGTCTAATGGTATCAACTGCCCCATATTCAATGCCCCCTAAGGTGGGTAAACCCCCTTTTCTAACATAATGGCAATGACAGGGGTCATGCGCGTGAAATGCTGACAAACTTGTGTGATACATGCATTGCCCAACTTTGTTGACACAATCCAGGGAAAATATGGCAGGCTGGGGGTGCCTTGGTGTTTCATACATGACACTATGCCGGGACACAGGTGTTACTATGGCCTCTGAGATGTGTGACTTTGTGATGGTTGTGCAGGACTCATCAGACATCTGACCTGCATTGGTATCATAGTTGGACATGTGAACTCCAGGCCTAGACTGTCAGAGTTACACTTCATTCTGGTTGTATACAACTTGTCCACAAGCATTGCATGCAGCACTCCAACTCATCTGCTACTGTCATTCAAGTGCAGTGAACAGCCAATAGTATACCAATGGGAGATTCACCATCAGGTAGGCCGATCTCAATCCCAAGTTGATCGAGCAGATCCTGGTCCCTGGCCACCAGATCTGCACAGCGCTGCTTTAGCTGGTGCTCATTCCTGCCGGTCCGGTATATTCTCTTCAAGTGGTGGAGCACCTTGCCCCACCGCAGCCGCCTGGCCTCGGTCCGGTATCCGAGGAGGACTCGGCCACCCATTTCAAGCATCATAGGTAGGTAGTGGGATACCAGCCACACAAATCCACCAAGGTCATCCTCAGACATCCTGGTCATCCTCCCCCTTCCAGACATCAAATTATGGTCAAAGTTCACCCCACATACAAAGAAAGAAAAAAAGAACGTAAACTTAACCCACTAACTTATCCCAACTATCCCAAATGAGTAACAACCCTAGGTAGACACCCCACAGTGCAAATACAAATCTAGACAAAAACTACACAAAACCAAAACTACTAGGAAAAAATGCATACAAAATATAAGAGGACACAACAGAAGGGACACCACAGACTCCAAGACACAACCAAGACTCACCCACCAGCTCCAAAACACAACCACACAGTCACAAAGGTACAGACTGTAAAGAGAAAGTGAAACTACACACACTGTACCATGCTTGTAGACAAGGTTTCCTATTACATCACTTCCTGTCCCTGTGCTTCATGTTCTTCAGTTGTGCATGTATTAATTTGATGCATTTGACGTGTGCATGGGTTTTTTTAGATGCATAACGCACGTGCATCGTTTACACTGACTCATGATGGTTATGCCTCGATTTCACAGAAGGCTGCATCAAAAGCAGTGCGAAAGTAGAATTCACGCAAAGGGGCCCATGTTTCATTTTGTTTGCATTTGCGGGTGTTTTAGACGCATTTGTATCATATTTTGTACTCATTTCCTGATTGCGTGTTTTTTTGCATTGCCCTTAGATGCACCCGGAATCAACATACATCCGACATGGGCTGTGCTGCACTGTGGCATATTGGGAATAGCTAAATGTGGTAGCCCATGCAAAAATATGGGAAGGATGTGATTAGTCTGTTCCACCATTGTGTGTGTTACGGAGTCAACAGCATGCAAATTGTTGCATGTCATGCATATATATGCATATGTGACAACAGTGTATCCACATATGTTTGTCATTCAGTACAATGCAATACTACCAATATTTGATTGTGTATTGTGAATTGGTATGTGGTGTGTGATGTTTTCATATGGAACATACTATTTTGGAGGTGCATACACAGGTCAGGCATTGTTGATGATGGGAAAACTATTGCTACCTAGGAAATTTGACCCGACATCTGTCTCTGTATTTGGAGTTTATGGAGAGCTGTGTGAAGACAGCACATTTGCGTGACATGTGTACATCTTTGGTACATAGTGTGTGTGACACACTCTGCATACATTCCACCCAGAACATGGAAGGATCATATAATTTGGATTTCACTCATTGCATTTATCAATGGTTGTTGCTTTTTGTATGGTGGACCTGCATCCTAGCTGCATATGTTCTCATCCATACTAATGTGCATACCACAGATGTGTCCGTGCAATGGGGGAGGTCATGTTTACCCTGTGTCAAGCTTATGTCCCAAGGAAGTGGCAGGCCAGATTACCAAGGATAGACTGCGCAGGCTCAACTTCTTCCACTGGTTACAATCCCTGGGCAAGTCATGATAACCATAGTTAACAATAATGTCCCCCACTCGTGACACATGTTCCATACAGCCACTGGCACTTTCACACTGAGTTGTGACAGTGATGAGTTCCAACATGACTTAGGCCCTCATTACAACCCTGGCGGTAAATCCCGATTTCTGCCGTGCTGAAGACCGCCAACATACTGTTGCAGCGGTGGAATTCCGCTACAGGTATTACGACCCACAACTTGGAATCCGCCACAATACAGGCACCCACAAAAGTCCACCATACCAAATGTCAGTGATAAACTGGCGATACCAAAACCTATACCGTCACGCCAACAAGAATACACCCACACTATCACGACCCATGAATCAACGCGGTGGTCTTTCAACCGCGGCAATCCATTGGCGGTTCATACCGCCGCACTCAAAATACACACACATTTACAAAACACAACCACATTGGACAATTCAAAATACACACACCTGATACACATACACACACCACAGCCACACACTCACACCACTATAAAACACCCACCCACATTACCCACAAACCCTTACAATGAACACATTTGGAAGAAGCCCAGAGAGAGAGATTAGCAAAAACAACACCAGCATCCACAGACACACAACACCATCACCCATACAACATCCATGCACCTCAAACAACACACACCAACACATCCCCCCACACATCACAACAGACAGCACCTCACACATTACCCACACCACATCATGGCACCTCAAAGACACCCCAGGTTTTCTGAGGAGGAGCTCAGGGTCATGGTAGAGGAAATCATCCGGGTAGAGCCACAGCTTTTCACAGGTGCAGCACAACTCCATTGCTAGGAAGATGGAGCTATGGCGGAGAATCATCAACAGGATCAACGCAGTGGGACAGCATCCGAGAACACTGGATGACATCAGGAAGAGGTGGAACGACCTACGGGGCAAGTTGCGTTCCGTGGTATCAAGACTCCAGATTGCTGTACAGAGGACTGGCTGTGGACCCCCACCTCCTCCCCCACAATTAACAACATGGGAGGAGCAAGTCTTTGCAAAACTGCATCCTGAGGGCCTCGCAAGAGTAGCAGGAGGACTGGACTCTGGTAAGTCATATCTTTATTACCATATCCCCCACCCCACCTGCATGCCATCACATACCCCCACCTTTACCCTCACTCCCATCACTCCATCATCTCACATATGTCCCACTATCACAAGCCACGCATCTCAATACCAAGGCCCTGCATGCAACACCTATGCATGGACCACCGTCACCAAAGCATGTCCAGTACAGATACCCACACAGACCCCAAATCAACTATCACAAAAGGGCAAACACAATGATGCAAGCACAGGAGAAGAGGGTACCTCACCCAATGCACAAGATGGCATACACAGATACTAAAACTATGCATTTGCACCCCAACAGGACCCATACCCAATGTCACCGGACAGGAGGTGCCAGACATATCCAGTCCCCCCACAGAAGAGGCCCACAGTGATGACATCAACTCTGCACACCTGGATCAAGGTGACCAGTCTGGCCCATCAGGGACCTCTGGACAGTCAGTTCCCTTGCCACTGTCACAAGCCACCACAGACCCTCCCCCCTCAGGAAACACCACCACAGCACCCACCCAGCGGGCCCATCCCTCTGTCCCCAGGAAACATCAATCAGCAGTGTGTCCACCACTACAGGGATCCCAGGCAAACCCACCAACCCAAGAAAATCAGGGACCTGGGGGTCAGTGACAGTGGGCACACGTTTCAGGGGACAGAGGCACAGGATATCAGGGAAGCTGGGAGGACCGCTGTGCGACTTGGGGAGGACAGGCACAGGGAACCGACACTCCACGAGGCACTCTCCAACATCAAGGGAGCATACCACCATTCCCTGGAGACCATGTGCACGGTACTGGCCAAGTTTCAGGAGACCAGGCGGCTGCAGGAGGAACGCTACCTGGGGATCAGGGAGGACCTGAAGTCCATTAACACCACCCTGGTCACCATTGCAGGGGTGCTGGCAGACCTTGTCAACACGATGAGGGACACAGTGGGACACAAACGGGACCCTGACACTAGCCAGGACGATGAACAGCCCTCCACCTCTGCCGGCCCTAGTGGACAGGAGGCACCGCCACAGGACCAACAGGCCACCAGCACCCCACCTCCTGCAAAAGGAGAACCACCCCGCAAACGGTCCCTGGGATCCAGAAATAAGACAGAGAACATTGCCAAGACCCCGCCAGGAAATAAGACCCTCCTGAATGTCACCTTTCTGTCCCACTTTGTCACCCTGTCCACCTTAAACTGCCATTGCTCCCCTTCCTATGCCCCATTGGACAATGCACCTGTGAGACCAAGAGACTGGACTCTGCCATGGACATTCCTCCACCATCACCCCAGCCCATTTCACACACCCCTCCACTTATTAGCACAGAAATAAACACCCTTGAAACACCAGACAATCTGGAGTCAGTCTGTGCTTTCACAAATGTGTAATTGCAACATCTCTGAAATATAGCAATGTCAATGTTCCATCCTCTTACCTGTGTCTCACTGGAAGTATTGCATGGTGATGTTGTTTCGGTTGTCTACATCTTCTTCTTCTGCCTCGTCTTCTTCACTGTCCGCAGGCTCCACAGCTGCCACAAGACCAGCTTCAGACCCATCCTCCTGCAGAAAAGGCACCTGGAGTCGCAAAGCCAGATTGTGCAACATACAGCAGGCCACCATGATCTGGCACACCTTCTTCGGTGAGTAGCATAGGGATCCATCTGTCAGATGGAGGCACCGGAATCTGGCCTTCAGGAGGCTGAAGGTGCGCTCTATTATCCTCCTAGTTCGCCCATGTGCCTCATTGTAGCGTTCCTCTGCCCTTGTCCTGGGATTCCTCACTGGGGTCAGTAGCCATGACAGGTTGGGGTAACCAGAGTCACCTGCAAATATCAAGGGACAACTGTTAGACATCCTCCAAACATTAGGGAATCTCCCATACCCAGACAGCAATTGAAACTCTGTGGGGACATTAGTCTCATCTATTAGCCACACACCGTGCATCTGGAGTTGCCCCATCACATACGGGATGCTGCTATTCCTCAAAATGTAGGCATCATGCACTGAGCCAGGATACTTGGCATTCACATGAGAGATGTACTGGTCTGCCAAACACACCATCTGCACATTCATAGAATGATAGCTTTTCCGGTTTCTGTACGCCTGTTCATTCCCGCGGGGGAGGACACATGCCACATGTGTGCCATCAATGGCACCAATGATGTTGGGGATATGTCCCAGGGCATAAAAGTCAGCTTTCACTGTGGCCAAATCCTCCACCTGAGGGAAAACGATGTAGCTGAGCATGTGTTTCAGCAGGGCAGATAACACTCTGGACAACACATTAGAGAACAGTGGCTGGGACATCCCTGATGCCATGGCTACTGTTGTTTGAAAAGACCCACTGGCCAGGAAATGGAGTACTGACAGGACCTGCACTAGAGGGGGGATTCCTGTGGGATGGCGGATAGCTGACATCAGGTCAGGCTCCAACTGGGCACACAGTTCCTGGATTGTTGCACAATCAAGTCTGTAAGTTGTAATTATGTGTCTGTCTTCCATTGTCGACAGGTCCACCAGGGGTCTGTACACCGGAGGATGCCGCCCTCTCATCACCTGCCCCAGCGCACGTGCCCTATTGAGGAGAACGGTGAGCAGAGGGTCATACAACACATAGGTATCACAAGGCTGTTTAGCACAATAGTGAACTATTCTTTGTGTGCCTTTGTCCGTATTCATGGCCTAAATAAGTGTGACACAGTTATTTGGCCTGCCATGTGGCCCCCTGAAATGGTGGCTGCCTGACCTGTATGGTGGGACAAGGGGAAATGAGGTAACTGTCCTGGCGTAGTACACCGTCGCAGTAGGCAGTCGAAGACCGTGGCGCAATTCAGCATTGGTTATCATTGGGCCCTATGGGTTCCAGAATCCAATGACAATGTACGCCGGCGGTGACGGTACGCACAGCCGCTTATGTGACCGCCATTTTCTATCAGTTCCCTCACTTGATACCTGACCTTCAACAGGAGAGGACCTACACTGCAAGTGCTGCTGTGACCTGTGTCTGGAAGCGACAATGGCTACAGTGTCTGGTGTAAGGGCCCCTGCCTTCACTGCAGAGAAGTTGGAGAAACTGGTGGATGAGGTCCTCCCCCAGTACACGCAATTGTACGGTCCTTCAGACAAACAGGTGAGTAAACTGTGTGCATGGTGGATGGCACATGATTGTATGGAGTGTCGTGGATGGAAGAGACGGGTGGGACAGGCCAGCATGTGAGGATGGCGTGTGTATGTATGTCTGGGCCAGGGTGTGAGGTTTGTGGCCAATGTGTGAGAAAAACTGTATGGGAGAGTAACATCCATTATAACTTAAATTTTTCTCTAGGTCATCGCCCACCAGAAGAAGGGGATTTGGCATGCCATCGCCAAGGCAGTGTGGACCCTGGGGGTCTACCATAGACGGAGCACCCACTGCCGGAAAAGATGGGAGGACCTGCGCCGCTGGACCAAGAAGACGGCAGAGGCCCAGCTGGGTATGGCCTCCCAACGCGGAAGGGGTGCCCGTCGCACCATGACCCTCCTGATGTCTGGATCCTGGCGGTGGCATATCCGGAGTTGGATGGGCGCTTGAGGGCATCACAGCAGCCACAAGGGGTGAGTACACACTCATTCAGCTGACTCTGCGTGCATTACAAGGTGTCTGGGTGGGGGGGTGGGCTGTGGGTTCCAGTAGGCCAGGGCAGACGCGCAAAGGTAGATCCATTGACTTACAGCCTCATTCCCTGTCCAACCCCAAAGGTGGTATTTGCCCTATATACCTATTCGGGCTCCTATGGCTTCCAGCTGTGCATAATATGGTTTTCAACAGAGTCCCCTATGGGCATGTGCTTTCCCCTGCCCTGTCAGTGCATGACTTAGTGCATAGGGATGCTCCCTGTGTGTTGTGTCTGCCAACGGTAGTGGTGTTGCACGCATTGACCATGTGTCTCTTCTGTCTTGCCCCCCTTTTTGTTATGTCACCTTGTCCTTGCGTGCATTAGCATCATCTGACGGAGGAGCAGTGGCAACGGAGCAGGAGGGAGCAGCATCCCAACTGGCCCTGGAGGGTGAAGTAACGGAATCCGAAGGCACCAGTGGGACGGAGGGCGAGGGGAGCTTCACGACGGGGACAGGAGCAGACACCAGCGACAGCGACTCCTCCTCTGATAGGAGCTCTCTCGCATCAACAGGTACATCCGCCAGCCCCCCTACCACCACCGCCCTCCCAGTAGCCCCTCATTGTGTTTCCCGTGCCCGCTCACCTAGGAGGGTGGGCATCTCCTTCGCCCCAGGCACCTCAGCCCCTGCCCCAGTTAGCCCTGTTGCCCTCAGTGAGGAGGCTATTGACCTCATGAGATCCCTCACTGTTGGGCAATCTACCATTTTGAATGCTATCCAGGGTGCTGAGAGGCATGTGCCTCAAACAAATGCATACCTGGAGGGCATTCATTCTGGCCAGGCGGCCCAACAGAGAGCATTTCAGGCTCAGGCCTCAGCACTGATGGCAGCCGTTGTCCCTGTGTCCAGCCTCCCCCTCCAACTTCCTCCACCCAGACCCAATCCCCTGTACCTCAGCCTATCCCAAGCACACCATCAGACCAGCATGCACACTCATCAACACACAAGAGTGGACATGGCAAACATAAGCACCACACATCCCACAGGAACTCACACAAGCACCATCCCCATGCAGACACACCAACATCTACTACCTTCACTGTGTCCCCCTCCTCCAAGTCCTCCTCCTCCCTCCCAGTCTCGTCTCCACTCACACCTGCATGCACTACATCTTCATCCACTACCTCCAGCACCTGCACGCCCATCACCACACACTGCTCACGTGCACTCACCACTCCCACTACCATTCACACATCCCCTGGGTCCTCTCCCAGTGTGTTTGTGAGCCCTCCTCCCAAACTACACAAACGCAGGCACACACCCACCCAACAGCCATCCACCTCACAACAGCCTCTGGCCCATGCACCTTCACCCAAATTCAGCAAACGTACACTTCCTACAACCACTACCTCTTCCTCCACTCCCAAACCCCCTCCATCTTCCCGTCCCAGTGTGTCTAAGAAACTCTTCCTCGCAAACTTTGACCTCTTCTCTTTACCTCCCCCCACGTCCTTCCCTTAGGGCCAGGCTGTCTAGGTCCCAGCCCAGCACCTCAGCCACCAAATCCTCCAGCACAGTGGTCTCAGGAAGTCCGGTCACATCGCTGGCTCCACCGATCTGCGCTGCCAAGGTGAAGAAGGTGCCCACATGCCAGAGGGAGAAGCCGCACCTACCAGCAAGCAAGGGCTCCTCCAAGCCAAAAGGGGACAGTAGCAAGGCACCAGCAGCGACATCAAAGGTGGAGAAGGGACACAAGCCGAAGAGCAGGTCAGGACAGGGGATGGAAGCTCTGGCTGAGGGACCAGAGTCACCCCTTCTGTCAACCACAACATCAACCAGTACGGCGGTGGACACCGCCACCTGCACCGCCACCTACACCACCACCTGCACCGCCACCAGCACCACCACTAGCACCGCCACCTGCACGTCTGCTGCCTCAGCAACAGTCCTAAGCATCATCCCCAGTGGACAACCGTCCGAGACTGCAGGAGACGTCTTGCTGTGTCTCTCAACAGGTGCAGACACATGCACCAACGCCAGCACCTCCACCACAGACACCGCCTCAACCACCGCCACCAGCCCCATGACATGCTCAGATAGTGCCACCACAGCTGGCATGGCAATCATCCCCAATGGCCAGCCATCCGAGGCTGCAGGAGACGTCCTGGACCCTGCTCAGCGTACATGAGGCATGACTCCCAGCACTGTTTGTACCAGCAGGTGCCAGGCGAAGTCGCAGCAGGGTGGAGTGCGTCTCTGCCTCCATGGAGTATCATGCTACCTGTTCCCAGGCAATCTTGTGGCACACACGCCCAGGTGAGGGAATGGGACCTGCCACACTGCATGTGAAGCCCCCTCCAGAACCAGTGGAGATTCACATCCACTACCTCAGTCCTTGGCAGGATGAAGCACTCTGGACACCAAGCCCCCTCCAGAACCAGTGGAGATTCACATCCACTACCTCAGTCCTTGGCAGGATGAAGCCCTCTGGGCACAATGCCCCCTCCAGAACCAGTGGAGATTCACATCCACTACCTCAGTCCTTGGCAGGATGAAGCACTGTGGGCACAAAGCCCCCTCCAGAACCAGTGGAGACTGTTCTCCACTTGAGAGACTCTGGCTTTGCACTCCCCAGGATAAAGCAGTGGGCAACCCACCCACTGGAGAGACTTGGGAGACTGTGGCTTTGCACTCCCCAGGATGAAGCAGTGGGAAAACCACCCACTGGAAAGACTTGGGAGACTGTGGCTTTGCATTCCCCAGGATAAAGCAGTGGGCGAACCACCCACTGGAAAGACTTGAGAGACTGGGGCTTTGCATTCCCCAGGACCAATCAGTGGGCATGGAGCCCCCTCGTGGAGCAGTGGCGTCTTCCGTTCATCAAGGCTGAGGTGCCCCCTTCCCCTCCCCCTGAGGTGCTTGTTTATTTTCCATCTGATGCCCCTGCAGTGTTCTCTCCGCTTTGAGTCAGGTATCTTGTGAGGGCTTCGCCCATGCATTTTGGGACACTGATCCACGGACAATGATTTCATTAATATCCGGACTTGTGTAGGTGGTGTACATATTTGTATATACAGATTTTTGAATTTGGCCTATCTGATTTTTATTGATTACACTCGTTACAATCATTTCCTTTTGTCCTTGCGTTCTTCCAGGGGGTGGCGGGGTGTATATGTAATTTTGTTGCATGTATTTGTGTGTATGGTGTTTGGGGTGAGGGTGGGGATGGAGGTGTTGCGTGTTGAGTGTGTGTGTCACTCTCTTTTCCCTCCCCCCTCCCCTGTGTGCTAGGTGCAGTACTAACCATGGTCGTTGCCAGCATCTTTGCTGCTCCTGATACAAGAGGAGGTAGACCAGCATGGGCAGGACCTGTAGTTCGGGCTCCATGGCGTCCTGGTTCCTCGTTGGGTGTCGAAAGGTGAGTGGTTTCCATTCAAAGTCCTGTTTCCGCCGTGCTTTTGATGGCGTTGGTACTGCCCCAGAAAAGGTGGCGGATAAGCATGTTGTAGTACAGTGGGCGGAACCTTGGGTTCCGCCTTTCTGTTGGGGGTTTCCGCCGTGGTGTTTGTTTCTAACGCCGTGGTGGTCGGAGTGTTACAGTGGCTGTCTATGTTGGAGGTTTCCGCCATGGTCGTGATTCCAATTTTTTCCGGCAACCTGTTGGCGGTGTTACCGCTGCTTTAACACCGAACGCCAGGGTTGTAATGAGGGCCTTAATTTCTATTTTTCAACATCCCCAACCTCGGGCGTGGGCCCCTTGAATACATCCTATTGGGACATGTTGTGGTTGGATGTGATGAGCTATTGTTTAGCAAGTTGGCAACGTGAATGTACAATATGTGTTGTGGTCCACGGATTGTGTCCTTCTGTTGTCACATACCAGTGATCAGGCTGTAAGTGATGTGTGTGATGGCGGCAGTGCAATGTTACACATCACATATGATATCACTTGTCAGATTAGTAACTGTTACATACTCCTGTAGGTAAGACTCACATTCCTATGGTATATGTAGTAGAGATTGAATAGGCCAAAATAGGATTGGTTGTATATGTGAAGTGTTTATTTACATAATGAACATGGTGATTTCAGTGATTTTTATGTGAAAAGGTTCTTGGCAATTTGCTGTCTCAGGCGGACCCCAGCAGCTGTGTTGTGCTGTTCCCCTTCCAAATTATCAGTGCCATCCTCCTCCTCCACAGGCAGGTCAGCAACCTGGTCATTCATTTGAACGTTCATTTGCACCCATATGTTGTGCAGGATGGCACATGCCAGGATGATTTTACGTACAATGAGTGGGGCATAAAGGAGGCTGCCTCCTGTCAGGTCCAGGCACCTGAATCTTGATTTCAGTATGCCAAATGTCCTTTCCACTACATTGTGTGTTTGATGGTATCCCTCATTGTATGCACACTCTGCTGCTGTGTTTCGGTTTGCAAATTAGGTCATCACCCATGGCTGCATGCCATAACCCTGATCCGCTGCAAAAGTTAAAAGATGCAAGTTGTTAAAGCTTGCAACAGGTTTGTCATGTAGCATGGCAGTTGTTATTTGGAGTTGGTTGTGACTCATACATGTTTGTGGTATGGTGTGAGTTCAAGGCCTTGTGCTAAGTTTTACTGGCACTGTGTTGTTGGACATGCCAATCTTGGGTATTGGCTCAAGGACCTGGGACATATCATTAGAATTCCTGACTGATGCTCAGTATGTATGTACATGTGTTGCATAGTACACCTTTGTATCAGTGTGCTATCACTTGAGGGGACATGACAAATCCTTGCAACACAATCGGGTCAGATGTGGTGAAAACGTGGTAGCCCTTCAGAGCCTGGACATCCCAGCCATTTTGACATGTGTCATTACAGATGAAGTGTAACACTTAGGCCCATTTTAATGTGTAAGTGACAATGCACAACACAGCTCCGACATAGGCAGCACTGTGCTGTGTCATTTTCACTATACAGGAATGCACCATGTGTGACATGTTATTAGGCAACCCTTTGTCGTCCCCTGCACTGGCGCCTAAAATGAAGCCGTGCACCAACACTGCCAACCTTGCACCAGGGTGCTTGGCTAGCTGCCCTGTGGAGGTGGATGTAGCTGTGCAGGAAGGGACACCTATCTGAACATATACTGTTTTTATGGACAATTGGCTCTTTCTGTGTGTGCAGCAGTATGCGGCATGCATAGGTGGCACATTCATATGAGGTCAAATCACAGTCTATTTCCTTATTGCAACCTGCATACGGCACCCCTTGGGTGGTGTTTGATGTTGGCACTGCCTCAGCTTTTGGGTGATGCCTACATCTGAGTCAGTGTCATCATGATATATATCTTGTAGTGATAGACCTACAGCAACACACATTGGATGCCCCTTCCACGCTAAGTGCTGCATGGGAGGGTGTCCGATTTACAATGTGGCTTCAAGTCACAAAAGAGTGGTCATCCGCCAACTTGTACATACAGTGCAGGCCATGACAATGGCACTTAATGATCTTGAGTGGCAGCTGATGTTTGTGCCAGCCATCAGGTGTCCAAGGATGTGTACCCCATTGTTTCAGGATGATCAACAATACTTTCATTGTCTCTCCTGCTTTCCAATACCTATATCAGCATTTATTCTGTCAACACATGCACAGTGCAGACTATGGGATGAAGTCCAGCTACTTAGCAAATGTGTCCCTTAGCACAGTGCATGTATGATCAGTGATGTCCTCTATACTCCTACTGGGTCCCACTATGACATCCTTGATTTGCACTGTCTAACAGTGACTCTGCCCCATGGTGGGCCATTTATTGTTTACGGTACAGACACAATGGTGTTGTGGGTCAGTAAGTGGTGCATGTGAGGTGCCACTACAGTAGGTGTTGTGCCACTATTCACAAATCTGACACATGTGACAGCAGTTGATGTTGCATTCCTATGTAGTTGGTATTGGCACCAGTTGCCTGACATTTGATGTTTGTTCTGGCAGAAACTTGCACGCCATGATTTAAGGAGTCTGTGCCTATGTGTGACTTACGTTACACGAGCATGGTGCATGCTACTGCAATTGCTGTGCTATTCTTTGTTTGGTGTACTGTGTGCATGAAGTGTACGTAGTAGGCAACCTGTGGGCACTTGTAGTGGTTTGTGTACATCTTCTGTTAGCAAAGGGTACATATCTGCACCTGTCCTTCATGTGGTGTGCGTGTCAAGTTGTGGGTGTGTTACATTCATGTGGGTGTGTTTATGCTGAGCACTGATTGTGCTGTACTGCAGCATGGTGCATTTGTGTTGTTACCTGCACATCTGTGTTACCCTGGCCATGTGTTTTTGGAATGGTGTATGTCTTGTGTGCCCTACAGGGTTGGTGTGTTGTGTGTATATTGCTAGGTTTGTTGACTTACCCACAAGTAGACCATTTCCATATTGGCCATTCTGGAAGTGTTTATTGATCCTGCTGTGCCTGAATATGTAGGTGTCATGGATGCTCCCAAGATACTTGGCCAAATGTGTGTAAATAGTCCCTGATGGTCCACTATGGCCTGCACATTTATGGAATGCGTGTGTTTGTGATTCCTGTATAAATGCTATGTTGCTGCAGTTGGAACAAGTCGGACATGAGTGCAGTCCATTGCACTGAGCCCATGTGGAAACCCAGCAAATTGGTAGAACCCCTGTTTTATCTCCTGCTGCATATGCTGGGTGTTGGAGAAGCTGATGTGGCGGGGTGTCAGAGAGATGATTGCGTCTTACACCTTTGGCAGGAACACTGAGAAGAATGGCTTCGACACACCAGCAACTGGGGCACCCGTTGTCTGAAATGAGCCGCTTGCTGGCATGTGCAGGACAGCTGCCAACTTTGTCGCAGGTGGTATATTATGTGGGGTCTGCAGGCTGGTTGTGATCTGTGGCTCAGTGTGGTGCACCAGGTGTAGCATGGCTTGCCGGTGGAACCTGTATGTCCTAATGATGTCTTGTTGCCTGAGGCCAAGGAGGGTTTTCCCATGTCGGAAAATCCTCTCCTGCCTTCTGCATTGTCTTTGCGGGCCCTGTTGTAGTGGTGGTGGTTGTTGTTGTTCCTCCTGTCCTCTGAGTGGTCTCCCAAACTGGATCAGTAGCACTTCCATCTTGTCCTGTGGGTTGGTAATATTGCTACTGTGTGTTTTTCTTAAGTAGTGGTGTATGAGCCTTCTTTTAACACCTGGTCTGACCCAGATGTTAAAATTTGACCCAAATCAGAGTTAACATCATTTTTTGGGTCCGCCTCCCACCCGTGCATCATTTTTGCATGGGTGGATATATAGGGCTCTAGGGGCTTACAGTCATTTTTTGGACGGTGAAGCCTACTATGGATCTCATTGACACAAGGTGGTTTCACACATCCAAAAAATTGCATTAACTCCAATATTTTGACGCTAGACGGGTCTTGTGCCAAAATATAAATATGGAGTTAAGTTTGCTCTGAATTAGCGTCACAACAAATTGCGCTAGTTCAGCACAAAGCAAGTATAAATATGGGCCTTGGTTTCTTCCCTGCACCCATTGTAAATAGTGCATCTGTGTTCTTTGGGCTAATTCAATGATGTGCCCAGTATCTAATCAGTCTGTGATCTGTTTGTAGGCACGGAGAGTGTGCCGGAGACTTTTGTGCTAATGATGTTATTACCTGCAGGTTGGTCAGACATGATTTGGCCTTTAACAGATGACCCTTGTGTTTCTTACTCCGCTACGTCCTTGAATGAACCTTTCACCTTCCTTGTGTCAGTGTAGGGGTTTGGCCTAAACTTCTTTTCGATTATGAACAGCGGTGTGGCATCTATTCATGCTTGATGTGGTATGATGTTTTCACATTTCATATTTGCAGTAATGTGTTTGTTTTTCACATTTTCTACAACATTCCCCCCTCTAGTTGATATTTTAACTACCTTATCTAAATCTTGTCCTACCTTTGGTACTAGGTGATGCATATTGTCATGAGAATTGACTTCTTGTGCTGGTTTACTAACTGAAAACATCCTTCCCACCTTAGTGTCTAGTTTCCCAACACATGCTAGTACTGCCTGTAATACACAGGATACTAGTAGCAAGATTCCAGCCATTAGTAACAGAGCCCACAACAGTCCTGTTATCCAGGGTGGTAGTGCTGAAAACCAACCACTAAACAAATTATCTGGGGCACCTCCTTTGTCTATCATTTTAGTCTGTAGATTTTGCAGTGTCTGCATTGCTTCTGACAAAGTTCTATTCTCTGCGTCATTTGCTGGAATAAACGTGCAGCATGTGGTACCTATCTTTCTACATACATCCTCTTGCATGGCTGTCATAAGGTCCAGTACATAACGGTGTTGCAGCACCATTATCCTCAGGGCATGCAGTTCTCCCTTGATGACTGTGAAGCCCTCGTTTGTGGTGATCTGGAGCCAACGAGCAGTTGCTTTAACTTGGACAAATGGCAAGATGTTTCCAAAGAAAAGCTCAGCATCAAGCGGTGTTACGAGGGATTTTATTCCAGGTGCTTGTACCATATTAATCTGCAGTTCTCTTCTTCATGATGTAGTAAGGTCATCGGATGGCTAATGGAGTGCTTATGCAAAGTGGATATTTTTATTCAGGTATCACTAAAACTGGAGCATGCAAAGTAACCATGGAATATTCTGTCCTACGTCCACGGAGACAGAGGTTAGTTTCATAACAGTCTGAGTAGGTACAATTCTGTCTACCCAGGTGTAGTGTGGAATGTTTTCATCCCAGATGGGGGTACATTTCCTCATGGTATCCTGGCTAACGTCAGTGCCGTCCTACAAAGACATGGCCCTACAGGAAAACGTGATGTCTGGGTGCCACTGATTATGAGCAACGACTGTTCCTCTGACTCTGACCCTGGCTTGCAGACAAAATCTTGGGGCAAAGGGGTTTTCAAAATAGCTGTAACACTCAGTTGGTGGGTGTGATACCTCTAGGAAGCCTAGATATAAGACCATCTGGGACCAATCTACAGTGGGGGGGCATCCTGTTTTTCTTATGTGTGCTATTTCCTTTCTTATCTCTTGTCTTTCTATAAGGATGTATATTGCTTCTCGCTATGTGTCAAATCTTGTGGCGTTAACTAGAAAGCGTACTACTCTGATATGTATCAATGGCATTTGGGCTTTTATCCTCCACAAGTAATAGGCAGCATGCAATGTCTGGTGGTACTGCCTTTGTTGAGTGTAGTCTGTCTGAACCAGTAGCGTGGAGAATCAAAGAGCACAAAAAGCATGACTCATTTGTGGATTCTGCACCTATTTCTGACATGTGCTAATACCAAATGTGTGTTAGAGGTCACATTGTTCATAGAGAGCTCTCTTCAGAAAAAAAAGGATATTAGAATTTATGGGTCCTTTGTTAGCAAAGAAGAAAAAGGATAGATTTAAGAGATAGAAGAGAAATACAAGAACAAAAATACATACCTTTGGTATTGTCCATTCAAAGCATTGTCCAAAAGTATAGATGGAGGGGGGCTCTTTCAGGGTGACAGTCTACATCCGCCCTCTTGTGTCATTTGAACTGTCCATTATTTTTGACGAGCAGCTGGGTTGAGAAGCACATGGCTGTGATGGAATCAAGGTTTCCGGCCATACACTTTGAAAGCTGTTGGTGTAACCATGGTGACTGCGTAGAGGTCCTGGAAATGTTTCACTTTCTGTTTGTGAACAAAGTTCTATATGACCACTTGGGCCCATATCTATATTTTTTTAGCGCCGCATTTCCGTAATTTTTTGACGCAAAAGCAGCACAAACGTGCAAAATACAATAGTATTTTGTAAGTTTGTGCCGTTTTTGCGTCAAAAAGCGGCGCAAATGCGGCGCTAAAAAAGTATAAATATGGGCCTTGATCTCCTATTTTTACTTTTGAGAGGTCGACCTCAGTGTTAGTGCACCTCTCTTTTCCTTTGGTTACCTGTTTGGAAATGGACTTTGCACATTTTGGTAATTCGCACAAATACATATGCATTTCCTCAGACAGTGTTTGGGATGACCTTTCTCCATGAATTTTTTTTCTAGTGGCCGAGGATCTTCCTGTCACTATTTGCTGAGGAGTCAGGTGATGGTCTGAGCTCGGGGTATCCCTAAGGGAAAATACTGCTATTGGCAAGCAGTGTAGCCACCTTTTATTTAGGGTGGTGCACAACTTGCTGATTTTCCTCTTTAAGATTTCATTAAGGCAGTCTACAATACCCTTACTTTGAGGGTGGTATGCAGAGGACACTTTGTGCTTTGCCTCTAACAGTGCCGTTAGGTGTTCGAAAATTGGGTTAGAAAAATGTGTACCATCATCAGATCTCCTGGCTTCTGAGATCCCCCATCAGGGAATCACTTCCAGAACTAGGAACGTGGTTGCTGATTTGACATCACAATGGACGAATGGTCCTGCGTCAGTTCATGTGGAGCATGGGCAGACTACCATTATGCGGTACCTGTAGCTGTTGCAACGGTCAATCATATCCACAAAATCCAAATCAAGGGCCTTTAGGGGACCTTGTGGTCATGGATTGATGGAGCTTACCATTTTTTACAGTGGGATTAGTGAAATGCTGCTGACAAACCATGCGGCTATGTAGATACATAGTTATTGTGTATTGCAAATTGGGGACAAACCAGTCTTGTATTTGATATTCTCCAGGAAAAACTGCAGCAGGCCACAAATCAACGCACCTAACCAAAAGTCCCTAAGGTATAAAAGAAAGTTATATTTATCTGTCCTTCTTGTGTGCACTCAAACCAGCACCTCCTGCCAAGGTCCACTGCTTTAAAACTAAAGGGAAAATACAATTTAGAACAATGGTAGTGCACCACCACCAATAATATAGAATGTCCAATTCTTTGATTTGAAATTGTGCAAATCTTCTTTTTAGTCTCTCTCTTATCCAATAGTACATGAATTCACATCAGCAACAGCCAATGCGTTTAGGCCCATATTTATACTTTTTGACGTAAAACTGCGCTAACGCAGTTTTGCGTCAAAAAAATTAGCGCCGGCTAACGCCATTCTGAAGCGCCATGCGGGCGCCGTATTTATTGAATGACGTTAGCCGGCGTTAGCCGCCGGCGCCATCTGGTGTGCGTTAAAAAAAACGACGTACACCAGGCAGCGCCGGCGTAGGGGAAAATGGAGCTTGGGCGTCAAGAAATGGGGCAAGTCAGGTTGAGGCAATTTTTGCGCCTCAACCCGATTTGCGCCATTTTTTTTCCACTCCCAACCCCCATAGAAATTACTCCTGTCTTAGCAAAGACAGGAGTCATGCCCCCTTGCCCAATGGCCATGCCGAGGGGACTTCTGTCCCCTGGGCATGGTCATTGGGCATAGTGGCATGTAGGGGGGCACAAATCAGGCCCCCCTATGCCACAAAAAAAAAGAAAAAAAAATACTTACCTGAACTTACCTTAATGTCCCTGGGATGGGTCCCTCCAGCCTTGGGTGTCCTCCTGGGGTGGGCAAGGGTGACAGGGGGTGTCCCTGGGGGCATGGGAGGGCACCTCTGGGCTCCTTCAGAGCCCACAGGTCCCTTAACGCCTGCCTTTTGCAGGCGCTAAATAACGGCGCAAAAGTGGCCGTACGTCATTTTTTTTGACCCGCCCACTCCCGGGCGTGATTTTTGCCCGGGAGTATAAATCCGACGCACATGCCTCGGAGTCGATTTTTTAGACGTGAACGCCTACCTTGCATCTCAGTAACGCAAAGTAGGTGTCCACGCTAAAAAATGACGCTAACTCCATGGACTTTGGCGCTAGATGCGTCTAACGCCAAAGTATAAATATGGAGTTAGTTTTGCATCGAAATTGCGTCAAAAAAAACGACGCAATTCCGGCGCAAACGGAGTATAAATATGCCCCTTAATCCTTTCACATAGGACTTCTTCAGGGCTGTAATGCTACATATATAACACACATTCAATAAGACACATGGCAATACAAAAGGTACACAAATGCACTATTGCATAAAAAGACAATGGACCGCAATATTATAATATATACATTAATTTGTACACTACTTTTAGTGGGAAAGAAACAGCAAGGGACTGTTGCAATTATACTAAAAAGAGACTGATATACAATTATTAAAACTACATACAAAAAATACATATATATAATATACATATAAAAACACCCACATACATGGACAAATATACATATTACTATTACATCTTTAAAAAAAACTCACAAAGAACATCTATACAAAAAAGTGTATATGTATAAAAAATATTTAAAAATATATATGAAAAACCCTCACCATAATCATTCTAAGTGTTATCATTTACACCCAACCTTAGTGTGGCACATTTCAGTCGCCAATGATAATTTAAAACCAATTATCCAAACCTTACAATTATATAATTGTATTTGGGTTGCCAAATGCACCCTGGAAGTGTGAGCGGGTCAATGAATCCTATCCAGGGTAATTGCATGGCATAACTGGTTTTCCTGCAGATAGCTATCCTTACCTTAGGCCGCTCTCAGACTGGGTGCATCCTCTATTTTCCCATAACTGCTTTTTGTGTGGTGACACAGCTTCCTGCAGTTTCCTCAGGGGTAACCTTGCCGACTCAGTGTAGTGGGGTGTGTCATTATCTATGGTAGTTTTTGCTTTGGCCTCCACAGGTGGGACAGTCTGAGACACCAGGACAGGGACAGGTTGTAAGTCTGATGGTACCTTTGGGGATGTATGTCTGGCTTTGTCCTTAGCTGCCTGATCCACCAGCGTAGTACCCCGGGACATGAAATCCTGTCCGTTTGTGTGCACTGCACATTTCACAACTGCCACTGTCTGTGTTAGTGCAAGTGCCTCTTCTAGGGCTTCTAAGAGTTCTAAATACATCGCAGGACTACCATTTGATTTCAGGAACCCTTGCCTACTCCATCTCATGATACTGATGTGTACAGTGGTTGTTACGTTTGCTGAGAATATTGTATCTATTTCTCAGGTTCCTGACTTAAGGGCCGCTATTAATGCTGTTAGCTCAGCTGCCTGTACTGAATAGTGTATGAGCAGAGGTGATTGTTCTATTACCTGTAGTGTATCCAAGGAGCTGTGTCTCTGAGCCCTGACTACCGCTGCTTCTGTGTGTCTCATCCCTGTTTCTTGGTCGATTGCAGAGGAACCATCCACAAAATAGACAGTGCTGTCTGGTATAGTTTCCTCGATGGCTTGACTACATTCATTGAGAGTACATGTCGCACAGTTGTGTTCTTCCTCTTCCAGGTTTAATACTGGGTGGGTGAAGAATGTTGCAGGATTGACCATATGACACTTCACAACCTTCAAGGAGGGTAGTGACAGTATCACCTTATATCATGACAACCTCTGAGTGGTCAAAGCGGTCTTGGCTTTCTGGATTTTAGAAAACACTGCATGTTATGCATAGAGCGTCATTTGTGCCACCAAATTATGGGGGTACTCTTCTATACTGCAAATGCTGCAGTGGCCAGGGCCTGTTCACATGGATGTTGCCCCTTCATGACCAAGCTTAGCAGTACACTGAAGTACATGATTGGTTTGTGTCCTAGTGGGTACTTCTGTGTGAGGACGGCTGTCATCACCTGACCAATGCAGTGGCAGAATAGGTAGAACTCCTTGGCGTAATCTGGAGTTCCCAGGACAGGAGTATTTTCTATCTCATCCTTTAGTTTTTAAAAAGTTTCCCTCATCTTTGGTGTCCAAATTATGTTATCTTCCCTATCTCTTGCCTGTTTGATAGCCATCAACAATAGGGCTATTAGAGTGCTATAATCAAATATGTGCAGTCTCACATAATTGCTGGGGCCCAGAAACTTCAGCATTGCTCTGACCATTTCTGGCTCTGACATTTTGCTGAATGGATACTGCTCTTTCAGATGTTATACATCTACCAGATGGTGACAGTAATTGCCATAAATACTGGACTTCTTCCTTGCATAATAGAATTTTCCCCTTCTCCACTTTGTATCCTCTCTGGGCAAAAGTGGTCAGAAGAGATAGAGTGCCTCTTCTACACTGTTGCTTCGTAGGACTACAAACATGTCATTAACATATTGCTGTCACATTGAAAATTTCACAGATCATTTTTTATTGCTTTGTTACTTCATTGAACACACTGCGGAGCTGCGACATCCTTGGGGCAAAACAAGAGTACATATACTGGGTCCTGCGACATCAGAATGCTGTCAGATAGTGACTATCTGGAGGGAGAGAAATGCTGCAAAAGGCATTCTTAAGTTTGATAACTAAAAAGTACCTGGCAACCTGCAGGATGTTTGTGAGGATGATGAAAGGGTCTAGGACAATTGGGTATTTGGGTAATAACACAATATTGTTCAACGGGTGCAGGTCTTGAACCATGTACCAAATTTTGCCCTTGCTTTCTTAACCAGGTATATGGGGGAGTTACAAGGTGACACTCCATAGTAAATTATTCCTTGTTCCAGTAACGCCTGTATGGTGGGGGTGATGCCCTCTTTTGCCTCCTTGGACAAGTGGTATTGTTCTATTCTGGGTAAGATGGCACCTTCCTTCAATGTAATCAGAAATGATGTGGCAGTGCGGATGAAGCCGACATTGTGAGGGCCCTTAGTTCAGGATGTCTGGCACTTGCAACAGATCAGATTCTTCAACTGAGTCCAAAGCTTTGCTTGGTGTGAATGTTCTGATTTCTAACACATTTCTTACTGGTCTGTCATCCTGGAAAAGTATAATCCTTTTCTTGGGGCTATCATCAAATAGCTCATCGTCCCATATCTTCCTAATCATCTTTCCTGGCTCAAGGAAGATGACACATGCCGACAAAGCACCATTATGTTCGCTGGCTGTCTAGGCGTCATAGGTGGATGCTAGTTCCAAGGCCTCTATCTGCAATATTATCTCTCCTTCTAATAATCCAGGATAAAGAACAATGCTCTTTGCTTTTCTCCGCTTGCGGAAAGGTATGGTCTAGATGCAGTACAAACTGTGCCTCTAATTGCCCTGAAAATTGTGGATCTCTAATCCTGGTTTGATGTCCAGGAGTCCTTGCCCTTTTTGCTTTTGATATTCATGGGGTCATCTTTGGGGTTACTTTAGGGGACTGTGAAGGGGCTTCAGTTTCAGGGTTTTCAAATCCTACTGTGGCTTCCTGCAGCTGCACTGATGGATAGTTGCTGGACATTGTGGGTGAGGTGCTTGTGTGTCATATTGAGGTGGGGGAACAGAAGGGGTACTTGAAGTCTCTTCCTGTGAGGAATCTTTTGAATTTTCACAAAATAAGTTCCATAACAATAAGGTTGCTTCTATTTTCTTTAATTTGACTCCTGCATATTTACTTTGAAGCTGCATGACAACATGCTCTCTTGCTTTATCATTGAATGTTCCTTATTTTGGTCAAGGATACTTATGCTTTGGGTGGTTTTAATTTAACCCACTCCTGGTTATGATTTGTAATTTCTTTCTGCCACTGGGGAATACCTTTTGCACTTCTTAAGTGAGACTCCATGTTCAGGTGTTTTTAATCTTTTGCCTTTTACCTTTTCTGCTACCATTTCCCCATAAGTTTAAAATGGACACACACAACCTTTCTGGTGGGAAATAATGTTGCCTATGTATTCTACTATACCGTTTTTAGAATAGGTTTTCAGTTTTTTAGTTCTATCAACCCAGTCTTATGGGGCACATTACAGTATTTTCCATTACTTGCAACGTATTCTAAGGAACAGTCTGCATATTTATACAATATCACACAATATCACACTCTGGCCCCACTTCATTCTACTGCACTCAGTCGCCTTCAGTCATTCAACAAACCAAAACTTCAATAGAAACAGCTCACTTGTGTAATCATTATGGCTTTGCTGATTCACAGAGAAAAAAAACACAAATTGCTTGCAAGTTGGATGCGTTACCCTTACGGCCTTACTGATTCACAAAGAAAAACACAAATTGCATGCAAGTCACTTGTGTTACCCTTATGGCCTCACTGATTCACAAAGAAAAACACAAATTACACGCAAGTTGCTTGCATTATCCTTACGTCCTTACTGATTCACAAAGAAAAAACACAAATCACATGTAAGTCGCATGTGTTACCCTTACAGCCTTACTGATTCACAAAGAAAAAAAACACAATTTGCACGCAAGTTGCATACGTAACCCTTACGGCCTTACTGATTCACAAAGAAAGAAACACATCAATCACACTCAAGTTGCATGCGCTTACATTACAGTTACTTCTGCGTTTAGTATTGCCAAGAAGTGCCCTTATTTAAAAGAAGTTTGGTGGATCGCTTTGTCCTCACCTTTAGGGGACAGCGGTCCTCAGATTCTTCCCAACCTCCTGTGCACAGGCAGAACTTCAATTAACTCATCTTCTGCTCACCTCATCAAGTTTGTGTGCACTGGTCTCTCTGCAGCGAGGGGCAGGAGGTCTTCCGGTGCCTGCTGTCAGGTGGGGGAGCAAAGGAACCTCCTAGGGTGGCTCGTCAACTGTCACAGGGTGAACAAATACATTGTCTTGACACAGAAATGACTATGCAGACTGTTCTTAGTAGTTTTAGAGACAGTATTTATTAACTGTTGAGGCAGGACTGCCTCTATGTTTTTTCTCAAAATCCTGTTCACAGACAGTCTCTTACATACAAATCAGTACAACAATTTATTACACATGATTAACAATTGATAACTTGCAAGTTTAGAGATTAGCATGAAAAACACTCAACACCATGTGACCCCATAACTCTGAAATCCTAGGTTAAGCCATTACTTGGTCTTTATTATACCTTCAACAAAGGTTTATGACCGAGCATTCTTTGACCTATGAATGTGTACATGGTCTTTTGTGAATGTCATTTATTTGAAGTGTGTGCTGACAGCATTTTGGGTCTGAGACTCCAGAGCGTTTGGAATTTGGTTTCTTTCCTGCAACCATTGTAAATCACCCACCTGTGTGCTTTGGGCTAATTCAATTATGTGCCCAGTATCTAATCAGTCTGCGATCTGTTTGAAGGCATGGAGAGTGCACGGGGTACTGGTATGCTAATGTCGTAAATACCTGCAGGTTGGTCAGACGTGTTGCCCTTTAATAGATGACCCTTGTGTTTCTTATTCCGCTACATCCTTGAGTGAACCTTTCACCTTGCTCCTGTCAGTGTGAGGGTTTGGCCTAAACTGTTTTTGATTGTGAACAGTGGTGTCGCCTCTATTGATGCCTAATGTTGCGCAATGTTTTAACATTTTGTATTCGCAGTAATGCTTTGTGTTTAACATTTCCTACAACAATTTGACTGATAATGTGTCCTTTTTCATGTGTGTAGCTTCCGGCTACTTTATCTACATGTGTGACCCATGCTGTTGTATTTGCTGTTTTGACTTGCACTTACATATTTGGCAGATAGGCATGTCACTTGGCTATACTATTGGTTTTCCCTGAGATACATGAAGGCCCGGTTCCTGTACACGAAGGCCCTCATTACGACCCTGGCGGTGGGTGATAAAGTGGCGATAATACCGCCAAAAGGCTGGTGGTAAGTTCCGCCAAATTATGACCATGTCGGTGATAACTCCAATAGACAGCAAATGTACCATGCCAACCTCCACGGCGGAAACAACAGCCACCACAGCGGTAGCCGCCAACAGCCAGACGGAAGACAAAGTACCGCCCACCATATTTTGACCCTGCAAACCGCCAACTTTTCCGGGGTGGTACCAACACAACAAAAGCCTGGCAGAAACAGAGCTCAGAGATGAAAGGACTCACCATTGGAGACACAGGGAAGAACCACGCTGCCATGGACCCAGAACTGCATGTTTTCCCAATGATCTTCTACGTTACGCTCCACCTAGAACACCAACGCCGAAGAAGACGACGACAGTGAGTACAGCCACCTAGCACACAATGGTAGGTGGGAGGAAAACGAGAGTGACACACACATGCACCACACACACCCAACACACACACACCATTCACACAACCAACTGCACACGAAAATCAGTGTGTCCCTGAAAAATGGCAGAATAATGCAAGGACAACAGGAATTGACTAAAGTGATTGTAATCAGATCAACATCAAAATTAACAATTCGATTTGTCAATGAAACAGATATGTACACATGTACAGAAAGGGACACTGCCCAGTCCAATGTTCAAAGGGCCCACATGGCCACAGTGCACAGTCTAAGGCCCAAGTCAAGTCCTGACCACATCTGGATAGTACACTGCAGGGGCATCAGTTTGCAAATAGGCAGGCTCCTCGGGGGGGCACCTCAGCCGGATGCGGGAACAAGTCTACTGATTCTGGAGGGGGTAAGATGCCCATTGCTTTGTCCTGGGGAGTGCAAGGCCACAGTGTCTGCAGTGGGTGTCTTTCCCACTGGTTCTGGAGGGGGCACAGCTGGTGCAGGTCTCTTCCCTTTCATCCCTGGTGGTGCTGGTTCCTTCACCTTCAGTTTTGTATGTCTGGTATCCTTACCAGCATGAGTAGGTGGTTGAGGTGCTGGGCTGTGTCCTTGGAACCCTGCCCATGGAGGATGAGGGAGTGGTTGTTGGAGGTGTATGTCTGCTGTATGTGGGAGCAGGTGCATGGGCTGTATGTGAGGTGGATAGCTGTTGGGTGTCTGAGTGCTTGCATTTGAGTCCTTTGGGGGGGACAGACATAGTGGGAGAGGACACAGTAGACGCGTGCATGGATGTTGTGGAGGTGTCTGCCAGTGTGGTGTGTGTTATGTACGGTAGGGTGATGCTGATAGTGGATGTAGATGTAGTACATGCATTTGTGAGTGTGGATATAACTTGGAGGGAGGAGGAGGAGGGGAGACAGTGGAGGCAGTGAATGTTGTTGTGTCTGCAACATTATGGTGTTTGTGTGAGTGCCTATGGGATGAAGTGTGGTGCTTGTATTGGCCTGTGCCACTCCTGTGTGTTGCCTTGTGTGCATGCTCGTCTGTCTGTGTGCTTGGGATGAGTTGTGGTTGAGGAGAATGGGACTGGGAAGTGGAAGTTGGAGGAGGGACAGTAGAAACAGGGACAATGGCTGCCATCAGAGAGGAGGCCAGAGCCTGACTCGATCTCTGTTGGGCTGACAAACCACCATGAATGCCCTCCAGGAATGCATTGTATTGCTGCATCTGGGATGCCAGCCCCTGGATGACATTCACAATGGTTGATGGAGATGGATCTCAGTAGGCCAATAGCCTCCTCACTCAGGGCAGCATGCCTCACTGGGGCAAGGCCTGAGGTGCCTGGGGCGAACGAGATGCCCACCCTCCTGGGTGAGTGGCACGGGCAACTCGCTGAGGGGCCACCAGGGGGCTCCCATCGGAGGAGGTATCAGTGTCTGTGTTGTCCCCTCCAGTCTCTGCTGTGGTGCTCCCTCCACCCTCCATCCCACTTGTTCCCTTGGCGTCGGTGGACTCTGTCTCCAGGATCCTGCGGGATGCAGCTCCCTCTGTCACCGGTTCCTCTGCTCCTCCGCCAGATGATGCTAATGCACACAAGGACAAAATGACAAAACAAGAAAGAGGGAGAGAGACAAAGGATACACTGGGTCAATGACTGCACCAATACCGCAGTTGGCATACACAGCACCCTCACACACATGGAGCAGGCCTACGCACTGTGCATTACACTACCAGTGAAATGGCTAGTCACCAAGGCATGAGGAGGAGCACATACTGCCAACTGCAGCACACCTGGGACCCTTGCAGCCGTGCCTAGAAGTGAATACTAACAAGCTAGGTTACCTGCATTTGACATGCAACCATTACCCTTCTGAGGACCTATGCTGCTATGTCTGGCCTGGCCTTAGGGGCACCCACTAACACACAACCACCACCCGGATATCACCCCACCAGCCATAAGTTGTAATGATACCCACTGTACTCACCCCCTTGTGGCTGCTGTGATTCCCTCAAGAGCCCATCCACCTCAGGGTATGCCACCGCCAGTATGCGGGCCATCAGGGGGGTCAGGGTCTGACGGGCACTCCTTCCTCATTGGGAGGCCATCCCCAGCTGGGCCTCTGCAGTCTTCCATGCCCAACATCTCCGGTCCTCCCACCATTTCCGACAGTGGGTGCTCTGCCTTCCATAGACCTCCAGGGTCTGCACGTCCTTGGTGATGGCACACCATAATCCCTTCTTTTGATGGGCACTGACCTGCAGAGGTAACACATACAGGAGAACTCCTTTAAACAAACAGTCCAGCCTGTTACACACATGGCTCACAATAACCGATCTCATCAACATTGCAACACACATAGGCCAGCTCACAACATGTACACGCCCAACAGACAATCCACCACCCCCACCCACCCTTACACGATGCCTTCACACACATCTCCATGCATTCATGCCACATGCATTGTGCCCACAGTGTACTCACCTGTTGGTCTGGAGGCCCATACAGCAGTCCGTACTGGGGTAGGACCCCATCCACCAGTCACTCCAACTCCTGAGAAGTGAAGGCTGGGGCCCTTTCCCCGGTCACTCGAGCCATGGTAGGCTTGAGACACAGGTCACAGCAGCACATGAGGTGTAGGTCCTCTCCTGTGGAAGGTCAGGAAACAAGTGAGGAATGATAGAGAAAATAACGGTCACATTCACGGCGGTGTACACCATTACCGCCGTTGTAGATCCCCATTGGCCACTGTACCTCATAGGGCCCAATATTATCCAATGAGGAATTGCACGCCGGTTCACGACTGCCTACTGCCACAGCGCACAACGTCAGCGGAATTACCTCACTTCCACCTGTCCCTCCACACAGGAGAGGTGGTCGCCATTTCAGGGGGGGTGAACAGGCCTATCGATAATTTCTGTGTCACAGGATAAATAGGCACATACTTTTAAATTACACTGTCCCAAAACATGATTGCACGATGTGGACTGCGGCTGTGGTACAGTTGTTCAAATTGTGACAGCCTACTCACTCTTGTGTCCCTTAGATTACTACAGCTGCAGATGAATAGAAGATGGTGCATACCCCCGTGTACAGACACCTGGTGGTCTTAGCTACACTGGAGGACAGGCACATAATACTCACCTATAGACTGGACAGGGCAACAATCACAGAGCTGTGTGCCTATTTAGAGCCTGACCTGATCTCAGCTACCCGTCATCCCACTGGGATCCCCTCTCTTGTGCAGGTTCTGTCAGTCCTCCATTTACTGCCAACTGGTTCTTTTCAAGTGACAGTGGGCTTGGCAGCAGGAATGTCACAGCCAATGTTCTCAATTGTGCTGGCAAGAGTCTTATCTGCCCTGGTAAAACACATGTGCAGCTACATTGCTTTCCCCCAGGTGGAAGATTTGGCCACTGTGAAGGCTGGATTTTATACAATGGTACATATCCCCGACATTACTGGGGTGATTGACGGTACACATATTGTATTTGTCCCCCCCACCGGCAGAATGAACAGGTGTTCAGGAATCATAAGAGTTTCCACTCCATGAATGTGCAGATGGTGTGCCTGGCAGACCAGTACATTTCCCACATCAATGCTAAGTATCCAGGGTCGGTGCATGATGCCTTTGTCCTGAGGAATAGCAGCATCCCAAATGTGATGTCCCAACTACAGAGGCACAGGGTGTGGCTTATAGGTGAGCCTTGGTCCCCACCCACTGTATGTTGGTGTCTGCCTCTGCTGTTAGCCAAATAGGATAGTGTGCAGCTAAATATTGTCCATCAATACTTGCAGGTAACTCTGGCTACCTAAACCTGTTGTGGCTGCTGACCCCTGTGAGGAGTGCCAGGGTAAGGGCTAAGGAACGTTATAATGAGGCACATGGGCTAACCAGAAGGATAATTGAGAGGACCTTCTGGCTCCTGAAGGCCAGGTGCAGGTGCCTCCACCTGACAGGTGGATCTCTGTGCTACTCATCCAAGAAGGTCTGCCAGATACTAGTGGAATGCTGCATGTTGCACAATCTGGCCCTCAGATTGCATGTACCTTTTCTGCAGGAGGAGGAGACTGGAGATGCCCCTGTGGCAGCAGTGGACCCTGAGGACAGTGAGGATGAGGAGGCAGAAGATGAGGATGTGGACAACAGAACATTTGTGATCTGTCAGTACTTCCACTGACACAGGTGAGACAGTGCAACTTCACATTTCTATGACTATTGTTGTATTCTGGGTGGCATTTGCATGCTCGCATTACCCACTTGTTTCCTCTACTTACTCTCACCTACGGATTACCATTTTCCAGATATTGGTGATAGGACAACAATGTCATGATGTGAATACAACAGCCAGCAACAGGTCATTCATTCTATGCTATCACTATGTACAGTTCATTTGCAATGGATGTAGCTGTTTCAATCAACACAAATTTGCAATACATGAAATACTAGTAGTCGAGTTTTATCCAAGGGTGTTTATTGTAGTGCTAAGAAATTGAGGGTAAAGTGCAATGGAATGGGGTGATGATGGAGGAAAGTCCAGGGTATTGTTCCAGTCTGTTTATAGAACAGGTGCAGTGTCCAAGGGGACATAGGAAGGTGAGCAATGGCAGCTCAAGGTGGACAATGTGACTGAGTGGGACACAAGGGGGACAATCAGGAGAGTCTCATTTCCTGGCGGTGATCTTGGCAAGTGTCTCAGGCTTCTGTCTGGGTCGCAGGGAATGTTTGTGGGGTGGTTCATCTTCTGAAGGGGGAGAGATGCTGGTGGCCTGTGGGTCCTGTGGTGGGGACTCCTGCCTACTAGCGGCAGCGGAAGTGGACGGCTGGTCCGTTCACTGGCTAGAGGTAGGGGCCCCTTGGTGTGACACTGCCTCCCTCATGATGTTGGCCATGCCTGCCGGCACCCCTGCTATGGAGATCAGGGTGGTGTTAATGGCCTGCAAGTCCTCCCTGATCCCCTGATACTGACCCTCCTGCAGCCACCTGTTCTCCAGCACGTTGTCAAGGATCTGGCCCATCGAGCCCTGGGAATGTTGGTAGGCTCCCAGGATCTCAGAGTGCCTCCTGGAGAGTCGTTTCCCTGCTCCTGTCCCTGTTGGCCTGTTCCCCTGTCCCCTGAATGGTGTGCCCATTGCCACTGACCCCAGGTCCCTGATTGTCTTAAGGGCGAGGTGTGGCCTGGTGTTCCTGTACAGGTGAGCACACTGCTGATTGACGTGTCCTGGGGACAGAGGTTTGGGTATGCTGGGTGGGTGCTGTGGTGTTGGTTCCTAATGGGGAAGGCTCTGTGGTGGTCTTTGAGTGGGCTTGGGTGACCTGCTGTACAGTGGTCCCTGATTGGCCAGTTAGGTCTTCCAGATCCAGAAGTCCAGAGTTACTGTCATCACTGGGGGCGTCTTCTGTTGGGGGACTGTAGGAAGGTAGCCTCTTTCTAGCCTCGTTACCCCCACTTTTGGCCTGTTTGTGAGTATATGTCAGGGTGTTTTTACTGTCTCACTGGGATCCTGCTAGCCAGGGCCCAGTGCTCATAGTGAAAACCCAAGGTTGTCAGTGTGTTTGATATGTGTCACTGGGATCCTGCTAGCCAGGACCCCAGTGCTCATATGTTTGTGGCCTATATGTGTTCCCTGTGTGGTGCCTAACTGTATCACTGAGGCTCTGCTAACCAGAACCTCAGTGTTTATGCTCTCTCTGCTTTTAAAATTGTCACTGCACCCTTATAATTCCCTTGTATATGGTACCTAGGTGCCCAGGGTATTAGGGTTCCAGGAGATCCCTATGGGCTGCAGCATTTCTTTTGCCACCCCTAGGGAGCTCAGACAATTCTTACACAGGACTGCCACTGCAGCCTGAGTGAAATAACGTCCACGTTAATTAACAGCCATTTTACACTGCTCATAAGTAACTTATAAGTCACCTATATGTCTAACCCTCACTTGGTGAAGGTTAGGTGCAAAGTAACTTAGGGCCATATTTATACTTTTTGACGCACAACTGCGCCAACGCATATCATTAATGCAAGGTAGGTGTCCACGCTAAAAAATGACGCAAACTCCAAGATCTTTGGCGCTAGACGGGTCTAACGCCAAAGTATAAATATGGAGTTAGCTTTGCGTCGGATTTGCGTAAAAAGAGCCCGGGTACTGCCAAACTAACTTTCGGGGGTCTCCACTGCAGCTACCGCTGCTGCCAACCCCTCAGACAGGTTTCTGCCCCCCTGGGGCCTGGGCAGCCTGGTCCCAGGAAGGCAAAACAAAGGATTTCCTCTGAGAGAGGATGTTACACCCTCTCCCCTTTGGAATAGGTGTGAAGGGCCTGGTAGGAGTAGCCTCCCCTGGCCTCTGCATAAGCCAGTCTACAGCAGTTCAGGGATCCTCCCAGCCCTGCTCTGGCACGAAACTGGACAAAGGAAAGGGGAGTGACCACTCCCCTGACCAGCACCTCCCAGGGGAGGTGCCCAGAGCTCCTCCTGTGTGTCCCAGACCTCTGCATCTTGGATGGAGAGGTCTGAGGGCACAATGGACAGCTCTGAGTGGCCAGAGACAGCAGGTGACGTCAGAGACCCCTCCTGATAGGTGCTTACCTTTCTCAGTAGCCAATCCTCCTCTGTGGGCTATTTAGGGTCTCTCCTGTGGGCATCTCACCAGATAACGATGCAAGAGCTCACCAGAGTTCCTCTGCACTTCCCTCTTCGGCTTCTGCCAAGGAACGACCGCTGACTGCTCCAGGATGCCTGCATAACCGCAACAAAGTAGCAAGAAGACTACCAGCAACATTGTAGCGCCTCATCCTGCCGGCTTTCTCAAATGTTTACTGGTGGTGTATGCTCTGAGGGCTGTCTGCCTTCACCTTGCACTGGAAGCCAAGAAGAAATCTCCAGTGGGTCGACGGAATCTTCCCCCTGCCAACGTAAGCACCAAACTTCTGCATCACCGGTCCTCTGGGTCCCTTCTCATCCTGACGAGCATGGTCCCTGGAACACAGGAGCTAGGTCCAAGTGTCTCCGGCAGTCCAGTGGCCCTTCTGTCCAAATTTGGTGGAGGTAAGTCCTTGCCTCCCCACGCCAGGCAGTAATCCTGTGTACTGTGTGAACTGCAGCTGCTTGGGCTTCTGTGCACTTTTGCAAGACTTCCTTTGTGCACAGCCTAGCCCAGGTGTCCAGCACTCTGTCCTGTATTGCTCAACTCACTGAGTTGGACTCCGACGTTGTGGGACCCTCTTTTGTGACTCTGAGTTGACCGCTGTCCTCAGATCTTCTAAGTGCCTGTTCAGGTGCTTCTGCGGGTGCTGCCTGCTTCTGCATGAGCTCTCTGTGTTGCTGAGTGCCCCCTCAGTCTCCTCCTCCAAGGGGCGACCTCCTGGTCCTTCCTGGGCCCTGGCAGCACCCAAAATCCTCAACCGCGACTCCTGCAGCTAGCAAGGCTTATTTGTAGTCTTTCTGCATGGAAACAACTCTGCATCCTCCAGCACACTGTGGGACATCTTCTACCCAAAGAAGGTGTTCCTGGCACCTTCCGTTGTTGCAGAATCTTTGGCTTCTTCCACCCAGAGGCAGCCCTTTTGCACCTTCATCTGGGGTTTAGTGGGTCCCTGCCCCCCCTGGACACTTGCGTGACTCTTGGACTTGGTCCCCTTCCTTTACAGGTACTCAGGTCCAGGAATCCAACTTCATTGTTTTGCAGTCAGTTGCTGTCCTTGCAGAATTCCCTATCTCGACTTTACTGTCTTTCTGGGGTAGTATGGTAACTTTACTCCTACTTTTCAGGGTCTTGGGGTGGGGTATCTTGGACACCCTTAGTGTTTTCTTACACTCCCTGCGACCCTCCACACACTACACTAGGCCTGGGGTCCATTTGTGATTCGCATTCCACTTTTGGAGTATATGGTTTGCGTTGCCCCTAGGCCTAATTCTCCATATTGCATTGTATTGTGTTCTACATTGTTTGCACTACTTTTCTAACTGTTACTTACCTGATTTTAGTTTGGGTGCATATAATTTGTGTGTATTACTTACCTCCTAAGGGAGTATATCCTCTGAGATAGTTTTGGCATATTGTCACTAAAATAAAGTACCTTTAATTTTAGTAACTCTTTGCATTGTGTTTTCTTATGATATAGTGCTATATGATATAAGTGGTATAGTAGGAGCTTTGCATGTCTCCTAGTTCAGCCTAAGCTGCTCTGCTATAGCTACCTCTATCATCCTAAGCTGCTAGAACACCCCTACTAATAAGGGATAACTGGACCTGGCACAAGGTGTAAGTACCACAATGTACCCACTATAAGCCAGGCCAGCCTCCTCCAGGCACTGGATAGTGGTCGCACTTTCTCTCCACTGACATTGCCTGGGGTACCGGTGGGGATGTAAATGATGTATTATGCTTCAAGTGTATGACATTTTTACTTCCATAGCTTCCCCTCTATGGTTGGTATTGCCCTGCCCCTTTTGCTTGATAATGGTGATGTACTGTGGTTATGTTAGTTTGCCTATGCTGTACATGCTTTAGTGATGGGTGTCCATGCAGGGCTGGGAGGGCTGTCCATGCATTGGTATGGCATGCAGGGCTGGGCACTGTGGTTAGTCATATGTGTAGGTGCAATGTGTAGGATGGTGTGGAGTGATGGGGGTGAGGGTGAGGGGGTGTGCTTGCATGCAGGTATGGGGGGTGATAAGTGGTAAATGTTGACTTACCAGTGTCCAGTCCTCCGGCTACTCCAGCGATTCCCTCAGGATGCAGTATTCTCAGTACCTGCTCCTCCGATGCTTTGAGCTGTGGGGGAGGAGGTGGGGGTCCACTGCCAGACCTCTGTATGGCGAACTGGTGCATTGCTGCTATGGAACGTAGCTTCCCCAGTAAGTCGATCCACCTCTTTCTGATGTTGTCCCTTGTTCTTGGGTGCTGTCCCATGGCATTGACCCTGTCCACGATTCTCCGCCACAGCTCCATCTTCCTTGATATAGATATCTGCTGTACCTGTGCTCTAACGAGCTGTGGCTCTACCCTGACAATTTCCTCTGCCATGACCCTTAATTCCTTCTCAGTGAAACGGGGGTGCCTTTTTGGTGCCATGGGTGTTGTGTGATGTGTGTTGGTGAGGATGTGTTGAGTAATGTAGTGGGGTGTGTGATGTGGAGTGTGTGAGGGGTGTATGGCTGTATGTGGTGTGTGTGTCTAGTTGTCTCTGTGCTCTTCTTCTCAATCTCCTGGCAGTAATTGTTGTTTGTAAAGGGTTGTGGGTAATGTGGATGTATGTTTGATAGTGCTGTGGATGAGTGAGTGTGGTGTGTGTATGGTTGTCAGGTGTGTATTTTTCATATTGGCCAATGTGGTGTTGTTTTGTATGTGGGTGTCCATTCTGAGCGCGGCGATATGTACCGCCAATGGTTTACCGCCGCTGAATGTCCGCCGTAGTGATTCGTGGGTCAGAATGTGATGGGCGTTGTTTTGTTGGTGTAACGGAATGGGTTTTGGGCCCGCCACTTTATCACTGACCTTTGGTCTGGCGGATTAGTGTATGTGGCTGGGTTCTGTTGGATTGGTGTGTGCGTGTCATAATATGGTGAACGAATATCCGCCACTGCGGCAGTAAGTTGGTGGCTGACAGCGTGGCAGTAAGCGGGATTTACCACCAGTGTCATAATGAGGGCCTTAGCGTTTTAGCGGCACGTGCAAAGTGAAATGTATCCCATGACAGCATCCCTTCCTGGAGTCCCCCTGATGCTGCCATCCCTATTCTGCAGCTATTGTTTACATTGGGAGCATTATATATTTGTCTCTCAAAATAATGTGCATTCCATTTACCTTCCATTGTCTTGCAATGTGTGTGAGATGTTAGGGCCCATTACAGGGATGAGGCATGGAAAGGGGTGTTTGGGTTACATGACACATCCATACATATGTGTCTTCAATATCATGACAGGCCAAGGCATGGAAGCAATGTGAGGGTGTCAGTTCAATTAGTAGGTTGATGTTTATGTGGTGTTGCTGTTGAGTGACAAATGTTATGTACACTTTACTTTCCCTGAAACTGGGATGTGGAGACATGTGGGGTTTTGTGGAGTGTGGCGGTGAAGTGTCAGTGTCATGCCAAAACGGGGCATCGTAGGGCTGTGATTCGGTCATACGTTGATACAACTCTGACCAAGGGCACACAAGATTATACTTGATACATAGAGCACAGCCTCCAGACCAGGTCAATGCCAGTGCATTGATTTGTTGTGGTTTTGGGTACACAGGTAGGTGTGTGGTCTTACCACCAGTTGCATTCACGGCAGCGTTGATTTTGGGTTCCATCTATCAGCAACAGCAGGACCTGAAGGATCAGCTCCGTGGCAGCACAGGATGTGTGATGCTGCCTACAGGTGAGTTCCTGCCTTTTATGCCTCTGTTTCCTCCAGCTTGGATGTGGTGGTTAAATCTCCACTGTAATGTCGGCGGAAGGCAACATCATAATCTGTCCAGTCGAAACAGTGGCTCCAACTGCCTCATTGGCCTATCTCACAGCAGTCTGTCCTGCCTCTGCCAGTGCGGTCCACTGTCATTAGCTGATATTTCATGAAAAATGGCTCAATTTTCAAAACATACTTAAAGATTATGTTTGAGTGATAAACCATGTGACGGTAGGCAGACTAATTACTAATATCATGACCTTGAGTCCAACCAAGGGCATTGTAATACCCAAGTTGAGACATTCAAAATTGCTACAGCCTTTTTACTTTATTGCTGGCAATCCTGCCTGATGAATTGAGGTGATAACTGCTAGTAAGCAAGCATATGGAGGATGCTAATGTAATCTTGTCTGGTGTGCTCACCATTGAAACACAAATAATATTACTAAATCGTGAAAAATTTCACAGAACATAGGTAGCTTTTAGGTACAGAAAAGCTTGGAGACCCTGTTACAGTCTTTCAGCCAGCCTACTTGATCCATTGTTCTGTTGTTGTTGGGTCATTTATGTTCATCTTCCACTCACTACAACATGCAGCATGTGGCAATAGGCTAGACCAGGGAAATAGGCTAGACCACTTCAGCCATTGGCTAATTTCGCTGTCATTACCACATTCTGCTCATTGACACACAAATAGTTAACTGAAGGGCCAGGAACAATTATACTGATGTGCGCTTTTGAGACCAAATTAATATTTTTGCCTTTAGTCAATTTTTTAATATTTGTGAGGTCTGGCAGATATACCAACAATAAAGCTATACAAAAATGATGTCAAAACTGGCAACGCCAAAAGCAGGCACCCAGTACCAGAGCTACTGGCTTTGCCGATGTTTTTTAGTTAATATGGTAAGAAAGGAAAATGAAGAGATACATGGTTGTGCAAAAGTCTAGATAGATATGTGGACAGGCAGAGCATTTCTGTAATAAATGTTACATCTTAAAGATGTCTCTGGCTTTGAATGGAACCTGCAGACCTTCCAATACTGAAAGGAGGAAAGGTTATGATAAATTGTTTTTCAATTTCCCTTTAAGATAATAAAAATCTGATAGGGAGTATTTACTCGAAAACATAGGCGGTCATTACAACATTGGCGGTAAAAGCCGCTCACCGCCGTGCAGGAGACCGCCAACACACCGCCGCGGCCGCGGAATTCCGCCACAGCTATTATGACCCACAGTTCGGAATCCGCCAAAATTCAGACACCCACACAAGTCCGCCACACCAAAGGTCAGTGATAAACTGGCGAAAACAAAACCTCCACTGTCACGCCAACAGAAATACGCCCACACTATAACGACACACGAATCCACGCTCAAAATACACACACATTTACAAAACACAGCCACATTGGACAATTCCAAATTCACACACCTGATACACATATACACACCACTCCCACACCACTCCCACACACCCATTACAATATAAAACACACACCCACATCACCCACAAACCCCTACGAAAGAAGGCCAGAGAGAGACAGCACCAGCAAGAACAACAGCATCCACAGGCACACAATACCATCACCCACAGAACTTCCACGCACCTCACACAACACACCACTACATATCAGAACACTTATCACCACACACTCCACCCCACACATCACCTACACCACCCCATGGCACGGCAAAAACACCCCAGGTTCCCGGAGGAGGAGCTCAGGGTCATGGTGGAGGAAATCATCCGGGTAGAGCCACAACTATTCGGAGCACAGATGCAGCACACCTCCATTGCAAGGAAGATGGAACTATGGTGAAGAATAGTGGACAGGGTCAACACAGTGGGACAGCACCCAAGAAATCAGGAGGACATCAGGAAGAGGTGGAACGACCTACGGGGTAAGGTGCGTTCCGTGGTCTCAAGACACCACCTGGCGGTTCAGCGGACTGGCGGCGGACCCCCACCTCCTCCCCCACTACAACAACATGGGAGGAGCATGTCTTGACGATTCTGCATCCTGAGGGCCTCGCAGGAGTAGGTGGAGGAATGGACTCTGGTAAGACAAATCTTAACTATTACATCCCCCACCCTACCTGCATGCCAGCACATACCCCCACCCTCACCCTCACCCCCAGCACTCCAACTCCTCACAAATGTCCTAACATCACAAACCACCCATCCCAACACCAAGACCTGCATGCAACAACAAAGCATGGACACCCATCACTAAAGCATGCCCACTGCACATACCCGTACAATCCCCTAAACCATCATCACACAAGGTCCCACACAGGAATGCAAGCACTGGGGTACACGGTCACCCACCCATTGCACACCATGCCACACACAGATGTAATAAACATCCTTTTATACCCCTGAAGGACCCTTACCCAACTGCACCGGACAGAAGGGTCCACACATGTCCACACCACCAACAGAAGAGGCCCACAGTGATGACAGCAGCTCTGTACAACTGGATCTAGATGACCAGCCCGGCCCATCGGGGACCTCTGGACAGTCGGTTCCCCTCACACATGTCCACACCACCAACAGAAGAGGCCCACAGTGATGACAGCAGCTCTGTACAACTGGATCTAGATGACCAGCCCGGCCCATCGGGGACCTCTGGACAGTCGGTTCCCCTCACACAGTCACAGACCATCACAGACCTTCCCCCCTCTGGAAACACCAGCACAGCACCCACCCAGCGGGACCATACCTCCGTCCCCAGGACACGTCAATCAGCTGTGTGTCCACCACTACAGGGAACCCAGGCTAACCCACCACCCCAACAACAACAGGGACCTGGGGGCAGTGGCAGTAGGCAAACGGTCCAGGGGACGGAGGCCCAGGAACACAGGGGAACTAGGAGGGCTGCTGTGCGACAGGAGGCGGACAGGCCAAGGGAACCCACTCTCTACGAGGCCCTCTCCTCCATCATGGGAGCCTACCACCACTCCCAGGAGACGATGGCAACGGTACTGGCCAAGTTTCAGGAGACCCAGCGCCTGCAGGAGGAACAGTATATGGGCTTCAGGGAGGAACTCAGAACCATCAGCTCCACCCTGGGCACCATCTTAGGGGTGCTGAAGGAAGTACTCAACACCAGGAGGGACACTGTGGCACTACAAGGGGCCCCTGACACTAGCATGGACGATGAACTGCCCACCACCTCCGCCGGCGCTAGTGGACAGGACGCCCCGCCACAGGACCACCACACCAGCAACCCACCCCCTGCAGAGGGAGAACCACCCCGCAAATGGTCCCTGAGATCCAGGAAGAAGACAGAGCACGATGCCAATACCCCCGCCAATAAATGAGACCACCCTGATTGTCATCCTACTGTCCCACTTTGTCACCCTGTCCATACTTAAACTGCCCCAGCTCCACTTCCTATGCCCATTTGGGCAATGCACCTGTGAGACTAATAGGCTGGACTCTGCCATGGACATTCCTCCGCCATCACCCCTCACCATTTTACTACCCCCTCCAATATTGAGCACTTAAATAAACACACTTAAAGCACAAAACAATCTGGAGTCTGTCTGTGATTTCGAAATAGTGTATTAGCAATTACAGTGACAAAATGCTCTTTCTATTGTAATGTCAACATACCTATGTCACACAGCTCTAGTCCATGAGGAATCTAAGCAGATGTCACACATTGGGACCCACATCTGTGAAATCGTAAGGGAAAGTGACAACTCAGTGACCATACACTGGGTGAAAACGACAGACAGTAGAGAGGCAGTAGTGTTAAAGTACATGTAGTAGGAAGGTCTGTACTCTTACCTGTGTCTCACTGGAAATATTGCTGGATCACTGAGTCCTTGTTGTTCATGTCTTCTTCCTCTGCTTCCTCGTCTTCACTGTCCACAGGCTCCACAGCTGCCACAACACCGCCATCTGGACCATCCTCCTGCAGAAAAGGCTCCTGTTGTCGCAAAGCCAAGTTGTGAAGCATACAGCAGGCCACGATGATCTGACACACCTTCTTTGGTGAGTAGAATAGAGATCCACCTGTCATATGGAGGCACCGGAACCTGGCCTTCAGGAGGCCGAAGGTCCTCTCGATCACCCTCCTAGTTCGCCCATGGGCCTCATTGTAGCGTTCCTCTGCCCTTGTCCTGGGATTCCTCACTGGGGTCAGTAGCCATGACAGGTTGGGGTAACCAGAGTCACCTGCAAATGGCGAGGGACAACTGTTAGACACGCACTAACCTGTAGGGATATCCCCAGACCCAGACAACCATTCCCACTGTCTTGCTTCCAGGTGCTCACCTAATAGTCACACACGGTGCCTCTGTAGTTGACCCATCACATAAGGGATGCTGCTATTCCGTAGAATGTAGGCGTCATGCACTGAGCCAGGGAACATGGCATTCACATGGGAGATGTACTGGTCTGCCAAACATACCATCTGTACATTCATTGAATGATAACTCTTCCGGTTTCTGTACACCTGTTCACTCCTGTGGGGGGGGTACCAAAGCCACATGGGTCCCATCAATGGCACCTGTGATGTTGGGGATGTGTCCCAGGGCATAGAAATCACCTTTCACTGTAGGCAAATCCTCCACCTGAGGGAAAACGATGTAGCTCCGCATGTGTTTTAGAAGGGCAGACAACACTCTGGACAATACGTTGGAAAACATAGGCTGGGACATCCCTGATGCAATGGCCACTGTTGTTTGAAAAGACCCACTTGCAAGGAAATGGAGCACTGACAGCACCTGCACTTGAGGGGGGATTCCTGTGGGATGGCGGATTGCTGACATCAGGTCTGGCTCCAACTGGGTACACAGTTCCTGGATTGTGGCACGGTCAAGCCTGTGTGTGATAATCACATGTCACTCCTCCATTGTCGACAGGTCCACCAACGGTCGGTACACCGGAGGATGCCGCCATCTCCTCACATGTCCCAGCGGATGGTGCCTATGAAGGACAACAGCGAGCACAGAGTCAAACAACTCAGAGGTACGTACCCACAGTTTACACAGAACACCATTCACACAAAAGGTGGCCTGTATGTGTGTTGTGTCTAGGCCTAGGTATGTGTGACGCAGTTGAAAATGAAGCCATGGGGGCCCCTGAAATGGCGGCTGCCTGACCTCTAAAGTGGGACAATGGGATGTGAGGTAATTGCGCTGGCGTTGTACACCGTCGCAGCAGGCGGTCGAAGACCGCGGCGCAATGCTGCATTGGTTAACATTGGACCCTATGAGTCCCAGGAGCCAATGACGATGTACGCCGGCTGTGACGGTACGCACCGCCGCGGACGTGACCGCCATTTTCTATCTGTTCAATTACTCGATGACTGATGTTCGACAGGAGAGGACCTACACTGCAAGTGCTGCTGTGACCTCGGTCTGGAAGAGACAATGGCTCGAGTGTCTGGGGAAAGGGCCCCTGCCTTCACATCGGAGGAGTTGGAGAAACTCGTGGATGGGGTCCTCCCCCAATGCACGCTACTCTACGGTCCTCCAGACAAACAGGTAAGTACACAGGGAGCATGTTGTATGGGCTTTGCCTGTGTGGAGAGGGCTGGATGTAAGCAGGAAGGGGGGAGAGTGCGGCGTGCATGAAAGACGGTGAATGCATGTGCCACATGGCTAGGGTAGGGATGGGGGTCAATCACTTTGCCGGTGCAGTTGGTAATAGATTTCTCTTCCCCCTGTACATTTCACGTAGGTCAGCGCCCATCAGAAAAAAGATATTTGGCGTGCCATCGCCAAGGACGCCCGGACCCTGGGGGTCCACCACAGACGGAGCACCCACTGCCTGAAAAGATGGGAGGACATTCGCCGCTGGAGCAAGAAGCCGGCGGAGGCTCAGCTGGGGATGGCCTCCCACCGTGGGAGGGGTGCCTGTCGCACCATGACCCCCCTGATGTTCAGGATCCTGGTGGTGGCCTACCCGGAGTTGGATGGGCGCTTGAGGGCATCACAGCAGACACAAGGGGGTGAGTACACTCTCATTCTGCTGACTTTGCGCACAGTGGAGGGGTCTGGGTGGGGGAGGTGGGCTGTGGGTTTCCCTAGGCCAGGGCGAGTTCCGTAGGCAAGTTCCCTCCATAAGGCAGGCCATGTGGCACCCCACCTCTGTAGAGTGCCAAGTACACCTAGTCATGCCCCTGTGTCATCTATGTGTGCAGATGTCGTCCATAGCCTTGTAGGGCATTTCCCAGGAATTGAACAGTGGAGCCCAAGAGCGCGGCGTAGTGCAGGGGGCTTCTGTGTCTGTCGTGTCCGCCAACGGTAGCGGTAATGGATGCACTCAACATGTCTTTCTTCTGTCCCCCCCCCCTTTTTGTGGTCTCCCTGTTCTTGTGTGCATTAGCATCATCAGGCGGAGGAGCAGTGGCACCGGAGCAACAGGGGGCTGCATCCCACATGGCCATGGAGGGCCACACTACGGACTCGGACTTCACCAGTGGGACGGAGTGGGAGGGGAGCTCCATGGCGGGGACAGGACCTGAGACCAGTGACACGGACTTGTCCTCTGATGGGAGCTCCCTTGTGGTGGCGGCAACATCTGTGCCACCCCCATCTACAGGTACAGCCGCCACCACCACTTACAGCACCGCACTCCCAGCAGCCCCTCAGCCTTCGCCCTGTGCCCGCTCACCCGGGAGGGTGGGCATCACCTTCGCCCCAGGCATCTCAGGCCCTGCTCCAGTCACCCATACTGCCCTCAGTGAGGAGGCCATTGACCTCCTCAGGTCCCTCCCTGTTGGGCAGTCTACCATTTTGAATGCCATCCAGGGTGTAGAAAGGCAGTTGCAACAAACAAATGCATTCCTGGAGGGCATTCATTCTGGTCAGGTGGCCCTTCAGCTAGCTTTTCAGACTCTGGCCATTGTCCCTGTGTCTAGCCTCCCCCCTCCAACTTCCTCCACCCCGACCCAATCCCCTGTACCTCAGCCTATCCCAAGCACACCTACAGACCAGCATGCACACACGTCAACACACAAGGGAAGCTCAGGCAAACATAAGCACCACACATCCCACAGGCACTCACACAAGCATCATACCCATGCACACATACCAACATCCACTGCCTCCACTGTGTCCCCCTCCTCTTCGTCTACCTCCTCCCTCCCAGTCTCGTCTCCACACACACCTGTATGCACTACCTCTACAGCCAGTACGTCCCTCTCCAGCACACCCACCAACACACCCCGCTCACGTGCAGTCACCACCCCCACTACCATTCACACGTCCCCTGTGTCCTCTCCCAGTGTGTCTGTGATGCCCCCTCCCAAGATATACAAACGCAGGCACACACCCACCCAACAGCCATCCACCTCACGACAGCCTCCAGCGCATGCACCTTCACCCAAAGTCAGCAAATGAACACCTCCTACAACCACCACCTCTTCCTCCACTCCCAAACCCCCTCCAGCTACCCGTCCCAGTGTGTCCAAGAAACTTTTCCTGTCCAACCTTGACCTCTTTCCCACACCTCCCCCACCCCGTCCGTCTCCTAGGTCCTGAACTAGCACCTCAGCCACAACATCTCCAGAACCAGTGATGTCTATAGTCACCGGAATCTGGAGTGCACCGGCCACCAGGGCAGCCAGTGTGGCACGGAGCCACAGCACAGACAGTCCCCCATCTGTCAAGTATCAGAGGTTGGCCAGTGCCCAGTGGGAGAGGGGGCAGACTCCAGCCACCAAAGCCACTCCCAAGGGTCGTGGTGGGAGTGTGGACTCAGCTGTGACACCCTCCAAGGTGGGGAAGGGCCACAAGAAACCAGGAAAGTCTGGGAAGAGCAGCACGGCGGAGAAGACCGCCATCATCCCCGCTGCCCAGGAGGCCACCTCAAGCACAAGCCCAGCTGCCCAGGACAGGACCGCCAGCACAAGCCCAGCTGCCCAGGACAGGACCACCAGCACCAGCCCAGCTGCCCAGGACAGGACCGCCTGCACAAGCCCAGCTTCCCAGGACAGGACCGCCAGCACAAGCCCAGCTGCCCAGGACAGGACCGCCAGCACAAGCCCAGCTGCCCAGGAGGCCACCGCCAGCACAAACCCAGCTGCCCTAGGAGGCCACCGCCAGCACCAGCCCAGCTGCCCAGGAGGCCACCGCCAGCACAAGCCCAGCTGCCCAGGAGGCCACCGCCAGCACCAGCCCAGCTGCCCAAGAGGCCACCGCCAGCACAAGCCCAGCTGCCCAGGAGGCCACCGCCAGCAAAAGCCCCGCTAGGCCATGAAGGACCGCCAGCAGCTGAGTCCCTGCAATGGAGACCGCCGCTTCAAGCACCGCTGCACAGGACACCGCCATCTCAAGCACCGCTGTGCTGAACAGGGCACCGCCGTTTCAAGCACCGCTGAACAGGGCACCGCTGTCTCAAGCACCGCTGCACAGGGCACCGCGATCTCAAGCACCGCTGAATTGGGCACCGCCGTCTCAAGCACCGCTGCACAGGGCACCGCCGCCTCAAGCACCGCTGGCCCATGAGCGGCAAGGGCACTGACGCAACTGAGTCTGTCACGGGGTGAATGATGCACTCTGGGCACCATGCCCCCTCCAGAACCAGTGGAGACTCTCATCCACTACCTCTGTCCTTAGCAGGATGAAGCACTCTGGGCACCATGCCCCCTCCAGAACCAGTGGAGACTGTCATCCACTACCTCTGTCCTTAGCAGGATGAAGCACTCTGGGCACCATGCCTCCTGCAGAACCAGTGGAGACTGTCATCCACTACCTCTGTCCTTAGCAGGATGAAGCACTCTGGGCACCATGCCCCCTCCAGAACCAGTGGAGTATTGCATCCACTACCTCTGTACTTGGCAGGATGAAGCACTCTGGGCACAAGGCCCCCTCCAGAACCAGTGGAGACTGTCATCCACTACCTCAGTCCTTGGCAGGATGAAGCACTCTGGGCACAAGGCCCCCTCCAGAACCAGTGGAGACTGTCAGCCACTTGAGAGACTGTGGCTTTGCACTCCCCAGGATTCAACAGTGGGCAAACCACCCACTGTAGAGACTTGTGAGACTGTGGCTTTGCACTCCCCAGGATTGAATAGTGGGCAAACCACCCACTGTAGAGACTTGTGAGACTGTGGCTTTGCACTCCCCAGGATTGAACAGTGGGCAAACCACCCACTGTAGAGACTTGAGAGACTGTGGCTTTGCACTCCTCAGGATTGAACAGTGGGCAAACCACCCACTGGAGAGACTTGTGAGACTGTGGCTTTGCACTCCCCAGGATTGAACAGTGGGCATGTGGCCCCCTCATGGATTTGGCGTCGTGCACTCAAGCGGCTGAGGTGCCCCCCCTTTCCCTCCCCCTGAGGTGCCTGTTTAATGCCCCTGCTGTGTTCTCTCCGTCATGGTCGGGGATCTTGTGTGGGCCTCGCCCATACCGTGTGGTCCCAGTGTTCCAAGGACTTTATTAGAGCACTACCTGGACTACTATGCTTGGTATATATTTTGTACATGTTATATATATATGTTTCTGCATACTTGCTTTTAATATATTACAATGGTTACACTCATTTTCTATTGTCTTTGCATTCTTCCGGGTGGTTTGGGTGGGTGTAACTGTGATGTATTGATATGCATTAGTGTGTGTGTTGTGGTGGGTGTGGGTGGGGGTGTTGCATGTTGCGTGCCCCTGTTTTTTCCCTCCCCCACTCCCCTGTGTCGTAGGTGCAGTACTCACCGTGGTCTTCACCACCAGCGTTCGTGCTCCTGGTAGAGGAGCAGGAAGACTATTGCAGGTAGGATTTGGAGTTCCGGGTCCATGGTGTCCTCGTGGCGTGTGTAGAGGTGAGCATTTTTCCTTCGGGATTCCTGTTTCTGCCGTGTTTTTATCCACGGAGAATCCACCCTGGAAAAGGTGGCGGATTGGCCTGTTGTAATACTGTGGGCGATACTTTGTCTCCCGCCTGTCTGTTGGCGGTGACCGCCGTGCTGCTTGTCTGTACCGCCGTGGCGGTCGGAGTGTTAAAGTGGCTGTCTATGTTGGCGGTTTCCGCCACGGTCATAATTCCCTTTTTTTTTTCGCCAGCCTGTTTGCGGTATTTCCGCCGCTTTAACACCGTCCGCTAGGGTTGTAATGACCACCAATGTGTTCTCCGGGAAGAACATGATGAGGATTATTCACACCTTTTCTTGAGCAGTTATGTGAAGCGTGGAATGCAGTTGCAATCAATGTGAGAGGTATGACCCTTGCAGGATGCTGCCATTGTTTAGCCACTGATAAACAACTTTTCTGAAACGTATCTTTGTAGCACTGGCACCTAAAGTCTAAAGCCCAGATTTGCAACGGTTTTGCTTTGCATTTGTATTACATTTTTAACACAGACCTGATGAAAATTCTTCTTGTTATTTAGAAAGCAACAAAAATGGCTTTTGCAGTACTTTGTTAAAAAAAAAGTAACAAAATGCATCAAATTGTGCTACCTTGTGCTACTTCGCATCAGAGCGGTATACAATGGGTGATGCATGGGTATTTCCGTGCATTTCCCATGGATTTGGATAAAAACCTACATCTATAACGGCTTGCAAACATGTATTTGCACCAGAATGGTGCACTGACCTGAAGCTGGTGTAATATGGAAAAATATGTCTGTTTCACCTCGTTATTCATTTGTGTATGTGTGTTGTAGTAGTCAGCAGCACACATAAAAAGTGGAAATAGACTCAAAGAATCTTTTTTCTGAAGGAAGGTTACCCTTCTTGCACAAAAATGATCTTGACCACAATGCAGGAACCTTTGTACTGTGGCTCAAGGATGCCTGCATTAGCTCCAAGCAGCACAAAGTGTGCCAGTGCATAGAGAGAACAGAACTCTACCATTTCTTTGAAGATATGATGCAATGCTGCTCTCCTGATCATGCAACGCAGCACAGCAACTATACCTGCTGAGCTGAGTTGCGTAACATCTTTGTAAATCTATGCCTAAATTCCCACTGAATTTGAGTTTTGATTTTAAATAAGATGCAGCAAAGATGGATTTTCTAGGTGGTCCGTAGACCAGGAGAAGCATTTGGATATGTTATAGGTAAAGCATATCTTTGTAAATGGCAAGGTACTTGTTTTCTGCACTTTAAGTAGCATTTTAGAATTCTTTAAATGGGGAGACGCTACAAGTAAACGACTTAGCATGTCTCAAATCTTCACGTTAAGTGCCTAGACCTTGTGGTCTCTAAGACACTTTTACAGAATAATGGTTGATATAGGCTTTTAAACATGTCAACATTTTTCTTGTGAAATGCATTTGCTGCTGCTTTGGCCTTCCAATATAAAAGGGGGTTGACCTGTTCAGCTATTCAAGGTGTAGAGACGCCTGGTACCCTTTGAAAGTGGTGTGGTCCCATCACTTCCAAAAAAACAAAATAAAACAACCCCTCCCTCCAAAACCCTAAATTAAACCACCCCTCCCTCCAAAAGCCAAAATAAAATACCCCATCCCTCCAAATGCGCAAAAAAACCCAAAACTACTAACTACTAAATAAAACACAACAAAAAACAGCTGTCAGGGCACTCATAAACATGTAATTAGAAGTAAGTGATGTATCAATATGCAACGTATATTGGTATTAACAACATAAAGAGTTTCAAGCTCAATTTATTCTTGAAACAGAAAAGTTCATCATAGTAAACACAAAGTTGTCCTTTGAAGTCAGTGTTCATGTAGTAAACACAACATAGAAGTCAGTATCCATGTAGCACATACAGCCTGTGTGTTCCTCCTCTCCCACCCCGCCTGGTTTTCCTGGGTCTATTTTGCGTCGGCCTAGTTCCCATTGTCCCTGTCTTATCCTCTTGACCTCTGCTAAAAAAAGAGGGAGTGCCCTGTTGTACTACCCTGTCCTGTCTGGAAGTATTGGAAATAGCACTTAAATCACTGTTGTTGGTAGAAACACTATTTAGTGAGGATGAGGAGCCTAAATCAGAACTTAGCGGGGACTCATTTCTTTTGGATAAATGATCATATTTGCGTGAGAATGTAAAGATCCTACCATTTTTGTAATCCAACTCATCTCGCCTAAGTTTACGCACCTTTCTTTGTGTAATCTCATATTGATGTAGCTCCAAAATTTCATTAAGAATTTGATAGTTCTTAGCCGTTGGTTCCTCCATGTTCATATTGTTGATATCTGTTTCTAATTCAGCAATTTCTGTTTGTAATTTAGTGATTTTCCTCTCCGAGTTCTCTATCAAAATATTAATTAGTCTAAATGAACTTGACACTATTTCTTGTTCCCAATTGTCCAATAAATCTGGATCAAGATCGTCAAAAGTGGGAAAAATATGTGATCTTAAACCTCTAGGTATCCTGTTGAGTTTTACATATTGTTTTAAGGTTGCCCCATCCCACCATTTAGACACCTAGGGCCAGATGTAGCAAATTTGGAAATTGAGACTTGCAATTTGCAAGTCGGAGCGACTCGCAAATTGCAACTTGCAATTTCCAATGCAGAACGGTGTCTCAGACACCGTCTGCGACTCGCTATGGGGTCGCAATGACCCACCTCATGAATATTCATGAGGTGGGTCGCAAATTGCGGCCCCATAGCGAGTCTAGGCACTCGTAAACATGGAGGCCTGCTGTCGTCAGCAGACCTCCATGTTCGTGACTGCTTTCTCAATAAAGCAGTTTTTTTTTTTTAAGTGTAGCCCGTTTTCCTTAAAGGAAAACGAGCAGCACTTAAAAAAAATACCGAAACCTTTAGTTTCGGTATTTTTTCAGGGCAGGTAGTGGTCCCTTGGACGACTACCTGCTCTGAAAAAATAATATTGGGTCCATTCGCAAAGGGGAAGGGGTCCCATGGGGACCCCTTCCAATTTGCGAGTGGGTTACCATCCACTTGAAGTGGATGGTAACTGCGACACCCTTTGCGACCGCATATGCGGTCGCAAATGGTATTGCATGCCACTCCGAATCGCAAATAGGAAGGGAACACCCCTTCCTATTTGCGATTCTGAAATGCAAATTGCGAGTCGGTCCCGACTCGCAATATGCATTTCTGCATAGCAAAGAGGCATTTGCGCCTCGCAAACGGCGATTTTCGCCGTTTGCGACGCGCAAATCCTTTGCTACATCTGGCCCCTAATGTTTCTTCAATTTCTCTAATTTGAAGAACTTGTCACGAAGCCCCATTTTGGTGTGTTGGGCACCTGCTGCATAAGGCTTAGGTATAGTCCCTGTCTGCTCTAAACTGCCAAAAATGTCTGCTGCTAGTTTATCGCGGTCCATATTTACGATCTAAAGTACAAACGAAGCAAAGCACTCAACTCTAAAAGAACAATCAAAAAACCTACAATGAAAAGGGCTGGAGCAGCACCCCTATGTTTAGCATCAATGAATCAAAATGAAAGCACATAGGAAGCAAGTCATAGGATTTGGGCGCTCACAGTGAGTCCACATAATAGCATTAACATTCAATCCTAACATGGTGCTCCTGGCAAGAGGATCTTCCCAATTTCTCTAATGTTTCCAGGGAAACTCACAGTGACAAAAAACAGCTGTCAGGGCACTCATGAACATGTAATTAGAAGTAAGTGATGTATCAATATGCAACGTATATTGGTATTAACAACATAAAGAGTTTCAAGCTCAATTTATTCTTGAAACAGAAAAGTTCATCATAGTAAACACAAAGTTGTCCTTTGAAGTCAGTGTTCATGTAGTAAACACAACATTGAAGTAAGTATCCATGTAGCACATACAGCCTGTGTGTTCCTCCTCTCCCACTCCGCCTGGTTTTCCTGGGTCTATTTTGCGTCGGCCTAGTTCCCATTGTCCCTGTCTTATCCTCTGGACCTCTGCTAAAAAAAGAGGAAGTGCCCTGTTGTACTACCCTGTCCTGTCTGGAAGTATTGGAAATAGCACTTAAATCACTGTTGTTGGTAGAAACACTATTTAGTGAGGATGAGGAGCCTAAATCAGAACTTAGCGGGGACTAATTTCTTTTGGATAAATGATCATATTTGCGGGAGAATGTAAAGATCCTACCATTTTTGTAATCCAACTCATCTCGCCTAAGTTTACGCGCCTTTCTTTGTGTGATCTCATATTGATGTAGCTCCAAAATTTCATTAAGAATTTTATAGTTCTTAGCCGTTGGTTCCTCCATGTTCATATTGTTGATATCTGTTTCTAATTCAGCAATTTCTGTTTGTAATTTAGTGATTTTCCTCTCCGAGTTCTCTATCAAAATATTCATTAGTCTAAATGAACTTGACACTATTTCTTGTTCCCAATTGTCCAATAAATCTGGATCAAGATCGTCAAAAGTGGGAAAGATATGTGATCTTAAACCTCTAGGTATCCTGTTGAGTTTTACATATTGTTTTAAGGTTGCCCCATCCCACCATTTAGACACCTCCTGTTTCTTCAATTTCTCTAATTTGAAGAACTTGTCACGAAGCCCCATTTTGGTGTGTTGGGCACCTGCTGCATAAGGCTTAGGTATAGTCCCTGTCTGCTCTAAACTGCCAAAAATGTCTGCTGCTAGTTTATCGCGGTCCATATTTACGATCTAAAGTACAAACGAAGCAAAGCACTCAACTCTAAAAGAACAATCAAAAAACCTACAATGCAAACGGCTGGAGCAGCACCCCTATGTTTAGCATCAATGAATCAAAATGAAAGCACATAGGAAGCAAGTCATAGGATTTGTGCGCTCACAGTGAGTCCACATAATAGCATTAACATTCCAATCCTAACATGGTTCTCCTGGCAAGAGGATCTTCCCAATTCCTCTTAAGTTTCCAGGGAAACTCACAGTGACAAAAAACAGCTGTCAGGGCACTCATGAACATGTAATTAGAAGTAAGTGATGTATCAATATGCAACGTATATTGGTATTAACAACATAAAGAGTTTCAAGGTCAATTTATTCTTGAAACAGAATAGTTCATCATAGTAAACACAAAGTTGTCCTTTGAAGTCAGTGTTCATGTAGTAAACACAACATTGAAGTCAGTATCCATGTAGCACATACAGCCTGTGTGTTCCTCCTCTCCCACCCCGCCTGGTTTTCCTGGGTCTATTTTGCGTCGGCCTAGTTCCCATTGTCCCTGTCTTATCCTCTGGACCTCTGCTAAAAAAAGAGGGAGTGCCCTGTTGTACTACCCTGTCCTGTCTGGAAGTATTGGAAATAGCACTTAAATCACTGTTGTTGGTAGAAACACTATTTAGTGAGGATGAGGAGCTTAAATCAGAACTTAGCTGGGACTCATTTCTTTTGGATAAATGATCATATTTGCAGGAGAATGTAAAGATCCTACCATTTTTGTAATCCAACTCATCTCGCCTAAGTTTACGCGCCTTTCTTTGTGTGATCTCATATTGATGTAGCTCCAAAATTTCATTAAGAATTTTATAGTTCTTAGCCGTTGGTTCTTCCATGTTCATATTGTTGATATCTGTTTCTAATTCAGCAATTTCTGTTTGTAATTTAGTGATTTTCCTCTCTGAGTTCTCTATCAAAATATTCATTAGTCTAAATGAACTTGACACTATTTCTTGTTCCCAATTGTCCAATAAATCTCGATCAAGATCGTCAAAAGTGGGAAAAATATGTGATCTTAAACCTCTAGGTATCCTGTTGAGTTTTACATATTGTTTTAAGGTTGCCCCATCCCACCATTTAGACACCTCCTGTTTCTTCAATTTCTCTAATTTGAAGAACTTGTCACGAAGCTCCATTTTGGTGTGTTGGGCACCTGCTGCATAAGGCTTAGGTATAGTCCTTGTCTGCTCTAAACTGCCAAAAATGTCTGCTGCTAGTTTATCGCGGTCCATATTTACGATCTAAAGTACAAACGAAGCAAAGCACTCAACTCTAAAAGAACAATCAAAAAACCTACAATGCAAAGGGCTGGAGCAGCACCCCTATGTTTAGCATCAATGAATCAAAATGAAAGCACATAGGAAGCAAGTCATAGGATTTGGGCGCTCACAGTGAGTCCACATAATAGCATTAACATTCAATCCTAACATGGTGCTCCTGGCAAGAGGATCTTCCCAATTTCTCTAATGTTTCCAGGGAAACTCACAGTGACAAAAAACAGCTGTCAGGGCACTCATGAACATGTAATTAGAAGTAAGTGATGTATCAATATGCAACGTATATTGGTATTAACAACATAAAGAGTTTCAAGCTCAATTTATTCTTGAAACAGAAAAGTTCATCATAGTAAACACAAAGTTGTCCTTTGAAGTCAGTGTTCATGTAGTAAACACAACATTGAAGTAAGTATCCATGTAGCACATACAGCCTGTGTGTTCCTCCTCTCCCACTCCGCCTGGTTTTCCTGGGTCTATTTTGCGTCGGCCTAGTTCCCATTGTCCCTGTCTTATCCTCTGGACCTCTGCTAAAAAAAGAGGGAGTGCCCTGTTGTACTACCCTGTCCTGTCTGGAAGTATTGGAAATAGCACTTAAATCACTGTTGTTGGTAGAAACACTATTTAGTGAGGATGAGGAGCCTAAATCAGAACTTAGCGGGGACTAATTTCTTTTGGATAAATGATCATATTTGCGGGAGAATGTAAAGATCCTACCATTTTTGTAATCCAACTCATCTCGCCTAAGTTTACGCGCCTTTCTTTGTGTGATCTCATATTGATGTAGCTCCAAAATTTCATTAAGAATTTTATAGTTCTTAGCCGTTGGTTCCTCCATGTTCATATTGTTGATATCTGTTTCTAATTCAGCAATTTCTGTTTGTAATTTAGTGATTTTCCTCTCCGAGTTCTCTATCAAAATATTCATTAGTCTAAATGAACTTGACACTATTTCTTGTTCCCAATTGTCCAATAAATCTGGATCAAGATCGTCAAAAGTGGGAAAGATATGTGATCTTAAACCTCTAGGTATCCTGTTGAGTTTTACATATTGTTTTAAGGTTGCCCCATCCCACCATTTAGACACCTCCTGTTTCTTAAATTTCTCTAATTTGAAGAACTTGTCACGAAGCCCCATTTTGGTGTGTTGGGCACCTGCTGCATAAGGCTTAGGTATAGTCCCTGTCTGCTCTAAACTGCCAAAAATGTCTGCTGCTAGTTTATCGCGGTCCATATTTACGATCTAAAGTACAAACGAAGCAAAGCACTCAACTCTAAAAGAACAATCAAAAAACCTACAATGCAAATGGCTGGAGCAGCACCCCTATGTTTAGCATCAATGAATCAAAATGAAAGCACATAGGAAGCAAGTCATAGGATTTGTGCGCTCACAGTGAGTCCACATAATAGCATTAACATTCCAATCCTAACATGGTTCTCCTGGCAAGAGGATCTTCCCAATTCCTCTTAAGTTTCCAGGGAAACTCACAGTGACAAAAAACAGCTGTCAGGGCACTCATGAACATGTAATTAGAAGTAAGTGATGTATCAATATGCAACGTATATTGGTATTAACAACATAAAGAGTTTCAAGGTCAATTTATTCTTGAAACAGAATAGTTCATCATAGTAAACACAAAGTTGTCCTTTGAAGTCAGTGTTCATGTAGTAAACACAACATTGAAGTCAGTATCCATGTAGCACATACAGCCTGTGTGTTCCTCCTCTCCCACCCCGCCTGGTTTTCCTGGGTCTATTTTGCGTCGGCCTAGTTCCCATTGTCCCTGTCTTATCCTCTGGACCTCTGCTAAAAAAAGAGGGAGTGCCCTGTTGTACTACCCTGTCCTGTCTGGAAGTATTGGAAATAGCACTTAAATCACTGTTGTTGGTAGAAACACTATTTAGTGAGGATGAGGAGCTTAAATCAGAACTTAGCTGGGACTCATTTCTTTTGGATAAATGATCATATTTGCAGGAGAATGTAAAGATCCTACCATTTTTGTAATCCAACTCATCTCGCCTAAGGTTACGCGCCTTTCTTTGTGTGATCTCATATTGATGTAGCTCCAAAATTTCATTAAGAATTTTATAGTTCTTAGCCGTTGGTTCTTCCATGTTCATATTGTTGATATCTGTTTCTAATTCAGCAATTTCTGTTTGTAATTTAGTGATTTTCCTCTCTGAGTTCTCTATCAAAATATTCATTAGTCTAAATGAACTTGACACTATTTCTTGTTCCCAATTGTCCAATAAATCTCGATCAAGATCGTCAAAAGTGGGAAAAATATGTGATCTTAAACCTCTAGGTATCCTGTTGAGTTTTACATATTGTTTTAAGGTTGCCCCATCCCACCATTTAGACACCTCCTGTTTCTTCAATTTTTCTAATTTGAAGAACTTGTCACGAAGCCCCATTTCGGTGTGTTGGGCACCTGCTGCATAAGGCTTAGGTATAGTCCCTGTCTGCTCTAAACTGCCAAAAATGTCTGCTGCTAGTTTATCGCAGTCCATATTTACGATCTAAAGTACAAACGAAGCAAAGCACTCAACTCTAAAAGAACAATCAAAAAACCTACAATGCAAAGGGCTGGAGCAGCACCCCTATGTTTAGCATCAATGAATCAAAATGAAAGCACATAGGAAGCAAGTCATAGGATTTGGGCGCTCACAGTGAGTCCACATAATAGCATTAACATTCCAATCCTAACATGGTGCTCCTGGCAAGAGGATCTTCCCAATTCCTCTAATGTATCCAGGGAAACTCACAGTGACAAAAAATAGCTGTCAGGGCACTCATGAACATGTAATTAGAAGTAATTGATGTATCAATATGCAACGTATATTGGTATTAACAACATAAAGAGTTTCAAGCTCAATTTATTCTTGAAACAGAAAAGTTCATCATAGTAAACACAAAGTTGTCCTTTGAAGTCAGTGTTCATGTAGTAAACACAACATTAAAGTCAATATCCATGTAGCACATACAGCCTGTGTGTTCCTCCTCTCCCACCCCGCCTGGTTTTCCTGGGTCTATTTTGCGTCGGCCTAGTTCCCATTGTCCCTGTCTTATCCTCTGGACCTCTGCTAAAAAAAGAGGGAGTGCCCTGTTGTACTACCCTGTCCTGTCTGGAAGTATTGGAAATAGCACTTAAATCACTGTTGTTGGTAGAAACACTATTTAGTGAGGATGAGGAGCCTAAATCAGAACTTAGCGGGGACTCATTTCTTTTGGATAAATGATCATATTTGCGGGAGAATGTAAAGATCCTACCATTTTTGTAATCCAACTCATCTCGCCTAAGTTTACGCGCCTTTCTTTGTGTGATCTCATATTGATGTAGCTCCAAAATTTCATTAAGAATTTTATAGTTCTTAGCCGTTGGTTCCTCCATGTTCATATTGTTGATATCTGTTTCTAATTCAGCGATTTCTGTTTGTAATTTAGTGATTTTCCTCTCCGAGTTCTCTATCAAAATATTCATTAGTCTAAATGAACTTGACACTATTTCTTGTTCCCAATTGTCCAATAAATCTGGATCAAGATCGTCAAAAGTGGGAAAAATATGTGATCTTAAACCTCTAGGTATCCTGTTGAGTTTTACATATTGTTTTAAGGTTGCCCCATCCCACCATTTAGACACCTCCTGTTTCTTCAATTTCTCTAATTTGAAGAACTTGTCACGAAGCCCCATTTTGGTGTGTTGGGCACCTGCTGCATAAGGCTTAGGTATAGTCCCTGTCTGCTCTAAACTGCCAAAAATGTCTGCTGCTAGTTTATCGCAGTCCATATTTACGATCTAAAGTACAAACGAAGCAAAGCACTAAACTCTAAAAGAACAATCAAAAAACCTACAATGCAAAGGGCTGGAGCAGCACCACTATGTTTAGCATCAATGAATCAAAATGAAAGCACATAGGAAGCAAGTCATAGGATTTGTGCGCTCACAGTGAGTCCACATAATAGCATTAACATTCCAATCCTAACATGGTGCTCCTGGCAAGAGGATCTTCCCAATTCCTCTTAAGTTTCCAGGGAAACTCACAGTGACAAAAAACAGCTGTCAGGGCACTCATGAACATGTAATTAGAAGTAAGTGATGTATCAATATGCAACATATATTGGTATTAACAACATAAAGAGTTTCAAGCTCAATTTATTCTTGAAACAGAAAAGTTCATCATAGTAAACACAAAGTTGTCCTTTGAAGTCAGTGTTCATGTAGTAAACACAACATTGAAGTCAGTATCCATGTAGCACATACAGCCTGTGTGTTCCTCCTCTCCCACCCCGCCTGGTTTTCCTGGGTCTATTTTGCGTCGGCCTAGTTCCCATTGTCCCTGTCTTATCCTCTGGACCTCTGCTAAAAAAAGAGGGAGTGCCCTGTTGTACTACCCTGTCCTGTCTGGAAGTATTGGAAATAGCACTTAAATCACTGTTGTTGGTAGAAACACTATTTAGTGAGGATGAGGAGCCTAAATCAGAACTTAGCGGGGACTCATTTCTTTTGGATAAATGATCATATTTGCGGGAGAATGTAAAGATCCTACCATTTTTGTAATCCAACTCATCTCGCCTAAGTTTACGCGCCTTTCTTTGTGTGATCTCATATTGATGTAGCTCCAAAATTTCATTAAGAATTTTATAGTTCTTAGCCATTGGTTCCTCCATGTTCATATTGTTGATATCTGTTTCTAATTCAGCAATTTCTGTTTGTAATTTAGTGATTTTCCTCTCTGAGTTCTCTATCAAAATATTCATTAGTCTAAATGAACTTGACACTATTTCTTGTTCCCAATTGTCCAATAAATCTGGATTAAGATCGTCAAAAGTGGGAAAAATATGTGATCTTAAACCTCTAGGTATCCTGTTGAGTTTTGCATATTGTTTTAAGGTTGCCCCATCCCACCATTTAGACACCTCCTGTTTCTTCAATTTCTCTAATTTGAAGAACTTGTCACGAAGCCCCATTTTGGTGTGTTGGGCACCTGCTGCATAAGGCTTAGGTATAGTCCCTGTCTGCTCTAAACTGCCAAAAATGTCTGCTGCTAGTTTATCGCAGTCCATATTTACGATCTAAAGTACAAACGAAGCAAAGCACTAAACTCTAAAAGAACAATCAAAAAACCTACAATGCAAAGGGCTGGAGCAGCACCCCTATGTTTAGCATCAATGAATCAAAATGAAAGCACATAGGAAGCAAGTCATAGGATTTGTGCGCTCACAGTGAGTCCACATAATAGCATTAACATTCCAATCCTAACATGGTGCTCCTGGCAAGAGGATCTTCCCAATTCCTCTTAAGTTTCCAGGGAAATGCACAGTGACAAAAAACAGCTGTCAGGGCACTCATGAACATGTAATTAGAAGTAAGTGATGTATCAATATGCAACGTATATTGGTATTAACAACATAAAGAGTTTCAAGCTCAATTTATTCTTGAAACAGAAAAGTTCATCATAGTAAACACAAAGTTGTCCTTTGAAGTCAGTGTTCATGTAGTAAACACAACATTGAAGTCAGTATCCATGTAGCACATACAGCCTGTGTGTTCCTCCTCTCCCACCCCGCCTGGTTTTCCTGGGTCTATTTTGCGTCGGCCTAGTTCCCATTGTCCCAGTCTTATCCTCTGGACCTCTGCTAAAAAAAGAGGGAGTGCCCTGTTGTACTACCCTGTCCTGTCTGGAAGTATTGGAAATAGCACTTAAATCACTGTTGTTGGTAGAAACACTATTTAGTGAGGATGAGGAGCCTAAATCAGAACTTAGCAGGGACTCATTTCTTTTGGATAAATGATCATATTTGCGGGAGAATGTAAAGATCCTACCATTTTTGTAATCCAACTCATCTCGCCTAAGTTTACGCGCCTTTCTTTGTGTGATCTCATATTGATGTAGCTCCAAAATTTCATTAAGAATTTAATAGTTCTTAGCCATTGGTTCCTCCATGTTCATATTGTTAATATCTGTTTCTAATTCAGCAATTTCTGTTTGTAATTTAGTGATTTTCCTCTCCGAGTTCTCTATCAAAATATTCATTAGTCTAAATGAACTTGACACTATTTCTTGTTCCCAATTGTCCAATAAATCTGGATCAAGATCGTCAAAAGTGGGAAAAATATGTGATCTTAAACCTCTAGGTATCCTGTTGAGTTTTACATATTGTTTTAAGGTTGCCCCATCCCACCATTTAGAGACCTCCTGTTTCTTCAATTTCTCTAATTTGAAGAACTTTTCACGAAGCCCCATTTTGGTGTGTTGGGCACCTGCTGCATAAGGCTTAGGTATAGTCCCTGTCTGCTCTAAACTGCCAAAAATGTCTGCTGCTTGTTTATCGCGGTCCATATTTACGATCAAAAGTACAAACGAAGCAAAGCACTCAACTCTAAAAGAACAATCAAAAAACCTACAATGCAAAGGGCTGGAGCAGCACCCCTATGTTTAGCATCAATGAATCAAAATGAAAGCACATAGGAAGCAAGTCATAGGATTTGGGCGCTCACAGTGAGTCCACATAATAGCATTAACATTCCAATCCTAACATGGTGCTCCTGGCAAGAGGATCTTCCCAATTCCTCTTAAGTTTCCAGGGAAACTCACAGTGACAAAAAACAGCTGTCAGGGCACTCATGAACATGTAATTAGAAGTAAGTGATGTATCAATATGCAACGTATATTGGTATTAACAACATAAAGAGTTTCAAGCTCAATTTATTCTTGAAACAGAAAAGTTCATCATAGTAAACACAGAGTTGTCCTTTGAAGTCAGTGTTCATGGAGTAAACACAACATTGAAGTCAGTATCCATGTAGCACATACAGCCTGTGTGTTCCTCCTCTCCCACCCCGCCTGGTTTTCCTGGGTCTATTTTGCGTCGGCCTAGTTCCCATTGTCCCTGTCTTATCCTCTGGACCTCTGCTAAAAAAAGAGGGAGTGCCCTGTTGTACTACCCTGTCCTGTCTGGAAGTATTGGAAATAGCACTTAAATCACTGTTGTTGGTAGAAACACTATTTAGTGAGGATGAGGAGCCTAAATCAGAACTTAGCGGGGACTCATTTCATTGGATAAATGATCATATTTGCGGGAGAATGTAAAGATCCTACCATTTTTGTAATCCAACTCATCTCGCCTAAGTTTACGCGCCTTTCTTTGAGTGATCTCATATTGATGTAGCTCCAAAATTTCATTAAGAATTTTATAGTTCTTAGCCGTTGGTTCCTCCATGTTCATATTGTTGATATCTGTTTCTAATTCAGCAATTTCTGTTTGTAATTTAGTGATTTTCCTCTCCGAGTTCTCTATCAAAATATTCATTAGTCTAAATGAACTTGACACTATTTCTTGTTCCCAATTGTCCAATAAATCTGGATCAAGATCGTCAAAAGTGGGAAAAATATGTGATTTTAAACCTCTAGGTATCCTGTCGAGTTTTACATATTGCTTTAAGGTTGCCCCATCCCACCATTTAGACACCTCCTGTTTCTTCAATTTCTCTCATTTGAAGAACTTGTCACGAAGCCCCATTTTGGTGTGTTGGGCACCTGCTGCATAAGGCTTAGGTATAGTCCCTTTCTGCTCTAAACTGCCAAAAATGCCTGCTGCTAGTTTATGGCGGTCCATATTTACGATCTAAAGTACAAACGAAGCAAAGCACTCAACTCTAAAAGAATAATCAAAAACCTACAATGCAAAGGGCTGGAGCAGCACCCCTATGTTTAGCATCAATGAATCAAAATGAAAGCACATAGGAAGCAAGTCATAGGATTTGGGCGCTCACAGTGAGTCCACATAATAGCATTAACATTTCAATCCTAACATGGTGCTCCTGGCAAGAGGATCTTCCCAATTCCTCTAATGTTTCCAGGGAAACTCACAGTGACAAAAAACAGCTGTCAGGGCACTCATGAACATGTAATTAGAAGTAAGTGATGTATCAATATGCAACGTATATTGGTATTAACAACATAAAGAGTTTCAAGCTCAATTTATTCTTGAAACAGAAAAGTTCATCATAGTAAACACAAAGTTGTCCTTTGAAGTCAGTGTTCATGTAGTAAACACAACATTGAAGTCAGTATCCATGTAGCACATACAGCCTGTGTGTTCCTCCTCTCCCACCCCGCCTGGTTTTCCTGGGTCTATTTTGCATCGGCCTAGTTCCCATTGTCCCTGTCTTGTCCTCTGGACCTCTGCTAAAAAAAGAGGGAGTGCCCTGTTGTACTACCCTGTCCTGTCTGGAAGTATTGGAAATAGCACTTAAATCACTGTTGTTGGTAGAAACACTATTTAGTGAGGATGAGGAGCCTAAATCAGAACTTAGCGGGGACTCATTTCTTTTGCATAAATGATCATATTTGCGGGAGAATGTAAAGATCCTACCATTTTTGCAATCCAACTCATCTCGCCTAAGTTTACGCGCCTTTCTTTTTGTGATCTCATATTGATGTAGCTCCAAAATTCCATTAAGAATTTTATAGTTTTTAGCCGTTGGTTCCTCCATGTTCATATTGTTGATATCTGTTTCTAATTGAGCAATTTCTGTTTGTAATTTAGTGATTTTCCTCTCCGAGTTCTCTATCAAAATATTCATTAGTCTAAATGAACTTGACACTATTTCTTGTTCCCAATTGTCCAATAAATCTGGATCAAGATCGTCAAAAGTGGGAAAGATATGTGATCTTAAACCTCTAGGTATCCTGTTGAGTTTTACATATTGTTTTAAGGTTGCCCCATCCCACCATTTAGACACCTCCTGTTTCTTCAATTTCTCTAATTTGAAGAACTTGTCACGAAGCCCCATTTTGGTGTGTTGGGCACCTGCTGCATAAGGCTTAGGTATAGTCCCTGTCTGCTCTAAACTGCCAAAAATGTCTGCTGCTAGTTTATCGCGGTCCATATTTACGATCTAAAGTACAAACGAAGCAAAGCACTCAACTCTAAAAGAACAATCAAAAAACCTACAATGCAAAGGGCTGGAGCAGCACCCCTATGTTTAGCATCAATGAATCAAAATGAAAGCACATAGGAAGCAAGTCATAGGATTTGTGCGCTCACAGTGAGTCCACATAATAGCATTAACATTCCAATCCTAACATGGTTCTCCTGGCAAGAGGATCTTCCCAATTCCTCTTAAGTTTCCAGGGAAACTCACAGTGACAAAAAACAGCTGTCAGGGCACTCATGAACATGTAATTAGAAGTAAGTGATGTATCAATATGCAACGTATATTGGTATTAACAACATAAAGAGTTTCAAGGTCAATTTATTCTTGAAACAGAATAGTTCATCATAGTAAACACAAAGTTGTCCTTTGAAGTCAGTGTTCATGTAGTAAACACAACATTGAAGTCAGTATCCATGTAGCACATACAGCCTGTGTGTTCCTCCTCTCCCACCCCGCCTGGTTTTCCTGGGTCTATTTTGCGTCGGCCTAGTTCCCATTGTCCCTGTCTTATCCTCTGGACCTCTGCTAAAAAAAGAGGGAGTGCCCTGTTGTACTACCCTGTCCTATCTGGAAGTATTGGAAATAGCACTTAAATCACTGTTGTTGGTAGAAACACTATTTAGTGAGGATGAGGAGCTTAAATCAGAACTTAGCTGGGACTCATTTCTTTTGGATAAATGATCATATTTGCAGGAGAATGTAAAGATCCTACCATTTTTGTAATCCAACTCATCTCGCCTAAGTTTACGCGCCTTTCTTTGTGTGATCTCATATTGATGTAGCTCCAAAATTTCATTAAGAATTTTATAGTTCTTAGCCGTTGGTTCTTCCATGTTCATATTGTTGATATCTGTTTCTAATTCAGCAATTTCTGTTTGTAATTTAGTGATTTTCCTCTCTGAGTTCTCTATCAAAATATTCATTAGTCTAAATGAACTTGACACTATTTCTTGTTCCCAATTGTCCAATAAATCTCGATCAAGATCGTCAAAAGTGGGAAAAATATGTGATCTTAAACCTCTAGGTATCCTGTTGAGTTTTACATATTGTTTTAAGGTTGCCCCATCCCACCATTTAGACACCTCCTGTTTCTTCAATTTCTCTAATTTGAAGAACTTGTCACGAAGCTCCATTTTGGTGTGTTGGGCACCTGCTGCATAAGGCTTAGGTATAGTCCTTGTCTGCTCTAAACTGCCAAAAATGTCTGCTGCTAGTTTATCGCAGTCCATATTTACGATCTAAAGTACAAACGAAGCAAAGCACTCAACTCTAAAAGAACAATCAAAAAACCTACAATGCAAAGGGCTGGAGCAGCACCCCTATGTTTAGCATCAATGAATCAAAATGAAAGCACATAGGAAGCAAGTCATAGGATTTGGGCGCTCACAGTGAGTCCACATAATAGCATTAACATTCAATCCTAACATGGTGCTCCTGGCAAGAGGATCTTCCCAATTTCTCTAATGTTTCCAGGGAAACTCACAGTGACAAAAAACAGCTGTCAGGGCACTCATGAACATGTAATTAGAAGTAAGTGATGTATCAATATGCAACGTATATTGGTATTAACAACATAAAGAGTTTCAAGCTCAATTTATTCTTGAAACAGAAAAGTTCATCATAGTAAACACAAAGTTGTCCTTTGAAGTCAGTGTTCATGTAGTAAACACAACATTGAAGTAAGTATCCATGTAGCACATACAGCCTGTGTGTTCCTCCTCTCCCACTCCGCCTGGTTTTCCTGGGTCTATTTTGCGTCGGCCTAGTTCCCATTGTCCCTGTCTTATCCTCTGGACCTCTGCTAAAAAAAGAGGGAGTGCCCTGTTGTTCTACCCTGTCCTGTCTGGAAGTATTGGAAATAGCACTTAAATCACTGTTGTTGGTAGAAACACTATTTAGTGAGGATGAGGAGCCTAAATCAGAACTTAGCGGGGACTAATTTCTTTTGGATAAATGATCATATTTGCGGGAGAATGTAAAGATCCTACCATTTTTGTAATCCAACTCATCTCGCCTAAGGTTACGCGCCTTTCTTTGTGTGATCTCATATTGATGTAGCTCCAAAATTTCATTAAGAATTTTATAGTTCTTAGCCGTTGGTTCTTTCATGTTCATATTGTTGATATCTGTTTCTAATTCAGCAATTTCTGTTTGTAATTTAGTGATTTTCCTCTCTGAGTTCTCTATCAAAATATTCATTAGTCTAAATGAACTTGACACTATTTCTTGTTCCCAATTGTCCAATAAATCTCGATCAAGATCGTCAAAAGTGGGAAAAATATGTGATCTTAAACCTCTAGGTATCCTGTTGAGTTTTACATATTGTTTTAAGGTTGCCCCATCCCACCATTTAGACACCTCCTGTTTCTTCAATTTTTCTAATTTGAAGAACTTGTCACGAAGCCCCATTTTGGTGTGTTGGGCACCTGCTGCATAAGGCTTAGGTATAGTCCCTGTCTGCTCTAAACTGCCAAAAATGTCTGCTGCTAGTTTATCGCAGTCCATATTTACGATCTAAAGTACAAACGAAGCAAAGCACTCAACTCTAAAAGAACAATCAAAAAACCTACAATGCAAAGGGCTGGAGCAGCACCCCTATGTTTAGCATCAATGAATCAAAATGAAAGCACATAGGAAGCAAGTCATAGGATTTGGGCGCTCACAGTGAGTCCACATAATAGCATTAACATTCCAATCCTAACATGGTGCTCCTGGCAAGAGGATCTTCCCAATTCCTCTAATGTATCCAGGGAAACTCACAGTGACAAAAAATAGCTGTCAGGGCACTCATGAACATGTAATTAGAAGTAATTGATGTATCAATATGCAACGTATATTGGTATTAACAACATAAAGAGTTTCAAGCTCAATTTATTCTTGAAACAGAAAAGTTCATCATAGTAAACACAAAGTTGTCCTTTGAAGTCAGTGTTCATGTAGTAAACACAACATTAAAGTCAATATCCATGTAGCACATACAGCCTGTGTGTTCCTCCTCTCCCACCCCGCCTGGTTTTCCTGGGTCTATTTTGCGTCGGCCTAGTTCCCATTGTCCCTGTCTTATCCTCTGGACCTCTGCTAAAAAAAGAGGGAGTGCCCTGTTGTACTACCCTGTCCTGTCTGGAAGTATTGGAAATAGCACTTAAATCACTGTTGTTGGTAGAAACACTATTTAGTGAGGATGAGGAGCCTAAATCAGAACTTAGCGGGGACTCATTTCTTTTGGATAAATGATCATATTTGCGGGAGAATGTAAAGATCCTACCATTTTTGTAATCCAACTCATCTCGCCTAAGTTTACGCGCCTTTCTTTGTGTGATCTCATATTGATGTAGCTCCAAAATTTCATTAAGAATTTTATAGTTCTTAGCCATTGGTTCCTCCATGTTCATATTGTTGATATCTGTTTCTAATTCAGCAATTTCTGTTTGTAATTTAGTGATTTTCCTCTCTGAGTTCTCTATCAAAATATTCATTAGTCTAAATGAACTTGACACTATTTCTTGTTCCCAATTGTCCAATAAATCTGGATTAAGATCGTCAAAAGTGGGAAAAATATGTGATCTTAAACCTCTAGGTATCCTGTTGAGTTTTGCATATTGTTTTAAGGTTGCCCCATCCCACCATTTAGACACCTCCTGTTTCTTCAATTTCTCTAATTTGAAGAACTTGTCACGAAGCCCCATTTTGGTGTGTTGGGCACCTGCTGCATAAGGCTTAGGTATAGTCCCTGTCTGCTCTAAACTGCCAAAAATGTCTGCTGCTAGTTTATCGCAGTCCATATTTACGATCTAAAGTACAAACGAAGCAAAGCACTAAACTCTAAAAGAACAATCAAAAAACCTACAATGCAAAGGGCTGGAGCAGCACCACTATGTTTAGCATCAATGAATCAAAATGAAAGCACATAGGAAGCAAGTCATAGGATTTGTGCGCTCACAGTGAGTCCACATAATAGCATTAACATTCCAATCCTAACATGGTGCTCCTGGCAAGAGGATCTTCCCAATTCCTCTTAAGTTTCCAGGGAAACTCACAGTGACAAAAAACAGCTGTCAGGGCACTCATGAACATGTAATTAGAAGTAAGTGATGTATCAATATGCAACATATATTGGTATTAACAACATAAAGAGTTTCAAGCTCAATTTATTCTTGAAACAGAAAAGTTCATCATAGTAAACACAAAGTTGTCCTTTGAAGTCAGTGTTCATGTAGTAAACACAACATTGAAGTCAGTATCCATGTAGCACATACAGCCTGTGTGTTCCTCCTCTCCCACCCCGCCTGGTTTTCCTGGGTCTATTTTGCGTCGGCCTAGTTCCCATTGTCCCTGTCTTATCCTCTGGACCTCTGCTAAAAAAAGAGGGAGTGCCCTGTTGTACTACCCTGTCCTGTCTGGAAGTATTGGAAATAGCACTTAAATCACTGTTGTTGGTAGAAACACTATTTAGTGAGGATGAGGAGCCTAAATCAGAACTTAGCGGGGACTCATTTCTTTTGGATAAATGATCATATTTGCGGGAGAATGTAAAGATCCTACCATTTTTGTAATCCAACTCATCTCGCCTAAGTTTACGCGCCTTTCTTTGTGTGATCTCATATTGATGTAGCTCCAAAATTTCATTAAGAATTTTATAGTTCTTAGCCATTGGTTCCTCCATGTTCATATTGTTGATATCTGTTTCTAATTCAGCAATTTCTGTTTGTAATTTAGTGATTTTCCTCTCTGAGTTCTCTATCAAAATATTCATTAGTCTAAATGAACTTGACACTATTTCTTGTTCCCAATTGTCCAATAAATCTGGATTAAGATCGTCAAAAGTGGGAAAAATATGTGATCTTAAACCTCTAGGTATCCTGTTGAGTTTTGCATATTGTTTTAAGGTTGCCCCATCCCACCATTTAGACACCTCCTGTTTCTTCAATTTCTCTAATTTGAAGAACTTGTCACGAAGCCCCATTTTGGTGTGTTGGGCACCTGCTGCATAAGGCTTAGGTATAGTCCCTGTCTGCTCTAAACTGCCAAAAATGTCTGCTGCTAGTTTATCGCAGTCCATATTTACGATCTAAAGTACAAACGAAGCAAAGCACTAAACTCTAAAAGAACAATCAAAAAACCTACAATGCAAAGGGCTGGAGCAGCACCCCTATGTTTAGCATCAATGAATCAAAATGAAAGCACATAGGAAGCAAGTCATAGGATTTGTGCGCTCACAGTGAGTCCACATAATAGCATTAACATTCCAATCCTAACATGGTGCTCCTGGCAAGAGGATCTTCCCAATTCCTCTTAAGTTTCCAGGGAAATGCACAGTGACAAAAAACAGCTGTCAGGGCACTCATGAACATGTAATTAGAAGTAAGTGATGTATCAATATGCAACGTATATTGGTATTAACAACATAAAGAGTTTCAAGCTCAATTTATTCTTGAAACAGAAAAGTTCATCATAGTAAACACAAAGTTGTCCTTTGAAGTCAGTGTTCATGTAGTAAACACAACATTGAAGTCAGTATCCATGTAGCACATACAGCCTGTGTGTTCCTCCTCTCCCACCCCGCCTGGTTTTCCTGGGTCTATTTTGCGTCGGCCTAGTTCCCATTGTCCCAGTCTTATCCTCTGGACCTCAGCTAAAAAAAGAGGGAGTGCCCTGTTGTACTACCCTGTCCTGTCTGGAAGTATTGGAAATAGCACTTAAATCACTGTTGTTGATAGAAACACTATTTAGTGAGGATGAGGAGCCTAAATCAGAACTTAGCAGGGACTCATTTCTTTTGGATAAATGATCATATTTGCGGGAGAATGTAAAGATCCTACCATTTTTGTAATCCAACTCATCTCGCCTAAGTTTACGCGCCTTTCTTTGTGTGATCTCATATTGATGTAGCTCCAAAATTTCATTAAGAATTTTATAGTTCTTAGCCGTTGGTTCCTCCATGTTCATATTGTTGATATCTGTTTCTAATTCAGCAATTTCTGTTTGTAATTTAGTGATTTTCCTCTCCGAGTTCTCTATCAAAATATTCATTAGTCTAAATGAACTTGACACTATTTCTTGTTCCAATTGTCCAATAAATCTGGATCAAGATCGTCAAAAGTGGGAAAAATATGTGATCTTAAACCTCTAGGTATCCTGTTGAGTTTTGCATATTGTTTTAAGGTTGCCCCATCCCACCATTTAGACACCTCCTGTTTCTTCAATTTCTCTAATTTGAAGAACTTGTCACGAAGCCCCATTTTGGTGTGTTGGGCACCTGCTGCATAAGGCTTAGGTATAGTCCCTGTCTGCTCTAAACTGCCAAAAATGTCTGCTGCTAGTTTATCGCGGTCCATATTTACGATCTAAAGTACAAACGAAGCAAAGCACTAAACTCTAAAAGAACAATCAAAAAACCTACAATGCAAAGGGCTGGAGCAGCACCCCTATGTTTAGCATCAATGAATCAAAATGAAAGCACATAGGAAGCAAGTCATAGGATTTGTGCGCTCACAGTGAGTCCACATAATAGCATTAACATTCCAATCCTAACATGGTGCTCCTGGCAAGAGGATCTTCCCAATTCCTCTTAAGTTTCCAGGGAAATGCACAGTGACAAAAAACAGCTGTCAGGGCACTCATGAACATGTAATTAGAAGTAAGTGATGTATCAATATGCAACGTATATTGGTATTAACAACATAAAGAGTTTCAAGCTCAATTTATTCTTGAAACAGAAAAGTTAATCATAGTAAACACAAAGTTGTCCTTTGAAGTCAGTGTTCATGTAGTAAACACAACATTGAAGTCAGTATCCATGTAGCACGTACAGCCTGTGTGTTCCTCCTCTCCCACCCCGCCTGGTTTTCCTGGGTCTATTTTGCGTCGGCCTAGTTCCCATTGTCCCTGTCTTATCCTCTGGACCTCTGCTAAAAAAAGAGGGAGTGCCCTGTTGTACTACCCTGTCCTGTCTGGAAGTATTGGAAATAGCACTTAAATCACTGTTGTTGGTAGAAACACTATTTAGTGAGGATGAGGAGCCTAAATCAGAACTTAGCAGGGACTCATTTCTTTTGGATAAATGATCATATTTGCGGGAGAATGTAAAGATCCTACCATTTTTGTAATCCAACTCATCTCGCCTAAGTTTACGCGCCTTTCTTTGTGTGATCTCATATTGATGTAGCTCCAAAATTTCATTAAGAATTTAATAGTTCTTAGCCATTGGTTCCTCCATGTTCATATTGTTAATATCTGTTTCTAATTCAGCAATTTCTGTTTGTAATTTAGTGATTTTCCTCTCCGAGTTCTCTATCAAAATATTCATTAGTCTAAATGAACTTGACACTATTTCTTGTTCCCAATTGTCCAATAAATCTGGATCAAGATCGTCAAAAGTGGGAAAAATATGTGATCTTAAACCTCTAGGTATCCTGTTGAGTTTTACATATTGTTTTAAGGTTGCCCCATCCCACCATTTAGAGACCTCCTGTTTCTTCAATTTCTCTAATTTGAAGAACTTTTCACGAAGCCCCATTTTGGTGTGTTGGGCACCTGCTGCATAAGGCTTAGGTATAGTCCCTGTCTGCTCTAAACTGCCAAAAATGTCTGCTGCTTGTTTATCGCGGTCCATATTTACGATCAAAAGTACAAACGAAGCAAAGCACTCAACTCTAAAAGAACAATCAAAAAACCTACAATGCAAAGGGCTGGAGCAGCACCCCTATGTTTAGCATCAATGAATCAAAATGAAAGCACATAGGAAGCAAGTCATAGGATTTGGGCGCTCACAGTGAGTCCACATAATAGCATTAACATTCCAATCCTAACATGGTGCTCCTGGCAAGAGGATCTTCCCAATTCCTCTTAAGTTTCCAGGGAAACTCACAGTGACAAAAAACAGCTGTCAGGGCACTCATGAACATGTAATTAGAAGTAAGTGATGTATCAATATGCAACGTATATTGGTATTAACAACATAAAGAGTTTCAAGCTCAATTTATTCTTGAAACAGAAAAGTTCATCATAGTAAACACAGAGTTGTCCTTTGAAGTCAGTGTTCATGGAGTAAACACAACATTGAAGTCAGTATCCATGTAGCACATACAGCCTGTGTGTTCCTCCTCTCCCACCCCGCCTGGTTTTCCTGGGTCTATTTTGCGTCGGCCTAGTTCCCATTGTCCCTGTCTTATCCTCTGGACCTCTGCTAAAAAAAGAGGGAGTGCCCTGTTGTACTACCCTGTCCTGTCTGGAAGTATTGGAAATAGCACTTAAATCACTGTTGTTGGTAGAAACACTATTTAGTGAGGATGAGGAGCCTAAATCAGAACTTAGCGGGGACTCATTTCATTGGATAAATGATCATATTTGCGGGAGAATGTAAAGATCCTACCATTTTTGTAATCCAACTCATCTCGCCTAAGTTTACGCGCCTTTCTTTGAGTGATCTCATATTGATGTAGCTCCAAAATTTCATTAAGAATTTTATAGTTCTTAGCCGTTGGTTCCTCCATGTTCATATTGTTGATATCTGTTTCTAATTCAGCAATTTCTGTTTGTAATTTAGTGATTTTCCTCTCCGAGTTCTCTATCAAAATATTCATTAGTCTAAATGAACTTGACACTATTTCTTGTTCCCAATTGTCCAATAAATCTGGATCAAGATCGTCAAAAGTGGGAAAAATATGTGATTTTAAACCTCTAGGTATCCTGTCGAGTTTTACATATTGCTTTAAGGTTGCCCCATCCCACCATTTAGACACCTCCTGTTTCTTCAATTTCTCTCATTTGAAGAACTTGTCACGAAGCCCCATTTTGGTGTGTTGGGCACCTGCTGCATAAGGCTTAGGTATAGTCCCTTTCTGCTCTAAACTGCCAAAAATGCCTGCTGCTAGTTTATGGCGGTCCATATTTACGATCTAAAGTACAAACGAAGCAAAGCACTCAACTCTAAAAGAATAATCAAAAACCTACAATGCAAAGGGCTGGAGCAGCACCCCTATGTTTAGCATCAATGAATCAAAATGAAAGCACATAGGAAGCAAGTCATAGGATTTGGGCGCTCACAGTGAGTCCACATAATAGCATTAACATTTCAATCCTAACATGGTGCTCCTGGCAAGAGGATCTTCCCAATTCCTCTAATGTTTCCAGGGAAACTCACAGTGACAAAAAACAGCTGTCAGGGCACTCATGAACATGTAATTAGAAGTAAGTGATGTATCAATATGCAACGTATATTGGTATTAACAACATAAAGAGTTTCAAGCTCAATTTATTCTTGAAACAGAAAAGTTCATCATAGTAAACACAAAGTTGTCCTTTGAAGTCAGTGTTCATGTAGTAAACACAACATTGAAGTCAGTATCCATGTAGCACATACAGCCTGTGTGTTCCTCCTCTCCCACCCCGCCTGGTTTTCCTGGGTCTATTTTGCATCGGCCTAGTTCCCATTGTCCCTGTCTTGTCCTCTGGACCTCTGCTAAAAAAAGAGGGAGTGCCCTGTTGTACTACCCTGTCCTGTCTGGAAGTATTGGAAATAGCACTTAAATCACTGTTGTTGGTAGAAACACTATTTAGTGAGGATGAGGAGCCTAAATCAGAACTTAGCGGGGACTCATTTCTTTTGCATAAATGATCATATTTGCGGGAGAATGTAAAGATCCTACCATTTTTGCAATCCAACTCATCTCGCCTAAGTTTACGCGCCTTTCTTTTTGTGATCTCATATTGATGTAGCTCCAAAATTCCATTAAGAATTTTATAGTTTTTAGCCGTTGGTTCCTCCATGTTCATATTGTTGATATCTGTTTCTAATTGAGCAATTTCTGTTTGTAATTTAGTGATTTTCCTCTCCGAGTTCTCTATCAAAATATTCATTAGTCTAAATGAACTTGACACTATTTCTTGTTCCCAATTGTCCAATAAATCTGGATCAAGATCGTCAAAAGTGGGAAAGATATGTGATCTTAAACCTCTAGGTATCCTGTTGAGTTTTACATATTGTTTTAAGGTTGCCCCATCCCACCATTTAGACACCTCCTGTTTCTTCAATTTCTCTAATTTGAAGAACTTGTCACGAAGCCCCATTTTGGTGTGTTGGGCACCTGCTGCATAAGGCTTAGGTATAGTCCCTGTCTGCTCTAAACTGCCAAAAATGTCTGCTGCTAGTTTATCGCGGTCCATATTTACGATCTAAAGTACAAACGAAGCAAAGCACTCAACTCTAAAAGAACAATCAAAAAACCTACAATGCAAAGGGCTGGAGCAGCACCCCTATGTTTAGCATCAATGAATCAAAATGAAAGCACATAGGAAGCAAGTCATAGGATTTGTGCGCTCACAGTGAGTCCACATAATAGCATTAACATTCCAATCCTAACATGGTTCTCCTGGCAAGAGGATCTTCCCAATTCCTCTTAAGTTTCCAGGGAAACTCACAGTGACAAAAAACAGCTGTCAGGGCACTCATGAACATGTAATTAGAAGTAAGTGATGTATCAATATGCAACGTATATTGGTATTAACAACATAAAGAGTTTCAAGGTCAATTTATTCTTGAAACAGAATAGTTCATCATAGTAAACACAAAGTTGTCCTTTGAAGTCAGTGTTCATGTAGTAAACACAACATTGAAGTCAGTATCCATGTAGCACATACAGCCTGTGTGTTCCTCCTCTCCCACCCCGCCTGGTTTTCCTGGGTCTATTTTGCGTCGGCCTAGTTCCCATTGTCCCTGTCTTACCCTCTGGACCTCTGCTAAAAAAAGAGGGAGTGCCCTGTTGTACTACCCTGTCCTATCTGGAAGTATTGGAAATAGCACTTAAATCACTGTTGTTGGTAGAAACACTATTTAGTGAGGATGAGGAGCTTAAATCAGAACTTAGCTGGGACTCATTTCTTTTGGATAAATGATCATATTTGCAGGAGAATGTAAAGATCCTACCATTTTTGTAATCCAACTCATCTCGCCTAAGTTTACGCGCCTTTCTTTGTGTGATCTCATATTGATGTAGCTCCAAAATTTCATTAAGAATTTTATAGTTCTTAGCCGTTGGTTCTTCCATGTTCATATTGTTGATATCTGTTTCTAATTCAGCAATTTCTGTTTGTAATTTAGTGATTTTCCTCTCTGAGTTCTCTATCAAAATATTCATTAGTCTAAATGAACTTGACACTATTTCTTGTTCCCAATTGTCCAATAAATCTGGATCAAGATCGTCAAAAGTGGGAAAAATATGTGATCTTAAACCTCTAGGTATCCTGTTGAGTTTTACATATTGTTTTAAGGTTGCCCCATCCCACCATTTAGACACCTCCTGTTTCTTCAATTTCTCTAATTTGAAGAACTTGTCACGAAGCCCCATTTTGGTGTGTTGGGCACCTGCTGCATAAGGCTTAGGTATAGTCCCTGTCTGCTCTAAACTGCCAAAAATGTCTGCTGCTAGTTTATCGCAGTCCATATTTACGATCTAAAGTACAAACGAAGCAAAGCACTCAACTCTAAAAGAACAATCAAAAAACCTACAATGCAAAGGGCTGGAGCAGCACCCCTATGTTTAGCATCAATGAATCAAAATGAAAGCACATAGGAAGCAAGTCATAGGATTTGGGCGCTCACAGTGAGTCCACATAATAGCATTAACATTCCAATCCTAACATGGTGCTCCTGGCAAGAGGATCTTCCCAATTCCTCTAATGTATCCAGGGAAACTCACAGTGACAAAAAACAGCTGTCAGGGCACTCATGAACATGTAATTAGAAGTAATTGATGTATCAATATGCAACGTATATTGGTATTAACAACATAAAGAGTTTCAAGCTCAATTTATTCTTGAAACAGAAAAGTTCATCATAGTAAACACAAAGTTGTCCTTTGAAGTCAGTGTTCATGTAGTAAACACAACATTGAAGTCAATATCCATGTAGCACATACAGCCTGTGTGTTCCTCCTCTCCCACCCCGCCTGGTTTTCCTGGGTCTATTTTGCGTCGGCCTAGTTCCCATTGTCCCTGTCTTATCCTCTGGACCTCTGCTAAAAAAAGAGGGAGTGCCCTGTTGTACTACCCTGTCCTGTCTGGAAGTATTGGAAATAGCACTTAAATCACTGTTGTTGGTAGAAACACTATTTAGTGAGGATGAGGAGCCTAAATCAGAACTTAGCGGGGACTCATTTCTTTTGGATAAATGATCATATTTGCGGGAGAATGTAAAGATCCTACCATTTTTGTAATCCAACTCATCTCGCCTAAGTTTACGCGCCTTTCTTTGTGTGATCTCATATTGATGTAGCTCCAAAATTTCATTAAGAATTTTATAGTTCTTAGCCATTGGTTCCTCCATGTTCATATTGTTGATATCTGTTTCTAATTCAGCAATTTCTGTTTGTAATTTAGTGATTTTCCTCTCTGAGTTCTCTATCAAAATATTCATTAGTCTAAATGAACTTGACACTATTTCTTGTTCCCAATTGTCCAATAAATCTGGATTAAGATCGTCAAAAGTGGGAAAAATATGTGATCTTAAACCTCTAGGTATCCTGTTGAGTTTTGCATATTGTTTTAAGGTTGCCCCATCCCACCATTTAGACACCTCCTGTTTCTTCAATTTCTCTAATTTGAAGAACTTGTCACGAAGCCCCATTTTGGTGTGTTGGGCACCTGCTGCATAAGGCTTAGGTATAGTCCCTGTCTGCTCTAAACTGCCAAAAATGTCTGCTGCTAGTTTATCGCAGTCCATATTTACGATCTAAAGTACAAACGAAGCAAAGCACTAAACTCTAAAAGAACAATCAAAAAACCTACAATGCAAAGGGCTGGAGCAGCACCACTATGTTTAGCATCAATGAATCAAAATGAAAGCACATAGGAAGCAAGTCATAGGATTTGTGCGCTCACAGTGAGTCCACATAATAGCATTAACATTCCAATCCTAACATGGTGCTCCTGGCAAGAGGATCTTCCCAATTCCTCTTAAGTTTCCAGGGAAATGCACAGTGACAAAAAACAGCTGTCAGGGCACTCATGAACATGTAATTAGAAGTAAGTGATGTATCAATATGCAACGTATATTGGTATTAACAACATAAAGAGTTTCAAGCTCAATTTATTCTTGAAACAGAAAAGTTCATCATAGTAAACACAAAGTTGTCCTTTGAAGTCAGTGTTCATGTAGTAAACACAACATTGAAGTCAGTATCCATGTAGCACATACAGCCTGTGTGTTCCTCCTCTCCCACCCCGCCTGGTTTTCCTGGGTCTATTTTGCGTCGGCCTAGTTCCCATTGTCCCTGTCTTATCCTCTGGACCTCTGCTAAAAAAAGAGGGAGTGCCCTGTTGTACTACCCTGTCCTGTCTGGAAGTATTGGAAATAGCACTTAAATCACTGTTGTTGGTAGAAACACTATTTAGTGAGGATGAGGAGCCTAAATCAGAACTTAGCGGGGACTCATTTCTTTTGGATAAATGATCATATTTGCGGGAGAATGTAAAGATCCTACCATTTTTGTAATCCAACTCATCTCGCCTAAGTTTACGCGCCTTTCTTTGTGTGATCTCATATTGATGTAGCTCCAAAATTTCATTAAGAATTTAATAGTTCTTAGCCATTGGTTCCTCCATGTTCATATATTTAATATCTGTTTCTAATTCAGCAATTTCTGTTTGTAATTTAGTGATTTTCCTCTCCGAGTTCTCTATCAAAATATTCATTAGTCTAAATGAACTTGACACTATTTCTTGTTCCCAATTGTCCAATAAATCTAGATCAAGATCGTCAAAAGTGGGAAAAATATGTGATCTTAAACCTCTAGGTTTCCTGTTGAGTTTTGCATATTGTTTTAAGGTTGCCCCATCCCACCATTTAGACACCTCCTGTTTCTTCAATTTCTCTAATTTGAAGAACTTGTCACGAACCCCCATTTTGGTGTGTTGGGCACCTGCTGCATAAGGCTTAGGTATAGTCCCTGTCTGCTCTAAACTGCCAAAAATGTCTGCTGCTAGTTTATCGCGGTCCATATTTACGATCTAAAGTACAAACGAAGCAAAGCACTAAACTCTAAAAGAACAATCAAAAAACCTACAATGCAAAGGGCTGGAGCAGCACCCCTATGTTTAGCATCAATGAATCAAAATGAAAGCACATAGGAAGCAAGTCATAGGATTTGTGCGCTCACAGTGAATCCACATAATAGCATTAACATTCCAATCCTAACATGGTGCTCCTGGCAAGAGGATCTTCCCAATTCCTCTTAAGTTTCCAGGGAAATGCACAGTGACAAAAAACAGCTGTCAGGGCACTCATGAACATGTAATTAGAAGTAAGTGATGTATCAATATGCAACGTATATTGGTATTAACAACATAAAGAGTTTCAAGCACAATTTATTCTTGAAACAGAAAAGTTCATCATAGTAAACACAAAGTTGTCCTTTGAAGTCAGTGTTCATGTAGTAAACACAACATTGAAGTCAGTATCCATGTAGCACGTACAGCCTGTGTGTTCCTCCTCTCCCACCCCGCCTGGTTTTCCTTGGTCTATTTTGCGTCGGCCTAGTTCCCATTGTCCCTGTCTTATCCTCTGGACCTCTGCTAAAAAAAGAGGGAGTGCCCTGTTGTACTACCCTGTCCTGTCTGGAAGTATTGGAAATAGCACTTAAATCACTGTTGTTGGTAGAAACACTATTTAGTGAGGATGAGGAGCCTAAATCAGAACCTAGCGGGGACTCATTTCTTTTGGATAAGTGATCATATTTGCGGGAGAATGTAAAGATCCTACCATTTTTGTAATCCAACTCATCTCACCTAAGTTTACGCGCCTTTCTGTGTGTGATCTCATATTGATGTAGCTCCAAAATTTCATTAAGAATTTTATAGTTCTTAGCCGTTGGTTCCTCCATGTTCATATTGTTGATATCTGTTTCTAATTCAGCAATTTCTGTTTGTAATTTTGTGATTTTCCTCTCTGAGTTCTCTATCAAAATATTCCTTAGTCTAAATGAACTTGACACTATTTCTTGTTCCCAATTGTCCAATAAATATGGATCAAGATCGTCAAAAGTGGGAAAAATATGTGATCTTAAACCTCTAGGTATCCTGTTGAGTTTTACATATTGTTTTAAGGTTGCCCCATCCCACCATTTAGACACCTCCTGTTTCTTCAATTTCTCTAATTTGAAGAACTTGTCACGAAGCCCCATTTTGGTGTGTTGGGCACCTGCTGCATAAGGCTTAGGTATAGTCCCTGTCTGCTCTAAACTGCCAAAAATGTCTGCTGCTAGTTTATCGCAGTCCATATTTACGATCTAAAGTACAAACGAAGCAAAGCACTAAACTCTAAAAGAACAATAAAAAAAACTACAATGCAAAGGGCTGGAGCAGCACCCCTATGTTTAGCATCAATGAATCAAAATGAAAGCACATAGGAAACAAGTCATAGGATTTGGGCGCTCACAGTGAGTCCACATAATAGCATTAACATTCCAATCCTAACATGATGCTCCTGGCAAGAGGATTTTCCCAATTCCTGTAATGTTTCCAGGGAAACTCACAGTGACAAAAAACAGCTTTCAGGGCACTCATGAACATGTAATTAGAAGTAAGTGATGTATCAATATGCAACATATATTGGTATTAACAACATAAAGAGTTTCAAGCTCAATTTATTCTTGAAACAGAAAAGTTCATCATAGTAAACACAAAGTTGTCCTTTGAAGTCAGTGTTCATGTAGTAAACACAACATTAAAGTCAGTATCCATGTAGCACATACAGCCTGTGTGTTCCTCCTCTCCAACCCCGCCTGGTTTTCCTGGGTCTATTTTGCATCGGCCTAGTTCCCATTGTCCCTGTCTTGTCCTCTGGACCGCTGCTAAAAAAAGAGGGAGTGCCCTGTTGTACTACTCTGTCCTGTCTGGAAGTATTGGAAATAGCACTTAAATCACTGTTGTTGGTAGAAACACTATTTAGTGAGGATGAGGAGCCTAAATCAGAACTTAGCGGGGACTCATTTCTTTTGGATAAATGATCATATTTGCGGGAGAATGTAAAGATCCTACCATTTTTGTAATCCAACTCATCTCGCCTAAGTTTACGCGTCTTCCTTTGTGTGATCTCATATTGATGTAGCTCCAAAATTTCGTTAAGAATTTTATAGTTCTTAGCCGTTGGTTCCTCCATGTTCATATTGTTGATATCTGTTTCTAATTCAGCAATTTCTGTTTGTAATTTAGTGATTTTCCTCTCCGAGTTCTCTATCAAAATATTCATTAGTCTAAATGAACTTGACACTATTTCTTGTTCCCAATTGTCCAATAAATCTGGATCAAGATCGTCAAAAGTGGGAAAAATATGTGATCTTAAACCTCTAGGTATCCTGTTGAGTTTTACATATTGCTTTAAGGTTGCCCCATCCCACCATTTAGACACCTCCTGTTTCTTCAATTTCTCTAATTTGAAGAACTTGTCATGAAGCCCCATTTTGGTGTGTTGGGCACCTGCTGCATAAGGCTTAGGTATAGTCCCTGTCTGCTCTAAACTGCCAAAAATGTCTGCTGCTAGTTTATCGCGATCCATATTTAGGATCTAAAGTACAAACGAAGCAAAGCACTCAACTTTAAAAAAACAATCAAAAAACCTACAATGCAAAGGGCTGGAGCAGCACCCCTATGTTTAGCATCAATGAATCAAAATGAAAGAACATAGGAAGCAAGTCATAGGATTTGTGCGCTCACAGTGAGTCCACATAATAGCATTAACATTCCAATCCTAACATGGTGCTCCTGGCAAGAGGATCTTCCCAATTCCTCTTAAGTTTCCAGGGAAACTCACAGTGACAAAAAACAGCTGTCAGGGCACTCATGAACATGTAATTAGAAGTAAGTGATGTATCAATATGCAACATATATTGGTATTAACAACATAAAGAGTTTCAAGCTCAATTTATTCTTGAAACAGAAAAGTTCATCATAGTAAACACAAAGTTGTCCTTTGAAGTCAGTGTTCATGTAGTAAACACAACATTGAAGTCAGTATCCATGTAGCACATACAGCCTGTGTGTTCCTCCTCTCCCACCCCGCCTGGTTTTCCTGGGTCTATTTTGCGTCGGCCTAGTTCCCATTGTCCCTGTCTTATCCTCTGGACCTCTGCTAAAAAAAGAGGGAGTGCCCTGTTGTACTACCCTGTCCTGTCTGGAAGTATTGGAAATAGCACTTAAATCACTGTTGTTGGTAGAAACACTATTTAGTGAGGATGAGGAGCCTAAATCAGAACTTAGCGGGGACTCATTTCTTTTGGATAAATGATCATATTTGCGGGAGAATGTAAAGATCCTACCATTTTTGTAATCCAACTCATCTCGCCTAAGTTTACGCGCCTTTCTTTGTGTGATCTCATATTGATGTAGCTCCAAAATTTCATTAAGAATTTTATAGTTCTTAGCCATTGGTTCCTCCATGTTCATATTGTTGATATCTGTTTCTAATTCAGCAATTTCTGTTTGTAATTTAGTGATTTTCCTCTCTGAGTTCTCTATCAAAATATTCATTAGTCTAAATGAACTTGACACTATTTCTTGTTCCCAATTGTCCAATAAATCTGGATTAAGATCGTCAAAAGTGGGAAAAATATGTGATCTTAAACCTCTAGGTATCCTGTTGAGTTTTGCATATTGTTTTAAGGTTGCCCCATCCCACCATTTAGACACCTCCTGTTTCTTCAATTTCTCTAATTTGAAGAACTTGTCACGAAGCCCCATTTTGGTGTGTTGGGCACCTGCTGCATAAGGCTTAGGTATAGTCCCTGTCTGCTCTAAACTGCCAAAAATGTCTGCTGCTAGTTTATCGCAGTCCATATTTACGATCTAAAGTACAAACGAAGCAAAGCACTAAACTCTAAAAGAACAATCAAAAAACCTACAATGCAAAGGGCTGGAGCAGCACCCCTATGTTTAGCATCAATGAATCAAAATGAAAGCACATAGGAAGCAAGTCATAGGATTTGTGCGCTCACAGTGAGTCCACATAATAGCATTAACATTCCAATCCTAACATGGTGCTCCTGGCAAGAGGATCTTCCCAATTCCTCTTAAGTTTCCAGGGAAATGCACAGTGACAAAAAACAGCTGTCAGGGCACTCATGACCATGTAATTAGAAGTAAGTGATGTATCAATATGCAACGTATATTGGTATTAACAACATAAAGAGTTTCAAGCTCAATTTATTCTTGAAACAGAAAAGTTCATCATAGTAAACACAAAGTTGTCCTTTGAAGTCAGTGTTCATGTAGTAAACACAACATTGAAGTCAGTATCCATGTAGCACATACAGCCTGTGTGTTCCTCCTCTCCCACCCCGCCTGGTTTTCCTGGGTCTATTTTGCGTCGGCCTAGTTCCCATTGTCCCAGTCTTATCCTCTGGACCTCAGCTAAAAAAAGAGGGAGTGCCCTGTTGTACTACCCTGTCCTGTCTGGAAGTATTGGAAATAGCACTTAAATCACTGTTGTTGGTAGAAACACTATTTAGTGAGGATGAGGAGCCTAAATCAGAACTTAGCAGGGACTCATTTCTTTTGGATAAATGATCATATTTGCGGGAGAATGTAAAGATCCTACCATTTTTGTAATCCAACTCATCTCGCCTAAGTTTACGCGCCTTTCTTTGTGTGATCTCATATTGATGTAGCTCCAAAATTTCATTAAGAATTTTATAGTTCTTAGCCGTTGGTTCCTCCATGTTCATATTGTTGATATCTGTTTCTAATTCAGCAATTTCTGTTTGTAATTTAGTGATTTTCCTCTCCGAGTTCTCTATCAAAATATTCATTAGTCTAAATGAACTTGACACTATTTCTTGTTCCAATTGTCCAATAAATCTGGATCAAGATCGTCAAAAGTGGGAAAAATATGTGATCTTAAACCTCTAGGTATCCTGTTGAGTTTTGCATATTGTTTTAAGGTTGCCCCATCCCACCATTTAGACACCTCCTGTTTCTTCAATTTCTCTAATTTGAAGAACTTGTCACGAAGCCCCATTTTGGTGTGTTGGGCACCTGCTGCATAAGGCTTAGGTATAGTCCCTGTCTGCTCTAAACTGCCAAAAATGTCTGCTGCTAGTTTATCGCGGTCCATATTTACGATCTAAAGTACAAACGAAGCAAAGCACTAAACTCTAAAAGAACAATCAAAAAACCTACAATGCAAAGGGCTGGAGCAGCACCCCTATGTTTAGCATCAATGAATCAAAATGAAAGCACATAGGAAGCAAGTCATAGGATTTGTGCGCTCACAGTGAGTCCACATAATAGCATTAACATTCCAATCCTAACATGGTGCTCCTGGCAAGAGGATCTTCCCAATTCCTCTTAAGTTTCCAGGGAAATGCACAGTGACAAAAAACAGCTGTCAGGGCACTCATGAACATGTAATTAGAAGTAAGTGATGTATCAATATGCAACGTATATTGGTATTAACAACATAAAGAGTTTCAAGCTCAATTTATTCTTGAAACAGAAAAGTTAATCATAGTAAACACAAAGTTGTCCTTTGAAGTCAGTGTTCATGTAGTAAACACAACATTGAAGTCAGTATCCATGTAGCACGTACAGCCTGTGTGTTCCTCCTCTCCCACCCCGCCTGGTTTTCCTGGGTCTATTTTGCGTCGGCCTAGTTCCCATTGTCCCTGTCTTATCCTCTGGACCTCTGCTAAAAAAAGAGGGAGTGCCCTGTTGTACTACCCTGTCCTGTCTGGAAGTATTGGAAATAGCACTTAAATCACTGTTGTTGGTAGAAACACTATTTAGTGAGGATGAGGAGCCTAAATCAGAACTTAGCAGGGACTCATTTCTTTTGGATAAATGATCATATTTGCGGGAGAATGTAAAGATCCTACCATTTTTGTAATCCAACTCATCTCGCCTAAGTTTACGCGCCTTTCTTTGTGTGATCTCATATTGATGTAGCTCCAAAATTTCATTAAGAATTTAATAGTTCTTAGCCATTGGTTCCTCCATGTTCATATTGTTAATATCTGTTTCTAATTCAGCAATTTCTGTTTGTAATTTAGTGATTTTCCTCTCCGAGTTCTCTATCAAAATATTCATTAGTCTAAATGAACTTGACACTATTTCTTGTTCCCAATTGTCCAATAAATCTGGATCAAGATCGTCAAAAGTGGGAAAAATATGTGATCTTAAACCTCTAGGTATCCTGTTGAGTTTTACATATTGTTTTAAGGTTGCCCCATCCCACCATTTAGAGACCTCCTGTTTCTTCAATTTCTCTAATTTGAAGAACTTTTCACGAAGCCCCATTTTGGTGTGTTGGGCACCTGCTGCATAAGGCTTAGGTATAGTCCCTGTCTGCTCTAAACTGCCAAAAATGTCTGCTGCTTGTTTATCGCGGTCCATATTTACGATCAAAAGTACAAACGAAGCAAAGCACTCAACTCTAAAAGAACAATCAAAAAACCTACAATGCAAAGGGCTGGAGCAGCACCCCTATGTTTAGCATCAATGAATCAAAATGAAAGCACATAGGAAGCAAGTCATAGGATTTGGGCGCTCACAGTGAGTCCACATAATAGCATTAACATTCCAATCCTAACATGGTGCTCCTGGCAAGAGGATCTTCCCAATTCCTCTTAAGTTTCCAGGGAAACTCACAGTGACAAAAAACAGCTGTCAGGGCACTCATGAACATGTAATTAGAAGTAAGTGATGTATCAATATGCAACGTATATTGGTATTAACAACATAAAGAGTTTCAAGCTCAATTTATTCTTGAAACAGAAAAGTTCATCATAGTAAACACAGAGTTGTCCTTTGAAGTCAGTGTTCATGGAGTAAACACAACATTGAAGTCAGTATCCATGTAGCACATACAGCCTGTGTGTTCCTCCTCTCCCACCCCGCCTGGTTTTCCTGGGTCTATTTTGCGTCGGCCTAGTTCCCATTGTCCCTGTCTTATCCTCTGGACCTCTGCTAAAAAAAGAGGGAGTGCCCTGTTGTACTACCCTGTCCTGTCTGGAAGTATTGGAAATAGCACTTAAATCACTGTTGTTGGTAGAAACACTATTTAGTGAGGATGAGGAGCCTAAATCAGAACTTAGCGGGGACTCATTTCATTGGATAAATGATCATATTTGCGGGAGAATGTAAAGATCCTACCATTTTTGTAATCCAACTCATCTCGCCTAAGTTTACGCGCCTTTCTTTGAGTGATCTCATATTGATGTAGCTCCAAAATTTCATTAAGAATTTTATAGTTCTTAGCCGTTGGTTCCTCCATGTTCATATTGTTGATATCTGTTTCTAATTCAGCAATTTCTGTTTGTAATTTAGTGATTTTCCTCTCCGAGTTCTCTATCAAAATATTCATTAGTCTAAATGAACTTGACACTATTTCTTGTTCCCAATTGTCCAATAAATCTGGATCAAGATCGTCAAAAGTGGGAAAAATATGTGATTTTAAACCTCTAGGTATCCTGTCGAGTTTTACATATTGCTTTAAGGTTGCCCCATCCCACCATTTAGACACCTCCTGTTTCTTCAATTTCTCTCATTTGAAGAACTTGTCACGAAGCCCCATTTTGGTGTGTTGGGCACCTGCTGCATAAGGCTTAGGTATAGTCCCTTTCTGCTCTAAACTGCCAAAAATGCCTGCTGCTAGTTTATGGCGGTCCATATTTACGATCTAAAGTACAAACGAAGCAAAGCACTCAACTCTAAAAGAATAATCAAAAACCTACAATGCAAAGGGCTGGAGCAGCACCCCTATGTTTAGCATCAATGAATCAAAATGAAAGCACATAGGAAGCAAGTCATAGGATTTGGGCGCTCACAGTGAGTCCACATAATAGCATTAACATTTCAATCCTAACATGGTGCTCCTGGCAAGAGGATCTTCCCAATTCCTCTAATGTTTCCAGGGAAACTCACAGTGACAAAAAACAGCTGTCAGGGCACTCATGAACATGTAATTAGAAGTAAGTGATGTATCAATATGCAACGTATATTGGTATTAACAACATAAAGAGTTTCAAGCTCAATTTATTCTTGAAACAGAAAAGTTCATCATAGTAAACACAAAGTTGTCCTTTGAAGTCAGTGTTCATGTAGTAAACACAACATTGAAGTCAGTATCCATGTAGCACATACAGCCTGTGTGTTCCTCCTCTCCCACCCCGCCTGGTTTTCCTGGGTCTATTTTGCATCGGCCTAGTTCCCATTGTCCCTGTCTTGTCCTCTGGACCTCTGCTAAAAAAAGAAGGAGTGCCCTGTTGTACTACCCTGTCCTGTCTGGAAGTATTGGAAATAGCACTTAAATCACTGTTGTTGGTAGAAACACTATTTAGTGAGGATGAGGAGCCTAAATCAGAACCTAGCGGGGACTCATTTCTTTTGGATAAATGATCATTTGCGGGAGAATGTAAAGATCCTACCATTTTTGTAATCCAACTCATCTCGCCTAAGTTTACGCGCCTTTCTTTGTGTGATCTCATATTGATGTAGCTCCAAAATTTCATTAAGAATTTTATAGTTCTTAGCCGTTGGTTCCTCCATGTTCATATTGTTGATATCTGTTTCTAATTCAGCAATTTCTGTTTGTAATTTAGTGATTTTCCTCTCCGAGTTCTCTATCAAAATATTCATTAGTCTAAATGAACTTGACACTATTTCTTGTTCCCAATTGTCCAATAAATCTGGATCAAGATCGTCAAAAGTGGGAAAAATATGTGATCTTAAACCTCTAGGTATCCTGTTGAGTTTTACATATTGCTTTAAGGTTGCCCCATCCCACCATTTAGACACCTCCTGTTTCTTCAATTTCTCTCATTTGAAGAACTTGTCACGAAGCCCCATTTTGGTGTGTTGGGCACCTGCTGCATAAGGCTTAGGTATAGTCCCTTTCTGCTCTAAACTGCCAAAAATGCCTGCTGCTAGTTTATGGCGGTCCATATTTACGATCTAAAGTACAAACGAAGCAAAGCACTCAACTCTAAAAGAATAATCAAAAACCTACAATGCAAAGGGCTGGAGCAGCACCCCTATGTTTAGCATCAATGAATCAAAATGAAAGCACATAGGAAGCAAGTCATAGGATTTGGGCGCTCACAGTGAGTCCACATAATAGCATTAACATTTCAATCCTAACATGGTGCTCCTGGCAAGAGGATCTTCCCAATTCCTCTAATGTTTCCAGGGAAACTCACAGTGACAATAAACAGCTGTCAGGGCACTCATGAACATGTAATTAGAAGTAAGTGATGTATCAATATGCAACGTATATTGGTATTAACAACATAAAGAGTTTCAAGCTCAATTTATTCTTGAAACAGAAAAGTTCATCATAGTAAACACAAAGTTGTCCTTTGAAGTCAGTGTTCATGTAGTAAACACAACATTGAAGTCAGTATCCATGTAGCACATACAGCCTGTGTGTTCCTCCTCTCCCACCCCGCCTGGTTTTCCTGGGTCTATTTTGCATCGGCCTAGTTCCCATTGTCCCTGTCTTGTCCTCTGGACCTCTGCTAAAAAAAGAGGGAGTGCCCTGTTGTACTACCCTGTCCTGTCTGGAAGTATTGGAAATAGCACTTAAATCACTGTTGTTGGTAGAAACACTATTTAGTGAGGATGAGGAGCCTAAATCAGAACCTAGCGGGGACTCATTTCTTTTGGATAAATGATCATTTGCGGGAGAATGTAAGGATCCTACCATTTTTGTAATCCAACTCATCTCGCCTAAGTTTACGCGCCTTTCTTTGTGTGATCTCATATTGATGTAGCTCCAAAATTTCATTAAGAATTTTATAGTTCTTAGCCGTTGGTTCCTCCATGTTCATATTGTTGATATCTGTTTCTAATTCAGCAATTTCTGTTTGTAATTTAGTGATTTTCCTCTCCGAGTTCTCTATCAAAATATTCATTAGTCTAAATGAACTTGACACTATTTCTTGTTCCCAATTGTCCAATAAATCTGGATCAAGATCGTCAAAAGTGGGAAAAATATGTGATCTTAAACCTCTAGGTATCCTGTTGAGTTTTACATATTGTTTTAAGGTTGCCCCATCCCACCATTTAGACACCTCCTGTTTCTTCAATTTCTCTAATTTGAAGAATTTGTCACGAAGCCCCATTTTGGTGTGTTGGGCACCTGCTGCATAAGGCTTAGGTATAGTCCCTGTCTGCTCTAAACTGCCAAAAATGTCTGCTGCTAGTTTATCGCGGTCCATATTTAGGATCTAAAGTACAAACGAAGCAAAGCACTCAACTCTAAAAGAACAATCAAAAAACCTACAATGCAAAGGGCTGGAGCAGCACCCCTATGTTTAGCATCAATGAATCAAAATGAAAGCACATAGGAAGCAAGTCATAGGATTTGGGTGCTCACAGTGAGCCCACATAATAGCATTAACATTCCAATCCTAACATGGTGCTCCTGGCAAGAGGATCTTCCCAATTCCTCTAATGTTTCCAGGGAAACTCACAGTGACAAAAAACAGCTGTCAGGGCACTCATGAACATGTAATTAGAAGTAATTGATGTATCAATATGCAACGTATATTGGTATTAACAACATAAAGAGTTTCAAGCTCAATTTATTCTTGAAACAGAAAAGTTCATCATAGTAAACACAAAGTTGTCCTTTGAAGTCAGTTTTCATGTAGTAAACACAACATTGAAGTCAGTATCCATGTAGCACATACAGCCTGTGTGTTCCTCCTCTCCCACCCCGCCTGGTTTTCCTGGGTCTATTTTGCGTCGGCCTAGTTCCCATTGTCCCTGTCTTATCCTCTGGACCTCTGCTAAAAAAAGAGGGAGTGCCCTGTTGTACTACCCTGTCCTGTCTGGAAGTATTGGAAATAGCACTTAAATCACTGTTGTTTGTAGAAACAATATTTAGTGAGGATGAGGAGCCTAAATCAGAACTTAGCGGGGACTCATTTCTTTTGGATAAATGATCATATTTGCGGGAGAATGTAAAGATCCTACCATTTTTGTAATCCAACTCATCTCACCTAAGTTTACGCGCCTTTCTGTGTGTGATCTCATATTGATGTAGCTCCAAAATTTCATTAAGAATTTTATAGTTCTTAGCCGTTGGTTCCTCCATGTTCATATTGTTGATATCTGTTTCTAATTCAGCAATTTCTGTTTGTAATTTTGTGATTTTCCTCTCTGAGTTCTCTATCAAAATATTCCTTAGTCTAAATGAACTTGACACTATTTCTTGTTCCCAATTGTCCAATAAATATGGATCAAGATCGTCAAAAGTGGGAAAAATATGTGATCTTAAACCTCTAGGTATCCTGTTGAGTTTTACATATTGTTTTAAGGTTGCCCCATCCCACCATTTAGACACCTCCTGTTTCTTCAATTTCTCTAATTTGAAGAACTTGTCACGAAGCCCCATTTTGGTGTGTTGGGCACCTGCTGCATAAGGCTTAGGTATAGTCTCTGTCTGCTCTAAACTGCCAAAAATGTCTGCTGCTAGTTTATCGCGGTCCATATTTACGATCTAAAGTACAAACGAAGCAAAGCACTAAACTCTAAAAGAACAATCAAAAAAACTACAATGCAAAGGGCTGGAGCAGCACCCCTATGTTTAGCATCAATGAATCAAAATGAAAGCACATAGGAAACAAGTCATAGGATTTGGGCGCTCACAGTGAGTCCACATAATAGCATTAACATTCCAATCCTAACATGATGCTCCTGGCAAGAGGATTTTCCCAATTCCTGTAATGTTTCCAGGGAAACTCACAGTGACAAAAAACAGCTTTCAGGGCACTCATGAACATGTAATTAGAAGTAAGTGATGTATCAATATGCAACATATATTGGTATTAACAACATAAAGAGTTTCAAGCTCAATTTATTCTTGAAACAGAAAAGTTCATCATAGTAAACACAAAGTTGTCCTTTGAAGTCAGTGTTCATGTAGTAAACACAACATTAAAGTCAGTATCCATGTAGCACATACAGCCTGTGTGTTCCTCCTCTCCCACCCCGCCTGGTTTTCCTGGGTCTATTTTGCATCGGCCTAGTTCCCATTGTCCCTGTCTTGTCCTCTGGACCGCTGCTAAAAAAAGAGGGAGTGCCCTGTTGTACTACTCTGTCCTGTCTGGAAGTATTGGAAATAGCACTTAAATCACTGTTGTTGGTAGAAACACTATTTAGTGAGGATGAGGAGCCTAAATCAGAACTTAGCGGGGACTCATTTCTTTTGGATAAATGATCATATTTGCGGGAGAATGTAAAGATCCTACCATTTTTGTAATCCAACTCATCTCGCCTAAGTTTATGCGTCTTCCTTTGTGTGATCTCATATTGATGTAGCTCCAAAATTTCGTTAAGAATTTTATAGTTCTTAGCCGTTGGTTCCTCCATGTTCATATTGCTGATATCTGTTTCTAATTCAGCAATTTCTGTTTGTAATTTAGTGATTTTCCTCTCCGAGTTCTCTATCAAAATATTCATTAGTCTAAATGAACTTGACACTATTTCTTGTTCCCAATTGTCCAATAAATCTGGATCAAGATCGTCAAAAGTGGGAAAAATATGTGATCTTAAACCTCTAGGTATCCTGTTGAGTTTTACATATTGTTTTAAGGTTGCCCCATCCCACCATTTAGACACCTCCTGTTTCTTCAATTTCTCTAATTTGAAGAACTTGTCACAAAGCCCCATTTTGGTGTGTTGGGCACCTGCTGCATAACGCTTAGGAATAGTCCCTGTCTGCTCTAAACTGCCAAAAATGTCTGCTTCTAGTTTATCACAGTCCATATTTAGGATCTAAAGTACAAACGAAGCAAAGCACTCAACTCTAAAAGAACAATCAAAAAACCTACAATGCAAAGGGCTAGAACAGCACCCCTATGTTTAGCATCAATGAATCAAAATGAAAGAACATAGGAAGCAAGTCATATGATTTGTGCGCTCACAGTGAGTCCACATAATAGCATTAACATTCCAATCCTAACATGGTGCTCCTGGCAAGAGGATCTTCCCAATTCCTCTTAAGTTTCCAGGGAAACTCACAGTGACAAAAAACAGCTGTCAGGGCACTCATGAACATGTAATTAGAAGTAAGTGATGTATCAATATGCAACGTATATTGGTATTAACAACATAAAGAGTTTCAAGCTCAATTTATTCTTGAAACAGAAAAGTTCATCATAGTAAACACAAAGTTGTCCTTTGAAGTCAGTGTTCATGTAGTAAACACAACATTGAAGTCAGTATCCATGTAGCACATACAGCCTGTGTGTTCCTCCTCTCCCACCCCGCCTGGTTTTCCTGGGTCTATTTTGCGTCGGCCTAGTTCCCATTGTCCCTGTCTTATCCTCTGGACCTCTGCTAAAAAAAGAGGGAGTGCCCTGTTGTACTACCCTGTCCTGTCTGGAAGTATTGGAAATAGCACTTAAATCACTGTTGTTGGTAGAAACACTATTTAGTGAGGATGAGGAGCCTAAATCAGAACTTAGCGGGGACTCATTTCTTTTGGATAAATGATCATATTTGCGGGAGAATGTAAAGATCCTACCATTTTTGTAATCCAACTCATCTCGCCTAAGTTTACGCGCCTTTCTTTGTGTGATCTCATATTGATGTAGCTCCAAAATTTCATTAAGAATTTTATAGTTCTTAGCCGTTGGTTCCTCCATGTTCATATTGTTGATATCTGTTTCTAATTCAGCGATTTCTGTTTGTAATTTAGTGATTTTCCTCTCCGAGTTCTCTATCAAAATATTCATTAGTCTAAATGAACTTGACACTATTTCTTGTTCCCAATTGTCCAATAAATCTGGATCAAGATCGTCAAAAGTGGGAAAAATATGTGATCTTAAACCTCTAGGTATCCTGTTGAGTTTTACATATTGTTTTAAGGTTGCCCCATCCCACCATTTAGACACCTCCTGTTTCTTCAATTTCTCTAATTTGAAGAACTTTTCACGAAGCCCCATTTTGGTGTGTTGGGCACCTGCTGCATAAGGCTTAGGTATAGTCCCTGTCTGCTCTAAACTGCCAAAAATGTCTGCTGCTTGTTTATCGCGGTCCATATTTACGATCAAAAGTACAAACGAAGCAAAGCACTCAACTCTAAAAGAACAATCAAAAAACCTACAATGCAAAGGGCTGGAGCAGCACCCCTATGTTTAGCATCAATGAATCAAAATGAAAGCACATAGGAAGCAAGTCATAGGATTTGGGCGCTCACAGTGAGTCCACATAATAGCATTAACATTCCAATCCTAACATGGTGCTCCTGGCAAGAGGATCTTCCCAATTCCTCTTAAGTTTCCAGGGAAACTCACAGTGACAAAAAACAGCTGTCAGGGCACTCATGAACATGTAATTAGAAGTAAGTGATGTATCAATATGCAACGTATATTGGTATTAACAACATAAAGAGTTTCAAGCTCAATTTATTCTTGAAACAGAAAAGTTCATCATAGTAAACACAGAGTTGTCCTTTGAAGTCAGTGTTTATGGAGTAAACACAACATTGAAGTCAGTATCCATGTAGCACATACAGCCTGTGTGTTCCTCCTCTCCCACCCCGCCTGGTTTTCCTGGGTCTATTTTGCGTCGGCCTAGTTCCCATTGTCCCTGTCTTATCCTCTGGACCTCTGCTAAAAAAAGAGGGAGTGCCCTGTTGTACTACCCTGTCCTGTCTGGAAGTATTGGAAATAGCACTTAAATCACTGTTGTTGGTAGAAACACTATTTAGTGAGGATGAGGAGCCTAAATCAGAACTTAGCGGGGACTCATTTCATTGGATAAATGATCATATTTGCGGGAGAATGTAAAGATCCTACCATTTTTGTAATCCAACTCATCTCGCCTAAGTTTACGCGCCTTTCTTTGAGTGATCTCATATTGATGTAGCTCCAAAATTTCATTAAGAATTTTATAGTTCTTAGCCGTTGGTTCCTCCATGTTCATATTGTTGATATCTGTTTCTAATTCAGCAATTTCTGTTTGTAATTTAGTGATTTTCCTCTCCGAGTTCTCTATCAAAATATTCATTAGTCTAAATGAACTTGACACTATTTCTTGTTCCCAATTGTCCAATAAATCTGGATCAAGATCGTCAAAAGTGGGAAAAATATGTGATTTTAAACCTCTAGGTATCCTGTCGAGTTTTACATATTGCTTTAAGGTTGCCCCATCCCACCATTTAGACACCTCCTGTTTCTTCAATTTCTCTCATTTGAAGAACTTGTCACGAAGCCCCATTTTGGTGTGTTGGGCACCTGCTGCATAAGGCTTAGGTATAGTCCCTTTCTGCTCTAAACTGCCAAAAATGCCTGCTGCTAGTTTATGGCGGTCCATATTTACGATCTAAAGTACAAACGAAGCAAAGCACTCAACTCTAAAAGAACAATCAAAAACCTACAATGCAAAGGGCTGGAGCAGCACCCCTATGTTTAGCATCAATGAATCAAAATGAAAGCACATAGGAAGCAAGTCATAGGATTTGGGCGCTCACAGTGAGTCCACATAATAGCATTAACATTTCAATCCTAACATGGTGCTCCTGGCAAGAGGATCTTCCCAATTCCTCTAATGTTTCCAGGGAAACTCACAGTGCCAAAAAACAGCTGTCAGGGCACTCATGAACATGTAATTAGAAGTAAGTGATGTATCAATATGCAACGTATATTGGTATTAACAACATAAAGAGTTTCAAGCTCAATTTATTCTTGAAACAGAAAAGTTCATCATAGTAAACACAAAGTTGTCCTTTGAAGTCAGTGTTCATGTAGTAAACACAACATTGAAGTCAGTATCCATGTAGCACATACAGCCTGTGTGTTCCTCCTCTCCCACCCCGCCTGGTTTTCCTGGGTCTATTTTGCATCGGCCTAGTTCCCATTGTCCCTGTCTTGTCCTCTGGACCTCTGCTAAAAAAAGAGGGAGTGCCCTGTTGTACTACCCTGTCCTGTCTGGAAGTATTGGAAATAGCACTTAAATCACTGTTGTTGGTAGAAACACTATTTAGTGAGGATGAGGAGCCTAAATCAGAACCTAGCGGGGACTCATTTCTTTTGGATAAATGATCATATTTGCGGGAGAATGTAAAGATCCTACCATTTTTGTAATCCAACTCATCTCGCCTAAGTTTACGCGCCTTTCTTTGTGTGATCTCATATTGATGTAGCTCCAAAATTTCATTAAGAATTTTATAGTTCTTAGCCGTTGGTTCCTCCATGTTCATATTGTTGATATCTGTTTCTAATTCAGCAATTTCTGTTTGTAATTTAGTGATTTTCCTCTCCGAGTTCTCTATCAAAATATTCATTAGTCTAAATGAACTTGACACTATTTCTTGTTCCCAATTGTCCAATAAATCTGGATCAAGATCGTCAAAAGTGGGAAAAATATGTGATCTTAAACCTCTAGGTATCCTGTTGAGTTTTACATATTGTTTTAAGGTTGCCCCATCCCACCATTTAGACACCTCCTGTTTCTTCAATTTCTCTAATTTGAAGAATTTGTCACGAAGCCCCATTTTGGTGTGTTGGGCACCTGCTGCATAAGGCTTAGGTATAGTCCCTGTCTGCTCTAAACTGCCAAAAATGTCTGCTGCTAGTTTATCGCGGTCCATATTTAGGATCTAAAGTACAAACGAAGCAAAGCACTCAACTCTAAAAGAACAATCAAAAAACCTACAATGCAAAGGGCTGGAGCAGCACCCCTATGTTTAGCATCAATGAATCAAAATGAAAGCACATAGGAAGCAAGTCATAGGATTTGGGTGCTCACAGTGAGCCCACATAATAGCATTAACATTCCAATCCTAACATGGTGCTCCTGGCAAGAGGATCTTCCCAATTCCTCTAATGTTTCCAGGGAAACTCACAGTGACAAAAAACAGCTGTCAGGGCACTCATGAACATGTAATTAGAAGTAATTGATGTATCAATATGCAACGTATATTGGTATTAACAACATAAAGAGTTTCAAGCTCAATTTATTCTTGAAACAGAAAAGTTCATCATAGTAAACACAAAGTTGTCCTTTGAAGTCAGTTTTCATGTAGTAAACACAACACTGAAGTCAGTATCCATGTAGCACATACAGCCTGTGTGTTCCTCCTCTCCCACCCCGCCTGGTTTTCCTGGGTCTATTTTGCGTCGGCCTAGTTCCCATTGTCCCTGTCTTATCCTCTGGACCTCTGCTAAAAAAAGAGGGAGTGCCCTGTTGTACTACCCTGTCCTGTCTGGAAGTATTGGAAATAGCACTTAAATCACTGTTGTTGGTAGAAACAATATTTAGTGAGGATGAGGAGCCTAAATCAGAACTTAGCGGGGACTCATTTCTTTTGGATAAATGATCATATTTGCGGGAGAATGTAAAGATCCTACCATTTTTGTAATCCAACTCATCTCACCTAAGTTTACGCGCCTTTCTGTGTGTGATCTCATATTGATGTAGCTCCAAAATTTCATTAAGAATTTTATAGTTCTTAGCCGTTGGTTCCTCCATGTTCATATTGTTGATATCTGTTTCTAATTCAGCAATTTCTGTTTGTAATTTTGTGATTTTCCTCTCTGAGTTCTCTATCAAAATATTCCTTAGTCTAAATGAACTTGACACTATTTCTTGTTCCCAATTGTCCAATAAATATGGATCAAGATCGTCAAAAGTGGGAAAAATATGTGATCTTAAACCTCTAGGTATCCTGTTGAGTTTTACATATTGTTTTAAGGTTGCCCCATCCCACCATTTAGACACCTCCTGTTTCTTCAATTTCTCTAATTTGAAGAACTTGTCACGAAGCCCCATTTTGGTGTGTTGGGCACCTGCTGCATAAGGCTTAGGTATAGTCTCTGTCTGCTCTAAACTGCCAAAAATGTCTGCTGCTAGTTTATCGCGGTCCATATTTACGATCTAAAGTACAAACGAAGCAAAGCACTAAACTCTAAAAGAACAATCAAAAAAACTACAATGCAAAGGGCTGGAGCAGCACCCCTATGTTTAGCATCAATGAATCAAAATGAAAGCACATAGGAAACAAGTCATAGGATTTGGGCGCTCACAGTGAGTCCACATAATAGCATTAACATTCCAATCCTAACATGATGCTCCTGGCAAGAGGATTTTCCCAATTCCTGTAATGTTTCCAGGGAAACTCACAGTGACAAAAAACAGCTTTCAGGGCACTCATGAACATGTAATTAGAAGTAAGTGATGTATCAATATGCAACATATATTGGTATTAACAACATAAAGAGTTTCAAGCTCAATTTATTCTTGAAACAGAAAAGTTCATCATAGTAAACACAAAGTTGTCCTTTGAAGTCAGTGTTCATGTAGTAAACACAACATTGAAGTCAGTATCCATGTAGCACATACAGCCTGTGTGTTCCTCCTCTCCCACCCCGCCTGGTTTTCCTGGGTCTATTTTGCATCGGCCTAGTTCCCATTGTCCCTGTCTTGTCCTCTGGACCTCTGCTAAAAAAAGAGGGAGTGCCCTGTTGTACTACCCTGTCCTGTCTGGAAGTATTGGAAATAGCACTTAAATCACTGTTGTTGGTAGAAACACTATTTAGTGAGGATGAGGAGCCTAAATCAGAACCTAGCGGGGACTCATTTCTTTTGGATAAATGATCATATTTGCGGGAGAATGTAAAGATCCTACCATTTTTGTAATCCAACTCATCTCGCCTAAGTTTACGCGCCTTTCTTTGTGTGATCTCATATTGATGTAGCTCCAAAATTTCATTAAGAATTTTATAGTTCTTAGCCGTTGGTTCCTCCATGTTCATATTGTTGATATCTGTTTCTAATTCAGCAATTTCTGTTTGTAATTTAGTGATTTTCCTCTCCGAGTTCTCTATCAAAATATTCATTAGTCTAAATGAACTTGACACTATTTCTTGTTCCCAATTGTCCAATAAATCTGGATCAAGATCGTCAAAAGTGGGAAAAATATGTGATCTTAAACCTCTAGGTATCCTGTTGAGTTTTACATATTGTTTTAAGGTTGCCCCATCCCACCATTTAGACACCTCCTGTTTCTTCAATTTCTCTAATTTGAAGAATTTGTCACGAAGCCCCATTTTGGTGTGTTGGGCACCTGCTGCATAAGGCTTAGGTATAGTCCCTGTCTGCTCTAAACTGCCAAAAATGTCTGCTGCTAGTTTATCGCGGTCCATATTTAGGATCTAAAGTACAAACGAAGCAAAGCACTCAACTCTAAAAGAACAATCAAAAAACCTACAATGCAAAGGGCTGGAGCAGCACCCCTATGTTTAGCATCAATGAATCAAAATGAAAGCACATAGGAAGCAAGTCATAGGATTTGGGTGCTCACAGTGAGCCCACATAATAGCATTAACATTCCAATCCTAACATGGTGCTCCTGGCAAGAGGATCTTCCCAATTCCTCTAATGTTTCCAGGGAAACTCACAGTGACAAAAAACAGCTGTCAGGGCACTCATGAACATGTAATTAGAAGTAATTGATGTATCAATATGCAACGTATATTGGTATTAACAACATAAAGAGTTTCAAGCTCAATTTATTCTTGAAACAGAAAAGTTCATCATAGTAAACACAAAGTTGTCCTTTGAAGTCAGTTTTCATGTAGTAAACACAACACTGAAGTCAGTATCCATGTAGCACATACAGCCTGTGTGTTCCTCCTCTCCCACCCCGCCTGGTTTTCCTGGGTCTATTTTGCGTCGGCCTAGTTCCCATTGTCCCTGTCTTATCCTCTGGACCTCTGCTAAAAAAAGAGGGAGTGCCCTGTTGTACTACCCTGTCCTGTCTGGAAGTATTGGAAATAGCACTTAAATCACTGTTGTTGGTAGAAACAATATTTAGTGAGGATGAGGAGCCTAAATCAGAACTTAGCGGGGACTCATTTCTTTTGGATAAATGATCATATTTGCGGGAGAATGTAAAGATCCTACCATTTTTGTAATCCAACTCATCTCACCTAAGTTTACGCGCCTTTCTGTGTGTGATCTCATATTGATGTAGCTCCAAAATTTCATTAAGAATTTTATAGTTCTTAGCCGTTGGTTCCTCCATGTTCATATTGTTGATATCTGTTTCTAATTCAGCAATTTCTGTTTGTAATTTTGTGATTTTCCTCTCTGAGTTCTCTATCAAAATATTCCTTAGTCTAAATGAACTTGACACTATTTCTTGTTCCCAATTGTCCAATAAATATGGATCAAGATCGTCAAAAGTGGGAAAAATATGTGATCTTAAACCTCTAGGTATCCTGTTGAGTTTTACATATTGTTTTAAGGTTGCCCCATCCCACCATTTAGACACCTCCTGTTTCTTCAATTTCTCTAATTTGAAGAACTTGTCACGAAGCCCCATTTTGGTGTGTTGGGCACCTGCTGCATAAGGCTTAGGTATAGTCTCTGTCTGCTCTAAACTGCCAAAAATGTCTGCTGCTAGTTTATCGCGGTCCATATTTACGATCTAAAGTACAAACGAAGCAAAGCACTAAACTCTAAAAGAACAATCAAAAAAACTACAATGCAAAGGGCTGGAGCAGCACCCCTATGTTTAGCATCAATGAATCAAAATGAAAGCACATAGGAAACAAGTCATAGGATTTGGGCGCTCACAGTGAGTCCACATAATAGCATTAACATTCCAATCCTAACATGATGCTCCTGGCAAGAGGATTTTCCCAATTCCTGTAATGTTTCCAGGGAAACTCACAGTGACAAAAAACAGCTTTCAGGGCACTCATGAACATGTAATTAGAAGTAAGTGATGTATCAATATGCAACATATATTGGTATTAACAACATAAAGAGTTTCAAGCTCAATTTATTCTTGAAACAGAAAAGTTCATCATAGTAAACACAAAGTTGTCCTTTGAAGTCAGTGTTCATGTAGTAAACACAACATTAAAGTCAGTATCCATGTAGCACATACAGCCTGTGTGTTCCTCCTCTCCCACCCCGCCTGGTTTTCCTGGGTCTATTTTGCATCGGCCTAGTTCCCATTGTCCCTGTCTTGTCCTCTGGACCGCTGCTAAAAAAAGAGGGAGTGCCCTGTTGTACTACTCTGTCCTGTCTGGAAGTATTGGAAATAGCACTTAAATCACTGTTGTTGGTAGAAACACTATTTAGTGAGGATGAGGAGCCTAAATCAGAACTTAGCGGGGACTCATTTCTTTTGGATAAATGATCATATTTGCGGGAGAATGTAAAGATCCTACCATTTTTGTAATCCAACTCATCTCGCCTAAGTTTATGCGTCTTCCTTTGTGTGATCTCATATTGATGTAGCTCCAAAATTTCGTTAAGAATTTTATAGTTCTTAGCCGTTGGTTCCTCCATGTTCATATTGCTGATATCTGTTTCTAATTCAGCAATTTCTGTTTGTAATTTAGTGATTTTCCTCTCCGAGTTCTCTATCAAAATATTCATTAGTCTAAATGAACTTGACACTATTTCTTGTTCCCAATTGTCCAATAAATCTGGATCAAGATCGTCAAAAGTGGGAAAAATATGTGATCTTAAACCTCTAGGTATCCTGTTGAGTTTTACATATTGTTTTAAGGTTGCCCCATCCCACCATTTAGACACCTCCTGTTTCTTCAATTTCTCTAATTTGAAGAACTTGTCACGAAGCCCCATTTTGGTGTGTTGGGCACCTGCTGCATAAGGCTTAGGTATAGTCCCTGTCTGCTCTAAACTGCCAAAAATGTCTGCTGCTAGTTTATCGCGGTCCATATTTATGATCTAAAGTACAAACGAAGCAAAGCACTAAACTCTAAAAGAACAATCAGAAAACCTACAATGCAAAGGGCTGGAGCAGCACCCCTATGTTTAGCATCAATGAATCAAAATGAAAGCACATAGGAAGCAAGTCATAGGATTTGTGCGCTCACAGTGAGTCCACATAATAGCATTAACATTCCAATCCTAACATGGTGCTCCTGGCAAGAGGATCTTCCCAATTCCTCTAATGTTTCCAGGGAAACTCACAGTGACAAAAAACAGCTGTCAGGGCACTCATGAACATGTAATTAGAAGTAAGTGATGTATCAATATGCAACGTATATTGGTATTAACAACATAAAGAGTTTCAAGCTCAATTTATACTTGAAACAGAAAAGTTCATCATAGTAAACACAAAGTTGTCCTTTGAAGTCAGTGTTCATGTAGTAAACACAACATTGAAGTCAGTATCCATGTAGCACATACAGCCTGGGTGTTCCTCCTCTCCCACCCCGCCTGGTTTTCCTGGGTCTATTTTGCATCGGCCTAGTTCCCATTGTCCCTGTCTTGTCCTCTGGACCTCTGCTAAAAAAAGAGGGAGTGCCCTGTTGTACTACCCTGTCCTGTCTGGAAGTATTGGAAATAGCACTTAAATCACTGTTGTTGGTAGAAACACTATTTAGTGAGGATGAGGAGCCTAAATCAGAACTTAGCGGGGACTCATTTCTTTTGGATAAATGATCATATTTGCGGGAGAATGTAAAGATCCTACCATTTTTGTAATCCAACTCATCTCGCCTAAGTTTACGCGCCTTTCTTTGTGTGATCTCGTATTGATGTAGCTCCAAAATTTCATTAAGAATTTTATAGTTCTTAGCCGTTGGTTCCTCCATGTTCATATTGTTGATATCTGTTTCTAATTCAGCAATTTCTGTTTGTAATTTAGTGATTTTCCTCTCCGAGTTCTCTATCAAAATATTCATTAGTCTAAATGAACTTGACACTATTTCTTGTTCCCAATTGTCCAATAAATCTGGATCAAGATCGTCAAAAGTGGGAAAAATATGTGATCTTAAACCTCTAGGTATCCTGTTGAGTTTTACATATTGTTTTAAGGTTGCCCCATCCCACCATTTAGACACCTCCTGTTTCTTCAATTTCTCTAATTTGAAGAACTTGTCACAAAGCCCCATTTTGGTGTGTTGGGCACCTGCTGCATAAGGCTTAGGTATAGTCCCTGTCTGCTCTAAACTGCCAAAAATGTCTGCTGCTAGTTTATCACAGTCCATATTTAGGATCTAAAGTACAAACGAAGCAAAGCACTCAACTCTAAAAGAACAATCAAAAAACCTACAATGCAAAGGGCTAGAACAGCACCCCTATGTTTAGCATCAATGAATCAAAATGAAAGAACATAGGAAGCAAGTCATAGGATTTGTGCGCTCACAGTGAGTCCACATAATAGCATTAACATTCCAATCCTAACATGGTGCTCCTGGCAAGAGGATCTTCCCAATTCCTCTTAAGTTTCCAGGGAAACTCACAGTGACAAAAAACAGCTGTCAGGGCACTCATGAACATGTAATTAGAAGTAAGTGATGTATCAATATGCAACGTATATTGGTATTAACAACATAAAGAGTTTCAAGCTCAATTTATTCTTGAAACAGAAAAGTTCATCATAGTAAACACAAAGTTGTCCTTTGAAGTCAGTGTTCATGTAGTAAACACAACATTGAAGTCAGTATCCATGTAGCACATACAGCCTGTGTGTTCCTCCTCTCCCACCCCGCCTGGTTTACCTGGGTCTATTTTGCGTCGGCCTAGTTCCCATTGTCCGTGTCTTATCCTCTGGACCTCTGCTAAAAAAAGAGGGAGTGCCCTGTTGTACTACCCTGTCCTGTCTGGAAGTATTGGAAATAGCACTTAAATCACTGTTGTTGGTAGAAACACTATTTAGTGAGGATGAGGAGCCTAAATCAGAACTTAGCGGGGACTCATTTCTTTTGGATAAATGATCATATTTGCGGGAGAATGTAAAGATCCTACCATTTTTGTAATCCAACTCATCTCGCCTAAGTTTACGCGCCTTTCTTTGTGTGATCTCATATTGATGTAGCTCCAAAATTTCATTAAGAATTTTATAGTTCTTAGCCGTTGGTTCCTCCATGTTCATATTGTTGATATCTGTTTCTAATTCAGCGATTTCTGTTTGTAATTTAGTGATTTTCCTCTCCGAGTTCTCTATCAAAATATTCATTAGTCTAAATGAACTTGACACTATTTCTTGTTCCCAATTGTCCAATAAATCTGGATCAAGATCGTCAAAAGTGGGAAAAATATGTGATCTTAAACCTCTAGGTATCCTGTTGAGTTTTACATATTGTTTTAAGGTTGCCCCATCCCACCATTTAGACACCTCCTGTTTCTTCAATTTCTCTAATTTGAAGAACTTGTCACGAAGCCCCATTTTGGTGTGTTGGGCACCTGCTGCATAAGGCTTAGGTATAGTCCCTGTCTGCTCTAAACTGCCAAAAATGTCTGCTGCTAGTTTATCGCGGTCCATATTTATGATCTAAAGTACAAACGAAGCAAAGCACTAAACTCTAAAAGAACAATCAAAAAACCTACAATGCAAAGGGCTGGAGCAGCACCCCTATGTTTAGCATCAATGAATCAAAATGAAAGCACATAGGAAGCAAGTCATAGGATTTGTGCGCTCACAGTGAGTCCACATAATAGCATTAACATTCCAATCCTAACATGGTGCTCCTGGCAAGAGGATCTTCCCAATTCCTCTAATGTTTCCAGGGAAACTCACAGTGACAAAAAACAGCTGTCAGGGCACTCATGAACATGTAATTAGAAGTAAGTGATGTATCAATATGCAACGTATATTGGTATTAACAACATAAAGAGTTTCAAGCTCAATTTATTCTTGAAACAGAAAAGTTCATCATAGTAAACACAAAGTTGTCCTTTGAAGTCAGTGTTCATGTAGTAAACACAACATTGAAGTCAGTATCCATGTAGCACATACAGCCTGGGTGTTCCTCCTCTCCCACCCCGCCTGGTTTTCCTGGGTCTATTTTGCATCGGCCTAGTTCCCATTGTCCCTGTCTTATCCTCTGGACCTCTGCTAAAAAAAGAGGGAGTGCCCTGTTGTACTACCCTGTCCTGTCTGGAAGTATTGGAAATAGCACTTAAATCACTGTTGTTGGTAGAAACACTATTTAGTGAGGATGAGGAGCCTAAATCAGAACTTAGCGGGGACTCATTTCTTTTGGATAAATGATCATATTTGCGGGAGAATGTAAAGATCCTACCATTTTTGTAATCCAACTCATCTCGCCTAAGTTTACGCGCCTTTCTTTGTGTGATCTCATATTGATGTAGCTCCAAAATTTCATTAAGAATTTTATAGTTCTTAGCCGTTGGTTCCTCCATGTTCATATTGTTGATATCTGTTTCTAATTCAGCGATTTCTGTTTGTAATTTAGTGATTTTCCTCTCCGAGTTCTCTATCAAAATATTCATTAGTCTAAATGAACTTGACACTATTTCTTGTTCCCAATTGTCCAATAAATCTGGATCAAGATCGTCAAAAGTGGGAAAAATATGTGATCTTAAACCTCTAGGTATCCTGTTGAGTTTTACATATTGTTTTAAGGTTGCCCCATCCCACCATTTAGACACCTCCTGTTTCTTCAATTTCTCTAATTTGAAGAACTTGTCACGAAGCCCCATTTTGGTGTGTTGGGCACCTGCTGCATAAGGCTTAGGTATAGTCCCTGTCTGCTCTAAACTGCCAAAAATGTCTGCTGCTAGTTTATCGCGGTCCATATTTAGGATCTAAAGTACAAACGAAGCAAAGCACTCAACTCTAAAAGAACAATCAAAAAACCTACAATGCAAAGGGCTGGAGCAGCACCCCTATGTTTAGCATCAATGAATCAAAATGAAAGCACATAGGAAGCAAGTCATAGGATTTGTGCGCTCACAGTGAGTCCACATAATAGCATTAACATTCCAATCCTAACATGGTGCTCCTGGCAAGAGGATCTTCCCAATTCCTCTAATGTTTCCAGGGAAACTCACAGTGACAAAAAACAGCTGTCAGGGCACTCATGAACATGTAATTAGAAGTAAGTGATGTATCAATATGCAACGTATATTGGTATTAACAACATAAAGAGTTTCAAGCTCAATTTATTCTTGAAACAGAAAAGTTCATCATAGTAAACACAAAGTTGTCCTTTGAAGTCAGTGTTCATGTAGTAAACACAACATTGAAGTCAGTATCCATGTAGCACATACAGCCTGTGTGTTCCTCCTCTCCCACCCCGCCTGGTTTACCTGGGTCTATTTTGCGTCGGCCTAGTTCCCATTGTCCGTGTCTTATCCTCTGGACCTCTGCTAAAAAAAGAGGGAGTGCCCTGTTGTACTACCCTGTCCTGTCTGGAAGTATTGGAAATAGCACTTAAATCACTGTTGTTGGTAGAAACACTATTTAGTGAGGATGAGGAGCCTAAATCAGAACTTAGCGGGGACTCATTTCTTTTGGATAAATGATCATATTTGCGGGAGAATGTAAAGATCCTACCATTTTTGTAATCCAACTCATCTCGCCTAAGTTTACGCGCCTTTCTTTGTGTGATCTCATATTGATGTAGCTCCAAAATTTCATTAAGAATTTTATAGTTCTTAGCCGTTGGTTCCTCCATGTTCATATTGTTGATATCTGTTTCTAATTCAGCGATTTCTGTTTGTAATTTAGTGATTTTCCTCTCCGAGTTCTCTATCAAAATATTCATTAGTCTAAATGAACTTGACACTATTTCTTGTTCCCAATTGTCCAATAAATCTGGATCAAGATCGTCAAAAGTGGGAAAAATATGTGATCTTAAACCTCTAGGTATCCTGTTGAGTTTTACATATTGTTTTAAGGTTGCCCCATCCCACCATTTAGACACCTCCTGTTTCTTCAATTTCTCTAATTTGAAGAACTTGTCACGAAGCCCCATTTTGGTGTGTTGGGCACCTGCTGCATAAGGCTTAGGTATAGTCCCTGTCTGCTCTAAACTGCCAAAAATGTCTGCTGCTAGTTTATCGCGGTCCATATTTATGATCTAAAGTACAAACGAAGCAAAGCACTAAACTCTAAAAGAACAATCAAAAAACCTACAATGCAAAGGGCTGGAGCAGCACCCCTATGTTTAGCATCAATGAATCAAAATGAAAGCACATAGGAAGCAAGTCATAGGATTTGTGCGCTCACAGTGAGTCCACATAATAGCATTAACATTCCAATCCTAACATGGTGCTCCTGGCAAGAGGATCTTCCCAATTCCTCTAATGTTTCCAGGGAAACTCACAGTGACAAAAAACAGCTGTCAGGGCACTCATGAACATGTAATTAGAAGTAAGTGATGTATCAATATGCAACGTATATTGGTATTAACAACATAAAGAGTTTCAAGCTCAATTTATTCTTGAAACAGAAAAGTTCATCATAGTAAACACAAAGTTGTCCTTTGAAGTCAGTGTTCATGTAGTAAACACAACATTGAAGTCAGTATCCATGTAGCACATACAGCCTGGGTGTTCCTCCTCTCCCACCCCGCCTGGTTTTCCTGGGTCTATTTTGCATCGGCCTAGTTCCCATTGTCCCTGTCTTATCCTCTGGACCTCTGCTAAAAAAAGAGGGAGTGCCCTGTTGTACTACCCTGTCCTGTCTGGAAGTATTGGAAATAGCACTTAAATCACTGTTGTTGGTAGAAACACTATTTAGTGAGGATGAGGAGCCTAAATCAGAACTTAGCGGGGACTCATTTCTTTTGGATAAATGATCATATTTGCGGGAGAATGTAAAGATCCTACCATTTTTGTAATCCAACTCATCTCGCCTAAGTTTACGCGCCTTTCTTTGTGTGATCTCATATTGATGTAGCTCCAAAATTTCATTAAGAATTTTATAGTTCTTAGCCGTTGGTTCCTCCATGTTCATATTGTTGATATCTGTTTCTAATTCAGCGATTTCTGTTTGTAATTTAGTGATTTTCCTCTCCGAGTTCTCTATCAAAATATTCATTAGTCTAAATGAACTTGACACTATTTCTTGTTCCCAATTGTCCAATAAATCTGGATCAAGATCGTCAAAAGTGGGAAAAATATGTGATCTTAAACCTCTAGGTATCCTGTTGAGTTTTACATATTGTTTTAAGGTTGCCCCATCCCACCATTTAGACACCTCCTGTTTCTTCAATTTCTCTAATTTGAAGAACTTGTCACGAAGCCCCATTTTGGTGTGTTGGGCACCTGCTGCATAAGGCTTAGGTATAGTCCCTGTCTGCTCTAAACTGCCAAAAATGTCTGCTGCTAGTTTATCGCGGTCCATATTTAGGATCTAAAGTACAAACGAAGCAAAGCACTCAACTCTAAAAGAACAATCAAAAAACCTACAATGCAAAGGGCTGGAGCAGCACCCCTATGTTTAGCATCAATGAATCAAAATGAAAGCACATAGGAAGCAAGTCATAGGATTTGGGCGCTCACAGTGAGTCCACATAATAGCATTAACATTCCAATCCTAACATGATGCTCCTGGCAAGAGGATTTTCCCAATTCCTGTAATGTTTCCAGGGAAACTCACAGTGACAAAAAACAGCTTTCAGGGCACTCATGAACATGTAATTAGAAGTAAGTGATGTATCAATATGCAACATATATTGGTATTAACAACATAAAGAGTTTCAAGCTCAATTTATTCTTGAAACAGAAAAGTTCATCATAGTAAACACAAAGTTGTCCTTTGAAGTCAGTGTTCATGTAGTAAACACAACATTAAAGTCAGTATCCATGTAGCACATACAGCCTGTGTGTTCCTCCTCTCCCACCCCGCCTGGTTTTCCTGGGTCTATTTTGCATCGGCCTAGTTCCCATTGTCCCTGTCTTGTCCTCTGGACCGCTGCTAAAAAAAGAGGGAGTGCCCTGTTGTACTACTCTGTCCTGTCTGGAAGTATTGGAAATAGCACTTAAATCACTGTTGTTGGTAGAAACACTATTTAGTGAGGATGAGGAGCCTAAATCAGAACTTAGCGGGGACTCATTTCTTTTGGATAAATGATCATATTTGCGGGAGAATGTAAAGATCCTACCATTTTTGTAATCCAACTCATCTCGCCTAAGTTTATGCGTCTTCCTTTGTGTGATCTCATATTGATGTAGCTCCAAAATTTCGTTAAGAATTTTATAGTTCTTAGCCGTTGGTTCCTCCATGTTCATATTGTTGATATCTGTTTCTAATTCAGCAATTTCTGTTTGTAATTTAGTGATTTTCCTCTCCGAGTTCTCTATCAAAATATTCATTAGTCTAAATGAACTTGACACTATTTCTTGTTCCCAATTGTCCAATAAATCTGGATCAAGATCGTCAAAAGTGGGAAAAATATGTGATCTTAAACCTCTAGGTATCCTGTTGAGTTTTACATATTGTTTTAAGGTTGCCCCATCCCACCATTTAGACACCTCCTGTTTCTTCAATTTCTCTAATTTGAAGAACTTGTCACGAAGCCCCATTTTGGTGTGTTGGGCACCTGCTGCATAAGGCTTAGGTATAGTCCCTGTCTGCTCTAAACTGCCAAAAATGTCTGCTGCTAGTTTATCGCGGTCCATATTTATGATCTAAAGTACAAACGAAGCAAAGCACTAAACTCTAAAAGAACAATCAGAAAACCTACAATGCAAAGGGCTGGAGCAGCACCCCTATGTTTAGCATCAATGAATCAAAATGAAAGCACATAGGAAGCAAGTCATAGGATTTGTGCGCTCACAGTGAGTCCACATAATAGCATTAACATTCCAATCCTAACATGGTGCTCCTGGCAAGAGGATCTTCCCAATTCCTCTAATGTTTCCAGGGAAACTCACAGTGACAAAAAACAGCTGTCAGGGCACTCATGAACATGTAATTAGAAGTAAGTGATGTATCAATATGCAACGTATATTGGTATTAACAACATAAAGAGTTTCAAGCTCAATTTATTCTTGAAACAGAAAAGTTCATCATAGTAAACACAAAGTTGTCCTTTGAAGTCAGTGTTCATGTAGTAAACACAACATTGAAGTCAGTATCCATGTAGCACATACAGCCTGGGTGTTCCTCCTCTCCCACCCCGCCTGGTTTTCCTGGGTCTATTTTGCATCGGCCTAGTTCCCATTGTCCCTGTCTTGTCCTCTGGACCTCTGCTAAAAAAAGAGGGAGTGCCCTGTTGTACTACCCTGTCCTGTCTGGAAGTATTGGAAATAGCACTTAAATCACTGTTGTTGGTAGAAACACTATTTAGTGAGGATGAGGAGCCTAAATCAGAACTTAGCGGGGACTCATTTCTTTTGGATAAATGATCATATTTGCGGGAGAATGTAAAGATCCTACCATTTTTGTAATCCAACTCATCTCGCCTAAGTTTACGCGCCTTTCTTTGTGTGATCTCGTATTGATGTAGCTCCAAAATTTCATTAAGAATTTTATAGTTCTTAGCCGTTGGTTCCTCCATGTTCATATTGTTGATATCTGTTTCTAATTCAGCAATTTCTGTTTGTAATTTAGTGATTTTCCTCTCCGAGTTCTCTATCAAAATATTCATTAGTCTAAATGAACTTGACACTATTTCTTGTTCCCAATTGTCCAATAAATCTGGATCAAGATCGTCAAAAGTGGGAAAAATATGTGATCTTAAACCTCTAGGTATCCTGTTGAGTTTTACATATTGTTTTAAGGTTGCCCCATCCCACCATTTAGACACCTCCTGTTTCTTCAATTTCTCTAATTTGAAGAACTTGTCACGAAGCCCCATTTTGGTGTGTTGGGCACCTGCTGCATAAGGCTTAGGTATAGTCCCTGTCTGCTCTAAACTGCCAAAAATGTCTGCTGCTAGTTTATCACAGTCCATATTTAGGATCTAAAGTACAAACGAAGCAAAGCACTCAACTCTAAAAGAACAATCAAAAAACCTACAATGCAAAGGGCTAGAACAGCACCCCTATGTTTAGCATCAATGAATCAAAATGAAAGAACATAGGAAGCAAGTCATAGGATTTGTGCGCTCACAGTGAGTCCACATAATAGCATTAACATTCCAATCCTAACATGGTGCTCCTGGCAAGAGGATCTTCCCAATTCCTCTTAAGTTTCCAGGGAAACTCACAGTGACAAAAAACAGCTGTCAGGGCACTCATGAACATGTAATTAGAAGTAAGTGATGTATCAATATGCAACGTATATTGGTATTAACAACATAAAGAGTTTCAAGCTCAATTTATTCTTGAAACAGAAAAGTTCATCATAGTAAACACAAAGTTGTCCTTTGAAGTCAGTGTTCATGTAGTAAACACAACATTGAAGTCAGTATCCATGTAGCACATACAGCCTGTGTGTTCCTCCTCTCCCACCCCGCCTGGTTTTCCTGGGTCTATTTGGCGTCGGCCTAGTTCCCATTGTCCCTGTCTTATCCTCTGGACCTCTGCTAAAAAAAGAGGGAGTGCCCTGTTGTACTACCCTGTCCTGTCTGGAAGTATTGGAAATAGCACTTAAATCACTGTTGTTGGTAGAAACACTATTTAGTGAGGATGAGGAGCCTAAATCAGAACTTAGCGGGGACTCATTTCTTTTGGATAAATGATCATATTTGCGGGAGAATGTAAAGATCCTACCATTTTTGTAATCCAACTCATCTCGCCTAAGTTTACGCGCCTTTCTTTGTGTGATCTCATATTGATGTAGCTCCAAAATTTCATTAAGAATTTTATAGTTCTTAGCCGTTGGTTCCTCCATGTTCATATTGTTGATATCTGTTTCTAATTCAGCGATTTCTGTTTGTAATTTAGTGATTTTCCTCTCCGAGTTCTCTATCAAAATATTCATTAGTCTAAATGAACTTGACACTATTTCTTGTTCCCAATTGTCCAATAAATCTGGATCAAGATCGTCAAAAGTGGGAAAAATATGTGATCTTAAACCTCTAGGTATCCTGTTGAGTTTTACATATTGTTTTAAGGTTGCCCCATCCCACCATTTAGACACCTCCTGTTTCTTCAATTTCTCTAATTTGAAGAACTTGTCACGAAGCCCCATTTTGGTGTGTTGGGCACCTGCTGCATAAGGCTTAGGTATAGTCCCTGTCTGCTCTAAACTGCCAAAAATGTCTGCTGCTAGTTTATCGCGGTCCATATTTATGATCTAAAGTACAAACGAAGCAAAGCACTAAACTCTAAAAGAACAATCAAAAAACCTACAATGCAAAGGGCTGGAGCAGCACCCCTATGTTTAGCATCAATGAATCAAAATGAAAGCACATAGGAAGCAAGTCATAGGATTTGTGCGCTCACAGTGAGTCCACATAATAGCATTAACATTCCAATCCTAACATGGTGCTCCTGGCAAGAGGATCTTCCCAATTCCTCTAATGTTTCCAGGGAAACTCACAGTGACAAAAAACAGCTGTCAGGGCACTCATGAACATGTAATTAGAAGTAAGTGATGTATCAATATGCAACGTATATTGGTATTAACAACATAAAGAGTTTCAAGCTCAATTTATTCTTGAAACAGAAAAGTTCATCATAGTAAACACAAAGTTGTCCTTTGAAGTCAGTGTTCATGTAGTAAACACAACATTGAAGTCAGTATCCATGTAGCACATACAGCCTGGGTGTTCCTCCTCTCCCACCCCGCCTGGTTTTCCTGGGTCTATTTTGCATCGGCCTAGTTCCCATTGTCCCTGTCTTGTCCTCTGGACCTCTGCTAAAAAAAGAGGGAGTGCCCTGTTGTACTACCCTGTCCTGTCTGGAAGTATTGGAAATAGCACTTAAATCACTGTTGTTGGTAGAAACACTATTTAGTGAGGATGAGGAGCCTAAATCAGAACTTAGCGGGGACTCATTTCTTTTGGATAAATGATCATATTTGCGGGAGAATGTAAAGATCCTACCATTTTTGTAATCCAACTCATCTCGCCTAAGTTTACGCGCCTTTCTTTGTGTGATCTCGTATTGATGTAGCTCCAAAATTTCATTAAGAATTTTATAGTTCTTAGCCGTTGGTTCCTCCATGTTCATATTGTTGATATCTGTTTCTAATTCAGCAATTTCTGTTTGTAATTTAGTGATTTTCCTCTCCGAGTTCTCTATCAAAATATTCATTAGTCTAAATGAACTTGACACTATTTCTTGTTCCCAATTGTCCAATAAATCTGGATCAAGATCGTCAAAAGTGGGAAAAATATATGATCTTAAACCTCTAGGTATCCTGTTGAGTTTTACATATTGTTTTAAGGTTGCCCCATCCCACCATTTAGACACCTCCTGTTTCTTCAATTTCTCTAATTTGAAGAACTTGTCACGAAGCCCCATTTTGGTGTGTTGGGCACCTGCTGCATAAGGCTTAGGTATAGTCCCTGTCTGCTCTAAACTGCCAAAAATGTCTGCTGCTAGTTTATCACAGTCCATATTTAGGATCTAAAGTACAAACGAAGCAAAGCACTCAACTCTAAAAGAACAATCAAAAAACCTACAATGCAAAGGGCTAGAACAGCACCCCTATGTTTAGCATCAATGAATCAAAATGAAAGAACATAGGAAGCAAGTCATAGGATTTGTGCGCTCACAGTGAGTCCACATAATAGCATTAACATTCCAATCCTAACATGGTGCTCCTGGCAAGAGGATCTTCCCAATTCCTCTTAAGTTTCCAGGGAAACTCACAGTGACAAAAAACAGCTGTCAGGGCACTCATGAACATGTAATTAGAAGTAAGTGATGTATCAATATGCAACGTATATTGGTATTAACAACATAAAGAGTTTCAAGCTCAATTTATTCTTGAAACAGAAAAGTTCATCATAGTAAACACAAAGTTGTCCTTTGAAGTCAGTGTTCATGTAGTAAACACAACATTGAAGTCAGTATCCATGTAGCACATACAGCCTGTGTGTTCCTCCTCTCCCACCCCGCCTGGTTTTCCTGGGTCTATTTTGCGTCGGCCTAGTTCCCATTGTCCCTGTCTTATCCTCTGGACCTCTGCTAAAAAAAGAGGGAGTGCCCTGTTGTACTACCCTGTCCTGTCTGGAAGTATTGGAAATAGCACTTAAATCACTGTTGTTGGTAGAAACACTATTTAGTGAGGATGAGGAGCCTAAATCAGAACTTAGCGGGGACTCATTTCTTTTGGATAAATGATCATATTTGCGGGAGAATGTAAAGATCCTACCATTTTTGTAATCCAACTCATCTCGCCTAAGTTTACGCGCCTTTCTTTGTGTGATCTCATATTGATGTAGCTCCAAAATTTCATTAAGAATTTTATAGTTCTTAGCCGTTGGTTCCTCCATGTTCATATTGTTGATATCTGTTTCTAATTCAGCGATTTCTGTTTGTAATTTAGTGATTTTCCTCTCCGAGTTCTCTATCAAAATATTCATTAGTCTAAATGAACTTGACACTATTTCTTGTTCCCAATTGTCCAATAAATCTGGATCAAGATCGTCAAAAGTGGGAAAAATATGTGATCTTAAACCTCTAGGTATCCTGTTGAGTTTTACATATTGTTTTAAGGTTGCCCCATCCCACCATTTAGACACCTCCTGTTTCTTCAATTTCTCTAATTTGAAGAACTTGTCACGAAGCCCCATTTTGGTGTGTTGGGCACCTGCTGCATAAGGCTTAGGTATAGTCCCTGTCTGCTCTAAACTGCCAAAAATGTCTGCTGCTAGTTTATCACGGTCCATATTTAGGATCTAAAGTAGAAACGAAGCAAAGCACTCAACTCTAAAAGAACAATCCAAAAACCTACAATGCAAAGGGCTAGAACAGCACCCCTATGTTTAGCATCAATGAATCAAAATGAAAGAACATAGGAAGCAAGTCATAGGATTTGTGCGCTCACAGTGAGTCCACATAATAGCATTAACATTCCAATCCTAACATGGTGCTCCTGGCAAGAGGATCTTCCCAATTCCTCTTAAGTTTCCAGGGAAACTCACAGTGACAAAAAACAGCTGTCAGGGCACTCATGAACATGTAATTAGAAGTAAGTGATGTATCAATATGCAACGTATATTGGTATTAACAACATAAAGAGTTTCAAGCTCAATTTATTCTTGAAACAGAAAAGTTCATCATAGTAAACACAAAGTTGTCCTTTGAAGTCAGTGTTCATGTAGTAAACACAACATTGAAGTCAGTATCCATGTAGCACATACAGCCTGTGTGTTCCTCCTCTCCCACCCCGCCTGGTTTTCCTGGGTCTATTTTGCGTCGGCCTAGTTCCCATTGTCCCTGTCTTATCCTCTGGACCTCTGCTAAAAAAAGAGGGAGTGCCCTGTTGTACTACCCTGTCCTGTCTGGAAGTATTGGAAATAGCACTTAAATCACTGTTGTTGGTAGAAACACTATTTAGTGAGGATGAGGAGCCTAAATCAGAACTTAGCGGGGACTCATTTCTTTTGGATAAATGATCATATTTGCGGGAGAATGTAAAGATCCTACCATTTTTGTAATCCAACTCATCTCGCCTAAGTTTACGCGCCTTTCTTTGTGTGATCTCATATTGATGTAGCTCCAAAATTTCATTAAGAATTTTATAGTTCTTAGCCGTTGGTTCCTCCATGTTCATATTGTTGATATCTGTTTCTAATTCAGCGATTTCTGTTTGTAATTTAGTGATTTTCCTCTCCGAGTTCTCTATCAAAATATTCATTAGTCTAAATGAACTTGACACTATTTCTTGTTCCCAATTGTCCAATAAATCTGGATCAAGATCGTCAAAAGTGGGAAAAATATGTGATCTTAAACCTCTAGGTATCCTGTTGAGTTTTACATATTGTTTTAAGGTTGCCCCATCCCACCATTTAGACACCTCCTGTTTCTTCAATTTCTCTAATTTGAAGAACTTGTCACGAAGCCCCATTTTGGTGTGTTGGGCACCTGCTGCATAAGGCTTAGGTATAGTCCCTGTCTGCTCTAAACTGCCAAAAATGTCTGCTGCTAGTTTATCGCGGTCCATATTTATGATCTAAAGTACAAACGAAGCAAAGCACTAAACTCTAAAAGAACAATCAAAAAACCTACAATGCAAAGGGCTGGAGCAGCACCCCTATGTTTAGCATCAATGAATCAAAATGAAAGCACATAGGAAGCAAGTCATAGGATTTGTGCGCTCACAGTGAGTCCACATAATAGCATTAACATTCCAATCCTAACATGGTGCTCCTGGCAAGAGGATCTTCCCAATTCCTCTAATGTTTCCAGGGAAACTCACAGTGACAAAAAACAGCTGTCAGGGCACTCATGAACATGTAATTAGAAGTAAGTGATGTATCAATATGCAACGTATATTGGTATTAACAACATAAAGAGTTTCAAGCTCAATTTATTCTTGAAACAGAAAAGTTCATCATAGTAAACACAAAGTTGTCCTTTGAAGTCAGTGTTCATGTAGTAAACACAACATTGAAGTCAGTATCCATGTAGCACATACAGCCTGGGTGTTCCTCCTCTCCCACCCCGCCTGGTTTTCCTGGGTCTATTTTGCATCGGCCTAGTTCCCATTGTCCCTGTCTTGTCCTCTGGACCTCTGCTAAAAAAAGAGGGAGTGCCCTGTTGTACTACCCTGTCCTGTCTGGAAGTATTGGAAATAGCACTTAAATCACTGTTGTTGGTAGAAACACTATTTAGTGAGGATGAGGAGCCTAAATCAGAACTTAGCGGGGACTCATTTCTTTTGGATAAATGATCATATTTGCGGGAGAATGTAAAGATCCTACCATTTTTGTAATCCAACTCATCTCGCCTAAGTTTACGCGCCTTTCTTTGTGTGATCTCGTATTGATGTAGCTCCAAAATTTCATTAAGAATTTTATAGTTCTTAGCCGTTGGTTCCTCCATGTTCATATTGTTGATATCTGTTTCTAATTCAGCAATTTCTGTTTGTAATTTAGTGATTTTCCTCTCCGAGTTCTCTATCAAAATATTCATTAGTCTAAATGAACTTGACACTATTTCTTGTTCCCAATTGTCCAATAAATCTGGATCAAGATCGTCAAAAGTGGGAAAAATATATGATCTTAAACCTCTAGGTATCCTGTTGAGTTTTACATATTGTTTTAAGGTTGCCCCATCCCACCATTTAGACACCTCCTGTTTCTTCAATTTCTCTAATTTGAAGAACTTGTCACGAAGCCCCATTTTGGTGTGTTGGGCACCTGCTGCATAAGGCTTAGGTATAGTCCCTGTCTGCTCTAAACTGCCAAAAATGTCTGCTGCTAGTTTATCACAGTCCATATTTAGGATCTAAAGTACAAACGAAGCAAAGCACTCAACTCTAAAAGAACAATCAAAAAACCTACAATGCAAAGGGCTAGAACAGCACCCCTATGTTTAGCATCAATGAATCAAAATGAAAGAACATAGGAAGCAAGTCATAGGATTTGTGCGCTCACAGTGAGTCCACATAATAGCATTAACATTCCAATCCTAACATGGTGCTCCTGGCAAGAGGATCTTCCCAATTCCTCTTAAGTTTCCAGGGAAACTCACAGTGACAAAAAACAGCTGTCAGGGCACTCATGAACATGTAATTAGAAGTAAGTGATGTATCAATATGCAACGTATATTGGTATTAACAACATAAAGAGTTTCAAGCTCAATTTATTCTTGAAACAGAAAAGTTCATCATAGTAAACACAAAGTTGTCCTTTGAAGTCAGTGTTCATGTAGTAAACACAACATTGAAGTCAGTATCCATGTAGCACATACAGCCTGTGTGTTCCTCCTCTCCCACCCCGCCTGGTTTTCCTGGGTCTATTTTGCGTCGGCCTAGTTCCCATTGTCCCTGTCTTATCCTCTGGACCTCTGCTAAAAAAAGAGGGAGTGCCCTGTTGTACTACCCTGTCCTGTCTGGAAGTATTGGAAATAGCACTTAAATCACTGTTGTTGGTAGAAACACTATTTAGTGAGGATGAGGAGCCTAAATCAGAACTTAGCGGGGACTCATTTCTTTTGGATAAATGATCATATTTGCGGGAGAATGTAAAGATCCTACCATTTTTGTAATCCAACTCATCTCGCCTAAGTTTACGCGCCTTTCTTTGTGTGATCTCATATTGATGTAGCTCCAAAATTTCATTAAGAATTTTATAGTTCTTAGCCGTTGGTTCCTCCATGTTCATATTGTTGATATCTGTTTCTAATTCAGCGATTTCTGTTTGTAATTTAGTGATTTTCCTCTCCGAGTTCTCTATCAAAATATTCATTAGTCTAAATGAACTTGACACTATTTCTTGTTCCCAATTGTCCAATAAATCTGGATCAAGATCGTCAAAAGTGGGAAAAATATGTGATCTTAAACCTCTAGGTATCCTGTTGAGTTTTACATATTGTTTTAAGGTTGCCCCATCCCACCATTTAGACACCTCCTGTTTCTTCAATTTCTCTAATTTGAAGAACTTGTCACGAAGCCCCATTTTGGTGTGTTGGGCACCTGCTGCATAAGGCTTAGGTATAGTCCCTGTCTGCTCTAAACTGCCAAAAATGTCTGCTGCTAGTTTATCACGGTCCATATTTAGGATCTAAAGTACAAACGAAGCAAAGCACTCAACTCTAAAAGAACAATCCAAAAACCTACAATGCAAAGGGCTAGAACAGCACCCCTATGTTTAGCATCAATGAATCAAAATGAAAGAACATAGGAAGCAAGTCATAGGATTTGTGCGCTCACAGTGAGTCCACATAATAGCATTAACATTCCAATCCTAACATGGTGCTCCTGGCAAGAGGATCTTCCCAATTCCTCTTAAGTTTCCAGGGAAACTCACAGTGACAAAAAACAGCTGTCAGGGCACTCATGAACATGTAATTAGAAGTAAGTGATGTATCAATATGCAACGTATATTGGTATTAACAACATAAAGAGTTTCAAGCTCAATTTATTCTTGAAACAGAAAAGTTCATCATAGTAAACACAAAGTTGTCCTTTGAAGTCAGTGTTCATGTAGTAAACACAACATTGAAGTCAGTATCCATGTAGCACATACAGCCTGTGTGTTCCTCCTCTCCCACCCCGCCTGGTTTTCCTGGGTCTATTTTGCGTCGGCCTAGTTCCCATTGTCCCTGTCTTATCCTCTGGACCTCTGCTAAAAAAAGAGGGAGTGCCCTGTTGTACTACCCTGTCCTGTCTGGAAGTATTGGAAATAGCACTTAAATCACTGTTGTTGGTAGAAACACTATTTAGTGAGGATGAGGAGCCTAAATCAGAACTTAGCGGGGACTCATTTCTTTTGGATAAATGATCATATTTGCGGGAGAATGTAAAGATCCTACCATTTTTGTAATCCAACTCATCTCGCCTAAGTTTACGCGCCTTTCTTTGTGTGATCTCATATTGATGTAGCTCCAAAATTTCATTAAGAATTTTATAGTTCTTAGCCGTTGGTTCCTCCATGTTCATATTGTTGATATCTGTTTCTAATTCAGCGATTTCTGTTTGTAATTTAGTGATTTTCCTCTCCGAGTTCTCTATCAAAATATTCATTAGTCTAAATGAACTTGACACTATTTCTTGTTCCCAATTGTCCAATAAATCTGGATCAAGATCGTCAAAAGTGGGAAAAATATGTGATCTTAAACCTCTAGGTATCCTGTTGAGTTTTACATATTGTTTTAAGGTTGCCCCATCCCACCATTTAGACACCTCCTGTTTCTTCAATTTCTCTAATTTGAAGAACTTGTCACGAAGCCCCATTTTGGTGTGTTGGGCACCTGCTGCATAAGGCTTAGGTATAGTCCCTGTCTGCTCTAAACTGCCAAAAATGTCTGCTGCTAGTTTATCGCGGTCCATATTTATGATCTAAAGTACAAACGAAGCAAAGCACTAAACTCTAAAAGAACAATCAAAAAACCTACAATGCAAAGGGCTGGAGCAGCACCCCTATGTTTAGCATCAATGAATCAAAATGAAAGCACATAGGAAGCAAGTCATAGGATTTGTGCGCTCACAGTGAGTCCACATAATAGCATTAACATTCCAATCCTAACATGGTGCTCCTGGCAAGAGGATCTTCCCAATTCCTCTAATGTTTCCAGGGAAACTCACAGTGACAAAAAACAGCTGTCAGGGCACTCATGAACATGTAATTAGAAGTAAGTGATGTATCAATATGCAACGTATATTGGTATTAACAACATAAAGAGTTTCAAGCTCAATTTATTCTTGAAACAGAAAAGTTCATCATAGTAAACACAAAGTTGTCCTTTGAAGTCAGTGTTCATGTAGTAAACACAACATTAAAGTCAGTATCCATGTAGCACATACAGCCTGTGTGTTCCTCCTCTCCCACCCCGCCTGGTTTTCCTGGGTCTATTTTGCATCGGCCTAGTTCCCATTGTCCCTGTCTTGTCCTCTGGACCTCTGCTAAAAAAAGAGGGAGTGCCCTGTTCTACTACCCTGTCCTGTCTGGAAGTATTGGAAATAGCACTTAAATCACTGTTGTTGGTAGAAACACTATTTAGTGAGGATGAGGAGCCTAAATCAGAACTTAGCGGGGACTCATTTCTTTTGGATAAATGATCATATTTGCGGGAGAATGTAAAGATCCTACCATTTTTGTAATCCAACTCATCTCGCCTAAGTTTACGCGCCTTTCTTTGTGTGATCTCATATTGATGTAGCTCCAAAATTTCATTAAGAATTTTATAGTTCTTAGCCGTTGGTTCCTCCATGTTCATTTTGTTGATATCTGTTTCTAATTCAGCAATTTCTGTTTGTAATTTAGTGATTTTCCTCTCCGAGTTCTCTATCAAAATATTCATTAGTCTAAATGAACTTGACACTATTTCTTGTTCCCAATTGTCCAATAAATCTGGATCAAGATCGTCAAAAGTGGGAAAAATATGTGATCTTAAACCTCTAGGTATCCTGTTGAGTTTTACATATTGTTTTAAGGTTGCCCCATCCCACCATTTAGACACCTCCTGTTTCTTCAATTTCTCTAATTTGAAGAACTTTTCACGAAGCCCCATTTTGGTGTGTTGGGCACCTGCTGCATAAGGCTTAGGTATAGTCCCTGTCTGCTCTAAACTGCCAAAAATGTCTGCTGCTAGTTTATCGCGGTCCATATTTAGGATCAAAAGTACAAACGAAGCAAAGCACTCAACTCTAAAAGAACAATCAAAAAACCTACAATGCAAAGGGCTGGAGCAGCACCCCTATGTTTAGCATCAATGAATCAAAATGAAAGCACATAGGAAGCAAGTCATAGGATTTGGGTGCTCACAGTGAGCCCACATAATAGCATTAACATTCCAATCCTAACATGGTGCTCCTGGCAAGAGGATCTTCCCAATTCCTCTAATGTTTCCAGGGAAACTCACAGTGACATAAAACAGCTGTCAGGGCACTCATGAACATGTAATTAGAAGTAATTGATGTATCAATATGCAACGTATATTGGTATTAACAACATAAAGAGTTTCAAGCTCAATTTATTCTTTAAACAGAAAAGTTCATCATAGTAAACACAAAGTTGTCCTTTGAAGTCAGTGTTCATGTAGTAAACACAACATTGAAGTCAGTATCCATGTAGCACATACAGCCTGTGTGTTCCTCCTCTCCCACCCCGCCTGGTTTTCCTGGGTCTATTTTGCGTCGGCCTAGTTCCCATTGTCCCTGTCTTATCCTCTGGACCTGTGCTAAAAAAAGAGGGAGTGCCCTGTTGTACTACCCTGTCCTGTCTGGAAGTATTGGAAATAGCACTTAAATCACTGTTGTTGGTAGAAACAATATTTAGTGAGGATGAGGAGCCTAAATCAGAACTTAGCGGGGACTCATTTCTTTTGGATAAATGATCATATTTGCGGGAGAATGTAAAGATCCTACCATTTTTGTAATCCAACTCATCTCGCCTAAGTTTATGCGCCTTTCTTTGTGTGATCTCATATTGATGTAGCTCCAAAATTTCATTAAGAATTGTATAGTTCTTAGCCGTTGGTTCCTCCATGTTCATATTGTTGATATCTGTTTCTAATTCAGCAATTTCTGTTTGTAATTTAGTGATTTTCCTCTCCGAGTTCTCTATCAAAATATTCATTAGTCTAAATGAACTTGACACTATTTCTTGTTCCCAATTGTCCAATAAATCTGGATCAAGATCGTCAAAAGTGGGAAAAATATGTGATCTTAAACCTCTAGGTATCCTGTTGAGTTTTACATATTGTTTTAAGGTTGCCCCATCCCACCATTTAGACACCTCCTGTTTCTTCAATTTCTCTAATTTGAAGAACTTGTCACGAAGCCCCATTTTGGTGTGTTGGTCACCTGCTGCATAAGGCTTAGGTATAGTCCCTGTCTGCTCTAAACTGCCAAAAATGTCTGCTGCTAGTTTATCGCGGTCCATATTTACGATCTAAAGTACAAACTAAGCAAAGCACTAAACTCTAAAAGAACAATCAAAACACCTACAATGCAAAGGGCTGGAGCAGCACCCCTATGTTTAGCATCAATGAATCAAAATGAAAGCACATAGGAAGCAAGTCATAGGATTTGGGCGCTCACAGTGAGTCCACATAATAGCATTAACATTCCAATCCTAACATGGTGCTCCTGGCAAGAGGATCTTCCCAATTCCTCTAATGTTTCCAGGAAAAATCACAGTGACAAAAAACAGCTGTCAGGGCACTCATGAACATGTAATTAGAAGTAAGTGATGTATCAATATGCAACGTATATTGGTATTAACAACATAAAGAGTTTCAAGCTCAATTTATTCTTGAAACAGAAAAGTTCATCATAGTAAACACAAAGTTCTCCTTTGAAGTCAGTGTTCATGTAGTAAACACAACATTAATGCAGTATCCATGTAGCACATATAGCCTGTATGTTCCCCCTCTCCCACCCCGCCTGGTTTTCCTGGGTCTATTTTGCATCGGCCTAGTTCCCATTGTCCCTGTCTTGTCCTCTGGACCTCTGCTAAAAAAAGAGGGAGTGCCCTGTTGTACTACCCTGTCCTGTCTGGAAGTATTGGAAATAGCACTTAAATCACTGTTGTTGGTAGAAACACTATTTAGTGAGGATGAGGAGCCTAAATCAGAACTTAGCGGGGACTCATTTCTTTTGGATAAATGATCATATTTGTGGGAGAATGTAAAGATGCTACCATTTTTGTAATCCAACTCATCTCGCCTAAGTTTACGCGCCTTTCTTTGTGTGATCTCATATTGATGTAGCTCCAAAATTTCGTTAAGAATTTTATAGTTCTTAGCCGTTGGTTCCTCCATGTTCATATTGTTGATATCTGTTTCTAATTCAGCAATTTCTGTTTGTAATTTAGTGATTTTCCTCTCCGAGTTCTCTATCAAAATATTCCTTAGTCTAAATGAACTTGACACTATTTCTTGTTCCCAATTGTCCAATAAATCTGGATCAAGATCGTCAAAAGTGGGAAAAATATGTGATCTTAAACCTCTAGGTATCCTGTTGAGTTTTACATATTGTTTTAAGGTTGCCCCATGCCACCATTTAGACACCTCCTGTTTCTTCAGTTTCTCTAATTTGAAGAACTTGTCACGAAGCCCCATTTTGGTGTGTTGGGTACCTGCTGCATAAGGCTTAGGTATAGTCCCTGTCTGCTCTAAACTGCCAAAAATGTCTGCTGCTAGTTTATCGCGGTCCATATTTAGGATCTAAAGTACAAACGAAGCAAAGCACTCAACTCTAAAAGAACAATCAAAAAACCTACAATGCAAAGGGCTGGAGCAGCACCCCTATGTTTAGCATCAATAAATCAAAATGAAAGAACATAGGAAGCAAGTCATAGGATTTGTGCGCTCACAGTGAGTCCACATAATAGCATTAACATTCCAATCCTAACATGGTGCTCCTGGCAAGAGGATCTTCCCAATTCCTCTTAAGTTTCCAGGGAAACTCACAGTGACAAAAAACAGCTGTCAGGGCACTCATGAACATGTAATTAGAAGTAAGTGATGTATCAATATGCAACGTATATTGGTATTAACAACATAAAGATTTTCAAGCTCAATTTATTCTTGAAACAGAAAAATTCATCATAGTAAACACAAAGTTGTCCTTTGAAGTCAGTGTTCATGTAGTAAACACAACATTGAAGTCAGTATCCATGTAGCACATACAGCCTGTGTGTTCCTCCTCTCCCACCCCGCCTGGTTTTCCTGGGTCTATTTTGCGTCGGCCTAGTTCCCATTGCCCCTGTCTTATCCTCTGGACCTCTGCTAAAAAAAGAGGGAGTGCCCTGTTGTACTACCCTGTCCTGTCTGGAAGTATTGGAAATAGCACTTAAATCACTGTTGTTGGTAGAAACACTATTTAGTGAAGATGAGGAGCCTAAATCAGAACTTAGCGGGGACTCATTTCTTTTGGATAAATGATCATATTTGCGGGAGAATGTAAAGATCCTACCATTTTTGTAATCCAACTCATCTCGCCTAAGTTTACGCGCCTTTCTTTGTGTGATCTCATATTGATGTAGCTCCAAAATTTCATTAAGAATTTTATAGTTCTTAGTCGTTGGTTCCTCCTTGTTCATATTGTTGATATCTGTTTCTAATTCAGCAATTTCTGTTTGTAATTTAGTGATTTTGCTCTCCGAGTTCTCTATCAAAATATTCATTAGTCTAAATGAACTTGACACTATTTCTTGTTCCCAATTGTCCAATAAATCTGGATCAAGATCGTCAAAAGTGGGAAAAATATGTGATCTTAAACCTTTAGGTATCCTGTTGAGTTTTACATATTGTTTTAAGGTTGCCCCATCCCACCATTTAGACACCTCCTGTTTCTTCAATTTCTCTAATTTGAAGAACTTGTCACAAGGCCCCATTTTGGTGTGTTGGGCACCTGCTGCATAAGGCTTAGGTATAGTCCCTGCCTGCTCTAAACTGCCAAAAATGTCTGCTGCTAGTTTATCGCGGGCCATATTTAGGATCTAAAGTACAAACGAAGCAAAGCACTCAACTCTAAAAGAACAATCAAAAAACCTACAATGCAAAGGGCTGGAGCAGCACCCCTATGTTTAGCATCAATGAATCAAAATGAAAGCACATAGGAAGCAAGTCATAGGATTTGGGCGCTCACAGTGAGTCCACATAATTGCATTAACATTCCAATCCTAACATGGTGCTCCTGGCAAGAGGATCTTCCCAATTCCTCTTAAGTTTCCAGGGAAACTCACAGTGACAAAAAACAGCTGTCAGGCCACTCATGAACATGTAATTAGAAGTAAGTGATGTATCAATATGCAACGTATATTGCTATTAACAACATAAAGATTTTCAAGCTCAATTTATTCTTGAAACAGAAAAGTTCATCATAGTAAACACAAAGTTGTCCTTTGAAGTCAGTGTTCATGTAGTAAACACAACATTGAAGTCAGTATCCATGTAGCACATACAGCCTGGGTGTTCCTCCTCTCCCACCCCGCCTGGTTTTCCTGGGTCTATTTTGCGTCGGCCTAGTGCCCATTGTCCCTGTCTTATCCTCTGGACCTCTGCTAAAAAAAGAGGGAGTGCCCTGTTGTACTACCCTGTCCTGTCTGGAAGTATTGGAAGTAGCACTTAAATCACTGTTGTTGGTAGAAACACAATTTAGTTAGGATGAGGAGCCTAAATCAGAACTTAGCGGGGACTCATTTCTTTTGGATAAATGATCATATTTGCGGGAGAATGTAAAGATCCTACCATTTTTGTAATCCAACTCATCTCGCCTAAGTTTACGCGCCTTTCTTTGTGTGATCTCATATTGATGTAGCTCCAAAATTTCATTAAGAATTTTATAGTTCTTAGCCGTTGGTTCCTCCATGTTCATATTGTTGATATCTGTTTCTAATTCAGCGATTTCTGTTTGTAATTTAGTGATTTTCCTCTCCGAGTTCTCTATCAAAATATTCATTAGTCTAAATGAACTTGACACTATTTCTTGTTCCCAATTGTCCAATAAATCTGGATCAAGATCGTCAAAAGTGGGAAAAATATGTGATCTTAAACCTCTAGGTATCCTGTTGAGTTTTACATATTGTTTTAAGGTTGCCCCATCCCACCATTTAGACACCTCCTGTTTCTTCAATTTCTCTAATTTGAAGAACTTGTCACGAAGCCCCATTTTGGTGTGTTGGGCACCTGCTGCATAAGGCTTAGGTATAGTCCCTGTCTGCTCTAAACTGCCAAAAATGTCTGCTGCTAGTTTATCGCGGTCCATATTTATGATCTAAAGTACAAACGAAGCAAAGCACTAAACTCTAAAAGAACAATCAAAAAACCTACAATGCAAAGGGCTGGAGCAGCACCCCTATGTTTAGCATCAATGAATCAAAATGAAAGCACATAGGAAGCAAGTCATAGGATTTGTGCGCTCACAGTGAGTCCACATAATAGCATTAACATTCCAATCCTAACATGGTGCTCCTGGCAAGAGGATCTTCCCAATTCCTCTAATGTTTCCAGGGAAACTCACAGTGACAAAAAACAGCTGTCAGGGCACTCATGAACATGTAATTAGAAGTAAGTGATGTATCAATATGCAACGTATATTGGTATTAACAACATAAAGAGTTTCAAGCTCAATTTATTCTTGAAACAGAAAAGTTCATCATAGTAAACACAAAGTTGTCCTTTGAAGTCAGTGTTCATGTAGTAAACACAACATTGAAGTCAGTATCCATGTAGCACATACAGCCTGGGTGTTCCTCCTCTCCCACCCCGCCTGGTTTTCCTGGGTCTATTTTGCATTGGCCTAGTTCCCATTGTCCCTGTCTTGTCCTCTGGACCTCTGCTAAAAAAAGAGGGAGTGCCCTGTTGTACTACCCTGTCCTGTCTGGAAGTATTGGAAATAGCACTTAAATCACTGTTGTTGGTAGAAACACTATTTAGTGAGGATGAGGAGCCTAAATCAGAACTTAGCGGGGACTCATTTCTTTTGGATAAATGATCATATTTGCGGGAGAATGTAAAGATCCTACCATTTTTGTAATCCAACTCATCTCGCCTAAGTTTACGCGCCTTTCTTTGAGTGATCTCATATTGATGTAGCTCCAAAATTTCATTAAGAATTTTATAGTTCTTAGCCGTTGGTTCCTCCATGTTCATATTGTTGATATCTGTTTCTAATTCAGCAATTTCTGTTTGTAATTTAGTGATTTTCCTCTCCGAGTTCTCTATCAAAATATTCATTAGTCTAAATGAACTTGACACTATTTCTTGTTCCCAATTGTCCAATAAATCTGGATCAAGATCGTCAAAAGTGGGAAAAATATATGATCTTAAACCTCTAGGTATCCTGTTGAGTTTTACATATTGTTTTAAGGTTGCCCCATCCCACCATTTAGACACCTCCTGTTTCTTCAATTTCTCTAATTTGAAGAACTTGTCACGAAGCCCCATTTTGGTGTGTTGGGCACCTGCTGCATAAGGCTTAGGTATAGTCCCTGTCTGCTCTAAACTGCCAAAAATGTCTGCTGCTAGTTTATCACAGTCCATATTTAGGATCTAAAGTACAAACGAAGCAAAGCACTCAACTCTAAAAGAACAATCAAAAAACCTACAATGCAAAGGGCTAGAACAGCACCCCTATGTTTAGCATCAATGAATCAAAATGAAAGAACATAGGAAGCAAGTCATAGGATTTGTGCGCTCACAGTGAGTCCACATAATAGCATTAACATTCCAATCCTAACATGGTGCTCCTGGCAAGAGGATCTTCCCAATTCCTCTTAAGTTTCCAGGGAAACTCACAGTGACAAAAAACAGCTGTCAGGGCACTCATGAACATGTAATTAGAAGTAAGTGATGTATCAATATGCAACGTATATTGGTATTAACAACATAAAGAGTTTCAAGCTCAATTTATTCTTGAAACAGAAAAGTTCATCATAGTAAACACAAAGTTGTCCTTTGAAGTCAGTGTTCATGTAGTAAACACAACATTGAAGTCAGTATCCATGTAGCACATACAGCCTGTGTGTTCCTCCTCTCCCACCCCGCCTGGTTTTCCTGGGTCTATTTTGCGTCGGCCTAGTTCCCATTGTCCCTGTCTTATCCTCTGGACCTCTGCTAAAAAAAGAGGGAGTGCCCTGTTGTACTACCCTGTCCTGTCTGGAAGTATTGGAAATAGCACTTAAATCACTGTTGTTGGTAGAAACACTATTTAGTGAGGATGAGGAGCCTAAATCAGAACTTAGCGGGGACTCATTTCTTTTGGATAAATGATCATATTTGCGGGAGAATGTAAAGATCCTACCATTTTTGTAATCCAACTCATCTCGCCTAAGTTTACGCGCCTTTCTTTGTGTGATCTCATATTGATGTAGCTCCAAAATTTCATTAAGAATTTTATAGTTCTTAGCCGTTGGTTCCTCCATGTTCATATTGTTGATATCTGTTTCTAATTCAGCGATTTCTGTTTGTAATTTAGTGATTTTCCTCTCCGAGTTCTCTATCAAAATATTCATTAGTCTAAATGAACTTGACACTATTTCTTGTTCCCAATTGTCCAATAAATCTGGATCAAGATCGTCAAAAGTGGGAAAAATATGTGATCTTAAACCTCTAGGTATCCTGTTGAGTTTTACATATTGTTTTAAGGTTGCCCCATCCCACCATTTAGACACCTCCTGTTTCTTCAATTTCTCTAATTTGAAGAACTTGTCACGAAGCCCCATTTTGGTGTGTTGGGCACCTGCTGCATAAGGCTTAGGTATAGTCCCTGTCTGCTCTAAACTGCCAAAAATGTCTGCTGCTAGTTTATCGCGGTCCATATTTATGATCTAAAGTACAAACGAAGCAAAGCACTAAACTCTAAAAGAACAATCAAAAAACCTACAATGCAAAGGGCTGGAGCAGCACCCCTATGTTTAGCATCAATGAATCAAAATGAAAGCACATAGGAAGCAAGTCATAGGATTTGTGCGCTCACAGTGAGTCCACATAATAGCATTAACATTCCAATCCTAACATGGTGCTCCTGGCAAGAGGATCTTCCCAATTCCTCTAATGTTTCCAGGGAAACTCACAGTGACAAAAAACAGCTGTCAGGGCACTCATGAACATGTAATTAGAAGTAAGTGATGTATCAATATGCAACGTATATTGGTATTAACAACATAAAGAGTTTCAAGCTCAATTTATTCTTGAAACAGAAAAGTTCATCATAGTAAACACAAAGTTGTCCTTTGAAGTCAGTGTTCATGTAGTAAACACAACATTAAAGTCAGTATCCATGTAGCACATACAGCCTGTGTGTTCCTCCTCTCCCACCCCGCCTGGTTTTCCTGGGTCTATTTTGCATCGGCCTAGTTCCCATTGTCCCTGTCTTGTCCTCTGGACCTCTGCTAAAAAAAGAGGGAGTGCCCTGTTCTACTACCCTGTCCTGTCTGGAAGTATTGGAAATAGCACTTAAATCACTGTTGTTGGTAGAAACACTATTTAGTGAGGATGAGGAGCCTAAATCAGAACTTAGCGGGGACTCATTTCTTTTGGATAAATGATCATATTTGCGGGAGAATGTAAAGATCCTACCATTTTTGTAATCCAACTCATCTCGCCTAAGTTTACGCGCCTTTCTTTGTGTGATCTCATATTGATGTAGCTCCAAAATTTCATTAAGAATTTTATAGTTCTTAGCCGTTGGTTCCTCCATGTTCATTTTGTTGATATCTGTTTCTAATTCAGCAATTTCTGTTTGTAATTTAGTGATTTTCCTCTCCGAGTTCTCTATCAAAATATTCATTAGTCTAAATGAACTTGACACTATTTCTTGTTCCCAATTGTCCAATAAATCTGGATCAAGATCGTCAAAAGTGGGAAAAATATGTGATCTTAAACCTCTAGGTATCCTGTTGAGTTTTACATATTGTTTTAAGGTTGCCCCATCCCACCATTTAGACACCTCCTGTTTCTTCAATTTCTCTAATTTGAAGAACTTTTCACGAAGCCCCATTTTGGTGTGTTGGGCACCTGCTGCATAAGGCTTAGGTATAGTCCCTGTCTGCTCTAAACTGCCAAAAATGTCTGCTGCTAGTTTATCGCGGTCCATATTTAGGATCAAAAGTACAAACGAAGCAAAGCACTCAACTCTAAAAGAACAATCAAAAAACCTACAATGCAAAGGGCTGGAGCAGCACCCCTATGTTTAGCATCAATGAATCAAAATGAAAGCACATAGGAAGCAAGTCATAGGATTTGGGTGCTCACAGTGAGCCCACATAATAGCATTAACATTCCAATCCTAACATGGTGCTCCTGGCAAGAGGATCTTCCCAATTCCTCTAATGTTTCCAGGGAAACTCACAGTGACATAAAACAGCTGTCAGGGCACTCATGAACATGTAATTAGAAGTAATTGATGTATCAATATGCAACGTATATTGGTATTAACAACATAAAGAGTTTCAAGCTCAATTTATTCTTTAAACAGAAAAGTTCATCATAGTAAACACAAAGTTGTCCTTTGAAGTCAGTGTTCATGTAGTAAACACAACATTGAAGTCAGTATCCATGTAGCACATACAGCCTGTGTGTTCCTCCTCTCCCACCCCGCCTGGTTTTCCTGGGTCTATTTTGCGTCGGCCTAGTTCCCATTGTCCCTGTCTTATCCTCTGGACCTGTGCTAAAAAAAGAGGGAGTGCCCTGTTGTACTACCCTGTCCTGTCTGGAAGTATTGGAAATAGCACTTAAATCACTGTTGTTGGTAGAAACAATATTTAGTGAGGATGAGGAGCCTAAATCAGAACTTAGCGGGGACTCATTTCTTTTGGATAAATGATCATATTTGCGGGAGAATGTAAAGATCCTACCATTTTTGTAATCCAACTCATCTCGCCTAAGTTTATGCGCCTTTCTTTGTGTGATCTCATATTGATGTAGCTCCAAAATTTCATTAAGAATTGTATAGTTCTTAGCCGTTGGTTCCTCCATGTTCATATTGTTGATATCTGTTTCTAATTCAGCAATTTCTGTTTGTAATTTAGTGATTTTCCTCTCCGAGTTCTCTATCAAAATATTCATTAGTCTAAATGAACTTGACACTATTTCTTGTTCCCAATTGTCCAATAAATCTGGATCAAGATCGTCAAAAGTGGGAAAAATATGTGATCTTAAAACTCTAGGTATCCTGTTGAGTTTTACATATTGTTTTAAGGTTGCCCCATCCCACCATTTAGACACCTGCTGTTTCTTCAATTTCTCTAATTTGAAGAACTTGTCACGAAGCCCCATTTTGGTGTGTTGGTCACCTGCTGCATAAGGCTTAGGTATAGTCCCTGTCTGCTCTAAACTGCCAAAAATGTCTGCTGCTAGTTTATCGCGGTCCATATTTACGATCTAAAGTACAAACTAAGCAAAGCACTAAACTCTAAAAGAACAATCAAAACACCTACAATGCAAAGGGCTGGAGCAGCACCCCTATGTTTAGCATCAATGAATCAAAATGAAAGCACATAGGAAGCAAGTCATAGGATTTGGGCGCTCACAGTGAGTCCACATAATAGCATTAACATTCCAATCCTAACATGGTGCTCCTGGCAAGAGGATCTTCCCAATTCCTCTAATGTTTCCAGGAAAAATCACAGTGACAAAAAACAGCTGTCAGGGCACTCATGAACATGTAATTAGAAGTAAGTGATGTATCAATATGCAACGTATATTGGTATTAACAACATAAAGAGTTTCAAGCTCAATTTATTCTTGAAACAGAAAAGTTCATCATAGTAAACACAAAGTTCTCCTTTGAAGTCAGTGTTCATGTAGTAAACACAACATTAATGCAGTATCCATGTAGCACATATAGCCTGTATGTTCCCCCTCTCCCACCCCGCCTGGTTTTCCTGGGTCTATTTTGCATCGGCCTAGTTCCCATTGTCCCTGTCTTGTCCTCTGGACCTCTGCTAAAAAAAGAGGGAGTGCCCTGTTGTACTACCCTGTCCTGTCTGGAAGTATTGGAAATAGCACTTAAATCACTGTTGTTGGTAGAAACACTATTTAGTGAGGATGAGGAGCCTAAATCAGAACTTAGCGGGGACTCATTTCTTTTGGATAAATGATCATATTTGTGGGAGAATGTAAAGATGCTACCATTTTTGTAATCCAACTCATCTCGCCTAAGTTTACGCGCCTTTCTTTGTGTGATCTCATATTGATGTAGCTCCAAAATTTCGTTAAGAATTTTATAGTTCTTAGCCGTTGGTTCCTCCATGTTCATATTGTTGATATCTGTTTCTAATTCAGCAATTTCTGTTTGTAATTTAGTGATTTTCCTCTCCGAGTTCTCTATCAAAATATTCCTTAGTCTAAATGAACTTGACACTATTTCTTGTTCCCAATTGTCCAATAAATCTGGATCAAGATCGTCAAAAGTGGGAAAAATATGTGATCTTAAACCTCTAGGTATCCTGTTGAGTTTTACATATTGTTTTAAGGTTGCCCCATGCCACCATTTAGACACCTCCTGTTTCTTCAGTTTCTCTAATTTGAAGAACTTGTCACGAAGCCCCATTTTGGTGTGTTGGGTACCTGCTGCATAAGGCTTAGGTATAGTCCCTGTCTGCTCTAAACTGCCAAAAATGTCTGCTGCTAGTTTATCGCGGTCCATATTTAGGATCTAAAGTACAAACGAAGCAAAGCACTCAACTCTAAAAGAACAATCAAAAAACCTACAATGCAAAGGGCTGGAGCAGCACCCCTATGTTTAGCATCAATAAATCAAAATGAAAGAACATAGGAAGCAAGTCATAGGATTTGTGCGCTCACAGTGAGTCCACATAATAGCATTAACATTCCAATCCTAACATGGTGCTCCTGGCAAGAGGATCTTCCCAATTCCTCTTAAGTTTCCAGGGAAACTCACAGTGACAAAAAACAGCTGTCAGGGCACTCATGAACATGTAATTAGAAGTAAGTGATGTATCAATATGCAACGTATATTGGTATTAACAACATAAAGATTTTCAAGCTCAATTTATTCTTGAAACAGAAAAATTCATCATAGTAAACACAAAGTTGTCCTTTGAAGTCAGTGTTCATGTAGTAAACACAACATTGAAGTCAGTATCCATGTAGCACATACAGCCTGTGTGTTCCTCCTCTCCCACCCCGCCTAGTTTTCCTGGGTCTATTTTGCGTCGGCCTAGTTCCCATTGCCCCTGTCTTATCCTCTGGACCTCTGCTAAAAAAAGAGGGAGTGCCCTGTTGTACTACCCTGTCCTGTCTGGAAGTATTGGAAATAGCACTTAAATCACTGTTGTTGGTAGAAACACTATTTAGTGAAGATGAGGAGCCTAAATCAGAACTTAGCGGGGACTCATTTCTTTTGGATAAATGATCATATTTGCGGGAGAATGTAAAGATCCTACCATTTTTGTAATCCAACTCATCTCGCCTAAGTTTACGCGCCTTTCTTTGTGTGATCTCATATTGATGTAGCTCCAAAATTTCATTAAGAATTTTATAGTTCTTAGTCGTTGGTTCCTCCTTGTTCATATTGTTGATATCTGTTTCTAATTCAGCAATTTCTGTTTGTAATTTAGTGATTTTGCTCTCCGAGTTCTCTATCAAAATATTCATTAGTCTAAATGAACTTGACACTATTTCTTGTTCCCAATTGTCCAATAAATCTGGATCAAGATCGTCAAAAGTGGGAAAAATATGTGATCTTAAACCTTTAGGTATCCTGTTGAGTTTTACATATTGTTTTAAGGTTGCCCCATCCCACCATTTAGACACCTCCTGTTTCTTCAATTTCTCTAATTTGAAGAACTTGTCACAAGGCCCCATTTTGGTGTGTTGGGCACCTGCTGCATAAGGCTTAGGTATAGTCCCTGCCTGCTCTAAACTGCCAAAAATGTCTGCTGCTAGTTTATCGCGGGCCATATTTAGGATCTAAAGTACAAACGAAGCAAAGCACTCAACTCTAAAAGAACAATCAAAAAACCTACAATGCAAAGGGCTGGAGCAGCACCCCTATGTTTAGCATCAATGAATCAAAATGAAAGCACATAGGAAGCAAGTCATAGGATTTGGGCGCTCACAGTGAGTCCACATAATTGCATTAACATTCCAATCCTAACATGGTGCTCCTGGCAAGAGGATCTTCCCAATTCCTCTTAAGTTTCCAGGGAAACTCACAGTGACAAAAAACAGCTGTCAGGCCACTCATGAACATGTAATTAGAAGTAAGTGATGTATCAATATGCAACGTATATTGCTATTAACAACATAAAGATTTTCAAGCTCAATTTATTCTTGAAACAGAAAAGTTCATCATAGTAAACACAAAGTTGTCCTTTGAAGTCAGTGTTCATGTAGTAAACACAACATTGAAGTCAGTATCCATGTAGCACATACAGCCTGGGTGTTCCTCCTCTCCCACCCCGCCTGGTTTTCCTGGGTCTATTTTGCGTCGGCCTAGTGCCCATTGTCCCTGTCTTATCCTCTGGACCTCTGCTAAAAAAAGAGGGAGTGCCCTGTTGTACTACCCTGTCCTGTCTGGAAGTATTGGAAGTAGCACTTAAATCACTGTTGTTGGTAGAAACACAATTTAGTTAGGATGAGGAGCCTAAATCAGAACTTAGCGGGGACTCATTTCTTTTGGATAAATGATCATATTTGCGGGAGAATGTAAAGATCCTACCATTTTTGTAATCCAACTCATCTCGCCTAAGTTTACGCGCCTTTCTTTGTGTGATCTCATATTGATGTAGCTCCAAAATTTCATTAAGAATTTTATAGTTCTTAGCCGTTGGTTCCTCTATGTTCATATTGTTGATATCTGTTTCTAATTCAGCAATTTCTGTTTGTAATTTAGTGATTTTCCTCTCTGAGTTCTCTATCAAAATATTCATTAGTCTAAATGAACTTGACACTATTTCTTGAACCCAATTGTCCAATAAATCTGGATCAAGATCGTCAAAAGTGGGAAAAATATGTGATCTTAAACCTCTAGGTATCCTGTTGAGTTTTACATATTGTTTTAAGGTTGCCCCATCCCACCATTTAGACACCTCCTGTTTCTTCAATTTCTCTAATTTGAAGAACTTGTCACGAAGCCCCATTTTGGTGTGTTGGTCACCTGCTGCATAAGGCTTAGGTATAGTCCCTGTCTGCTCTAAACTGCCAAAAATGTCTGCTGCTAGTTTATCGCGGTCCATATTTAGGATCTAAAGTACAAACGAAGCAAAGCACTCAACTCTAAAAGAACAATCAAAAAACCTACAATGCAAAGGGCTGGAGCAGCACCCCTATGTTTAGCATCAATGAATCAAAATGAAAGCACATAGGAAGCAAGTCATAGGATTTGGGCGCTCACAGTGAGTCCACATAATAGCATTAACATTCCAATCCTAACATGGTGCTCCTGGCAAGAGGATCTTCCCAATTCCTCTTAAGTTTCCAGGGAAACTCACAGTGACAAAAAACAGCTGTCAGGGCACTCATGAACATGTAATTAGAAGTAAGTGATGTATCAATATGCAACGTATATTGGTATTAACAACATAAAGAGTTTCAAGCTCAATTTATTCTTGAAACAGAAAAGTTCATCATAGTAAACACAAAGTTGTCCTTTGAAGTCAGTGTTCATGTAGTAAACACAACATTGAAGTCAGTATCCATGTAGCACATACAGCCTGTGTGTTCCTCCTCTCCCACCCCGCCTGGTTTTCCTGGGTCTATTTTGCGTCGGCCTAGTTCCCATTGTCCCTGTCTTATCCTCTGGACCTCTGCTAAAAAAAGAGGGAGTGCCCTGTTGTACTACCCTGTGCTGTCTGGAAGTATTGGAAATAGCACTTAAATCACTGTTGTTGGTAGAAACACAATTTAGTAAGGATGAGGAGCCTAAATCAGAACTTAGCGGGGACTCATTTCTTTTGGATAAATGATCATATTTGCGGGAGAATGTAAAGATCCTACCATTTTTGTAATCCAACTCATCTCGCCTAAGTTTACGCGCCTTTCTTTGTGTGATCTCATATTGATGTAGCTCCAAAATTTCGTTAAGAATTTTATAGTTCTTAGCCGTTGGTTCCTCTATGTTCATATTGTTGATATCTGTTTCTAATTCAGCAATTTCTGTTTGTAATTTAGTGATTTTCCACTCCGAGTTCTCTATCAAAATATTCATTAGTCTAAATGAACTTGACACTATTTCTTGTTCCCAATTGTCCAATAAATCTGGATCAAGATCGTCAAAAGTGGGAAAAATATGTGATCTTAAACCTCTAGGTATCCTGTTGAGTTTTACATATTGTTTTAAGGTTGCCCCATCCCACCATTTAGACACCTCCTGTTTCTTCAATTTCTCTAATTTGAAGAACTTGTCACGAAGCCCCATTTTGGTGTGTTGGGCACCTGCTGCATAAGGCTTAGGTATAGTCCCTGTCTGCTCTAAACTGCCAAAAATGTCTGCTGCTAGTTTATCGCGGTCCATATTTACGATCTAAAGAACAAACGAAGCAAAGCACTCAACTCTAAAAGAACTATCAAAAAACCTACAATGCAAAGGGCTGGAGCAGCACCCCTATGTTTAGCATCAATGAATCAAAATGAAAGCACATAGGAAGCAAGTCATAGGATTTGGGCGCTCACAGTGAGTCCACATAATAGCATTAACATTCCAATCCTAACATGGTGCTCCTGGCAAGAGAATCTTCCCAATTCCTCTAATGTTTCCAGGGAAACTCACAGTGACAAAAAACAGCTGTCAGGGCACTCATGAACATGTAATTAGAAGTAAGTGATGTATCAATATGCAACGAATATTGGTATTAACAACATAAAGAGTTTCAAGCTCAATTTATTCTTGAAACAGAAAAGTTCATCATAGTAAACACAAAGTTGTCCTTTGAAGTCAGTGTTCATGTAGTAAACACAACATTGAAGTCAGTATCCATGTAGCACCTACAGCCTGTGTGTTCCTCCTCTCCCACCCCGCCTGGTTTTCCTGGGTCTATTTTGCATCGGCCTAGTTCCCATTGTCCCTGTCTTGTCCCCTGGACCTCTGCTAAAAAAAGAGGGAGTGCCCTGTTGTACTACCCTGTCCTGTCTGGAAGTATTGGAAATAGCACTTAAATCACTGTTGTTGGTAGAAACACTATTTAGTGAGGATGAGGAGCCTAAATCAGAACTTAGCGGGGACTAATTTCTTTTGGATAAATGATCATATTTGCGGGAGAATGTAAAGATCCTACCATTTTTGTAATCCAACTCATCTCGCCTAAGTTTACGCGCCTTTCTTTGTGTGATCTCATATTGATGTAGCTCCAAAATTTCATTAAGAATTTTATAGTTCTTAGCCGTTGGTTCCTCCATGTTCATATTGTTGATATCTGTTTCTAATTCAGCAATTTCTGTTTGTAATTTAGTGATTTTGCTCTCCGAGTTCTCTATCAAAATATTCATTAGTCTAAATGAACTTGACACTATTTCTTGTTCCCAATTGTCCAATAAATCTGGATCAAGATCGTCAAAAGTGGGAAAAATATGTGATCTTAAACCTTTAGGTATCCTGTTGAGTTTTACATATTGTTTTAAGGTTGCCCCATCCCACCATTTAGACACCTCCTGTTTCTTCAATTTCTCTAATTTGAAGAACTTGTCACGAAGCCCCATTTTGGTGTGTTGGGCACCTACTGCATAAGGCTGAGGTATAGTCCCTATCTGCTCTAAACTGCCAAAAATGTCTGCTACTAGTTTATCGCGGTCCATATTTAGGATCTAAAGTACAAACGAAGCAAAGCACTCAACTCTAAAAGAACAATCAAAAAACCTACAATGCAAAGGGCTGGAGCAGCACCCCTATGTTTAGCATCAATGAATCAAAATGAAAGCACATAGGAAGCAAGTCATAGGATTTGGGCGCTCACAGTGAGTTCACATAATAGCATTAACATTCCAATCCTAACATGGTGCTCCTGGCAAGAGGATCTTCCCAATTCCTCTTAAGTTTCCAGGGAAACTCACAGTGACAAAAAACAGCTGTCAGGGCATTCATGAACATGTAATTAGAAGTAAGTGATGTATCAATATGCAACTTATATTGGTATTAACAACATAAAGAGTTTCAAGCTCAATTTATTCTTCAAACAGAAAAGTTCATCATAGTAAACACAAAGTTGTCCTTTGAAGTCAGTGTTCATGTAGTAAACACAACATTGAAGTCAGTATCCATGTAGCACATACAGCCTGTGTGTTCCTCCTCTCCCACCCCGCCTGGTTTTCCTGGGTCTATTTTGCGTCGGCCTAGTTCCCATTGTCCCTGTCTTATCCTCTGGACCTCTGCTAAAAAAAGAGGGAGTGCCCTGTTGTACTACCCTGTCCTGTCTGGAAGTATTGGAAATAGCACTTAAATCACTGTTGTTGGTAGAAACACTATTTAGTGAGGATGAGGAGCCTAAATCAGAACTTAGTGGGGACTCATTTCTTTTGGATAAATGATCATATTTGCGGGAGAATGTAAAGATCCTACCATTTTTGTAATCCAACTCATCTCGCCTAAGTTTACACGCCTTTCTTTGTGTGATCTCATATTGATGTAGCTCCAAAATTTCATTAAGAATTTTATAGTTCTTAGCCGTTGGTTCCTCCATGTTCATATTGTTGATATCTGTTTCTAATTCAGCAATTTCTGTTTGTAATTTAGTGATTTTCCTCTCCGAGTTCTCTATCAAAATATTCATTAGTCTAAATGAACTTGACACTATTTCTTGTTCCCAATTGTCCAATAAATCTGGATCAAGATCGTCAAAAGTGGGAAAAATATGTGATCTTAAACCTCTAGGTATCCTGTTGAGTTTTACATATTGTTTTAAGGTTGCCCCATCCCACCATTTAGACACCTCCTGTTTCTTCAGATTCTCTAATTTGAAGAACTTGTCACGAAGCCCCATTTTGGTGTGTTGGGCACCTGCTGCATAAGGCTTAGGTATAGTCCCTTTCTGCTCTAAACTGCCAAAAATGTCTGCTGCTAAATAAAACACAACCACTACACTTACCTGCATTACACATTTAAAATAAAATGGTACTTACCCATGGGCTGCACGTCCTTCTTGGTATTCTTCTGCTGTCTGATGCACGAAGAGCTCCCCGAACTAATCCAGACTCTGCTTTCATGATGTTAACCACCACGAGAGAAATGCCTGGATTTGATTGAGTGGGCTGGCTGAATGTTTCTTTAGGCCCTGAATGCCTGTGCTTGATCTCCACTCATGTGTCTAAGACAGCTGGGTGGGGAGTTTCAAAGTATGCATGTCACTTTAGCCAAAAGAAGACTACTGGCCCAAGTGACATGTGCACTTTGGAGTGTCTTGTCAGCCCTGCTTCAGTCATCCATGCTGCCAATCGGCAGCAAAGGACACACCCTGCATGTCTCTGGGCTCAGGGGTCAACAAATATAAAATGGAATTGAAATATTCTCATTGGTATTTTTCTTTCTTGCACGGCACGCAGAGGGCAGGGGGCAACGCATCCCCACTCTCCTGAAGAAACCACCATTGTCAAGGTGTTAAGCCCAATATATATTAAGATAACCAACAGTATCCCTTTATAATCATACTTGTTAGACAAATTCCCTGCAAGACTGCTTATGCTTTTTCAGTCGAGGAGATCTGTGCCTGTATTTCACATACATACTTTGTTTAAACAATAAATCAGCAAATAACCAGGATGCCTTTGGGTTTCCAATTGGGGGCCCCCTGCTGAAGACACTCCCTTCTATACAACACAGTCCCCAAACATGGAGCGGATCCTGGAAATGCAGTTTGACATAGATCCTATTTTGTAGCAATAACTGACTTTCCGACACCAACCAACGCTAGATACATCTGTTTTATGGAAGAACTAACCACCTTACTTGCACAACCAAGTATTTCCCAAAACCTGCAATATTCCTTGTTCGGATGATACCCTGCAATTAGCTGACCAGGGCAAATGCATCAAAAATATAATCAGGGTGATATAGACTTGACTAAGACACAATAAACCATGTGTGGTGAAGGGTAATGCAAAGAACCGATCTGCCGCCCCAGAATTATACCCCCACCAACCACCAGCACCACTTTAAGAAAGAACATTCCCTTCTTTCATAATCTGCCTTCTTATCCATCAAGACAATGAACTATATAAATCAGAAATACTTTTGTATAAGGTCATTGAAACAGGCATTAGTTTCCAAAGTGACTTTTGAAATGCCATCCAAATTATCTTGGCTCCGAGTCATTGCCTCTCATTTTTGTATTCACACATATTTTGGATCGGCAAACCTTTATGCACTATGGTAGTGGTTATACGGAATCCTTTGCTGATTAATTACAATTCGCAATAGTTGATGTTCTGCCTATAAGAATAATCATTGCAAACATTCTAAAATGCTACATAATGTATTAGTGAGCATTAGTGAGTAATTGAATATGTTGAATGATAGAAGTCGCTGTGGCCTTAGCAGTTTATGGCCTATTTTAAAGGTACTCATGTGGTGGTGTTTTTTTTACCATACCTAAAAGTAGGTATGCCAATGGTAGTTGGCCAATTACCTGTGTGTTTTAGGGTCAGAGCACATACTCCGGAACTTTATAGACCAACGCCCCAACCCTACACACACACCCCGAACCAGAAACTGCCGACAAATCTAGCCAAAAGTGTAGGGGAAGCACATGAAAAAATAAGCTTTTCGCAATGCTACACTGAAGAATAGAGTACATCTCGTGTATCACCTGTCCAGAAAAGTTGACTCGAAAACATGTTGGATTACCATGATTTTCATATATTTCGTTCTATAACAAACTCTAAGGTCAGTACTGTGGGCATGACAGTCAGGGGCTACGAAATTCTTTCTCCATTTCCTCCTTAATGTTATCCCTTTTTTGGTCTGGCACTGAGAACAGACTCCCTCAGCTATTGCTTGTTTGAAGTGTGTTTTCTGGTTACACATGTTCAATGGTGACTGGAAACTGAGAGTTATCGGCATCATAAGTATAGAAATGAATCCTGGCTTAGTTGTTTTCCGGTTGGCGTTTATTAATGTTTACTCATAGATATGAAAGAAAATATAGTGTATATGGTGGCGGGAAGCCTCATCATAAGGAACACCAGCAAAGTGACCCACAAGGAACAGTAGAATCTAAGACAAACACTTTTAAAAGACAAAGATATATTGGTGCTATGTTGGTTCCTATATTGATATAAAGTATATTGTTACAGATTTGTCACAAGCTGTAGCCATTTCACTTTGGAGATCCCCATTCTAGCTCCCAAGGCATGTTCTCTGCCACACGAGGTGCAAGTTAATCAAGGTAAAAGACAGTATACAACTTCCTGTTTTTGATGCTAATTCTCGTGCTTAACTGTCACCCTAACAGTAAAACTCTCACAATGATAGAGTGGTTAGGTTACATCAACCACAACTGCTCTTGGTAAAGTGAATACAACATTGTGCACACTATTTAGTACAACAAACAGTAAAAGTTTTCCCTCTATTAGAATACAAATGTGCCCATAGGATTTGTGATAGAGGGTCACCAGTTTCATATAGAAGGTTGTGGATATACAATCCTGCCTACACTAGTCCTACACAGACTATCCACTCCCTCCCTGTTCACTATAAGTGTTCCCTAAGTTTTACTTCAACCCTCCAGAAAGTATTATTAGTACATTTAAGTCCTGTCTGTTCTGACAGAGCTGGTGCTAATGTGTACTCTGCTTCTTTTAGTGCATCTGGGTATATCCATGCATTCGTTTACATAGCATTTGTTCGGGCACTAAGACCTACTTCCTCAGAATATCACCTGCACGAGCTCCTGGCTACTTCTTCTGCAAGTTTCTCCAGGTGTATTCGCTCCATAAACTACTCCTTCCCATAGGAGTATTGCCTTTTATGTAAGTGTTTTTAAGGAGGCATCGGGCACAGAGTACAAAATGCACAACATATTTTTGCATTGATATTTTTCCTGATTTCTGATATGGGGGCGTCTGAGTGCATGGGGCATCTGGTAAACGATTATGGTTCTAAATTCGTCTGGTGATTTTGATGGACAGTCTGCTAAAATATCAGGTACTGAATGCGTTATGCTAACTTCAGAGCAAGATCTAGTGATGTCTTGAGACACTGTTTTCTTATAAACCATGAAGAGGACGGAGCAGATAAATATGTCACAGCTGTGGAATAATGGGGAGGGGTGTAGTGTTATCAATATAATTGTTTATGAAATATTTGCATATTGAAATATCTGCAAATGTGGTGTGAAACAATAATGGAACATTGATCACCCTACCCGCGCCTCACAGACCTAGACCATGGCTGCGAGGCCGAGGGCTGTGGGACCCTCTCCCATGGGCCTTGCACCACTATCCATGGCTGAGAGGCCCTGGCGATGGGACAGTCTTCCCTGTGGGGATCAGTTTGCTCGAGAGTAGCTGGTGGGAATAAAGTAGTGGGTCCCCTTCCACTGGGCCCGCAGCATTAGACAATAGATGTAGCACTAGACAATAGACTGGGCCTTGCAGCTCTGGATCATGTAGCGAGTGGCAGGGAAGTGGGCCCCCCTTCCCCTGGGCTCGCAGTGCTAGACCACTGCTGTGAGGTCCAGGGTAGAGGGATCCCTTTGCTTGGGCCTTGCAGTGCTAGACTATGGTTGTGAGGCCTAGGGGAGTGGAGGCCCATAGTGTAGAACTCATAGCAATGGGGTTGCACTGCAAGGGAGGGGGCCCTTCCTCCGGTCCCAATTGCAAGTGCTTCACACGGCTGTACCATGATTAGATGCAGAGGGCCATGTCAGGTACATAGCCATCAGTAGTGCAGCAGGTGTGGGGCAAAGGGCCCCAGAGGTATTAAGTTCCCAATTTTCCCAAATTATGACTGTAGTCTTCTGTGCAGCAATCAGACAGGGTGAGGTTATGCCTTTACTTTGCACAAGGTCCCGTGGCACCACTGAAATGGCACTTGCCTCTCTTCTGTGGGCCTCGCAGCTATGGTTGGGCACTCAGGGGAGTGGGGGTATGGGCCTAATGCACCCGAATTATGGCTGTATTTTACTGTCCAGTCAATGGCCGGTACGGGGCCAGAGCAGCAACAAATCACCCTGTTTGTATTAGTGCCACTGACTCCCCTTGCGTGAGCCTCTCTGTCATGGTCCTCCATTGCAAGGCCTCACAACAAATGGTCTCTGCTGTGAGGTACAAGGGATGAAGACCCTCTTGGGGTGTCACTATCAATAGTGCAGCTACCAGGAGACTTATGGGTCTGACTTACCTAAATCATGGCTGTATTTAACTGTCTAGACAGTGGATAGTGGGTGTAGGGGGAGAGAGTGATCCATTTACCTTTCTTTCACCAGGGCCCACTGGCATTTATGTGGGTCTTGCAACTCTGTTAAAGCCAAGCATAAGGTTGCAGGGTGCAGGATTGGCCCTCATTTTACATGTTTGTCCTGCATCCTGCAGTGAGCTCCTACAGGATGCTAAATTGTCCAACTTTTTTTGCATGTCAAGGGACAGATGCAGGAAATCGTCTAATTGCATTTGGATGCACACCTTCCAGGTGTGCTACAAAATTGGACAAAATCATTGTATGCAGGTGAAAGGTGATATATCACATAACTGTTATTAAAATTGGTATCCTGCTAATTTACAAAAGAAAATTAAATAAACTATATATATATATATATATATATATATATATATATATATATATATATATATGTATATATATATATATATATACCAATAATTAATGTCAGAACTTTTAAAGGCTGTAGAGTGTGACGCCATTAAGACCTTTTAGCCTACATAACATTGCATTTTGGTGGTTTCTGGCATTTTAGTGACTTTTGTGATGCCTTCAACACAAGCCAAGCTATTTTCAACTGTTTTGTTTGCTTTCATATCTTTCTTGCTCAAAACGCTTCTGTGCCACACAGCTTATCTTGCCCTGGGTATGTGGGAAACTAGCATGATTGGTGCCCATGCCTTCTTGGATGATAAGTTCTCCATTTCCAGCATCAAGGACACCTTTCAGATGGAGTATGAATGGCAAAAATAGAAAAAAACAAGGAAAAGGCTTTCCCCATCAATGCATCAAGGATCTCAAACAAAATCTAGATGACAGCCCATCCCAGCTCGATTTAGGAAATAGCTAAATATGTGTCTCTTTAAAGAACACTGAGGGGCGTGGCCATGCTTACAATGGAGTGAGATGTGTTTATTGGCGTCTCCGGCCCCGCCAATCATATCAACTTTCTACAGCACCGAGATGGGGGATTTTGTGCCTCGGCAATGACTACGAGCTCTCTCACCAGCCAGACACAAGGAGGGTACCCCCACCTTTGCCTGCTGAGCCTCGGAGCCGCACACATTACCCATCAGGCAGCCATTTTCTGCAGCCTGGCTATTCGTACTGTGGCAAGCCTGCTATGGCCATGGGGCAGCAACATACCACTGAGTACCGGGGATGGCCACAGCCAGGGTCCCTTGATCGGGCAAATACGGAGGACTCCTCTCACCTGCTATTCGATGCCTGCATAGCTGGACTGAACCCTTGGCCAGCCTGCATCAGTTGACCTCGTGAAACAAAGTCACCATTTAATTCATTCATGGTGTGCCCTGAGCCTGCTGTGGCCATGATGCAATCTCAGCACTGCACATTACCAGCACGGGTGCCCCAGACTTTAGCAACAACTGTGAGCTCTTCTACCTGCCAAACATCAGCAGCACTGAACCTAACTACAGAGCTGCAGCATGCAGCCCGGCAAGCCACCACGCAGCATTCAACATTTTCTGCAGCCTCGACCCCCGCTCTGCGATAGACCTGACACAATAGCTGGGAGACAACCTGCAATCTACTTCCACAAACCAGAAAGTGCAGCCATGGGAGGGTCTCACTCCACAAATGCAGAGGACCACTCTCCCCTGCTATCCGCTGCTCGCACAAAAATAATGAGTGCCTGGGCAGCCAGCAGCTGCTGCTTGTATGCAGTGCTGCCACCATCTTGATCCATTGGCGTTGTGGCCTGAGGTTGCTGTGGGTGTGCCATACCAAGCCAGAGCCTGCAGACTAATCCTGCAACTTGGCAGATGCCTCTGCCTTGTCACCAAACCTGAATCCTGTCCAGGGGAGCTTTGGAGCTCTCATTCTCCCACACAACCACACCGCCAGGAGGCTGCATTGGGACATGCACATGGGCCGGGGCAACCACGCTCCTTCAGGGCTTTGTCCCAACCTCACTTACCATGGGCAACACTTCTTTCCACTTGGGGCCCCCGCCTCAGAGACTTCACTAACCGGTAAGCTTGTTCTTTGTTTTTCCTTCCTTTTCCTCTATTTTGTGGCACAACCATACCCCCCCCACAGCAAGCGGTCACTGAGGATCTGTCAGCCCTTGATCTCCTAGCAATGAACTGAGGCTATAGCCAGATCGTATCACCTCTGCTTCTCACCCCTAGCTTAGTGGCCTCCCCGACCACCCTTCAGACACGTCTTCTGTCATCAGCCTTCTCTGTAGAGACCTACCCAATGTGAGTATTCAGGGGCATATTTCAGAGCCCCTAGTGCCTGCTTTCACCACATTAGCATAATTTTTTCTGACGCTAATGTGGCCCAACGAGGCATAAATCCCTGCGTCATATTTACAAAGTGGCGCAATGCTTGCATTGCACCACTTTGTAACCCTTTGCGCTACATTATGCCTGGATCTCCGTTCCCGTTACGGGGCCTGAAAAAATGGTGCAAGGAAATCAAATGGACTTCCTTGCATCATTTTTTTCGGCACTTTTAATGCCTGCTCAGAACAGGCATTAAAAGGGGGTACACCATTGTTTACAATGGGACCCCATCAACTCTGCAGAAGTAGTGCCAACATTTTGGTGCAACTCCTGCAGAGTACATCTATAGCATCACAAAAAATGATGCAGTTGACCCCTACCTTGTGCCGTGATGCGCTATATTTTAACTATGACACACACATGATGGCGGTAGGGAGGCGGTAAAGGGTGCAAGAAAAGTGATGCTGCACTGTGTGCAGCGTCACTTTTCTAAAATATACCCCTCAGTGTCTAGATGCATGGGCCCATATCCAACCTGATGAGACTTATTCTGAATGCTTGGTAATGGCCCACCTCTTTAACGCTCTCTTCATACTGTAGCCCTCTTCCCGTTGTCTTGTGAGGCTCCAAGGAAGCTTCAACACCACACACCTCCATATTGAACTTAGGTCCTCCTCTGCCCTGCCCTGGGCTCCTCCTTGCTGACACCACCTGCCTTCATTGGCACAAGTACCAGAGGGGGTTGAGGGGCACGGCCCTACCCTGCAGAAACTGCTTCGACCCTCTATTGGAGCCCCCTGCCTGCTCCACTAATCATCACTCCCCTGGGGGCTCCTCCAACGCTCTGCCATGCCCAGCGGCGGGACCTTTAAAGACACACCTGGTGCCAAGCCCAGAGACATCTCTGTTACCTCCTTGTGCCAAAAGCACCAGAAGCCACTATGGACTCCTCTGATACACCCGCAGGAGCCACTTCCAATGCTGCACTCACGATTCCACCCACACAGGTTTATATGGACAAGTTTCTTCAAGAAATCAAATCTGAAACTGGCTCTCTTAAATCAGATGTAAAAACTTGCATTCATGAACTCAGACGCGAGGTTTGCGACCTGGGCGGGCGTGTGGATGATCTGCAACAAGCCGTCGATGCTCACTCCGAAGAACAAGAAGTTTTATGGCACAGAATGGTAACAGTTAAAGAGCAGCACCCCAAGTTGCAACTAAAACAGGAGTTCCTCGAAAGTAGAAGTAGAAGAAACAAACACATATCAGAGGTGCTGCTAAAGGGGCAGAGAGCATGGACATTGTGGTCTTTACTGCAGACCTGCTGCACGCTATTCGGGGTGACAACGATGTTTCCACCAACACTGGGCAGAGCCCATTGGGTGTACCCTGCACCAGGATGCCCTGATACTGCACCAGAAACACTCATGCGGGTGCACATGCTCACTGAAAAGGAAAGTATCCTCCAGGCAGTGAAAGCAAGGGCCGAATTTGTCTTTCCAGGCAATTCAGCATAGCTTTTCCAGGTCCTTACTCTCATCACTTTGCGACAATGCAGGGAATTCAAACCTATCACTGACAAATTAAGGGACCTCAACATCCGCTATGAATGGGGGCACCCCTTAGCCATCATCTTTACCTGGGAGGGCAAGCACCGAGTTCTCTACTCCTTTAAGGAAGCCAAGCAACTACTGAATGTGAGGATCGACTCCCATGAAGACAGTCCTGACCCATCTCGGTCATTTCCTGCAGTGAAACCTGTCTGGACTATGGTGAAATCCCGGCACTCTACCAAAGATAATAGAGATCTTGCTTCTGGGGCAATGCAAACGGACATCATTCAGCATCTTTGGAACTCGGAACAGGGCTCCTTACCTACCCCATCAAGTTCTGCCTTGGTTTAATATGGATGGACACACTGCTTATGTCCCTCCCTGACCTGCATCTTCTTTCCCACTTCAGCAATCTAATGGGTTCTCATATCCTGCCTGAGTGATCGAGGGGCTCCTCTCAGCACGGTCCCAATGGAGCCCACACTTCCATCTTCAACTCCCTTCTTCCAACTCGCCCTGGACATGAGACACACTGGCGGACTTAGCTTATCATTATGACCAGGTTTCCTTGGGGGTCCCTATGTATACTCCCGATCCACCCACTGTTCTGACAACTGCTGGCGGCAGGGATTCACAGACTTGAACGGAGCAACATGGCGTTGTTGGCCTTCTTATGTTTATGTTTATTTGATTTTTTATTATTTTTTGTTTAGGTTATCATGCACACTGGGGTGATGAGCCCATTGTGTCCTCCCTTTCCTTTGTTGCACTCATATCAGGATGTTGATGTGCTAGGCATTGGGCTGCCCATATTCTCTTTGTTCCTTTGTAACTCTGGGCATCCTCCCTCCCACATCCATTTTTTCAGACCATTTACATCTCCTTAGCACTGGGCCTGAACCATAGCTTCCCAATAGAAGGGCTGTGGGCTGTCCACTCCCCCATGAGGCTCCCACCAGTGCTTCACCCCCATGGTTAGTATTCCACCTACAAAGATCTTATCCCTCAATGTCAGGGGCCTTAATGCACCAAACAAGCAAAGCCAGGTGTGGTGCCACCTCCTTTTACAGGACACTGATGTGATTTTCCTACAAGAAACTCACCTTCTCCAATGCGACACCTTCAGCATGTTCCACCCCGGATATCCCATTCATTGCTGGGCCCACACTACTACCAAAACTGCGGGTGTTGCAATTCTGTGTAAATCCAGTTTCTGCTCCAAGGTCTTGAAGATTACACAGGATGATAAAGGTCGCTTCCTCAAACTTACATTCCACTGGCCCCTGCTGACTCACCCACCTAAACCTATACGCCCCTAATCAGGCTCAAGACACATACCTCAGGAATACCTTGCGTGAGGAGATGGCCAACGTGGGAGGTAACATCGTGGTGAGGGCGTCTTCAACCTTGCCTGGGACCCTGACATGGACCTCAGCTCTGCCTCTTTCAAAGGATCAAAAACCATGTTCGCTGCTCTTAAGTGGGACCTTACAGACCTGGGGCTGGTGGACGCTTGGTGTTATAAACTCCCAAAGGTACTTGACTACTCATTCTACTCCCACACCTACATTTCTTATTCACCTATAGACTTCCTCTTTCTTACACACAGGATGCTGCATGACCTGGATTGTGCCACCATTTTCAGCATCAAATGAGAGGGCCTCATAGTTGCACATATGTTCCATTCCATAGCACAAGACTCTCCATACACAAACCGTCTATGGTTGTTGACGCTGGTGAGGAACCCAACTGCGCCAGGGGAATTCCTCTTCAACAATGCCCATGGAAGAACACAGCATGTCATTGGATTGGGCTTTTGTGTTCCTGAAGGCCAGATTTAGGTGTCGGGACAAGACTGGTGGAGCCCTCCTCTACTCATCCAAAAAAGTGTGTAAGATCAGTGTGGCCTGCTGCATGCTCCACAAAATTGCCCTGCGGAGCAATATCCTATATATTCCAGATGAGGGAGAGCTAGCAGTTCTTATGGGAGAGAATCCTCAAATGCCAACTGAGGATGACAGTGGTGAGTAGGAAGATAAAGACTTGCGGGCAGATCTCATCAATCACCACTTTACCTGAGTGTAAGTAAGTATTGTTATGTTATCACTGTGACTGTATGGGGAACTGTAATTGTCATGATGTGTGGAGTGGGATGCTTTTCCTATAGACTGTGAATGTTATGCTTTGCCGTATATATCCAAGCTTTGCTTGCTAAGTCAGACTTGAACATTTCATTACCTTGATTACCTGCTTTGTTTATGTCAGTGTCATTGCAATGAGCTTATGGTCATAGGTATAAATTCCCAACGTAAACTTGTATTATTCTTTATCCAGGTACCTTCACTATGCTATCCTCTTGTGGGCATTTCAGAGTTGTGACATTAGCTGGTATCTGATGCTGTTCTGACATAGGAAGAGAACATGGATTGATCCAGGTAATGTTGGTCACAGATTTAGGCTGTATGAGTCCTGTGCCAAGACAGCTTGGATAATGTGTGGATGGAATTCTGAAGTGCAGGGTACACTAGTTTGATGTTGTGTGTTGGTCCAGTTGGCACATGTGTGCAATCATATGGCCTTGAGATATTTTCTAATCAAGTGCAGGCCATGCATTGTCCCTTCACATTGTGTTGACAATGATCCTGTATGACCTGTAGATGTGTTTCCTCTATGCGGGCCAGCGTGCCTGTGCCACAACACTGACATAGGTTGTATCATACCCACAGATACTTTTTCAGTGTAATGGGATGGACTCAAGATCAAGGACTTTTGTACTGCCCTCTGTCTGTGCCATGGCTTATGTTAGGTTGGCAGACCATGTTTTGGTATGTGAAAAGTGTCAAGCTGGTGATAATATCCATTAATCTGTTAGCCCATTCTAGGAGACAAGGTCTGACAAAGCCATCTCTTCTGAGGTCTATGAATGGTACTTTGGCAAATCTAGCCTGATTCAATATGGTTCAAACATTCTTAACTATGACAGTCCAGACATTTTGACAGCCTATGTGATGTACAGTGCAATAAAATGTTTGGTGGCCAGACACTTGTATCAGCGTCTTGCTATTAATCCTCAGCATGACACACCTGTGATATATCTTTACTTCCATTCCTATTTTTTGTCTTTCTCATGTGCATCACAAGGGCTCACGTCTCAACATTACAACATGTGGAACAGAAACACACAGGCAATGTTTTTCTGATTGGTGAGTTTATTTCCAAAGGTACCGCAAAAAAACCTGATGCTATAGAAGATGAAAATGAGGGGGTCAGTCATGGTGGATGAAATCATTTTAATAGATGCCACAACATTTGGAGTCCAAAGTCCAGTGTCCTACTGCCATGAATTATGTAACGTGGTTGGAGAATGGTCAACAGAGTGAATAATTGGCACACAAAGGAGTGAAATCAGGATGAGGTCACTTGCTGGCGTTGGTTGGTGTTTTGCCATTTGCACCTCCTGGAGTCTTTGGTGGATGTCCCCACTTGTTGGGGCGTTCTGCAGCTACAGAGGCAGGGGTGGCTGAGGCGGGTGCTTTCCCTGACAGGGCCTCCCTTCCACTTGCTGCCACTGATGTAGAAGGGCCTGGTGTTGCTGGGCCAAAGGAAGGGGTGTGGTGTTGCTCATGGTCCCTGATCAGGGTAGTGCTAATCTCCCTGAACACCCCTGATAGGGAAGCCAGGATGGTGTTTGTGGCCTCTTACTTCTCCAATGACTCTCGATGGAAGTCTCTCTGCAACTGCTTGATTTCCCTCAGCTTGGAGTACCTGGCCCATCAAAACTGGGATTGTTGATGGGCTCACAATACTTGGCTGATGGTGTCTTAGCCAGGACCATCCCCAGTGGCTTCATACCTTGGCACAAACTTGCACCGTACCACTAGTTCCAGGACCATCATTGTCGGAGGTGCACTGCTGTGACTCAGGATCCTGGACTGGGGGTACAACGGTAGTCACAGTCCTCAGGACACAGGTTCGGGGGAAAATGGCCGCCTGAGATGTAGATGCAACCCGGCTGTGAGGAGTCCATGTGGTCATGGTGAGGCTCAGTGGTGTCATCTGAGCAGGGTGCCATGATGGGCCAGAATGGTCTTCAACATCCAGATGTCCAGGAATGTTGTCATCACTGAGAACTTCATCAATGGGAGTAGTGGCAGTCTCTTCAGTGGTCTCTGTGTTTCCCGTGGCAGCTCGACCTGTTGGTGTGAAAGAGACAATGTTACAGGTTACATTGTGCCGTCGGCCTCCAATAGTTTACAGTGACATTTAGGCAAGGTTGTGTAAACGTTGGATTGGCAGGTTATATTTATGCGACTGGTACACATACTCTCAATTGTATAGACCTGACATTTGTGAGATACATCAATTCCATTTCAGTCAACCAGCTGAAGAATGTATGAGTTCGCTAACACTTGTTAGGATGGTCATAGACTTACATCTTTCCAGTAGTGCAGGCAAAACAGTGGCTGGGCAGAATGTGGCTTTGATTCTTTCAAGTCCTAGTTGACTGTTATGCAGGCAGAGCCTGGACATTGTTGTATATGTGTTTGTGTCATCATATGGTCAGTGCACTTTGAATGTGTCTGCTGCCAACGACATTCAGGTGATACATCTTGAGGCATTTGCTTCATGTATTTTTGGTGGAGCTGTCCTTCCGGTTCACAATACTTTCATCTTGGCGTAGCAGCTCAACATGGATCTAGGTGTTTAGCAACATCACAGAGTGTACCATGCTCTGTCTCTTGGTCCCTCCCAGGTGAGTAAAGTTAATTTGTGAGTTCACAGACAGATGCATTGTGACACATGTACAGTGTCCTGGTGATTGGTGTTACAGGGACTGGCCCTCCTGGAATTTACAATAATGTTATTCCAAGTACTACACAGTATACATAAGTTCTCCTCCTATGTGTGTACACTTCCATTGCGAGTTCACAACAAGGAGATTGGGATAACTGCACACTGGGCTTGTGTTTGGATTTTGTGAGTCAGAGACTCCCGGCCTTTGCAGTCATGTCACTCCCTGTACTCCATGCAGCTGATATATATCATCCCCCATATGAGTGCTCTTCATGTGTGAATTCCCACAGAAGGGTATTTTGGCAGTTGTACACTGGATTGGTGTTTGGAATGACAGTAAGGGAGCCTCCTGTGAGTTGTAGGATATAGCGCCCTGTATTACGCACACTATACTGATGGTTTTCTCCCAGGTGAGTACATTTCAGTGATGATTTGGTACACAGGAGTATTTTGGGGGTGGACACTGTTTTGCATTCTTGATTTGGGGGTGCAGTGCCTGGTGTGAGTTGCAGTCCTGCCACTTGCACTGATTCACAATACCTGACAGCTGCCAACTACCCCATTGAGTAAACAACATATGATCTTTGACATGCTGTTGTCTTCAGGGAAGGGGACACTGTTCTGGTGTTTGTAGTGACAGTAGCAATGCCTCATGGCCTTAGCAGTCCTGTCAGTGCTTCTACTACCCACACACTATACAGATATCAATCTCTCAAGTGAGTACCCTTCAATGGTGAGTTCAGGGACAAAGGTAATTGGAGCAGAGGGCACTATTGTGCCTGAGTGGAGTAACAATAACAGTGCCTCCTGGCCTTAGCAGTCCTGTCAGCGCTTGTACTACCCACACACTATATAGATATCAACCTCTCAGGTGAGTACCCTTCAATGATGAGTTAAGGGACAAGGTTCATTTGAGCAAAGGACACTGTGGTGGCTAAGTAGAGTGACAGTAGCAGTGCCTCCTGGCCATAGCAGTCCTGTAAGTGTTTGTACTACGCATACACTACAGATATCAACCTCTCAGGTGAGTACACTTCAATGATGAGTTCAGCAACAAGCGTCATTGAAGCACAGGACACTCTGGCGGCTGAGTGTAGTGACAGTAGCAGTGTCTCCTGGCCTTTGCAGTCCTGTCAGTGCCTGTTTTACTCACACATTATACAAATGTTACCCTCTCAGGTGGGTACACTTCACTAGGGAGTTACCAACAAGGTAAATTTGGGTATGATACACTGTTCTGTTTTTTTTGTAATTGTAGAACAGTGCCTGCTGGGAATTTTAGTGTTGTCAATCACTGTACTACACACAATGTACACAGCCATTAGTCCCCCAGGTGAGTCTAGTTCACATGTGAGATGTCAGACGGTGGTCTATGGACAGGTGGATACTGGGCTTGTGAATGGGGTGACAGTGAGATGATCAAAGGTGAGCAGTGAGCATGCTTGACAATACATTTTTGCATGATAATTTATTGTGACTTACCAGACTCCACTTCCCCATGTATGCTTGTCAAGCCCTCAGTATGCAGGATGGTCCAGACCTTCTCCTCTCAGGATGTGAGTTGTAAGGGATGAGGTGGGGGACCATTGTCAGTCTTCTGTACCTGCAGCTGGTACCTGGATGCCATGGAATGGATCTTCCCCCTGAGGTCGTTCCACCTCTTCCTGATGTCATCCCTTTTGCGTGGAGTGATGCTTGCAGAATTCACTCTGCTGACTATCCTTTGCCAAATTTCCATTTCCTGGCGATAGTAGTGTGCTGAACTTGTGTTTCAAATAAATGTGGCTCTTGTCTTATGATTTCATCCACCATGACTCTTAACTCACTATCAGAGAAACAGGGATTTTTCTGGGATGACATGGTGGTGCTAAGGGAAAGGACTGAAAGGGTTTGTGAATTTGGGAAGGGCAAATGGATGTGCCTGAAAAAAGTTGAAGGGAGTGGTATGTGAAGTGTGAAAAATTGCAGGGGTTCCTATTCTAATTCTTTTTTTTTCTGTTGTGCGCTCTAGCTACAGTGTTTGGCATTGTAGATGCAAAGGATTGTGTTGTGTGAAGGGATTTATTTTTATAGTGTGCTTTGGAGGTGTGTTGAGTATAGCAATGTGTGTCAGCTGTGTTGTTTTCAAATCCATTCAATGTGGTGTTCTGTATTACTGTGGTGACTGCAAACCACCGTGGGTCGGACCGCCATTGGTTGACTGTGATGGCTGAACCACCACTGAGACTTTTGACTTGTTTTACGTTCTGTGGTTCGACTACAATCTGTTGGAGCTGGTGGTTGGACCACCGATTTCATGCCCTCAAGAGTACTGGTGATCTTGCATTTTTTGCAGATTTTTGGCAGTCACACCTGTGTAACTCGTAATGTGGAGATCTGTATGACTGCCAACATGCTGGTCTGTTGGCAGCCACCACTGTTATAGTCTGGCGGTCCGACGGCCAAACTTTGAGTGAGGCCCTAATTCCTTAACATAACCAACTCCTTGGCATCATGGACCTGGGCCAACTGACCAGATTACCGGTGCTCAGTCCTAGAGAACATGCGCAAGTGGAAACCCTATAAATATCTTGGCTGGGTCGTCTCAACGCAGAAAAGATGTCTCTGCTTCCGAAAATCCTCTACCTTTTGCAGACACTTCCCATTCCCATCCCTTAAGGTGATATTTTCCATCTTCAGAAAGACATACACATGTTTATCTGGGGGGAGGAATACTATTCTGATGATCTCTAGGGCCCATATGGTCTGGCTTGCCCATGCCTCCTTGAGTACTTAATGGGCACACCTGCGCTACATTTCAGAGTGGGTCATCTTCAAGAGTGAATAACATTATTTTCATATGGCTAGGGCCATTGCTTGCCATCTGCTCCGGTACCTGGTGTGGTTCCCTAAACATAGAAACTGTGTAGCGCCTACTTTGCTACCCCCACCAACACAGTCCTTGATATGTGGAACAGAACTGCCATGAAGAGGGGTCTGGCCAGTTTCCCCTCCCCAAACACTATGCTCACCTCCAACCCAGATTGCACTTAATTTAGTAAAGAGGCAAACATGCACTTACGAGTACTGAATAATGGAAGAAATCTAAATATGCAGTTGGGCATAATAACTTTATAAGTGATTATATAAATCAGAATATGCAGTACTGATTATTGGTAAATGGGCCAAATGGGAACATATATAATTGGGATAATTCTTGACATATTGTAGGCATAATACTGCCAGCACCACTGAAATGCTTTCACTGGAAAAAAGGTGGCAATTGATGACTTACTGTAGGCACTCTTGGTACAACATTGCACAATCTTGAGCCCAGAGCTTCTGGTAACCAGTTGTAGAACCACACCCTTTCTCTGACTTTAGATGGACACCTAGCTAGAACCTGAGCTACTGAACCCTTTCTGCTGCCTTGAGAGGAACTTCTACTAATTACCTGAGGTACTGAACCCTTTTGCTGACTTCAAAGAGACCTCTGGTAATGACTTGATGTACTGAATCTTTTCTGCTAACTTCAAAGGTACCTATAGTACTGACCTATGGTACTTCTTCACTGTGTATCTGGTAACTTAAGCAGGAAGGAATAGATAAATCACTGCAGAGGATAGATGGGGAGGGTGGTAGTGTGATTATTATAAACACTATGGGGCTGATTTATATGTTGGCAGTAAGGCTACTCAGTCCCAACATCATGGCTGCTTGCGGAATCAGCTTCTCAGGTGCAGAACAAAATCATCCTGAAGAGTTGAGAGTTTATACCCTGCTAGTTTTCAGCACAACTAACTTCTCCACCTGAAATGTTATTTTGAATCTCTCCTCCTTGATATTGGGACGTTTGTGCTTCACAATAAATATTGTATACGACTATGTCAATATCAATGGTCTAATTTGAAACAATGCAAGATGCATATTGTTTTGAAATATTTCTATTATTATATATTTAAATGGAAATAGTTTTTTCTTGTTTTCACACAGAACTCAATCAATCCTTGTTCTTGCCTCACTTTCTCATCCCAACATTTGACATTACTTCAATGTTGGTCTGCTAATAAAGCACCCGATTTTCACTAACCTCTAATATCCTCTTCCTCCCTTGTTAATGAAATACTAAATGGAATATCCATACAAACAGAATTTCAAAAACTATGAACTATTAGTTACTAATGATAAAAAAAAACAATGGCATTCCAACCAGGAAGCAGGAGAGAACTGATTTTAGGGATACTTTCTAATTTAAAATGTTTTATTATGGGGACCCATTTAAGTATATACCAGTAGATAAATGTCAGAAAATAATTCTAAGCGTGGACAGAAGTGTTTAGCTGGCCAGGATTCTTAGGTAAGTCTGGCTTGGAAGTAACATAGCTGGCATGCAACAGATGTTGATCTTATTAGGAAATCTTAAATTCTTATGTAGGCTTTTTAGTAGGATCAGGTTCTCTTCTGAGTGCAGAAACCTTTTGAAGGAGGTGCTGGCGTGGACTGCACTCCTTGAAACCTCAATGTCCCTGCCTGTGTATGCAGCCTTCACAGTCAACATTTACAGTGCTAATGAGAATAATTTTCAGCACTAGTCTTTTTTAAAGGAGTCTTATTAGGTATCTGGATCACTGACACAAGTTTGTGGTAAACAATATTGTTGATAAAAATACAGTGCCAAAACAATTGTTTACTACAATATCGTGCCCCTATGCTTACAATAGTAAGTACATAAACATTAGGAAAATAATATCGTTGACACTAATATCATCCAAAATTTGTCCAAAATATTGATTTTTTAAATATAAATAGAAGTTAAAGTAGTAAATGTTGAATGTGTTAATATATAAATTTAGTATAATGTAAATTAAGTAGTTAATACTATATACAAATATGTTCTTATATAAATGCACAACACATATTTTAGTGTTTATATATGTATATATAGAGTAACATAATTAATAAAACAATTTTTTTCATTATATTCTTTTTGAAATATTTTAATTTTATTTCTGTGCGTATATATATTTATATACTAAAGTTATTAAAATATTGATCCAACATTATATTAATTTTCTAAATATTTTACATTTATGCTTGTGAAATATATACATATATATTGATAGTAATACATTGAAAATATGTAGAAAATTAATATGATGTAAAATAAATATTTGTAATAATTATGTTATTATGCATATACATATATGTATATATGCATATACAATATAAAACAATTAATGCTATAAAATCTATTCAACCAATATTTTGAAAACTATTGGAGTCTAAGAATATATAAATATTCTATTCCCGTTCCAGTTTATGCAACATTGGGGAAAGTGTTGGACTTCGAAGGGGTTAGATTTGCTATTCCTACTCCAGTCTGTGCAACAGTTGGGGAAGTAGTGGACTGTAGAGGGATGACATTTACTATTCCCATCCCAGTCTAAGCAACAGTAGGGAAAACGTTGGATTTCAGAGGGGTTAAATTTACTATTTCCCTATATCCTAAGCAACAGTAGGGAAAGCATTCTAGCTTGAAAAGGTGGACTTTGCTATTCTCACTCCAATCTACACAACAGTAGGGAAAGTGTTGGACTTCGGATGGGTTAAATTTACTATTCCAACTCCAAACAACAGAACAGTAGAGAAAGAGTTTGATTTCAGAGGGGTAAAATTTACTATTCCCACTCCAAACAGTGCAACAAGAGAGAAAATGTTGGACTTCAGAGAGTTAAAATGTGGTATTGTCACTCCAATCTGTGCAACAATAGGGAAAGTGTTAGAGTTTGAAGGGGTGAATTTTACTATTCCCACTCCAAACACCACAACAGTAGGGAAAGTGTTGAACTTTGGAAGCTTTACATTTACTATCCTCACTCAGACAGGGCAACTGTAGGGGAAGCATTGGATTTTGGAGGGGTAAACTTTATTATTCCCACTCCAGTCTCTTCAACAGTAGGGAAAGTGTTAACTGCAAAGAGGGTAATTTTACTATTCCTACTGCAGGCTATTTAAGAGTTGGGAAAATACTTGACTTCAAACACATTGTATATAAGAGTAACCTCATAAATGTAGAAAAAATATTTAACTCTTAAAAAAAAAAAAAGGTTTATGTATTAAAAAACAAAAACATAAAAACAAATAAATGCTATTAAATTATTAATTAATTAACTTTCCTCCCTGTATCCCTACAAACATAGCAGCCCACACCTAAAATATAACCTGAAAAATAACCATTCCATAACTTACATATTTAAAATAAATTAAATAATGAATTAAAAATTAATTGGTAATTCATTATTACCTAATTAGCCCTCACCTTAGACCCCTACAAATCTAGCATCCTTCAACTACAATAAAATGAAACTAAATAAGTATTCCACAATATACGTTTTTAAAATTAAATGAAATAATTAATTTACAAATAATAATCAATTGTTAATTAATTATTACTTAATTAACTTCCTAACCGACACCTCTATAAATCTAGCTGCCCACAACTAAAATTAAAATAGAAGTAACATCAATTATTATGCCATATTTTGCATATTTAAGACAATTAAATAATTAATTAACAACTAATAATAAAGTATTAATCTAATAATACTTAATTACCTTTCCACCCTACACCTCTACAAACCTAGCAGCTCACAAATAAAATATAAGTAAAATAAATATGTATTACATGCATAATGTAATTAAAAATTAATTAATAAAATAACAAATATTATTACTTTTAATTAATTATTACTTCATTGACTTCCCATCCTATGTCCCTACAAACCTAACACCTCCCAAATCACATGTAACAAAAATAAATCACTATTACAATAATTACATAATAAATATCAATCATATCATTAAATACAATTTATTTTATTACAAAATTATTAATCAATTCCTACCTAATGAACGTCTTACCCTATCCTCCTACAAACCCAACAACCCACTACAACACTATAAATTACTATTAAAAATGTATAAAAAATTATAAATCATTCAAACTTACAAGGTATATTTTGAAAACAATTAACATTTGTATAACCAATAGTAACACATAAATTCAATATATCAACTAAAACGTATTAAAATAAGTTTACAAATTATATTTTTATCCACTATATTAGTGAAAAATTACTTACCTCAAAAAACAATATTCTTGTCAACTATATCTGTGCATCACAGCATTTGTGTGTCACAATATTCAGGCCCTCATGAAGAACATGGCAGTCTGGACGGCCATGCCAGGGGTGGTGGTAATTTCTGCCAACGGCATGAGGTCCAGACCACCATATAATGAACGTGGCAGAACCGCCACGGATGAAACGACAGGCTCCCGCCACCAAGCAGCCTTGCGATGGGGGCCTTTCAGATCCGACAGGCAGCACCCGCCGGATAATGAGTCTGATTCCACCAGCCTTTGCCTGCCGGTTTACACCGCCAGTGAAAGGCTGGCGGAATGAGTGACTTGCACTTGTCATGGGCAATGCAGGGTCACCCATGCAAACCCACGTTGCGTATTTCACTGCCCGATTTACGGGTAGTGAAATGTGAGATGAGTGCTGCTGCACCCGCCGCACTGCTACATTGCCGCTGGCTCCATTTGGCTCCTGTTGGCCATCAGCTCCTAAACCTGCCGAGATCGTAATGACCCCCTTAATGTCTAAAATTTCTGTTTCCCAATATTTTTAAATCCCTACTGTATCCAAACACTGTCAGGACCCTTGGGACAAAGTTACAGCCTCAACTCACCTCAGGAAGTAATGTGCTTAAGTCCAGAAGTCACCCAGGCATTAGGAGTAAAAATTGTAAGCCAACAAACACGTTTGAACCTGAAGTTACTTAGAACTATGGAATATGAAATATGTCTGTAGGTTAACTTGTTCCTTTTCTATGTATCTTAAAGTCCGGTTATAACTTTGGCAGTCCAACCGTTGGACTGCCAATACAATGGTGGGGATGCAAACGCCGAGCCAGGGTCTCCCCAACGCCTTATTATGACTTCTCCACCAGGCTGGCTGACACAGACTGTGCGGTGGCATTGGCCTCAGGTCTCCCTGGAGCTAACCCTAATCCTGCCACACTGTAGGTGCTGGAAGCGCACTCGGAATGTGCACTGTCTGCCATGGCATACAGTACACATTCCGAGTGTGCTGACATGGGGGCCCCTGCACTGCCCACAACATGGTCATGGGCAGTGTAGGGGTCTCCCTGTGGCCCCGTTCCTGCCTTTCTGCCAGCCTTTTCATGGAAGTGACCCCTCCATGAAAAGGCTGACTGAAAGGCAAGTCGTGATCAGCAAGGCTGTGTCGACATTGCCACCACCGTGCTGGACCATGACTTGCACTGCTGCCAGCCATTGGGATCCATGATTCTGGGGACGGCGGCGGTCTTCTGGTGGTTCGACCATCTGGATTGTAACCTGGTAGTTGGACCACCAAGACTGTGGAGGTCAAACCACTCATAATTAGACCGAATTGGTGATTTAAAAGTTACCTTAACTTTGGTTGACAAAGGGATGCTTGCAACTTCTCTGTATGTCCTGGTTCTTGACCCCAAGGCAAACGGGCTAGACTATGACTCATTAAAGTGGTAAGAAGGAGAACAATACACTAGTGCTCAGATTCTGCAGATGAGGCATCTTATGCGGAGTTCTTTTCAGTACTTAATAGGATTCTGGAAAACTCTTGTTACGTGAGTTCAGTGCTATCCCAATAGACTTCAAAGCCTGTAGTCCAAACTGGAACAATTATAGATCATTTTTATAATTGTATATGTCTGGTCACTAGAGTGAGGAATTAAAAACTCATGGGAATTCAACATGCTACAATCTGAACACTAGAGCATCAATCTAAGCCAAAAGAAATTACACCTCATTGTTTAAAAAGTTACACTTATCATTAATCTATGCGCGTGGCAGTGTATTTCATAATGTAATAACTCAGAGCAGAGAGAGGTATTGGGAGGCCTAGAGTATATTCTTCCAAATTAGTTCTCAGCAACTAAAAGAAGAGACCAAAAGAAGAGAGGACCCAAACAAGAAACCTGTTTACTCACTGGATAGTTATGTCTGTCAGATGTGTGTATGTATGAAGGGGGCAAGAAGGGGTCAACATGTGATACTTTATTTAAATAATGCAGGGCCCTAAACCACCTAAGGGTAGTATGCTCCATCTTCGGACCCGCTCCATGACCATTCAGAGAACTTCTTATAGTGTGGGTTGGATCTTGACCAATATGGGAGCTCTTTAAGAAGGAGCTACCTGATTCAAATGAGTGTGTTTCCAGTACAGATGTGAAGCAATAGACACTATCTCAAGGTCTCTGTGAGATGCAGAGAATCACTGTGAAAAAAACAACTTTTAAATGACCTCATGGTAGACTGTGATATTGTCTACTGTATCTGAAATTAAAACACCAGCAGGTTGGTTCATGGTCAACATGTTCCTGCCAAAGCCTTTGCCTAAAATAGGTATACAGCATTCTTCATGTCCTAGGCTATGTGACATTGCCTATAATAACTACCTACACATAAATGCTGTCAAGGCCAAGTGTAGTGTAAAGAGATATGTAAAAAAAATGAAAGACAGAAAGTACTGCCCCAGTGTTATGATTCTGATGCAGAGGAGAGTAGAACTAGGGCCTCATTGTGAGGTTGGTGGTCCCATGACCACCATGTTGGCGGTCTGACTGCCAATGGTCTGGTGGAGTGGACCATTGTATTGCAAGTTTGGAAGTCGTACAAACAAATGACCGCCAGAGGTCCACACCTCCAGGCAGCACAGACCGCCACAGTGCAGAGGAAGCATAAACAGGCCTGTGGGGACAGTGTTTCCACCGGACACATTATGAGGTTGCACCTCGGCAAAGTGTCAATGGCAGCTTTACAGGTCTTGGGCTCCCATGGAGCCGTTCCCAAACAGTAAGCGGCTGCTTGTCGAGAGACCACCAAATCAATGTCAACGTGGACATCATCAACCATAAGTACGCACACCTACCTGTATTATTAACCTTTGAAAACAGCTTGTAGCGCTGGCAAACACATCATCGGGGGGTACGCCACAGGCAGCAGGCACAAGTCTCATACAACACACACTCACTGACATACATCAACACGGTCACATACACACACACGATACACACACTTTGGCCAGCACACTGACATTGCACTGCAACACTACATAAATGCACACAGCCACACAGCCCAAGAACAGGGACACTGAAGGCTATACAACATTGTTACACACAGCAACAACAACGCACCTATAGCACATATACAATCACAGCTCAAACAACCACATTCCAAACTGGCCAGGGACTGTCCACACATACAACACGCATACATTTTGATGCATCATGCAACGCAAACAACACCACCAGTAAATAACCCAGCAATGGACACACACATCACAGCACAATGGAAGCACAATGGCATACATAAAGCACAGAGACACAAATACACCAAGAAGAACATACCAACTATACCTACACAATTGGGATGGGGTCATCTTGGACGCACTGTAAGGGAGGCTGCACTGGGACATATACCACTTTGAACAGGACCCCCAAACAACATTTTCACAGGAAATGGCCCTGCATGGGTCTCAGGGACAACAATACCAAAACCAATTCTCAGGCACATCTAAACAATGGGGAAGGGAAAATCAACAAAGCACATACAACTCCCATTGCATGGGACACACCTCTACAGGAACCATTTGAAAGGGACACACACCTAAATAGACACATGACCAGGCATTTGCAAACACAGCCAGCATAATTCAACACACTCCAAGTCTGCATATACAAAGCTCAAGATGACTCACATCTCATGAATGCAGAAGCCAGATCAGAGGGAAAATTTGCACACCATACTGGCTCACATTGGACATCACAACAAGAAATGCTTACCATACCAATCAGTGCGCCATGCCGCCACCATTGCATTCACACACACATATGCACACAAAATATACCCTTCTCTTGGGAGACAACAGCACTGAACACAAACTTACATCCTGCTAAAAAAAGCAACTGGAGCAGCAAGCAGACTCTAACACACACAACTGCAGGTACACAACCAAGGTCACTCAGGGACAACAGACAGCTAGAAAAAGAGTTGCAGTACAAAGGAATACCCAAACCAAAACAACTGTTGGGTTTATTAGTGAGAAAAAGTAATGACTGTCCAAAGGCCATTGGCCAATCCATGTATTTTGCGAATAATGGTACTCAAGGGGATGGTCATCAGAAGGGGGACGGGATTTGGAGTTTGAGGGAGTGGTTGTAGGCTGTGTAGGTGCTGATGTTTTGGGTATTTGCTTATGTGAGCTGTGCTTGTGTGTATGGGTGTCTATTGAGGTGGTGACTGCAGGTATGGCAGATGTGGTGGATGTAGGTGTGTCAGTAGTCTGCGGGTATTGTGTTTGTGGTGGTGTCTACAGGTCTGCTGGGGTGGTATCTGCAGGTAGGATGGGTGTGGTGGCTGTGTCAGTGACTGGTGTGTTGCTGTTTGTAGGTAGGCTTGGGGTTGTGTGTGTGATGCTGAGGCTGATGGGGGTGTCAGGGCCAGTTGTGAGTGTTGCTGTGTCTGTGGGTGGATATTGTTTGTGTGCATGCCGGTGTGTCTTGTGGTGCTTCTGTTTGTGTGTGCTACATTTGTCTGTTTTGGTGGATGCATGAGGACCTGTCTGTGTGCTTTGGGGATGTAGGGGAAGGGGGATTTAGATTGGGAAGGGGAAGGTGGAGGATGGGCAGAAGCTGGGGGGTGACTGGCTGCCGTCAGTTTGGAGGCCAGAGCCTAAAAAGATCTCTGTAAGCCAGACACTGCACCATGAATGCCTTCCAAAAATGTATTAGTCTGTTGTGGCTGACTTGCAATCTCTAGAAGGCATTCACAATTGCAGTCTGACCGACAGAGATAATTCTCAGAAGGCCAATAGCCTCCTCACTGAGGGCAGCAGGGGTAACAGAGCCTGGAGAGGAGGTGCCTGCAGCAAGGGATATGCCCAACTTCTTGTGTGAGCAGTCACGACCAACTGGGTGGTGAGCAATAGGGAATGCGGTGAAAGAACGCGAGTGGCAGACAAGGATGGTACTGGGGGGTCCCCAGTGGGTCTGCCACCACTAGGGAGTGGCCTCTGGAGGAGGAATCTGATGATGAGGATGTCAATCTTGTCTTCCCCATGGCACTTCCCTAACCCTCCAGGACATGGACATAGACATGTCACAATGAACACATTTCAACAACGTGCAGCTCAAAAAAGTGACACCTGTCCCAGTAGACTCAAGGAGGTAATATCAATGTCACTCTGATAGGCCTTGCATGTGTCATTGTATGGAACAACATTGATGTCAGGTCCAATATGTCAGGGAGAGATGTCTCCAGAATACACACAACAATTAATCAGTCAGCCCCAGGACAGTTACCACTAATGCCTGACACCCATTACAATGACAGCATCTGAATGTGTCTGTGGTACAAATCTGTACCTTGCATGTTAGAGAGACACAGAACTTGCAAGAAAATATAGAAGGGCCTCAACTTGTTGTCCAGTGAAAAAGAACATCACTATCCACATCTAAGGCATGCCAACCCTGGTATCTGTCTGTGGATGAAATCCTGAACCCAAACACATGTTATGTCAACATCTCTGCAAGTCATCCCATGATGCATGACAACAGTCAGGGAAAAATACTCAATCATTAAACATTTGCAATGCACCTTTCCCTTAAGTCAGACAGTAAACAATGCTGACACACATGTCTGTGGCATGACATGAAATGGATCAGCATTGTGAATGTGCTATTCCGCTAACAGTTTTCCATGCACACGTATTTGAGGGAATACAGACACCATGGGTAGAACATGCATGAACTTGCAGAATAAGGATGTTTCCTAAAGAGAAAAGGACATATACTGACATGTAGGCACAAGGAATGTTGGCTACAGACATGAGACATAATTCTACTCAAACGACATTCCCCACTTACCAAAGGAAAGTAGTTTGCTACATCTGCAAACCATTAGCCATGTAAGCCATGTCCCATCTATGCTGGGCACAAACACATCACAGACTGCAGTGAGGCACCAGAACACATCATACACTCTAGAAAACTTGTTTCTGGGTGGCAGATGTCTACATACACATATGGACAGACACACAGCAGAGGACAGTGATCCATAACCCACTTGCATTTTGTCTGTGACTTTCAGGAAAAGTAATCTGTGGGTCAGAAATTACACCTACTACAACAACAAAAAGTACATGAAGGCAAGATTGACCAGTTTGATACACATGACATGTCAACACAAACAAATACCCATCTACTGTCTGATGCATGGCTCATCCCTAATTGTCAGGGGGAGCAGGCAGTACCCCACTCAATTGCCTGAAAAGGGGACAGGCAGGAATTTGCTGTCTATTCACCCCTTTTGGCTGCTGTGCTGCCCTCAAACGCCGATCTAGCTCCTGGGTAGGCTACCACCAGAATGCAGGCCATTAGGTGGTGGGGTCGTTGTCTTATGGGCACCCCGCCCACATTGGGAGGACAGACACAGCCCAGCGATCTTCCAGGCCCAGCATCTCAGGTCCTCCCACCTCTTTCCACAGTGGGCACGTTGCCAGCTGTGGACCCCCAGGGTCTGCATTTTCTTGGTGATGGCTCTCCAAATCCCTTTCTTCTGATGGGCATTGACCTGCATGGATGCAAAAGACAAGACAAAAAATTATGGCCACAAGACTGACAAATCCATACTCATGCCACCTCGGGGGCTGGGGTTCTGCATTATTTACCTGTATCCCAGAACATGCTTCTGAACATATGTGTCCATTCTACAGAGGTGGCAGTCAACAAAGGCATGCATTGTCCATTAACATTGATCAAACCAGTGTGTCACGTATCATGGGTTAATAAGCCTGCACATGACAGATATGACCAGCGTGATGCTGTCAACAGGGTTGTGGGAGTATGGGACCTGCCAGGAGTCAGAGACACACATTGACAGTGATGCCAAGTGCACAAATACACAGATCATTGTCTCCCTACTAAAGCCATTTACATACTCATCAGGGAGGGAAAGAACCCCTATAACATAGTCTAGATTGGTTCACATGACAGGACATACTTGGATACAGGAAGTGGGCAGAGTGTCACAATGGCATGGTCAAAAAGATTCAACACAAGCCTAAACTTGGACCCATACTGGGAGATACATTTGACAGGCCCTGATCTCTGCAGGCTGAGCAGACAGAACCTACATGTGGTCCATTCACTTCACTTTCATGCATGACAGTACATCATGTAGCCAACAACATATTGGCATGTGGGGTGTATGTGGCAATCTGAAGGGCAGAATGAGTCAGGATATGCCTTCAGAATAACAGTTTAGTAAGGCCAGATGTGGTTTGAAATCTCAAAGGAAACATACAAATAGCTCACTTGACACACCTGACACATTCACTATGCACACACAGTTCATGCTGTCATGCAAATACATGTGGTCTCACATTGACAACATCCATGTGTCAAGTGATGTATGGAAAGGGCTGTGATGTCACCTCACCTAGTTTTGTGCATTCAACATAAGGTACAACTGGGTACACTCAAAACAAACACACACACCAAAGTCTAAGGACCCAACATCTGGCACTGAACACAGTTACATGAACATTGACTCTCCTATTGATGCCACACCAATTCAACCGCCATGGCCTTGACTTTTCATCTTGGCATACACGGGCACAATCTGGCCTGTGAGGAGAGAAAATATGGTGAAGTACAGTGAAAACAACTGGACATGAGGTAATTACCTGATCCTCTGGTGCACCATAGAGCTGTCAATACAGCATACAGGGGTAGAACCTCCTCCATAACTCCACCAGCTCCTCTGGGGAGAAGGCACAGGCCCTATCAACTGTTGGATGTGGCACGATTGCTCCCAGAGAGGGTACACAGCAGCTCAGGTCATGGAAGTCTTGCTGGCAGCAGTGTTAGAAGTCAAGTGAAGGCTATTCCAGAACATGGCGGTCACGTCAGCCATGAATGCTGCCATCACCGTTGGTGGACACAGCCATTGGCCTGCGACCACCACTGGCAACAACGGTAGCCTATGGCTGTGTTCACCCCAGTAGCAACCACCTACTGCCATGACAACTTCCTCAGGCAGTCGCAGGGGGTTCATAATGTCCAGTGGAGTAGGTCAGGCACCCACCATTTTAGAGGCATGAAATGCGTTATATGGCTAATTAAAATGCGTCACAACTCTGAAAATGTGGTTAATACCAATGATAAGTGATTTTATCCCATCCTGTAATGTGTCTCGTTGGACACCATTTTTTACATTGTTTGACACATGTGCCAATTTGCTTTGTGGCAGAGACCCCCCCTGCCCCCCCCAGTAATTTCAGTTTTGGGACATTAACTCATAGTCTGAGTGGCAAGTATTATGCACAAATTCTTGCTGTCCAGATAAATGATGTGTAAACATTTGTGGCAAAGCAAGGTGGAAACATGTTGATCCTGTGTCATTGACAGTTGTGATGTGTACTGTGTATCATGTTCTCAAAATTATGACATGCCTGGTCACAGTTTCTCATTGACAATCCTAATGTATGTTTCAAGGGACAAATAGAGTGATGGCCAAACTCATTATTTGTCCTACATAGGTGGTCAGGGAGGGTAAGGATCAGACATCCTACTGTCTACTGTCCACTTCCAGACCTTCAGGCCATTGAAGAAAAACACATTATCCAGATCTACAGTCTGAATCGGCACACAATCGTGCATCTCTGTCATCAGTTGGAGTCTACCACCCTTTACAGAAGTCATGGCAGTGTTGCAATTCCTGGCCACATGGTACCTCCAAAATACAGTGGACCTATCTGCTGTGATGTCCCAGCCTATATTCAGTCTTTTATTGAAGGATGTACTCTCAGCAATGTTAAATCACCTGAACAGCTACATCCGGTTTCCTCAGCGTGATTATTTTGGCCATGAGAAGGCTGAGTTCTATGGTTTAGCACACATCCCAAATGTTGTGGGAGCTATTGATGGTACACATGTTGCCTTGGTTCCACCGCATGGCAATGAACAAGTTTATCATAACCGGAAGAACTTCCATTCCATCATTGTCCAAGTTGTTTGCCTGGCAGACCTCTACATATCACAGATCTGTGCATCATCCGGGTTCAGTCCATAATGCTTTCATCATGCGGCACAGTGCAATGGTGTCACGACTGCACCCACAGAGGGCTTGTCACAAATTGTCCATTTCTTTGCATGCAATGTCTGTAGCGTAAACTTTGGATGAGAGGGACTAATAGTTGCGCATATGTCCCATTCCATTACAGGGGACTCTGCATACCTGAACCGCCCATGGTTGTTGACACCTGTGAGGAGCCCAACTACTCCAGGGGAAATCTGCTTCAACCATGCCATAGAGGAATCCGACGTGTCATGGAGCGGGCTTTTGGGATCCTGAAAACCAGATTTTAGATGTCTGAACAAGACAGGTGGAGGACTCCCATCTCACTTGAAAAAGTGTGTAAGATCATTGTGGCCGGCTGCATGCTCCACAACATTGCCCTGAGGAGAGATACCCATATATACCAGATGAAGGGGAGCTTGCAGGACCATGGGGTGAGAATCCAGAAATACCAAGTGAAGATAACAGTGATGAAGAGGAAGGTGAAGACTTGCGGGCAGATCTCATCAATCACTACTTCACTTGAAGGTAAGTATGTAATGCTATGTGATTACTGTGACTGTATGGGGAACTGTAGGGGTCAGGATGTTTTGAGTAGGGTATATCGTTCCTATATACAGCCAAGGTTTGCTTGCTAAGTCAGACTTGCCAATGTACCTTCCTTGACCTTGATGAGCTGCTGTGTTTGTCAGTCTCATTGCAATGTGAGTGGATCTACTGACGTTTGATATGAGGTTTGGGCCATATGCATGAAATTTCAAGTATAACCTTCTTGCTTTGTGTTTTATCCAGGTCTCTTTACCATGCCATCCTCATATGGGCATTTCAGTGTTGTGACATTGGCAGGTAGCTATTGGTGTTCTGACATATGAAGTGGACATGGATTGATCCAGGTAATATTGGTCACAGATATGGGGTGTATCAGTCCTGTGCAAAGTAGCTTGGACAGTGGGTGGATGGAATTCTAAGTGCAAAATACACTTGTTGGATGTGGTGAGTTGGTCCAATTGTCTCATGTGTGTGATCAAGTACCCTTGAAACATGTCAGAAAGCGCAATCCATGCACACTCCATTCACATTGTGTTGACAATGATCCTGTATGAACTTGGTGTAGCTGTCAATGTGTTTCCTCATTGCTGGCGACAGTGCCTGTGCCACAACACTGACATAGGGTTGTGTCTTGACACTACATGCTTGCAATGTGATGGACCTATGATCAGGGAATGTTGTACTGCCTTCTGTGCCATGGTGTATGTGAAGTCGGTAGACATGGTTTTGGTATGTGATAAGGCTCTAGCTAGTGACAAGATGCACTAATTTCCTAGCCTATTCTATGGGGCAAAGGTCTGTCAAAGCCCTTTCTTCTGTGGTCTGGGGACGGTACCTTTGTGATATCTAGCCTGACTCAAGATGGTTCAGCCATTCCTGGCTTTAGCCATCCAGACATTTTAACAGCCTATGGGCTTTACTGTGCAGTAAAATGTTTGGTGTGACCAGACACTTGTGCCAATGTGGTGCAAATTCTCCTCAGCATGATACTACCTGAGGCATATCCCTCCTTCCATTACTATATTATGTCTTCCTCATGTGCATCACATGGGTTTACAACTCAACCATTCAAAATGTTGAAAAATGTTAGTAGGCAGTGTTTTTGTGATAGGTGTTTATTTGAATATGTACAAGACATAATTGTGAGACTCAACAAAAAAGTGAAGTGAAGAGATTAGCCGTAGTGGATGAAATCTTATTAGTAGATGTCACATCATTTGAAGTCCAACGTCCAGTATCCTACTACTATGGAAAATAGAAAGTGGTTAAAGAACAGTCAACAGAGTGAATCTGTGGACAACAAAGGAGTTCCTTCAAGAAGAGGTCACTTGCTAGCAGTGGTTGATGTGTTGCCATCCGCACCTCCTGGATTCTTGGGTGGATGTCCCCGTTTGCAGGGGAATCTGCTGCAACAAAGGCAGGGGTGTCTGAGGTGGGTTCTTCTCCTAACAGGGCCTCCATTCCAGTTGCTGCCACGGATGTTGAAGGGGTCAGAGGAAGGGGTGTGGTGTTGCTCACAGTCTCTGATCAGGGTACTACTGATCTCCCTGAATACCCCTGTAAGGGAGGCCAGGATGGTTTTGTTGGCCTCCCACTTTTCCAGATACTCACAATGGAAGTTCCTCTGCAGCTGCTTCATCTCCCTGAGTTCAGCAAGTACCTGGCCCATCACACCCTGGGATTGTCGGTAAACTCCCAAAACTTGGCTGATGGTGTTCTGGCCACGACCATCCCCTGCAGCCTCACACCGCAGACCCACACCATCCCTCCAACACAACCTACCCCCACGTGCATGTGCCCTTTGCACACCTTGCCCCATACACTGGTTCCAGGACCATCATTGTCTGAACTGTTTTGCTGTGACTCAGGATCAAAGATTGGGGGACACAAGATAGTTGTCACAATCCTCGGGACATAGGTTTGGGAGCGACTGGCCGGGTGACAGTTTGAAGCAACGGGCTGGGAGGAGTCGATGTGGTCACGGTGAGGATCACTGGTGTTGTCTGACCAATTTGCCTGGATGGGCCAGAACCGTCCTCAACGTCAAGATGTCCAGGAGTGGTGTCCTCACAGAGGGCTTCATCCATGCGGTTGTGGCAGTCTCTTCAGTGGGCTCAGTATTCGCAGTGGCAGCTAGACCTGTTGATGAGAGAGAACCAATGTGAGAGGTTGTATTATGACATCTACCTCCAATAGTAAACAACAGTGACATTTTGCCAAAGCCATGTACACATTGTATTTGCAGATTTCCCTTATGTGACAGTTAGACATGCTATCAGTTGTATTGACCTGACATTTGGGTGACATACCAATTCCATTTCAGTCAACTAGCTTCAGAATGTCTGAGTTTATTAGCACTTGGAAGGATGGTCCTAGAGTCATTTATTTCTAGCAGTGCAGGCTACACTGTGGCTGGGCAGAATGTGGTTTAGGTCATTTTAAGACCTAGTTGACTGTTATGCAGACAGACCCTGGCAATTGTTGTATATGTGATTGTACTCATCATGTGTTCAGTGCATTGTGAATTGTGTCTTGTGCCAATACCATTCAGGTGATGGATCTTGAGGCCTTTGGTTCATGTGTTTTGGGTGCACAAAGGTTGAGCTGCCCTTCCTGTTCACAATATTTTCATCTTGGCTTATCTGCTCAAGAAGGATCTAGGTGTTAGGCCACATCACAGAGTGTACCCTGATTTGTATCTTGGACCCTCCTGGGTGGTTAAACATCATTTGTGAGTTCACAGACATATGCACAATGTCATATGGTCACTGGTGTTGCTGTTGGAGTTACAGGGACTGGCCCTCCTTGAATCTGCGGCCTTGTTACTCCAAGTACTACACACAGTATACAGATGACATCCTCTCAGGTGACTACAGTTTAAAGGCTGAGTAGAGGGAGTAGGGTCATTGTAGCAGAGGATACTGTTGTGGTTGAGTGGAGTAACAGTAGCAGTGCCTCCTGGCCTCAGCATTCCTGTCAGTACCTGTTCTACTCATACAGTATACAGATTGCATCCTCTCAGTGAGCAAACCTTAGTAGAGGGAGAAGGGTCATTGGACCAGAGGACACTGTGGTGGCTGAGTGAAGTGAAAGCAGCAGTGCCTCCTGGCCTTAGCATTCCTGTCAGTGCCTGTTCTATCCACACAGTGTACATATGGTATCCTCTCAGGTGTGTACATTCCAATGTGGAGGTGACAATCAAGGTAATTTTGAGTAGGATTAACTGTTCAGGTTTTTGTAATGGTGAAACAGGGCCTGCTGGGGATTGCAGTGCTGGCAATCCTTGCACTACACACACTATACAGAGTTGTTGTTGCCCCAGGTAAGTCTAACTCACATGTTGGAGGCCAGACAGGGGTCTATGGACAGGTGGACCCTGGGCTGTTAAGTGGTTTGACAGTGAAGTTGGCAAAAGGTGAGCAGTGAGCATGCATGGCAATACATTTTTGAGATATTTTGCTGTTGTAACTTACCCGGCACCACTCCCCCAGGTATTCCTGCCAAGCCCTCAGGATACAGGATGGCACCGACCTTCTCCTCCCATGATGTGAGTTGTGAGGGAGGAGGTGGGGGCCCACCACCAGTCTTCTGGACATGCAGCTGGTGTCTGGATGCCATGCAATAGACCTCCCCCTGAGGTCGTTTCTCCTCTTCCCAATGTTGACCCTTATGCGCAGGATGGTGCCTACAGCATTCACCCTGTCGACTACCTTTAGCTATATTTCCATTTTCCTGGCGATGGTAGTGTGGTGGACTTGGGCTTTATATAGATGTGGCTCTACTTTTATGATTTCATCCACCATGACTCTTAACTCATCTTCAGTGAAACAGGGATTTTCTAGGGTGACATGGTGGTGATTAAAAAATAAGTGGTGGGAAATGAACAGGTGACGGTGAGTTAATGGGGTTGGGAAGTGCAAATGAATGTTACTGGAAATAGGAGTGTGTTGAGGATGTGGGATATGTGATTAGGGAAAGTTATGGGGGTGCCTAATGTATGGTTTTGTGATTTTTGGATGTGCTCTGGCTAGGGTGTTTTGTGTTGTAGATGCAAAGGACTGTGGTTAGTGAAGGGGTGTTTTTTATGGTGTCCTTTGCAGGTGTGTCGGGCGTGGCAATGTGTGTCAGCTGTGTTCTTTTCAAATCCATCCAACGTGGTGTTGTGTTTTACTTTGTTGACCGTGATCTGCTGTGGTACGGAGGCCATTGGCGGACCGCGATAGCCAACCGCCACTGCGATTTTGTACTTGTAATAGGTCTAGTGATTGGTTGCTGGGCTCTCGGTGCTGGTGGTCAAACCACATTTTTCCTGCCCTCCAAAGTACTGGCAGTATTTGTTATTTGCCTGGCTTTTGTTGGTCCTGCCTGTGTGACTCGTGATATGGCAGTCTGTATGAACACCAACATTTCAGGCTTTTGGCGGCCACCACTGTGGAGGTCTGGCAGTTTGACTGCCAAACTTGTACTCAGGCACTTACTCTCCAGATGGAAGTATTTGTCTGACCCTTCCGGGTGTCTAGGACACTGTTAGACCTTGCATCCTTGGCGTTGTCTCCCCTGTCTTTTTTGCATCTGCTTCTCATGTTTTGACTGTGTGCTGTTTTTGCTACTCTGGGCTTTACCACTGCTGACCAGTGCTAAGGTGCAAGTGCTCCCCATGTGAAATTGTAGGTGTAATTGGCTTTTCCATGATTGGCCTATTGGTTTTACCAGTAAGTCCCTAGTAAAGTGCACTAGAGGTGCCTAGGGCCTGTAAATCAAATGCTACTAGTGGGCCTGCAGCACTGATTGTGCCACCTACCTCAGTAGCCCTGTAAACATAGCTCAGACCTGCCACTGCACTGTCTGTGTGTGCAGTTTTAAACTGCCAATTCGACCTGGCAAGTGTACCCACTTGCCAGGCCAAACCTTCCCTTTTTATACATGTATGGCACCACTAAGGTAGGCCCTAGGTAGACCCATGAGCAGGGTGCAGTGTATGTTAAAGGTAGGACACGTACTGATGTGTTTTACGTGTCCTAACAGTGAAATACTTCCAAATTCTTTTTTCACCGTTGCAAGGCCTATCTCTCTCATAGGTTAACATGAGGGCTGCCTTTAAATAACTTTTAAGTGTGGTTTCTCTTTGGGAGCAGATAGAAATTTGGAGTTTGGTGTCTCTGAACTCACAATTTAAAAATACATCTGTTAGCGAAGTTGGTTTTTAGATTGTTAGTTTGAAAATGGCACTTTTAGAAAGTAGGCATTTTCTTGCTTTATCTATTCGGTCACTCTGCCTGTTTCTGGATTCCCTGTCTAGGTCAAACTGACAGTTGGGCTGTTTGTGAATCTCCTCTAGACTGTGACACAAAGGGAGCTGGGGTGCAGCCTGCATAATCTGATGAGCCACCTGGGTTGGAGTGGAGGGAGGCGTAGTCACACCTGAATGGGCTGTGCCTGCCCTCAAACAATGCAGTCTCCAACCCCCTGGTGTGTATCTGGGGCCTGGCCTGTTCAAGGAAGGATCCTGTAAACAACAGAGACTTTCCTTTAAAATTTGCCTACTTTGAAGGCAGAAAGGGGTATAAGTAGTAGACCTAAAACCCCAGACTTTAGATTCCTTCAAGATCACTTCTGGATTCAAGAGGAACCTCTGCCAAGTAGAAGAGCTGAGAGCTGAGGAGAAGTGCTGCCCCTGCCTGTGCCTGTGCTTTGTTGGGCTATCCTGCTCCTGCCTGTGAAAGAGGACAAAGACTGGACTTTGTTATACATTCCTGCCTGAGAAGAATCTCAAAGGGCTTGGACTGAGTGTGCCTCCTGTTTTGAGGTCTCAGGGTCATCAAAGACTTCCTCTGCCAGCACCTGGACTACCTGCTGAGACTCCTGGACTGCCACGTGGTGCCCTAGCCAGTCTCTGGGCCCTTGAAAGATGAAGTTGGCAGAACAAGGCCTGAAATCCATGCACAGAACACCGTGTGGGGACATTTTTGATGAACCATCTGCAACGCGGCTGATAAACGACGCACTACCCGCTTCGTGGCTGCTGATAATGCAAATCCCACACAGTGCGGTTTTCTAACACCGTAGACTGGATTTTTCTTACACATCATCCCTGGGCGTCAAAGTCATTGTGAGCCTGTGCGGATCCGAGGTACCCTGTCCAGAAATCGACGCATCACTCTCTTGTGAGGGAAAAAAACTACGCATCGCCGACCCGGCTGGAGAAGATACAACACACTGCCTTACTTGCGAGTAAGGAATCTACGCATCACAGACTTTTACGACACATGCTCACCCATACGGCTTTATTTTTGACAAACCAGGTACTTTGTGTAAAATCAACTTTTCTATTGTTTTCTATGAAGTAAGACTCTTATTCTTTTGAAAATTCACAGCTTGACATGTGTATGTTGGATTTTTGTGCTTTTGGTCTTGTTTGATTTAGATAAATATTATCTATGTTTCTAAACTGGTGTGGTGTCCATTTTGTAGTGTTTTCACTGTATTACTGTGGGTGTTGTCACAAATACTTTACACATTGCCTTTGAGATAATCATGACTGCTTGTGCCAAGTTACCAAGGGGGTGAGCAGGGGTTATCTTGAGTGTGTACCTCCTTTGCTCTGACTAGAGTGAGGGTCCCTGCTTGGACAGAGTGCAAAATGACTTCTAACCAAAGACCACATTTCTAACAGTCAGTGTGAGTGCTGGTAGGATCTAGAATAGCCCAAGAGCTAGCCTAGCTAATGTTTTGGCCATTCTTTCAGGTAAATTAATTAAGACCCTCACACTTCGCATATTTAGATAAAATATATTTACTCTGTTAAATGGGAAATATGAGTTTGGTATCAGGCAAATTCAATTTGTTCAGTTATTATCACAAATGCAGCAAAATAGTGTAAAACCAGTTGGTTTCATTGTCAGTTTCATAAAGTAAAATTCAAAGATTATAATTTATTTATTCAATATTTCACTTTAATGTTTTAAACACTTTAAACATAATAGGCTGCATACAGTTTCATAAACTGTCTCGTGTTTGCCCTTATGCAAAAGAAAATCTTTGTGACATGGCAATGAGCAAATCCTAGTAAGTACTTTTCAGTGTGTATAAGTGGTGTTCACCTAATCGTGCCTACAGTATTTCACCTGAAGTTGAGAGGTTGGGTTTTCACTTGTATTAACAATACTGCCACTCCCTTATTTCTTGCAACATCGCTTAAAAACTGCTTTCTGTACCTCGTTACCACTGACTCTCAACTTCCTTGCCTAAATTATATAACAGCCGCTGTGGGCATGGACAACAAGCACACTAGTATCATAAAGTGAAATCAAATCTTTCATGTTTTACTCAGAGAGTCAGGTGTACTCAGGATGAATCTCTTTGTGGCTATAATCAGTGGTCTTAAAAAGGAGAAAATGAGTGCAGACCTTTTATCTATGAGTATTTCTGTTTGGCGGGGAGTATGTTAATCTGCATTTTCTTGTTTGTGAATTTTGTACCATATGGAAAGAGTCAAGTCTATGTGTCAAACTTTGAAAAATGCCCACAGGGTGGCATTTTATCATATTTGTGGAATGGGGCATTGTACTGAATGAGAAGAAGTGAGAGTTATTTAGGGGGAGTCAAGGTACCCTAGGTAATTTCTTAATAAATGAGACAAAATGCCTGGTTACAGGTGGCTTGTTAAATTGCGATCTCCTTGCAAGCACCTCTTTGTGCAGGGATCGCAATTATATGTTGTGCAATGTTTATCACATCTGGTAATTTGTGTCGACATAGCATTCCATGAGTGGTGCATGGGCATTCCCATACAACCACTCATAGGATTTGATGCAAAAACCTTCTAAAAATAACTGCAGACAGGGATTTGCATTAATTTCCTACACCTCTTCGAGGCAGCATAATTCCCCTCATCCTTTCCACTTTGCATGTGTGCTCTATTGTACAACACACATACAAAGCAAAACAGCTCCAAAACATAGGTTTGGTACTGGGAAGGACCCCTTATAGTACAAAACCTTCTACTGAGGAGGCCCCAATGCGAGGTAAAGGGGGAGGAGGCTGACACCTCCCCACGAGCACCACAAAGCACATTCTGCACTCCTGTGAGGGGCGCTTCTACTAGGGACTCCGAGTCCCAGGACCACTTGCGCAGGAAGGCTTAAAAAATGAGGCAAAGAAGGAGGGGGGACACTCCCCAACCAAAAGCGCTACAGAGCACGCCCGACACTCCACCTGCGTGGGATGGTTCTATAGGGAACTTGGAAATCCAGGGCCACCTATGCCAGGAGGCATCAATGACACCCCCATGAGCACTACAAGCGCCATGCACTCCTGCTGCGTAGAATGCTTTGAGTCCCAGGACCACCTGCACCAGCAGGTGCCAGCACAAGGCAAAGCAGGAGGAGGCTGACACCCACGAGTGCTACAAAGGACATTCTGTACTCCTGCTGCACAGGCCGGGCCGAGGTAAAGCCAGGGCCAAAGGCTGGCCTGTCCTGCACATGTCCGTGACCAGAGGAGGACGGGCTGGGCCATCCCCCTTGGCTCTTGACTTTTGGGATATTGTGAGTCCTTGACTTTAGTGTATGGCTCACTTTATTTTTGGCTGAGACTTTTAAGGGGTAGCATGAAAAAACGTAAGCTACCCAGGGCCAGCAATAATGCCACTGTCAAGGCATTGTCTGGTACTACCCTTAACTCCTTCCTTGCCTGGACTGTTGGGGTTATAATGAAAGAAACTGATCTTGCGGCGAGGTGCCTGTCCCTCAACATGGGTGAGGATCTGGTACTTCAACTGGGGGACAACCTGAGTGAGGGATGTGCGGACTGTTCTATGCCTGAGCTGCAAACATGTCCTACATTGGCTATTTCACATAATAATGCTGAATGCCTGAACGTTAGCGACAACGGGCCTTCTGCCAAAACAAAGAAATACCCCACACAAGTGGAACTATCTAGAATTTATAATACACCTAGATCCCAGAGGAGCTCCAACAAGCCCTTATAGTCCTCCTACTTACTACTTGTTATAGGCATTTCAACTACTGTGGATGCATCTGTGAGAGCAGTAAATATTGAGTGGGATTGTGTTTTGGAGAAAGTTAATCAGTGAAGGTAGCATGTGTGATCTTGCTGTTATGGCAGGATATGAAACTTGGAAGATGCAATCACTCACTTAAGCAAGTCCTATGCAGATCTGTTGGCCCATCATCCCCAGTTATAAATCTGTTACCCGATCTAGCAAGGCCGTCGGCCGAGGCTAGAGTTCGATATCCTGGGGAATATGCTTTTCAAGGAGCATGTTGGGTGTTACAATTGCTGCAGAGGTCCAATCCCTCCCATTCATAACCTGCGCATTTCGACAATGAGGAAGTTGGTGGTGGCATACAAGAAGGCTTAAGGCCTTTGAATGGGCCACCAGAACAAGTAATTGACACCCATGGGGCTAAGAGTAGTAAGTGGGAATACGAAGTCGGATACTCCAGTGTTGCCCACATATAAAAAAGGACTATATTCGAGCCATTTAGACTATATTTTAGTAGACGATATACTCTAGAACTCTCTCATTGATATGGCTGTCTCTCCACGAGATGATAGTGTCCACCAAGCTCTCTGCACATCTTTCTTAACTTTCACATTTAATTGTAACACACTGACCAAATGGGTGAAGGGTAACACTTTAATTGTGACAAACGATTACAAAAACGTGAGATGGGGAATGGTGGCAGAAGATGCAAAGTTCCAGATATCAATATATAAAGTAGTTATATTGACTCTTCTTCCCCTGAAGCATACTGATTTTGTACTGGTTGACCTGATTAATTTGCATGGTACCTTGGTCAACCGGTTAAGACCATTTTTTCAGGTAGTAAGGAGGCGGGTAGAAACTATGGATAGATCACTGAGATGGTTCTCTAGTTCTTGCCGACAGGCCAAACTACAGCTGCTGGGAGCATTGCAGGTAGGGAGTCGCCGGGAGATAAGAGTAACTAGGACTGCATATAAAACAACACTGAAAAACGCCAAAAAAGAGTGGGAAACCAATAATTGGAATGCTCTGGTAGATGCTCTCCATGAGAAGGACACAAAACTGTTTTGGAAATTGGTGGCAGAAAAAGGACATTCCCAAAACGTGGAAAGCCATCCAGTAATCCTGCCAGAAACCTGGGTGTCACACTTTGGAAATCGGTATAGAGCGGTTCAGATTAGCTGCATCAATGTTCCTCCACCAATACTAGAGGGGCCTTCTGTCTCTTATATACCAACTTCCGGGGCAGTTATTTCATCTAATTTTGATTTGGACCCTTTTTCCCTAAAAGAAACTACTCTGGCCCTTCAAACATTACGTAAAGGAAAGGCCCCTGGTCTAGATGGTATTCCAGGTGACTTGTATTTATCTCGACCCAGAACTTGGTCTTAAATCTAAACGTACTTAGCAACGTGATTTTGAGGGGTGGTGTGCTTCCCCCTACATGGCAAGGTGCAATCATAGTTCCTGTTTTTAAAAAGGGGTCAAGGGAATTACCAACTAACTACAGACCAATAAGTTTAATTGATGTGAGTCAAAAAGTATTTTGTAAGCAGGTCCTGACTAGACTGCAGACATGGATAGAGGACTTTCAGATCCTCTCCAATTTCCAGGCGGGATTCAGGAAAGGAGTGAGCACAATAGACCAGGCGTTCAGGTTCAACCTCCTTTGCTGGAAATACCTGATACTCAATAAGATCCACTTGTATGTGGCCTTTATTGATTTAAAGGCCGCCTTTGATATGGTCCCACCGGACTTGTTGTGGAATGTCTTGGAGTTCTATCAACTTGATAAAGAACTGTTGAGATTGATAAAATATCTCCACGAGGGAACGTATGCTCAGGTACGTTGGTCTCAAGGTGGAGACCTGACAGAAGCCATATCTGTTGTCTTAGCTCCCACACTGTTCAACCTCTTTATCAATGGTGCAGTAGATCAGCTGATGCACTGTAACCATGATGCCCCGAAGCAAGCAGGAGTCCTGGTCCCCATTTTAATGTTTGCGGACAATACTCTATTGATTTCAAGAACCCCAATGGGCCTCCAAAATGAACTTGATGCTTTTTCTATCTTTTGTGCCAAGAGGGGCCTTGAAATAAATCCAACTAAGACCAAGTTCATGGCCTTTGATCCGCATAAGTCATTTAGGGGAAAAATGAATATAGCTGGACAATTGGTAGAGAGAGTTAGCCAATTTGATTATTTGGGGATCAGACTAGCGGATGACCAGCAATGGTCGGCACAGATTGGAAAGAGTCTGTCTGTCCTTCGGCAGAAGACAGCAGTGATAGGGAGGAAAATTGCAAACATCTCGGAAGGGGAATCTCACCTGCCATTATAGTATACAAGGCAGCAGCAGTGGCTGCTTCGATCTATGGTGCCGAGTTATGGGGGCACTGTAATTCCAGAAGTTTGACAATGGTAGAAAATCGCTTTATGCGAAACTTTTTCGGTTTGCCGATGAGTACTCCTCTCACACCCCTCAGATTTGACTTAGCTTTAAACAAGATCCATAATGAAATTGACTTGACACCTCTTATGTATTGGGTTTGTCTCTGGACATCTGAACATTTGTCCACCTATCAAGCAGCAGCAGCTGGGCTGCTAGCGGATGGTGGCGCATTGAAAATTCCTTGGTTCAAGTATATTAGAGATATGAGCCAATTCATCAAAATGGAGGAGGTGCGGAGAGATCCTTGTAATTTAACCAAGGAAACAAAAGTATGCATAAGGCGGTGTTACTGAGAGATGATTCTGGTGCAGACTTGGACCAAAAAGGACCAAGGTAGCAGGACATTTCAGTTTTTTAGACCATAAATGCAGTCCCAAGTTTGAGGCCTACATGGATAATATAAACCCCCCTTACATTAAAAGCCTTTTTTATTAAATTCAGGCTAAAGATTTTGCCACTCAAGACATTCACCGCACGGTGGAGTAAGGAGGATAACAACTCGAGCTTCTGCCATTTTTGCCATGAGCAACCAGAGACACTTGCACATTTTATATTCTTCTGTCCTAGATATTTGGTCCCTAGGAAGAAGTGGATTATTGCTTTATGTAGATCATTGGGGATAAGGAAATACAATACATCCCTATGAATTTTGGCATGCAACACAAGTGACAAGGTAGTTCTTGCAGTCGTAAGACATCTCCAAAGTGCATGGGCTATAAGATCTAAAGAAAAACTTGCTTACTGATTGGCAAAGCCAAAAACACTTTGGCATAAGCAATTCTCCCTCCTGACTGTTGCTTGTATATGGCCGTTCTGACTGGTGGACCCTACTCATGATCTACTAGTGAAGGACCACTATCCAGTCGAAAAAGAGTTGGCCATTGGTTGTTTGGAAATGTGGACTTTAACACCAGAGAATATAATGATATATTGCTCGTGAGAAGTGTGGACTGGGTCCCTCGGGTGAAAACCTGAACGGGGATTGTGTTGCTATTAGTTGTAAATTCCCAAGGTTGGCCCATCGGCAGATTGACAGTAGAGCTAAGAGGTTTCTGATAGAAGCAAATATAAATATTGTCCCTTTAGGATTTTTCTACAGACACCTACAGCCTAGGAAGGGTGATAGGCAGGGGCCTTTGACTACTAGGTTGACAGATCCTGTTGCAAATTGATTCCTTCCCCTGTTAGATCTGGCCAGCATTGACTGACATTTAGAGCCCTTGGATGCACCCATTGAGACAACTCATTTTTTAGGGGGTAGTTATAATCTCGGAGCATAGGGCAGGGAAGCGGGCTTGCCACTAAAGATAGTCAGCTGGAACATTGCTGGGACCAGGTGCAAGCAGCAGGACCCTAGGTGGCTTGAGTTCATTTCTCAATTTGATGTGGCCATGCTGCAGGAAGTTCAGGACCTGGGGGAGTCTATATGGGACTGCTTTGAGAGCAACATTATTTGAGAAGTTACTTCCCTGGGACAAAGACCATGGGGGGAGGGGCTGGTGCGGTTGGTTCAGACTTCTTTACCTCTAACAATCATCCCGATAGTCTTAAGTCATAGTGGGATTCAGGTAATGTGAGTCATGCTGCAAAATAGTTTTTTTTTTTAATAAACTTCTATAATTCCATTACTCAAGTGGGCTGCCAGATAGACTTTCTTTTTAAGGTGTTGACCACCATGAATACAGGGTTGCTCACTTTGGGCTGTGACTTTAATGTTATTGTGGGGGTGATTTTAATGCTAAATTAGGCACAGCTATCATAGTTGTTGACCCCTTCATGTTGCAGAACATGGCAACCATTTTGTTCCACGTCATAAGGAGGGGGAAGCTGTTAAAGGCTTTGGGTTGTTCGAGTCTATCCAGTGTAATGGAATTAGTGTGTGACCCCCTAAATTAGCTTCTTTTTGACCTGGCCCTATTTACAGGGTTATCCCCAAACCTTTTGTTTTGCCTTCCTCCTCCTATTTTTTCTGACCTTTTTTTGTTGGCTCTAGAACTCTGAGCACTTTATCACTGCTGATCAGTGCTAAAGTGCATGTGCACTCCTTTCTAAATTTGGTATGATTGGCTTACACCTATTTGGCACATTTACTTTATCTGTAAGTCCTGTGTACAGTTGTATACCTATACCCAGGACAGGTAAATTAAATGGTACTACTGGGCCTGCAGCGCAGCGTGCACCACCCAGAGAAGTAGCCTCTCAAGCCCGTCTCAGGCCTGCTACCGCAGGGCCTGCATGCTGAGTTGACTGCCACAGGGACTTGGCATCTAAATTGACTTACCAGGTGTGTAATACCCATTTTTTCTACATGCAAGTCACCCCTAAGGTAGGCCCCAGCTAGCCCAATGGGCAGGGTGCCCTGTGAATAAAAGGCAGGACATGTGCCTGGTTGTGTGGCCTGTCCTAGTAGTGATAAGCAGCCTATCTAGTTTCTCACTACTGTGCATGCTGCCTCTCTCATAGGATTGCATTGGAAATGCTCTAACATATGTCTAAGTGGTGGTGTCTAATCTATGAAGGGTAGTGTAGGCATATTTGGTATGGTTGTAATGGTAGTGAGAAATGCTGCTTACTGGTGTAGGTGGATATTTTATTACTATTATAGAAATTCCACTTTCAGAAAGTGGGCATTTCTCTGTGCTTATGACTCTGGTGTTTTGCAGCTTGACTCCAATCCACGTCTAGGGCAGAATGACAGCTAGGCTTTATTCATACTTTTCAGACAGCCCGTACACAAGGAGGGTGGTGTTGTTACAAGAGTGCATCTGCATATTAAAAGGTCTTCCTTGGCTGGGAGAGGGAGAGGTGGGGCACACCTATATTTGGAAAGGCTGTGTCCTGGCCTCACACAAAGGGCTCGTTTACCCCTGACTGATGTCTGGAGTCAGTGCTGGAGGAGAGCGTGGACACTTCTGGAACCGGTTAGTACTGGTTAGAACCACGTCTCCCCCTTTTGTGGAGGCTTTGCAAAATGAGTATAATTACAGTGGGTTTTCCCCCACATTTTTAGATACTAATGGACTACTGAACTGGACAGAATACTGCTGGAAGGACTTGCCAGGAATAGCCTTGAGACTGCTGCTGTTGTGCTGACCTGTGACCTATTAGGTCACTGAGAGGACCTGCCGTTGCCCTGTTAACCCTTGTTTTGGCCTGCTTGCTGGGACCCTGCAGCCATGTGCCCCATTGTTGTCTCCAGGAGCTGGGTGGATTTCCCTCTTTCTGCCCTGCATTTCTGCTTCACTTGGACTGCTTTCTGAGAGGCATGAATGGAGTGCCCCCCTTGGCCCCTTGTGAAACACGTTGGGAACATTTCAAGGGCAGCAGCTTGTGGAAAGTGCTTCACTGGTACCAAGAACAGGAGAAGAGTACTCTAGTCCTTTTTATCCTGTGCGTGTGAGAAGCCCTTTGTGTGCGTCTGCCCCAGGCGCTTCGCACTTGCGATCGTGAAGAGCGCTGTGGCCGCTGGGGGAAAAAGACTGACACTGCGCCTCTTCGTCAGGCCCTGGGAGGTCAGGCCTAGTGGGCGTACTGGAGTGGATGCTGTGGTTGTTGGCAATGGCACCTGTGTATACGTGGGAGGACACCCTCCCATAGAGCCCCCTTGTGCAGGCAAGAAGCAGTTGTCTGTACGGTGGCAGGCAGCAGTGGGCCCAGTGAGGTCTTCCCCACCAATTTTGGTGGTGGGTGTTCCCCCCCCACCAGTTGTGTTTTTCTTTTCTTGCCTATCACGTCCCTGTTGGAGGTGCAGGCTCAAGGGGCACGAGTTCCCTAGTTTCGGAGTCTGAGGTCCTGAACTTGGTGGAGGAACCTCCTCCACAACCAGGACGGCACTGGGGGGGGGTGTACCCAAGGGTGTTCTGTATTTCCCACACAGTAGGAGTGCAATAGCGCTAGATCCCAGAGCTAGACTGTCAACAGCAATAAGGTTATGGTGATGTAACAATAAATTTTTTGTTTCCTTCTTGTTTTATTGTATGATCAACCCCTGCAGTTCATCTACCCTCTTTGGTCACTGTAAGAAGTGGTGTTAGGCCCTGGTGCTCCAAGATAAACATGTGGTGTAGTGTACTGCTGGTGTAGTTATGGGAATGTTGTCAGGCTATGGGATTCAATATAATGTATGACAACTGCCTGATGGGAATAGTTCCTTTTATGTGCATTCATGACAATGTCTTGGCATGTTTATTACAACATGTGTATTCTTGGTTATAATGACTGATTACTGCTTGTGTTGCAGAATAACCAATACCTATATGTTTACCTGACTACTGCTTATTTCTGCAGAGTATTAGTAACCTGTTTGATGTTCTGACAAATTCTTCTGTAGCAGGGCATTATTGATACATGTCGCTTTTGGTCTAATGAAGTGTTATGCAATACAGTTGATTTTTTATATAACTTGTTGTATTTCCTTTGTGGTGTATTCATTGAGTCACGTGTGTTTTGTGTGTTGTGCAAACGCTTTAAAAATGACCTCTGGGATAAGCCTGACTGCTCGTGCCCAGCTACCAAAGGGTTGAGCAGGGTTTATCTTGGGTGTGTAACTCCCTCATCCTGACTAGAGTGGTGTGTTCTGCCTGGCTCAGGTACATACCCTAGCCAACAAGAAACCCCATTTCTAACAGCCCCCTGCATTTGTTGGTTGGGATCAGGGTTCTGCCATAGATTGTGTTTTTATTTCCAGCAATCTGGAAAGTAGTACTCTTGTGGAGGGTGTCATTGAATTATGTTTTAGCCATCATAACCCCTTAGGATTATCCCTGACGCTACCCTACTGTCCCAGCACAACTAAAAGCTTTGGGCTCACTGTGCTTTTGCAATAGGATAAGAGCTTGAGACTTCAGTGGTGGTCACGGATGTCCTCATGCTGATGACAGTGGTGATAGCAGACAACCAGGAAATTTTGGTTGACTTTCTTTTAACTACTGACTAGCCTGTCCCAGATATCCTTGAGACTTATGCTAGCCTGGGTTTCTCTGCTAGGCTAATTTTGCTCAACCAATCTAGACGGAAGGAGCCTAATAAGCTGGGATGGTTTAACAAGGAGTCTAGTTCTGCTAACCGTAGGCTCAAAGAGCTACTAAATGCCAGACCTGGGGACCAGCTGAGTATTATTGTAGCTAGAAATGTACATGGGGAGGCCATAAAGAAAAGAAAACAAGAACTGAAGGAAGATAGGTGGGAGCATCTAGGGCCAGATGTAGCAAGCAGTTTTGCCCATTCTGTGTCTATGGGAAAATGTGTTTGTACATATGGCCCCTAGTTTCTACTTGTAGACGCAAAGATACAAAGGCATTTTGGGATAAAGTGATCAGTAAACAGGCCTTCCACCAGGTATCTGACGAACTAATATAAAACCACTGAAGTGGGTGACTGATTTTAATCTACGCATCATCCTCCCATTTCATGACAGTGCCGGTTGAGGCGTCAGTTCACTCCCCTATGGAGCTTTCTTTTGATTATCCTGTGGTCATCAACGCTATAATAGGTAGTCCTGCTAATAAAGCCCCTGGGCCAGTGGGATTCCTTTGGATCTGTTTAACTCTTCCAGTGCGTCAGATGGCCAGGAGCCACCTGATGCAACAGTGCTCATTTGTGTCAGACGGTTCCTGGCCATCCGCTAATATGGCACTGGAAATCCTTCTGGTGCAGCCACCAGAGGGATTTACTTCTGCCACACAACAGCCTCAAGAGTTGGGGATTAGTTTTCCCAGCTCCCAAGAATGTTTTGGGTTTTCAGTAAAATGACGATCAGTGAGCATGGGGCACTATCATTTCACAGAAAATGATTGGCTCATTTCACTTTCCCTGCCTTGGTGCTCTGGGAGCTATCTTCGCCCCCAGAGCACAGAGGCAGACGGGAGAGGCATCATTGGAAAAGAGAGAATCTCCCCTTTCCAATGGTACCAGTGAATCCCTGCTTCTATTGTGGGCATACTAAATCTTTCTGACCCCCCTGGGGCAGATAGGGGCATAAGCCCATGATCTACCCCTCTGGGGGGCAGAAAGCACACTAGATGCCAGGGACTATTTGAATTCATAATAAATAGGGGTAGGGGCTGCCCAAAAGGGGCATGCCTACTCCCTAACCCCAATATAAGTGGGCACATTCTTTCTGTCCTTCCTGGGGAGCAGATGGGCATAAATACTCCTGATATACCCCTCGGGAGCAAAAAGATCACTAGATACCAGGGATTTTTTTAAATATAACAGAGGGGTAGTGGTTGCCCACTAGGGGCATGGCCATATCCCCACCCAAAATAAATGGGTCATAAGTCATTCGGCCTCCCCCTGGGGGGGCAGATGGGAGCATTAGCCCCAGATCTGGCACCCTGGGTGGCAGAAATCCTACGAGACACAAGGGATTTATTTTTAAGAAAAAGTCTAGGAGTGGGGCCTGCCCAGATTGGGCCTGGCAATATCCCCATCACCCAAAAATGGACACCGTTTTTCTGACCCCCCCCCCCAGCCGGGGGCAAAGGGGGTAATTATCCCTGATCTGTCCCCTGGGGGGCAGAAAGCCCACTAGACACAAGGGATTGTTTTCTTTTGTTTTTTTAAAGGAAGGGTGGGACCGCCCATAATGGGCATAGCCATACCCCCACCAAAAATAAATGGGGCTCACGTCTTTCTACCCCACTTTCGGGAAGATGGGGGCAGTAGTCTCCAATCCGCCCCCCAGAGGGGCAGGAAGCCTTCTAGGCACAAAGGACTTGTTTTAAAAAAAGAGTCTGGGGGTGGGGGCTGCCCAGATTGGGCCTGGCAATGCTTCCATCTCCAAAAAGGGGCACAGTCTTTCTGCCCCTGATCTGCAACCTGGGGGAGCATAACCCCACTTTACACCAGGGAATATTTTTTTGAAAACAAAAGAGGGGTGGAGGCTGCCCATCACAATGAGAGCATGGCTAACTTCATCTATTGTCCCATTTGCAATGGTGTACGGCTGCACTTTTTGGGCTTGGGTAGGCTGCCACCTGGATAAACCAACCAGATCCAGACACTTCTGAAAACTACACATCTGGGGGAGTCCAGGGTGGTGTGCTTCACATGCACCCTACATTTGTTTCTTACCCACAATGTCCTGCAAACCTCCAACCTTGCCTGAAGTCACACATTTTACCTACTTTTCTGTGATCAAATTCCGGAATCGACAAAATTCCTAGCAAGTAGCATTGCCCCCCCGAGCCGATAAAAACTCTGTCCCATTTGTGTGGCTGGGCCTGGTGCCAGTGACAGGAAGGGATCCAACCAAGGCCAAAAGGAGTCTCTACGCAAGCAATCCCATTGTACTTGATTTGATCTGTTCCTGTCACAGCACAAGGCCCAGTCACACAAGTGAGGAAGAGTTTTTATTGGCACAGGTGATGCCATGCTGTGTGGTAGGAATTTTGTGTATTCCTTAAGATTTTGAAGTTTCCATCACATAAAACACAAAGAAATTGCATTATGGCAAGAAAAGTTTGAGGTTTGCAGGGCATTGTGGGTAAGAAAACCTAATGGAATCCATTCAAGTCACACCATCCTGGATTCCCTTAGGTGTCTCATTTTCAAAAATGTACAGATTGGCTGGGTTCCCCTAGGTGCCGGCCTTTTTGAAAAAAGAGGGTCAGCTTTCAGCAGAAAAAATGTGATGCATACATGTCGCGTTTTGGGTTGTTTCCTGTCATAGGCACTAGGCCTACCCACAAACGGGAGGTACCATTTTTCTCAGGAGACTTGGGGGAATGCTGGGTGGAAGGAAGTTTGTGGCTTCCCTCAGCTTCCAGAACTTTGCATCACAGAAATGTGAGGAAAATGTGTTTTTGTAGACAAAGTTTGAGGTTTGCAAAGTATTCCTGGTGACAGAACCTGGTAAGAACCCCAGAAGTCACCCCATCCTAGATACCCCAGGTTTCTAGTTTTAAAAAATGGACAGGATTGCTAGATTTGCCTAGGTGCTAGCTGAGCTAGAGCCCACAATCCATAGCTAGGCACTTTGCAAAAAATGAGTCAGTTTTCAGTGGAAAAATGTGATGTGAACATGTTGTATTTTAGGGTGTTTCCTGTCACAAGCACTAGGCCTCCCCACACAAGTGAGGTACCATTTTTATCATAAGCCTTGGAGAAACACAGACTAAAAGAACAAGTGTTATTACCCATTGACTTTCTCTGGATTTGTGCATTCCAAATGTAGGACCTTGTGTAAGAAAGAACCCATTTTGAGAAATGCTCTCTAATTCACATGCTAGTATACGTACCCACAAATTCAGAGATGTGCAAATAATCACTGCTTCTAAACTCCATATCTTGTGCCTATTTTGGAAATACATAGATTTCCTTGACACCTATTTTTCACTCTTTATATTTTACCAAATGAACTGCTGTATACTCTGTACACAATGAAAACCCGCTGCAAGGTGCAGCTCAGTTTTTGGCTCTGGGTAGCTTGGGTATTGGGGAACCTACAAATCCTATATTTCCCTGCAACCAGAAGGGTCCAGTGGATGTAACAATACATGTTTTTGAAAATCTGCTATAGTTAGAAGAAGTTACAGATGAAAACGTAGAAACAAATGGATATTTTATTCAACTCAATTTCTATTTTTTTTCATTTCAAATGTTACCTTCCATAGGAAAACCTTGATTGATCTATGCAAATGACCGCTTTCTGAATTCAGAATTGTGTCCTCCTTTCAGAAATGTATAGCTTTCCAGGATTCACCATTGATTTTACACCCATTTCTGTCACTAACTGGAAGGAGGTTGAAAGCACAAAAATAGGAAAAATGGGGTATGTCCCAGTAAAATGATAAAACTTTGTTGAAAATTTTGTTTTTCTGACATTGAGTTATGGGCACCTTTTGTTACCAATCTTTTAAATGCTGCTGTTCATAATAAAATCCCAGAATAATCAAAATGTGCCATAATTGTACTGCTTTTTAAGGAGGGTGACATACAGGAGCCATGCTGTTATAGAACAATATCATGATTGGACTCCACAGTCAAGTTAATGGGGTGGGCCATCCTTCATTGAATTGAGGATTGGATGCAGAACAATAATGTTCTCTGTCAGGTGCAATATGGCTTCAGGGAGGGTTTTGGGACAGTTGAGCAATGCCTTAAACTCAGCCTTATCATTGGGAAATATGAGATAGTCAAGAAAGGGGCTTTTTAGATGACATTTATGGACATAATACAGTGCTTTTGACAGATTTAACTGGTCCGAGTTGTGAGATATTTTAACTCGCATTGGTGTGCTTTCCCCTTTGATGCTGTCTTCTGAGAGTTGCACACAGGGCTAAGAGCATCTGTTCGATATGATGTTGAGGGGGAATGTACAGACTTCTTTGAACTGTCACGTGATGTTCATCAAGAATGTGTTCTGGCTCCTATCTTATTTTTATTGTATGCTTATGGAGTCATTTCCTCTTTAACATCCAATGTAAGGACATGCTAATGATAAAGTCTACATTTACCCCGACCCTTATGTATGCTGATGATGCTGCTTTGCTCTCTCACACTCCCAATGGCCTAAGGGATCTGTTGAAGCTTACCTAAGGTTCATGGATGAGCTAGACCTTGATCCAAACGTTTCCAAAATGCACTATATGGTGAGTGGCGGACAATCCAGTGAACAAAATCTGATTTATTTCAAGGGCAGAGCCATGGGAACGGTGAGCGAATTCCCACAGGTGGGTGTTATGTTTAATGCACACAATAGCTGGGTACCCTGTCTTGCCAAATGCTGTATTCATTTTAGTCAATCCTGTGGTGCTTTATTTAAGTTTTCCTCTTCTATTGGTAGTAAATCCATCTTCCCACTATTTGAAGTGCACAGGATGAAGTGTTTCCCCGTTTTGATCTATAGGGCAGACTTGTGGTGTTAATGGGATTTCTCCACTCTGCAGCCAGAAGAAAACCAATTTTGTGTAGGGCTGCTGGGTGTGGCCCCAGGAAGCCCTAATTTTTTATCCACAAGGAGCTAAATTTAGTCTATGTGGAGGACAGCTTTAGATACATTCCTATACACCTGTGGCTGGTGGTTTGGAGTAACCAGGCTAGTGCCCTTAATCGCAATGTGATCGAGGACTCCACTGATTGTGAGCACGGCCACAAAATCCCATGGCTATCCCATGTTAGGTAACTGGCAGTCTTCATGGGTAGGTCAGATTTTTTTTTTAACCCCTACTGATGATAAGCAAAGGGAGAGGATGCCAAGTTCAGGGAGCAATTTGTCCTAAGTATGAAGGAATTGAGAGAGAGGGAGAACCTGGATAAATTAACAATGAGAGATTATTTGGTGATTAAAAGCTGCCCAGGGCCTGAGCCTTATCTATCAAGGGTGAAGAACGTTTGGGAAAGATCCCTGTTAACGAAATTTAGGATAGGCTCTATTAGAAGCTATTTATGTTTTCCTGCTGGTCAATTTGCTGCCAAAATTATATTGCCCTGTCCATGTGATGGTTCCTCCTTCCAGATGCACGATAATTTTATACTGTTTTGCATTTATTACGCCCCTTTTCGCAGTAGGCACCTTTTACCAATTCTTAGAGCCTGTTGAATGCGCCCGCATAGGCCAGCTTTTTTCTCCCTGCAATCTTTGTCTGATCTATGGTATGCTTTTCCGTTGGAGCTTTTTAAAAATGTGCCCTGCATTGGCGTAATACTGCTAATTTTTTAGTATTACCTGTTTGTATTATAAAGGGTAATCATGATCTTACTGATATTAAGTGTTCTTGAGGATTTTTCTTTTCATGCTCTATTTGTGTATTTTTGCTTATGTCTGTATTATTTTATAGACATAATTACGGAAAATGTACTTTTTATTCTTTCATGATTATTTGATAATAATCTTATAAAGATTTTATGACAACAAAGCCAGTGTTTTAGAAAACACCGACACCCTTGCACAATGGTGCAAGGGTGTCTGCATTGGCATATTGCTAAATTGCTAAAGAGTGCCAGTGCAGGGAGAGAGCAGAGCAGCACCATATCTTAGTAGTTATGGCATTGTTCTGCTCTCTCCCTTTCATGTTACCAAGTGCAGCAACTTCACTTGTTAATCTGCATTGCTCGACTTCTTGATAAATCTACGCCATCTTCATTTACTGCTGATGCGCTAACGGAGGTCTTCTTTCCACCTCGGGTTCAGAAACCACAAGCGGGCTGGTGAGATACCGTACCTTATCCCCCCATCAGACGTCGACTAGATCTTTGGACTCAGTAAGGAGTATAGTAGTAAGATTCATTCAAAGCAGATCAATAACATAAGAACCATAAACAATTCTAGACACCATAAACTATTTAAACTCAAAATCAAACTCCAAACCAAATAAAGTTTCTAAGCTTTATTGCAGTACCATAATCAATGTAACGTACATGGTGAGCAAAACTAAATTATAAACAGACATGGAAACCATAGGTTGACTAAAATGTCTAAAAATATTTAGCCTACTAAACATCAACACTCCAAAAGAAGGACATAGATCAATAAAATGACAATCTGTACCTTAATTTCAGACTTTAAAACAGATGATGGTGACATCAATAAATCAAATACAATTTTAGCAATTAATTTCAGAGCTGGCCCCTCCTTATCTCTAACACCAATTTACACTTGCAGGTGTGGAAACGGGCCAACACATGCGGGCAAAAGCAAAAAGGGAAAGACAAAAATTGAAAAATCATGTAACTAAGGCAACTCTCTATAAAAATATGCTGGTATAATTATCTAAGATGAAAAGGAAACAAGAAAACACATTTAGTTATACCTCTCCTAATGGGACAGCAGACAGGAAAGTTTTGTCGAGCAGACCGATCACCTTCTCACGACATCAGTTGACAGCAGCATCAGGACCGTGCAGAACAGGGGCTGCACATAGGACAGGTCAGCAGTTCAGGATTGGCACATTAGTACTGAACAGCTTAGGCATGTGGGGCAATTAGGAAGATGACTTCATTTTTCAGAAGATAGCTAAGGGGGTAGAGGGATTCAGAAGACGCAGAGAGCATCACCACATCAGGGATCATCAGCATGCCAAAACTGACTCTCGCAGAGTACTAAACCGACTAACTCAAAGTTTCAAAGTCTCCCACTAATTAGAAATGTCAATGGGCCTTTCGAGTGGTCCTTCAGGTGGGCTCATCCTACACACAAAATTCAGCATCCAATGGTAGCTGCTAACACCATCAAGTTTGCAACTATTCTGTATTTTCTCAGAAAAAGAATTTAGTAATTTCAATGATTTTATACAGTCCCGCCAAAATACTAAATTTTGCAGTTGTTTGTTAGTTCAAAATTCTTTCTCACAATACACAGGATGAGCTAAACAATTTTCATATGACATTTATTAAAGCTTCAGCTAGAACAAATATGTTACATAATTAACACTGGAACATTTTCTTTGTCTTCAATCCAATAGGACATTAAACATCAAGTCAGCAATCTAGGGGAAAATTCATGTCAGGGGCAACAGAATAAGCAGGTACTTTTCCTCTACTGCTGCAAGAATGGATCTTCAGGCCTAGTTGAGCTAAAAAAGCCTAAATGAGCATTAATACAATTATTAGACATACATCTTATTGTTCACATTACAATTGAATCATATATGCAAAGCAAATTATTTTATTGCAAAGATTATTTACAACATATTAAAACAGTTTTAAACGTGCATTTATTTTTCTGCACATATGTAAATCATGTTAATAAAATTCCATTTAATTCAATATAACTATGATTAACTCATGATGATTTAATACTCATAGTGTACTTCATTTCTACTGTTTCTTAAAGATAATACTTCGAACAGTAATTCATGCCAGTAATTCACTCAAATATAAACGCACAATATCTTCATGTTAAAATGAGATGCCAAATACAAATGGAGGCCACATTGTCCACCATATTTCCAACATGCACATTTTACATTTTCACGTTAATTTTCTATTAGGCTTTTAAATGAAGGTTTGTAAGTCACCATATGCTAACTTCTAAGCCACTAATCCATTAGTAAAATGTTATCTCTATAAATACCTTTGTTCCTCTTGTGGTGAAGTGTCGGTAATTTCCCTTAAATTTTTAAAAGATTTTGGAGGCGATTCCTTAATGAGAGAAAAGAGTGCATACTCTGTTTCAGACTTTACTTATTTGTTGAGTTTCATCTGACACTTTTTAAAATAATTACTTTGGGTGTAGTTGTCTGAAGTACCTTTTCAGTTCCCTATAGTGTTGCTCAAAAAGAAAGTAACCAAGACAGAACAGATGTTTAATTCAGAAAGCTGTGTTGGCTTCTTCGCCACTCTAGAAATAGCTTTTTGCACTTTTCGCTTTCTATAAGTTTAACCTTTACAGGTTATATCCTGTTTCGCTGGTCATTTTCTGTGGTTTGTTGATTGAAACCCCAAAACCTGAAGATGTTTTCTTTCGCCACAGAAGAAGTGTAAAAGATGAAATGTTCTTGTTTTTTTGTTCTGTGACTTAGATCGAGTACATTTGATTTTATGGCCGAGTTTCTCTGGGTATAGTTTGCATAATAGTTGACAAGACTGCCAATTCAGGAATCAAATAATGTTATATTTAGAAAATATATTTCACCTGCCACAAGCTGGCAGAGTAGTGGACTGATTTCTATACAATTTCTATACAAGTTTGTATTCCTTTCATGTGTCCAACGTAAGCAGGAAATAAATATATATCACAGATTGCAATCAAAAGTTTCTATGCATTGGAACTACAAGAGTCAAACCCATGCCTGCATTTTTATCACTACAAAAACATTGATACATTTAAGCAAGTGTCTGGAATTACTGACGGTAAAGTCACAAATGTATTTGTCAACACATATTTCCTAACAGAATTACTTTTTTTATCTAGAAAAAGAGAACAGCAAGAAATCCAGGGATAAATCAGACTATAAAAAGTGAGACTGGTGTGAATCTCAAACGCCCCAACTAAAAAAGCAGTGAGGTCCAGGGGCAGAGGGAGGAGATGGACTTTTTCCATGAGGAACAAGGTCAGTACTGATTTGACTTAGTTAGTGCTTTGTCTATTTGTCTAGAGTGACATATTGGGTGACAAATAATGGGTTGAAATGCTACCCCGAGCCATTGCCATGCATTAGACTGTTTGGAAGCATTCATCCCATTAGCTTTTGGATGTTTGTTTGCCAGTAGCATGCCTCGAAACATGATACTGGTGCACCTTTGCAAGCTTACTACTGCCAATTTTTGTGAATTCCAAAAATTAGTGAATTTGCACCATTCAAGGGTTACCTATATGTGTGCAGATATACTACTTTTAGGTAAACCAGTCACAATATATATTAAAGTTGCAGATCCAAAATATTTACAAGTTAAAGCCTCTTTGAGAAATGAGAACAATGAGAAACACTGATACAAACAGCAGATCTGACTCAGAGCCCCCAAACACAACTACTAAGGCAAGAATGCATTTGAGCGGTGTCACACTCTAAATCCCACCCCCTGAATCTATGCCCCTGCCCATCGCACCTGGGCCTGGTAGTTCTCCCTAAGAAGTCATGACTACAGTCATGCGCAACACAACAGTCTGGGGTCGCTGCCCTGGAGTCACTTATTTTAAATATATGAGCATTCTACACATTCTTCTTTGCCTTTGCTATGAGAAGCATTGATGGTAGAGTAGTACATTCAGTGAATGTAGGCAAGACCCATGTTTACAGTGATTGCCTTTTACAAATCAGTTTATCAAGTGACTGACACGCTCATGCATTAATCTCAAATCGAAAACAGAAGTGGGCTCACCAGTAAGTTAACCCCATTGGTGCATGTGTCGGCCAACGGCTGACACACGCACACCCTCCCTGGTGTGGACCACTACCATTGGCCGACACCAGGGAGGGGTTTAAAAAATCCTTTGGTGATTCGCACTGGAGGATTTTTTTTTTAAATACCTTTGGGAGACGCAGAAGAGCTTCCACATCTCCCCCACCCCCTCCCGCCCATCTGTGATGTCAGCACGCTGCAAGGTGCACCGATGTCACAGTTTTCCTCACCGGAGGATCAAGGAATGGGTGAGTGTCTTCTCCCCACTGCTGTGGAGAATAAAAGGCTAAAATGGCCTCCCCAGATGCCAAGGGGGCATTGATGGACAGGGGAAAATCTCTGGCCATGGATCGCAGCGTGGTTGTGATCCTTGGCCAGGAAATGGCCCTAGGCCCCAGGTATCCTGTTTGGGGGATCGACCCCCATATAAGTGAGCCGCCCCTTGGGTGCAATATTTTTATTAAAAAATACAGATTTCTCCCTCTCCAGTGGACTCGCACCCTCGCGATGCACTGCTAATTACCCCACAAATTACAACACCCATGACATCTTTGATAACATACTTGATAATATCAATGTAACATGTGCAGTAAACAAATTTAGGAAAAAGCTGTTGTAGGAGGCTGGCCTGACTTATAGTGGGTACCTTGTGGTACTTACACTTTGTGCCAGATCCAGTTATCCCTTATTAGTAGATTAGAGGTGTTCTAGCAGCTTAGGCTGATAGAGGTAGCTATAGCAGAGCAGCTTAGGCTGAACTAGGAGACAAGCAAAGCTTCTACTATACCACTTATATCACTTAGCACTACAGTATATCATAAGAAACACAACACCCAGAGTGACTGAAAATAAAGGTACTTTATTTTAGTGACAATATGCCAAAAGTATCTCAGAGGATATACTCCCTTAGAAGGTAAGTAATATACACAAAGTATACACACAAACCAAAAATCAGGTAAGTAAACAGTTAGAAAAGTAGTGCAAACACTGTAGAACACAATAGAATGCAATAGGAGGCAATTTGCCTAGGGGCAACACAAACCATATACTCCAAATGTGGAATGCGAACCCCAAATGGACCCCAGGCCTAGTGTAGTGTGTAGAGGGTCGCTGGGAGTGTAAGAAAACACTAAGGGTGTCTAAGATACCGCACCCCAAGTCCCTAAAAAGTAGGAGTAAAGTTACTCTACTACCCCAGAAAGACAGTAAAGTCGAGATAGGGGATTCTGCAAAGACAACAACTAAGTGCAAAGCACTGAAGGCAGATTCCTGGACTTGAGGACCTGTAAAGGAAGGGAATTAAGTCCAAGAGTCACGCAAGTGTCCTTAAACCCCGGATGACGGTGCAAAAGGGCTGCCTCTGTAGAAAGACTGCAAACAAGCCTTGCTAGCTGCAAGAGTTGCAATTGAGGATTTTGGGTGCTGCCAAGGCCCAGGAAGGACCAGAAGGTTGCCCCTTGGAGGAGGAGACAGAGCCGGTGCTCAGCAACAGAGAGAGCCCACACAGAAGCAGGCAGCGCCCACAGAAGGACCTGAACAGGCGTTCAGAAGATCTGAGCATGGCGGTCGTCTCAGCACAACGAATGGGAGTCCTAAAAAGTCGGAGTCCACCTCAGTGAGTTGGGCAATGCAGGACGGAATGCTGGGGACCTGGGCTAGGCTGTGCACAAAGGAAGTCTGGCAGAAGTGCACAGAAGCCCTAGCAGCTGCAGTTCACGCAGTACACAGGATTACTGTCTGGCGTGGGGAGGCAAGGACTTACCACCACCAAATTTGGACAGAAGGGCCACTGGACTGTCGGGGACACTTGGATCTAGCTCCTGTGTTCCAGGGACCATGCTCGTCAAGATGAGAGGTGACCCAGAGGACCAGTGATGCAGACGTTTGGTGCCTGCGTTGGCAGGGGGAAGATTCCGTCGACCCACTGGAGATTTCTTCTTGGCTTCCAGTGCAGGGTGAAGGCAGACAGCCCTCAGAGTATGCACCACCCGGAAACAGTCGAGAAAGCCGGCAGGATGAGGCGCTACAATGTTGCTGGTAGTCTTCTTGCTACTTTGTTGCGGTTTTGGAAGCGTCCTGGAGCAGTCATCGGTCGATCCTTGGCAGAAGTCGAAGAGGGAAGTGCAGAGGAGCTCTGGTGAGCTCTTGCATTCGTTATCTGATGAGATCCCCACAGGAAAGACCCTAAATAGCCCTCAGAGGAGGATTGGCTACAGAGAAAGGTAAGCACCTATCAGGAGGGGTTTCTGACGTCACCTGCTGGCACTGGCCACTCAGAGGTTTCCATTGTGCCCTCACACCTCTGCATTCAAGATGGCAGAGATCTGGGACACACTGGAGGAGCTCTGGGCACCACCCCTTGGGAGGTGCTGGTCAGGGGAGTGGTCACTCCCCTTTCCTTTGTCCAGTTTCACGCCAGAGCAGGGCTGGGGGGATCCCTGAACCGGTGTAGACTGGCTTATGCAAGGAGGGCACCATCTGTGCCCTTCAAAGCATTTCCAGAGGCCAGGAGAGGCTACTCCTCTCAGGTCCTTCACACCTATTTCCAAAGGGAGAGGGTGTTACACCCTCTCTCAGAGGAAATCCTTTGTTCTGCCTTCCTGGGACTGGGCGATTCCCCAGGCCCCAGGGGAGCAGAAACCTGTCTAAGGGTTGGCAGCAGCGGTAGCTGCAGAGAAAACTCCAGAGAGTTCGTTTGGCAGTACCCGGGCTCTATGCTGGAGCCCCTGGGATGCATGGAATTGTCCCCCAATACTAGAATGGTATTGGGGTGACAATTCCATGCATCCTAGACACGTTACATTGCCATGTTCGGAGTTACCATTGTGACACTACATATAGGTATTGACCTATATGTAGTGCACGCTTGTAATGGTGTCCCCACACTCACAAAGTCTGGGGAAATTGCCCTGAACAATGTGGGGGCACCTTGGCTAGTGCCAGGGTGCCCTCACACTGAGTAACTTTGCACCTAACCTTCACTAAGTGAGGGTTAGACATATATGTGACTTATAAGTTACTTAAGATAGCTTATATGGACAAAACGTTATGAGAGCCTAAGCGCGAACCGTCCCAAATAGCTAAAAAAGGGCTCAGTGCTAGGGGAAAGGCCCAGCAGCTAAGGGGTTGATAAGGTGAGCTGAGTCAGAGTTGAGCCAAGGGTCTGGCTTGGCTCCAAGATCCCATGCACGAGCCAAGTCATGAAAAGGTTTAACCTCTATAACGTACAGTAAACTCAATGTAAAAATATGATACAGAGCCTTCAAAATTAAAAAAAAAAATTCTTTAACATGCAAAAGCCTTTAAATTTAATACATCAGATTATATCACGACAGACATTTATTAAAAGTGATTAAAACACGAACTTAGAAACATTAAAGGCTCACTCACCAACAACGCCATTAGTAATCTAAGCGGCAAGTAATAGTCATGTAAATCCTAAATGTGACCTAGATTTTTACAATAGGTGGAACAAGGTAGTTAAGTCTAACATGAAAAGGTGGCTGTACAGCCAATATCTTGAACTGAAGCATTTAACAGTGCTCTCATATGTGATATTAAAGAAAAAGGAGGCTCTATAAAATAAAACTTTTGCTTAGGTCCATACTAATTGGAGAAGTAGGGAAACTAGTATTGATTCCAGGTTACCTAGTTTCATGTTTTGAAATTCGACTGCCAGAAGGATATCTCTGTCTCTGCTCTCTCTCCCTTTTTACATCAAAGTTCAGTGTTTGTCTTTTATTTCCGGCACAAAAAATGGACACCGACAGAGGAAATCCGTCTCAGGGCCCCCAACCCCAACCAATAAGCCAAGAATGCATTTATTCCAGGGTGTCACACCCCAAACGCCGCACCCCTTTCCTGAAGCTATGCCCCTGAAAAGCTGATTTTGCATCAACAGCAAACGCTTTTGTGTAAGTACATATATGGGATGGAAGGGGTAGGAACTTGAGGCGGGCACTGCAAGTGAAAATGCTCTGTAGGTTTGTGAACGGACAAAAAGCTATATTTGCTGGTATTCTTCGATTTTCCCCATACCCCTTCTACCCCTGAAAATGTTCAGAAGTGTACTCCTGTTAAGGACGGAAGGGAATCCTCAACTAATATGGTGGGAGTCTAGCAGAAAGAGTTTCTCTATTTTTTGTTTGAATGCGTTTGTATTAGTTTTTGTCTATCAAGTATGGATTCCAGTGAGAATACAAACATCTCACCCTGAACTCCCTTTCTCTCCCCACCCTCCATCAGGCCTCCCCTTTGTAACTTCCTTCCCCCGAACACTCCCTCAATTTGTCTCATAATATTCGGTGAATGGGGTCACTCTGTCATAACCCAACATTATCACAGGCTCTGGGTGAGATAATATTGGCTTGTAATTCCTCTAAGAAATTAAGAGCTCTAAATCTTCTGGGGCTAGTTAGTTCCCTGAAGTCTTAACGGAACTACTCCAAACGAGCTCCACACAGTTTTCCGAAGTCTCTTTCCTTGCCCAAGGCCTCCTTAGGTTTATTCTTTCCAAATAACTGCCCTAGCTTTTCCATCCATGTATTCTTTGGCGTCACTGGTTGTCCCCGGAGGGCAAGGATAGCCTGCTTTGCCCCCAGCAACAAGTGGGAAATACGTTGTCCCTTCTTTCCATTTAGCAGCCCAGAATTATCATTTCTGGACAGTGCACCAGCTCTTATCCTGTGGTATGCTTCCTGATTTGATATACCCTCTCTCGGTATATTTGTATCTGCAGACAAAACCAAATGATATGTGAGAGGGCTCCCATTCCACCCCATGCCCTGCAACATGAATCTATTTTTGTGTGTCTCATTTTCTCTCGCATTGAAGGGTTGTAGTGTCATTGATAAACAATAGTTTTAACATAGGGCTCTATTACGAGTTTGGCAGACGGGAACACCCCCACCAAACTCCTGACACAGTGGTTGCCACCATGCTGGTGTCCTCCCTGCTGTCCCCATTAAGACTTTCCGGCTGGGCTGTCTGGTGGAAACCAAGGCAATGATGCTGCACACAGGGGGCACCAGCATCCTTGAAATAGCATACAGTGCAAATTTCGAGGGTGCTGGGCAGTGGCACCTCCTGCACTGCCTATGCCGTGGGCATGGGCAGTGTAGGGGGCCCCCTGCCCTTGTTCTCCGTCAGCCTTTTCATGGGAGTGAAACTGACATGAAAAGCTGGTGGAGAACAAGGTTGTAATCAGCAGGGCGGTGCTGAGTTCAGCGCCGCTCTGGCTGATTGCAACCTGCACCGCTGTCAGCCCGTCAGGATTTAAGATCCTGGCAGGGATGTGGGAGGTTGGCGGGTCTGCCCACCAAACTCGTAATGTGGCTGTTGGACCACCAAAGTCGTAATCGGGCCCATAGTTTCCCTGCATCCAATGCGGGAGGTGAAATTGTTTGTTCAGACCAGAATATCATTCAATTTGAAGAAATCTGTAATTCTTTCTCTGAGGCTTTTTGGAATGGATCTTTCTTCGCTTAAGAGTATTGAGAAGTTTATATATGCATATTGTAGCATCATGTCACAGGTCACAAGGACATTTTTCAATGAGGTGAGTTCTATTACGAGCCAGTGTCTAAGATAGAAATAGATAAAGCTTTCACCTGCACAAACATCTTCACCTCTCCTTCCTCGATCATATCCCTCAGAATTTGGCAGCCGCCCTCCAGCTCGAGGCAAATGGGTGCCCTGGCAAAGTCTGGTGTGATATCTCTATAACCCCATAATTGTGTAAATTGTGATGGGTATGTCAATAGTCCCTTTTTAGGAGCTAGCTTCTCTCAAACCTGATGAGTGACCCTTGTCACTCCGAAGATATAAAGCTTTGAATCCTCCAGGCTTTTAGGTTTCCAGGAGATCTCCCATAATGGACCCCACTCAATGTATGATGCTTAGAGAGCCCCAGTCTGCTATGTACCTTGGAGGTGGGACCTCTTCGAGAGTGCCGATAGGGTGCTTAAAATAATTCTATATACCCCGCTGAGCGGGAGGCTTAGTGAGAGGGGTGAGGACTTCAAGCCCCAGTCTGCCCTGCACCTTGGGTGTAGGGCCTCTCCCAGCACATCAATCAGGAGCTTTAAAGGACTCTCCATATCCCGCAATACGGGAGGCTTAGACAGAGGGGCCAAGACTCCAAGTCACAGTCTGCCCTGAACCTCTTTCATCATGCCAATCAGGTGCATTGTCCATACCCCGCAGCGTGGGATTCTCCCAGGCTCTGCCCAGGCTCTGCCCAGGCCAAGGGTCGGCCCGTCTGTGCCCATTAGAGCCCAGAAAAGGCTGGGCTGGGCCACCTCCATCACATCTATCAACAAAGTAACTTCCATATATCTGCTACAAGGGTGAGCCTTTACATAATATCTCTGCATTAACTTCCTTGCACCAACCTGTACTCCTACTCCTTGCACTCTTTGCACAAGATTTTGCCTCGATGGGTAAACGCAAAGCCACAGAGTCACACTCAGGCAAAAAGCATAAGAGTACCAAATTGATGGCAGTAAACTCTGCTGCTAAGCTCAAGCAAACTCCACACTCGAGGACATAGACATTTTAATTGAAGAGCTAGAATCCTTGTTGGGGAGTGACAAAGCCAAAGGGCAGAAAAAAGAAAAAGTCAGAGAGCAAATCCTTAAATGTCAATCAGAGAGCAACTCACCAAGTCATCCCAATATCTGACCGGTCTCAGGAGGTTACTATAGCGCATACAAGTGCTGCTGAACCTAATGTATGTATCCCTGCACCCTTAAAGACTGAAACTATATGCTCCAAATGTTTTTCTACCCTCTTGGAGTACCAACCATCCACTGGCCCGGATGAGACATTACAGAGAGTCACAAAGGGTTCAAATGGGTTGGGGGGTCTGTCGGCTGTGGAACTAATGCATGTGTCAAATGAGAACAAAATACCAGCTTATGTAATTGCATTAGTCAGGAGGCTTTAGAAAGAAATAAGTGACCTAAGAGAAACATTAGTGGCTCTAGCTGGCCTGGTCGGGAAATTACAAAATAACAAACAGTGCAAGAGACCAGCTAAAGATACATTGCACACTAATCCCTCCCACACTGCATAAACTAGCTTGGCAGAGGAGCGCAATAGGCACAAATCTCATAGGGATGGAATTAGCTACAATGTGGGTTTTAAGAATCATAAAGGGCTAGTCTCTGAGCCAAAAGCTTATAAGTTGCAGCCAATGATGCCTCTATTTGGCGCTAAAAGGGTAAGGGCATCTGCGATGGAAAATAGGTTGCCTCTATTGGGCATCAGCGAGCAGTCATCCTTGGGCCCTTTCTCCTAAAGCTTAAAGGGAAAATCTGTATATGAGAGGGTGTATGAGGTGAATGTTGGGAGGCCTGGTTGTGTTTATAATTAAAATGTGCCCAAACTGAACCATGAGGCAAGAGAGGGTGAGGATTTACTAATAAATACATGTATCTATTTGATGAAGTCTGTGCGCAATTGTTATTCCCTAATTTGCTCCAATATTGTTCATTCAAGAAGATTTCTTGACTCAGTTGCACCAGAGGGGACGTTTGATTACACTGAGTTAAGAGTCAGGCACACCTATATTGGGGAGGGTTTAGTGAGATACGGATTATGTAAAAGCCTCCATTTACCAGCTGCATTCAGTTCAAATAAAGGGTCCCCATCCCTCTATTCCCATTTTTCTAACCCGAGCTGCTAATCCCAAACCAAAGGAGGAACTAAGGGCATCCGTGGTAGACTAGCTTAGAGTAGGGCTCTAGACCCTAAGCCTGCAGAGATAGTGCAGCCAACTGGCACATTTTGGGGGGGCAGACACAAGTTGTGGGTAATCAGCTGGGGAGTCAGCTGCTTTCATACCTGAAGTGCAAAACAAGGACTCAAATAACATTAACATTCTGTCTGGGAATGTGGCCAGTCTGAAATCCAAGCTTGGTGATCTTGGATGGGCTGCATTGATAGACAAGTTTGCCATCTGTCTATTTCAGGAAACATGGGGCCATATTTAAGAAAATGGCACCCCTTAGCGCTCCCTAACGCCAACATCTGTGTGTCATATCCAAGATACAGTGCAGCATGGAAACAGTTAGGGAAGTGGTGTCAGAACTTTTGATGCTAGTTTGGAGCTTTGCAGGATTATCGTAAAAAATGTTGAGGCTAATCCTGCAAAGCCCATTGAGGCCTATTGTAAACAATGGTGTGCCTCCTTTTAACGCCTGCTTTGAGTAGGTGTTAAAAGTGCTGAAAAAAATGATGCGAAGAAATTTCTTGGATTTCTTTGCACCATATGTTTGTCCCCCCTGACGGGGTAATGCCCCTTTCCATACATTATGCCTGGACAAGCATAATGTACCGCAAAGGGTTACAAGTGGCACAATGCATGCATTGCACCACTTTGTAAATACTGTGGCCCATATTTATACTTTTTGACGCTAAACTGCGCTAACGCAGTTTAGCGTCAAAAAGTTTTGCGCCGGCTAACGCCATTCTGAAGCGCCATGCGGGCGCCGTATTTATTGAATGGCGTTAGCCGGCGCAAGCAGACCGGCGCTGCCTGGTGTGCGCGAGAAAAACCACGTACACCAGGCAGCGCCGGCGTAGGGGGAAAATGGCGCATGGGCGTCTTAAAATGGGGCAAGTCAGGTTACGTCGAAAAAATCATCGTAACCCGACTTGCGCCATTTATTTTCGACGCCCATCCCCCATCAACATGACTCCTATCATTGTAAAGATAGGAGTCATGCCCCCTTGCCCAATGGCCATGCCCAGGGGACTTCTGTCCCCTGGGCATGGTCATTGGGCATAGTGGCATGTAGGGGGGCACAAATCAGGCCCCCCTATGCCACAAAAAAAAAAAAATATATACTTACCTGAACTTACCTTAATGTCCATGGGATGGGTCCCTCCGTCCTTGGGTGTCCTCCTGGGGTGGGCAAGGGTGGCAGGGGGGGTCCCTGGGGGCAGGGGAGGGCACACTGGGCTCATTTTGAGCCCACTTGTCCCTTAACGCCATGCCTGACCCAGGCGTTAAAAAGCGGCGCAAATGCGCCGTTTTTGGTCACGCCCACTCCCGGGCGTCATTTTTGCCCGGGAGTATAAATACCACGTAAAGGCCTGGGAGTCATTTTTTAAGACGGGAACGCCTCCCTTGCATATCATTAACGCAAGGAAGGGGTTCACGCTAAAAAATGACGCACACTCCGGGCACTTTGGCGCCCGAAGCGTCTAACGCCATAGTATAAATATGGCGTTAGTTGGCGTTAGTTTAGCGTCGAATTTGCGTCGAAAAAAACGACGCAAATTCGGCGCAACCAGAGTATAAATACGGCCCTGTGTGTGGAAAAGGCCACCTTAGCATCAAACAAATGAGGCTAAGGCAGTGCTACAGTGGAGCTAGGTCCCCTTAAATCAGGGCCATGGTGTCTGGATTCAGCACATAGGGCAGGCTATGTAAATTTGTTAATTCAAGCCCAGTATTATGGGAAAGGTCGGCCTTCTGGTGCCGTTAATAATATGGATGCAAACAATGTTGAATGCAAGATTAGGCTCACTTGACTTTGCCTCATCTGATATCCAAGGTGTAACCATCACTAGCAAGGATGGCAGCATGTTCTATAGTACAATGTTTATAACTGAGTGGTTAGGGGAGGTAGGGAAACATCGACACTGAAACATCTTATGGCCCACAGATTTCATGATCACAGTGGGAGTTTTTAATACATTTTTGAAACCCCTTGATAACCATGGCCACTCCCTCACTGAAGATGAGTACAAGGAATGGAGCATACCCGCGACTCTGGCAACACCAGTGAAATGGTGGACCGAGGTCGCTACCAACTAATGTCACTAACATTGACCTACGGCCTGAGGGCATGTAATGGCCTATCTTGGTCTGATTTGCAAGCCCCCCTACCTATAATTGCAAGGAGAAAAGCAGCAGAACTGATTATACTGTTCCCCCTTTCCTTTTGTAAATTTGAATTAGGCATGAAGGTAGACATGAGAAGTGATAGTGACCACAATGCTGTCCACTGTACGTTGACGGATATAATAAACCATCTTGAGAATGTTCCTCTGTCACTATCCAGGGACCTAAGGCCAGCCAATAACAGATGAACAATAAAATGGGCAAGAATATCCGTTCAACCTGAAACTAGGGCTGTAATAAAAAAAGGCTATCTCTGCCACTCTAGCAGATCTGGATAGACCTAAGACCCCCTTAGCTTAAATGTTTTACAATTAAGGTCAGTCATGGGAAACTCTTTGCTGCTGTGGGAGATTACTTCCATTACCAACATCCTGGGGGCCCACTGGTTACTAAACCAAGACGACATGGTACAACAAAGACTGTAGAGGTGCCAAAAACGAGGTGCCAAGTATTGGAAAGTGCCAGCACAGATTTTATTAGCTTAAAGAGGATGTGACATGAACTGGTGCAGGCTAAGGCACATAGAGATTTGTATACCGTGCTCGGAGAAGATTTATTTGAAGTAGTGAAAATCAAGGATGCTAGAAAATTCTGGTGTATAGTGGGCAGTAGGGGCCAGAGTGAAAAGAGTCCCTTAGCAAATTCCATTCAGCTGCAAATTTGGCACATGCACTCTTCCGACTCATGCCCAAGATACAGAGACTGCTTTGGACAATAGGGCACCACTAGAGCTGGGCAGATATGCCAAGGAAACCCCATTGGCCTCTGATCTTAAGGAGTCATTAGCACTAGGGAGATATGCCAAAATAACTCAGTTTGTCATAGAACTTAAGGAAACCCCATGAGCTACTAAGAGCATTGTTCCTGGCAAAGCCGCCGGCCCAGACAGGATCCCAGGGGACCTTTTCATCTCAGATCCTGACAGTTGGCTCAAATATATAAACAAAATAACAAATGCAATACTAGAGGGAGTTAAAATTCCTAAATCCTAGAAAGCTGTATACATTGTCCCAATTTATAAAAGGGGCCCCAGGGATACACCATTCAATCCAAGACTTATAAGCCTCGTTTATGCTACCCAGAAGATATTTTGCAGGCAGATTTTGAATAAACTTTATCTATGGATAGAAGTTCATAATTCCCTGTCGCACCTGCAGGCAGGTGTTAGGAAACATATTAGCACCGTTGACCAGGTGTTTAGATTTCTAACAATCTACTGAAAGACAGTTGTCCTACAGAATTGTCATCTATATGTAGTTTTTGTGGACTTAAAATCTGCATTTGATCTGGCCCCTCTTAGTAAATTTTGGGAGGTATTGAAACAAAATGGCCCCCCACAGACCTGCTAGACCACTTAATTCTATTGCATCACAATACTTATGCAGAAGTTAGGGGCTGCGGGACGAGCTAACAGATCACATAAAGAGGTGAGTTATAGTTACCTTAGGCCGTGAGTTATAGTTACTTGAAATACCTCCAACTATAACTGCTAAATTTCTATAGTATTGTTCGAGTGAAATCTGAGCATAACTATAAATTTCCTGTAACCATTGTTCTTTAAGTGAATGTTATATATAGATATATGTATCGGGCTCTCACTTCGGGACCTGATTTCATCACAAGAGTTTATTGCAGCACCGTTTTTCATCCAAAAGATCTTTATCAATATCTTTGATAGAGATCTTTGGATCAAACCGCGTGATTGCAATAAACTCTTGTGATGAAATCAGGTCCCGCAGGGAGAGTCAGGTGTCCATGTGAAGGTGACAGAGCTTTCTCTGAAATAAGTGCGGTTCCCGATACCGCACCTCGCAGCAGCCCCGCATGTTGGAAGTGAACAGTCTCAGTCAGGGAAACTACATGTTCCACAAATATATGTATGTATGTATGCACATATGTTTTGTGTGTAAACAATACATTTTAAACAAAAAAACACATATTCATATTTTTTTCTAATTTTTAAAAATAAATATATCTGTCTATCAACATCTATCTATGCACACAATGCAGTGGTAAAACACTATCAGGGCTACTAGGATTATGTCCCATGATAGATCACATTATAAAGCAAGGGTACCTAATTGTGTGGCAAAAATGCAAATCATGCAGAACCTTCTCTGTCAGTATTATTTTCTTCTGTTTGAGATAGAAACAACATTTTTGGGGAGGGGAGGGGAGGTCTTGGAGGAGGAAGGGCTGGACTTGGGGAGGGGTACAGACCGTTTAGTGGTATCACAGGATAGAAGAGGAGTGGGGAAAAGGGCACACTCTGACAGGAAAGCTTTTTTAGACACACGGGGATGGTCTCTGCAAAAGTGTTTGGGTGTGGAGGGATAGGGAGTGGTTGTCTGAGGTGTTGGTGTGCATGTCTTGGGTGCATGTTTGTGTGAGGTATGTTTGTGGCTGGTGGGTGTCTGTTGGGTGGATGAGTGAGGGCATTTATGTGACTTGGGAGGGGGTGAAGGTACTGGGGATACTGTGGTGGGCGGGTGAGTGTCTGTTAGGGTGGTGACTGCAGGTATCGTGGATGTGCTGCATGTTTGTGGTTGTGATGTCTGTGGGGGTGGTGACTGAGGTGGATTTCTGAGGGTCTGATGTGGTACTGTATGTGGGTAGGATAGGTGTAGTGGCTGGATCTGTGAATGTTGGTGTGGTAACTGCACATGTGCCAGGTGTGCTGTCAGGGATGATGGGGTGGTGGGGGTATCAGGGCAGGTTGAGACTGTTGCTGTGTGTGCCGGTGAATGTCGTTTGTGTGAATGTCGGTGGTGTGCCTTGTGGTGCTTATGTTTGTCTGTGCTACCCTTGGATGTTGAGGTGGATGCATGCTTGTCTGTCTGTGTGCTTTGGCTGGGTTGGGGAAGAGGGGCTTGGGATTGGGAAGAGAAAGGTGGGGGGACAGGAGACAAAGGATGACTGGCTGCCATCAGTGTGGAGGCCAGAGTCTGAAAGGATCTGTGTAGGCCAGCCAGTGCACCAGGAATGCCCTCCAAGAACGCATTACTCTGTTGTATCTGAGTTGCAAGTCCCTGGATGGCATTCACGATGGTCAACTGACCCACAGAGAAGGACCTTAGGAGGTCAATAGCCTCCTCACTGAGGGCAGCAGGCCTGACAGGGGCAGGAGCAGAGGTGCCTGTGGCAAAGGAAATGCCCACCCTCTTGGGTGAGCGGGCATGGCCAACTTGGTTGGACTATCAAACACTGATAGTCACAGTTAAATATACATGTATAGTAAATTAGACTATTCAGGGAACGTGCACCAAGGGGAGTGTCATAGGGTGCATAACAATATGTTGTACGGTAGATGTCAGAAGTTGTAACATACCTCGACTGCCGATAAGTGTGACTTGTGTATGGACATATTCATTATGTGTGCATTGTTCATGTCACATACAATATCTTTATGTTTCCACAGGGTTACCCTGGCATGAGGACAGGAAGACAACATCCAGTGTGCCACTCACTTGTAGACCTGCACACCATGGAGGAGAGACACATCGCCTAAATAGACATACAATCATGGATCTTTGTGATCAGTTGGAGCCAGATCTGATGTCTGCCATTTGCAATCCCTATAGCATGCCTCCCATCATTCAAGTCATGACAGTGCTACACTTCTGGGTCATTTTAGAATACAGTGGCCCTAACTGCAGGGCTGTGTTAGCCCTTGTTCATTCTCATTTTGAAAGATGTACTGTGTGCATTGTTGAAACACCTGGACAGCTACATCAGATTTCTAAACTTGCAGATTTGGCCTCTTTGAAGGCAGAGTTTTATGCTATAGGAGTCATTGCACATGTGGTTGGAGTCATAGATGGTGCCCATGTAGCCTTGGTTCCCCCCAGTGCCAAAGAACAGGTATATAGGAACAGGAAAAACTACCACTCCATCAACGCTCAAGTGATGTGTTTGGCAGACTAGTACATTTCCCAAGTCAGTGCAAACATTCAGGATCAGTCCATGATTCCTTCATCATGTGGAACAGCAATATTCCACTGCTGATTACACAACTCTACACAGAGAGGGCTTGACTGGTTGGTAAGTCAGAATTGACATCTGTGTTTGCAAAGTTTAGCTCCTGCCATCACAGTTGTGCATGTCCTTCGATATATGTTTGTGTTGTTCCACCTATGTCCTTACAGGAGACTCTGGCTATCCAAACTGTCCTTGGTTGTTGACACCAGTGAGGTACCCAACCACACCAGGGGAAGTCCGCTACACTGAGGCCCATGGAAGGTCAAGGTGTGTCGTGGAGTGGACTTTTGGGCACCTGAATGCAAGATTTCACTGCCTGGACTTGTCAGGAGGAGCCCTCCTCTTCTCACCCAACAAGGTATGTCAAATAATTGTTGCCTCCAGCATGCTCCACAACCTTGCCCTCAGACGTCAGATACTATTCATACCCAATGAGAGGGAGGCAGCAGAACCTGTGGGTGGAAAGGCAGATTTACCAAATGACAATGAGCCAGATTAAGATGAAGCTGGAGACTTCAGGGCAAATCCCATCAATCAGTACGTCAACTGACTGAAGGAATGTGATATCATCTTAATGCTGAGATTTCATTTTGTAACCTAGAGTTGATGGGCAGCATGTCACCTCCTCCTTTACCATCATCTATGAGGTTTAAGGTAGCTTCAGTGCCTGTGAGTGAGTTGTGCATGCAGATTGCAATTTGGTATTGTGTACAGACCAGAGTGGTCTATAGTGTCATTATTTGGTAATGCACATGGAAAGTCACACTTGTAAGCATGACTTGTCTGAATAGATGAATGTTTTCTGCTATGTCCTAACCCTTATCTCTGTCATTCACATATTTTCTGAGTTCCAGTTTAGCGCTCCATCCTTGGCAAGACACAGACAGTGTCAGAAGAAGATGGAAATTGCAGGCAGACATGAGAAGTGGACATGGCTGATACTATTCATACCCAATGAGGGTCACACTTGTGAACATGACTTGTCTCAATAGTTGAATGTTTTCTGCTGTGTCCTAACCCTTATGTCTGTCATTCACATATTTTCTGAGTTCTATTTTAGCGCTCCATCCTTGGCAAGTCACAGACAGTGTCAGAAGAATATGAGAATGACAGGCAGACATGAGAAGTGGACATGGCTGAAACCAGGTACTAATTGCCATGAGTATGTGGAGTATAACTAACATAGCCAGACTGACAGGACACTGGGATGGAATTGTGTTTTCCCATCAAAATGGCCTGTAGGGTACTGGAAGTGATCAAGTGGTGTAATTTGGGTGTCCATATGTGTCTGACACATGAAATTGTAGATCCATAGCCTCTACCATCACAATGGTTTCTGTTGTATGTAATCTACCTTGTTTATAGCTGTCACCGTGTTCCTACTTTGCAGACCAATGTATATGTCTCTGTTTACTGACATAGGTGAGTGGCATGCCTACAGGTACGTGACCAATGTAAGTGAAAGATCCCTGGACTTGGGACATTAGTACTGATCTCTGTCTGTACCATGGGGTATGATTATTATGAAGCTAAGGTATGGGTATGTGATGAGGCTTTACCCAGTGATACAAAGGACCAATCTCTATGCCTTCTGGCATGTAGGAAGACTGACATGTCCTTAACTTCTGTATCCTGCGGTTTAGTAGTATATGAGACCTTAGCAAACATCCTGATGTTACTATCAGTTTTACATTATGTGCTGTTTGCATATCTAGCAATAAATGTGTGTAGATGTAGTATAAACCTGTTTTGGAATCTGTCCATGTTACGATTCCAGTTTAATGAGTCTCTTGCTGATAGAGTCCACGTGTGATGTCCATAACAAAGGTTGGACAATACAAAGGGACATCTGGATACTAGTGTTGGCATGCATAACAGTTGTACATGGTTGATAAATGACACTTAAACAGGACCTGTGTTTAAGTGTAATTTATTGTGGAGAAGAAAATGATATGTGTGATTAGTAACTACAAAAACATAAAGTAAACAGTGCAGGGTTTATTCTTGGTGGCTGAAATCATCAGGGTAGCCATTAGGAAACACATGTCCTGTGTCCTTGCACCATAGTTAAATGTAGATAGGTTTCAGAACAGTCAACAGGGTATCTCTGTGGCACGCAAGGGGAACCAGTCAGGAGCAGTTCACTTCCTGGCAGTGGGTTTGGTTTTGGCATCTGATCCTCCTGGATGTCTAGGTGGAAGTCCACGTTCGCAGAGGGTTCCTCTGCTAAAGAGGGTGGGGTATCTGAGGCATGTCCTTCTCCTGGCAGGGCTTCAATTCTACTAGCAGCTACATATGCTGAATGGCCTGAAGACTCATTACTAGTGGAAGAGGCCTGATGTTGTGTGGGAGACCTACTCAAGGTAGTGTTGATGCCCCTCAGCACCCCAGCAATGGAAGCCAGAATGGCATTTTGTGTCTGCATTGCTGTGTGACTTCTTGGTGGTTGTCCCTCTGCAGCTTTTAGATCTCCCCCATCATTGTGATTACCTGGCTCATCATACCTTGGGAATTTTGATAGGCTTCCAGGAATTGGGAGATGGTTTCCTGGTCAGTATTATTCCTTTGAGCCCCCATCCTCTGGCCCACAACATCCCTCCCACGCAACCTACTCCCATGAGCCTGTGACCCTGGCACAGTGTGCCCATTCCCAGAGGTGACACGACCATCATTGTCAGGGGTACAAGAGGAGACTCAGGTACCTGTACTGTGGGGCACACAATGGATGAGACAGTCCTTAGGATGCAGGTTTTTGGGCGAATGGTTGCCTGTGATATAGATGCAACAGGGCTGGGAGGTGTCAATGTGGGCAGTGTGAGGCTTACAGTTGTTGACTGACCAGGTATCCCTGATGGGACAGCTTCCTCCTTAGTGTTCACACATCCAGGGGTGCTGTCCTTACTGGGGCATTCATCCAGAGGGGTAGTAACAGTCTCTGATATCCTGTCCATGGTAAAAATGGCAACGTTTGCTGGACCTGTGCTCCGAACAGGTGTGGCTCTACCCTGACAATTTCGTCCACCATGACCCTCAACTCATCATCTGTGAAACATGGGTGTTTTTGTGGGACATGGTAGTGGTGGTGATGATGGTGTGTTAGTGTTAAAAAAAAGGCTGCAAGAAAACATAAATGGTGAGGTGTAGGTGCTGAGATGTGAGTGGGGGACGGTTGTTGTGGATTGTGTGTGATAGTAAAACGTGTGTTGTGTATGTTGTGTAGGTGTGGGATGTATGCATGGTGAAATGCATATAGATGCCTAATGTTGGTTTTTCTATATCTGAGAAAGATTTTGCTTGTCTGTGGCTGTGTGTGGTGTTCTGTTTGCAAAGCATTGTGAGGTAAGTAAGGGTGTGTTATATAGTGCAAAATATAGCAACATTTTGAGTAAAAAAAAAACAAATAGGGAAAAAGTGCTCCAGATAAAAATGTCTGTTATTTCCCTAAAAATGACATCTATAAATGGTTTACTGTATTAAAGTCATCATCTTCCTGGCTTTTAGGAACATGCAGAGCTGAATCAATAAACTTATTTTGTACCAAAGTTTTGGCACTTTTCCAAGGAATAACCTATTTTCCTTATTTTTGGTGCTCTGATCCTACTTCACATTTGTGGTGGAAACCAGTATGAAAGTCATGGGTGATCCAGAAAAACTGTAGATTTTTTAGAAGTAGACACAATTCCAAATTCAGCAAGTGGTCATATGTATATATAGATCTAAATATATCTATGTAGATAGATATATCTAGGTACATGGATATATCTATAGATATATCTATGTATATATATATATATATATATATATATATATATATATATAGAGGTAGATCTATATCTAAGAGATTTATAAAGCGCGCTACTCACCTGTGAGGGTCTCAAGGCGCTGGGGGGGGGGGGGGAGGGAAAGGGGCTGGGAGGTTCACTGTTCGAAAAGCCAGGTTTTGAGGCCCTTCCTGAAAAGAAGTAGGTTTTGGGTCTTGCGAAGGTGGGTTGTGAGGGCGTTCCAGGTTTTGGGTGCAAGGTAGGAGAAGGATCTGCCCCCGGTGGTGGTGTGTTTGATGCGGGGGACAGAGGCGAGAGAGAGGTCAGCTGAGCGGACGTTTCGTGTGGGGGTGTGGAAGGTGACTCTCGTTGAGGTAGGCAGGGCCTGTGTTGTGGAGTGATTTGTGTGCGAGGATGAGAATCTTGAATGTTATCCTTTTGTCAATGGGGAGCCAGTGGAGGGATTTGAGGTGTGGAGAGATGTGTTTGTGTTTGCGGAGATCGAGGATGAGTCGTGCTGCTGAGTTCAGGATGCTTGTAGTTTGCGCTTGAGTTTTAGAGTGGTGCCGGCGTAGAGGGCGTTTCCGTAATCAAGCCTGCTGCTGATGAGTGCGTGAGTGACAGTTTTTCTGGTCTCTGTGGGGATCCATTTGAATGTTTTTCAGTATACGGAGTTTGTTGAAGCATGAGGAGGTAAGAGCGTTGATTTGTTGGGTCATCGAGAGGGAGGAGTCTAGGATGATGCTGAGGTTGCGTGCGTGGTTGGCGGGGGTGGGTGCAGGGCCTAGCGTGGTGGGCCACCATGGGGGGTCCCAGGGGTTTTTGTGTGGGCCAAAGAGGATTATTTCGGTTTTGCTTGAGTTGAGTTTCAGGTGGTTGGCTGTCATATATATATCACTTTCGTCAATATGTGTGTGGTTTCCCTGGGGGGAAAAGGGTCCGACTTGTCTAGTGGCAGTTTTAGTGCCATAAAGAAGCGCAGAAGGTTTATATGCCTACTGCAAAGAGCACATCTGTATTTTATGTAAATAGCTGAGTACATTAGTAAAGTCTATGGAGAGATGAAGGGCACTTTTGCTGGGTGGTAATGAGGGAATCCGAGGAGGAGGGAGTAGGAGCACCAATAATGATTGTTGGACTGGGCGCAGGAGGTGCTAAAGACTGTGACGAATGGTATGTGACAAGGTGTTTTTTGAGTGTCTTGAAAGTACGTGCTGATTGAGGGAAGAAGCGCAGGTAAGGTGGCCTCTACTGTTGCACGTATCTCACACACACCATCGATTTTGTGACTGTCTACGTAGGCTAGTGTTTTAGAGCAACAGTTTAGCCAATAGCAGAGATGGCATCTTGATGGATGACTGCTGCCTGCACTCGGGTTATAGAGGACCGCTCTGACATAGGATCAGAGACTGAGACATCAGATACTGAGACAGCATCTGAGGGATAGGACAATGGCGCAGACTCTGGGAGTGATTTTTCAGTCAGAGGAGTCCCATTCGAAAACTCCTCTTCCAGTACATTATGAGGGAGGTGATGAGGAAAGTCCTGCTGTCCCTTCGCAAGCTGATCGTGCAACTGGGTAATAGTGGGTTAGGCCAACCCAGAGAGCAGGTGAATACGGCGGCAAGCAGAGAGAGAGTGCTCTCTTGGGAGCTCCCCAATTTAGTTCAGCCCCAAATTCCACCACCCAAATCATATTGTGGAGACATCAAAATTGTCTATGGCAAAACAAACTGGTTTTGTAAGGCAGGCACCTGTGTTTTTGGTCCTGGATTCGGCGGCCATATAGAGAAACACACTAAACCCAAACATTTCTGGAAACTAGACATTCGGGGGAGTCCACAGAGGTGTGACTTGTGTGGCTTCCCCAAAGTTTTCTTACCCAGAATACCCTGCAAAGCTGAAATGTTGAAAAAAAACTCAATTTTTCTCGCATTTCTGTCACTCAAACTACAGGAATATGCTGGGATCTACAACATTCCTACCACCCAGTGACTCCTCACCTGTCCTGATAAAAACACTACCCCACTTGAGTGCCTACACCTAGTGCCTGTGTCAGGAATGGATCACCCCAGGGTCAACAGCTGCCTCACGTAAGGACCAACATTGACCGTTGTGTGATCTATTCCTGTCACAGGCACCAGGCCTAACCACACAAGTGAGGTATCATATTTATCGGGAGACTTGGGGGAACGCTGGGTGGAAGGAAATTTGTGGCTCCTCTCAGATTCCAGAACTTTCTGTCACCGAAATGTGAGGAAAACGTGTTATTTTAGCCACATTTTGAGGTTTGCAAAGGATTCTGGGTAACAGAACCTGGTCCGAGCCCCACAAGTCACCTCATCTTGGATTCCCCTGGGTTTCTAGTTTTCAAAAATGTGCTGGTTTGCTGGGTTTCCCCAGGTGCTGGCTGAGCTAGAGGCCAAAATCCACAGGTAGGCACTGTTTTCTATGAAAAAATTTGATGTGTCCACGTTGTGTTTTGGGGCATTTCCTGTCACGGGGGCTAGGCCTACCCACACAAGTGAGGTATCATATTTATCGGGAGACTTGGGGGAACGCTGGGTAGAAGGAAATTTGTGGCTCCTCTCAGATTACAGAACTTTCTGTCACCGAAATGTGAGGAAAACTTGTTTTTTTAGCCACTTTTTGAGGTTTGCAAAGGATTCTGGGTAACAGAACCTGGTCTGAGCCCCGCAAGTCACCCCTCCTTGGATTCCCCTAGGCCTCTAGTTTTCAGAAATGCACAGGTTTGGTAGGTTTCCCTAGGTGCCGGCTGAGCTAGAGGCCAAAATCTACAGGTAGGCACTTCTCAAAAAACACCTCTGTTTTCTTCCAAAAATTTGGATGTGTCCACGTTGCGCTTTGGGGTGTTTCCTGTTGCAGGCGCTAGGCCTACCCACACAAGTGAGGTATCATTTTTATTGGAAGACTTGGGGGAACGCTGGGTGGAGGGAATTTTGAGGCTCCTCTCAGATTCCAGAACTTTCTGTCACCGAAATGTTAGGAAAACTTGTTTTTTTAGCCACTTTTTGAGGTTTGCAAAGGATTCTGGGTAACAGAACCTGGTCCGAGCCCCGCAAGTCACCCCTCCTTGGATTCCCCTAGGTCTCTAGTTTTCATAAATGCACAGGTTTGGTAGGTTTCCCTAGGTGCCGGCTGAGCTAGAGGCCAAAATCTACAGGTAGGCACTTCTCAAAAAACACCTCTGTTTTCTTCCAAAAATTTGGATGTGTCCACGTTGCGCTTTGGGGCGTTTCCTGTCGCAGGCGCTAGGCCTACCCACACAAGTGAGGTATCATTTTTATCGGGAGACTTGGGGGAACGCCAGGTGGAAGGAAATTTGTGGCTCCTCTCAGATTCCAGAACTTTCTGTCACCGAAATGTGAGGAAAACTTGTTTTTTTAGCCACTTTTTGAGGTTTGCAAAGGATTCTGGGTAACAGAACCTGGTCCGAGCCCCGCAAGTCACCCCTCCTTGGATTCCCCTAGGTCTCTAGTTTTCAGAAATGCACAGGTTTGGTAGGTTTACCTAGGTGCCGGCTGAGCTAGAGGCCAAAATCTACAGGTAGGCACTTCGCAAAAAACACCTCTGTTTTCTTCCAAAAATTTGGATGTGTCCACGTTGCGCTTTGGGGCGTTTCCTGTCGCGGGCGCTAGGCCTACCCACACAAGTGAGGTATCATTTTTATTGGAAGACTTGGGGGAACGCTGGGTGGAGGGAATTTTGAGGCTCCTCTCAGATTCCAGAACTTTCTGTCACCGAAATGTTAGGAAAACTTGTTTTTTTAGCCACTTTTTGAGGTTTGCAAAGGATTCTGGGTAACAGAACCTGGTCCGAGCCCCACAAGTCACCCCTCCTTGGATTCCCCTAGGTCTCTAGTTTTCAGAAATGCACAGGTTTGGTAGGTTTCCCTAGGTGCCGGCTGAGCTAGAGGCCAAAATCTACAGGTAGGCACTTCTCAAAAAACACCTCTGTTTTCTTCCAAAAATTTGGATGTGTCCACATTGCGCTTTGGGGCGTTTCCTGTCGCGGGCGCTAGGCCTACCCACACAAGTGAGGTATCATTTTTATCAGGAGACTTGGAGGAACGCTGGGTGGAAGGAAATTAGAGGCTCCTCTCAGATTCCAGAACTTTCTGTCACCGAAATGTTAGGAAAACCTTTTTTTTTAGCCACTTTTTGAGGTTTGCAAAGGATTCTGGGTAACAGAACCTGGTCCGAGCCCCGCAAATCACCCCTCCTTGGATTCCCTTAGGTCTCTAGTTTTCATAAATGCACAGTTTTGGTAGGTTTCCCTAGGTGCCGGCTGAGCTAGAGGCCAAAATCTACAGGTAGGCACTTCTCAAAAAACACCTCTGTTTTCTTCCAAAAATTTGGATGTGTCCACGTTGCGCTTTGGGGCGTTTCCTGTCGCAGGCGCTAGGCCTACCCACACAAGTGAGGTATCATTTTTATTGGGAGACTTGGGGGAACGCTGGGTGGAAGGAAATTTGAGGCTCCTCTCAGATTCCAGAACTTTCTGTCACCGAAATGTTAGGAAAACTTGTTTTTTTAGCCACTTTTTGAGGTTTGCAAAGGATTCTGGGTAACAGAACCTGGTCCGAGCCCTGCAAGTCACCCCTCCTTGGAACTCCTAGGTCTCTAGTTTTCAGAAATGCACAGGTTTGGTAGGTTTCCCTATGTGCCGGCTGAGCTAGAGGCCAAAATCTACAGGTAGGCACTTTGGAAAAAACAGCTGTGTTTTCTATAAAAAAAATTGGATGTGTCCATGTTGTGTTTTGGGGCATTTCCTGTCGCGGGCACTAGGCCTACCCACACAAGTGAGGTATCATTTTTATCGGGAGACTTGGGGGAACATAGAATAGCAAAACAAGTGTTATTGCCCCTTATCTTTCTCTACATTTTTTCCTTCCAAATATAAGAGAGTTTGTAAAAAAGACGTCTATTTGAGAAATGCCCTGCAATTCACATGCTAGTATGGGCACCTCGGAATTCAGCGATGTGCAAATAACCACTGCTCCTCAAAACCTTATCTTGATCCCATTTTGGAAATGCAAAGGTTTTCTTGAAACCTCTTTTTCACTCTTCATATTTCAGCAAATGAATTGCTGTATACCCAGTATAGAATGAAAACCAACTGCAGGGTGCAGCTCATTTATTGGCTCTGGGTACCTAGGGTTCTTGATGAACCTACAAGCCCTTTATATTCCCGCAACCAGAAGAGTCCAGCAGACAAAACGGTATATTGCTTTCAGAAATCTGACATTGCAGGAAAAAGTTACAGAGTAAAACATAAAGAAAAATGGCTGTTGTTTTCAGCTCAATTTCAATATTTTTTTATTTCAGATGTTATTTTCTGTAGGAAAACCTTGTAGGATCTACACAAATGACCCCTTGCTGAATTCAGGATTTTGTCTAGTTTTCAGTAATGTTTAGCATTCCGGGATCCAGTATTGGTTTCACACCCATTCCTGTCACTAACTGGAAGGAGGCTGAAAGCACCAAATATAGTAGAAATGGGGGATGTCCCAGTAAAATGCCAAATTTGTGTTGAAAAATTTGGTTTTCTGATTCAAGTCTGTCCGTTCCTGAAAGGTGGGAAGATAGTGATTTCAGCACCAGAAACCCTTTGTTGATGGCATTTTCAGGGAAAAAACCACAAGCCTTCTTCGGCAGCCCTTTTTTCCAATTTTTTTGGAAAAACTAAATTTTCACTGTATTTTGGCTATTTTCTTGGTCTCCTCCAGGGGAAACCACCAACTCTGGGTACCATTAGAATCCCTAGGATGTTGGAAAAAAAGGACGCAAATATGGCGTGGTTAGCTTATGTGGACAAAAAGTTATGAAGCCCTAAGCGCAAACTACCCCAAATAGCCAAAAAAGGGCTCAGCACTGGGGGGGAAAAGGCCCAGCAGCTAAGGGGTTAAGAGATGAAATGCAGAGAAAAAAAAGGAGGAGAAATTGAAAACTTCTATTTTCCTGGGTGATGCTCACCATCTGTTAAAAGGACCACTCTCCGTGTCTGTGCGAAATAAAATTATTCGTCTTGCTCCTCCAGTTTACGAGCAGATGATAATGACTCTCCTAATTAATCAGAAAGGGCAGGCATTGAAAGATGCACTGGAGGCAGTTTGCAAGTTAGGAGAGATTGGAGAGTGGACAAAACCTGAGAGAGTCTTGAGGTCCAAGGGTTGCACAGATAATAACAGAGTATCTAAGAGAAACATGTTTATGGCATTATTGAAGGTTGTGTCAACAAGGTGCAGATTGATGGGAGAGATACCAAAAGTTAGTGAGAGATGTACCATAAGCAAGGGCAGGACAAAAAGGAGGGCATCAGGAAAGTGAATACGCAGGATAATAAATGAGTGAATCAGGGCAAGCCACAGATGCAGGAGGAAGGAAAAGAGAGGGAGAAAAATGTTTCTTCATGAGGGAAAGAGGAGGAAGAGTTGGACAGCGATTGGTTAACTGCTGAAAACAGGGAAGGAGTGGAATCTCCTTGCACATATGAGAGCATATATCCAGACCTGACTTGGGCAAATGTTGGCAGGTTTAAATCAGATTAGGAAACAGACAAATCTCCAGTACAGGGATGGGCTCGTAAAGATAACAGACCCCATGTTGATTTGGAAATTCACTGGAAGCACAAAAATGTTCAAAGGGTCTAGGCCTTAGTCGACACCGGAGCGGAGGCCTCTTTAAAGTATGGAAATCCCAAAAAGTTTACAGGTCAGCACTACACCATCACAGGGTTGGGTGGAAAGCAAACAATTGCAGTGCAGACTACTATTGAAATTAAAATAGGGAGCATGCCGTAAAGAGAATATACTGTTTTGATTGTGCCCCTCAGAGTATATACTGGTAATTGACATTCTGAAGGGGATAACTTTATACATGGATAATGGCTGTTATCAGTTTGGACCAAAGAGATATATTTCAGTGGAAGCAGCGAGGGTGGGTCATCTGAAGGAGCCCCCAGCAACAAAAATAGTTTGTTTGAAACAATACCAAATTCTGGGAGGGCATGAGGAAATAACGGAGACTATACAGGGGTTGATGGAGGCAGGTGTGGTGGCTCCAAACACCACTAAATGGAACAATCCTCTGTGGCCCGTGCGCTGACCAAATAGACACTACAGAATAACTATTGATTATCACAAATTGAACAAATATGCACCCCCTTTGACTGCTGCAGTCCCGAACACCATCACTTTGATTGAGAGAATACAAAATCATAAAGGGACCTGGTATGCAACCATTGTTATTGCCAATGCTTTCTTTTCTACACCATTGGCCCCTGAGAGTCAGGAGCAATTTTCTTTCTTGTGGAACGGCAGACAATTCCTAAAGCTAAGGTTCCCCCAAGGGTATGTACATAGCCCCACCACCTGTCAGTGGCTGGTGGCAGAACACCTGGCTGAAGTATCTGTCATTCCAGGGATGCAATTGTCTCATTATATCGATGATGTGATGATTCAGTGAGAGTCACAAGACCAGGTGCAGACTCAGGTGGACAGGGTTGTGGAACTCTTGCAGAGCAAAGTGTAGATGATTAACCCAGATAAGACACAAGGAACCTATGAATCCAATGCAATCAGGGACATAGAGACGTTTTGCTGCAGGCAAAACATAAGATATTAGAATTTGCCACTCCCCGCAATAAGCAGGAGACTCAGCAGTTAATTGGACTTTTTGGTTTTTGGAGACAGCATATCACTCACTTGAGTCAGGTTTTGGCTCCTTTGTACAAAGTGACAAGAAAGAAACATGAGTTTGAATGGGGAGAGCAGCAGCCGTGTGCCTTTGCCTTAGCAAAGGAGGCGATTCAGCAGGCTTTAGACTTATGGCCAGTACAGGAAGGAGACATTAAGTTACATGTAACCGTTCAGGGGCAATAAGTAAATTGGAGCATGTGGCAAAAACAGGGAAGAAAGATGGTGCCCGTAGCTTTCTGGACCAAAAAGCTACAAGATGCTGGAGAGCGAAGTATTCCTCTTGATAAACAGTTACTTGCATGTTACTGGGCTCTCGTGGATACTGAGCCATGGACCCTAAGTCATAATGTGATGACCTGAGATTCCAATAATGCAGTGGGTGATGAGTTCACTTAAAACTCACCGCATAGGACATGCACAAGAGGCCAGTATAATCCAGTGGAAGTGGTACATATAGGACAGGGCCTGAGTGGGACCAGCAGGGATAGCCACCCTGCATAAACAGGTGGCACAGGACCTCATGCAGGATGATGAGAAGTTGCAGGAGGTACCAGAGATAAAATAGTCACCAGTTGGGATGGGTGGGGTGGGCCATTTGAATTCTTGTCGCCTGAGGATAGGAAGCATGTATGGTTTACCGATGGTTCTGTCAAGTATGTGGGGGCCAAAAGACATTGGAAAGCAGTATAATATAACACAGTCACCAAGAAGTTGCTATCAACTACAGAAGGGAAGAGTAGTCAGTAAGCAGAATTGTATGCTGTATATCAAGCACTGAAATAAGAATTGCCTGGGACCTGTCACATTTATGCTGATTCTGAGTCTACTGCCAATGGGTTAGTTACCTGGCTTCCCACACGGCATGGATATAACTGGCAAATACATTCTAAGGAGGTGTGGGGCAAGGAATTGTGGCAAGAAATTTGGGAAATGCTAGACCAAAGTACCATTACTGTGTATCATGTAGATGCCCACTGTCCCGCCAACTCACTAGAATGATAGTTTAATTCCCCTGCAGACGATAAAGCCAAAATCTCAGAGGCAGAAGTGGCAACACGGGATTCTGATTTAGTAGGGATGGCTAAGTGGGTGCACCAAAAATGTGGACAGCTGGAAGAGAAGGCCACAACAGGTGGGCAGAGATTAGAGGGATACACATTCCCCTAGATTTGATAAGAATAGTGATCATGCTGTGTCCTATTTGTCAACACACACAACAGATATCTGTCCCGCAAACTGTCAAAGGACAGTTGGGGAGATGGAAGTTGCCGGAGCAGATATGGCAGACTGATTACATTGGGCCACTACCAACTAGTTTCGGGTGTCAATACGCTTGCACAGTAGTGGACACTTATTCTGGTCAAACCAGGACACAAGAAATGGGAATATATACAAGCGGATAAATGTTATTTGCAAGAATGATCATACTTTTACAGATCATACTGTGAGGTGTCTTTGTGCTAGCTGCTCTATGTGGGTTCCCTTTGGGTGTGTGCGTGTGGGGTCAGGAGTGACCAAAAGCCCCTAGCGCCGAAATGATTGACCAACCATGCCGATCAACATCTATACTGCACCTGACCGAAAATGTTTGGACCCATCTGGCATGAGCCGTGTAATCAGATCGGACTTCTGAATGTCTAACATGAAAATTACTGTTGATGTTATATCAAAATGCCTGGTTGTCATACCAACTCCTGCTAGTGTTTTGCTTCAAATCTTTACTGCCACCAACAAAGATGGAGCAGTTAAAGAAAGTGATATGTTGTCACACTTCTCCTTATATGAATACTGCAGGTTTTGCCAAGAGGCATCGGATGAGAAATGGAATACCTAACCCATGTGATTACTTACAATGTTACTACAGATGATGTCTGCTACAACTCAACTTGTGATCTTCACAAAATCAGAAAATGTGCTCAAGTGCACCTGGAGACCACAACTGGGTCTCCTCAAGAGATCCCGTGGGAACTACGAGTACTGTGTTGGCATAGAAATGATAAAACGTGTAAGAATATGGACAACACCATGTCTTGCCAACATATTCTGACTGCTGCTAGCCACATCAAGCATTTCAAACTGCCAGTGGGGTGGTTGTTCTCTTGTGGAAATACCACTTATACATATATTCCTGCCCATATAACAGGTGGGCTGTGTGATTTTTCCCAGTTAGGACTCATAATGTTTCCATTTCACTCAGTACATACTCACTATTAAAGGAAAACAGTTCAGTTAAGTGAAGACTGTGACTCTGAAATTCAGTTATTTTCTAAATCAGAATATGTGAGTTTAAGCATTTTTATAGTAGGGGTTCCAGGGTTAGTAATTTATTATACTTGAGTGATTAACAAGTTAGCATGTTTGATGGTTAAGAACATCAATAACACATCCATCACCTTGAATGAACTTTCCTTCATATATGAGGCACTACAAAAACAGGACAGCAATTGACTACTTGCTCTTGACGCAAGACTATCAATGCTCAGAGTTTGAGAAAATGTGCTGTTTCAGCCTATAAGACCAATTTAAATCTTCCCAGTCTCATATAGTAGCGTTACATGAATTGATGAAAGGAGTAAGACAAGATGTTGACAAAAGGTGGTGGGACTGGTTATTTAAATGGCTACCCGATTTTAGGCAAGTACGCAATATTTTAGGTGGAATATTCGTAGTGATTTGTATTATAATAATGCCATGTTGTTGTGTACAAAGTATACCTAATCTACTTACAATGTTTAAACCATTTTTTTTTACTTTTAGACCAGTATGTTATCAGAGTCCCTGGTCAAAGGGTGGAGTGTACTGCTATCTGTATTTAACCACCGATTCCATCTTGATCACTGACTCTATTTATTTTGTACTTAGCTTAGCTTCAAATGCCACACATCGGTGGCCCAGGTATTTTTCCACGCTCAGCTTGTTTTCTACATTGAACATGTTTTCGCTCATCTCATCAGAGAATGGAACATATCATGAGGGATGCAATGATGATAAGAGTGCACAATGATGACAATGTACATAGCAGAGAAGAGTATGGCTCTTTCTTGGAAATGCACATTGGGATCTGGCCAATTCTTTTGTGTGCTTTTCAATACTAACCAAGTACAGCCAGCGCCTAAATGTCAAAACTTACTTGAAGGGAGGGGGAAGGTTTCCAGAAACCTTCCTCTTTGGCTTGTTTAAGGTAGGGAAACTTGGTATTGAGGCAGAAGGAACTCATTTTTGAGAGTGGACGCACTACTCGAAAAAAATCAGGGTCCCATTGGGGAATATTTTTCCTGTCTCAGCTGTCCAGGGTTCCACAGCCTGACGTTGAAAAGGACAAGGATGATGTTGGATTCGATACCCATGGTGATGCATTTTTGTTTCTAAATTATTAAGCTTTGCTGTGCGCATGCATTAATATATATACATATATATATTCAATGCATACATATTCCCTGTTGATATATTGCACTTTTTCTGCTTATTATTATTCCACTGCTGTGATTATTTTAGTATCTGAACGTGTTTTGCTGCATTCAAGTTAAATGCTCACATTCATATTTTTGTATACTTTCGTTTGAGACCTGGGAAATGCCTTAATAAATTAATTACTCAGACTAAGAGTGCTGCATTCCTTCCACCCAGCATTCCTTCAAGTCTCCTGACAAAAAATGTACCTCACTTCTGTAGGTTGACCTAGTGCCCACCTCAAGAAATGGCCAAAAACGCAATATGGAAGCAGCACTTTTTTCCACCCAAAACTGACCCTCTTTTTCTGATGTGGGTAGCTCTAGATTTTGGACCGTAGATCAGCTGACTCCTAGGGAAACCTAGCAAACCTGTACATTTTTAAAACTAGACACCTAGAGGTATCCAGAGAGGCTAGCTTGCATGGCTCACACCCCATATTTTTACCCAGAATACCTTGCAAACCTCAAACATTGACTACAAAAATACATTCTCCTCAAATTTCTGTGATGGAAAGTTCTGGAATCTGTAGGGAGACACAAAAGTCCTTCACCCGACACCCCCCCAAGTCTCCTGATAAAAACAGTACCTCACTTTTGTGGGTAGACCTAGTGCCAGCAACAGAAAAACAACCCAAAATGCAACTTGGAGGCTGCTCAAGTTTCCAACGATAACTGACTCTCTTTTTCCGATGTGGGTAGCTCTAGATTTTGGACCATAGCTCAGCCAGCACCTAGGGAAACCTAGTCAACTTGTACATTTTTTTAAACTAGACACCTAGGGGAATCCAGGATGGCATGTCTTGCATGGATGCCATTAGGTTGCCTGAATGATAGTCAGTAGGCTGTTAATGTCCTCCACCACCTTGACCAATGAAGTCCCATCCATCAAACCATCAATCAGGTCCTTAGTTCGCTAACCTCCTCCAGTATGTCAGCATTTAGGCACCATTTTCCATTGAGTGGTTCACACCAGAATTCAATGGCAACTTTTTTTCTAATTAATGAATCACAGTTGCTTCAACAACTGTAGCATCCACTTTAGAGTCTGACAGTTCAAAAGTAAATTATCAGCATAGAGTAATAAGTGTCGTTGAGTGCCAAGGATCTTTGGAGCCAGGCCTCAGTGACAAGCGACATTGTGGAATTTCAGATAGGAATACAGTAAACAAAAATGGGACTAATGAATACTTGTTTAAAGCCACCTTTAATTTAAAATGTTAACAAAGAAACTCCTCTGCCTTGGAGATGAAGACAGATCCAAGTTTAGGGAGTAGTTTTCACAAACGTTCAAAGTGGTGTGGCCTAACTTCAGGATTGGTAATGTCCTCAAGAGGCACGTGAAACTCGTGGAAGGTAGAAGGAAAATTAAAAAAAAGACAATTATACAGATTCAGGTGATTTTACAAAATATTAGATTTGTGGTACTGAGCATGTATTTTGGCCAAATTCATGAACTGTAAAGCCAGAATACACATTTCTTAGTTTCTGAGCACTCGTGGCCTAATCTTCCGGGTGTCACAGCAGGACTTTAGCTAAGATTTCTCTCCTCTATGTAAGCAGACTTTCAGGCTATACAATGCTGCATCATCTTGTGGCTCCGTCTTGTACATGCAAATCATTATTCCCCCTTTCCAGCTCAAGGGGATCCCACCTGATGTAATATATTAATTCAAAAGACATGATATTTTGATACAACACTATGTAATATCACTCTTCAATTGCAGCATATTTATGGCGCCATTGCTAACACTTTGCACCTTGGTCGAGCTTCTTTACCAACAATGGTGTAATATTAAAGGCTGTATGCCAGTGAGATGCGTTCTTTAGGAACTCTAGATCTTGTACTTTGGTATTAATATAGGTGAGAATATAATTGATGTTTATGAGCTGGCAATCTCGAGCCATCCGTATGACATTGGTGCTGAGTTGTGTGATTTCTTTTTTTATTTGCTTTCTAGGCAGTGCCTCCGGGCTTTGGCAGAGTTGTTGCCCGTGTTTTATATACTTCAAAATCAAAAGAAACATACTTGCCATCTGCAAAAAAGAAACAGTAGCTTAAGTCTTTGTAGATAAGGAACTAAAGGTACATTGAATGCCAAAGGCTGTTTGTGTTAGCAGATATATTGAAAAGGAGCGGGGTCTAGTGGCTGAGATATTAGGGCCCAGAATTACTATTATTTCAAGCAAACGGTACATTAAGGGAACGTACTGTGCTGCATTGGGTGAAACGAAGAGAACAGAAATGCTCTATATTTACAAATGTATGGAGCATTTCTGCTCTCTGCTTGCACTGCCGCACTGTGTGCTACGTAGCGCCAACACAAGCACTGTTGCACTATAGTGCGAGACTAAGGGCCAGAATTAGGAAGCAGCTTGCACATCACAAACAGCAAATTTCGCTGTTTGTGACGTGCAAAATGCACTTTGCAATGCACAAAACCTGTTTTGTGATTCGGTAACCCGGTTACCGAATCGCAAAACGGGTTTGCGAGTCGCAAATAGGTAGGGGTGTCCCCTTCCTAATTGCGAGTCGCAGTGCAATGCAGGATTGCTTTGTGACAGCGAACGCGGTTGCAAACCAATCACAGTTTGCACCCTTTTGAAATGGGTGCTAACACTACAAACATTTTTTGAGAGCAGGCAGAGGTCCTATGGACCCCTGCCTGCTCTGAAAAAATGAAACAAAAAGTTTCATTTTTCGATTTTGTTATGCATCTCGTTTTCCTTTAAGGAAAAAGAGCTGCATTACAAAAAAAAAAAAAACTGCTTTCTTAAAGAGCAGTTACAGCATGGTGGTCTGCTGTCCGCAGCAGGCCACCATCCCTGTGAATGCCGCAACTCGCAAGGGGGTCGCAAATTGCGACCCACCTCATGAATATTCATGAGGTGGGCCTTTGCGACCCCCTTGCGAGTCGCAGATGGTGTCAGGGACACCATCCATCATTCCGAATTGCGGGTCGCAAATTGCAAGTCGCTCTCACTCGCAATTTGCGGGTCGCAATTCGGAATATTGCTACATCTGGCCCATAATGTGTTATACCTTCCAGCACAAAAAAAAACTAGAGACATTTTCACCTTTCTATATGTGATGATGATTTTTCTCCTCGCTATGCCATCATTTGTGAAGAGTACCCATCTGACACAATCCCAGGTTCATAAACTTCTTTAATCCTGAAATTGCATCATATCCATGAGTTGATGCACACAGATGCCCGTGCTTCCTCATGGAGCACCTCCCAGCTCGAAACGTTATGTAACACAGCGCAAGCATCTTTGTTGGGCTGCAATTCTTTACAAAGCCACACAAGGTGCACAAATTGCCCTTTGCATGGCTTCGTAAACCTGATTCAAGCTTCAGAGTTGCCTTGTGTGGTCTTTGCGATGCACGGGCAATGCAAATACTTAATAAACCTGGGGCCTACCTTAGCATTTGCTCACAACCACTTAATTTTATCAGATTCTGTCATCCTGGGCAAATCTATTTATATCCCTGTGTTTCATTTACATTTTGAGTCTGCATATGCTACAAATTCAGTCATGTGTATGGAGTCAAATTACCCATAGTTCAAAACTAATAAATCAAAAATTTGCTCATTTTAGTAAAAAAAACACACTAGTGTGAATGAAGGTTCCTTAAAAGCTCAACATTACCTCAATTCACTTCATATACTCTTGCTAGTTAGAAATTTAACTTGTGGGGTTTAAGGAAGCTCTTCCTCTCCCACCCCCAAAAAATGCACAAGGTTGCTTGAAAAATGAGTAAATACATCTATGCATGACTTTTTATCCCACAAGATGAAAAAAGATGGAGAACGGAAGCCAGTATGAAAGATAAGGAAAGATAAAGAAAGGAAAAAAGAAAGGGATAAAAAAAGGATGGAACATAATATGGACAGAAGAGGACAATGAAAGATGGTGGAAATAGCAGTTGAGTTGTTCTCAGTCCTTTCCCATGTGAAGTGTTTTCAATTCTTTGTAAGTAGCATGTATCTTGCAATAATGAATAGCACATTCAAGACACACCTGAAGTTGGCAGAGTAGTTCATATATCTTATCTTGTTTGACTAGTGTACGTTTGAAGCACACAGAGAGAAGCTTGCATTGTGAGAAACCTTGAGAACCTATCAAGTATGTGATTGTATCATTGTACTTCACTCTGATTGGACAGTTTTCCTGAAAAGTTAGTGTAGTGTGCAACTGTTAGAATTCTTTAGGTTTATTAATTATGCTCTTGCAGAGAAAGTTGTTGTTCTTTTTTGCCATTCACTTTAACCTTTGTTGGTGATCCTATGCTGATGATTTAACCTAATTTGTATATATCATTTGATGTTTATACATTCTGATTATTAACAACTGTCAATTTTGTAGTGTCTTCCCCAGCCTGGTACCCGCTGAATGACTAGGCCACACACAGACATGTAAATCACACTTTTTATTCCTCTACGTTTACCTGTGAACTCCAACATTCTAAAATAAGCTCTAATGCATTCTATTCTAGCGATTATATCACACACTCATATAGAGTTCTCAAGGAACAATAAAGGTTCTGTTCTAAATCATGCAAGACACTGCACCCCCCTCTGTTAAATGACAAATTGTCCACTTTTAGAAAATCATTAGACAGACACATAATCTACATATACAGAAACATGTACAACTATATCTCTTCAATTAGTGTTCTTGGCATTTTGATTTGACCCAATATGGTTACTGTAAGCTGTAAGTGGTCATCTTCAATGATGGAAATTAGCAATGATGGTAAGGAATCAGCAACAGTCAATGAGTTTTCACGATCAGTCTTTTTTTCACCATCTCAAGCTGAAACCAATGAAACACAGGTCTGAAGTGAGACTAGACGCTGTTAAGGGACTTCACTGGTCAGCCAGCAGTCACCATGTGACCTTTGGAAGACACTACTTAAAATGGTTCAGTATTGTAAGGAGCATCAGATTTTCTTTTCTGTAGCTGTTGAACCATCACCAAATCCTCTTTTCGGAATGAGAGGTCTTTTGCATGTCCCATCTTGTCTGCAAACATTTTCATTTTCTGTTTTTGAACAAAGCCCCTCATGAGACTCAAATCATCACTAGTGACTCTTTCTATGGTCCACTGGGTATCTTGGTTGCCATTATTCTCCTGAACATCAAAGTTGCAGGACCTGTGGTTGACTGGGGTGTTGGATGATAAGCCCGTAGAGTAGAGTTCAGCACTGTTTTTTCAACTGAGCTTCTCAAGAGTTGCACGTTGCACTGCTTTCTTCAGCATACCCATAAAACGCTCAACAAGTTTATTGGCCTGTGGCCACAAGGGTGTGATCTTTTGATGTTTTATGTTCAGATGGGCCAGAAATTCTTTACATTTTTGCTTTTAAAGAGTGGACTATTGTCTGACTTCACAGTGACTGACAACCCCCATATTGCAAATGTGCCATCAAGTTTTCCAATTACTTGTTCATGTGACGTGGAAAAGAGATCTTCGACGAATTCAAAAAGTGAATCTTCATCAATTATCACCATTAAAGATTTACATTGTCAAGAGGACGAAAGAAATCAATGGCTACGTTCTCCCAATCATGTTTAGGGACTCCTGACATGTTTATCTTATGTTGAGTGACTTTGGTTGAAAGGCAATTGTATATGTGGCAGGCCGTGAGGGTCAGATTTATGGAAAGTGGCGCTGCACCGAGTGCAGCACCAATTTCCTTGCGCCCCTTAGTGCCCCCCTACCACCACCATGTATGCAGCATGTTTAAAATACGGCGCACCATGGCACATGGTAGGTGGTAATAGTGTTATTCTGTGACGCTATTGATGTACTCTACAGGAGTAGCACCAAAATGTTGGCGCTAGTCCTGCAGAGTACATAGGGGCCCATTATAAATAATGGAAGCCCCCATTTAACTGAGCCGGCATTAAAAGTGTCGTACAAAATGGAACAAGGAAATCTGTTAGATTTCCTTGTGCCATTTTTTTGGCCCCCCTACCAGAGGAACATCCCCTTTGCATACATTATGTCTGGTGCAGGTATAATGTAGCGCAAAGGTTTACAAACTAATGCAATGCATGCATTGTGCCATTTTGTAAATGTGGCACGAGGATTTTAGCCTTGTTGGGCCACATTAACATTTTAAAAAATGATGATAATGTAGCGCAATGTGGCGCTAGGGGCTTATAAATATGCCCCTGAGTTTCTTTTCAACTGTTTCATCTAAGTATGGAAACCAAACTCGGCCTGGAAGAGCTGTCTTTGTAGCAACAACACCACAATGTCCTTCATGAGCCACTTCTATCACCTTTTGTCGTAGACTCTCTGGAATCAGGATCCTCAATCCTCCCAGGATAACTCGTCCTGAGTTATGGATAATACATCCCTTCTTGTACTTTTGATGTTCACCATCATTACTGAGAGGTCGATCATGTTTGTTCCACGACTAATGTGTAATTATGTCTTTTAACTTCAGCATGTCACTATCATGTCTTGTAGCAGTGACAACCTGGGCTAACGATACAGCAAATGTGTACTTGACTTGACAATAACTTTGATGCAGGCCTCAACCGTTTTGTATGGAGTGCCATGACCGTGAATGGGCAAGCTCCAAAAATAGTCAGCAGGATTTTGATACTTTTCAGGTCGATGCACAATTGTATTATCGTACTCTTACAAACATAGTCCCCATCGTTCAACACGACGAGCATTTTTGTGGTTTGGATTGCCGAAGTTTGCCAGCAACGTTTGATGATCAGTCGCCATTGTGAAGGGTTTCTGTACAAGAATATCTGCAAATGTTCACAAGTCCATACTACAGCCAAACTTTTCTTTTCAGACTATGAATAAGAACGTTCTGTTTGCGATAAACTTCTACTAGCATAGGCCACAATATGTTGTCTTGTATTTGGGTATCCACTATGCAGTGCAAGTATAGCACCTAGCCCAAAATCAGTAGCATCAAATACAATCTTGACATGAAGCTTTGGAATGAAATACGCCATTTCTGTGGCATTTTCAATTGCATGTTTTGATTCTCTTGATACTCTTTTCACATTCCTTCAACCATTTAAAAGAAACATTTGTTTTTTAACTCTCGTAGTGGAGCACTGACAGTGACAAAAGTCTTTTATGTATTGTGAATAGTAGCTGGTCAATCCAAGAAAGAACATTCCATTGAAACATCTTGTGGGTGTTCAGCATTTGTTAAAGCTTGTTCTTTTGCAGGGTCATGTGTCATTCTCCATCAGAAAATATATGGTTAAAGAAAATATCACTTTTGTTATATTGAACTCATGCTTGTTCGTGTTTAAAGTCAAGCCAACCTCACTGATTAATTGACATACCTGTGTGAGGGCCCTATCGTGCTCCTTCTGTGTTGCTCCAAAAACCAATGTCATTGTGAAAGGTAAATGCATTTACAACAGATGAGTCATATGACATATTGGAAAAGTTCTGCAGCCAAGGACACACCAAAACTAAGGAGGTCATTATGAACATGGCGGGAAAGACCGCCGACCACTGTGTCGGCGGTGAACAGAATCCCGCCGTTGGCGGTGAATGGAAACCCGCCATATAATTAACAAAAACCCAACCCTGCCAAAAATCCCCAGACCACCACTCCCCGCCATGACTCTGTTGACGGGAATCCCGGACCACCCCACCCAGCCACCGCCAAGCACACCCACATCCCACCCTCCAAATAATGATGCACAAATCACCTCGGCGGACAGTGGAGGCCGGACTACCATTTGCGGCTGTGACCGTCACAGGCGGCAAGTGGACTCAACCGCAAGAAGTGCACACATTGGATAGGCGTCTGACCCACACACCTGACACACATCCAGAACCCGATAAAACACCCCCAGACACACCCCACAATCCCTTGCAACCAAAGCAGGACAAGAAGACGGAGAGCACCAGAGCCAGACAAGAATGCCAGCATACAGGAGACGCACACCGACCCACAGAATAGCACCCTTACCTCGTTCCCAGTCCCGACACCATACAGCACACTCACCATGTCCCCTCCCAAAAATCCACGCTTCGCCGAAAGGGAGTTAAGGACCATGGTGGACGAGATCTTGAAGGTGGAGCCACAAATATTTGGGCAGAGGTGCAGCACACACCCATCGCCCGGAAAATGGAGCTCTGGCAGACCATTGTGAACAGGGTGAATGCAGTGGGACACCATCCACGCACCAGGGACGACATCCGGAAGAGATGGAACGACCTGCGGGGGAAGGTCCAGGGCATGGCATCCAGGCACCACATCGCAGCGCACTGGAGGAATGGACTCGGGTAAGTCATCTAAAATTACCCCATATCCACCACAGCTGCAATGCATGCACACCCACCTGGACCTACAACCCACCCAGCCATTACCCACTACATCCACCCCCCTGCATGACCTCAAACCCACTAACAGGCCCACATCACTCTCGCTGTGCACAGCCACCCACCAATGCAACCCCACACTGGTGCTAAATGCAATGTCAACCTCACAAAGGCACCCTGGAAGGCCACTGAAAGTAACACCAGCACAAAATAGCCCAGTCCTGTACACCTCAAACCGTCATGCATATGTAACAGACATGTCTATGTCCCCCAACAGGCACCACCACCCATGCAACCCTAACGGACGGGACAAGGAGTGCCACTGCCCTCCAGGGAGACAGAGGCACCTCACAAGACACTGGCAAAGGATCCCTGGACACTAATGAGCAGTCAGGCCCCTCACACAGTCCTGGACTCTCACCATGCAGCAGCACCACCCAGGAAACCACTGTCACCCCTACCACCCAGTCAAGACCAGCAGCCCAAGGAAGGCGTACCCACACCAGTGTACCCAGGGCACAGACTGGTGGAACACAGGTACAGAGGCCACAGTCTCCCACTCCCAACATGCAGGAAGGCGAGGGCCCCAGTACAAGTGGTACTGCCAGACCTGTGCAGGGGACACAGGCACAGGGGGCTAGGGCAAGTGCAAGGGTCGCAGTGGGTCAGGGGGGAGGCCACAGGATGGATGCAGCAGCCCAGGACGTGATATCTGAGGTATTGGGGGCCTACCAACATACCCAAGACAGGTTGTCACAGATTGTGTCCACCCTGGAGCAAAGTCAGAGGGTGCAGCAGGAACACCAACAGGCCATGGAGCAGTGGAAAGAGCACAATGCCACAATAGCCACCATAGCAGGAGCACTGCTGCAGTTTGTCAAAAACCAGTCTGACACCCACACCGGACAAGAGGCCCCTACAACAGCCCTGGACAACCAGCATCAGATGACCCAAGCAGCAGAAACATCCCAGGAACTACCCTCCCAGGAAACCCAAGGGCCAACCATGTCACCCCAACAAGCTCCACAGCAGGTGCCCAAACATGCTCTCAGGCCAAGATATGGCACAGGAAACCCAGCTAAGAACAAGGCCCCCTCCAACAACTGACTCTGCTACAAATGCAAAGCAACCATCCCACCAATTCCCCAACAACACTTAGCTGAGGGCAATTTGAAGTACTGTTTGACAAAATTGACCCATCAATACTACCAACAAGGCTGCCACCATGTTGGTTTTGAGGACCCCCACCCTTACGACTCCCATCACTATAAATAGCACAATTCACTCACTTCTACCAATAAAACACATTTCACACCTGTAACACTGTCCCTGTCTTAAATTGTGAACAAAGTGAAGTATGGATGCAACTGGCAGAGAACAGCTTTATTGTCAATTCTGTGCATGATGGTAGTCCTGTGTGCCCAAATGGTGGCAAGGAGGGAATGCATATATTTTCAGTCAGAACAATGCAGAAGTGGGCCATGTATCGCCTATCATGACCAACCCCCCCATATGACAGAGCATACTGACAGTATTAGTCACTAACACCAATGACAGCCTTAAGTCCCACACAGTTATTGGAAGTAGAGTTGTATCAGTTGGTTCCTGGAAGTGATATCTTCCCCTTCCTCATCCTCACCATCACTCTCCTCACCTCTCTGAGGTAGCTGATCAGGTCCTATAGCACCCTCCACCTCCAAGAGGGGGATAGAATGTCTCACTGCCACGTTGTGCAGCATGCAGCAGGCCACCACTATTCTACACACCTTATCAGGCCCATAGGCCAGGGAACCCCCAGAGAAATGTAGACACCGGAATCTAGCCTTCAGGAGACCTATAGTTCGCTCTATTACCCTCCTAGTATGTCCATGGGCCTCATTGTAATTCCTCTCTGCATCCGTCCTGGGATTTCTCACTGGTGTCAGGAGCCAACGCAAGTTTGGATAGCCAGAATCATCTACAAAATGGTCCAATACAGACTCCTCATTATTATGTCGCTTAGTCAAATAGGCTGGTTTTCTGCAATGTGTCAGTTAGTGACAGGCAAACTTACCTATGATCCTCCCTCTGTCCTCTTGTAGTTGTTCCATCTTCTGTGGCACACTACTTTTTCCTTAACACAAATGCATCATGGACTGAACCTGGAAACATGGCATTCACCTGGGAAATGTACTGGTCTGCAGTACATACCAATTGGATGTTCATGGAGTGAAAGTTCTTCCTGTTTCTGTACATCTGTCCACTCACTCTTGGGGGGATGATTGCTATGTGTGTGCCATCGATGGCACCTATGACATGGGGAATGTTGGCAAAGGCATAGAAGTCAGACTTGATGGCAGGGAGGTCAATACTTTGGGGAAACCTCACATAGGATTGCAGATGTTGTACAAATGCATTCAGAAATCTTGTCAGTACCTGGCTGAACATTGGCTGTGAAAAACCAGCACCCATGCCCACTGTCACTTGAAATGAGCCTGTGGCCAGGAAATGGAGTGCGGAGAGCACCTGCACCTCAGTTGGAATGGCATGCTGATTACGATTTCCCGGAGATAGTGCAGGATCCAGTAATGCACAAAGGTCCTGAATAGATGCACGTGTGAGTCTGTAAGTGATTATGATCTGATGCTCCACCATGGTTACCATATCCACAAGTGGTCTGTACACCAATGGTGCCCTTCCTCGCCACAAGAGTCAGTACCTACGAGGGGTTACAAAAGGGAGTGATAAAAACATACATAGGCACACTTGTCATCATTTGTGCACAGCATTGTTCATTGCGGTGTCTCTTCAATAACTGCTACCTGACAGATATACATGTACATCACAATGAGGGAACAGAGTATTTCATGTGTGCTACAATACTGAATGGACAGAGGCCTAGGTGCTTCATGTGGCTAGTAGGGCCTGCATTGTGAGTATTAATTAATTGTAGATGCATAGGTGAAGGCAAAATGTCTGCCCACTGTTGTTCTGCCCTTCCGTTGTGGAAGTGACCTCATACTGCTAGCGGTTGACGTCACAGCGTAAGGCGGTGTTTACTGCTGTTCGCACCCTCATTGGTTAACATGGATGCCAATGGGGAATCCTGGCGTATCATGATCGACGCCGGCGGTGACAGTGCACACCGCCATGGAACGTACGTGCGTTCCTCATCGTTTGATCACTTGACTCCCTGATCTCGTGCGGACAGGTACTCCACTCTGTGTACTGCTGTGGACTGCCTCTGGCTATGGATGTGCCATGTGTTGCAGGGGAAAGGGTGCCGGCCTTCACCCAGGAAGAACTGGAGAAGCTAATGGACGGGGTCCTCCCCCTGTACGCAGAACTGTATGGACGGCCAGAGGTACAGGTGAGTCTGGGTTTCGGGGTCACTGTGTGTGTTTGAGATGGATGGTGTTGATTGCACGTATGTTTGCACCTCTAAGCCTGCATGGGCCATGGTGCATGGCATGCTGCTTGCGACTGTCCTGTATGTCTGAGAGTACTGTCCGTCTCATAGTGGACGATTAGCCAGCTGTTCCTATTGTGCAAGTGCCTGACCTCTGTGTCCCATTTCTGTGTCGCCCTTTTAGGTCAGCACCCACCAGAAGAGGGCACATTGGCATGCCATCGCCAAGGAGGTACGGACATTGGGGGTCTACAACCGGCAGAGCACCCACTGTAGAAAGAGGTGGGAGGACCTACGGCGCTGGGTGCGAAAGATCAGTGAAGCTCAGCTGGGGAAGTCCTCCCAATGTGGAAGGGGTGCCCGTCGGGCACTGACCCCCCTCATGCGACGGATCCTGGCAGTGGCGTACCCAAACCTGGATGGGTGCTTGAAGGCTGCACAGCAGTCACAAGGGGGTGAGTACTCATTGACCATACTTCAGTCTGGAAGGATGTCTGGGTGTGCAATAGGGCTCATGCTGCTCAGAGGCAGGGAATTTGACTGGTGTCCATCTACTGTATGTTCCCCAAAGGGTGTAGGGGTATCTCTGTCAGGTTTCACCTACTTCTACTCCATAGGTATTTCAGGGGATAGGTGTAGAGCAGTGTTCTGGTCAGTAGTCAGGTGCATGGCCATGGGCATAGTGAACGGTGCTGCCTGGTGGGTGTGTTTTCTGGGTGGGTGTATGTCTGGCCATTATGTACCTGCATTCAGCTATTTACAAGTGTCTCCCCTGTTTTGTCTCCCCATCCCTGTTCTCTTGTGTTGGTTTAGTACAGCATCAACATCAGGCGAGGGAGCTGAGGCACCGGCAAGTGGGAGGCAGCGGCCCACGGATCCTCAGAAACAGGGACAACCGACACCCAGGGAACCAGTGGGTGGGAGGGCGAGGGGACTTCCACGGGGAGGCTACTACCACAGGAGGTAGTGACTCAGAGAGCTCCTCCGATGGGGCCACCCGGCAGTGGCAGACCCTAGTGCACACACCACTACCGTGACATCTTCCGCCACCCCCATTCCATCACCGCCCTCCCTTCTGCTCCCCACCGAGTGGCCCGTGCCCACCCACTCAAAAAGGTGGCCTGCACCTTTGCCCCAGGCACCTCCTCCCCTGCCCCAGTCAGCCCTGCTGCCTTCACAGAGGAGGCTATTGACCTCTGAGAACCATCTCTGTAGGGCAGACAACCATCGTCAATGCCATCCAGGGGCTAGCATCAGAGGTGCAGCAGACAAATGCCTATCTGGATGGCATTCATGGTGCCGTATCTGCCCTACAGAGATCTTTTCAGGCTCTGGCCTCCTCTTGGACGGCAGCCAGTTTCCCTGGCCATTCTGTCCCCCCCCCAACCTCCTCTACCCCTTCCAGCACCCAACTCCCTTCACCAGTCCAAAGCACACATTCAGACACACTGACAAGCAGATCAACACACAAGAAGCACACTTCAAAACACAAGCACCATACATCCCACCACAAGCATTCACACAGCCAACAGACCCCTGCACACACAACGTCCACTTCCCCCAGTGTGCCCACCTCTTCCGCCTCCCTGTCTGTCGCTTCTATATCCACACCCTCATGCAGTGCACCTTCACTCACTGTTACTGCTCCTCTTCCTGCACTCACCACAATAGCAGACAGCCACACATGCACCCCATACACCACACCTGCACTCACCACCTCTACTGTATTGACACATGCAGCACACTCACCAGACTTGCAGACACCAATACAACATACATCCACATTAGCTGTCTGTCTTCTCCCACTGTGTCCACCCCCCACCTCCCAAGACACACAAACACACCAAGACACCCACCCATCAGACATCCACCACACCACAGCATACTGAGAAGTCACCTGCACCCACTCCACGCACCCCTGCACCACATACATCCACTCCCTCTGCCTCCACTCCCACACCCTCATCCACGCCCACCCCAATTGCTCCAAAGAAACTTTTCCTCTCCCGTGCTGACCTCTTCCAACCCACTGGCCCACCCCGTCTTGGCCCCAAATGTGCTCACCTCCTAGCCCTTTCCACTCCTTCCATATCACAGCCCACCCCTGTCCGCCTTTCACATTCCCGTTCCCCTTCCCCAGATAAGAAAAAGGCCCGGACCGAGCCTAGGCCATCCAGTTCCACCCGAGCCAAACAGCCCCCACCCCCTTCAAAGGAGAAGCCAACCCCCCCTCCACCCACCCAACGAAAGTCAAAGGCCCACCCCGTCGAAAATCCCCACCCCCACCACCCTCTGCCCCCCTTCTGTGAGGTGCCTGGATGCCAATATGGTGTCCCATTATGTGGATTACCAAGCACTTGTGGGAGTCAGTTTGGGCCCGTTGTGGCCCATGACAATTGTCATGATACGGACTGGCCATTGGCCCTGTTTGGACTGTTTGGCTCTGTGAGCTTGTGATTAAAGTTTCTGTGTGGCCTGTGTTTGGGCTGCATGCCGTTGAACTCTGGTTATTTGTTTCATTTTTTATGGGTGTGGGGCTTTTGTATGTACTATGGTCAAGTTGGATTAGGCTTGTGTCGGGTAAGTACCTCTTGCTGTGGGGTGAATGACTTGTGCTGCTGTGAAGGGTTGGGGGGTGTTGCAGGGTGGTTGGGTATGTAACTGTGCCCTTTCCTCCCTTGTTTCGTAGGTTGCGGTTCTTACCGTTGTCGTCTTCGTCGGTGGTCTCGGTCATGGAGGTATATGGCAAGGAGAAGGGCTGGCATGATCTGCTGCTCTCTATCCATGGCTGCTGCAGCATGTTCTGTGGGACTCCGGTGCGTGGTTCCTTATATTTGGTTCATTTCCACCTGGCGGCGGAATGGTGGTTCATAATTTGATGGGCAGGTTGGGCCTTTCCGACGGCCTGTGGGCGGACTCTGCCATCGTCGTCGGCACTCCTCTCCTGGCGGTGGGTGGTTCGCGGGAAGCGTGTGTTTCGTTTGGATCATTATTTGGCAGTCCAGACCGCTCCTCTGTTGGCGGTTTCTACCGCCACCGCCGGCGGAGCTGAACGGACCGACATGTTCATAATGAGGGCCTAAGCCTCTTTTATCGAAACAAACCAACCTGTGTAGCAAAATGCCTAATGTATCTGCAGTTTTCTTCCAGTTCTAATTGATGATAACCTTTATTCAAATCAAGTCAAGAAAAGATCTTGGCACAATTTAATTGCGTAACCATGACTGCAATGTGGGGCATTGGAAGTCGCTTTGTTCAATTGTTTTGATCGCTTTGCGCATGTCAATGCATATGTGCACAGCTCCTTCATGGTCCTCTTTAGGCACTACTACTTGGGAAAAAAACATGGCATTGGACCAGTGGAACATTCAATAATGTCACACTTAAGTAATTATTCAAGGTCTAATTCAACAGCTTCTTGTAAATGAAAAGCAACTCACCTATATCTCTGAGCAACAGGACAGACATCCTCATTATTATGCAGTTTTACTTTCATAGTCTTTAACTTCCCCAAACCATGAAACAATGAAGGAAATTGACTTAATATGTCATGATGTGCGTTCATGTTGTACTTCACTGAAATCAGTCCCATGTCTGCAGCTGTGTTGAAACTGAGCAAGCAGGCACGTGTTGCTGTACCTTGAAGTACATGGATCGATGCTTTGACCTCTGTTTTCTTATCTTTCCCTGTCACCATAAATGAACTCTACTCTTCATGGGTGTCGATGCAGCCCAAGTGTATATTTTTGTCTTTGACAATGTGGGCCATGGTAATGGAGACAGTTCATTGTACTTCTCTTCAGGTATTATATTTATTGAAGCACCGCTATTGATGATGAATGGTATTGAACATCCATCTACTTTCAGTGTAATCGTTGGACAGTGTTTGTATGATTTCATTATTTTAACATGTTGACTTTTCTTTGACTGACTTTTCTCCTCACAGGCAACCAGTCCGACATGTGAGGTAAGCATTGACATGGAACAATTTGTAAGGTACACATTGACATGGAACAATCACTTTCTTCACTTTCACTTAGTATTGAGGCTGAAGAACAGTTTGACAATGATTTAGATGACAATCAACTTTGTTTAGTATCAATTTGCCTCAACTGGTGTCACCGATTGGCCTTGTAGGGGCGATTCGAACATTGCTTCTGGAATGTTATGGCAGCTATTCTGCTTTCGGGCAGTGAAGCACTTGCCTTTTCCTTTACTCTGCACATCATCACAAAATTGTTCTCTTTACCACAGCTCCATCACTCATATAGACTTCTCACATTGTTCTGAGCCACCACCTGGCAGCTTTGATGGTGTGCCGCTTTAGGTATTGAACAGCTCAGTGAGCACAGCTCTGGTGCTTCTTCTTGGGTCTTCTTGCCCGGTGCTGAGGTTGCAATGGTCCACTTGTCAAAACTCAGGAAAGAGTAATAGAATTATACTTCCTTTTTCCTTATCCTGTCAGCCAGTGCTATTTGATATCTGCTAACTGTCTTTAACTGCACTTTGTGAACCTGGTTGAATCCACCTTCAGTGTTAATACTCTGTATATTGCATAACTTTATTTTGTGTGCAGTACATTTTTTTAGAATCTTGGTCATAGTCTCTTGACCAATGATGCGCAGACTTTTCCGTGAAGCTATCTTTTTATTCATATGTTTCACATGTACTGGCGTTGCGCTTTGACTCCACATACTCCAACCATCGACTCAGCACTTTGACAAAGGCACACATGGCACGTACGAAAAGTGTGCTTGAACCGTGGCAATCTCTTGAGGAGGACACTTTCTTCTTTGAGTTATTTATCCCCTCTCTCATTGCCAGACGTGGTGTCTTCCTCAGCCTTGTACTCGCTGAATGACTAGGCCAAACACAGAGCTGTAAATCATGTCTTTATTCCTATGTTTATACCTGTGAACTCCAACATTGTAAAGTAAGCTCTCTTGCATTCTATTCTAGCGATTACGTCACACACTGACACGGAATCCTCTGGGAGCCATAAAGGTTCTGTTCTAAATCATGCAAAACACTAGAAACGTGATTCATGCTTTCTGTAAATCATATATTTCAATAAACCTTCATGGTTTGATTCTAAAATGTTCTCTCTCCTTATTGCAGAGCACTGCGTCACATAACATTGCAGACAATCGCTCACACCCTGAAGTATCCTCTTATAAGTCTCTAGAATAGGACCACAAAACGTTTTCAATGATGTCCAGAACTTTTCAGATGCATCACACATTTCTGTACCACACCTTTATAGCAGACACTCCTCGACTACACCACAACCATACATTATCACTTATGGTTACCATCAGTGTTATGTTACAAACAGTTACTAGAGAGAGTTCTCTCTCTCTCCAGACTACAGGCATTGCTAGGTGTGCCGCTATTTCAAATTCTTCTCCTGTCACTGGGATAATTTTATTCGCCACATGGCTCCAAAGGATTCCAGTGTGGGGCACTCCCATACGGTATGCATGATTGTATCGTCCTGATCAGATCCCCAGAGTCATTTATTGTCACTTGTTACCCCGAAACCTCATCAATCATGTGGGTGTAATAAAGTTGACATGACATTTTTAGCTGAAATAACCTTAAGACTGCCCTGACTGACCTGTTGTGGGTACATGCACGCTTCCTACCAGTCATTATTCTCTTGTGCCCCCAAGTCCATTTCACATTTTGTTCTTAGCACTCTAAGTGTGACTAAAGACTTGGTTATGAGGATTTTATATAGCAAGGATATGGTGAGTTTCAGTAATAGACCCAAAAGTATCCAGTATGACATTGGGGAATCTTCTTTGACCTCTTAAAGTCTTGTGTAGTATTTCCACAATGATCTTTTGACCTGTAGGCATCTCTAGTAATGACAGCCTGGTAATTCAAACTCTCCTTGAAGTTCTCCCCTTCTTTCAAATTGAAACATAATAAGGCCCCATTAACAAAATCCATTGACCACTAATTTTTGTTGCTGTATTTGGAGAATCACATTGTGCACTCAGTATACATTCCAGTTGCAATAAATTCATTTTCCTTGAGGGGTACCTTCATGTGACCAGTCTGTTGGCACAGCTACTATAGGTAAGTGTTAATTTGTCATCAATGTGTAGGTTCATGTTTGCTAACAGTTTTCTTTCCTCAAAGAGAACATTTTTATTATTTATCGTTTCTTGTAGCACAATTGTGAGAATGCCGCAGTATGATAAGACCAATGATATCTCTTTGTGACCGCTAAAATAGCAAATCTTGTATTGCCCTGGTTGAGTTATTGACTTTCATTATTTAAAAATTATTTTTTATAGAAAACCTTGATTTAAATATTTCACTAATGCAGCCCTAAGCACCTAGTGTGGATGCATGTTTGAACTCTTTCAAAACCTTCTCAAATGTCATTTAAATGGTTATTATTACTTTTGTGACTATTTTCTCAAATCACAGGATGAAAATATATTCAAAGTTCGATGAAGGTTCAGATAATTTTGTGATGACAGCTTTTGACCGTTTCTGTGGTAATGGGCCATTTCCACTACCTAATGTAGACCATGGGAGACTGTACATTCTATACAATGTCACTGTATGATGTATTAGAATGCTGGGCTTCAGTTGATGCACAGCTCTGGAGCAGTAGGATGTACTTGGATGTATCTTCTCTGCATGGTGTATAGGGCTGTTAATAAAGAAGCTTACACATATGAACAAAGTGGAAATGGTTGTTACAGATTGGCGACGACGATGGAATGGTTGAAAAAGGTCGTATTTTCAGCCCCAACACTTGGCAACTGCATAAAATATTTTTGGAAAGAAGTTATATACAGGTTTGGAGATCGAATGGCAATAGTTTGTGAGACCCGCAGATTAGGTCTACAATCTAGTGAGCTGTCAGTGCAATCCGAAACTGAACCGACAATGCATTCCTAAATCTGCGTGTGCTGCTGTGTTGAACAGATTAAAAGGGTATTGACTGCTGAAATTTCATGTAGGTGACCTCATTAAATGCTGCGTGCTGCCATTTTGAAAAACTGCAGTGCCGAAAATGAGCTACAATTGGAGGTCAGATGATCGTCAGAGTGCCGTGCAACAGGCGTTGAACAGTCGACGAGCTTCAATTGGATGGTGGATGATCGTCGGAGTGCTGTGCAGCAGGCAGTGACTGGTCATAAGATATTATAGTCAAATGGACATGCACTGCATTTACTGACATATTTTTCATGTATTTCATATGTGAGTTCTCATCTGACATAAATTTCATGCATGTTGAGTGTGGTCTGAAGATAAAGGAATATGGAGTAAAACACGCAGCCTATCATTCAGTTCAATTGAGCATACTGTCTGGAAGGAGCACTGCGGCATTCAAGCTCCTTAGAGCATAAATTTCTGACTGAATTTAAAGGGAACTATTTTATAAAAGCACAGTGTGTAGACAGTGGTTAGTTAATTGCAAGGGGTTACCTACTTAAGGAAAAATTTGTGCTCTGAATTCATTGAATTTGTCCGCACCACAGGCCTTCCTTCCTGCTAAGGGTGAACCTATGAGGAGAGGGCCGGAATGGAAGGAATATTTTTGCAATTAAATTGAGACATTTAAGGAGGAAGAGTTTTCTCCAGAAAAGAAAAAGAAAATATGATTGCATTGCAGTGGGTCCAGGTGGATTAGAAATGTATAATAAAATGGATAAGAGAAGGCAAAAAGGTGTAAGTGATGTGTTCACACATGTGTTGGAGGATCTAGATGCCCATTTTCCCTCTGTAGTGTGCTTAGCTGTGGACTAATGTACATTTTCCCAGTGCAAACAAGAAAAATCTGAAACTGTAGAGGAGTATGTGTAAGCGCTTAAGGAACTAGCCAAAACATGTAGATTTGGGGTCTTATAAGAGGAGTTCATCTGTGACCAAATCACAATGCATGCTAGTAATCCCAATATACAAAACAAACTGTGGGCTAATGGAGAAGCTCCATTGAAAGATGTAATTGCTCTAATAAACAAAGCAGAACTTATGGGCAGGTGTGCAAAGGCCACTGTTGTTGAGTCACAAGATTTAAAACAGATTAATTGATTAAAGCAGAAAAAAATTAAAGGTATCTATTCCACAAAAGCAACACACAAGTTGGGCGATGGTAAAACAAAAAACAAATCTAATGACAGTGTTGAGCAAAATAAATGTTATCATTGTGACAGTCTAGATCATTTAGCATTCTAGAGGAAATGCCTTGCTAAGAACCAAGGGCCAGATGTATCAAGCTGTTTTGCGATAGCAAACAGCTCAATGGGCCGTTTGCGATCACAAAAACTGTATTTTGGTATGTATCAAATCTAATTTGTGATTCAGTAACTTGTTACCGAATCGCAAATTGGATTTGCGAATACATACCGATTCGGTATTAGGAAGGGCCATTTCCAGGGCGTCCCTTCCTAATACCGAATCGCACAGGTATGTATGATTGTTTTGTGACCATGAATGTGGTTGTAAAACAATCGAAGTTACCACCGATTTCAAATTGGTGTTAACCCATTCACAAAGCGGAACGGGTCCCCAAGGGACACCTTCCCCTTTGTAAATGCATGTAAAAATTGTTTTAAGAGCAGGCAGTGGTCCCATGGCCCACTGCTTACTCTTAAAAAATTAAAAGAAAAGTTTTCATTTTTCTTTTTTAAATGCATCCCGTTTTCCTTTCAGGAAAACGAGCTACATACAAAAAAAAATATTGCTTTATTGAAAAGCAATCACAGACATGGTGGTCTGCTGAGCCCAGCAGGCCACCATCCCTGTGATTGTAGCCATTCGCAATGGGTCACAAATTGCGACCTACATCATGAATATTAATGAGGTAGGTCCATTTGCAAGCTCTTGCAAATCGCTATATGAAACTCCTGGAGTTTCATGCATTCAAATAGCGATTACTTATTTGCGATTTGCAATGAATCGCATTTGGTAATTGCTAATGGACAACTTGATACATCAGGCCCTAAAAGTGTTCAATATGTGGGATTTTGGGGCACTATGTGAGAGTATGAAGAAACTAAATGAGCAGTAAAGCAAAGTACATTCAGGAGGAAGACAAATCTCAATCTAAATAAGGATCAGCAAGATACAGATGCAGATACAAGCAGAGTTTTTTGTATTGAATAAGACATTCTTGATGTTGGACATGTCACAAGGGAAAAATCTGTGTGAGAGCTTACAATAGGAGGTGTTTAGGTGAGCATGGTTGTGGATTCTGGATCACCGTTCACTATTATCAAAAAGAGTATGTAGGATGACAAATTTGTAAAGGAATTGGGTGATCAATTGGAGGTTCCTGATGTAAAAGAGGTTATACTGGTGAAAGAATGATCTAACTGGTTACCGGACACTAGAGTTTGTATTTAAAGAAAGAAAGGTGGTGTGCAAATTGTATATAGCGCAAAAAGGTCCATCTGTGCTTTGATGGCTTAACCTTGGGGATTTGGGAATACTTTTTGATCCCCATAGTTTAGAGCCGGTATTATCAGTAACTAGTGATGATGATAGTAAGGATATGAAGCACATGTTGGAAGAATATCTCAAAGTATTTTCAGGGAAAGTAGGGCTGTTGAATTATTTCTGCCTTGAAATTGAACTAAAGGAAGGTGCTAAGCCATGCCTTCACAATTTTAGTCATGTTCAATTTTCTATTAGAGATGAGGTATCTCAAGAATTAAAAAGATTGGTTCAGGATAGTACAATTGAACAGGTGGAGTCTGCTGAATGGGTGTCTCCTTTGGTAGTAATTAGACGCGCCAACAGCAAAGTTAGGCTGTGTGTAGATTTACGAGAATTTAATAAGAACTTAATGATTTATCAATATACCGTGCCAAAAATGAAATAAACGTTTGCGAATACAAGAGAAATGAATTGGTTTTCCATGTTAGATTTCAAATCTGCTTATCGTCAGTTGATGTTACATCCTCATATTAAAAAATTGACAACGTTTATCACACCTTTAGGGTGCTTTCAATTTCCGCGAGTACCTTTTGGATTGGCATCAGCAGCAGCAATGTTTTAAAGACTGATGAGTAATTTATTTGAGGACATTAGGGGTGTTAAGATTTTACAGGCTGATTGTTAGACTTTCCATCCTTGGCATGGTCTCCCCAAACTTTTTGCCTGTTTCCCAGATTGTTGATGTGTGCTGGACTCTGTCTTTGCTGTTTTTGTTACTCTGGGCACTTTACCACTGCTATCCAATGCTAAAGTGCAGTGCTCCTGTATAAAATGTGCATGCGATTGGCTTTCCATGATTGGCATGTTTGATTTACTGGTAAGTCCCTAGTACAGTGCACTAGAGGTGCCCAGGGCCTGTACATCAAATGCTACTAGTAAGCCTGCAGCACTGGTGGTGCCACCCACGTTAGTAGCCCTGCAAACATGGCTCAGACCTGCCACTGCAGCGTCTGTGTGTGCAGATTTTAACTGCCAATTTGACTTGGCAAGTGTACCCACCTGCCAGGCCTAAACCTTCCCTTTTCTTACATGCACGACACCCCTAAGGTAGGCCCTAGGTAGCCCCATGGGCAGGGTGCTATGTATGTTTAAGGTAGGGCATATACTAATGTGCTAAATTTAGTTTTCACTGTCGCTCTCATAGGTTAACATGAGGGCTACCTTTAAAAATGATTAACGCGTTGATTCCCTTTTAGAGCAGAAAGACCTGTGGAGTTTGGGTCCTCTGAGCTCACAATTTAAAAATACATCTTTTAGTAAGTTGGTTTTCAGATTGTGTGTTTGAAAATGCCACTTTTAGAAAGTGGGCATTTTCTTGCTTACATCATTCTGTGACTCTGTCTGTTTGTGGATTCCTTGTCTGGGTCAGTTTGACAGTTGGACTGTTTGCACCTCTCTCTAAACAGTGACACAAAGGGAGCTGGGGTGTGGCCTGAATATCCTGATGAGCCATCTGTGCTAGTGCTGAGGGGAGGAGTGGTCACTTACACCTCAAAGGGCTGTGCCTGCCCTCACACAATACAGTCTCCAAACCCCTGGTGTGTGTCTGGGACATGGCCTGGGAAAGGCAGGATTTCACAAACAAGAGAGACTTTCCTTTGAAGTAAGCCTACTCCAAAGGGCAAAATGGGTATAAGAAGGGTTCCCAAACCCACAAACTTTAGACCACTTCTGGACATCAAGAGGAACCTCTGCCTGGAGAAGAGCTGAAGAGCTGAGGCGAAGTTCTGCTCTGCCTGAGACTGTGCTTTGTGGAGCTATCCTGCAGTCGCTGCTTCTGCCTGTGCAAGAGGAGAAAGACTGGACTTTGTGTGGCTTCCTGCTTGTGAAGAAATCTCCAAGGGCTTGTCCTGAGCTTGCCTCCTGTTGTTGAAGTCTCAGGGCCGTCAAAGACTTCTCCTGCCAGCACCTGGACTCTCTGGTGAGACTCCTGCCCTGCCCAGTGGCGCCCTATCCATTTCCTGGGGCCTTGGAAGGAAGTTGGCAGACCAATACTGAAAATCCACAGACAGACCGCGTGCGGAGAAAAATTGTACACACCTTCTGAGACGCGGCTGAAAAACGATGCACCGCCGGCTTTGCGGCAGAAATCGATGCTCCACCGGCATTGTGGTTGGAAAATCGACGCACGGAGCTGGAAGAACGATATGCAACACCCGCTGACGGAGGCTGTTAACGTCGCAACCCACACTGTGCGGTTTTGCTGATACCGTGCAGCAGGATTTTCGACGCAAACCTTGCTGGGCGCGAAAAAAATTACGCAACACCTGCCCGGACCCGAGTGCTGCCCAGATCGACGCATCCCACCCCTGTGAGAAGGAGAAACAACACATGGTCTCGCTTGCGGGTGAGAAATTGACGCACCACTTACCTTTTTCAATGCACCCTCGCCTGTGCATGTTATTTTGACACTATCCAGGTACTTTTCAATGCTGACAGTGTTTTACTGTTTACTAAAGGATTTAAGACTCTTTTTGCTTTTTAATTATTAACTTAACGTGTGTATGTTGGTTTTTATTTTCGTTTTGGTCTTGTTTTGTTTAGATAAATATTTGCTTTTTTTTAAACCTGTGTGGTGTCATTTTGTAATGTTTTCATTAAGTTACTGTGGGCCAGATGTAGCAAACGTTTGCGAGTCGCAAATGGCCCGAATCGCTATTTGCGACTCCGCAAAATCAGAAATGGGATGCAAAAATCCCATTACCGACTCGCAAAAAGCGATGCGAGCCGTTACCGACTCGCAAAATGTCCGACCCCATTTTGCGACCCGCAAATAGGAAGTCGCAATTTGCGAGTCGCAAACCATATGCAATTGCAACTCGCAAATTGCGACTAGTCGCAAAAAGCCCAGTTTGCATGTCCCATTTACCACTAACTCAGAGCAGGTGGTAATCATTACCAAAGTATAAAAGGAGACCCAGAAGGCATCTGGGTTACTCAAGATGGCGGAGATATACCTGATAGCAGTGAGGAGGAGAGTCCACGCAGCCCAGCAGAGGAGGAGGAGGAGCCAGAGACAGGAGAAGATTTACAGAACAAGGCAGACTCTTTTTCAGCAAACTGAGGAAGAAATCTATGACAAATACAGACTTAGCAGCGCAGCTATACTAGAATTAATTTTATTACTCAAACCACAGCTAGAACGCCAGACGCTGCACGGCTGCGCCATCCCTACGCATGTGCAAGTGCTATGCTCACTGCACCTCTTGGCCTCGGGGAGCTATCAGGGGGTCATTGCTGTGGCAGGTGGGGTATCCGAAAAGTGCACTATCAAGGTTCCTCGGGGCATTCCTAGATGCCATACTCACACACAGGTCTCACTACATATACCTACACAGGAATGAGGCAGAAATTAACAGTACCAAGTTGGACTTTTACCGGATTGCCAACTTTCCCCATGTCATAGGGTGTGTAGATGGGACACATATTCAAATATGCCCTCCTGCAAACCTGGAATATCTGTTGCGCAACAGCAAGTGTACCCACTCACTCAATATTCAGGTTGTTTGTGACGCCCATTATGTCATCACTGACATTGTAGCGAAATTTCCAGGCAGTACTCATGACTCCTACATTTTTAGGCACAGTGGGATACACCAACGCCTGGAACGTGGGGAGTTTGGAGACGGATACCTCCTAGGTAGAGCTGCATACACCTTGTAGACATACACACAGATCAATGTGCACACCAACCAGGACTTTCTAACAGTGTACTGTTTGTGCCCAACAGGTGACAGTGCATATGCACTACGGCCATGGATAATGACTCCGTACTTAACACCCAGCAATGAATGTGAGAGACGATACAACAGTGCACATAAGAGGACCAGGAACCTGATTGAACGCACCTTTGGATTGCTGAAAGCACGGTTCAGATGCCTCCACCGAAGTGGAGGTGCCCTCCAGTATACCCCCATAACGGCATTCAAAATTGTTGTCGCATGCGCTATCCTGCACAACATTGCCACCCGACGTGGGCTACCTCTCACCCCTGCAGACCCAGATTCTGAGGATGAAGAGCAAGAGCAACCACATCGCCATCATGGGGATCGGAGCATCGCAAATCAAGGCAGACTGTGACGGCAACACATCGCAACCCAATACTTTGGAAGGTACGTGTCAACTTCAACCATACTCACCTATTGACCAAACACTCCATTTGTTAAGTGGGACAATAAAATTATTTCATATGTGCAGAAATTTAACTATTTACAATGACAAACTGTTCAGGGAGTTCAGAAAGCCAACCTGGCATGGGGCACATTGCCATCATGTGCCCCAACATCCCGGACAGTGTTTAGTTTATGGCCTACGGCGGCCTCTGCCAGCCTGGCTGGTCCCAGGTTGTTCAGCAGTGCTCTGCCTCGTACTCCCACTCCGGAGCACCCTGGTGTCACCAGCAGAGACACTGCTCACAGTGGAGCCCTCTTCGCTGTCCTGTGGGGTGTCCCCTGTACCCCTGGACACATGCCGTGCCTCCATGAGGTCGATCACATGGGTGATACGGCCCAGGCCTCTTGCCACATCACCTGCAAAGTGGCCCATTTCCACCTGGAGGCCGACTGTTCTTCTTGACAGCCCAGTGGTGTTGACTGCCAGTCTGCAAATTGAGGAGGCCATCCTGTCCAGCCTCTGGAGCAGCTGGCGGTCCCTGCGCCGCCCACCCTCGCTCTGTGACAGCAGTCCAGCCACCAGTTCACGCATGGACAGGGCTAGGTCCCCAGTGTTGTTGCCTATTACGTCCAGTTGTGCATGGAGCTGCTGCATGCTGTTCTCATTGCTCCTTACAAAGCGGTGCAGAACCCCACTAATCCTCCCTAACATTTGGTTCTGCAGGCGCTGACCACGTAGCAGTTGTGCCTCTGTCATGGTGGTGGATGGACGCCCTGACTCGGCCTGCAGCCCTGCTCTCCTCAACCTGCGTCGCCTGCGCAGCGGTGGATGCCCTGTGAGATGTGCTGTGGCACTCCTGGCTGTTGCTGGTGCAGCCTCCGGAACCACTGTTGCAGCAGGTGTTGTCATCAAGGGGATGGTGTTGGTGGTGCAGGTGGGAGTGGTGGCTGCTCCTGTGCTTTCCTCATGGGGCTGGCTGACTGTTGGCACCTGGCTGCTGTGGCTGGTGGTGGGGTCTTGTGGGAGACCTGTGGGACATGGGGAACAGACTGTCAGTGTCTACTATCTGTTGCACACTTCCTAATAAACATTTGCCTATTGACTGCCTACTTGACTACATTGCCCATAATGCATCATGCTGGTATATGCTACCCTGAAATGGAGCTATCTTGGTTTTGCATGCCCCTGTGTACATGGTGGGTGGGGGTATGGCATTGATGGGGGTACAGGCATATCACCTGGTACTCACCGGTTGATGTCCTGGGCTCAGAGGTGTCCAGATCTCCGAATCCTGTTACAGCCTCCTGCTCCAGGGTCTCCTCCACCCTTTCCTCCAGGGGTGTGGGTGGTGGTATGGATGATGGTCCCCCTCCTGTGCCTCTCATCTCCCGGAGCCTTTCTGCCACCCTCTCCTTGGTCCGGGAGTGGAGGTCATACCACCTCTTCTTTATCTCATCGACACTCCTGTGGCTGACCCCCAGGGAGTTCACCTTTTCCTGAATATCCTGCCAAATTCTTTTTTTAGTAGAGTCTGGCACATTGAGGGGTGCCTTCCCAAATAGCTCATCATGGTGCTGACAGCATTCCTCTGTCAGCACCTCCAGCTCCTTCTCAGCAAATTTCAATTTCCTCTTTCTGGGAGTGTCAGCCATTGTTGCTGTTGCTCTGTTTGCAGTTCTGCTGTTAAAAAGGGTGTGGTCCTCCCTCCTCCCAGGTGTATTTGTAAACTTCCTGGCTGTGATGTCATCATCATATGCCAGGAAGTGTTTCCAGAGTGTTCTGGAGTGGTTTCTGGAGTGTTCTGCAGCACCTGCAATCAATTTTCATGATAATCGCAATTTGCGACACCCACTCGCAAATTGCGTGTCCGTTTTTTGCGCGGTCGCAAAAAGCGACATCGCAGACAGCGGACTCGCTATCTGCGTTGCGACTCCGGGTGCGAGTCGCAATTTGTCCCCGAAAGTTGTACCTGCATTCCTATTAGCGACACGCAAATTGCGAGTCGCACATGCTCGCAAATTGCGAGTCGCTAATTTTTTGGTACCTACATCTGGCCCTGTGTGTGTTAGTACAAATACTTTACACCTAGCACTCTGAAGTTAAGCCTGCCTGCTCATGCCAAGCTACCAAGGGGGTGAGCGGGGGTTAGCTAAAGGTGATTCACCTTTACCCTGACTAGAGTGAGGGTCCTTGCTTGGACAGTGGGTAACCTGACTGCCAACCAAAGACCCCATTTCTAACAAAGATGTATTAATTAGTGGAAAAACTAAAGAGGAGCACAATGTGAAATTGAAGAAAGTGTTGGAAATTTTTCAGAACAATGAGCTTAAGGTAGAATATGGGAAATGCAAATTTGCAATGAGAGAAGTAAACTATCTAGGGCATAGCATAAGCGGAAAAGGAATAAAACCCTAAAAAGCTTTAGGGGCACATTTATGAGCCACTAGCGCCACTGGAACATCACTTTTTGTGATGCTTGGGTGGCGCTATGCCGTGCACCATATTTACAAAGTGGTGTTAAGCCACTTTTTCTGGCTTAGCGCCACCTTGTAAATACAGCCTCTTCACATGCGGCACTTTGTGTGGAGGGGCGTGCACTGGGTGTTGCTGTGGGCATGCTCCAGCAACACCCATTGCATTTTGATGCTGCCTTAGATTTATGAGTTTTCGTAAACCTGAGGCAGCGCCAAAATCTAATGCCACCCAAGGGGTGACATTAGAGTGGCACAACGAGGAGAAACTATTTAATTTCTCCTTGTTTCTTGCTCTTTCTATGTGTGCTGCATTTTGCAACACGCATAGAAAGAGCAAATCACCCTTTAACACCTTCCTGAACCAAATATCTCCCCCTCAACGCAGCCATCCTTGCACTATGATGCAAGGGTGGCTGCATTGGCAAACGGCAGCAAATTTTGTGCCAGCGCGGGGGAAACACAGGGGTGCGCCGTATTCTAGTAAATACAGTGCATCCCTACATTTTGAAAATGATGGTACGCGACACGGCCAAATTTGGAGCAGCATCTTACACCCTCACTTTCAATTAAATCTGGCCCCTTAGTATATGCTGTCCTGCTTTGCTTCAGACTGAGAATGAGCATAGCTAAAGGATGATAAGAATGCAGCACTTTTAGTCTGAGTAATTCATTTATTATGGCACTTCCCAGGTTTCAAATACAGATATATGAAAAACTAATGTGAGCACTTAATTTGAATGCAGCAGCACATGTGCAGCTACTAAAAGAATCACCTCAATTGGATAATAATAATTTTTAAAAATGGAATCCATCAACAATCAATGTATATGCAGTGACTACATAAATGTATTCATGCACACGGTAAAGCTAGATATTAAGAATTAAAAATGCATCACCATGGGGATCGAATCCAACAGAATACTTGTCTGCCAACATCAAGCTGTGGAACCCGGAACAGCTGATACAGGAGGAATTTCCCCAGTGGGGCTCTGATCTTCCTGAGCAATGCATCCACCCTCAGGAAAGAGTTTCTTCTACTTCAGTGTCAAGCTTCCCATCCTTATATATCTTAAACAAACTTAAGAGGAAGATTCTACAAACCCTTCTCCTGGTCGAGTAAGTTGGGAAAATTTGCTTTCAACTCTCATCCTTTCCTGTCTTTCTTCACTTTGACCAAAGACCCTATTTCAATTAGTACTGTGTTACCCTGTTTTTTGTTGTACCAATCTTTGTATGCTTGTTTAGCTGCCAAACATGTCTTTTTTACATTTAAGGAGACCACTCTGCTACTCTGTTTGCCGGTAACCAGGCTACATCTTTACTAATAGGTTCACTTCCTCTAATTATCATAAAAGGACATTTACCAATACTGTTATTAGGTATTAATCTGCAGGCCCATATCATTTTCTTCACTTCCATTTAGAAACCACCACATACAGCTAATTGTAAAGCACACTTTATGACACATTTAAAGCGTTCCACTAAACTGTTCCCTTCGGGATGATACACTGAAATGATTTTATGACTAATACCATTTCTTTTGAAAAAAGGTTTGAATGCCTCAGCCACAAATTGCTGACCATTGTCAAATACAATACACTTAGCTACCCCTTTGATTAACATTTTGTCTAAAAATTGTATAAAACATTCAGAATCTGCTTTATCCACTATTTCTATTTCTGGCTATTTTGAAAAGTGGTCCATCATATGATATTATACTTTTTTTGTGTTTCTCATTCTGGCACTACGAGGCCTGCAAAAAGGGCACAGTGAAATTTAACACTGCGCCATTGTTGGCGTGATTTTTAAGGCCTGCTCAAAGCAGGTGTTAAATGACGCTCCCATTAAAACTTATTGGCCTCCTTGCAGTTTGCTACACAGGCATCAACATTTTTGATGCTAGTATAGCAAAGCGCCACAATAGCATAAAAAATGTTGAAGCTATTGGATTAACGACCACCATGATGCATCGTATTACAAATACAGCGCAACTATGGTGTCGTTAGGTGGCAGTGAGGGGGGAATTTCTTTTTTTTTAAATCTATTCCATTGCATTTTTAAACTCCTGTAAGACCAAGTTAGAGTGAACAGGACAGTCAGAGGTTACGGTGCTTTAGCTTTGACAACTGCAATCATAAACCACAGATGTACAGGGCCCACTGTTCGACGAGACCCCAGTTTGGATTACCAAGTACTCCTTGTTAGTACTTATGGCAGCTAGACAGAACAGTAGGAGGCTATGAGAGTAACACCTTCAGAGCACAGTAAATCAACAGTCTCTTATAACCATTAAAAAGTTCCCTTTCTAAAAATGAGAAGTACTTGAATACACATAAATATAATATTACACATACAATAGGCATCTACAAAGAAATACGTGTTCTTTAGCTCCTTCGTAGCCAGAGATGTGACTCCAAACATTATTATGGTGCCTATGCACTAAGCAATGTAGCTAATTTTAATGTTGGAGTCTATGGCTAATGTAAGTGTTTCGAAGTGCTTGCAATCAGTGTCCAAATTCTTGAGCAAGGAACCAGATTGACTTTGAGAGCATGGAGCCAGACTCACATATAGTTGACCATTTACTTCAGTGGAGGCAATTCACACAGGGTGCCTTTGAGTACGACATCCAGCAGTCAAAAGTGGAGTACATGATCTCATCATTCACAAGATACAGTTTGATGTGGCCACCAGTGAGGTTGCTACACTTCAGATGAAAATGTACCTAAGGGTTTGCGCTGGGATGAGTATTGCTACTGTTCAAAATTGAATATTTCAGTGCTCTCTCACTCTGGGACCAACATCCCCTCAGTGCTCCACAGTTGGAGGGCATATTCACACCCCATTTCCTTTTTAAAAGCAGAAGTAAAACACGTTTTGTGTATTTGCCATAAAAATTACAGTGCAGCATGGATTGCCTGGACTTGCCATCAGATGTGAAAACAATATCATGTAGGTTGCTCGCATATCCCAATAATAAACACAACACAAATGTAACTGTGTCTGCTCAAAATATTAACGAGCATTCCCAGCGTTCATGAGTACGCCATAGATAATTTGTGTTTGAGTTAGATAAAGAAAGACTCCGGTAAGCTGCGACACAGGGTTTACTCACTCCCACAATGAATACTTGAAAGCACTAAAAATTCATATAAGGCTTGACTAACATTCTTTTTACTTTAAGGTTTCACAGAATTCTGGCTCAACAAATGCATACTGCATGCCAATTTTAGAGTATTGACATGCAGTATTGACATGCAGTATGCATCCCATGAATATCATATGTTAACAAAAACGGTCTTCTAGATAGGGTAAGCCCAGGTTCTCATGACAGATTGTGCTACGGGTGGATATAGGGGCTAAGAGAATTCTCCTGCAAAAATGATTTTCTTCCCGCTGAATGGCTTTGCATTTCGAGATGCCCCATACCTCAGCCCCATAAGTTGCAGTCACAACGCATTGCAACCTGTGGATCTGTAATAGAGGGGCAAGCGAACCTCCACCCAGTGGTTGCAGAAGACTCCATGACATCCCAGTTGCTTTCAATAAGTTGGCCCTACAGTGCACAACGTTCTGTATCCATGACCCTGTGGCAGCAAAAATGATTCCTAAATTTAAAAAAGTGCTCATGCAGCTGAGGCTATTGGTGCCTACAGTAAGAGTAGCAAGCTGTTTACATTTCGACCCTCAAGCAATAATATGTGACTTGAAAAAGTTAGTCTGTAAGTCTAGGGCAGCGATGAAGTCCAGAAAAGCATGAACCAGAAGGCACAGGGCTGTAAGTGTGCACGCCATGAGCACTGTGTCATCTGAATATAAAAGTGTGGGCAACAGCATACCTCTAATACTGGGTACATCCAGGGTGATGGTAGTTAAAATGAGACAAAGTTGATTTATGTAGAAAATAAATAAAAGGGGAGCCAGCATGCACTCCTTTCTCACACCCCACCAGACATCTATGTCACCTGTAACCTCCCCTGAAGTGCTGATTCTGACTGTTGCCTTCAGGTCTCTATGCACATGGGCTAAAAAGAGCAGTAGTGTTTCATCCAACCCTGAGAGATCATAATTTGCAATAACTTGGAACAGTTAACACAGTCAAATGCTAAGGTCAAGTCCATAAATGCTAAATAGAATGGGGAAGGTTTGACAACAGTGTATTTGCTGAGTATTAAATTCAAATGTAGGCATTGCTCAATTGCCCCCACTTTGTTCTGTATGTCAGTTTGCTGACGACATCATAACGGTTATTAATCTATTTCAATATTCTTTTGTCAATAGATGTGAATTTGTGCTCAGGACACACAGATGTGGCAATAGACTCTGTAATTTATTAATAAAAATTCCATTTTACTGCACACACAATACATTGAATCTTAACTATTTCTCTCCTAAGAACGTACACACAGGGCATTCATAATTTCCTGGATATACTCCATGCCATGCTTTAAACTGCCATACATATGTTAGCGCGCCTAGTCCTTAGTAAGTAAACCTACAAGGGAATGCGTATAGGTCAATGAACCTTTTGGATCGCATGGAGTATCCTAGTCAAGCGGTAACCAATGGATCAACAATATACATTCAATCAATATGAAAACACCCAGAAAAAGCCCTATCTAATAAGAAATTACCCTCACTCTTATCAAAAGTAAATCGTTTTATTCCCTATTAGTTACAATTCTAATCAAAACCTTTATTTCGACTTTATTGTTAATTAAACTTTATTAGCATCATTAATCACCAAGGGTTATTGATAAGCAAAAACGAGTATCAACATAAGTCAGCAATTTCTTTAACATTTTGAATAATTCAGCCGTGCAAGTCAGTCAGTCTACTGTCACCGTTAAGTCACCCTTTGTCAGCCTACCTAGCCGCAAATTAGCATCAGCATGTGGGTCTTTATGCGAAAAACCATTTGAACAAAAATCATTAATTTGGAAAAATCTATCTAAAAGAGAAAAACATTTAAAACAACGCAGTTGGTACCTAGAAGAAAAAGCACACGTTAGCCAGTCTCATTTTATAGCTACCTATCCAAGATAGATCAGCATTGAGTCAGTCTTCATCTCCAGGTCATCAGCTATCAGCAAGTATCAGGCTCACAGAGAGTAAGCCCAATTATCAGCACTGCGGACAGCATCTCCTGACGTCATCAACTTTCGCCTCTCCGCTCTCTGCTCTCTCCTCTTGTCATGACTTTTTATTAGGGTCCCTCAGTCCGTCCCAGAAATTGCTAATTGGTCAACCTTATCTGGGGTTATGATTCTAACCTATAGTTTTTGTTTACCACTTGTTTACATCGGTTCAAGCATCAAGTTCCATTAATATGATTGGTCCTTCTGTCGATGAGAACATCATCCGGCTCTTCAGGTAACAAAATTGTTGCCCACAGTCTTTTAGTCAGTGCTTCTATTGTTCGAGTCCTGAGAAAGTATGTTTGGCCTACTCCACACATAATTGTATCAAATTGTCTTCATCATTTTTCCTGTTCTCTGGTACATTTGCAGAAAATTCTAGCAGAGTCTGTCTTAACTTTGTGCGGTTCAAGGTCCTTCTCTCCAGTTCCAGTCTGCGGCAGCTCATCGCGTCTTCACATTTTAGCAAGCAAGGTCCAGCGCCGACCAGGCCTCTAGTTCGGCTAAGTTAAGAATATGATGCATCATAAAACATAGATTATACCATCAATTATGACATATTAATACATAATTTTTATATTTTCACATTATTTTAGTACTGTTAACACACATGGTGACCACTCCCCATGGGCACATTTTACTCATTACACGTTATTTTCAATTATCAATATTTCTCATTAGTATGTATACGCAAATCATTAGCAATTTCTCATATTAGCATATCTGCTCCAACAGTCCCTCCTCTGATGACTAAATATGTAATCACACCTTTCCCTGTCAGTCATTTTACAAATTACTTTCAGCTACATTTAGATTTTGTCTCCTTACATTTTCCCTATACATTCTTCTTCTGGGTTGTTCTTCCCTCCTCTGATCATTTTTAGCCTTTTTTAATTTATTTTTCTGCCACATTTTACATGCCCCTCAGAATCCTAATAGAGCAATGACCACAATTAATATTCCTTGGATAATTTTCCACAATATCCCACCCCAAATTAGACTAAACCAATTTCTCACAGTAACAAATCGATTTCTGACGTTTTCACAAACTCCTGGTTCTTTCAGCTCTTTCAAATCCTTACTTGCATTAGTTAAATTAGTAAGCAAATCTTTTATCTCCTCACTTTCAGGTATATTTGAGCAGCAGTGCCTTGCAGTAATCATTTTACAGACTCCTCCGTACTTTGCCAATATTATGTCTAAAGAAAGCCTATTTTGAAGCGTCATAGCTCTATCCGTAGCTAATTCAGTATTTAGTAAGAGTATGGCTCCTGTAACATTAGTTAACATGTTATCCACTATAGTTGATAATTTTCGTATCTTATTTGCATTCAATATAACTCCTACAGAAGGAATTATTGCTCCAAAAATATCCCCTACAATTGCAGAGGCTGTTTCTCTTCTTTGTCTCATCTGGTGTAATTCAGTCATTTTCGGTATCTTTTTCAATTCATCCATTTGATAAATCTTAGGAAAAACTATCCCCAAGTAACATGTCCCATACCATCCTCTAGGAAGACGGTAATAAGCACTAAGGGCCAGATGTAGCAAAGGTTTTTACCCATTCTGTGTCTATGGGAAAAAGTGTTCGTACATATGGCCCTAAGTCCACAAATACAATAAATTCCAAGAATCACAGGGTCTGCACCATTCAACATAAATGTCCATTTACTCTAAAACAAAAACACATGTCTACATTCACTCGTTCCCACAAATAAAGTGTCAGTGTGTGATTTTGGCCTATATATACAAAGCTTCCCTACATGAAATGCATCTAAGGCTAATTTCCCTTGTGTTTTAATAGCAGTGTAAACATAATCATTTTTGTAAGTCCTTTTCTCTAACCCTTTCTCTAGTTTCTCTTTCAGTACTTTTCTCCGGTCGTCAGTATGCCCAATAAAGGTCTTTTCCATAGGTGTTATTAAGCTAAGCAAGTTAAATTGTTACGATGCACATAGCTGTGCCAAAGGTCAGGGTTGGCTCAAAGAATCCTCTAACTAATACTATATCATGATCTTTAGCTATCTTACTCAAATATCTAATTATAGGAACAAAAGAAAACACTACATCATAATTAGAATAAAAATATTGAATATACTCCTGATTATAGAATTGAGTTAGTAGCAAACTACATGTTATACCATAAGTCAGAGGTAGACTATGGTAAGTGACCCCTTCTTCCACAGAGGAAGGTATTTGTGTACTTACAAGGCAATCCCTCACATCCATTGTTTCCAAATACTCACTCAACAAACGATAAAAGACATTAGAAGACAGCTCTCCCCTGGCGTTCGTATAATCATGCAAATATTGCTTGTCCAACTTAAACCTCTCTTTAGCTGTTAATGTAGTAGTCTCAAATGCAGATGTAGCTTCAGTCTCTCTCATCTTATGAAGTGACATTCCCACAATCATTATTATGACCAATATACCACACACAATCGCCATCCCTACAGCCAAATATCTATAATACCTAATGTGCCTAACGCTATTATCTAATCCAGCCCTGATCTGTAAACAATCAGAAAGCAGAATTTTAACTCTTAATTAATATGCAACACAGAAAAATCAAAAATCAAAAATATATTTCCTTTTCACTCTTCAACTTCACGCAACAAGATCCTTCTTTCTTCCTTGTCAAATTCGGTTAGCAGCTAGTCATCTCCGGGATTTAAGTGTCATATCAGGCAATTAGTGTATTTTCCGGTAAAATCAATTATCTCAGTCTCTTTTTTCTTTTTGCTCACTGTTCGATCTACTGCCTTTCTCCTTCAGGCTGCATCAAAATACTGATTTGGGACTTCTCTGTCAAAGCAAAAAGACATAAACTTGTTTTGCCAATCACTTGTTGCAGCAAATGCCGACTCTGGTCCGGCGTATTTTCGACTTGCTACTCTCTTTCTTTTCAACTTTCTCCTGTCAGTTCTCCATCACTCAATTCACCCTTATTTGTGGTGTCCACTTCTTCCTCTACTGTCTCATTTATAACCAAGTCCTTTTTCTTGCCTATTTGAAATACAGACCAGTAGTCTCCTTTTCTTGCCCCTTCTGTCAACAATCCCTTCAAGATTGGACTCTTCTCCTTCATCTTCTCTGTAGTGCCTTCTCTTGATGGGCAGGCGACGGGTTCAGGAGGAGTCAGATCACTTTGGCTTTGACTTGTCTCAGCTCTTTCCCCCTCAGGCTCTGGCACTTGGTCTCTTTGCGATTCAGCACTCCTTGCTTCCGTGAGAACCTCTCCTGTGCATAGATCTCTTGTCACTTTTGCCAGGTTATTCTCTTGTTCTGTCTCCTGAATTTCAGCACCCTCGTCTCTTACTGGGGTGATTGATCCATCTTCCACCAACTCTGGATCTACTTCTGGCTCTACCTGCTCCAGTTCTGGTTCAGGTAGAACTATTTGCTTTGCTAGGGTTGGTGTTCTCAACAATACTTCTTCATGATCTTGAGGACTCACGACTTTCTTTGTGCGGCTCGCATGTATCCAGTTAGGCAAACCTGCGCACTTCACAGCCGTTGTAGTTGTCAGCACCACTTGATGTGGACCTCTCCAATGTGGCTCCAGGTAAGTCTTTCGCAGATGCTTTTAATCACGACCTAATCTCCAGCTCTTAGATTGTGACCTGGGTCATGGATAGGTGGCAGGGTAACGGCTTGTACCTGCTGAGAAAAAGATCGAATCACATCAGCTAGACCCTTGCAATAGTCCAACACCATATCATCTCTAATATTGACAAGAGCATTGGCTGGTATTGCTGGCCACCTCATCGCTCTTCCCATAAGAATCTCGTGTGGGGACAACCCTTTTTCCTGTCAGGAATATTTCTCATTGACATCAACACTAGAGGCAATGCATCCGGCCATTTCAGATTTGTGGCAGCGCACACTTTGGCAATTCTTGATTTCAGAGTAGCATTCATTTGCTCTACAAGTCCTGATGCTTCTGGACGATAGCTGCAGTGGAGTTTCTGTTCAATGTTTAGTGCTGCACATAAGAGCTTAATCACTTCGTTATTGAAGTGCGTTCCCCTATCTGATTCTAAAGAGATCGGAAATCTGAACCTTGTTATCAACTCTTTGAGTAGCAACTTTGCAACTGTAAGGCTATCATTCCTATGTGTGGGGTATGCTTCAATCCAATGACTAAACACACACACAATCACCGATATGTATTTCAATCCACCACATGCGGGCATCTCAATGAAGTTCAGTTGCATTCTGCTGAATAGTCCACCTGCTCTTCCAATGTGGCTCAAATTTCCCACTGTCCCTTTTCCCACTTTCAATTGCTGACAGATCACACATCTGTGACACACTGCTTCAGCTGCTTGCCTAAATTTTGGATTGAACCAATCAACCTTGAACAGCCTAATCATGGCATCTCTTCCAATGTGTTCCTGACCATGGTAATACCGAGCCATCTGAGTCAGCAGACAATTCGGCAATACCATCTGACCCTCCTCAGATACTGAGATCTCATCTGGTCTCTGTACACATTTCAGCTTCGCCCACAGCTTTTTCTCTTCCTTGTCTGCATTTTCTTGCAATGTTTTTAATTCTTCTAGGGTATCGATTATTTTTAAGGCAAAATTTGCACAACTGGTTTCTTCCTCTGGCATCAATTCCCACTTGTCCTCAAATGATATACAGTTCAGAGCACAAAATCTTGCGACCTGATCTGCATATCCATTTCCGAAAGAAATGTAATCTTACGTTTTTTGATGAGCACTGCGTTTTACCACAGCAATCTCCTCAGGCATTTGGATTGCGTACAGTAATTCTTTTATTCTGTCACCATTTCGTACTGAGGTTCCACTTGAGGCCATAAAACCTCTTTGCGACCATAATTGACCAAAATCATGAACAATTCCAAATCTGTACTGACTATCAGTATATATTGTCACTCGCAGCCTTGTAGAGACATAACAAGCTCTAGTAAGAGCCACCAGTTCTGTTACTTGTGCTGAATATACACCAGGAAGCCAAGATGCTTCTAGGGTTCCTGTAATTGTACATACAGCATATCCTGCTCTCAATGTGCCTGTTCCATCTCTAAGACATGAACCATCAACAGACAATTTTCGTCTGATTGAGTATCTCTGATATCAGGTCTAGGCTTTGTACATAATTCGGTCACTTCAGGACAATCAGGTTCAATATCCTCCTCTTTTTCAATTTTGACAGTATGACTTGGCAATAATGTAGCTGGATTCAACACTGTACATCTTTTCAAAGTCACATTTGGAGCTCTCAATATGCTTGTCTCATACCTTGTCAGTCTGGCCCGTCACATGTTGTGTTTTCGTCCTTGTCAGTAAAATCTCAATAGAATGTGGTACCATTACCGTCACTGGGTATCCCATGACCACCCCTTCACATTGGGAAAGACTTTGACCAACTGCGGCTACTGCTCGCAGACAACCTGGTAAAGCTGCTGCAACATGGTCCAAGGTAGCTGAAAAATAAGCTACTGGGCCATAAGCACCTCGAAGGACCTGTGTCAAAACAGACAAAGAACAAGCATCACGTTCATGACAAAACAATGTGAAAGGCTTTGTGTAATCAGGCATTCCCAACGCTGGAGCTCTGCACAAACTCTCTCTCAATTCAGTGAAAGCCCCCATCTGATCTTCATCTAGGCTAATGGCGTCGGTAACTCCTTTGTGTGTCAATTGCTGTAGGGGCTTTGCTATCCCAGCAAAATTCGGAATCCATTGTCTACAATACCATACCATTCCCAGAAACATGCGCACATCTTTCTGAGAAGTCGGGGGATTTCTCTGCAAAATCATTGTAATCCTTTTTTGGGAAATTCTTCTCAGCCCTTTTTCAATCTGATGACCGAAGTATTTGACAGACTTCTAGCAATACTGCAGTTTTATAAGTGAAACCTTGTGTCCAAACTCTCCCAAATTATTCAACAGGGGAATAGAGTCGGGTTTACACTCATCCCTTGTTCTGGAGGCAATCAATAAGGCATCAATGTACTGCACAAGAGTCAATTGGCAGGGTAATTCCAATGACTCCAAGTTCTTTTTAAGAATCTGATTGAACAAAGATGGTGACTCCGTATACCCTTGTGGAAGCCTGCACCAGCTATAGACTTTATCTAAAAATGTGAAACTGAAAAGAAACTGGCTATCCTCGTGAAGTGGCACCGAAAAGAAATCTTGTGATAAGTCAACCACTGTGAACCACTCTGCCTCACAAGGAATCTGAAACAGTATCACTGCTGGATTTGGTACAGTTAGACAGCACTTAACCACAATGTCATTCACTTTTTGCAAGTCCTGCACAATTCGTACTTTTCCACATGGCTTTTTCAATCCCATTATCGGTGAATTACATGGGCTGCTCAACACATCCTTTAGGACTCCCTGCTTTAGGAACAATCCAATTATCTGTGTTACTTTCATCATCACTTCCTGTGCCATGTTATACTGTGGAAGTTTCAGAAACTCAACATTCGGCTTCAATGTAATCTTAATAGGTTCCACTCCCTTGATCAATCCAAATTCTTTTCCTGTCAGATCCCAAACCTTCTCCTTTACTGTTCCCTGCAAGTCTGCATGCAACTCTTTTATGGTGAACATCGGGAAAATTTTAATCAATGGGTATTCTTCAAAAGCATCATTAAGTACCATGGCTGATGCCTGTTCATCCTCGTCATCACTATTTGTTTGGACTTCTATCCCTGCATCTGTACAATTTATGGAACATTTGGTCTTGCACAACAAATCTCTGCCTAGCAAAGATACAGGACTTGAGTCACATACCACAAATCTATGCAGTCCCAAATAATTTCCAAGTTCAACTTGCACTGGTTCTGTGATAGGGTTCGTTAACTGTCTATTCTCCACTCCCACAACCTGAACTGCCCTGCCGGAAAGGGGTAAATCTGGTACTTCTACACTCCTCACTGTGGAGCGCGTGGCTCGAGTGTCAACTAAGAACGAGACCTTATGTCCCATTACCTTTCCCTTCACGAAAGGCTCTCTCTGATCTGCCTCTAGGGACACAGCAAGAATGCAAGCTCCTTCATCCAAACTGTCACTCATCCATTCATCGTTTATTTCATCCCCACTGCCAAAAGGGAACTGGTGTACTGTATTGTTACTATTGTCTGGTCTCTGACCTGTGACCTGTTGAGTAAGCATAACCTGTTGCTACTCCATCTGTGTTTGGGATATGTGCATTTGCTGTCTAGGCACCATAGAAACCTGCTGCTGTACTGGTATTAGAGAAGTAAATTGTGCTTGAGGCACCTGCAACTGTTGTACAGGCAAGAAGTTCTGACCTCGATTTTGAGCATTCAGAACTATGCCCCACATTCTTGGGACCCTTCCAGTTTGAGCTGTACCAACATCGCTTTGCTGAACCATTCCTTCCTGCACCATCAATGGGCACTCCCGCTTCCAGTGTCCCACGTTTCTGCACAAATGACAGGGCAACATCTGTTTCATGCCCTGCATGTCATTCTGAACAACCACAGTGCTTAGATCCGGACCATGCATCATATCCATCCTGCGTCCTCTACCCCTCACTTGAGGTTGGAACATGACAACTCTCTGTTGCGGCGGCATCGGCGGCACTAAAGCTCCTTGTACTCCTGATTGTGCTGCCTTAATCTGCATCACCATTGCTTTTTCTTTCAATTTCTTTTGTTTCAATTCAGTCTCATCACTACAATATTTATCATACTGCAGCACCTCATCAATTGGCTTTGCCTGCCAACAAATCAAATGATTCTTCATCATCTGCCCTACTTAAGGTCTCAGCCCTTCAGCAAATCTGAACACAAAATGCAACATGTCTTTCGGTTCAACTGCTTCCTCTAATAATAAGTATGTATTGACTCTTTAGTTTCTTGGACTGTCCTGTCAATCCTCTGCCAATCAATAGTTATAGGAGAAGTCCTAGTCTTCAGGAAATTGATCACCTTATAATAATTCATTACCTCAGGTGATGGTTCGCCCGTAATCTTGTTCCTCTCAGGTTCACTCGTTGGCCAGTCTACTGCCCTCTTACACTCAACCCATAAGTCGGCTAGCACAACTATCTCAAATAAGGTATTCAAGTCTTCCCACAAACACTTAGAAAGTTTCACGAACCTCTAAGTCTGCTGATACCATTTGACTGGCTTCTCTCTCAACTTCGGATAATCATTTGTAAAAGACAGTGGCCCTCATTGCAACATTGGTGGTAAATCCCGCTTACCGCTGTGCAGAAGACCGCCAACACACCGCTGTGGTGGCGGAATCCCGCTACAGCTATTACGACCCACAGCTCGGAATCCCCCAAAATCTAGACACCCACACAAGTTCGCCACACCAAAAGTCAGTGATAAACTGGCGATAACAAAACCTCCACCTTCACGCCAACAGGAATACGCCCACACTATCACGACTCACGAATCCACACGGCGGTCTTTCAACCACGGTATTCCATTGGCGGTTCACACCACCGCGCTCAAAATACACACACATTTACAAAACACAACCACATTGGACAAATCGAAATATACACACCTGATACGCATACACACACCACTCCCACACACCCAATAAAATATTAAACACACACCCACATCACCCACAAACCCCTACAACAAAAATTGAGAACGAAGCACAGAGAGAGACACCACCATCAACAAACTAGCATCGACAGGAACACAACACCATCACTCACACAACATCCACGCACCTCACACAACACACACAAACACATCCCCTCACACATCACAACACATACCACTTTACACATCACCCACACCACCCCATGGCACCGCAAAGACACCCCAGGTTCTCTGAGGAGGAGCTCAGGTTCATGGTGGAGGAAATCATCCGGGTAGAGCCACAGCTATTCAGATCACAGGTGCAGCACACCTCCATTGCTAGGAAGATGGAGCTATGGCGCAGAATCGTGGACAGGGTCAATGCAGTGGGACAGCATCCAAGAACAAGGGATGACATCAGGAAGAGGTGGAACGACCTACGGGGGAAGGTGCGTTCAGTGGTCTCAAGACACCAGACTGCAGTTCAGAGGACTGGCGGTGGACCCCCACCTCCTCCTCCACAACTAACACCATGGGAGGAGCAAGTCTTGGCGATCATGCATTCTGAGGGCCTCGCAGGAGTAGCAGGAGGACTGGACTCTGGTAAGTCAAATCTTAACTATTACATCCCCCACCCTACCTGCATGCTATCACATACCCCCACCCTCAACCGCACCCCCATCACTCCAAAATCTCACATATGTCCCACTATCACAAACCACCCATCCCAACACCAAGCCCTGCATGCAACACCAAAGCATGTCCACTACAGATACCCACACAGATCCCCAAACCAAATATCACACAAGGTCCTAGACAAGAATGTAAGCACTGGGGTACAGGGTCACCCACCCATTGCACACGATGGCACACACAGATGCAATAATCATGCCTTTACACCCCTGCAGGACCCCTACCCATCGTCACCGGACAGGAGGTTCCAGATATGTTCATCCCCCACAGAAGAGGCCCACAGTGATGACAGCAGCTCTGTCCAACTGGATCTAGATGACCAGCCCGGCCCATCTGGGACCTCGGGACAGTCGGTTCCCCACACACTGGCACATGCCACCACAGAGCCTCCCCCTCAGGAAACACCAGCACAGCACCCACCCAGCGGGCCCATACCTCTGTCCCCAGGACACAACAAGCAGCAGTGTGTCCACCACTACAGGGAACCCAGGCAAACCCACAAACCTAAGAACATCAGGGACCTGGGGGCAGTGGCAGTGGGCCCACGGTTCAGGAGACAGAGGCACAGGAAAACAGGGGAACTGGGAGGACTGCTGTGCGACAGGGGGAGGACAGGCCCAGGGAACCCACTCTCCACGAGGCCCTCTCCAACATCATGGGAGCGTACCATCATTCCCAGGAGACGATGGCAACGGTACTGGCCAAGTTTCAGGAGACCCAGCGGCTGAAGGAGGAACAGTATTTGGATATCAGGGAGGAACTCAGTCCATCAACACCACCCTGGTCACCATTGTAAGGGTGTTGAAGGACCTTGTGAACACCAGGAGGGACACTGTGGCACAACAAGGGGCACCTGCCACTAGTCTTGATGATGAACTGCCCACCACCTCCGCCGGCGCTAGTTGACAGGAGGCACCGCCACAGGACCACGACGCCAGCACCCCACTCCCTGCAGATGGCGAACCACCCCGCAAACGGTCCCTGAGATCCAGGCACAAGACAGAGAACAATGCCAAGACCCCGGCCAAGAAATGGGACCACCCTGAATGTCATCCTTCTGTCCCACTTTGTCACCCTGTCCATCCTTAAACTGCTCTAGCTCCACTTCCTATGCCCCTTTGGACAATGCACCTGTGAGACAAATAACTGGACTCTACCATGGACATTCCTCCACCATCACCCCTGACCATTTTACACCCCGTCCACTAATTTACACTTAAATAAACACCCTTGAATCACAAAACCATCTGGAGTCAGTCTGTGCTTTCACAAATGTGTACTTGCAATAACTGAGGAAAATAGCAATGTCAATTGTATTGTCAACGTACCTATGTCACACAGCTCTAGTCCATGAGGTAACATAGCAGAGGTCACACAGTGGGACCCACATCTGTGAAATGGAAAGGCAAAGTGACAGGTCCGGGTCCATACACTGGGTGAAAGTGACAGACATATGATAGGTCTAACAATTGTGTGAGATGTAGGAGGCAGTGATGTCTTTTTACCTGTGTCTAACTGGAAGTATTGCTGGATCACGTTGATTCTGTTGTCGATATCCTCTTCTTCTGCCTCCTCTTCTTCACTGTCCACAGGCTCCACAGCTGCCACAAGACCTCCTTCTGGATCATCCTCCTGCAGAAAAGGCACCTGTCATCGCAAAGCCAAGTTATGCAGCATACAGCAGGCCACGATGATCTGGCACACCTTCTTTGGTTAGTAGTACAGAGAACCACCTGTCATATGGAGGCACCAGAACCTGGCCTTCAGGAGGCCGAAGGTTCTTTCTATAATCCTCCTAGTTCGCCCATGTGCCTCATTGTAGCGTTCCTCTGCCCTTCTCCTGGGATTTCTCACTGGGGTCAGTAGCCATGACAGGTTAGGGTACCCAGAGTCACCTGCAAATGTCGAGGGACAACTGTTAGACACACACTAACCCGTAAGGACAAGCCCAGACCCAGACAACTATTCACAGGGTATAGGGTCCTAGTCCTCACCTATTAGCCACACACGGTGCCTTTGGAGTTTCCCCATCACATAAGGAATGCTGCTATTCCTCAGAGTGTAAGCGTGTAAGCGTCATGCACTGAGCCGGGAAAATTGGCGTTCACATGGGAGATGTACTTGTCGGCCAAACACACCATCTGCACATTCATTGAATGGTAACTCTTCCGGTTTCTGTACACCTGTTCACTCCTGTGGGGGGGTACCAAGGCCACATGTGTCCCATCAATGGCACCTATGATGTTGGGGATATGTCACCTTTCACTGTGGGCAAATCCTCCACCTGAGGGAAAACGATGTGGCTGCGCATGTGTTTCAGCAGGGCAGACAACACTCTGGACAACACGTTTGAGAACATAGGGTGGGACATCCCTGATGCAATGCCCACTGTTGTTTGAAAAAACCCACTTGCCAGGAAATGGAGTACTGACAGGACCTGCACTAGAGGGGGGGATTCCTGTGGGATGGCGGATAGCTGAAATCAGGTCTGGCTCCAACTGGGCACACAGTTCCTGGATTGTGGCACGATCAAGTCTGTAGGTGATTATTACATGTCTCTCTTCCATTGTCAAGAGGTCCACCAGCGGTCTGTACACTGGAAGATGCCGCCATCTCCTCGTCTGCCCAGCGGACGTGCCCTATGGACGAGAACAGCGAGCACAGAGTCAGCCAACACTGAGGTAGTAAAAAAAGAATTTATTGCACACATTTGTCAATCCGCTATGTGCCTGTCACTGTGTGTATGCAAGGCCTAGATATGTGTGACGCATTTAAAAATAATGCCATGTGGCCCCCTGAAAGGGCAGCTGCCTGACCTGTAATGTGGGACAAGGGGATATGAGGTAACTGCGCTGGTGTTGTACACCGTTGCGGTAGGCGGTCGAAGACCGCGGCACAATCCTGCATTGGTTAACATTGGGCCATATGGGCCCCAAGAGCCAATGACGATGTACGCCGGTGGTGACGGTACACACCGCCGCGGAAGTGACCGCCATTTTCACTCACTTGATACCTGATCTTCGACAGGAGAGGACCTACACTGCAAGTGCTGCTGTGACCTGTGTCTGGAAGCGACGATGGCTCATGTGTCTGGGAAAGGGCCCCTGCCTTCACTTCGGAGGAGTTGGAGAAGTTAGTGGATGGGGTCCTCCCCAGTACACGCTACTCTACGGTCCTCCAGACAAACAGGTGAGTACACTGTGAGCATGCTGTATGGGCAATGCCTGTTTGGAGTGGTGTGGATGGAAGATGGGGGGGGACTGTGGCCTGCATGAACGGACGGTGAGTGTATGTGCGTCAGGGCAAGGGTGGGAACGTGGGACAATGACTGTGATGGTCCGGACGGTTAAAGTTTTTCCTTTTCCCCTGTACTATTCCTCTAGGTCAGCGCCCACCAGAAGAAGGATATTTGGCGTGCCATCGCCAAGGATGTCTGGACCCTGGGGGTCCACCACAGACGGAGCACCCACTGCCGTAAAAGATGGGAGGACATTCACCGCTGGAGCAAGAAGACGGCGGAGGCCCAGCTGGGGATGGCCTCCCAACGTGGGAGGGGTGCCCGTCACACCACGACCCCCCTGATGTTCCGGATCCTGGCAGTGGCGTATCCAGAGTTGGATGGGCGCTTGAGGGTATCACAGCAGCCACAAGGGGGTGAGTACCGTCACATCCATCTGACTCTGCGCGCATTACGAGGTGTCTGGTTGGAGGAGGTGGGCAGTGGGTTACCCTAGGTCAGGGCGAGCTTTGTAGGCAAGGACCCTTTGTGAGGCAGGCTATGTGGCACCCCAACCCCACCAGTGTTAAGAGCCATCTACACCTAGTCAGGCTCCTATGACTTCCATGTGTGCAGCAATCGGGCATAGGCCTTGTACCCCATGTCCCTGTGATTAATTATGGAACTCTAAGTGCATGGCGTAGTGCAGAGGGCTGCTGTGTCTGTAGTGTCCGCCCATGGTAGCAGTATTGCAATCACTGAACATGTCTTTCTTCTTTCTCCCCTCCCCTTTTTGTGGTCTCCCTGTTCTTGTGTGCATTAGCATCATCAGGCGGAGGAGCTGTGCCACCGGAACAGGAGGGAGCTGCATCCCACATGGCCCTGGAGGGCGAGACAACGGAGTCTGAAGTCACCAGTGGGACGGAGTGCGAGGGGAGCTCCATGGCGGGGACAGGAGCAGAGACCAGCGACACCGACTCCTCCTCTGATGGGAGCTACCTTGTGGTGGCGGGCCCCTCTGTGCCCACCGCATCTACAGGTACAGCCGCCACCCCCCCACCAGCACCGCCCTCCCAGCAGCCCCTCAGCATGTCTCCCGTGGCCGCTCACCCAGGAGGGTGTGCATCTCCTTCGCCCCAGGCACCTCAGGCCCTGCCCCAGTCAGCCCTGCTGCCCTCAGTGAGGAGGCCATTGACCTCCTGAGATCCCTCACCGTTTGGCAGTCTGCCATTCTGAATGCCATTCACGGTGTAGAGAGGCAGTTGCAACAAACAAATGCATACCTGGAGGGCATTCATTCTGGCCAGGCAGCCCAACAGCAAGCATTTCAGGCTCTGGCTTCTGCACTGATGGCAGCCATTGTCCCTGTGTCCAGCCTCCCCCCTCCAACTTCCTCCAACCAGACCCAATCCCCTGTACCTCAGCCTATCCCAAGCACACCATCAGACCAGCATGCACACACATCAACACACAAGGGTGACTCAGGCAAACATAAGCACAACACATCCCACAGGCACTCACACAAGCATCATACCCATGCACACATACCAACATCCACTGCCTCCACTGTGTCCCCCTCCTCCATGTCTCCCTGCTCCCTCCCTGTCACGTCTCCACTCACATCAGCATGCACTACATCCTCAACCACTACCTCCATCACTAGCACACCCATCACCACACACCGCTCACGTGCACTCACCACACCCACTACCATTCACACATCCCCTGTGTCCTCTACCAGTGTGTCTGTAAGCCCTCCTCCCAAGTACACAAACGCAGCCATCCACCTCACAACAGCCTACAGCCCATGCACCTTCACCCAGAGTCACCAAACGAACACCTCCTACAACCACCACCTCTTCCTCCACTCCCAAACCCCCTCCATCTACCCGTCCCAGTGTGTCTAAAAAGCATTTCCTATCAAATGTTGACCTCTTCCCTACACCTCCCCCCATCCGTCTCCTAGGGCCCGCCTTTCCAGGTCCCAACCCAGCACCTCAGCCACCACATCACCGGCACAGTGGTGCCAGCAATAGCGGGATTTTGGAGTGCGCCAAGCAACAGGGCTGCCAGTGTCCCAAGGAGCGAGGGCAAGGACATTCTGCCACCTCCAAAAATGAAAAAGTTGCCCACATCCTGGAGGGAGAAGGTGAAAACACCTGCCACCAAGGGCTCAGGCAAGACAAAAGTTGAAAGTGGCAAGACAGCTGCGCCACTATCCAAGGTGGGGAAGGGCCTGAAAATCAAAGGCAGGTCGACGCCAACCTGCATGGCGGACAAGACCACCACCACCACTGCCAACTGCACCGCCGCATCAGACACCGCCGCCAGCCCCCCAGACACTGAGCCCTTCACCAGCACCGCAGTCAGTGAGCCCGCCACCAGCACCGCCGCTACTGACACCGCCACCAGCACCGCAGCCAGTGAGGCCGCCACCAGCACCGCAGTCAGTGAGGCCACCACCAGCACCGCCGCCACAAAGACCGCTGCCAACACCGATGCCACAGAGCCCGCCGCAAGCACCGCCGCTACTGACCCCGCCACCAGCACCGGCAGCGGCCCCGCAACATCCTGAATCAGTGGCACCAACGCAGACATGGCTGCCATCCCCAGTGGTCAGTCATACAAGGCTGGTGGTCAGTTCCAGGAGCCTGGGCAGCTTGCATGTTGCACCACCGCCAGTGGAGTGTCACATCCACTACCTCAGTCATTGGCAGGATGAAGCACTCTGGGCACAAAGCCCCCTCCAGAACCAGTAGAGAGATACATCCACTACCTCAGTCCTTGGCAGGATGAAGCACTCTGGGCACAATGCCCCCTCCAGAACCAGAGGAGAGATACATCCACTACCTCAGTCCTTGGCAGGATAAAGCACTCTGGGAACAAAGCCCCCTCCAGAACCAGTGGAGTATCACATCCTCTACCTCAGTCCTTGGCAGGATGAAGCACTCTGGGCACAAATCCCCCTCGAGAACCAGTGGAGACTGTTATCCACTTGAGAGACTGTGGCTTTGCACTCCCCAGGATAAAGCAGTGGGCAACCCACCCACTGAAAAGACTTGAGAGACTGTGGCTTTGCATTCCCCAGGATAAAGCAGTGGGCAACCCACCCACTGAAAAGACTTGAGAGACTGTGGCTTTGCATTCCCCAGGATAAAGCAGTGAGCAACCCACCCACTGAAAAGACCTTAGAGACTATGGCTTTGCACTCCCCAGGATACATCAATGGGCATGGAGCCCCCTCGTGGAGCTGGCGATGTGCACTCATCCGGCTGAGGTGCCCCCCTTCCCTTCCCCCTGAGGTGCCTGTTTCATTTCGATCTGATGCCCCAGCAGTGTTCTCTCAGTTTCGAGTCTGGTATCGAGTGTGGGCCTCGCCGATGCATTTTGGGCCCAGTGGTCCACGGACTATGAATGGTGCACTTCCTGGACTTGAATAGTTGGTGTACATAATTGTTAATACTGTATTTAAAGTTTTGACTAATGGATTTTTATTGATTACAATTGTTGCAATCATTTCCTTTTGTCATTGCGTTCTTCCGGGGGGGTTGGGGGGTGTAAATGTAATGTTGCAGCATGTATTTGTGTGTATGTTGTTGTGGGTGAGGGTGGGGGTGTTGCGTGTGTGGGTCACTCTCTTTTCCTTCCCCACTCCCCTGTGTTGTAGGTGCAGTATCCACTGTGGTCATCGCCGACGTCTTTCGTGCTCCTGGTAGAGGAGCAGGAATACTATCGCAGGGAGTATTTGGAGTTCTGGCTCCATGGCGTCCTGGTTCCTCGTGGGTTGTGTAGAGGTGAGTGTTTCCCCTTCCAAGTCCTGTTTCCACCATGTTTTTGTTTGTGTTGAATCCACCCCGGAAAAGGTGGCGGATTGGCCTCTCTTAATAGTGTGGGCGGTACATTGTCTTCCGCCTGTCTGTTGGCGGTGACCGCCGCTGTGTTTGTTTCTACCGCCGTGGCGGTCGGAGTGTTAAAGTGGCTGTCTATGTTGGCGGTTTCCGCCATGGTCGTGATTCCTTTTTTTTTACCGCCAGCCTGTTGGCAGTCTTACAGCCGCTTTAACACCGACCGCCAGGGTTGTAATGAGGGCCAGTATGTCTCTTCTGTGCCATGGGACATGAACAAACTGACTCCCTGGAATCTCTATCATCAGAAGCATTTTAACTGCTTCTCCTTTCTCAGCTCCCTCTGTGTCTTCCTGTGAATCTCGTTTTTGTTTCTCTTTTTTATTTGCCCATCTGCCTTCGCACTTTTCTAATGCTCCCCAAGTTTGCGCACTCTGCAGCAAGTCCCTCAAATGTGCCTTCATTCCAGCTGATCTCATGTGTTCAAAATCCTTTGCCTCAAAATCTAACCTGTAACTTTGTCTCAAATGCTTTGTTGTTTTAAGATCAATGTCATGCTTCTCTGCTACTTCCGCTAATTTCTGGTGTATTTTCCCTACCTCCTTTGTGATTCTTGGACATAAATACCTCAGCTCTTCTTCAATGTAGGATTCTAACCTATCCAGTCCCATTGTTCCTTCAACTAACTCATTTGCCTCGATATTTAATCCCACTCGGTTCAGCTGTTATTCCCCTTTTGATGCACCTTGCGAAGAATTCAAACTATCCAGCCAACTAGTTAACTGCTGAGCTGTTAATCCTTGTACTGAGACATTACTTGCATTCGGGACGGGCAGCTGCTGTGCCACTGTACCAGAGGCTTGCGGTGTCAGGAGTCCCAAGCTCTGAGTTGCATTGGAGACATTTGCCGTATCCGTCAATGTTACAAGAGGACTAAAACCCATAGGTGATCTAAGCTCCCAGGACAATGTCCTACAGATGATGTCAATCGTATAATTCTCCCGCTCCCCTTCTCAACAAACTCTGTGACATCTCGGTCTGTTCCCCTGCTTCCGTTTTCTTCTGTGCATGTAAAGGTACCGCTGGAACCAACAGTAATTGGTAATGATATTGCATCTGGGGCTGTCCTAGCACCTGCTCCCTGTGTGAGTGGTACTCCCATTGCCTGATTCATAACTGGTGTGAGACCAACCGAAGTCCCTGTCAACGGGGTAAACTTCGTCATGCCCTGCATCTGTGCTGTGGGTAATAACATGGGTGTCGGGTCTGTCTGAACCAACATCGGCTTTGGAAGCACCTGCTCCCTCAGCACTACGATATTTGAGACAGTCTCAAGAACTGGCACATCTGGATAAACTCTTGGTGCTGAAGGTGTCTGTACCTGTATCTGAGCTACAGCAATGGTTCCTGTGACAGGTGTACTCTGTATTGCTCCTGGTAACTGCCCTCCTTCTGTTTGCACAGCTCCCGCGGCTCCCTGGGATGTTCCAGGAGTAGCAGGAGGAGCCGAAGCACTAGTTCCCAGACCCCCCGCATAGGTCGTCATAGGTGGAGGTCTATCTCTCAGCAACTGCGTAATGAGATCCTCAACATCAGAATCATCATCATCCACATAAGACTTCTTTCTTTTCTTTTTTCCCTCACTCTCCTCTTCCTTGGTGCTATCCCCTTTATCTGAGTCATCACCCTCTGTGATTGCTTGAAACATCTTAATCTCTTTCATGGTTGCCCTCCTCCATCTCTTTTGTTCCCAATCCCACCTAGCTTCCGCTAGTGACTTTTCTACTTTCTTCATCCTTCTATTGAACTTCAGCTCTTGCTGCTGTCTGGTCACTAGCTTCCAAATTGCTAAAGCCTCAAACTGTGCCGGTCTCTGTAATGGCCTCACGTCATACAATGATAATCGCAACTGGTCCAAAATTCTCAAATTGAACGTTCCATGCTCCGGAAAAGCTAATGTCCCTTGATTCTTAGTCAATTTACTCCATTGCTGTAACCAACGACACAAAGCTATGCCTTTTCCTATCATCACAAGATGCGCCAGAGTATCCTCCGGGGGGGGTTGGTTCCCTCACTGTCGCCTTAATGTACGAATCACCTTTCACCACACTCTTTAATGCCTTGAAAAACTTCATTTTGTCTGTTTTGTGTACTACAATTCAATAAATGAAATGACTTTTACTCCCAAGATTCCTTTCACCCGTTCTACTCAACCAATTGCCTCTTACGGACGGCTGCCAATCAGGTCGTGGCTCTTCTCACTAACCAACCTGTCCCAGCGCGGCTCACTCTGACGTCACACTGACACACAGTGGCTGACAAAGTCTTGCGGCTTGTCCTCCTTACTGGGGTTCACTCAACTAATTTAAAATATTGCGAGTGCCTTTACCAAATAATAACTAAAACAAACCTGCTGGTTTACTACCGGAAGGGACACAATCGCCTCAGGGACCTTACAGATTTTCACTAATGGCTCTTTTTCGCTCCTTAGCTATTCCTCTTTCTCAGTCCCCCACATTTGCAATAAAAATTCGACCAGCAAACTTTACTCTTAACGGATCAATGGGTCTGTCCTGGTGCACATAGAACTCGCCAAATCTCAGTTAAAGTTTTCTATTATTCATCTACCACTCACTCTGACTTGTTGACCACACCCGATCAACCTACTTAACCAAACAGATCACAACATATAACCAAGTGTCTCCTACACTTGTCAATATACTCCGGAGTCTTAGACCACGCAAGAATCATACATCACCAACAACCACGTGGACAATTTTTAAGCATAAAGTGCCACACACATGTGGAGTTCGACGACTTCCCTACTCTCACACTTTGGAGTACGCACACCCCTACTAACCCTTGACTGGAGTACGCAAACTCCCTACGTTTACCTCACATACATCACAATTCACCTGCAATTTGCTTAAGCCTGTGCAAGCGCAACCTAGTACTCTCATACTATCTCAAATGCACAGAGAACATACTCAATCTTACCAACGGGATCCAGGATCTGGGAAAGTCATTTCTGGGTTTAAGGGGACATCATCTTTGCTACCACTGCCATTTCAGAAAAACAAAATTCAAATCTCATAAAAAGTTAAACGACTATACTTATCTTAAACTACTACCATAACCACTAGTCACCACTTAACTAGTAACCCAAGGAAACTAGCCATCATGCTGCTACCAAAAAGAGTTAGCGCTCCTAGTCCTTAGTAAGTAAACTTACAAGGGGACGCGTATAGGTCGATGAACCTTTTGGATCACATGGATTATCCTAGTCAAGCGGTAACCAATGGATCAACAATATACATTCAATCAATATGAAAACACCCAGAAAAAGCCCTATCTTATAAGAAATTCCCATCACTGTTATCAAAAGTTAATTGTTTTATTCCCTATTAATTACAATTCTAATCAAAACCTTTATTTTGACTTTATTGTTAATCAAACTTTATTAGCATCATTAATCACCAAGAGTTCTTGAAAAGCAAAAACAAACATCAATATAAGTCAGCAATTTCTTTCTTTAACATTTTGAGTAATTCAGCAATGCAAGTCAGTCAGTCTACTGTCACTGTTAAGTCACGCTTTGTCAGCCTACCTAGCCGTAAATTAGCATCAGCATGTGGGTCTTCATGCGAAAAACAATTTGAACAAAAATCATTAATTTGGAAAAATCTATCTAAAAGAGAAAATCATTTAAAACAGCGCAGTTGGTAGCTAGAAGAAAAACCACATGCTAGCCAGTCTCATTTTATAGCTACCTATCCAAGATAGATCAGCAACGAGTCAGTCTTCGTCTCCAGGTCATCAGCTACCAGCAAGTATCAGGCTCACAGAGAGTAAGCCAAATTATCAGCACTTAGGACAGCATCTCCTGACATTATCAACTTTCACCTCTCCGCTCTCTGCTCTCTCCCCTTGTCATGACTTTTTATTAGGGTCTCTCAGTCCGTCCCACAAATTGCTAATTGGTCAACCTTATCTGGGGTTATGATTCTAACCTATAGTTTTTGTTTACCACTTGTTTACGTCGGTTCAAGCATCAAGTTCCATTAATATGATTGGTCCTTCTGTCGATGAGAACATCATCCGGCTCTTCAGGTAACAAAATTGTTGCCCACAGTCTTTTAGTCAGTGCTTCTATTGTTCGAGTCCTGGGAAAACACGTTTAGCCTACTCTACACATAATTGTATCAAATTGTCTTCATAATTTTTCCTGTTCTCTGGTACATTTGCAGAAAATTCTAGCCGAGTCTGTCTGAACTTTGTACGGTTCAAGGTCCTCTCCAGTTCCAGTCTGTGGCAGCTCATCGCGTCTTCACGTTTTAGCAAGCAAGGCCCAGTGCTGACCAGGCCTCTAGTTCGGCTAAGTTAAGAATATGATGCATCATAAAACATAGATTATACCATCAATTATGACATATTAATACATAATTTTTATATTTTCACATTATTTTAATACTGTCAACACACATGGTGACCACTCCCCGTGGGCACATTTTACTCATTACACATTATTTTCAACTATCAGTTTTGTTTATCAATATTTTTCATTAGTATGTATACGCAAATCATTAGCAATTTCTCATATTAGCATATCTGCTCAAACACATACTTATCATCTCTTTGGTTTATTTTCTTGGGTTTTCCTTTTTTTGCTTAAGTATTGGGATTACATTTTCACAACTCATGATTTACCATAAACGCTTTACTGAAGTTAGCTGCTTAGAAATCCATTGGTAAATAGCTAAAAACACAGCGGGTCTGTTTTCAACAAACCACATTCCACGCTAACTTACCAGTGGAGCACAAATTATTGAATGCATGCACATTCAGCATAAGTGGGCTCGTTAGTTGATAATTACATCTCTGAGCCGACTTCATGTTGTGGGATACTTTCATTAACATGCATACTCAGCGCAAGTAACTTAAAAAAAATTACATCTTTGAGCTTAATTAACATGCTGAGGTACACACTGAAAAAAAAAACTCCAGTCATTAGCAGAACTATGAGTTAAGTCATAAGCAGAGGAAAACATTGTTAAAAATGCACACTTGTCAGGAGCTGGTCTGCGCTCAACATAACACATCTTTGAGTGTAAGTAGCACCATTTGTACTGTGCACTTGTACAGTGGGTTCAACTGTAAGAATTTACATCTCTGAACTACCCACACGCTGAGGGACACAATGCCGCTGCAAATGTCAAGGGGAGGACGACGGGGATGTGGAAACAATTAAATAAAAAATTAAAAAACACCTAGCGCCATATCTATCCTCTAGTGCATGGAGGAAGCGGACCCAAATAATCATGCTAGGCCTACTTAGCGCCATGGAATGGGCCCACAGACGCCTCCCCGGCAACACACCCAACCACACCAGAGGGACACCACAGGATGGGGGACCAAATCCTCGGTAAGTTTGGGTCAGTATTTTTTGGGGGTGTGCCATTGGGGGCACTGGCATGGGGCCCCCTGCCTGGCACTGGGTCTTATGGCCTTGCCCAGGGGACACTGGTACCCTATGCTGGCCATTGGGGAGGTGGGCATGACTCTTGTCTTTACTGAGACAGGAGTCATATTTGGGTGCTGGTGCATCAGAAAATGATGCTAGGCTGGTTAGCGGCATATTTATTGCCCCTAACCAGCCTAGCGTCATTTCTAACCCACTAGCGCCTTTGTCCCTACCGCCATCCTCCCCCGACTAGCGTCTTTTTGTTTGATCCTAGCCATTCCTTAGTGCCAGCATGCGTCAATCCATAGATGTGGTGCACGGCTGCCGCTATGGAATGGAGCTAGCAGGCACTAAGGAATTTGACGCAAAATTGCATTAGCGAAGTTTTGCGTAAAAAAGTATAAATATGCCCCTTACTGTTCTGTCATTCCTGCCGTCGCCACCTCCTTCCTGCTCGCTCCTCTGCTCATGGTGTCCCAGCTTTCACTGGGACACCAGCACAGGCTCCTCAGCAATCCTGGTGCTGCTCTCATTCTAAACCTAGTATGAAAGCAGTGTCAGGGGTGGTCTGAGCTGCTTGGACTGCCGCACATACAGTGCACTGGGGTCTGTGCAGTTTCTCCAGCTTGGCTGTGCAACACAGCTGGGTTGGAGAAACCTAACTGCACATGTGTGTTTGGCTGGACTAAGATGGCTTGTCAAACACACATGCGCACTTAGGTGCACTCTACTCCTCCTCCCCTCACCACCTCCTGTGGCCCAGCCCTGCACCTTCCTGCACTGGTGGCTGAGCCAGCAGTTGAAAAATAATACAATAGTGAACTATTGTTTTATGTTTCATCTGCTGGCTCTTATCCAGGGAAGTGACACTCCTCTGCCACTGCGGAGGAGCAGTCCATGATTGAAACATACATACTCATCGCCAACGGGGTTGATTTCAATAAGGCATTTTGGAGCATACCCGGCACAAGTGAGTTTAACTATAAGAACGTACATCTTTGACTCAGTTCACATTTGGAGGGACGCATAGTTAAAACACAGAAACTCGCCAATAGCAGGTTTAATCTCATTAAATCATATTTCTAAAAGCAAATATATATTGTTCTATGCAGGAGACACGCTTACAGCATTATTTACACCGCTAGACTTACAAGGTGCAGGAGATTGTGGGATCAGTCGAGGCCATTTTTTGACTTTTGATTCTCTCAGCTCAACTTTTCCAGTTGTCTGCATGCACATTCCAGTTTAAAGTCTGGAAATTACCTACATGGCATTTCACAGTGTATTTTTTATATTGATTTCCTATAGTAGGTTTGTATTTCAAACACAGTTCTTGTTCCATGTTGAGGCCAAAATTCAACTATTCTCATAGTGTTCTTCATGCCTATTGATATATTCAAGACGATTGGTAAACTTACTTGTTTTTTTACATTCCCCTGTTTTTAGGGAACACAATACCCAGGTTTCCGTATGATATTGGCCTGTGACTCTTTCCAGAGTGGCATTGCACATTTTCATAGACTTTGTAATGTGAATATGTTCATGGCACACAATTGAGAATGATGCAACAGTGTTGAATTGCCATGTATCAGTTTGAGAAAGCAGTGACATGAATGTGCATGTTGTGACAATTTTTACATTTGTTAAATCACACTGATCCTACATTTGATGAGCTACATTTTTAATAAAGTTTGTTCTTGTTTTTTTTTAGCACATGTATCCCATGATGAAGGGTATGGCCCAAAATGCATTGGGATGCTATAAGTAATTTCCATGGAATAGAATGAAAAATTATGCTAAGAGTAAAAAAACACCTAAATACACAAGTTTCTGCTTCATGAGCTTTATTGTGCAATATTTGATTCAGTGGCCAAGTATTGTAGCTACCAATCTGATTAACAAACTGTGGATTAACATGAATGCCAATCTCCTTTTGGGGTCAACTGTAGTGCGCTGAGGGGACGATGGACTCAGGCTGGGAGTGCACTAACATATTCAATGATTTACACCTAAAATCAGGAGGTGATAATCTTCTGCACACAATAAGATCAATCAATTACCCTTTGGACTACAAAGGAGTGCATTGTCATAGTTCTTCTTTTTTCTCTACTGTTAAAAATGTTTTATGAAGTTTTGATACACCTACTATTTAATAGCTCAGCCAAGTGGAATGTCCATGAGAGCTCCTACCTAAAGTGGTCAGAAGACCCATCCTACATCTGGGGCACTAAGTTGGCACTGAAGAAAAGGTGAAGGAGCCAATGTCCACTTCTTGGTTTCCGGTGCTATAGGCACAGTCGGTACTTGAGTCCTCAAGGGCATGTGTCTGGTTGCTGGAGAACCACAGCTTGATATGAATCTCCTTGCTAGGTATTAAATACTTCTCAGCACTATGGCCCTCATTAGAACCCTGGCGGTAAATCCCTCTTACCGCCGTACTGCCGGCTGCCAACATACCGTGCCCGCGGTGGAAATCTGCAATGGGTCTTATGACCCACACTGAGAATTCTGCCACTATACAGACACCCACACAAGTCTGCCACACCAAAGGTCAGTCATAAAGTGGCAATAGCAAAACCCATACCGTTACGCCAACAGGAATACGCCCACAGTATCATGACCCACGAATCAACGTGGCGGTCTTACAACCGCGGTAAACCATTGGCGGTACACACCGCCTCGCTCAAAATACACACACACTTACAAAACTACACCACATTGGGCAATTCAAAATACACACACCTGACACCCATACACACACCACACCCACACACTAACAACACTATAAAAGAGAGAGAGAAAAGCAAAGACCACACCAGCATCCAGAGGCACACAACACCATCACTCATACACCATCCACGCACCTAACACCACACACCCCAACACATCACCCGACACATCACATCAACCATCACCTCACACATCACTCACACCACATCATGGCACCTCAAAGACACCCCAGGTTTTCAAGGGAGGCGCTCAGGGTCATGGTGGAGGAAATCATCAGGGTAGAGCCACAGCTATTTGGATCACAGGTGCAGCAGACCTCCATTGCAAGGAAGATGGAGCTATGGCGGACAATTGTCGACAGGGTCAATGCAGTGGGACAGCATCCAAGAACAAGGGATGACATCAGGAAGAGGTGGAACGATCTACGGGGGAAGGTACGTTCCGTGGTATCAAGACACTAGGTAGCCGTACAGAGGACTGGCGGTGGACCCCCACCTCCTCCCCCACAACTAACAACATGGGAGGAACAAGTCTTGGCGATCCTGCATCCAGAGGGCCTTGCAGGAGTAGCAGGAGGACTGGACTCTGGTAAGTCATATCTTTACTATTATATCCCCCACTCAACCTGCATGCCATCACATATTCCCACCCTCACTCCCATGACTCCACCATCTCCCACACACCCCACCATCACGACCCACCACTCCCACAACCAAGCCCTGCATGCAACAAAAATGCATGGACACCCATCTCATACATAAATGGACACCCATCACCAAAGCATGTCCAATAGAGAGACTCACCCAGGGCACACAATCACCACTCACACAAGGGCCAAGGCGATAGTGCAAGCACAGTAATAGAGGGAAACACACCCATTGCACAAGATGGCACACACAGATAAAATAACAATGCATTTACACCCTAACAGGACCCCTACCCAATGTCACCGGACAGGAGGTGCCAGCCATATCCAGTCTCCCCAACAGAAGAGGCCCACAGTGATGACAGTATCTCTGCACACCTGGATCAAGATGACCAGCCTGGCCCATCAGAGACCTCTGGACAGTCGGTTCCCCTGCCACAGTCCCAAGCCACCACAGAACCTCCCCCTCAGGAAACACCACCACAGCACCCACCCAGCGGGCCCATGCCACTGTCCCCAGGACACGTCAATCAGCAGTGTGTCCACCACTACCGGGACCCCAGGCAAACCCACTAACCCAGGACGATCGGGGACCTGGGGTCAGTGGCAGTGGGCACACGGTTCAGGGGACAGAGGCACAGGACAACAGGGAAGCTGGGAGGACTGCTGTGCAACAGGGGGAGGTCAGGCCCAGATAAATGACCCTCCATGAGGCACTATCAGATATCATGGGAGCATACCACTATTCCCAGGAGACCATGGGCACGGTACTGGCCAAGGTTCAGGAGACCCAGCGGCTGCAGGAGGGACAATACATGGGGATCAGCGAGTACCTCACCAACATCTACACCATCCTGGTCACCATTGCAGGGGTGCTGGCTGACATAGGCAAGACCATGAGGGAGGCAGTGGCACAACAAAGGGCCCCTGACACTAGCCAAATCGAGGAACAGCCCTCCACCATTCCCTGGAGACCATGGGCACAGTACTGGCCAAGTTTCAGGAGACCCAGCGGCTGTAGGAGGAACACTACCTGGGGATCAGGGAGGACTTGAAGTCCATCAACAACACCCTGGTCATCATTGCAGGGGTGCTGGCAGACCTTGTCAACACCAGGAGGGGCACAGTTGCACACCAACGGGCCCCTGACACTAGCCTGGACGATGAACAGCCCTCCACCTCCTCCGGCGCTAGTGGACAGGAGGCCCCGCCACAGGAACAACAAGCCACCAGCACCCCACACCCTGCGGAAGGAGAACCACCCCGCAAACTGTCCCTGGGATCCAGGCAGAAGACAGAGAACATTGCCAAGACCCCGCCAGGAAATAGGACCCTCCTGATTGTCACCCTTGTGTCCCACTCAGTTACCCTGTCCACCTTGAACTGCCATTACTCCCCTTCCTATGCCCCATTGGACAATGCACCTGTGATTCCAAGAGACTGGACTCTACTATGGACCTTCCTCCACCATCACCCCAGCCCCTTCCACATACCCCTATACTCATTAGCCCCTAAATAAACACCCTTTAATCACAAACCAATCTGGAGTCAGTCTGATCTTTCACAAATGTATTATTACAACATCAGCAACAAATAGCAATGTAAATGTTAATTTGCTCATACCAATGTATGACAGTTGTTGGGCATCAGTACATATGTCAGAAGGCAGAATGAGGTACCCAGATCTGAAAAATTGAAATCCAAAGTGAACTGTCAGTGTCCGTAGCCAGAGGTTAAGAGGCAGACTTATACAAAGTTCTACAGTATTCAGAAATGTGAGGAGCAGTTACAGGCTCTTACCTGTGTGTCACTGGAAGTACTGCATGATGATGTTCGTTCGGTTGTCAATATCTTCTTCCTCTGCCTCCTATTCGTCACTGTCCACAGGCTCCACTGCTGCAACAAGACCATCAACAGGCTCATCCTCCTGCAGAAAAGGCACCTGGCATCACAATGCCAGATTGTGTAACATGCAGCATGCCACGATTATCTGGCACACCTTCTTCGGTGAGTAGTATAGGAGCCACCTGTTAGATGAAGGCACCAGAATCTAGCTTTCAGGAGGCCAAACATCCTCTCAATAATACGCCTAGTTCGCCCATGTGCCTCATTGTAGCGGTCCTCTGCCCTTGTCCTGGCATTCCTCATTGGGGTCAGTAGCCATGAGAGGTTTGGGTAACCAGAGTCACCTGCAAATGTCGAGGAATAACTGTTAGACACACACTAACCCTTAGGGACTACCCCATACGCAGACACCTACTCATACTGTGTGGGGACCTTGGGCTCACCTATTAGCCACACACGGTGCCTCTTGATTTGGCCTATCACATGAGGGATACTGCTATTCCTCAAAATGTAGGCCTCATGCACAGAGCCAGGATACTTGGCATTCACATGGGAGATGTACTGGTCCGCCAAACACACCATCTGCACATTCATTTCGATACACTTGTTCATTTCTGTGGGCGGGGGGGACAAATGCCACATGTGTACCATTAATGGCACCAATGATGTTGGGGATATGTCCCAGGGCATAAAAATCAGCCTTCACTGTGGGCAAATCCTCCACCTGGGGGAACACGATGTAGCTGTGCATATGTTTCAGCAGGGCAGACAACACTCTGGTCAACACGATAGAAAACATTGGCTGAGACATCCCTGATGCCATGGCCACTGTAGTTTGAAAGGAGCCACTTGCCAGGAAATCGAGCACTGACAGGACCTGCACTAGAGGGGGGATTCCTAAGGGATGGCGGATAGCTGACAGCATGTTTGGCTCCAATTGGGCACACTGGTCTTGGATTGTGGCACGAGCAAGTTTGTGGGTGATAATGACGTGTCTGTCTTCCATTGTCGACAGGTCCACCAGGGGTCTGTACACCGAAGGGTGCTGCCATCTCATCATCTGCTCCAGCGGATGTGGCCCATGGATGAGAACGGTGAGAAGAGGGTCATGTACAACATACGTTGCACAAGTGTGTTTGCAGTAATGTGAGTAAGTCCGTGTGTGGCGTAGTTAGTCTGTATATGTGCCAAATTGTGCTGTGATGCAGTTGGGTGCCATGCCATCTGCCACCCTGAAATGGCGGCTGCCTGACTTGTGAGGAGTGTGAAGGAAAAATGAGGTAACTGCGCTGGCGTTGTGCAGTGTCGCGGTGGATGGTCGAGGACCGCCGCGTAATTCAGCATTGGTTATCATTGGGCCCTTTGGGTTCCAGGAGCCAGTGGTGATGTACGCCGGCGGTGACGGTACGCCCCGCGCGGACGTGACTGCCATTTTCTATCTGTTCACTCACTTGATACCTGACCTTCAACAGGAGAGGACCTACACTGCAAGTGATGCTGTGACCTCAGTCTGGAAGCAACAATTGCTCGAGTGTCTGTGGAAAGGGCCCCTGCCTTCACTGCGGAGGAGTTGGACAAACTGGTGGAGTGTGAAGGAGAAATGAGGTAACTGTGGGTAAATGAGGTGGATGGTGTCCTCCCCCAGTACACGCTACTCTACGGTCCTCCAGACAAACAGGTGAGTACACTGTGAGCATGAGGCGTGGGCAATGCCTGTTTGGAGTGGTGTGGATGGAAGATACATGTGGGGGGGGCTGAGGGCTGCTTGTGAGGATGGTGAGTTTATGTGCGTCAGGGCATGGGTGGGAACTGGTGGGCAATGAGTCTGATGGTCCGGACGGGTGAGTAATGTCCTTTCCTACTGTACCTTTCCTCTAGGTCAGCACCCACCAGAAGAAGGGTATTTGGCGTGCCATCGCCAAGGAAGTGCGGACCCTGGGGGTCTATCATAGGCGGAGCACACACTGCGCAAGAGATGGGAGGACCCGTGCCGCTGGAGCAAGAAGATGGTGGAGGCCTGGCTGGGGCTGGCCTCCCAACGTGGAAGGGGGGCCCATCGCACCATGACCCCCCCTGATGTTCCGCATCCTGGCGGTGGCCTATCTGGAGTTGGATGGGTGCTTGAGGCCATCACAGCAGCCACAAGGGGGTGAGTACAGTGTCATAAAGCTGCCTCTGTGCACTTTACGAAGTGTCTGGGTGGGGGATGTGGGCTGTGGGTTCCCCTAGGCCAGGGCGAACATGGCAGGGTAGGTCCCTTGTTGGGCAGACTCTGAGGCACTCCAACCCCAATATTTTTAGTGGGCATCTACAACTGGGCAGGCTCCTGTGGGTTACAGGTGTGCAGCAAATGGTGTTAGGCATTGTACCCCATGGCCTGATGAATTTCCTACTAACTGGTAGTGCATGGCCTAGTGCATAGGGCTGTTCTCTGTGTGTTGTTTCTGCCAACAGTAGTGGTGTTGCTGGCATTGACCATGTGTGTTCTCTGTCTCCCCCCCCTTCTTGTTTTGTCACCCTGTCCTTGTGTGCATTAGCATCATCTAGCGGAGGAGCAAAGGCACCGGCAACGGAGGGAGCTGCATTCCACATGGCCCTGGAGGGTGAATCCACGGAGGGTGAAGGCACCAGTGGGACGGAGGGCGAGGGGAGCTCCACGACGGGGACAGGAGGGGATAACAGCGACAGCGACTCCTCCTCTGATGGAAGATCCCTGTCGGTGGCGGACACCCCTGTTCCCACCCCAACAAAAGGTCCAGCCGCCACCCCCCTACCAGCACCGCCCTCCCAGCAGCCCTTCAGCATCTTTCCCGTGCTCGCTCACCTAGGAGGGTGGGCATCTCCTTCGCCCCAGGCACCTCAGGCCCTGCCCCAGTCAGCCCTGCTGCCCTCAGTGAGGAGGCTATTGATCTCCTGAGATCCCTCACTGTTGAGCAGTCAACCATTTTGAATGCCATCCAGGATGTCGAGAGGCATTTGCAGGAAACAAATGCATACCTGGAGGGCATTCATTCTGGTGTGGCGACCCAACAGAGAGCATTTCAGGCTCTGGCTTCAGCACTGATGGCAGCCATTGTCCCTGTGTCCAGCCTCCCCCCTCCAACTTCCACTACCCAGACCCAATCCCATCTACCCTAGCCTATCCCAAGCACACCATCCGACCAGCATGCACACACATCAACACACAAAAGTGGCTTGGGAAAACATAAGCACCACACATCCCACAGGCACTCACACAAGCACCATACCCATGCACACATACCAACATCCACTTCCTCCACTGTGTCCCCCTCCTCCACGTCCTCCACCTCCCTCCCAGTCTTGTCTCCACTCACGCTTGCATGCACTACATCATCAGCCCCTGCCTCCATCACTAGCACGCCCATCACTACACACCGCTCATGTGCAATCACCACCCTCACTACCATTCACACATCCCCTGTGTCCTCTCCCAGTGTGTCTGTGAGCCCTCCTTCCAAAGTACACAAACGCAGGCACACACCCACTCAACAGCCATCCACCTCAGCCTCCAGCCCATGCATCTTCACCCAAACTCAGCAGACGTACACCTCCTACAACCACTACCGCTTCCTCCACTCCCACACCCCCTCCATCTTCCCATCCCAGTGTGTCTAAAAAATGTTTCCTAGCTAACATTAACCTTTTCCCTACACCTCCCCCGTTCTTCCCCTTGGGCCAGGATGTCTAGCTCTCAGCCCAGCACCTCAGCCACCGAATTTGCATCCGCTGTGGTCCCTGCTAGTCCAGTACGATCTAAGGGGACAACGTCAGAGCTGCCAATGTGCCACCGACAGAAAAGAAGGACCACCATATTCCACCACCTGCAAAGGTCAAAAAGGGGCCGGCTTCCAGCTGGGGACAGTCACACCACCCACCCAGCAAGGCCTCGCCCAAACACTGAGGGAACAGTGCCAAGGTCCCTGCAGTGACTGTCAAGATGGGGAAGGGCTAAAAGGCACGTCACCTCCGGGCACGATGTCACCTGGGGAGGGGCTTGTGACCACCATATTATCAGGGATGGCAGCCACATGCATCACAGTCACCACTGCCGCTCCGACCGCCACCTGCATTGCCACCTGCACCACCACCTGCACCGCCGCTGCCACAACATCAATCTGCAGCATCATCCCCAAGGATCAGCCATCCAAGGTTGCTGGAGATGGGATGGTGTCTCCATCCACCACAACAGTCACTTGCACCACGGCAAGTGCTGGCAGCATCTCCGCCGCAGACACTGCCACCTGCACCACCATCAGCACAGCCACATGCACAGCCGATGCCACTCTGTCGGACGTCAGCCCCATCCCCAATGTGCAGCCGTCAGAGTCTTCAAGTGACGTCCTAGACCCTGGACACGCCACTTGAGACAACACCTCCAGCACTGACATGAACCAGCAATTGGCAGCCTAAGTCGCCGCAAGGATGGCATGTGGCTCTGCCTCCATGGAGTTTCATGCTACCTGTTCCAGGTACATCGCGTGGCTAGGACACCCAGGTGAGAGGATGTCAACTGCCACACCCCCGGTGCAGCATCACTGGGCACAAAGCCCCCTCCAGAACCAGTGGAGAAATGCATCCACTCTCACTTTCCTTGGCAGGATGAAGCACTCTGGACACAAAGCCCCCTCCAGAACCAGAGGAGAAATGCATCTAGTCCTTGGCAGGCTGAAGCACTCTGGGCACAAAGCCCCCTCCAGAACCAGTGGAGAAATGCATCCACTCTCACTTTCCTTTGGCCGGATGAAGCACTCTGGGCACAAAGGCCCCTCCAGAACCAGTGGAGAAGTGCATCCACTCTCACTTTCCTTGGCAGGATGAAGCTCTCTGAGCACAAAGCCCCCTCCAGAACCAGTGGAGAACTGCATCCACTCTCACTTTCCTTGGCAGGATGAAGCACTCTGGGCACAAAGCCCCCTCCAGAACCAGTGGAGAAGTGCATCCACTCTCACTTTCCTTGGCAGGTGAAGCTCTCTGGGCACAAAGCCCCCTCCAGAACCAGTGGAGAAAGGCATCCACTCTTACTTTCCTTGGCAGGATGAAGCACTCTGGGCACAAGGCCCCCTCCAGAACCAGTGGAGAAATGCATCCACTCACCAAGTCCTTGGCAGGATGAAGCACTCTGGACACAAAGCCCCCTCCAGAGCCAGTGGAGATATGCATCCACTCACCCAGTCCTTGGCAGGATGAAGCACTCTGGGCACAAAGACCCCTTCAGAGCATGTGGGCAACCCACCCACTTGAGAGACTGTGGCTTTGCACTCCCAAGGGCCAAGCAGTGGGCAGTGAATCCACTTGAGAGACTTGAGAGACTGTGGCTTTGAACTCTCCAGGACCATGCAGTGGGCAGTGAACCCACTTGAGAGACTTGAGAGACTGTGGCTTTGCACTCCCCAGGACCAAGCAGTGGGCATGGAGCCTCCTCGAGGAGCAGTGGCGTCGTACTATCAGTCAGCTGAGGTGCCACCCTCCCCTTACCCCTGAGGTGCCTGTTTTGTTCCGACCTGATGCCCCTGCAGCGTTCTCTCCGTTTTGTGGCAGGCGTTATGTGTGGGCTTCGCCCATGCTTTTTGGGACCACTGGTCCACGGACATTTCGTGGGACAGTGTACGGACTTGTGTACTTGTTGTAAATATTTGTGTATACTGATTATTTGCTGTTCTCTTGATCTATCTGATTGTTCCAATATTAAATTGTTAAACTCATTTTGTTTGGTCCTTGCGTTCTTGCAGGGGGTGACGGGGTGTATCTGCGATGTTATTGGATATGTGTGTGTGTATGTTGTTGTGGGTGGGGGTGATGTGTGTCACGTGTCGCGTGTGTGTGTCACTCTCTTTTCCCTCCTCCCCTGCCCTGTGTGCTAGGTGCAGTACTCACCGTCGTCGTCGCTGCCGCCTTCTTTCCACTTCGTGGTGTATTAATAGATACAGCAACATGGGTAGGATCTGCAATTCGGGCTTCATTGCATCCTAGTCCGTCCTTGGGTGTCGAAAGGTGAGTGGTTTCCCTTCTGTGTACTGTTTCCACCGTGCTTTTGATGGTGTTGGTACGGCCCCGGAAAAGCTAGTGGATTGGTACCTTGTAATAGTGTGGGCGGTACATTGTCTTCCGCCTGTCTGTTGGCGGTTACAGCTGCACTGTTTGACAGTAGAGGTTTTGTATTCCGGAGTTGGCATTGTCACTTGACAATTCCCACAGGTTTCTGTTCAGCTGGGTTCTTCTACTCTGGCAAGAAAACATTCCTCCTGATAATTAACATCACTGTGTCTCCTCTCCACAAGAAAAAGTGTCCTTTGGCAAAAGGCAGGGTTCTGCAAAGTCGGTCCTGGAGAGCTGGGTCCATGCCAGATTTTTAGCATATCCACACTTAGAAAAAAGATGTTTCATCAATCTATATTTTTCTAAATGTGTATATGCTAATAATCTGGCATGGACCCGGCTCTCCAGGACCGACTTTGCAGAACCCTAGCATAGGGTAACATAACAGCTTTTCCTTTTTAATTCAGGGTCCACATTTAGGCCCTCATTATGAACACGGCGGTTCAGCCTGCCATGCCGGCAGCGGCTGAAAAGCCCACCACCGGCATGGCGGGCTGAACCGCCATATAACGAACAGCGTGAGGGCCGCCATAGGTGGCCCTCACCCACCGCCAGGCTACCTCCGACAGGCAGCCTGACGGTGGAAGGCATCATTATCCAACAGGGCAGCGCTGCTGCCCTTCGGATAATGATCCCTACTGCCCCCAGCCTTTCCCTGGTGGCTGACAGAAGGGGTGCCCCGGGGCCTCCCTGGGGGCCTGCACTGCCCATGCACTTGGCACGTGCAGTGCAGGGGCCCGTGTGTAGTGCCCCATTGCGCAGGTCACTGCCCGATTTACGGGCAGTGATCTGCGTCACTGGTGCAGCTGCACCCGTCGAACAGAGGCATTGACTGCGGCTCTATGCCAAGCAGGCCTGATTGTGATGGAGCACAGTTCTGAAATATAGAGAACAGGTTAGTCCCGCTGAAAAGTTATCTTCTCAGTCGAGTGCAAAGAGTCCCTTTTGCAGAGGATGGGGCTGCGAGGAGCAGGCAAGAATCTCAGACAGTTGTCAATGTAGTGCACAGAGCAGACCGGGTATCGCAGACATCATTGCTGTAGAGGGACAATTATGTTGATACCATGAACAGGCTGACTAGAGCTTCGCAGTGGGGCTCCCCTCAAGCAATCCATGCTATAGTGTGAAGGGCCAGTCTGACAGTACTTTGCATTGTCAGGCTGTGTGAGTGACAAGGATTTAGAACCAACAGGCTTGTTTGAGTTTGTGAAGAGCCCAAAAACTTCAATCCAGCCTCTATGAGTCTGCAAGACTAGTCATCCTTAGGGTGGTCTTTGACCAAACTATACATCTCCTGTTTTTGCTGATTCTTTTGGTTGGCCTTGGGACTCTGAGCACTCTACCACTGCTGACCAGTGCTAAAGTGCATGTGCTTCTTTCCTACCCATGGTAATATTGGTGTATACACAATTGGCATATTTAATTTACTTGTAAGTCCCTTGTAAAGTGGTATACCTTACACCCAGGGTATGTAAGTTAACTGCTACTAGTGGGCCAGCAGCACTGTGTGTGTCACCCACACAAGTAGCCATTTAAACATGTCTCAAGCCTGCCACTGCAGAGCCTGTGCGTGAGGTTTACTGCCACTTTGACTTGGCATTTGAAACACTTTGCCAAGCCTTAAACTCCCCTTTTATTACAAATAAGTCACCCTTAAGATAGGCCCTACGTAGTCCATAGGGCAGGGTGCTGTGTAAGCAAAAGGTATGGCATGCACTGCTACGTTTTGTATGTCCTGATAGTGAAATGCAGCTATATTCAATTTTCACTACTGTGAGGCCTACTCCTCTCATAGGTTAACATTGGGATTTTGTTAGTATACTTTTAAGCTGCAATTCCTTATCAGAAAGAAGCATCTGAGTCATATTTCATATCTTTGGAATTGTAAGGATTATTCATATTTACTGGTAAAGTCAGATTTGTCATTACTATTTTAGAAATTCCACTTTTAGAAAGTGGACATTTGTCTACCCTCACAGCTCTGTGCGCCTGCAGCCTGTCTTCAATACATGTCTGGGGTGGGTGACAGTTATACTTTGTTCATTCCCTTTAGACAACCGCAAACACAGGAGGGTTGGTGTTTCTGAGTGCTCATCTGCAGTCATCTGCATTCTGATGGCTCCTCCTGGACAGGAAAGAAGGGGAAGGGGCTGAGACTCAAATCTGAATAGGTAGTGAACCTGACCCCAAACAAAAGGCTGATTACCCTCCACAGATAGTCTGGAGCCATGGCTGAGGAAGAAAGGATACTTGTGCACTTTAAAGACACTTCTTTGAATAACTTGAGACTAGAATTTATAGAAATACTTTAGATTTTGATATAACTTTTAAGACCAAACTCTTTAGAATATGTTAAGTACTTTTCAAGTTATGACTTTTTAAGGTTTTAGCAAAGTTAGTCTTTCTGTACATAACTACGCACCATTGGAATCAATGCACAGTCACCTTTAAAAATGCAGTAAAAACCACACAGTTGTGTTACCAGACACTTCTCTTGCAGGGTGTCCAGAGTGGTTGGTGTGCACACTGTGCCAGCTGGAGAGTCTCTGGCAGCTCCCGGTTCTGGCGGGAGCAGCGTTGGAGAGGTTCTTGGCACAGGCACAGGGCCACCTGGAAGGGGGAACTTGGAAAAGGAGCAGGTTTGCAGGTTTAAAGATGGTGCCTTGGGGTCCCCTTTGGCTGTTGAGGTTGCAAGGGGTTGGGAATCCGGGGCACACAGCATATCCCGTGATGCAAGGCCCAGGGCGGCCAGTTGCAGGGCGCGTTGGAGGTCCAGGAGCTGTGCCCAAAGGAGTCCTTTAGAGCTGGAGGTGAATCACTTTGAGGGCTGCTTGCAGGAAACGGGGGCACTCTGGTTGGAGGTCTGGGGTGTTCCTGAAGTCCCTTGACTGGGGCTTCCTCCTGATCCTTTTTCAGCTCTGGGGGAGCTGGTTTTCTGCTTGTCCGATGTCAGCTGACCAGTACTCAGGGTATTGGCGTATCTCGGCCACTAGAGGTCACAGTGCTACCAAACTTAGCACAGTTGAAGGTTAAGTCCGGGCTGTCGCCAGTGTGTCATCAGGTCTGGCTGAGACTTCCAATCGCGGACATATATCTGTGATTCAGGGAAGTGACCCTCACTGGTTTGTTGGTCCTTTGCAGGTTTCCTGATTTTTTTGAGTGGTGCCTCCACTGAGGAGGGAGATCTGGGATGATTCTTAAAGCCTGGAGGTCCCCTGGGTTTCTAGGGGTCAGTCCGGTGTCCTGCTTCTCCGCAGCAGTGATTTTCGGGTCCTGGGTACAGCAGACAGGGTTTGGCACCTTTTCTTGTGCAGCAGGTCCTAAGTTCTCTTGCTGTGGTCTTCTTTTGGTGCTGGTCTTCTTTTCTTCTTTGAATCCTTTTCAAATTGAAATTCTTGGTCTAGGGGAGCCCACTAAATACTGAGTTTAGTGGGTGTTTTAGGAGGAACCTGGTAGTGTCTAATGTGACGCTTACCCTTGGGTGGCTACACCCACTACAGTGACCACTTCCTGTCACAAGGGTCACTTCCCTAAACCTGATTGCCTATTTTCCTCCATTCCAAGATGGAAAAAAATGAAATGAAGGGTCCACTTCACCTGCAAGCCCCTTAGGGGTGGCGCCGGCTAAGTGAGGCCACACCTCCTACCCTCTTTGTGGTTTCCTGCCTTTTCTCCCTCCAAGAGTGGGGGTTTGAAAAAGGGGAGACCATCTGCTGCTAGCAGCAGGCCTGGCAGTCAAGTTTCAAGGACGGTAGTCCTTTGAAGCTCACTGCCAGGGCAGTGCACATTCCTGAGGGAGGGAGAGTTAACTCCTCTACCCAGGAAGGGCTTTGTTTCACAAACCAGAGAGACAGGGATCTCCTGCAGGGTTTGTGTATTGGTTGTCTGGATGTGGCAGGCTTGCTGGGACCAGTCAGCAACTATGCCAGGATCATTGGTTTCTGCAGGGGACACCTCTAAGGTGACCCCTGGGTACATTTTATAATAAATACAGTACTGCTACCAGTTGGGATTTATTATTCTGAGTTGCTTGATACCAAACAATCCAGGGTTCTGAGTAGCCATTATGTAGCTGGGAAACTCGTATTGACCAGTGTCCAGCACATATTCTAAAATAGCTGCTCTGTTCACTCACATGCCCCGGGTTTGGCAAAGACACAGTGGGGGCATATTGCTCATGCAATTGTGCCCTCACATATAGTATGGTGCACCCTGCCTTAGGGCTGGAAGGCCTGCTAGAGTGGCGACTTACCCATAAAATATGCAGTGTAGGGTGGACAGGGCACACAGAGAGTGTGCCAAATCAAGTTTGTATTTTAGGTTTGCACCAGGACATTCAGCCTGCTGTGGCAGTGCTGGGTGCATCTGGATGCATGGCTCTTGAGGGTGACACAATCAGTGCTGCTGCTGTCAGGGGCTTACCCATAGTACCCCATGCCCTGGGTACCTAAGTACCTTTTAGTAGGGACTTATATTGGTAGCTAAAGGTGTATCCAATCACTTTAACCATGTTTTAGGGAAAGAACACTGGCACTGGGAACCTGATTAGCAGGATCCCAGTGCACTCCAGTCAAAGTTGCATTCATAAACCGGGCAAGAAGTGGGGGTACTGTAACAAGGAACCAGTCTCTCAAACCTTATCCTACCTTCTGTTTTTAATATATGCTCATGATATGTTGACGTATTAGTACCTTCACTTCACCCCATAACCTTCTACTATATTTTGCATTGTACACATCGCACTGACGCCCTGTGACATAGTATATAGTTCGCACTACAGTAATTCACAAGATACATAAAGAAACAAACATAGATAAGTGTTTATTTTGGAAAAATATTGAAAAATAACTGCATGAAAACATATAAAATAAAAACTGTCAACTGCTTATCATTTCATGTTTTATAGATTTTCAAAAGGCCTTAATTTGAGAAGAAGAAATGAAACGTGTTTTGCTGATGACCTACATGTAGGCAAACAGTGGCAATATCACGAAAAGTGGAAAAGCAGAAAGAAACTATAGATACAGAAATTAGAATAGAAACATACAAATGATTTAAAAAGAAATTGAAAAACCAGATAGATAGTGAAAGGATAGAGGTGGTTGGCCTCCACTTAGGTATAGGGATAGAGAAGGAAACAGTCTTCTACTGCTCATTTCTTGTCTGCTCCATAACAATATACAATTTTAAGTTAAATACAGGTGAAAACCATAGTAATTTCATGCAGAACCTTTACATAATGGCAGGTCTGGAAGCCAAATCTTAAGTCACTATTCAAATAAAATGTGACTTTTATCCTGAACTAAATCCTTTATGTTGGAAAATGGGTTATTGGTAAGGGCAGGTAGGTACCTACACTTAGCAATAGGCCACTAACCTCCACTTAGGTCCAGTTAGGTCTCAGTAAATTAAACCCAGCTCAACCCTTGGTAGCTTGGCAACGAGCGGCAAGGCTTAACTCAGGAGACAGAGTGTAAAGTATTCAAATATCACAAAACAGTAATTAAATAAAACACAGGAAACAGTTTAAAAATCCGAAACCAATTTATAAAAATAGATTATATTTTTATCTTTAAAATGACACAAAAACAAATAAAATCGGATAAGGGGAACCGGAGATATGAATTTTTAAAGAATTATTGTTTTTTAGCGCCTAGAAACAAAAAGCGCCAATCGGGTCATCTGGTTGCACCTCGACCGGGGCAAAGTCAAAGTTTAAGGCCGACCGCGATGGAGCCCTGCTCAGCTACAGGCCGCGGGAGGCCTTGGTTAAAAGTTTACCTTCATACTTAGGCCGTCATTACAACATTTGCAGGCGGCAACCGCCGCCTGCCAAGTTGTAACCGCCGTGCGGCCGCCAATGCGGCAGCACTCCCGCGATGCCCATTATGACATCCCCACTGGGCCGGCGGGCGGAAACTGAGTATCCGCCGCCGGCCCAGCGGGGATGTGGGCAGCAACATGGGAGCCGGCTCCAAATGGAGCCGGCAGTGTTGCTGCCGTGCGACAGGTGCAGTTGCACCCGTCGCGCTTTTCACTGTCTGCATAGTAATGACCCTGGAAGCACCGCCAGCCTGTTGGCGGTGCTTCCGTCATTTCAGCCCTGGCGGTCCTGTACCGCCAGGGTTGAAATGACCCCCTTAGTCTCTTTTTCAAAGATTTTCTTCAGCAGGACGAACCTGCCAGTCCAATCCGACCTCCTGGAGCCCTTCTCCGGATACGCGATGCGGGAATCCTCGGTGGAGATTTTTACCTTTGGACTTAGTCGTTTTTTCAAGGTGAAAATCCTTCGACCGGGGTAAACCTGGATCTTGATTCGACGTCCTTGGAGCCCTCCTCGGATACTCTGGCTGGGAGGTCCCGTCAACTTTTTACCTTCGAACTTAGGGCCAGATGTAGGAAAAAGCAAAATTGCGACTTGCAATTTGCGAGTCCATCCGACTCGCAAATTGCAAGTCGCAATTTGCTATGCAGTACGGTGTCTCAGACACCAACTGCGACTCGAAATGGGGTCGCAATGACCCACCTCATGAATATTCATGAGGTGGGTCGCAAATTGCGGCCCCATTGCGAGTATAGGCACTCGCTAACATGGAGGCCTGCTAACGTCAGCAGACCTCCATGTTCCTGACAGGAAAACGAGCTGCACTGCAAAAAAACCGAAACCTTTTGTTTGGACCACTCCCTGCCCTGAAAAAATATTTTGGGGTCCAGTCACAAACTGGAAGGGGTCCCATGGGGACCCCTTCCAATTTGCGAGTGGGTTACCATCCACTTGAAGTGGATGGTAACTGCGATGCCATTTGCGACCGCGTACGCGGTCACAAATGGTATTGCATCCCACAGCGACTCGCAAATAGGAAGGGAACACCCCTTCCTATTTGCGAGTCGGAAATGCATATTGCGAGTCGGTAACGACTCGCAATATGCATTTCTGCATGCCAAACCCACGTTTGCGACTCGCAAACGGGTTGCTACATCTGGCCCTTAGTCTCTTTTTTGGAGATTTTCTTTACCGGGACAAACCAGAAAATCAGACCGGGTCGACGTTGGGGCAAGCCGGCTAGAGTTGCCGCGGCGGTTCGGTCCCTCTATGGATCTTTTTTTCAAACGTTCTCCAAACTTCTCCAAACTTCTGGGGCTTCTCCCAGATGTCTTTTTAAGGTTCTTTTGAGGTCCACAGCTCACCCCAAGGGTCCAGAAGTTCTGAGATGGTCCTTGGGGGTGAGGACTACAACTCCCAGAATGCACCTGGCGCAAACTCCTTTTTGGCCACTGGGCAGTGGCCAGCTGGTTGATTTCTTCAGGAGTTGGTGCAGGGGACTCTGGTTAGCAATTTTTCACCTGCAGCAAACAAGGAGTCCCTCCTTGAACCAGTTGAAGCCAGGCAAAGTCCTTCTTGTGGTGAAGCCCAAGTGTGCAGCTGGTGCAGTCCTTCTGAGTGCAGGTTCCAGGTGCAGGCCAGGGGTCCAGCAGGGCAGTCCTTCTTCTCCTTTGGTTCTTCCTTGTTGGAATCTGATGTGGATCTGAGGTGTGGGTGCAGGTCTGCCAGTTTTATCCTTGCTCCTGGGTGAAAAGCAGGGGGGTCCTGATTCTCCAATCAGGTACAGGGTCCTTCCCCCTGTGATGACCACTTCCTGGGAAGTGTGGCAAAAATCAATCCCAGGAGGCAACATTCTCCAAAAATCCATCATGGATGAATCTGATTTTTGGAGGTTACATCTGGCTGAGCCCACCCACTGGTGTGGCTAAAAATCATAAACACACCTCTCTCCTGCCCTCTCCTAATCTAATCAAGGGGGCACCTAGTTGTCTGGGGTGGCAGGATGTGGGGGTGTTGCTGGTTGCTCCAAATGTCCTTCTCTGCCTTTGAAGACCAGTTTGGCAGCCCTCCCCCTTCCTGCCTCACCATCTGCTGAGGGGAGATTCCCTCCCACAGGCTCATTCCTTTGTGTGAAGCCAGGTCACTTCACACCTCATCAAGGCAGCCTGGCCAGGCTGCTAGAGGCTGGCCAGTCAGAGCACAGCAGCAAAAACAATGCAGGGCTGAAATTGGCAACTTTTCAGATAAAGTTTAAAACTCTTTACCTGAACAAGTTATATTAAATCCCACAACTGGAAGTTGTGGGATTTATTATAACAATTAATTTGATACCAAACTCTTGGTATCCATCATTTAAGGGGACTTTAAAAATTAAAATAAAGTCTCCCCATTCTAGCCTATGAAGGCCATTTACTACAATGAGGGAAAAACAAATTTGGCTGTTTTCCCTCACCAGGGCTTATAAAACTATTTTATAAGGTCCCTGCTTATAGTTACATGGCACCCAGTCCTAGGGGCACATAGGGCACACGTTAGGGGTGACTTATATGTAAAAATAAGGTAGTTTAAGACTTTGGAACTACTTTTAATTCCAAAGTCGAATTTGCATATAACTTTAATTTAAAAGCAGCCAGCAAGGCAGGCCTGCCTTTAAAATGACACTGGGCACCTCAGCAGTGCACCTATGGGTGCACTACCTATGCTGTGGTCCCTAAACCTACATGCCCTACCATATACTAGGGACTTATAGGTAGGTTAACTTAGCCAATTATAATTAGCCTAATTTGCATATCCATTTTACACAGAGCACAGGCCCTGGGACTGGTTAGCAGTACCCAGGGCACCATCAGAGTCAGGAAAACACCAGCCAAAAAGAGGAAAATGGGGGCAAAAAGTTAGGGGGCTTCTGCAATCAGCCCTGTTTTCTCACACTTTAGTACAATGGTCAGATCATACCTTTTGTTCATTGTTTCCTGGATTTTTATTAAATTCACATAATTACCAGGAGCAATAAATGTCATGTCACTTGGGTCTTGGAGCATCTAAGTTGGTAGCTTCACTGGTGGCACTCCAGCATTCATACAACATCCTTTGAAATGATTAGCCTACAGTCTGCTGGTGTCATGGTTTCCTTAAATGTACCGACCCTGCAAGTCTTTAGAGGCCAATTAGCAGAGGGTAGTAGTTCACAGAAGACCAGAATTAAGTAATGATTAAAGTGTGTTTCTAGTTTCTCCCAGGCTAACCTCTCTGCCACCTCATACTGTCATTATTTATGTACTAATCGGTGAGCTTTCTCCATCTCACTTCCTATGCCCTACAGTCATGGATCATATCTGTTAAGCACTGCAGAAAGAGAGGGGCTATTACTAGAGAAGCCCATGTATAATCCCACTTAATTTTCCCAGGCTCGGGCCCAATTATGAGTGTGCTGGTCTCTAGGCTACCACACTTGTGGTGCACATTACAACCCTGGCGGTCGGGCCACCTGGGAAACGCCAGCTCCTGGTCTGGAGGTTGGTGGCGGTCCTAATCTACCAGGGCAGCGCTGCCCTGGGGATCGCAACCCCCTTCCCTGCCAGCGGTTTCATGACTGTAGCACCACCATGAAAAGGCTGGTGTACACCGAGCCCCTGCACTGCTCATGCCCTTGTCTCAATGTTCACTGTCTGCTTTGCAGACAGTGAAATTTGCGAGGGTGTTGGTGCACCCTGCTGGTGACAGCATTCCCACTGGATCAATTACGAGCCAGGGACAATGCTGTAGCCTGTTTCCTGCTAGGCCAGTGGGTTGAAATACAGGTTGCCACTTGCCGACCTAGCAAAAAACTCTTAATAACACAGACGGGGAGGTCGCTATGTAGGTGGCGGACACCCTGTCAGGAGTTTGGCAGAAGGGCTTTCCTGTCTGCCAAACTCATAACAGGGACCTCAGTTCTCCACTGGCTGAAGGATGTGTGTTTGTACTTGAGCATCTCTGCATAGTTCCTCAAAAGCTTATAAAAGATTGAAAACAATTTTGGTAGCAATCCTTTATGGTCAGTTCAGAATATTCCAATAAAAAATTGTTTGTGAGCATACTTTGGTGATTTGCTCATCAGGCATGTTCAATTATACTGTTCCTCAGAAAAAGTAGCCAGTGATGTGTCATTTTTTCTTGAGAGTTTAACCCTGAGCTCCTAACCCAACTATCATGAGAAACATACCTTTAGCTCTTTTAGATGCTAAGTGGAAGGTGTCTATTACTTCCCTACTTTAAAATTATATACTGCATTGTTAGTGGCAGTCCCATTTACCTCTACTTCCTGTGATCATAGATTGGTCGACCATGCATGAATCACATCTGACAGTAGTCCTCCCTCTGTGCTGCTAGGGCCATTTTATACTGCTCTCATTCTGGTGGCTTCTCTAGGGCTGCATCTACAGGCTGTACTCCCTGTATTTCATTCTGACATTTCTCAGTTTCTATTCAACCTCTAGTAATAGTTGTCCTATGTTGGTCCGATTGTTTCGTCTACTCTGCAACAACTCCCCTCATTTTGAATATGATGTCCTTTAATGATGATGTAGACTATCCTCTTAGTGCATTCGTCATCCTTACCCGTATCTTCAGAGTTCTGGAGTTAGGGTTGGGCCTTGAATCTTTAATTCACGAGCATAAGATGCTGATGTCCAATGTCTTTGTCTTCTGTGCACTCTCTGGTCTAAATCACAGTCTTTCTAAACCTCCACTTGAACAGAAAGGTCTTAATACGCCTGACTGTTTCATAAAGGGGGTGATGATGATAAGTGTCTCTGCTTAACGGAGAGCAAAGCAATTGTCATTAGGACTGGGTGAAATTTAAATTGCACAGGCGTAGTTCAAAGAATTTCAGGAATTTCACATTATGCTTGTGAAGACAAAGAGGACTCGCTTAAAGAGGTCATGCCTGGACTGTCATCCACAGCTACCTGAAGCTAAAGCAAATGTCGTATTTAGCCTGCACATACCCGCTTCATTTGAAACTAAAGGTGCTGCAGTGCTACCTGGGCTGTACCCCATATTGAACTGTTGTTTCATGAAATTTTTAAAAATGTTGACTAAAATTACATAAACAAGCAAACAAGAACATGAAGATGCAGTGGAAAATCTGTCATCCAAGTGTTAGTCATTATTCACAAAAGCTTCTGCATCTTGGCCAGGCTACTAGGGTAAACATGGAGATCCTTGAGAAAGCTGCTTGTATTACCTGAAAACAGCTGTGCAAGGTTTCCAGCCTTATCAGTCAGTTATAAAAACGTATTTCATCTTGGACATCTGCTTCAAAAGCAAGACTCTAGGAGTCCATCAGACAAGTCCTGGGCTTGACAATCTCCAGATAACATCTATGCACATTAAAGCTGCTAACCTGCATGCTGGCACTCTAACAACATCTCTGGCCCTCAGGGCCTCCTGAATCAGACAATTCCCTGCCTATAAAAGCTGCTAACATGCATGCTTGCACGTTAATAACATTCTTGGCTCCCAGGACCTTCTGCGTCAGTCACGACACATGGGCCAGGTTGCCAGTTGGGGAACAAACATTAGCATCATAATTTTGGGAAACTCCCTGCAACCAGGAACCTTTTGACAAAGTTGATTTCTTGATCTAAAAACAGCTGCATGACTATTTTTAATTTTCCAAAGCAGTCTGATAAAACCTTTTATCCTGCATACTTACACTTTAAGGAGGCCTCTGGACAATCCAAGTGTCTGACATACCCCAAACAGTTTTTTCATACTTACAAGTTTTGCATCAGTTTTTAACTTTGTCCGAAGCATATACTCTGTTTTATGAATTTTAATAATTGCCTATCTCCTTTTTTAGATTTTAACTAATTGAAACCAACAAAGGTACTTACTTACATTATGCTTGTTATGCAAAATTCCTGAAATAATGGCATTATGCCACTTTGTATCATTACTCTGCAGTTCTCAGAAAAATTATAGAATGCAAGCACAGGAACAATATGAACAATCAGAACGTGAGCATCTGTTGGCTGGTTGGTCATTGCAATTGTGTTTTTCTTGGTATTTATCAGTGCGCAATGCATCCTTAAGTCAAAAATTGACACAAGGATTTTTTTCACTAAAAATAGCACTAATTTACAGATTTGCATTTCCTGTGTTTATGTGTATATTTTGCATAATGTTTCAGAAATGTCATGTAATTACACAAAACCAAAATTACACAAATTTCACACACCCTTGTTTGCCATGAGGATTCTTGACTCCTGATGTCTTAGTATTTGAAAAACCTCCTGAACTCTCCAATTCTAAGCTTCTTTTAGGATTGCTTCTTTTTTTAAATTTTTTATTGTGCAGTGGTATACAATATGCAAAATCATACATATCTACAATGTGCTGCAACTACATGATTTTACAGAAAATAACACGAGCCCAATTCATCAGATATTGCAAACTATCCTTTAAATATTCTGGAGCCATGATGACAATGGAGCCTTATTTTCACTCCCCTTTCCCTACCAGTCTTGCCTTTAACAGCATACAAACAATTTTCTAAATAATAAACAGAAAGAAGCTGAGCCAGCCATTGATTATAAGATTGGGGGGGGGGGTCAGGCCTCAGCCAGTCTGATGCAGTATAACCACCCAGATCCGACATAGCCAAAAGGAGAAAGTATTGCCATTGGCCATGACAAACCCCTTCAGCAATTACCATTTGAGGTGTTAAACCTACTTCCTGACACAGAGCATTTTCCAGGAATTTCATAATGTCCCGAATAAGTATTGGCAACTTTTCGCAACTATAAAACATATGACATAAATCAGCATTTAGACTATTACAAAGTGGACAGGTGATGCCTTCTGTCCTTCCCCCGCTACCTAACTTGGTGGGCGTATAGTATAAGTTAAATAGTATTTTATAATGCTGCGCTTGTGGTCCAGCTGACAATCACACACCGTGAGCCATGTACAGAGAAGCTAGAAAAGTAGCTTCACTGGCCCCTATCTACTGTTCCCAGTTTCCAGCTTGATTCACCAGATCGCATTGCATAAAATCTAGCAATGGCGGATAGATTCCTAATGGTGCAGCTATCCCTGCTCCCCAGTAATTCCATTAATCTAATCTTCTCACCACAAAAATTCTCCTTGGAAACAGATAGCAAAAAGTCTCAAATCTGCAAAAATAAAAAAAATCCTTGCTATCCAAGGAAAATTCATTTTTCAATTCATTAAAAGATTTTGTTTGGCCACCCCCACTAAAGAGATCCCACAGCTTGCAAACTTCACAATGAATCCATTTTCAACAATAATTATCCTTCAAAATCCCTAGGAGAATCGGGGTATTCCAAAGTGGCGTATAATAACTAACCCATCCAATACCGGCACTGCGCTTAACCTGTGACCAAGCTTGGAGTGCAGCCCTGATAGGCTTACATTATACCTTTTTAAAATAGCTAGGCTCAACTATTCTTAAAAAGGCAGCATCGGCCATATTGCCCCATATCATTGTATATATAGATGGAAGGTCATCCTTCACCAATTTTCCAAGATGGTCAGGTATACAAAATATATGACTATGGGGGTTATTCTAACTTTGGAGGAGTGTTAATCTGTCCCAAAAGTGACGGTAAAGTGACGGATATACCACCAGCCGTATTACGAGTTCCATAGGATATAATGGACTCGTAATATGGCTGGTGGTAAATCCGTCACTTTTCCGTCACTTTTGGGACGGATTAACACCTCCTCCAAAGTTAGAATAACCCCCTATATTGCAAGACCACAGCCAAATAATATAGGCCCTGATTCTAACCCCGGCGGTCTTCGACCGCTGGGCGAGGGTCGGCGGGAGCACCGCCGACAGGCTGGCGGTGCCCCGCAGGGCATTCTGACCGCGGCGCTTTGGCCGCGGTCAGAAAGGGTAAACCGGCGGTCTCCCGCCGGTTTACCGCTGCCCTTAGAATCCCCCATGGCGGCGCAGCTTGCTGCGCCGCCATGGGGGATTCTGACACCCCCTACCGCCATCCTGTTCCTGGCGGTTCGCCCGCCAGGAACAGGATGGCGGTAGGGGGTGCCGCGGGGCCCCTGGGGGCCCCTGCCGTGCCCATGCCAATGGCATGGGCACGGCAGGGGCCCCCGTAAGAGGGCCCCGCAAGGTATTTCAGTGTCTGCCTTGCAGACACTGAAATACGCGACGGGTGCTACTGCACCCGTCGCACCTTCCCACTCCGCCGGCTCGATTACGAGCCGGCATCCTCGTGGGAAGGGAGTTTTTCCCTGGGCTGGCGGGCGGTCTTTTGGAGACCGCCCGCCAGCCCAGGGAAAAACTCATAATACCCTCCGCGGTCTTCTGACCGCGGAGCGGTATTATGGGGGCGGAATTCAGGCGGGCGACCTCCGCCGCCCGCCAGAATTAGAATCACCCCCATAGTCTGAAGCTGGGGACTGACCAGCCCCTCCCTCCTCTCTTGGTAATACTAGGTACCTAAAAGCTTGGAGTGTTTTAGAAAAGGACCATATAAAGCTACTAGCCAGCTCTTCCATCAGCTTAAACCAGTTGGCAAATTCCAATAGAATAGTCCTAAAAAAGTACAGAAAATCATTTTAATCACATTACACCACTCTACTTTTGAGAGATGTAAGTAGTTCATCCACCGCAGTTCTTTTTTAGTGTTGGCTAATACTGGAGCGAGGTTATTCTCTACTATTGTGTCCAAAGTGGCTGACAGTCTGACCCCCAGATACTTAACTTGTACATCTTACGCTTGTCGTCAAGGTTTATCCATTCATTAGTCATTATCTGGCATTTTGAATTATTCAATAAATAACCAGAGACCTTCCCAAATCTTATCGTTTCTTGTTATAGCTTTGCTATTGCAGTCTCTGGTTCAGATGTTATGACCGCAATGTCATCGGCATAAGTAAGTATCTTGGTGCTACATCCTAACCATTTCCAGCGGTTCAATTGCCCTGGTGTTTAACAGCATTCTAATAAGCAGGTCAATGTAAAATGCAAAAAGCAGCGGTGAGCAAGGACACCCCTGCCTTTAATTAAGATAGGATCAGACTCCGACCCTGCTATTTGCAATTTCGCTGTGGGGTTCTGATATAGACTCTTAATAGTCCTAATAAAGCTAAGGGCCCATAATAATCCTGTGGAGCATAGCCCAGAGATTTGTCCAATCCACCCGGGCAAAGGCCTTCTCCGCATCCAACAAAATCAATGCTATAGGAGCCTTAGCAAACTGTCCTATAGTGCTATCACACGTCTAATATGATCAGTTGTGCCCTTACCTGGAAAAAAACGTGTTGCCATGGAATCAGTGTGCTCGGTCTAGTGGCAAAAACTTTAGCATATAGTTTTGCATCGCTGTTAACAAGAGAAATAAAGCGAAATAAACCAGGTAACCACAGATTTTTTTCTTTCTTAACGGAATGTGTTTTTGTTTGATGTCCTTTCCTTTTAAGGACAAGTCCTCTGTTGCATTCAATGTAAATTGACAATTTCATTTGGAGCGTGTGGTAGTTAGTCAGATCTGAATTCTCAAAATGAGGAGCCACAGAGTAATGTGGATTTCTTCAGTTATGGGTTCAGTTAGTGCCTGGCCACCACATAGCGCAATAAGACAACAATCTGGTTGATTGCTAATAAAGCTAAGAAAAAGCAGCATATATTTTTCTCATTTGCCACAAATTATGAACTCTTAATATTTTTAGCAAAATTACAAACTTTAAAAAAAATGCAATGGTGACTCTTCCATTATGGCACACAGAATTATATTGCAACAAACTATCAAATAAAAGCAAAGAAATATGACTGAGTTAGAGAAAAGAACTTAGGGCCAGATGTAGAAAAGGGTTTTTCCCATTCTGTGTCAATGGGAAAATGTGTTCGTACATATGGCCCTTAGTTTGTTTGCTGCAAATATTCCTTGTTGACTGTGCACAGAGTAAAAAGGCCCAGATTTGCATAGGTATTGCATTGGGTTTGTGTTAATTTTGTAAGCAGACCTGATGCAAAATCCAGTTTGGTATTTACAAACCAACGTAAATGGCGCTTCTTGTTGATTGTAACCAAAAGTAACACAATGCAGGGCAATGCACTGCCTTGTGTTACTTTGCATCAAGGGTTCATTTCATGGGTGATGCATGGGCATTCCTGTGTATCCACCCATGGATTGTGACTCTTATCCATAACTACAAAAAATTGTAGGCATGGATGCACCACAATCCTGCACCTTCTTGGATCTGGCATAACAAGGAGAAATATTTTTATTTCTCCTCTTATTTCCTCTTTCTTCTTTGCATGAGGGCTCCACACATACAAACAGGAAATTGCCTGAAAGCATAGATTTGTGCAGGAAGGGCTCCCTACCTGCACAAAAGCTAGATCGATCATAAATCAGACACTTGCACTATGGGACTATGCACTGGGCCTGGGTTAGCACATGACTGCTGAAAGTGCACCAGCACAGGGAAAGAGCAGAGCTGTTCCATATCTTTGTTGTTAAGCACAGTTCTATCTCCAGTTCACACAGGGTGGCAAATTTGCTTGCTGCCCTATGTTGCATCAACTCCTTGATGTTAGTCTGTGCCAAGGTGTCATATAGCATCCGAAATCAGACAGGAGTCCCTGCACTCTCATATGGGACAAGCAGAAACTCTAGAGACTGTCACCATAACAATGCAAACGATTTGCAGGATCAGTGAGAGATGTTGGTGTGAAAAGACAGAAAGAGAGAGCAAAATAGAGTGAAGAGACACAACTAGAGCTTCAGAGAGAAAGCAGAAGTGAGACTTATGTAGAGTAGGAGATTTCAGCAAGATAGAAAGATAGATAGATAAATAGATAGATAGATAGATAGATAGATAGATAGATAGATAGATAGATAGATAGATAGATAGATAAATAGATAGATAAATAGATAGATAGATAGATAGATCTTACTGCAACATTTTTTAGTGAGTGACATTTGAAGGACGTTAGCCGCAGTTATTTAATATACAAGTGTTGTTGAGCCAAATTACCTAAAATATATTTCGATATTTATTTGTATGGTAATTCTGAATATGCTTTATCATAATTAAATGGCAATAGTACAAAAAAACATTATTATAGGAATGCAACTGTAATACTGGGCTGAAACAATTGTTAAACACAGGACTTCAGCATGGTAAGTATGCCAACTAGTGCTGCACAGAGCAGGCATTATTGGGCAATTGGGGCACCCGAGACACGCCTTCTCATTTGAATAATCGAACGGAAAGAATGATGTCCACTTGAAAAAATGTTCAACAGGAAAATAAGAACTTCCCTGTGGAAATAAAAAAACTGGCCCGTTGGAAAAATGTGCACTTGAGGGAAACAGGATTGCATCGAAACGAAACCTGGACTGGGAACCAAAAGCAGCCCTGTTACATTTTGTCAGACCAGCCCTCATACTTCACATAGCAAGCAAGAGCAGCAAGCAATCCTTACCACTGGAGGGGAGGTTTACTCCTTCAGCAGGCATTTTTTAATAAAATTGCAAACATGGTGCATTTTTACAGCACATTTTTCATTATAGAATCTTATTGAATCATTGAATGGATGGATATTGGCAACATGGCTACATGGTTTAGTGCATAAATTAACATTTGGATGGTAGAGGAGTGGATTGATGAAATAATTCAAGACTGGATGGCAATGAATAAAGACGTTTACATATGGAGAGCAAATATTCTCAATGAACTGATCAAGGATGGGTTCCCATGCTTTCAATTTAGTTTCTGCGTTACAACATCAACCTCCCCAAACACTTACACCACCAATCCTTGTGAAACATGCCCAACATGCCTAGCCCAGATGTATTTAATACAGTGCGCTAATGTAGTGACTCCAAGAACTAAACACAAAGCATTAAGCTGTGATCTAAAGTGGGAGAGAGAACTAGACAGCCATGTGGTGGCTGTACTGCACAACATGAAACCAGGAAACCTTGCATCAATCCTGTCTTTCCACTTGACCACATTGTGTGATCCTAGACAATTACTTTTTTTCATAGTGACACATGAGCACCTTGAAATACAGCAGTTCAGGGTGTGCAATACACAGAAACAAAAGAATATAATGGTACCCCATCTATAGTAACACACTATGCAAGACAAATGACTTTCCTCATGGTTCATTAATAGCATTGCCATCAGGGCAGTGGCAGGGGGGGCATAAATGATTTGTAAGCAATACACTGTTTTTAATTTTGAAGTCTTTTATTATATATGTGCTATATTCTGGGGCCAACCAACAGTAGACCCTTCATCACCTTCCATCTAAATTCCTGAAGGTCAGTCAGTGTCTCTTAAGATGACCCTGCGGTAGAGAGGAACCAACTAAATGCAAAAACAAATGGTTTTGAAGTGAGTGTAGCTTGATCAGCACACTTTTTTCCCCATTGTTTGTCTGCAAAGGGACCAGCAACAAAACTGCCTAAAACCACCCTAAAAGAACTTTGTTGACTCTCACAGAAACAAATCACAAGGACCAACCCAGACCAGGAACCCAGATCAATGTATACAAAAAAAGACACCATGGTCCCATGGGATGACAGTTGAAGCACAGCTCTATCATACCAATGATATCAGTTCCCAGTGGGTATCATAGTACAACAATAAATGAAACAAGGGGCCCAAAGAGTCCTTCTTGCAGTCGGGCTACAGACCGTATAGTGCTGGATTCTCTTCACTCTGATACACAGCTCAGCAAGTTTTTCAGTAACGGTGGACTGTAGAATTGGATCCTATATCCTTCAGCACTGAACTGTTTGTCAGTCACTACACATTGAGGGTTTCAGTTGATCGGTGCTGTCCAAAAGAGATTCGTGAATTGGTTCTGCTAGGGTCAAAAACATTGACCGACTCATGGGGTTATCCAGTTGAGTGAATTAAGAACTTTGATGTATTAAGATTGAAGTGAACATTTATTGTGGATACCTCATGATGTCTGGATGTATATATGAAAATGTACTTATTGCACTGAGCACTTTTTATGCACCATGCACCATCCGCACTGATTGTTGTACCTTGACATCATTATATTGTGAAATTATACATCATGTTGCATGATTCGTTGGCCTCTTGTTTCATTTATTGTTGTACTATCATACTCAATGGGAATTGACTCTCATTTGAAGCCACAACCATTCTTAAGGTTCAAGGTACCATGCACAAACCATTCTAGACCAATAATCCTAAATCCGGTAAAAAGCAATCCATATTCTATGGGCTTCATTAAGAGTAGGCCTTGACAGATGTGCTAATTATCACACCAATAAGAATCCTATTCTGAGGTGTTCAGAATTTATCAGATGCTATATTTATAACCTATTTTAAATTAATAGGGAGCAACATGCTGATTTGTTGCTTACAGCACCAAAATCCATATGTCCACATAAGTACTAAGCCTTTCCAAATTGTTACTACAGCAAACATGTCCATAGCATTGTTGTAATGGAGTTTGTATGAACTTATTTGGTATAAAATATAAAAGCACTAGTTTGGGTCACTGTGTGTGTGTGTGTGTGTGTGTGTGTCTGGATTGACCTGCAGAAATGTAACAAAGAACGCAAACTATATTGCACCACTTATAATTGAGCTCCCTGTGTAACTAGATGAGTGCACATGGTTTGCAATTTAATGGGCCAATTATAATCAGGCAGCAAGCTTTACCCAGGACTCTGAATTTAGCCTCCGAGCAGACCACCTGTCAAGGAGATTTCAACAACAGTGGGAGACACAAAGAATTTCAGGGCCCACAATGCTGGAAGAACCTTATGTATAGCCACAAGAGAGATGTTGAACAATGAGTGCTTCAGCAAATACTAGAAGGCTCAACAGTTCAGACAATCATTTGAGTAAGAACCAATACTGTCCGGATACAACAGGTAAAAACAATAACAGTAACTGTACTCCTGCTGTGTGCAATACATACGAACTTTGCTCATGTATTCACCAAGGAACCTCTTCACACCCTCCTTACTAAAGAACTTTGATCCAGAATATTGGGGTATCAGTCAATATAGCTTTCCTTATGTGAATGGTATGAGCTGAATTAATACCTGAACCATACTTACCTCCACATGTAGCACAAATTTATCTCAATATGTTATCTCAATATGTTCAATACTATTTGCATAACTACATGCCTACCTCGCTAAATTGACAAAAGGACGTATGCTGATACAATATAAAACATCAAAATAAAGGAATAAATAAATATGGATATCAGTAGATTGTGCTACAGCAGTATCCACAGAGGCAAGGCTTTCATACAAATATGCTATTTGAAAGCAAAACCTATGCTCAAATTGATGCAACATTTATACACATGTGCATACACACTCACACACACACACACACGTACACCATACTAGTGTTCAGTGGAGAAAAGTTCCATTACAGCAATGCTGTGAAAAATATCATGCTCAATTGTAGTGCTTTTCAACAACTGTAAGTTACTCACTAGGAAATTGAGCATTTTGAATCTCTATTATGTATTGACTTTTGGGAGTCCTTCCCGATGCACATCTAATTACTCCACATATTACATCATTGATAACACCTTCTGTAGCATCTTGATACTATTCCTGCAACATTTGCAATAACTTTATTGATGAGAAAACTGTGAATGGTGAGGGCGTGAGTTATAGTTACCTTAGGGCCTGAGTTATAGTTACTTGAGTTAACCATAACTATAACTGCTGAATTTCAATGGTTCTATGCAAGTAAATTCAGAGCCTAACTATAGCGTCCCTGTAACCTTTGTTTTTTCAGTGAAAACAATAAATAAATATATATATATATATATATATATATTCAGGGTATGTAGATGTAGAGCTAAGTATAGTAAATCTATACTTGGAAAGGTACTTAACTTTTGCCAATTTTTCCCTCGGTATTCTGGAGTCCATATATAGAAGAACAAACAAAAACAAGTACATAAAGTAGTGAAAGCTACATGGGTTTAGTTGTGGGGTTTCAGACGTTGAAAGATTTCTCTGGAGTGAAACAATTATATTAAATTAATTGACACGATATATATTTTCACTCATGGAACACGAAACTAACTAAAACAGTGCTTGGGCAAAAAGTGAGGTAACAAAACCAAAACAAAGAATCATTTAGCAAGCGGTTAAGGATAGAATTAAAGTTTGCCGAAATTAAGTAATGGTATAAGTATGCCCACTTTAGACTTCAGGCAACAGCCAGTCAAGGTAAAATAAAAACAGGCCATCTGAATGCGCCAATGTACAGAGCTCCCCTGAGCCGTTTTGAAACCTTGCCTTCCCCATTCGACCTGATTTCTGCTGTTTATTCATGGCGTTTATGGTCCGGCAACGGTATTTCAGAAAAATCTTCAGGCTTTTCCTGACTCTGGTGCTAATGAGTTTGTCAAAGCTGAGCAGGAGATCCGCCTTTGGGGCTCTAAGCAACAGATTAACTCAAGTCACTGGAATCGAATTTGCATACATTTGTATAAATCCATTCTAATTATCAGCCGCTCAGCTTTACAGCTCTCACAGATTGTGATTAATTTCTTCAGGTGCATGCCAGTCAAACTGTTTTTGAGGTAATAGTCTGAGAAACCTCGAGTTTCTCGGTCTCTTAGGCAGACGCGACCCGTAGTCAAGTTCAAGGGTTCTCAGGGTGAATGGATATATGGAGCACTTGACTTGGCTGCGCCATTGTACCCTTGTAGACCTGCTTCTGAAGTGTCACATGGTTCTAAACTGTGACCATTTTCAAATGAGTCTAGCACTGCAGCAATATCCAGCAGATTGCAGTCATTTGCAATACATATGCTATTGAAGGGAGTCAGAAGGGAATTACTTGTATTTTTTCCGCTGCTTTATTATGGGGGTTATTCCAACTTTGGAGGAAGTGGTAATCCGTCCCAAAAGTGACGGTAAAGTGACGGATATACCACCAGCCGTATTACGAGTCCATTATATCCTATGGAACTCGTAATACGGCTGGTGGTAAATCCGTCACATTTGGGACGGATTACCACCTTCTCCAAAGTTGGAATAACCCCCTATGTGTCTTATGTAGTGCCACAACGGATCAATAGAAGAGGGACCGGGAGATTCCAGGTCCAGTGTACAGCCTCCCAATGTAGTCGTTATCAATCTAAGAGTACACTATCTCATTATGTAGTGCCACAACCAGCTGCAGTTCTGCTTCCGACGAGGATTCTCGTGCTAGATCGCGATATGGTTTCTGAAGAAATGGGGAGAGTATCGTATGAAAGAGTCTCTTTTTCAGCACAATTATTTGTCTGTATGTCTGTTGTCCACCAAAGTTGGACAGAAGGACCACTGGACTGTCGGGGTCACTTGGATCCAGCTCCTGTGTTCCAGGGACAATGATCGTCAGGATGAGAGGGGACCCAGAGGACCGGTGATGCAGAAATTAGGTGCCTGCGTTGGCAGGGGGAAGATTCTGTCGACCCACGGGAGACTTCTTCTTGGCTTCCAGTGCAGGGTGAAGGCAGACAGCCCTCAGAGCATGCACCACCAGGAAACAGTTGAGAAAGCCGTCAGGATTAGGCACTACAATGTTGCTGGTAGTCTTCTTGCTACTTTGTTGCGGTTTTGCAGGTGTCCTGGAGCAGTCAGCGGTCGACCCTTGGCAGAAGTCGATGAGAGAAGTGAAGAGGAAGAACTCTGGTGAGCTCTTGCATTCGTTATCTGACGAGATACCCACAGGAGAGGCCCTAGATAGCCCTCAGAGGAGGATTGGCTACCTCACCAGGTAAGAGCCTATCAGGGCGGGTCTCTGACGTCACCTGCTGGCACTGGCCACTCAGAGGTCTCCATTGTGCCCTCACACCTCTGCATTCAAGATGGCAGAGGTCTGGGACACACTGGAGGTGCTCTGGGCACCACCCCTGCGGTGGTGATGGACAGGGGAGTTGTCACTCCCCTTTTCTTTGTCCAGTTTCGTGCCAGAGCAGGGGCTCCCTGAACTGGTGTAGACTGGCTTATGCAAGGAGGGCACCATCTGTGCGCTTCAAGGCATTTCCAGAGGCTGGGGGAGGCTACTCCTCCCCAACCCTTAACGCCTATTTCCAAAGAGAGAGGGTGTAACACCCTCTCTCAGAGGAAATCCTTCGTTCTGCCTTCCTGGGACTGGGCTGCCTAGACCCCAGGGGGGCAGAAACCTGTCTGAGGGTTGGCAGCAGCGGTAGCTGCAGAGAAAACCCCAGAGACCTAGTTTGGCAGTACCCGGGGTCCATGTTGGAGCCCCAGGGATGCAAGGTATTGTTCCCCCAATACCAGAATGGTATTGGGGTGACAATTCCTTTGTCCTAGGCATTTTAAATAGCCATGCTCGGAGTTACCATTATGAAGCTACACATAGGTATTGAACTATATGTAGTTCACACGTGTAATAGCGTCCCCGCACTCACTAAGTCCGGGGAATTTGCCCTGAACAATGTTGGGACACCTTGGCTAGTGCCAGAGTGCCCTCACACAAAGTAACTTTGCACCTAACCTTCACTAAGTGAGGGTTAGACATAGAGGTGACTTATAAGTTACTTAAGTGTAGTGTAAAATGGCTGTGAAATAACGTGGATGTTATTTCACTCAGGCTGCAGTGGCAGTCCTGTGTAAGAATTGTCTGAGCTTCCTATGGGTGGCAAAAGAAATGCTGCAGGCCATAGATATCTCCTGGAACCCCAATACCCTGGGTGCCTAGGAACCATATACTAGGGAATTATAAGGGTGTTCCAGTGTGCCAATCAGAATTGGTAAAATTAGTCACTAGCCTGCAGTGACAATTTTAAAAGCAGAGAGAGCATAAACACTAAGGTTCTGGTTAGCAGAGCCTCAGTGATACAGTTGGGCACCACACAGGGAACACATACAGGGCACACTTTATGAGCACTGGGGTCCTGGCTATCAGGATCCCAGTGACACAGGCAAAAACAAACATACATACAAGTAAAAATGGGGGTAACATGCCAGGCAAGATGGTACTTTCCTACAGTCTGAAGTTAGTTTGTGTTGGTTCAAGCACTTTTGAGTAAGCATGATAGCAGGTGTTGTACTCAAAATGATAATTGTATTTCTATTGAGAGAGCATAGCTTGGCTGTGCATATATGTTCTCCGGAAAGGAGAAATGAAGGCGTAATCAGCTGCCTATGTAATGTGTGTAAATGGCTTTCATATGAAGTGATGCAATTAATTACATTTTAGTAAAGTGCACGTATGAGTAAAGTTTTGCAAATGTTTCTATGGAAACTCCATTTATTAATCATTATTAAAGTTTGTTTATGCTATAGTATTTTAGAAACGATACTTCCATAACCATTTTATATTCATTACATTTATAAGAAATGTACGTATACTCGTTTTAATCAAGTACGCATTTATGTCTATATTACATTGGCCAGAGTGAAGGCCTGAATTTCTTTAAATTATTTAAAACTTTCCATTAGAAGCTTGTTTTGCTGCATATTTCTCTAAGCTGCAGGTGTGATAGTACCAGCTACTGGCAAATGAAGGAAAGTATTGTTGCCTTCAGATAAGGGAACTGAGAAGATGTGTTACCAAGGACAGAAAGAGCAGTGTGGAGTTGGTAACTGAACTCCCTTCCAAATTCCTGAGCATAGGAGAGACCCAAGGACGAACACATGCAGCTTGAAAGGATCAAAGTGGCAATTAAATGTGCGATTTATAACTTTGTTGTTTCAATGGAAAATTTTGGCTGTAAGGTCAGCCTCTCTGCAAATATTTAAGTGCTGTTTAGTCAGTTGCAGACACAGATTCATTTTGTCCCTTGAGCAGAGTAGATCTGAGATGGACAGACTGCTCATTCTTTGCTAAATTCTGCGACTTTATGCTGCTCTCATCTCTCTTGACAGATTGTCTGCTGAGGTTTCTGCAGTGCTGACATTTTTCTCTAAAAATCCTTTTAATATAGAATAGCCAGGAACTTAGATTAGGTGGTTAGACAAGAGAACTCAAGCCTGAATCCAAGGCACAATACTCTTTTCCTTATTTTCTGTATCGTTGCTATTGAAATATTGGTCTTTTATATGCTGATTAAAGTTTATGCAGTGCATCGTTTTGACTCGCCTTTGGTGATTCTTTATATTTACGGTATGTTTTTGAGACTCATGTGCGTAAGCTAGTCTTTGAGTCTGTAATACAATTTTTTAAATGTTAATCCTTGTCCGAGATCGAATGTTTGGCCAAATGGGTCGCACTGGAAATAATGTTTAGAATTTTATGTTGGTCTCTTCACCCCTCGAAACTCAGAGAAAAAGATTAATCTAACACTTATTACAAACTTTCAAAAAGTATAGTGGTTTGGAGACATTAGATGTCAAGTATATGGGGCATTTTGTTTCAAGGTTTGGAACAGCATTTGACTTTCTGGCAGAATAAGTAGATTGATGAAATTTTGTGGTACGCCAAGTGCTACCATGATGAGATTGAGATGAAAAAGAAGAAGTTGAATGAAAGATGAAGGCACCTCAAAGGACTAGGTAGATGCCCCTTGTAGGAGGCTGGCCTGGCTTGTAGTGGGTACCAAGGGGTACTTATACTCTGTACCAGGTCCAGTTATCCCTTATTAGTGTAGAAGAGGTGTTTCTAGCAGCTTAGGCTGATAGAAGGTAGCTATAGTAGAGCAGCTTAGGCTGAACTAGGAGACATGCAAAGTTCCTACTATACCACTGGTGTCACATGCACAATATCATAAGAAAACACAATACACAGATATACTAAAAATAAAGGTACTTTATTTTTATGACAATATGCCAAAAGTATCTCAGTGAGTACCCTCAGTATGAGGATGCCAAATATACACAAGATATATGTACACAATACCAGAAATATGCAGTAATAGCAAAAGGAAGTAATGCAAGCAGTGTAAAATTACAATCTATTGCAATAGGAGCACATAGGTATAGGGGCAACACAAACCATATACTCCAAAAGTGGAATGCGAATAACGTATGGACCCCAAACCTATGTGAGCTCGAAGAGGGTCGCTGGGACTGTAAGAAAACAGTGAGGGTTAGAAAAATAGCCCACCCCAAGACCCTGAAAAGTAGGTATAAAGTACACCTATATTCCCCAGGGAGCACAGAAGTCGTGATAGGGGATTTCTGCAAGAAAGACCAACACCAGCAATGCAACCACAGTGGAATTCCGGACGAGAGTACCTGTGGAACAAGGGGACCAAGTCCAGGAGTCGCGACAAAGTCGAGAGTGGGCATCTGCAAATCACGCGGTACCCACCAATGCAGTATAGCGTGGGGAGGCAAGGACTTACCTCCACCAAACTTGGACTGAAGAGTCACTGGACTGTGGGAGTCACTTGGACAGAGTTTCTGAGTTCCAGGGACCACGCTCGTCATGCTGAGAGGGGACCCAGAGGACCAGTGATGCAGTCTTTTGTTGCCTGCGGTTGCAGGGGGAAGATTCCGTCGACCCACAGGAGATTTCTTCAGAGCTCCTGGTGCTAGAAGGAGGCAGGCTACCCCCAGAGCATGCACCACCAGGAAACAGTCGAGAAGGCGGCTGGATCAGTGTTACAAGGTTGCAGTAGTCGTCTTTGCTACTTTGTTGCGGTTTTGCAGGCGTCCTGAGCAGTCAGCGGTCGATCCTTTGGCAGAAGGTGAAGAGAGAGATGCAGAGGAACTCTGATGAGCTCTTGCATTCGTTATCTAAAGAATTCCCCAAAGCAGAGACCCTAAATAGCCAGAAAAGGAGGTTTGGCTACTTAGGAAGGAGGATAGGCTAGCAACACAGGTAAGAGCCTATCAGGAGGAGTCTCTGACGTCACCTGCTGGCACTGGCCACTCAGAGCAGTCCAGTGTGCCAGCAGCACCTCTGTTTCCAAGATGGCAGAGGTCTGGAGCACACTGGAGGAGCTCTGGGCACCTCCCCTGGGAGGTGCAGGTCAGGGGAGTGGTTACTCCCCTTTCTTTTGTCCAGTTTCGCGCCAGAGCAGGGCTGGGGGATCCCTGAACCGGTGTAGACTGGTTTATGCAGAGATGGGCACCACCTGTGCCCATCAAAGTATTTCCAGAGGCTGGGGGAGGCTACTCCTCCCCAGCCCTGACACCTTTTTCCAAAGGGAGAGGGTGTAACACCCTCTCTCTGAGGAAGTCCTTTGTTCTGCCTTCCTGGGCCAAGCCTGGATGGACCCCAGGAGGGCAGAAACCTGTCTGAGGGGTTGGCAGCAGCAGCAGCTGCAGTGAAACCCTGGGAAAGGCAGTTTGGCAGTACCCGGGTCTGTGCTAGAGACTCGGGGGATCATGGAATTGTCTCCCCAATGCCAGGATGGCATTGGGGTGGCAATTCCATGATCTTAGACATGTTATATGGCCATGTTCGGAGTTACCATTGTGACGCTATACATAGGTAGTGACCTATGTATAGTGCACACGTGTAATGGTGTCCCCGCACTCACAAAGTCCAGGGAATTTGCCCTGAACGATGTGGGGGCACCTTGGCTAGTGCCAGGGTGCCCACACACTAAGTAACTTGGCACCCAACCTTCACCAGGTGAAGGTTAGACATATAGGTGACTTATAAGTTACTTAAGTGCAGTGTAAAATGGCTGTGAAATAATGTGGGCATTATTTCACTCAGGCTGCAGTGGCAGGCCTGTGTAAAAATTGTCAGAGCTCCCTATGGGTGGCAAAGGAAATGCTGCAGCCCATAGGGATCTCCTGCAACCCCAGTACCCTGGGTACCTCAGTACCATATACTAGGGAATTATAAGGGTGTTCCAATATGCCAATGTGAATTGGTGAAATTGGTCACTAGCCTGTTAGTGACAATTTAGAAAGCAGAGAGAGCATAACCACTGAGGTTCTGGTTAGCAGAGCCTCAGTGAGACAGTTCGTCATCACACAGGGAACACATACAGGGCACACTTATGAGCACTGGGGCCCTGGCTGGCAGGGTCCCAGTGACACATACACTAAAACAACATATATACAGTGAAATATGGGGGTAACATGCCAGGCAAGATGGTACTTTCCTATACCCCTAAACATTGGAAGTGGTGTAAACATCAGGTGGTAGGTAAAAGAATGGTTCTCTCTCTGAAATTAGGAGAACTAGAACCAAATCCTAGAGTAGTTAGCCCAATCCCTGATACCTATGTCTAGAGTTGGAGTATTGGTGAAATTATGGAACCCTGGAGGAGAGTTATGTTGGTGGCAGAAGGGTGAGTGTTAGTAGGGTTGTTAATTGCAGCATTTCATGTTTAGTTTGGGGTGTTTGTGAGTCTGGATGGTGTCTTGGGGAGATATTTCATACGTTGTGCGAGTGTGGTGATTTTTAAACACGTTGGAATCGGGTTCAGCATGACCTAAGATCCCTGGATAGTATTAAAAAGTGTAGAAGACACCATATTAGATTTTCTGCTAAGTGGTTATGTTTGTTGTGAGATGTCATCAACGCAACAGTTAAGATAGGGACTTACTTTTCTTGAATGCAAGGTAATTAATATAGTTGATCCTAATGTGTAGAAAGGAGCTATACTGATCTCGATGATACCCCACAGGTCAAGGTTTCACTTGAAGTGTTTGGAAACTTCTTGTGTGTTTGAAAGCTATTTCTTCTATAGCGGGGGAGACAAAAAGTTATTGTATTGCATTTTGTATGTGTGTGATATTGCAGAGTGAGTGTGTGTGCAGATTGTAAAGGAGGGGGAACTGCTGTGAGGAGTGAGATCTACTTTGCAGTGTGCAGCGCTGGTATAAGTCAGTTGTTGTGGTGCCGCGCTGTTATTAGCTGACAACATCATAGGGAGTAGTGCTGTAACTGGTGGTTGTTTGGGAACAAAGGATTGTGAATACAGCATTGTTTTGAACTAAAACGGAGCTTGTGAAAATTGTTGGCATTGACTGCGAAAAGGAAATGTTTTAAAGTTATGCAAGATCTATTTAGATGTGATGTTCATATTCCAAGCAGGGAGGGCAAGGAGGCACCTCCCGAAGATACCCCAGGTCGCTGTCTCGTGATAAATGTAGGGCTAAACCCATGTGTTTGGCTTGGTCAATGGCACAAGATCACAGAAAAGGAGGGTGCATTGAGATTACCACAATATGGCACCTTTAATTTAAGAATTATTGAGAATTTGAGGAGGGTGTTACATGAAATTAAGCCACCTCCTAGACCCACATAATATAAAGCACTCAATGCTTAAGAGCATGATGCTCATTCCAGAGAGAAAGAGAAATACCAGGGTAGAGCACTGAAAGCTGTGTGCACCTATGCGGATGCTAGGTGGGATGCTGAAAAGAGAAGATGGAGGACAGATATGATTAAGGTAGTTAGACAGTATCCAACCATAACCATTGAGAATGTAGAAGAGGAGGGTGATAAGGGAAAGATCAGGAAAGCAAAGGAAAATAAGTCAAAGGGACTGGAGGGTGTGAAGGAAGCTTGTGATAGCGAGTCTGGAGATAGTTTCTTGGTCAAAATATTGTCCGAACCACCACCTCTGTATAATGAAGCAAGAGATGAAGGTGGAAGCACTGGTGCTGGAGGGCCGATTATTTTTGCTAAAGCCCCAATTAAAATGATTCCTAGTCCTGTAGGAACCACTGCACATCTCATGAATCAACGAGTAAGAGTTTGAGGCAGTGTGTTCTAGTCAAACCTACAGTAAGCACTGTAGGGGCTCTGACTGTTTCAGTTACTATTGGCCCTGTAGTTCCAATGTATAAAACAGACAGATCTGAGAACAACACTTAGAATCTGACTGTGCCCAGTCCTGTTGGTGGACAAAGAGGAATTTCAAATAGTCCAGATGCTAGAGAATGTGTCCCTTTGATTGCAACACATATCAGTATTCCATGTGGAGCCAGTGCGGACTTAACAAATATGTCGGGCTGTACCTCAATAGAAACTTATCAGAAAATACCTACCCAAGCGACTCTTGTATGGGAGCCACCACAGAGTGTTGGAAATAGTGCTCAGGGAAATGTCATTACACCTAATATTCCTGCAGTGACTCTAGCCATGAGTGCTAAGGAGATAGATGAGATGGTGAGAGCTTTCAATGAGAGCACTCCATCTTGAGAAAGTGTGAGTTTCAAGGTGAATCAGCGAACGATTCAGTCTTCACCAAAAGAAAGACTGAAAGTTGTGACAAAGCTTAACATAGAACTGGATACAATGATTGTTGGAAATATTGGCTTGGATTGTTTAGACACGTATCAGGAAGATGAGCTTACATTTATGTGCAGGGATGTTACCAGACAAGCAGGGCAAGTTTGTGATAAATTGGCCCAATTGGCACACAAATATGAATTGGAGCTGAATGAAACCAGAGCTTTACAAAAGAGCTATTAAGTGTGTTTCAGTGAAAAGGCCATTAGTGATATGAGAATCCTAGGGATGAAAACTAAAATTAATGAATTAATCCATAATATCAGGAAATGAAACAAGTTAGGTAAGTGGGAAAATAAATAGGTGAAAAAGAAGGAGGTAAAGAAGCCTTCAGGAGAACCACTTCTGGAGGTAGAAGGTGGGGTTACAAACTTTCCCTCATGAGAAGTGCCTGGTGGTGGTAATGTGCACGTACCATGGAGCAGAAGTAATCTTGTATCCTTTACCAACGATTTCTGCAAACTGAGGGAGAATCCAGTGGAATGGTATAGACAGGTAGAAAGATTTTTTTATTTGAATATGGTGTTTGACATTGTTGTTCCTAGTAATTTGTCAATGCAATGCAAGTTTTTCAATGGCCTGAGACAGAACCAAGTAGAAGTCCACTAACTAAATGTCCTTCGCTGCTGGTATTGAAGAAGTATCAGCAGGTCATGACATTTTTGAAAGTGAAGGTGCCTCCCCAAGATGTTGATTGGGTCAAAATTGACAGGACAACTCAAGAATCAAAGGAGTCGATTTACGCTTTTTATGAACTTGTATTACAAGCTTTCAAATAGTATAGTGGTTTGGAAACATTAGATGTCAAGGCTATGGGGTATTTTGTTTCAAGGTTTGTAACAGAGTTGAGGCCAGAGATCAGTATGATGATCCAGCAGCATTTGATTTGCTGGCAGAATACGTCTATTGATGACATTTTGTGGTATGCCAAATGCTGCCATGATGAGATCAAGATGAAACAGAAGAAGATGAAGAAAATGCTAATGGTTGCTCAGATTAAAGATGAAGGCAACTCAAAGGATTAGCCAGATGACCCCTGTTATTAGTATTGTGGGGACGATTTAGTGTGTATATCAGCAAACACCAAACCCAATCCAGGGTAGAGGTAGAGGAGTCTCTATTGACTAGGTACAAGAAGGGATATACATAGCTTAGAAAGGTCAACTCATCACATCTGCAATAAGCTGGTACACTGGAAATGGGAATGCTCTTTAAATCCAGCTAATCAGATCCAAAATGCAGAATTTGTGACTTCTCAAGGTAAAAATCCTAATCAGATGCAGGATGTACAATGACCCAGAATTCAAATGTTAAAAGTCGCACAACCTTTGATGCCACAGCAAAGTGCAGTTGTACCTCAATAGAATTTAAGGTTTGCGAATGAATGCCAATGTGACCCAAGATAGCAACCCTTTCCAACAGTTCCCTTTCATTGAATAGGACAAGAGGAATGGCTCAAATCAGTCATCCTGATGGTACCTGAGAGGGGAGGAACACTGCATTCTTTGCACAGCCTTGGAGGTAGACCAGAGTAGACCATTCATAGATAGTAAAGTGGATGACTGTCCTGTATTCTTTCTGGTCGACACTGGTGCTACCTGAGTCCCAAACCTACCCCTCTCGGGAAAATCAGTCCAAGTTGTTGGTGTGGAGAATAAACAGATGGTAACTCAGGAAACTGCCCTAGTTAAAGTGAAAATAGGATACCTTGAAGACATACACAAATTTATAATATGTGACTCAAGCTCATTGAATCTCTTGGGAAGAGATTTGCTTTCCAAACTGAATTGTATTATCTTTTGCATGCCGACAGGAATAGAGATAAAAACCCAAGATTAGGATACTATCTGTTAGACCTGACATGCTTAGGGTGGTCACCCCTAACTTTTTGCTTGCCTCTCTCCACTTGTTTGACACTGTTTTTGCTGGTTTTAGGACTTTGCACACTTTACCACTGCTAACCAGTGCTAAAGTGCATATGCTCTCTCCCTTAAAATATGGTGACATTGGCTCATACCCAATTGGCGTATTTAATTTACTCATAAATCCCCAGTAAAGAGCACTACATGTACCCAGGGCCTGTAGATGAAATGCTATTAGTGTGTCTGCATCACTGGTTGTGCCACCCAAATAAGTAGCCCCTTAACCATGCCTTAGGCCTGCCACTGCAAGGCCAGTATGTGCAGTTTCACTGCCACTTTACCTTGGCATTTAAAGGAACTTGCCAGGCTTTAAACTCCCCTTTTTCTACATATAAGACACCCCTAAGGTAGGCCCTAGGTAACCCCTAGGGCAGGGTGCTATGGAGGTAAAATGCAGGACATATACCTGTGTAGTTTATATGTCCTGGTGGTGTAAAACTCCTAAATTCATTTTACACTGCTTTTAGGCCTGCTCCTTTCATAGGCTAACATTAGGGCTACCCTCATATACTGTTGAGTGGTAGATTGTGATCTTAAAGGGGTAACAGGGTCATATATAGTATAGGCAGAATGGTAATACAAAATCCTGCTGTCTGGTGAAGTTGAATTTAATATTACTATTTTAGAAATGCCATGTTTAGAAAGTGAGCATTTCTCTGCACTTAAATCCTTCTGTGCCTTACAATCCACATCTGGCTAGGTTAGTTGACAGCCCCCTTGTGCATTTCACTCAGACAACCACAAACACAGGATGCTCAGTCACACCTGCAAACATCTGCATACTGAATCGGTCTTTCTGGGCTGGGAGGGTGGAGGGCCTGACACTTACAGTTGAAAGGACAGTGGCCTGTCCTCACACAATGGACTGCCAAACCCCCTACTGGGACCCTGGCAGACAGGATGGAACTGAGAGGGGACCTTGTGCACTTCTAGGCCACTCTTTGAAGTCTGCCCTACTTCAAAGACATATTTGGGTATATAAACTGGGTCCCTGACCCTGACAACTCAGACAATTCTGGACAAGATATCTCCTGGGAAACAAACTCTGAACCAGAACCTACAACCTGCTAAGAGAAGCTGCTTGGCTGGCCAAAGGACTCACCTGACTGCTTTTCTATAAAGGACTTCTGCCTTGCTGTTGCCCTGATGCCTTGCTGCCCGCTGGTTCTGCTGAGAAGTGCTCTCCAAGGGCTTGGATTGAGCTTGCTTGAAGTCTCAGGATCAAAAAGACTTCATCTCTGCAAAGAACTCCTTGTGCAGTGAAAATCGATGCACAGCCTGCCGGAATCGACGCACAGCCTGCCCAGCTGTGAGAAAATCACTTCACTGCTGAAACAGAACGACGCAGCCTGGCTCCCCAAGTGGAGATCGACGCAGCTCCAGCACTGAGACTGGAACTTGGACACATGGCCCACCGGATCAACGCATCACTGAGCCAGAATGACGCAGCCTGACTTCCTGCGAGAGGAATAAATGCAGCACCTGCCGTGCGACAGAAATTTCCCAGCATCACCCACTGGATCGACGCAGCTCCTCTGACTTTGTCCTGCACGCCCAGGATTTCTCTGCATTGTCCCCGGGGTGTCCAAATACTCCGCAACCCGAAGAGGATCCACGCCTGCATGGCAGAAATCGACACAAAGCCCTTGCTGCGTGGAAAAGCATCGACGTATCGTCTGTGTGCGCCCAGAGAAACCAACGCACACCTCCCCGTTTTCCACGCACCTTCTGCTCTGCGGTCCCGTGTGGATAATTTAGACTCAAACCAGGCACTTTGCGCTCGCAAGAGACCATTGTTGTTTTTAAGAACAAAAAGACTCTATTTATCATTATAAAAGTGATATTTTAACTTATATTGATAAAATCTTGACCGTTTTTTACCTTGATTTACTCAGATAAATATTCTATATTTTTCTAAACCTGTGTGGTGTATTTTTGTGGTGTTTGCACTGTATTAATGCATGATTTATTGCACAAATACTTCACACATTGCCTTCTAAGTTAAGCCTCACTGCTCAGTGCCAAGCTACCAGAGGGTGGTCACAGGATAATTTGGATTGTGTGTGACTTACTCTGACTAGAGTGAGGGTCCTTGCTTGGATAGGGGGTAACCTGATTGCCAACCAAAGACCCCATTTCTAACATAACACTATCTTTAAAGTAATCAGAAACACGTCACGTTGTACTTTGTTGACCTTACTGACCATTGATGATTTGCCCCCAGATTTGAGAGAAACAGTCAAACATGAAGTGTGTGATTTTTCACAAAAGTATATTGGACTGATAAAAGGTGTTGAGCCTGTCTGAATTTCTATCAAATCAAGTGCTGAATTCTCAAGAATGCCACAATGCAATTTTACCCCTGAAATGATTGCTGGGATAACTCCCTTAACCTAGTCAATGATGCAGCAGAGGATTCCATAGTAAAGAATGGCCCCGTCCTTGCAACTCACCAATCATAGGTCTCCAGAAACCAAGTGGTAGATATAGGATTGTGTAGGACCTTCGGAAAATCAACTATACTGTTGTTCCTTGTTGCCACGTGGTACCATATCCAGCTGTGATATTGTTTCAGATTCCATGCGAGGCAGAGGTGTTCACTGCCACTGATTTGTGTCAGGCCTTCTTTTTGATACCGTTGCATGATGATATCCAATTCCTCTTCAAATTTTGGGTTGGAAATATTGTCTTGGCATGATACTGAGTACCACAAGGGTATACCGAGAAATCTTCAGTTTTCAATTTGATTCTAAAAAAAAACCTGGAATCTTTGGTTATGCCTTGTACCTTGGTACTGATCCAATACATCCACGACCTAATGATGGTGTGGAATACCCAGAAAGCTTTTCAACAGGATTCTTTTGCATTACTGAACCACCTAACTGAGCATAGACAAAACGCATCCCCAGTTAAGCTGCAGTATTGCCGAAAAGAGGGCCAATATTTTGTACACCATATTAAGAAAGGAGCAAGAAAAGTGTCACAGGAGAGATTCTCAGTTACCTTGAGAAGGGAACCGCCAACCACACAGGGAGAAGACAGAATGTTTTTGGAAATGGTGGCAACTTTTCCCTGTGGCCAAGCCATTACAGAGGCTAATGCACAAGGATGTGTCTGATCCGGTACCATGGGATAACAACTGTCTCATCACATTTCTAGAGCTGAGAGAATGTCTCTGTTGTGCCCTGGGTCTAGAAATGCCCGATTATAAAAAATCTTTTACACTTTTCTGAAGTGAGAGGGAGGGCTATGCTCTCTCAGTACTGATGCAAACACATGGGAATGCTAAGAGACCTGTGGCTTATTTTTCTGCCATGCTGGATCCTGCTGCTTCTGCGTTACCTGGCTGCCTTAAGGTGGTGGTCACGGTCAGCACTAGTATAGAGAGATGTGAAAGTGTTGTTATGGGCCACCCATTGTATGTTCCCCAATCTGTTGAACTATTGTTGACTAGAACTAAGACTCCACATCTAACAAGCAGCTGGCTCACTAACTATGAGTAGGGCATTTTGGCTGCAGAAAATGTGGCTGTCAAACATTGTGGTGTTTTGAATCCTTCTACTCTATTGCCAGTACTAGGTCAAGCAAGCAAGGATGATTGTGAAGGGGACCATGATTGTCTCGATGTTACTGAACTGTGCACCAAGCCGAGACCAGACATATGTGAAGAACCAACGCCTGAATCTGATTGTGTGCTCTGTGTGGATGGTTCTTGCTTACGAGACAATGGTAGAAGCTTAAGAGCAATTTACACTGTATGCACACTTTCAGGAGTTGTAGAAGTTCTTGGCTTCAATGAGTATTCTCTGCACAAGTGGCTGAGTTGATTGCTCTTCAAGAGCATGCTGGGTCACTGATCAACTTGAAGGTGACAATCTTTCCCAATAGTCAGTACAACTTTAATGTTGTTCATGACTTTGGACAACTGCGGTCCCAGAGGGGGTTTATGACATCCTCCTGATCTCCGATTCAGAATGGCGAACAAGTGAGGAACCTCTTTGATGTTTTACAATTGCCAGAGCAGGTTACAGATGTCAAGTGCCCTGCACCTTGTTCAGGAGATAATCATGTAACTTTGGGCAAAAGAAATGTCGATGAGGTTGCAAGATGCTGTGATCATAATGTTTATACATTTAAAAGTGAGTTTACAAATGAGGAAATGTATGAGACTAACTTGAACCTTTTGTTGACAACAGTTGCTACCCGGGAAGAAGTAAAAAGGTTTCATGAGGAAGTGTCTGAGGAGGAGCAACATAATTGGGTTAGAGCAGTTTGTGTAAAAAGAGATAACGACATTTTGGTTTCAATGGATGGAAGACCAGTGTTGCCAAATAGTCTGTTACCTGCGATGGCTAGACATTTTCATGGTTCAGCTCATATTGGCAGGGACTCTATGGTGGAGTTGTTCAGACACACTTGGTTCAATCCTAAATTCAGGTTGATGGCTAAAGCGTTGTGTCACATATTCATTGTGAGTCAAAATAACTGCAGTTACTCTGAGTCTAAATAGGAAGGCAAATAAGGCCTTTTAACATGATGATTCTTTTGAATCAGATCAAGGAACTCATTTCAACAATGAGGTCCTGAGATTATTGTGTGCAGCATTGCAAATGGAACAGAGAGTAAATTGCAGCTATATACCTGTGCTTCGGGTCTTGTGGAACTAGTGAATAGCACGCTGAAATCCAGGTTGGCAAAAGTGTGTGGTTCGACAACTTGGAAACAGACTGATGCTCTGCCACTTGTGTTGATGAGTCTTCAAAGTGTACCTGATCAAAAGCCTGGTTTGTTCACCATGACATCATTATGAACAGGGCGATGAGACTACCAGTGGTTCCTGGGAATGTACCTGTGAATATTACTGATGATATGGTCCTTGATTATTGCAAAGGACTATCTGATGTAGTCTGTTCTGTGCCTTATCAAGTTGGAGCTGTTACAACACCACTGCATTAAAAACAGTGTCTTGATCTCAGTCCTAGGGACTTGGTCTTGGTAAAGAAACACATCAGGAAGATGTTTCTGGAGCCCTGTTGGCGTGGGCCATATCAGGTGATCCTGGTCACCACAACTGCTGTGAAGTGTGGAGCTCTCCCGAACTGGATTCATGCTTCCCATACTCGCAGTGTGGAATGTTCTATTGATTCTACATCATCTAGTTCTTTCTACATCACCTGTCCCAGAAGAATCTGTGGTGAGAGAGAGTCGTCAGGAGAATGTTGGCCAAGCTGTGTGGGACCAGCAAGAGCCTGAAACAACACTTGGGCAGTCTGAAAAGGGTCATGAACGCTACAATTGAAGCTGAAACAGAAGTAACAGAGTCTTGTTGGGTGGTGAATGATTCAAACTGAGAATCAGACCCTGACGAAGGATCCAGTGCTGGAAGGGAGCAAGTGGAATCCGGAGACCAATGGCCCAAAAGGCGAGACAGAGTGAGAGTGACTTTGCTTAAACAACATGTGCTTCAGAAAATAGCTGAAGAGACTGAGAACTCTGACTTAAATGAAAGCAAGGATGAAGGTACTACCACAAGAAGGTCAAAGAAAAGAAGAGTGCCTAGTCATAGGTATTCTTCGCCTGAGTGGACCTACTATTCAAATTAAACAGATTATGAATTCTGGGAATATTGGAGTCAACATATAGGTTTGACTGAACCTCTTTGAACTGAATATTGTGGTCAAATTGTACATTGAATTTTCATTGCCATTCCTGAACTTGGTTCGTGTGAACATTAGAGACATTTATATCGATTGGGGTAGGGAATTGAGGAAAATACCTAGGCCTGAGTAAAAGAGAAAAGGTTGTCATTTAGCAGAACACGGAACAGGGCTAGGGAAGTCTCACAAAGATTTGTACATATGTTAATGAACTTTTGAACATTTGAACTCTGTTTGCTGTTCGCATTACTGAATAAACAAAGATATATTTTGCTGATGCTGCTTTAACCCCTTAGCTGAGGGGCCTTTTCCCCCTCAGAAGTGAGAACTTTTTTGGCTATTTGGAATACTTTGTGCTTAGGACCCCATAACCTTTTGTCCATATAAGCTATCCATGACAAATTTGCTTCCTTTTTCCAATATCTTGGGGATTCTAAAGGCACCCAGAGTTTGTTGGTTCCCACCTGGGAGACTAAGAAATTAGACCAAAAACAAATACAACTTGGGTTTTTTGGGAAAAAGTGAAAAAAGTGCTGCAGAAGAAAGCATCTGTGTTTTACCTGCAAATGGGATCAACAAAGGTTTTATGGTGCTAAGTTCATCACCCTCCCAGCTTTCAGGAACAGGTAGACTTGAATCAGAAAAACAAATTTTTCAAAACAGTTTTGGCATTTTATGGGGAAATACTGCTTTTTTACTATTTTTTGTGCTTTTAGCCTCTTTCCATTTAGTGGCAGAAATGGGTGTGAAATCAATTGTGGATCCTGGGCAGCTAAACATTTCTGAAAAGTAGACAAAAAACACAATTCAGCAAGGGGTCATTTATGTAGATCCTTCAAGGTTTTTCTATAGAAAGTAACAGTTGAAATAAAAAAATATTGAAATTGAGTTAAAACACCAGCCATTTCTGTCTACATTTTCTTCTGCAGCTTTTTCCATCTATGGCAGAATTTTGAAAGCCTTCTGGTTGTGGGGATACATAGAGCTTGTAGGTTCATCAAAAAAACAAGGTATCCAGAGCCAGTAAATGAGCTGCACCTTGCAATAAATTTTCATTGTATACCGGGCATACAGCAATTCATTCTGTAAAATATAAAGAGTGAAAAATAGGTATCAGGGACACCTATGTATTCCAGAAATGGACACAAGATATGGAGTTTAGAAGCATTGGTTATTTGCACATTTCTGAAATCAGGGGTACCCATACTAGTATGTTAATTATAGGCCATTCCTCAAAATGACTTCTTTGTCACATACTGTCTTACATTTGGAAGGCAACAAATGCTATTCTGTGTTCCTCCAAGACTCCCAATAAAAATGGTACCTCACTTGTGTTGGTAGTAATAATAATAATACAAACTTTATTCGACTTTCAACAAGTCATAAAAGTATCAAATATTTTACATTTCAATATACAATAAATACAATAAATAAACTAAAATATAAATGATTTACAATGATAAAAGATGCGTACATGAAAAATATTTAAAATTTCTTTAAGAAAAATTTCCTAGATACGAATCGTTGGGTAAACTAGATAAAATTACATTGCTATCCCGTGCGCTTTCTTGTATTTATTACGGAGCATAAAAAGTTGGGCAAGGTTCCGCACATCTCAATAGAGGATAGCACCTGGAGGCTGGCGTACGCGGTACGACACTGGGGCAGATTAATTAACATTAGAAGAGGGGCTACTAAGCGCTTTCTTTGCTTGGCATAGAATTTACAGAATAAAACCACATGAATTGTGGTTTGGGGTGCCTTTGCAAAACATGGACAAGCCTTCAGGGTGGTGCTCCAATCATTCATAATTGGAAAGGTCACTAAGCGATGAAATATATCTAGCCTCAGTCTGGTAAGAACAAAACGGTGGCGGGGGTTTATCACATTCGTCAAATAAGGCTGTATGGCCGCTGTCGACCGAATTATTTGATTGTAAATGACGGTGGGCTTTTTTGATTCAACCTCCCATCGTGAGTCTTCTAAATATTTTAATGCCAGAGCACTCAGGTCCTTCCTAGATATTTTTTTAAGCGAAGCTGGATTTGTGTAATAAGCTTTATTGCCCATGTTTTCAAAGAAGGTCATAATGTATCTTAACCAGGGCACCCTTGCTGCGCATATAGACTCCATGCAGTCAGTCAAAATGGCCTTATTTAGTTCAGTATATTCCGAGGTCCAGACTTTGTGCCATAGAAATAAGGGTTTATCAAGTCTGTAATAAAGGAGAGCCCCAGTTCTGAATGGATAATGTATGATGATGTACCATTTGGTACCATCAATAGATGTCTTATAAAATCATTTTCGACCGTCTGCACCAGGTTACAATTAGTATATCCCCAAATTCCAGACCCGTTCATGGCAGCTGGGGTGCACTTGGCTTTGTAAATTTTTATCATATTTGGCAGGGTAACCCCCCCTATCCTTTTGGAAAAAAGCCTTAAAGCCATCGTTGTTTTAAGAAGCTGGGCTTTTTTCGTCTTCCTACAATTAGCCCAGGAGCCCTGTTTGTCAAACATTATGCCCAGGTAAGAGAAGGTTCGCGCAGTTTCTACTCTCCCATCCACGGTAGTAATATTATAGGACTTGCCGCATTTCCTGCCACAGTTCATAATGAACGTTTTTGAGCGATTGACAGTGAGACCCAGCTGTGACATAAATGTGATGCAGGTAGTTAAGAGTTTTTGTAGAGCTAACGGGGCCCTGGCCATTAAAACTGCGTCGTCTGCATAGAGTAAAACCGGGACAGCACGATTGCCTATTTGGGGTAGATCTTTGCAGTTACTAGCCAATACATTTTCTAGGTTATTTATGTACATTGAGAACAGGAACGGGGCAAGAACACAACCTTGGCGCACACCTCTATATATGCCAAAAGGGCGAGTACATTCCCCCTTTAGGCCATACCTCACTCTTGCTCTGCACCCTGTGTACATTTCTCGTATAAACTGGATTATGGCTAGTTCTACCCCCATGCTGCTTAGGATATCCCATAGATTGTCGTGTAGTACACAGTCAAATGCTGATGATAGGTCAATGAAAGCCAGATGCAGGTTACCTTCTCTAATCCTTGTATACTTTCCAATAATAATACTTAGATTCAGGCTTTGTTCCACTGTCCCAATTCCTTTCCGGAATCCATATTGGACAGGAGATAGAGCACTCTTTTCTTCCGCCCATATTTGCAACCTGTTCAAGATAATTCTCCCCGCTAGTTTAGCCGTTGAGTCCAGCAAGGAGATTGGTCTGTAACAGGCTGGGTTAAGGCGGTCACCTTTTTTATATATTGGAATTATATTGGAGCCTCGCCAAGATGGTAGGGGACCTCGTATACAAATGGCCCTCAATGACTGCGTCAGTACAGGCCCCCATAGCTGGATATTGGCCTTATATATATCAATCGGAACGCCATCGGGGCCCGGAGCTTTCCCTGATTTACTTAGAGTTATGGCTTCCTCTACCTCCTCAAGGCTAAATTGTGGGGTTATGAACAGGCGTGTACCTTCCTGGAGAACTTGATCGTATACAGAAAATGTAGGCTTCTCATCGCTAGCCCGCGAGTATATTTTAGAAAAGTGTACAATCCAGTCTTCTTCGGAGATCTCTATTTCCATCCTGGGGGAGTCTCTGTCCCCGAACATAGGAGAGTTGATTGTTTTCCAGAAGAGGATAATATCTTTCGTTTGGCTAGCTGTGTGTAGAGTTTCCCACAGAGTTCTTTTTAATGTCAATTTCCTTCCATTTGTTGCTGCTTTATATTCTTGTCTGCACTTACGTATCTCAGATAAAGATCTTTTTGGGGCTCTTAGAGCCTTTTTCAATTTCCTATGTGCTTGTGAGCAGTTATAATCAAACCAACCAGTGGTCCTTTTTTTTCCCGACTTGCCACTTCTGATAGTAAGGGCTTTCTTTATGGTTTGCATAATCAGTGTAAAGGCACTTAGACATCGCCCTGGATCTGGATTCTCACTTAAACAGTCTGCAAAAGCATGCTTGCAGTCGCTTAGTAACTGTTTCAGCAGCGACTCGGGGTCAGTCTGTGATCATTTCAGGGTATATCCATTACGCGGCATTAATTCGATGTCATCTATCAGAGTGGCCCTGTCATCTCTATCTGCTGTAAGGGGGGTTATTAGGAGGTTCAGGCTCTGAGGATAATGGTCGCTAATTGCGATGTCATGCAGAGTATAATCCATAAGGTAGTGTGCAAAGTGGGTTGACATTAAAACATAATCAATCACGGTATTCGCACCCCTTCCATTATATGTTGGTTTAAACTGTGTTTCAGCTGAATATAATTCGTTTACAAAGGATAAATTATGGGTTTGAGCCAGTATATTCAATGCGTCTCCTTGGGTGTTATGTGCAAAGTGAAGACTTAAGCCAACACCTTCAGGGTCCCAGCCACATACCTTATCTGAGGTTTCTTTACAAGGATGGACATTAAAGTCTCCACCCCAGATCATAAAGGTCTCGCGATTATTATTAGCACTTATTTTTTTAAAATCATTTCCCATCTCCATTAGGATATTAAGAAACTCTCCTAGGGCTACATTATTATAAAACTTAATGATGACTAGGTGAGTCTTATGATCCAAGTTGCCCTCTATCATTTGGTAGTACAAGCTCGTGAATTTCAACTCTAGGTTTTGTAGACGTAACTTGTTAGAGATATATGTACATAGACCCCCTTTTGGTCTACCGTGCCTAAACTGAGCAGCTGGTGAGTGAAATGTTTTGTAGCCGTTAATGTGAAATGGACTTAGTAGCCACGTCTCTTGGAGGCATATGCATGAATATTCTTCTATAAAGTTCACCCAAGTCTCATTGCCTATCTTGTTGGTTAGACCTGCAATGTTCCAAAACAGTAAAGCAATCTCCGCTTTCTGTTTAGGAATGCCATACTGGTCCATTGGTGGACAGGGAGATAGAACGTCGCCTGGTGACTGGGATGTGTTTCTGGGGGCACTGCTCTGGGTTAGATGGGGTTGGGACCTTTTTACTATAGGATCTATTGTGTGGGATGTATGTTCTATGTTTGAAACCCACCCTGATTTATGTTCTGTCTGGGCTAGTTCATCTGGGGGAACTGTCTGATTCTTATTGAGTCAATCTATGTCTTCTAAAGCCGTGAGAGGGTGAAATCTGTTGCACCCTATAGGAAGGTCTGGTGTATTTAGAAATACTCTTGCTGGTTGTGGGTTTATGGAGTTATACCCTACTGGGCTTTGATAAAAGAAACCTAAGGGTAGTAGTGAAATTCCTTGGGAAGTGACTTGTGTGGCTCCTAATTCGTGGATAAGTTTGTCCACTAAATTTGGTGACCTGAATGAAAGGACCACACAGTCGCCTTCCAGCACTTTCTTACTGCTGCCTATCCACTTAATTCTCCTGACCATTTTTATATTTTCAAAAAGGGGACCAACCATTCCCGAACCCAGACGGACTCCTATCCAATTGAGGGCCTTATTTCTCAGAGCCGTCCATGGTTCTATCTGCTGATCGTCTAGAGATGGAACGTTGGCCAAGACCACTACGTAAAGTGTAACCTCTGGGGGGAGATGTAATAGATCACTTGGGCGATATCGTATATTTGGGGATTTAGTCCTGCTATATGTATTCCTCACTGAGTTTACGTAGGGCTGAATAGTCATTGTCCTCAATGGGCTGTTGCCTACTCTCTTAGCTAATCTAGGGTTTGGGTCTGTTTAATCAGGGGGAGAATCATGAGCTGTAGCAGCAGGGGATAAAGGCCGGGAAGTTTGGTTCAAGTTGGATACTGGTGGCTGTATTGATGTCTTTCTCAGGGGATCTACATTCGGGTGTGTACCGTTTATCCTGTTTTGCAGGAAAAATTGAGTGTTGTTTTCCTGGTCTGGGATCAGTGGTGGTATATTAGGATCCTTTATTACGTAGAATCTTTCCGTTGTATGACCTTTATTAATCCTAGACCTACCTCAAGTTTATTCTCCACCCCCTTTAGGCGCTCCAACATGGAGTCAAGAGTGAGTCCTATGGATGATTTCAGGGTATTTACTAGCTCGCAGAGATTTATCATCTACATTATTTGAAGATTTCTTCCGAGATGGTTTCTTGGGTTGTTTTATAGTTGGAGTAATTGTTATGCCTATCACTGGGGGTTTCTTTGGGTTCTTGTCTTCCAGACCCACCTCCGGTTTCCTTGGTCGTTTGGCCACAGGAGAAATTTCGACCAAGGAGTAAATTAAATTAGAGGTGTCTTTAATACATCCGTTAGTATACCTTGGTTCTGTGTACTCGTCGCCATGTTCACTCTGTGGGGGGTTGTTGTGTAGTTCTACAGGTTCTGATGGTTCAAGGGGATGGTCTTTAGACCACAACAGTTTCTCTTCAACAGTGGCAATTTGTTTATCTATCATGTCCATCGCCCCTGTGATATATTTTAATATAGATGTACTATCTTTTAAATTTGTTGGATTATTTGATTTGGAGTGCTTCCTTTTACCAATATTTAGTGTGGAGACAAAAAAAAAAAACCCTGTCTAGGTAATGAGAGGGAGGGAGAAGTGAGATAGATCAACCCGCCTTAAATGGCTTCGCTGCGCTATCCTAGTTCAGCAGATATTCGCAGGGCGGGAGGGTTCCTAGGCTGCTCTGTCGAAATGAGGCTTCTTTCGGGCCCTTGCCCTTTGGTCTTGGACTACTGGATTAAGATTAAGAGGCAGTGGGCCCTGGGAGGCAAGAACCAAAAATTAAAGAGGGGTGGCCCAGCCCAGTCTCTTCCTGGCGATGACGGGCGAAGGACGGGCCTGCCCTTGGCCCGGGCTTCGCCCTGGCACCGCCCGCGCGCGTCCCGTTCTGCGGGCGCGCTACGTTGTTTAAAAGGGCCTCCCGCCCAATCAGAGCCTTCCCGCGAAGTTTAAAGGGCTCCTGCCCCTGTCAATGTCTCTGTGCGTCCCGCGGCTGCGGGCGCGCTACGTTGTTTAAAAGGGCCTCCCGCCCAATCAGAGCCTTCCCGTGAAGTTTAAAGGGCTCCTACCCCTGTCAATGTCTCTGCGCGTCCCGCGGCTGCGGGCGTGCTACGTTGTTTAAAAGGGCCTCCCGCCCAATCAAAGTCTTCCCGCAAAGTTTAAAGGGCTCCTGCCCCTGTCAATGTCTCTGCGCGTCCCTCGGCTGCGGGCGTGCTACGTTGTTTAAAAGGGCCTCCCGCCCAATCAGAGCCTTCCCGCGAAGTTTAAAGGGCTCCTGCCACTGTCAATGTCTCTGCGCGTCCCCGCTGTGTTGGTAGGCCTAGCGCCCACAACAGGAAACACCCCAAAACACAACGTGGACCCATCATATTTGTCCACTGAAAACGGACGTGTTTTTTTGCAAAGCACCTAGCTGTGGATTTTGGCCTCTAACTCACCCGGCACCTGAAGAAACTTAGCAAACCTATAAATTTGTCAAAACTAGGGAAATAAGAAAATGGGGTGACTTGTGAGGCTCTCACCAGGTTCTTTCACCCAGAATTCTTTGGAAACTTCAAAATGTGTCTAAAAACACATTATCCTCCCATTTCAGCAATGCAAAGTTCTGGAATCTGAGGGGAGCCATAAACCTCCTTTTATACAGCATTCCACCAAGTCTCCCAATAAAATGGTACCTCACTTGTGTGGGTAGGCCTAGTGCTCATGACAGAAAATGCACCAGAACACCACATGGACACATCACATTTTTCCAATGGAAACTGACACATTGTTTGCAAAGTGCCTTGCTGTGTATTGCATAGTGTGGGGTGGCATGGCGATCATATGAATGATGGATTAAACCCAGATCTGTTACTAGGGATGAGTGCTTGAAATGTTTCAGCAGTCGGACTACCATCCTTTTGTGTTGCTTAACTCACCCTAAATGGGAATGGTATGCCCAGACATGGGTCCCATGCTCACTGTGCCACTGGATTCAAGCTAGCCTGGCTGATGAAGGGTGATACCCTGAAACCAGTCCCAGGATGTTTGTTTCTGGACCAGGGAGGACCTGGTCTGGCAGTTCCAGCTGGACTGTTCCCATAGAGATAGGGTTAAGACAGATTTGCATATGGCTGGGTCCAAAATGGGGCTGCATGGTGAGCAAACAATCGATAGCTTAAACCCAGATCTTTGAGTGGGGGTGAGTGCGTGAAAAGTTTCAGCACTCCTTTCATCATCCTTTTGTGTTGCTAAAGTTGCCCTAAGTGGGAAGGGTATGCCCATACATGGGTCCCGTGCTTAGAATGTCAATGGATTCAAGATAGCCTGGCTGTCAAAGGATGATACCTTAAAACTGGACCTAGGACGCTTGTTTCTGGTTTAGGGAGGACCTGGCCTAGTAGTTCGTGCTGGACTGTTCCTATAGGGAACATGGTTAAGACTGATTGGCATATGACTGTGTCCAAAAGAGGGTGGCATGGTGAGCAAAAGAACAATGGATTAGACACTGATCTGTGATTGGGGGTGGTGCTTGAAAAGTTTCAGTACTCTGTCCATCATTCTTTAATATTGCTAAAGTCACTCTAAGTGGGAAGGTTATGCCCAGACGTGGGTCCCGTGCTCACTGTGCCAATGGATTCAAGCTAGCCAGGTTGATGAAGAGAGATATCTTGAAACAGGTACCAGAATGAAGCATGCTTGTTTCTGGCCCAGAAAAGACTTGGCCTGGCAGTTTGGGCTGGACTGCTCCCATAAGGAAAAGGGTCATGACTGATTTGAACATGGCTGGGTCCAAAATGAGATAGCAGGATGAGCAACAAAATTATAGATTAAACCTAGATCTGTGAGTGGGGGTGAGTATGTGAAAAGTTTCAGCACTCCGTTCATCATCTTTTTATGTTGCTAAAGTCACTCTAAGTGGAAAGAGTATGCCCAGACATAGGTTCCGTGCTCACTGTGCCACTGGATTCAAGCTGGCTTGGGGGGGAGGGGGAGGAGAAGGGAGAAGGGAGAAGGGAGAAGAGAGAAGACAGAAGAGAGAAGAGAGAGAGAAGAGAGAGAGAGAGAGAGAGAGAGAGAGAGAGAGAGAGAGAGAGAGAGAGAGAGAGAGAAAGAAAGAAAGAAAGAAAGAAAGAAAGAAAGAAAGAAAGAAAGAAAGAAAGAAAGAAAGAAAGAACAGGGCCAAGACTGATTTGCATATGGCTGGGTCCAAACTGGCATGGGGAGCAAAAGACTGATGGATTAAACCCAGATCTGTGACTGGGGGTTAGTGCCTGAAAAGTTTCAGCACTCCGTCCATCATTCTTTTGTGTTGCTAAAATCGCTCTAAGTGGGAAGGGTATGCCCATGAAGGGTGATATCCTGAAACAGGTACCAGGATGCTTTTTTCGGTCTAGTGAGGACCTGGCCTGGCAGTTTGGGCTGGACTGTACTCAAAGGTAACATGGTCAAGACTGATTTGTGTATGGCGCGGTCCAAAATGGGGTGGCATGGTGAGAAAAAGAACAATGGATTAAACACAGATATGTGAGTGGGGATGAGTGCTTGAAAACTTTCAGCACTCCAGGGCCCATATTTATACTTTTTGATGCAAAACTGCGAAAAAACACTTTAGCGTCAAAAAGTTTAGCGCTTGCTTGTGCATTTTTTTAGCACCATCCGGGCTTCATATTTATGCTAAGATGCACAATGGCACTAGGAAATTGTTAAAGTCAAAACTTTTCATGTAAATCCTTGCGCCGTGTCATAAGGCAAATCGACATCAATGCTGCAAAAATTACTCTAACCCATTTTGGGGCACGGAAACATGTCGCAAACGGGTATGCACCATTTTAACCCCACATTTGCGTCAACTTTAGACGCGAAAGCAGAAAAATTTGCAAAGCAGAGGGAATATGGAAGCAGCAGGCCAGGAGAGACCCCAGGGTGACTCCATATACCCAGGAACTAACCAGGAGGAGACACAGATGTACCACGGGAAGAAAAAGAAAAAGCGCAAGTGTCGGTTTAATGAGGAGGAGCATGAGATCCTTGTGAGAGAGGTGATGGAGCACCAACACCAGCTATTCGTCACCTCCGAATTGCCAATTGGCAAGAGAGAGGCAATACAGCAAAAAATAGTGGACAAAATCTTGAGTGTGGGAGAGGCGAAGTGAACTGTCACAGAGTGCAAGAAATGCTGGCATGATTGTAAGCGATGAACTAAGGAGAAAATGGCCAGGAACAGAAAGGCAGCACTGCAAACTGGAAGTGGAAGTCCTGCACCACAGGAGGACCTGGATGAGATGGAGGAAATGGTTGCAGCAGTCATCCCGGAAGAGCTGGTCACAGGAATACAAGGACAGGACAGCGGAGACTTTGAACAACCACCACAAATGCAGGGTAAGTTGCATGGGAGAAATAACTGCCAATTTTACAAATGCTAGAAGGGGGAGGCACATAGGACACACTCAATTCATGCTAAAGGAGTGCAGTGGGACACATTGCCCATGAATCAAGTTGCACCATTCAAACATAAGCAGCACATGTACACACGCCTTGGTTGTGCCACGCCCCACAACACATACACATCCTAGATATAGGTCAATCACCAGGGGTATATATCAACATGTACATATTCAGCACGTAGGATGAAAGGCATGTCTAATTACTGTGCCTGTGGCTGTGCCATCACAACACCTCTTGCAGACAGTCAAACCTACCCTTCCCACACAACTGAGACATCAGAGACTAGAAAGTCAATCAATACTATTCCTGAGGTTAACGCCATGGTGGTGTCTCTTGCAGAAACACTTCGCATCTGCCAAAACACATGTGTGCTACATGTTACAGCACACATTAAAATGGCACCTTAGATAACATTACTCAGACACGCGCAGGAAGTAAAACCACCTGCACATAAACAACACATCCTCATAAGGCAGCCACTTCTCCATCACGCAGCAAGAATGACTGTCTGGGTGCAGTGAACACTAATCTGTGCAGCTGCTGGGGGAATTGCAGGCTGGTCCCGTTTCACAGGAAACATGGCACTACCCTTGTGCAGTGTGGAGCCACACATATTGACGCTGATCAGAACTGTGCCACTAGAGAACACATACACTACAGATTGCAGTCTGTGGAACACAACACATACAGGCTGAGCCCACAACAACTCTGACACAACCATGTAAGCCACATAGGAATGGGGAAACAATCACAAACTCACACAAACACAACATATGGTGTATGTCAGTGAACATCACAGTGCACAATGTCACATTGATGGGTGGGGATGGTGCAAGGGCAAGTCCAGCTTCGGTGAGACTGCTAGTGCAGTATACCCTCTGCGGTTTGCAGTATGGACTGTGATGGTGGCTAGAAATCTATCTCCTGATGTCAGCTCTGTGGGGCAGTTACCACAACATTGTTGTTGGATCAAATAGAGCCAGCTCCAATCTTGGGGTGCATTGGGTGTGCAGCACATGTTGCACTTGTCACTACCAATCAGGCAGTGGAAAGCGCAAAGGGTCTGGCCATGGGCCCCCTGCACTGCCCATGCCAGGTGCATGGAATGTGCAGGGGGACCCAAGGACACACCATACCACATTACCACCAACCTTTGCATGGGGGTTGGACCACCATGCAAAGGCTGACGGAAAAGCGGCAACATACCTGGAGGGTAGTGCTGATTGTATTGCTGGGCTGGTGTCACAAGACAGGTGGCATTGCCAGTCTGTAAGCTGCCCTCAACCTGCCAGTGCCAGGCCATTGGCCAATAGGCCATTCCCCATGGTCAACATGTGCCACTTCCACCTGCGCTATTGGCAGTGGTCATATTGCCAATGGCAATCTGGTGGTCATAGAACTGCCAAACTTGTAATGAGGGTCCATATATGCACCAGTACAACTAGCTGCAAAATCTCCATCAAACTAGCTTGAAGCCCTGATCAAAGTTGAAAATGAGTCAACTGTCTTTGACCATAATTTGGTGGCATCAGGCACTGTCACGTAGAAAATGATGTTCAAATCAACAAATGATACACATGCTGGCCATCCCTGGGTCCACCCTGTGCCAGTGTTAAATTAGCTGCACTGCCACAGGGTCCAGGAAGTCTCCTCCAGCCTCGGACAGCTGCCCACTGGGGATGGTAGCCATGTCAGCTGTGGTGCCACTCTCCGAGCACGTTGCGGGGCTGGTGGCGGTGCTTGCGGCGGTGTCTGTGGCGGTGGTGCTGGCAGTGGTGCATGTGTCAGCACCTGTTGAGGGACACAGCAGGACATCTCCTGCAGCCACGGATGGCTGCCCACTGGGGAAGATGCTGGGGACTGTTCCTGAGGCTGCAGACGTGCAGGTGGCGGTGCTGGTGGCGGTGCAGGTTGCGGTGTGCGCCGCCGTAGTGGTTGGTGTAGTCGTTGACAGAAGAGGTGCCACTAGTCCCTCAGTCGGTGCCACCGTGCCCTGTCCTGACCTGCTCTTCAGCTTTTGTCCCTTCCCCACCTTTGATGGTGCCCCAGGTGTCTTGCCACTGTCCCCTTTTGTTTTGGAGGAGGCCTTGGTGGCTGGTAGGTGCAGCTTCTCCCTCCGGGATGTGGGCACATTCTTCACCTTGGCAGGTGACGGAATGTCCTTGGCCACGCAAGGTGGCACAATGGCAGCCCTGATGGGTGGCGCACTCGATGACCCGCAGTTGCTGGCACCACTGTGCCTGGGGATTTGGTGGCTGAGGTGCTGGGCTGGGACCTGGAAAGCCTGGCCCTAGGGGAATGATGGGGGGAAGGTGTAGGGAAGAGGTTGATGTTAGCCAGGAAAAGCTTCTTAGACACACTGGGACGGGAAGATAGAGGGGGTTTGGGAGTGGAGGAAGAGGTAGAGGTTGTAGGAGGTGTACATTTGCTGAATTTGGGTGAAGGTGCATGGGCCAGAGGCTGTTGTGAGGAGGATGGCTGTTGGGTGGGTGTGTGCCTGCGTTTGTGTACTTTGGGAGGAGGGCTCACAGACACACTGGGAGAGGACACTGGGATGTGTGAATGGCAGTGGGGGTGGTGATTGCATGTGAGCGGTGTGTGCTGATGGGCGTGCTGGTGATGGAGGTAGTGGCTGAGGATGTAGTGCATGCAGGTGTGAGTGGAGACGAGACAGGGAGGGAGGGAGGAGGAGGACATGGAGAAGGGGGACACAGTGGAGGCAGTGGATGTTGCTGTGTCTGCATGGGGATGGTGCTTGTGTGAGTGCTTGTGTGATGTGTGGTGCTTATGTTTGCATTGTCCACTCTTGTGTGTTGATGAATGTGCATGCTGGTCTGATGGTGTGCTTGGGATAGGCTGAGGTACAGGGGATTGGGTCGGGTGGAGGAAGTTGGAGGGGGGAGGCTGGACACGGACAATGGCTGCCATCAGTGCTGAGGCCAGATCCTGAAATGCTCTCTGTTGGGCCGCCTGGCCAGAATGAATGCCCTCCAGGTATGCATTTGTTTATTGCAAATGCATCTCAGCACCCTGGATGGTATTCCAAATGGTAGATTGCCCAACAGTGAGGGATCTCAGGAGGTCAATAGCCTCCTCACTGAGGGCAGCAGGGCTGACTGGGGCAGGGCCTGAGGTGCCTGGGGCGAATGAGATGCCCACCTTCCTGGGTGAGTGGGCACGGGACACACGCTGAGGTGCTGCTGGGAGGGCAGTGCTAGTAGGGGGGGTGGCGACTGTACCTGTTGATGCGGTGGGCACAGAGATGCCCGCCACCGCAAGGGTGCTCCCACCAAAGGAGGAGTCGCTGTCGCTGGTGTATGCTCCTGTCCAACTGGTGGCTTCAGACTCCGTTGCTTCACACCCCAGGGCCATGTGGGTTGCAGCTCCCTCCTGCTCCGGTGCCACTGCTCCTCTGCAGGTGATGCTATTACATGGAAGAACAGGGAGACAAAACAAAAAGGGGGGGAAGACAGAAGAAACACATGTTCAGTGCATGCAACACCACTACCGTTGGCAGACACAACACAGCGGAGCAGGCCCTATGCACTAAGCCATGCACTCACAGTTCCTAGCAAATTCACATGCCCATGGGGGACGAGACCAAAGCCCAATTGCGGCACACCTGGAAGTCACAGGACCCTGACTAGGTGTAGATGGCTATTATCAGTAGTGGGGTTGGGTGCCACAGAGCCTGCCTAACAAGGGACCTAGCCTACCAAGTTTTGCCCTGGCCTAGGGAAACCCACAGCCCACTTCGATCAACCAGACACCTCCTAAAGCGCACAGAGTCAGCTGAATTAGAGTGTACTCACCCCCTTGTGGCTGCTGTGATGCCCTCAAGCACCCATCCAACTCCGGATAGGCCACCACCAGGATCCGGTACATCAGGGGGGTAATGATGCGACGGGCACCCCTTCCACGTTGGGAGGCCATCCCCAGCTGGGCCTCCACCGTTTTCTTGCTCCAGCGGCGCAGGTCCTCCCATCTTTTATGGCAGTTGGTGCTCCGTCTATGGTAGACCCCCAGGGTCCGGACATCCTTGGTGATGGCACGCCAAATACCCTTCTTCTGGTGGGCACTGACCTAGAGGAAAAGTGAAGTAAAAATGGATTTTCTAGCCCGCACATTTTAACTCACGCATTGCCAAACACCTCCCACCCTGGCCTAGCCATACATACACACACAATCCTGACATGCTGGCCTGTCCCCCTCCCCACCCTCTTCCATCCACGACACTCCATACACTCATGTGCCATCCACCATGCTCACAGTGTACTCACCTGTTTGTCTGGAGGACCGTACAGTTGCATGTACTGGGGGAGGACCCCATCCACCAGTTTCTCCAACTCCTCCGAAGTGAAGGCAGGGGCCCTTTCCCCAGACACTGTAGCCATCGTCGCTTCCAGACACAGGTCACAGCAGCACTTGCAGTGTAGGATCTCTCCTGTTGAAGGTCAGGTATCAAGTGAGGGAACAGTAAGAAAATGGCAGCTACGTCCGCGGCAGTGCGTACCGTCACCGCCGGCGTACATCGTCATTGGCTCCTGGGACCCATAGGGCCTAATGTTAACCAATGCTGAATTGCGCCGCAGTCTTCAACCGCCCACCGCGACAGTGTACAAAGCCAGCACACTTACCTCATTTCCCCTTGTCCCACCTTACAGGTCAGGCAGCTGCCATTTCATGGGGCCACATGGCATGGAAAAAAACTGCGTCACACCTATTTAGGCCTATAATACAGACAGATACAGGTGCATTGCGATTTTCCAACGTTTTGCCAAATAACACATTGTGATACCTAAATGTTGGATGACCCTCTGCTCGCTGTTCTCCTCCATAGGGCATGTCTGCTGGGGCAGGTGATGAGATGGCGGCATCCTCCGGTGTACAGACCCCTGGTGGACCTGTCGACAATGGAAGATACACACATCATTATCACATACAGACTTGATCGTGCAACAATCCTGGAACTGTGTGTCCAGTTGGAGCCAGATCTGATTTCAGCTATCCGCCATCCCACAGGAATCCCCCGTCTTGTGCAGGTTCTGTCTATACTCTATGTCATGGCCAGTGGGTCTTTTCAAATAACAGTGGCCATGGCATCAGGGATGTCCCAGCCAATGTTCTCTAACATGTTGTCCAGAGTGTTATCTGCCCTGCTGAAACACATGCGCAGCTACATCGTTTTCCCTCAGGTGGAGGATTTGTCCACAGTGAAAGGTGACTTTTATGCCCTGGGACATATCTCCAACATCATTGGTGCCATTGATGATACACATGTGGCATTTGTCCCCCCGTAGGAATGAAAAGGTGTACAGAAACCGGAAGAGCTACCATTCACTGAATGCGCAGATGGTGTGTTTGGCAGACCAGTACATCTCCCATGTGAATGCCAAGTATCCTGGCTCTGTGCATGACACTTACATTTTGAGGAATAGCAGCATCCCTTATGTGATGGGGCGACTCCAGAGGCACCGTGTGTGGCTAATAGGTGAGCCCAAGGTCCCAACACAGTTGACATAGGTTAGACTAAGAATGGAGCACACTTAGAAAGTAAATGAAGTTACATTATCTGTTCAAGTCCATGTGTTCTGAGTTCTGTTGCAAAATTAGGTACAAACTCATAATGTAATCAAGGAAGAAACACCAGTATAAGTATATGGCAATGGTGTAGGTGTGCAATATCTCAGAAACTATGCTATTACAATTGTATTTTTAATACAGAGGAAGAAAGTTACAAATATATTGTACATATATAGCAACGAAAATGTACAGAACAAAAACAACACAAGTACAAACCATATATGTGTGACCAAATTAGAAACAAGCATAAATACCCCACATTTATCCCAAAATCTCTGATCTAGTTAGAACCTCACAATGTTCGACAGTCCCTACTGTCAGATCATCATGTTCCAATAAGTCCATAATGAAAACAGATAATGTCCAAATCATTAGCTTGTAGCACTAAAATTACTTGTCATCCAATGTCAAGGATCAGTGTATAAATTAATAATCCGATTGAATCCGATGTGAAAGGTCAATTTGTAGATTGGTGATCCAATGCAGCCGACACGTGTTTCGTCCCCAAAGGGGACTTCATCAAGGCTGACAAAACAAATCATATGAGTCCTTATTATGACCTATTTTTATATATACATCCTTCAACCTTTTGATGACCTTTCACCCCAACATTTACAACAATGGGAACAACTCCTGTTTGAAGCATCTAAGGGCATGATGACCATACTGGTTCAACATGCAGAGCAGTAAAGAGAAAAGCTGTTAAAAGAAATACACGATCTAGAAGTTGAAATAGGTGATTTGAACCTTCCAGAAGTGAAAGACAAAAATGACAGAATTTTGAAAGAAGTGCTAGACAGACATCAAGTGTACATTAAGGATAAAAAGATGACTAAAATAAGGAGAGATGAGAGGGACTATAAGGAAGGACGGATATATACCTTTGCAAAAAAGTTTGATGGGATTTCAATCAAATCTATAACAAAAGAGTCAAACACAAACAGACAGACTTCCGAGAGCGAGTCTGTGATTTCATTAACATCGGGGGATCAGGAACGGGAAGTACAGAGTGATAGTTCTAGCCTGTCTTCAGATGCAAATCTAAATGCTCCCTCTGGTTTTTTACGGGAGGCCAAGAGATATCGTCTTGGCAACAGGCGGAAATTTCCTCAAGCTGTACCATCAAATTCAAGAGAACACGAAAAGGAAAAAGAAAAAGGGGCGGCTGGGACAAACAACCCAATGGGTGTACAAACCAGGGCATCGAAAAACAAATATAAAAAAACTTAGACTCAACAGATTCACAAATGAAACAGTTAGAGGGCAAATATGCACATAATGATGACATTGCAATTGTCAATCTGTCTGATTATATTTTGTCTAACGAACAAATAAAAATATTGGGAAAAGGTTTGGGCTTCTGTCTCAGTAGCCACTGTAATATGACTCAAGTACAGATTGACTTATACAAATTTTTAAGACAAGTGAAGTTGAAAAAGTATTTTGCAGAAAAAGGGAAAAGGGTTCATTTGGACATTCCAGATATATCACCCAGTACACACACTATAAAAGACATTGAGGATATACAAACTCTAATATCACTCAGAAACATGGCGAGTGGGGACAATGATACCCAACAAATTCTACATGATCTTGATATCACACAGGACTTGTCTCTAAGTAGTGGTTTAAAACCAAAATCCATATATGGTTTGTACTTGTGTTGTTTTTGTTCTGTACATTTTCGTTGCTATATGTGTACAATATATTTGTAACTTTCTTCCTCTGTATTAAAAATACAATTGTAATAGCATAGTTTCTGAGATATTGCACACCTACACCATTGCCATATACTTATACTGGTGTTTCTTCCTTGATTACATTATGAGTTTGTACCTAATTTTACAACAGAACTCAGAACACATGGACTTGAACAGATAATGTAACTTCATTTACTTTCTAAGTGTGCTCCATTCTTAGTCTAAGCTATTATTCGTTGGTACAAGATTTCTTGTTCCTTAATACATGTTTGACAACAGGCATGTTTAGAATGTGTTGAGCACCACTACTACACTCTATACAAATGGGAATGTGAGGCATTCTAGTAAGGTTTTCTGTTGTCGTTGAGCAAACAGTTGACATAGGTGTCTGGATATGGGGTTGTCTCTAAGGGTTAGTGTCTGTCTAACAGATGTGCCTCGACATTTGCAGGTGACTCTGGTTACCCCAACCTGTCGTGGCTACTGACCCCAGTGAGGAATCCCAGGACAAGGGCAGAGGAACGCTACAATGAGGCACGTGGGCGAACTAGGAGAATTATAGAACACACCTTCGGCCTCCTGAAGGCCAGATTCCGATGCCTCCATCTTACAGGTGGCTCCCTATACTACTCACCGAAGAAGGTGTGCCAGATAATCGTCGCCTGTTGCACAACCTGGCTTTGCGATGCCAGGTGCATTTTCTGCAGGAGGATGGGCCAGATGGTGGCCTTGTGGCAGCTGTGGAGCCTGTGGACAGTGAAGAAGAGGAGGCAGAAGAAGAAGATGTCGACAACCGAAACAACATCATCATGCAATACTTCCAGTGAGACACAGGTAGGAAGATGTAACTGCTTCCCACATCTCATACTATTGTTGGAGCTAGCATAAGTCTGTCATTTTCACTGAGTGTATGGACCCTGACTTGTTACTTTGCCTTTCCATTTCACAGATGTGGGTCCCACTGCGTGCCCTCTGCTATGTTTACTGCTGGCCTACAGCTGTGTTACATTGGCTTGTGAACAGGTACATTGACATTGCTATATTCCTCAGGTTTTGCAATTGCACATTAGTGAAAGCACAGACAGAGTCCAGATTGTTTTGTGATTCAAGTGTGTTTAATTCTGTACAAATAAGTGGAGGGGGTGTGAAATGGGCTGAGATGATGGTGGAGGAATGTCCATGGCAGATTCCAGTCTATTTGTTTCACAGGTGCATTGTCCAATGGGGCATAGGAAGTGGAGCAATGGCAGTTTAAGGTGGACAGGGTGACAAAGTGGGACAGAAGGGTGACATTCAGGGGGGTCTTATTTCCTGGCGGGGGTCTTGGCAATGTTCTCTGTCTTGTTCCTGGATCTCAGGGACCATTTGAGGGGTGGTTCTCTTTCTGCAGTGGGTGGGGTACTGGTGGCCTGTTGTTCCTGTGGCGGTGCCTCCTGTCCACTAGCGCCGGCGGAGGTGGAGGGCTGTTCATCATCCAGGCTAGTGTCAGGGGCCCGTTGGTGTGCCACTGTGTCCCTCCTGGTGTTGACAAGGTCTGCCAGCAGCCCTGCAATGGTGACCAGGGTGTTGTTGATAGACTTCAAGTCCTCCCTGATCCCCAGGTAGTGTTCCTCCTGCAGCCGCTGGGTCTCCTGAAACTTGGCCAGTACCGTGCCCATGGTCTCCTGGGAATGGTGGTAAGCTCCTATGATGTTGGAGAGTGCCTCATGGAGAGTGGGTTCCCTAGGCCTGTCCTCCCCCTGTCGCACAGTAGTCCTCCCAGCTTCCCTGTTATCCTGTGCCTCTGTCCCCTGAACTGTGTACCCACTACCAAAGCCCCCAGGTCCCTGACCGTCCTGTGTTAGTGGGTTTGTCTGGGTTCCCTGTAGTGGTGGACACACTGATGATTGACGTGTCCTGGAGACAGAGGGATGGGCCCGCTGGGTGTGTGCTGTGGTGGTGTTTCCTGAGGGGGAAGGTTCAGTGGTTGTTTGTGACTGTGTCAGGGGAACCGACTGTCCCGAGGTCCCTGATGGGCCGGGCTTGTCATCTTGATCCAGGTGTGCAGAGCTGCTGTTGTCACTGTGGGCCTCTTCTGTGGAGGGACTGGAAATGTCTGGCACCTCCTGTCTGGTGATGTTGGGTAGGGGTCCTGTTGGGGTGTGAATGCATAATGTTAGTATCTGTATGTGCCATCTTGTGCAATGGGTGAGTTAACCTCTACTCCTGAGCTTGCATTATTGCCATGGCCCTTGTGTGATTGGTGATTTTGGGACATGAGTGAGTCTCTCTACTGGATTTGCTTTGGTGATGGGTGTCGATGCATTGGTGTTAGTGCAGGGCTTGATTTTGGGATGTGTGGGTTGTGGTAGTGGGGTATCTGTGGGGTGTTGGGGTGATGGGTGTGAGGGTGAGGTTGGGAGTATGTGATGGCATGCAGGTGGGGTGGGGGGATAAAGTATTAAAGATTTGCCTTACCAGAGTCCAGTCCTCCTGCTACTCCTGCGAGGCCCTCAGGATGCAGTATTGCCATGACTTGCTCCTCCCATGTTGTTAGTTGTGGGGGAGGAGGTGGGGGTACACCACCAGTTCTCTGTACAGCAATCTGGTGTCTGGATACAACAGAACGTACCTTCCCCCGTAGGTCATTCCACCTCTTTCTGATGTAATTCCGTGTTCTTGGGTGCTGTCCCACTGCGTTGACTCTGTCGACGATTCTCTGCCATAGCACCATCTTCCTAGCAATGGATGTCTGCTGCACCTGTGATCTGAATAGCTGTGGCTCTACCCGGATGATTTCCTCCACCATGACCCTGAGCTCCTCCTTAGAGAACCTGGGTTGTCTTTGAAGTGCCATGATGTGGTACGGGTGATGTGTGATGTGCTGTCTGTTGTGATGTGTGAGGGGATATGTTGGTGTGTGTTGTTTGAGTTGCATGGATGTTGTATAAGTGATGGTGTTGTGTGTCTGTGGATGCTGGTGTTGTGTTAGGTAGTCTCTCTCTCTGGCCTTCTTTCAAACTTTTAGTTGTAAGGTTTTGTGGGTGATGTGGGTGTGTGCTTTATATTGGATTGGGTGTGTGGTGTGGTGTGTGTATGTGTGTCAGGTGTGTGTATTTTGAATTGTCCAATGTGGGGGTGTTTTGTAAATGTGTGTGTATTTTGAGCGCGTTGATTCATGGGTCGTGATAGTGTGGGCGTATTCCTGTTGGCGTAACGGTGTAGGTTTTGGAATCGCCAGGTTATCACTGACCTTTGGTGTGGCGGACCTGCGCGGGTGTCTGTATTGTGGCAGATTCCGAGCTGTTAGTCGTAATACCTGTAGCAGAATTCCGCAGCTGCAACGGTATGTTGGTGGTCTTCTGCATGGTGGTTAGTGGGATTTACCGCCAGGGTTGTAATGAGGACCATTGTGTGAATCCATGTGAATGACTTCAGAAGAACAGTACATGAGTGCTGAACTGTGGGGCCACAAAGCTACACACAAGGATCCAAAAATGGCAATGGCATATGATGTAGACTTCTCATGAGCTGATGGATACATATTGACTTTGATTGAGATAAATGGCAGGTCAGGCAGAAAACCAAGTAAAAGGTAATGCAGCCAGCTGGAAGCACCAGAATAACTCATTGGTGTGGTACAGAGGTAGCTAACCTCATTAGTGATGGCAAACGGTCAGTCTTGCAGGATAGCGTGCCAATTGTGGCTGTTGTCAGATGTGTCACAGTTCCCACCATTCCTACTACAGGACCCCAAACCTGACAGCTGAAGTATCAGACCTACCTATCCAATACAAAGTATAGATAGTCACCATGAGTGGTGGGTACACTGGATGGCAGATGCATGGACTAAGTAGATATGATGTTGCAGTCAATGTGACAGCTCTGTTGTCAATAGGGATAACACCTGGTAAATGAGGCTTTTGTAGGTAGGACAGATTTCCTTTGCCATTTTCCTAATGTGGCCAGTACACTCATTGGGAGAATCCTGAGACTTACACTAATTACACAAACTGTTTGCAATGATAACAAGATATTTATTATTGAAATTATCTACTCAAAACAACAAAAACCTACTCTATCCTAAACTAACCTATGCTAACTATATTTATCATACAACTAAATCTATCTAACCTATGCTAAACTTAACTTACACATAACACATCACACTCTAAACATTGGGCCCCCACCCCCGTAAGAAACAAGAAACAAGTAGGACAACAATTACTATAACTACACATGTACTAACTAATCCTATGGCCTAAACAAATATATATGTTTGTATTTTTTTCTTCATAAAAGCACATATAAACCCAAACATGACCCCCTACCCAACAACCCCCCCAAAAAAACTAAGAATAGAAACTCACCTCCAACTACACTTATCCTAACTAATGGCTACACTACACTAACCTACCACTAACTACATAAACCTGAAACTAAGATATGGTACAACTTTAAAAGGTATGGGAATGAACTGGGAGGTAGTCCATCACAGTCCAAGTTAATTTCCATTACTTTTTCACCTTCTACTTTATATACTTGAGGAGTTTGCGGTCCTCTGCCAGAGTGTAGGAGGCTGACATGGTTTGTAGTGGGTACCTAAGGTACTTACAATTTATACCAGGTTCAATTATCCCTTATTAGCGAAATGTTGGCAGTGTTCTAGCAGCTTAGGCTTTCTAGAGGTAGCTGTGGCATAGCATCTTAGGCTCAATTAGAAGACATGGAAAGCTTCTGGAATACCACTATAGTTACCCAGTACTTATACACAAAAAAAAACAACACTCAGGGGCATACAATATTTATACTCTGTTTGCACCGGAATTGCGTCGTTTTTTTTTACGCAATTCCGACGCAAAACTAACTCCATATTTATACTTTGGCGTTAGACCCGTCTAGCGCCAAAGATCTTGGAGTTTGCGTCATTTTTTAGCATGGACACCTACTTTGCGTTAATGATATGCAAGGTAGGCGTTCCCGTCTAAAAAATGACTCCGAGGCATGTGCGCCGTATTTACACTCCTGGGCAAAAATGACGCCCGGGAGTGGGCGGGTCAAAAAAAATGACGTCCAGCCGTTTTAGCGTCATTTTTTAACGCCTGGTCAGGGCAGGCGTTAAGGGACCTGTGGGCTCGAAAGGAGCCCAGAGGTGCCCTCCCATGCACCCAGGGACACCCCTTGCCACCCTTGCCCACCCCAGGAGGACACCCAAGGATGGAGGGACCCATCCCAGGGAACTTAAGGTAAGTTCAGGTAAGTATTTTTTTTAAAAAAAAATTGTGGCATAGGGGGGCCTGATTTGTGCCCCCCTACATGCCACTATGCCTAATGACCATGCCCAGGGGACAGAAGTCCCCTGGGCATGGCCATTGGGCAAGGGGGCATGACTCCTGTCTTTACTAAGACAGGAGTCATTTCAATGGGGGTTGGGAGTCAAAAACAATGGCGCTAATCGGGTTGAGGCGAAAATTTTGCCTCAGCCTGACTTGCCCCATTTTTTGGCGCCCAAGCTCCATTTTCCCCTACGCCGGCGCTGCCTGGTGTAAGTAATTTTTTTTTACGCACACCAGGCAGCTCCGCCGGCTAACGTCATTCCATAAATACGGCGCCCGCATGGCGCTTTGGAATGGCGTTAGTCGGCGTTAAATATTTTGGCGCACAACTGTGTTGGCGCAGTTGTGGGCCAAAAAGTAGAAATACGGCCCTCGGTGTTTCCAAAAATAAAGGTACTTTGTTTTAGTGATACAAGGCCAAAAATATCTTAGAGGCAATACTCCTTCTGGAGGTAAGTATTATACACAATATATGCACTAGAGACCAAAAATCAGGTAAGTAAATAGTCATAGAATAGTGTAAACAGTAGAAAATCCAATAGAATGCAATAGGCCTATGGGCAACACAAACCATATACTAAGAAAGTGGAATGCGAATCACAAATTCTCCCCTAGGCAAGTGTAATGTGTAAAGGGGTGCTGGGAGTATAGGAAAACACAAAAGGTAAGTACAGTACCCCACCCCCAGAGCCCAGGAAAATAGGAATAAAGTACTGCAAGTTTCCTCAGGACAAACTACAAGTCGTGATAAGAGATATTGCAAGAACCAAGAACGACTGCAATCAACAACTGGTGGGTTCCTGAACCTGAAGACCTGTGAAGAGAGGATACCAAGTCCAGAAGTTGCAAAATATTCCAGGAAGGACAGGAGCCCCTCCCAACCTAAAAGATTGTGTAAAAGTGAATTATCCGGTTAGAAGAGGTTTGCAGAAGAGCATCAAAGAAGATGGCTGCGGGTTCCTACATGGTGCAGGAGATGTCTCACGTGGAGACGTTGGATGCAGGTTGTTTGCATTGCTGGATTCGTCCAACAAGCCTTGGTTCAAGCAAGTTTGCGGTTTGTGTCAATATGTCGCTGCCTGGACCCAGGAGGGACCTGGGGGCCTCAACTCGGACCGAGAGTGAGAAGAAAGAGGGGGCTCTCAGCACTGGAGAGAGCCCACAGAAGACCAGGTGCTGGACCTGGCCCTTTTACAGGGTCACTCCCCAGACGTTTTGCCTTTTGCCTCCTTATTTTTCTGACCTGTGTTGGCTGATGTTATGACTCTGAGCACTTTTTCACTGCTAACCAGTGCTAAAGTGCATGTGCTTTCTCTTGTAAAATTGGTATGATTGGCTTATTCCAAATTGACCTATCTAATTTACCTATATGTCTCTTGTAAAGTGGTATCCCTATACCCAGAGCATGTCAATTAAATGCTACTAGTGGGCCTGCAGTGCTGCTTGTGCCACCCACTGAAGTAGGCTTTCAAACCTATCTCAGTCCCACTTGTGCGTACAGTTTCTGCCACAGGGACCTGGCATCTAAATTTACTTGCCAGGTCCAGCACTCCCCTTTTACTACATGTAAGTCACCCCTAAGGTACGCCCTAGCCAGCCCTATGGGCAGGGTGCCATGTATGTAGAAGGCAGGACATGTGCCAGGTTGCGTGGCCTGTCCCAGGAGTGACAAACAGCCTAACTTGGTGTCTAACTGCTGTGAGTGCTGCCTTCTCATAGGATTGCAATAGAAATGCCCTGCCTTAGGTGTATGGGGTATTGTCTGATTTATGAGGGGTATCATAGGCATGTTTGGTATGGTTGTGATAGTGATAAGAAATGCTGCTTACTGGTGTAGGTGTATTTATTATTACTATTACAGAAATGCCACTTTTAGAAAGTGTGAATTTATCTGTGCTGATGACTCTGGTGTTTTTGCAGCTTGACTCCAATTCACGTCTGGGCAGACTGACAGTTGGGGCTTTGTGCATACTTTTCAGACAGCCTGTACACAGGGAGGGTGGAGGTGATCCAGATTGTTTTGTGATTCAAGTGTGTTTAATTCTGTACAAATAAGTGGAGGGGGTGTGAAATGGGCTGAGGTGATGGTGGAGGAATGTCCATGGCAGAGTCCAGTCTATTTGTTTCACAGGTGCATTGTCCAATGGGGCATAGGAAGTGGAGCAATGGCAGTTTAAGGTGGACAGGGTGACAAAGTGGGACAGAAGGGTGACATTCAGGGGGGTCTTATTTCCTGGCGGGGGTCTTGGCAATGTTCTCTGTCTTGTTCCTGGATCTCAGGGACCATTTGAGGGGTGGTTCTCTTTCTGCAGTGGGTGGGGTACTGGTGGCCTGTTGTTCCTGTGGCGGTGCCTCCTGTCCACTAGCGCCGGCGGAGGTGGAGGGCTGTTCATCATCCAGGCTAGTGTCAGGGGCCCGTTGGTGTGCCACTGTGTCCCTCCTGGTGTTGACAAGGTCTGCCAGCACCCCTGCAATGGTGACCAGGGTGTTGTTGATAGACTTCAAGTCCTCCCTGATCCCCAGGTAGTGTTCCTCCTGCAGCCGCTGGGTCTCCTGAAACTTGGCCAGTACCGTGCCCATGGTCTCCTGGGAATGGTGCTAAGCTCCTGTGATGTTGGAGAGTGCCTCATGGAGAGTGGGTTCCCTAGGCCTGTCCTCCCCCTGTCGCACAGTAGTCCTCCCAGCTTCCCTGTTATCCTGTGCCTCTGTCCCCTGAACCGTGTACCCACTACCACTGCCCCCAGGTCCCTGACCGTCCTGTGTTAGTGGGTTTGTCTGGGTTCCCTGTAGTGGTGGACACACTGATGATTGACGTGTCCTGGAGACAGAGGGATGGGCCCGCTGGGTGTGTGCTGTGGTGGTGTTTCCTGAGGGGGAAGGTTCAGTGGTTGTTTGTGACTGTGTCAGGGGAACCGACTGTCCCGAGGTCCCTGATGGGCCGGGCTTGTCATCTTGATCCAGGTGTGCAGAGCTGCTGTTATCACTGTGGGCCTCTTCTGTGGAGGGACTGGAAATGTCTGGCACCTCCTGTCCGGTGATGTTGGGTAGGGGTCCTGTTGGGGTGTGAATGCATAATGTTAGTATCTGTATGTGTCATCTTGTGCAATGGGTGAGTTAACCTCTACTCCTGAGCTTGCATTATTGCCATGGCCCTTGTGTGATTAGTGATTTTGGGACATGAGTGAGTCTCTCTACTGGATTTGCTTTGGTGATGGGTGTCGATGCATTGGTGTTAATGCAGGGCTTGATTTTGGGATGTGTGGGTTGTGGTAGTGGGGTATCTGTGGGGTGTTGGGGTGATGGGTGTGAGGGTGAGGTTGGGAGTATGTGATGGCATGCAGGTGGGGTGGGGTGATAAAGTATTAAAGATTTGCCTTACGAGAGTCCAGTCCTCCTGCTACTCCTGCAAGGCCCTCAGGATGCAGTATTGCCATGACTTGCTCCTCCCATGTTGTTAGTTGTGGGGGAGGAGGTGGGGGTACACCGCCAGTTCTCTGTACAGCAATCTGGTGTCTGGATACAACAGAACGTACCTTCCCCCGTAGGTCATTCCACCTCTTTCTGATGTAATTCCGTGTTCTTGGGTGCTGTCCCACTGCGTTGACTCTGTCGACGATTCTCTGCCATAGCTCCATCTTCCTAGCAATGGATGTCTGCTGCACCTGTGATCTGAATAGCTGTGGCTCTACCCGGATGATTTCCTCCACCATGACCCTGAGCTCCTCCTTAGAGAACCTGGGTTGTCTTTGAAGTGCCATGATGTGGTACGGGTGATGTGTGATGTGCTGTCTGTTGTGATGTGTGAGGGGATATGTTGGTATGTGTTGTTTGAGTTGCATGGATGTTGTATAAGTGATGGTGTTGTGTGTCTGTGGATGCTGGTGTTGTGTTAGGTAGTCTCTCTCTCTGGCCTTCTTTCAAACTTTTGGTTGTAAGGTTTTGTGGGTGATGTGGGTGTGTGCTTTATATTGGATTGGGTGTGTGGGTGTGGTGTGTGTATGTGTGTCAGGTGTGTGTATTTTGAATTGTCCAATGTGGGGGTGTTTTGTAAATGTGTGTGTATTTTGAGCGCGTTGATTCATGGGTCGTGATAGTGTGGGCGTATTCCTGTTGGCGTAACGGTGTAGGTTTTGGAATCGCCAGTTTATCACTGACCTTTGGTGTGGCGGACCTGCGCGGGTGTCTGTATTGTGGCAGATTCCGAGCTGTTAGTCGTAATACCTGTAGCAGAATTCCGCAGCTGCAACGGTATGTTGGTGGTCTTCTGCATGGTGGTTAGTGGGATTTACCGCCAGGGTTGTAATGAGGACCATTGTGTGAATCCATGTGAATGACTTCAGAAGAACAGTACATGAGTGCTGAACTGTAGGGCCACAAAGCTACACACAAGGATCCAAAAATGGCAATGGCATATGATGTAGACTTCTCATGAGCTGATGGATACATATTGACTTTGATTGAGATAAATGGCAGGTCAGGCAGAAAACCAAGTAAAAGGTAATGCAGCCAGCTGGAAGCACCAGAATAACTCATTGGTGTGGTACAGAGGTAGCTAACCTCATTAGTGATGGCAAACGGTCAGTCTGGCAGGATAGCGTGCCAATTGTGGCTGTTGTCAGATGTGTCACAGTTCCCACCATTCCTACTACAGGACCCCAAACCTGACAGCTGAAGTATCAGACCTACCTATCTAATACAAAGTATAGATAGTCACCATGAGTGGTGGGTACACTGGATGGCAGATGCATGGACTAAGTAGATATGATGTTGCAGTCAATGTGACAGCTCTGTTGTCAATAGGGATAACACCTGGTAAATGAGGCTTTTGTAGGTAGGACAGATTTCCTTTGCCATTTTCCTAATGTGGCCAGTACACTCATTGGGAGAATCCTGAGACTCACACTAATTACACAAACTGTTTGCAATGATAACAAGATATTTATTATTGAAATTATCTACTCAAAACAACAAAAACCTACTCTATCCTAAACTAACCTATGCTAACTATATTTATCATACAACTAAATCTATCTAACCTATGCTAAACTTAACTTACACATAACACATCACACTCTAAACATTGGGCCCCCACCCCCGTAAGAAACAAGAAACAAGTAGGACAACAATTACTATAACTACACATGTACTAACTAATCCTATGGCCTAAACAAATATATATGTTTGTATTTTTTTCTTCATAAAAGCACATATAAACCCAAACATGACCCCCTACCCAACAACCCCCCCAAAAAAACTAAGAATAGAAACTCACCTCCAACTACACTTATCCTAACTAATGGCTACACTACACTAACCTACCACTAACTACATAAACCTGAAACTAAGATATGGTACAACTTTAAAAGGTATGGGAATGAACTGGGAGGTAGTCCATCACAGTCCAAGTTAATTTCCATTACTTTTTCACCTTCTACTTTATATACTTGAGGAGTTTGCGGTCCTCTGCCAGAGTGTAGGAGGCTGACATGGTTTGTAGTGGGTACCTAAGGTACTTACAATTTATACCAGGTTCAATTATCCCTTATTAGCGAAATGTTGGCAGTGTTCTAGCAGCTTAGGCTTTCTAGAGGTAGCTGTGGCATAGCATCTTAGGCTCAATTAGAAGACATGGAAAGCTTCTGGAATACCACTATAGTTACCCAGTACTTATACACAAAAAAAAACAACACTCAGGGGCATACAATATTTATACTCTGTTTGCACCGGAATTGCGTCGTTTTTTTTTACGCAATTCCGACGCAAAACTAACTCCATATTTATACTTTGGCGTTAGACCCGTCTAGCGCCAAAGATCTTGGAGTTTGCGTCATTATTTGGCATGGACACCTACCTTGCGTTAATGATATGCAAGGTAGGCGTTCCCGTCTAAAAAATTACTCCGAGGCATGTGCGCCGTATTTACACTCCCGGGCAAAAATGACGCCTGGGAGTGGGCGGGTCAAAAAAAATGACGTCCAGCCGTTTTAGCGTCATTTTTTAACGCCTGGTCAGGGCAGGCGTTAAGGGACCTGTGGGCTCGGAAGGAGCCCAGAGGTGCCCTCCCATGCCCCCAGGGACACCCCTTGCCACCCTTGCCCACCCCAGGAGGACACCCAAGGATGGAGGGACCCATCCCAGGGAACTTAAGGTAAGTTCAGGTAAGTATATATATTTTTTTTAAATTGTGGCATAGGGGGGCCTGATTTGTGCCCCCCTACATGCCACTATGCTCAATGACCATGCCCAGGGGACAGAAGTCCCCTGGGCATGGCCATTGGGCAAGGGGGCATGACTCCTGTCTTTACTAAGACAGGAGTCATTTCAATGGGGGTTGGGAGTCAAAAGAAATGGCGCTAATCGGGTTGAGGCGAAAATTTTGCCTCAGCCTGACTTGCCCCATTTTTTGGCGCCCAAGCTCCATTTTCCCCTACGCCGGCGCTGCCTGGTGTAAGTCATTTTTTTTTACGCACACCAGGCAGCTCCGCCGGCTAACGTCATTCCATAAATACGGCACCCGCATGGCGCTTTGGAATGGCGTTAGTCGGCGTTAAATATTTTGGCGCACAACTGTGTTGGCGCAGTTGTGGGCCAAAAAGTAGAAATACGGCCCTCGGTGTTTCCAAAAAATAAAGGTACTTTGTTTTAGTGATACAAGGCCAAAAATATGTTAGAGGCAATACTCCTTCTGGAGGTAAGTAATATACACAATATATGCACTAGAGACCAAAAATCAGGTAAGTAAATAGTCATAGAATAGTGTAAACAGTAGAAAATCCAATAGAATGCAATAGGCCTATGGGCAACACAAACCATATACTAAGAAAGTGGAATGCGAATCACGAATTCTCCCCTAGGCAAGTGTAATGTGTAAAGGGGTGCTGGGAGTATAAGAAAACACAAAAGGTAAGTACAGTACCCCAGCCCCAGAGCCCAGGAAAATAGGAATAAAGTACTGCAAGTTTCCTCAGGACAAACTACAAGTCGTAATAAGAGATATTGCAAGAACCAAGAACGACTGCAATCAACAACTGGTGGGTTCCTGAACCTGAAGACCTGTGAAGAGAGGATACCAAGTCCAGAAGTTGCAAAATATTCCAGGAAGGACAGGAGCCCCTCCCAACCTAAAAGATTGTGTAAAAGTGAATTATCCGGTTAGAAGAGGTTTGCAGAAGAGCATCAAAGAAGATGGCTGCGGGTTCCTACATGGTGCAGGAGATGTCTCACGTGGAGTTGTTGGATGCAGGCTGTTTGCATTGCTGGATTCGTCCAACAAGCCTTGGTTCAAGCAAGTTTGCGGTTTGTGTCAATATGTTGCTGCCTGGACCCAGGAGGGATCTGGGGGTCTCAACTCGGACCGAGAGTGAGAAGACAGAGGGGGCTCTCAGCACTGGAGAGAGCCCACAGAAGACCAGGTGCTGGACCTGGCCCTTTTACAGGGTCACTCCCCAGACGTTTTGCCTTTTGCCTCCTTATTTTTCTGACCTGTGTTGGCTGATGTTATGACTCTGAGCACTTTTTCACTGCTAACCAGTGCTAAAGTGCATGTGCTTTCTCTTGTAAAATTGGTATGATTGGCTTATTCCAAATTGACCTATCTAATTTACCTATATGTCTCTTGTAAAGTGGTATCCCTATACCCAGAGCATGTCAATTAAATGCTACTAGTGGGCCTGCAGTGCTGCTTGTGCCACCCACTGAAGTAGGCTTTCAAACCTATCTCAGTCCCGCTTGTGCGTACAGTTTCTGCCACAGGGACCTGGCATCTAAATTTACTTGCCAGGTCCAGCACTCCCCTTTTACTACATGTAAGTCACCCCTAAGGTACGCCGTAGCCAGCCCTATGGGCAGGGTGCCATGTATGTAGAAGGCAGGACATGTGCCAGGTTGCGTGGCCTGTCCCGGTAGTGACAAACAGCCTAACTTGGTGTCTAACTGCTGTGAGTGCTGCCTTCTCATAGGATTGCAATAGAAATGCCCTGCCTTAGGTGTAAGGGGTATTGTCTGATTTATGAGGGGTATCATAGGCATGTCTGGTATGGTTGTGATAGTGATAAGAAATGCTGCTTACTGATGTAGGTGTATTTATTATTACTATTACAGAAATGCCACTTTTAGAAAGTGTGAATTTATCTGTGCTGATGACTCTGGTGTTTTTGCAGCTTGACTCCAATTCACGTCTGGGCAGACTGACAGTTAGGGCTTTGTGCATACTTTTCAGACAGCCTGTACACAGGGAGGGTGGAGGTGTCACAGAGGTGCATCTACATATTGTATAGTCTTCCTGGGCTAAGAGAAGGGACTGCTGCTGTTGTGCTGACCTGTGACCCAAAGAAGGAACTGCCACTGCTTCCATCCACTTTTATGCTGGAATGTAGCTGGTTTCACCAGCCCTGTGCTCCTTCTTTACTTCTGTTCCCAAGGGCAGGGTGCCATGGCCCCTGACCCCTGCAACGATCCCCATCACGAGGGGTGCTTGATCTTTTGCTTGGACTGCCTTAGTGCCGAGTGCAGTGCTCTTGTGGGGCCCTTGGTGCTCATAGGCGCCTCACTGCGTAGGAAATCACAACTACAACCCGGGCTAATAGCATTGTCGTAGCGCTTTGAAAAGCGCTTCCTCCCTGCCAATATCACCGCCGGAGCTCGGGTGCCGAGGGATCACCACCGCAGCCCGAGTGCATACTTTATTATTAGAGCACGTCGCGCTCTAGCCTGTGCCCCCAGGGCACCCAAAGGAGAAGAAGAGGAGCGAGCGCGCCCCAGCCGTGCCCATGGGGCGAAGTGCGCTTCCAGACACACCCCCGGGGCACCAGCAGCCACCGTTCTTGGTGTTGGCTCAGGAGGAAGAGAGGAGAGTGGCTTGCGCACTGTGCCGGGTGCAGCTGCCCTCCAGAGCAGGAGGAAAGCCTCCTCTGATGGCCCTGCTCTAACAAATCTGCATTCTGACAGCTGCCCTGATGATGCGGGTGGCTGCCTATACCACGCAGGGCACGAGGAGCGGAAAGGGAGTTCCTTTCCCCCCCCGGCCACTGCCTTAGGGGTATGATTGCCCTGTAATTTACTGCCATTGATTTGTGACCCCCCGCTTTGGTGAGTAGGGTCAGTGGAGGCCCGGGGGGCCCAGAGATTGTGGGCCCCAGGAGGGGCCCTTTAGGAAATCAGAGAGGGTGCGTGTGGCCCCCGTTAAGCGCATAGGAGCACCTAGGGCCTCCACCACGATCTTCCACGCACTAGGAGTCCCTTTTTCCCAAAAACAGGTACTTTTTTTCCGACATAAATATTTGCTATATGTTCCTCTTATGGGCATGACATACTGATATATACTTTATGACTTGCCATATGTGCTCTAATGTTCCTGTAATGGATATTTATGATGTGTTTATGACAAGTACATATATTTCTTTATTGTGATTCCTGACTATTGCTTATGTTGCAGAATCCTGAGTACTTACGTGTTCTAATGTGACAACTGCTTATTCTTGCAGAGTATTAGTAACTTGTGTAACGTTACTGACAACTGCTAAGATAGCAGGGTATTACTGACGTGTAATGTTTGGTCTAATTATGTTTTGTGCAATACAGTTTATTTTTACATAGCTCAGTGTTGTGTTTACTTTGTGGTATACATATTGCGTCACGTGTGTTGTAGGTGTTTTGCAAATGCTTTACACATTGCCTCCGGGTTAGGCCTGACTGATCGTGCCAAGCTACCAAGGTGGTGAGCAGGGGCTATCTTGAACGTGTAACTCCCTTTCCCTGACAAGAGTGGGTGGGTCCTGCATTGCTTAGGCGCATACCTTAGCCAACCAGAAACCCCATTTCTACACCAGGCAACACCCACGGGAGTCCCAGGATACAAGGACAAAAAAGATGCAAAGTGTAGTTGGTGCAGCACAACAAAGGAAGGTCCCACGCCGCCGGAGAACAACTCAGTGAGTTGTGTGTCACAGGATGGAGAGCTGGGGACCTGGGCTACACTGTACATGAAGGATTCTTGAAAGAAGTGCACAGAAGCCCAAGGAGCTGGAGATGACGCAGTGCACAGGGGTACTGTTGCAAACCAGGAAGGCAAGCTCTTACCTCCTCCAGATTTGGACAGCTGGACCTTAGGACAGTCTGGGTCACATTGGTCCACCTCCTGTGTTCCACGGAGCATGCTTGCTGTCAGGAGAGGAGTCTCAGAGTACCAGTAGTCATCGCAGAAGGGTGCCTGCAGAAGCAGAGATGTGACCCCGTCACTCCAAGGGAGATTCCTTCAGTTCTTCGGGTGCAGGGTGAAGACAGAGAGTCCTCAGAGCATGTGCACCTTGAGAACAGTTGCAAATGTTGGCTGGAGCTGAAGTTGCAGGTCACAGGAGCCATCCTGAATACTTTGTTGCAGTTACAGTGGTTCCTGGAGCAGTCTGCGGTTGATCCGACGGTCAGAAGCTGAAGCAGGGGATGCAGAGGATTCCTGGAGGAGGCTCGCGAGCTGAATCTGAGGAAATACCCAGAGGAGAGACCCTAAATAGCCCTGAGAGGGGGATTGGCTACCTACCCAGGTATGCACCTATCAGGAGGGGTCTCTGACATCACCTGTTGGCACTGGCCACTCAGAGGTCTCCAGAGTGTCCCCACACCTTGGAATGCAAATGACTAATGCCAGGGACACACTGGAGGGGCTCTGGGCACCACTCCTGGGGTGGTGATGGACAGGGAAGTGGTCACTCCCCTTTCCTTTGTCCAGTTTCTTGCCAGAGCAGGGACTGTGGGTACCTGAACCGGTGTAGACTAGCTTATGCAAGGAGGGCACCATCTGTACCCTTCAAAGAATTTCCAGAGGCTACCCCTCCCAAGCCTGTAACACCTATTTCCAAAGGGAGGGGGTGCAGCACCCTCCTCCTAAAGGAAATGCAATGTTCTGCCTTTCTGGGATTGAACTGCTCAGTCCCCAGGAAGGCAGAATCCTGTCTGTGAGGTGGCAGCAGCTGGGGCTGCAGTGGAAACCTCAGAGAGCTGGTTTGCCAGTACTGGGGGTCCATGGTGGAGCCCCCAGGATGCATGGGATTGGCCCCCAATACCAAATTCGGAATGTGGGGACAATTCCATGATCTTAGACACCTCACATGGCCATATTTGGAGTTGCCATTGTGAAGCTACATATATCTATTGGCAAGGACCACAACAGACTGCAAAGCACTGAAAATGGAGTCCTTGACCTGAAGACCTGCAAAGGAAGGGGACCAAGTCCAAGAGTCGCTAAAGTGTCCGGGGGGGCAGGAGCCCACTAAACCCTGCATGAATGTGCAAAATGGCTGCCTCCGGTTGGAAGAAGCTGCAGGTTTTGCAACAACAAAAGGAGGAAGGAAGTTCTTCTTCATGCAGAAAATGTCTCATGGCGTGCTGGAGGATGCAGAGTTGTTTCCTTGGCAAAATACCGCAAACAAACCCTGCTAGCTGCAAGAGTCGTGGTTGGAGAAAAAGGGTACTGCCCAGGCCCACGAAGGACCAGGATGTTGCCACTTGGAAGAGGAGACAGAGGGGGCCCTCAGCAATGTAGAGAGCCCATGCACAAGCAGGAAGCACCTGCAGAAGTCCTTGAACACGGGTTCAAGAAGTCTGAACACAGCGGTCATCTCAACACTGCAAAGAGAGGTCCCACAACAGATCAACTCAGGGATCTGAGCATTGCAGGACAGAGTGCTGGGGACCTAGGCTTGGCTGTGCATGCAGGCTTTCTTAGAAATGTGCACAGAAGCCCTTGTAGCTGCAATTCACACAGTGCACAGGATTACAGTCTGGAGAGGGGAGGCAAGGACTTACCTCCTCCAAATTTGGACACTTAGACCACTGGACAGTCTGGGTCACTTGGGTCCACCACCTATGTTCCAGGGGCCACCCTCGTCAGGATGAGAGGGGTCCCAGCGTACTGGGAAGCTGAAGTTTGGTGCCTGCTAAAGCAGGGGGAAGATTCCGTCGACCCACAGGAGATTTCTTCGTGGCTTCCAGTGCAGGGTGAAGACAGGCAGCCCCCAGACCATGCACCACCAGGAAACAGTCGAGAAAGCCAGCAGGATTAGGTGCTACAATGTCACTGGTAGTCTTCTGGCTACTTTGTTGCAGTTTTGCAGGCGTCCTGGAGCAGTCAGTGGTCGATCCTTGGCAGAAGTCGAAGCGAGAAGTGCAGAGGCACCCTGGTGAATTCTTGCAAGTCGTTATCTGAGTAAAATCCCACTGGAGAGACCCTAAATAGCCCTCATAAGAGGATTGGCCACCCAGCCAGGTAAGCACCTATCAGGAGGGGTCTCTGACGTCACCTGCTGGCACTGGCCACTCAGAGGCCTCCAAACACCTATTTCCAAAGGGAGAGGGTGTAACACCCTCCTCCCAAAGGAAATGCATTGTTTTGCTTTCCTGGGATTGAGCTGCTCAGTCCCCAGAAGGGCAAAAACCTGTCTATGAGGTGGCAGCAGCGGGGGCTGCAGTGGAAACCTCAGAGAGCAGGTTTGGCATTATGGGGTCCATATTGGAGCACCCAAGATGCATGGGATTGGCCCCCCAAAACCAGATTTGGAATAGGGGGACAATTCCATGATCTTAGATACCTCACATGGCCATATTCGGAGTTACCATTGTGAAGCTACATATGTGTAATGACATATATGTAGTGGACGTGTTTAATGGTATCCCCGCACTCACGAAGTCCAGGGAATTGGCCCTGGACAGCATGGGGGCCACTTTACTTGTGAAAGGGTGCTCTCACACTTAGTAACTTTGCACCTAGCCTTCAGTAAATGAAGGTTAGACATATAGGCGACTTATAAGTTACTTAAGTGCAGTGAAAATGGCTGTGAAATAGTGTGTGCACTATTTCACTCAGGCTGCAGTGGAAGTCCTGAAGAAAGGTTTGTCTGAGCTCCTTATGGGTGGCAAACGAAATGCTGCAGCCCATAAGGATCTCCTGGAACCCCAAGCCCTGGATACCTAGGTACCATATACTAGAGACTTATAAGAGGGGTCCAGTGTGCCAATTGAAATTGGAATATGAAGTCACTCAACTATAGTGCCTAATTAGGTAAGTAGAGAGATCATAAGCACTGGAGTTCTGGTTAGCAGAACTTCAGTGACACAGTTAAGCATTACTGCCAACACACAAAGCCCACAAATTATGAGCATTAGGGTCCTGGCTAGCAGGATCTCAGTGAGACAGGCAAAACACACTGACAAATAGGGTTTTAAGTATGAGCACTGGGGAGCTGGCTAGCAGGATCCCATTGAGACAGTAAAAACACACTGACACACACTCACAAACAGGCCAAAAGTGGGGGTAACCATGATAGAAAGAGGCTACTTTGTCACACAGAGCCTCCTCCAACTTGTCCAAACGCTGGATTATCAGGTTGATGTCCCGATGTAAGTCCTGTTCAAATTGTGATAGCCCAGCAGCTGGTGGTGGCAAGAGTGGCAGGGGTGGCGACTGGTGCTGTAGATGTGGATGGAGTGGGTGCAGCTGGGTGCCCCTGCATCATTGATGTTCCTGCTCCATCCTTTGTCTTGGGTGGGTAAGTGGGTCCCCCATGTGGGAATGCACGCCAATCCCCAGATGCTTTTTCGGAACGGAAACGGCATGCCATGCGGCGGTAACCTGCATGTACCTCAATGATGTGGCAGGAGCGTGCGGACCTCCGGTTGAACTGGTGCCTTTCATCATTGGTCTTGTTGGCAGCCTCAAAATGAGGACAAGCAATCATCAGTATCAGCATTGGGTGGAGTATGTACAGATGTGTAGCTTGCACTGCTGCAGCTGATTACACATACAGTCCTACTCACATGCCTCAAAAAAAGTGAATTGCACCTCATCTGTTTCTATATCCAACCATACATCACCAGTATCTTGTACATGTCAGTGGAATGACGTCAATCCATTGGAAATCAAGAAGGGCCACAGCTGATAGGAATTAACAATGGACCGCTCAACATCACTCAAATCTACACTTTGAGCATCACGTGTCTCAACAAGTTTGGATTTCCTGTCTCCCTGAGCAGAACGGGGGGTTGTGCATGTAATCCATCAGCTCAACACCTTTGGTGATGCCCCAAGGCCTGAGCACTCATCTGCAGTGTAGGAGTGGCCCCATTGGTAGGGGGGCTGCCAACTACAATGCTGGTATTCTATGTTGTAGGGCATCTACATTCATGTGTCCAGGTGTAAAACCTGGCCTGAGCCTACATTACAGGGGCCCAGCTGCATTTCACATGCTGTGGCTACATGTACAACTGATGCGACCTTGATATGAGAAAGGTTGGGCAAACCCTGACCTGCACATCAATGTTTTCAAGACATTACATCTCTGGAGCCCCCTACCCTGTTGCATGTAGTCCTACGTGTGTTCAATAGCATGTACATGGTGGCTGTATGGATGCCCTGAAGGCACCAGCAATTGGGTCACAGCTTTCTGCGCTGCAACTGTATCCTGGAGCATCTCACATCATCAACAGATGCATATCAGATATCCTCACAGCACCAACTACACACACAGCATTGCCTTCTTAGGCATCTGTGATGTGACGTACATCAGTCACAATTTACATGGTGGCAGCAACATATTGGTCACACTGTTGACACCTGACACCTGTTGTTAGGAAATAAATAGACTTTGACCTGAAACATCTTGAGTGGAGTTGTCTACACATTGTGTACACTGATTACTATTGTTAAGGACATTATGGCTCTTTGCTGTACCACTACCTCATCATCTCTGGAGGGTACTGTGGCACTTGTGGTGTATGCTTGTCTTCTACAGAATCACCCTAGAGAGTAATGCAGTTGGAACTCTACATCTGTGCCATCTTGTCATCAAGTGTGAGCTATGTGTGGCACACATTGCTGATTATGGTGCTGTGGCAAGGTTGTTTGCAACAGGCATGCTATGTACATTTACAGCTGGGCTGTGACCTATGATTGCAGACATCCATAAATATGTGGTCAGCCATTACTATTCCTTTTACACACAATTCCAAGCCAGCACACATTGCCCTTAGAACCACATGTAAGCCAATCTCATTGCACAACTCCACAACATACATGATGGGAATATGACGGAGAACCATGCTGACAGACATTTGGCAGTACAGCACTCCGCCAAATTCACATCATAGGGCCTCTAGTGTGAGAAAATGTGTAGATCTGAGACACCGTCTAAATGGTATGGGTGTTGCTATGGCACAGCCACTGCAACACCCATTGCATGCTCCTTCCATGCAAAGTACTGCATGTGAATGGTCCGTATTGACAAGTTAATGTGAAGCCACAAAATGTATCCTAAGCCCGCCATGTACACACGGTGCAGGGCATAGCGTCCCCGGACCCTTTCAAATATAGAAGCTACGGTGGTGCTTGGCCCTCTTACACATGCCCCATGATGTCACCGTCCATCTTCCTATGATTTCTGATCATTGGTCCAGAAAACCACATCACTCATTGCAATCCACTCTTGTGAGTGACTCACACCAAACCCTGGAGTAGCTAGCAGGAGCCACAATATGACACTTACTGGATGCATCAGGGTCCTCAAATCTCACCACCTCTCAGATGGCATAAGGGGCAGGTCTACCTATAAGACATGATTGTAGAACATTGCTTAGTGTAAATCCTAGTTAATGCAAATGGACAACATGGTTCAGTGTATAGTTGTTAGGCTGTGTAAGGGAGTCATCTTAATTGAAGATCAGTGAATCTGACAGACAATTATGTTAATTCAATCACACGTCCTCTCTAATGAGGTAGATCCACACATCTACAAACCATCACTGTCCATGACACTCCTGTGGTGCATTTTTCAGCACCATGTCTACAAGGAATTGTCAGGCAGCACCTCCATTACTATTTGGGACAGCTTGGACATGTATATCCCACCTGAGGGCCATGCTATGTTTGTTGCAGTGGCTGTAAACATTATCACACACATAGCATGTCAGCCTGCATCATTACCACTACTCTTAGTGCACCATGAAGAAAAATCGACGCATGACTCTCTTACGTCCCAAAAAAAATATGGATGATGCTAAAAACATGACGCACACGCCCAGGAAGTGATACACAAGGCTATCCTGCCTGCAAGCATGGTCCAGTAAGTGCAGTTTCACTTTTACCTCACAGTATGTTCTCCTGTGACTGTGTGGGGTTGTGTTTTGGAGGTGCTTGTGAATTTGTAGTGTGTTTGGAGGTTTTGTATCCGGGTGTTTTTGGTATCTAAATTGTCTATTTACTTGTTATTTGTATTAATAGTACACTGTTTTTGTCACTGTTTTGTGGTGTGTCTGTCTGGGGTAGTTTAGTTGTTGAGGTAGTTTGGGGAGTTTGGGGTAGGTGTTGGGTTTAAGTTTCCTTTTTATATTATTTTGGGTGACGTCCTGTGCACTTTTGTAATGTCTGGGAAGGGTAGAATGGGGAGAATGTTGCCTGATGAACTGGGTGGTTCATTTGGTTGGTGGCCCATTACCTGCCCCTGATGTTGCAACTGGGTGGCTAGGTGATCCTGGGCTACCCCACCGAGGCAAGGCGGCTGCGGTTGGACAAGGTTGTTTACCATCTGGCGAGGATATTCAAGACCGGACGCAATGAGCACCAGCTCAAGCATCGGTGGCCAGATCTGGTGGGAAGTGAGCAGGATCTGCTGGATCATTTGGGAATAGAAATTGGCAGAGCTGTTGGTAAGTCTCCCATTGCCATACAATCGGCTGCATTTAGCATTTGACTGACAGTTGCAGATAAGTCTGAGTGCTGCTTGCAATGGTTGTGAACATGTTGTATGCAACCTATATGAGGAGTTTCTGCCCGACTTGAGGCCTGCAGTTCAAATGACATAGAATTTAGCCAATGCAGGACATATGTATGATGAACCCTGCATAACCATCACGAAGGGGCATATGTAAGTGTCCCTAGAGCAACCTTGGCGCTGCCATAGTGTCATATGATTGACGGTAAGGCGGCGCTAACCTGACATTTACCCCACATAGGTGGTCATTACAACCCTGGCGGTCGGTGTTAAAGTGTCGGTAAGACCGCCAACAGGCCGGCGGTAAAAAAAATGTAATAACGAACGTGGCGGAAACAGCTAACATAGACAGCCACTTTAACACTCCGACCGCCACGGCGGTACAAACAAACAGCGTGGCGGTCACCGCCAACAGACAGGCGGGAGACAATGTACCGCCCACAGTATCACAACCTACCAATCCGCCACCTTATCTGGGTCGGATTCACCACAAACAAAAACACGGCGGAAACAGGACTTCAAAGGGAAAACGCTTACCTCTACACACCCCACGAGGAACCAGGACGCCATGGAACTGGAACTCCAGTTTCTCCCTGCCTTTATATTCTTGCTCTTCTACCAGGAGCACGAACGCCGGCGGCGAAGACCACGGTGAGTACTGCACCTACGACACAGGGGAGGGAAAAAACAGTGACACACACGCAACACCCCCACCCCCACCCCCACCCTCACCCATGACAACACACACACTAATACAGCATGATACATTACAGTTACCCCCACCAATCCCACCGGAAGAATGCAAAGACAAAAGGAAATGAGCTGAACGATTGTAATATATTAAAATTCAGTAGTCAAATAATATACATACACTATTTACAAATATATACACCAAGAATATTAGTCCAGGGTATTCCACCTTTAAAGTCTGTGGACCACTGGGCCCACACTGCATGGGCGAGGCCCACACAAGATACCCGAACATGAAGGAGAGAACACTGCAGGGGCATCAGATAGAAATAAAACAGGCACCTTAGGGGGAAGGGAAAGGAGGGGCACCTCAGCCGGTTGAGTGCACAACGCCAAATCCACGAGGGGGCCCCATGCCCACTGTTCAGTCCTGGGGAGTGCAAAGCCACAGTCTCACAAGTCTCTACAGTGGGTGGTTTGCCAACTGTTCAATCCTGGGGAGTGCAAAGCCACAGTCTCACAAGTCTCTACAGTGGGTGGTTTGCCTACTGTTCAATCCTGGGGAGTGCAAAGCCACAGTCTCTCAAGTGGATAACAGTCTCCACTGGTTCTGGAGGGGGCTTGGTGCTCAGAGTGCTTCATCCTGCCAAGGACTGAGGTAGTGGATGTGATACTCCACTGGCTCTGGAGGGGGCTTTGTGCCCAGAGTGCTTCATCCTGCCGAGGACAGAGGTAGTGGATGTGATACTCCACTGGTTCTGGAGGGGGCTTTGTGCCCAGAGTGCTTCATCCTGCAAAGGACAGAGGTAGTGGATGTGATACTCCACTGGTTCTGGAGGGGGCTTGGTGCCCAGAGTGCTTCATCCTGCCAAGGACTGAGGTAGTGGATGTGATACTCCACTGGCTCTGGAGGGGGCTTTGTGCCCAGAGTGCTTCATCCTGCCGAGGACAGAGGTAGTGGATGTGATACTCCACTGGTTCTGGAGGGGGCTTTGTGCCCAGAGTGCTTCATCCTGCAAAGGACAGAGGTAGTGGATGTGATACTCCACTGGTTCTGGAGGGGGCTTGGTGCCCAGAGTGCTTCATCCTGCTCGTGGCGGCCTCAGTAGCGTCAGTGCTTTTGGCGCTCATGGGCCTGCGGTGCTTGTGGCGGCGGTGTCTTTGGCAGCGGTGCTTGTGGTGGCGGTGTCCTTGGCAGCGGTGCTTGCGGCGGCGGTGTCCTTGGCAGCAGTGCTTGTGGCGGTGGTGTTCTTGGCAGCGGTGATTGTGGCAGCTGTGTCCTTGGCAGCGCTTCAGCTGCTGGCGGTCCTGTCTTTGGCAGTGGGGCTGCTGCTGGCGGTCCTGTCTGGGCCAGCGGGGCTGCTGGCGGTCGCCTCCTGGGCAGCGGGGCTGATGATGGCGGTTGCCTCCTGGGCAGCGGGCTGCTGCTGGCGGTCCTGTCTGGGCCAGCGGTGCTGCTGGCGGTCGCCTCCTGGGCAGCGGGGCTGATGCTGGCGGTTGCCTCCTGGGCGGCGGAGCTGCTGCTGGCGGTCCTCTCTGGGCCAGCGGGGCTGCTGGCGGTCCTGTCTGGGCCAGCGGGGCTGCAGGCGGTTGCCTCCTGGGCAGCGGGGCTGATTCTGGCGGTCGCCTCCTGGGCAGCTGGGCTGATGCTGGCGGTCCTGTCTGGGCCAGCGGGGCTGCTGGCGGTCGGCTCCTGGGCATCAGGGCTGATGCTGGCGGTCTTCTCCGCCGTGCTGATCTTCACAGACTTGCGAGTTTCTTGTGCCCCTTCCCCACCTTGGAAGGTGTCGCAGCTGAGTCCACACTCTCACCTGTACCCCTGGGAGCGGCTTTGCTGGCTGTTGTCTTCCCCCTCTCCCGCCGGGCACTCTCCAACTTTTGATGCTTGACAGGTGGGGGACTGTCCGTGCTGTGGCTCCTTGCCACACTAGCTGCCCTGCTGCCTGGTGCACTCCAGAATCCAGTGACTACTGGCACCACTGGTCCCGCCGAAGTTGTGGCTGAGGTGCTAGGTTGGGACCTGGAGAGTCGGGCCCTAGGAGACTGACGGGGTGGGCGAGTTGAGGGAAAAAGGTCAAGGCTGGACAGGAAAAGTTTCTTAGGAACACTGGGACGGGTAGCTGGAGGGGGTTTGGGAGTGGAGGAAGAGGTTGTGGTTGTAGGAGGTGTACGTTTGGTGACTTTGGGTGAAGGTGCATGCGCTGGAGGCTGTCGTGAGGTGGATGGCTGTTGGGTGGGTGTGTGCCTGCGCTTGTGTACCTTGGGAGGTGGCGTCACAGACACACTGGGAGAGGACACAGGGGATGTGTGAATGGTAGTGGGGGTGGTGACTGCACGTGAGCGGGGTGTGGTGGTGGGTGTGCTGGTGATGGAAGTAGTGGCTGTAGATGTAGTGCATGCAGGTTTGAGTGGAGACGAGACAGGGAGGGAGGAGGGAGACGAGGAGGAGGGGGACACAGTGGAGGCAGTGGATGTTGCTATGTCTGCATGTGTGTGATGCTTGCGTGAGTGCCTGTGGGATGTGTGGTGCTTATGTTTGCCTGAGCTTCCTTCGTGTGTTGAGGTGTGTGCATGCTGGTCTGATGGTGTGCTTGGGGTAGGCTGAGGTACAGGGGATTGGGTCTGGGTGGAGGAAGTTGGAGGGGGGAGGCTATAGACTGGGACAATGGCTGCCATCGGTGCTGAGGCCAGAGTCTGAAAAGCTTGCTGAAGGGCTGCCTGACCAGAGTGAATGCCCTCCAGGAATGCATTGGTTTGTTGCAACTGTCTCTCTACACCCTGGATGGCATTCAAAATGGTAGACTGCCCAACAGTGAGGGACCTGAGGAGGTCAATGGCCTCCTCACTGAGGGCAGCAAGGGTGACTGGGGCAGGGGATGAGGTGCCTGGGGCGAAGGAGTTGCCCACCCTCCTGGGTGAGCGGGCACGGGGCAAAGGCTGAGGGGCTGCTGGGAGGGCGGTGCTGGAGGGGGGATTGTGGGTGTACCTGTAGATGCGGGGGTCACAGATGGGGCCGCCACCACAAGGGAGCTCCCATCAGAGGACGAGTCTGTATCACTTGTGTCAGCTCCTGTCCCCGCCGTGGAGCTCTCCTTGCCCTCCATCCCACTGGTGAAATCAGACTCCGTAGTGTCGCCTTCCAGGGCCATGTGGGATGCAGCTCCCTCCTTCTCCGGTGCCACTGCTCCTCCGCCTGATGATGCTAATGCACACATGTACAGAGAGACCACAAAAAGGTGGGGGAAGACAGAAGAAAGACATGTTGAGTGCATGCATTACTGCTACAGTTGGCGTACACGACAGAAACAGAAGCCCCCTGCACTTGGGGTCCACTATTCAATCCCTGGGACATGGCCTACAAGGCTATGGCCGATATCTGCATACATGGATGTCACAGGAGCCTGACTAGGTGTAGTTGGCACTGTACCCAGGTGGGGTGGGGTGCCACAGGGTCTGCCTGAAAAAGGGGACTTAACTAGCACACTCGCCCTGGCCTAGGGAAACCCACAGCCCACCTCCCCCACCCAGACACCTCCACTGCGCGCTGAATCAGCTGAATGAGAGTGTACTCCAGCCTATGTTTTCCAACGTGTTGTCTAGAGTGCTGTCTGCCCTGCTGAAACACATGCGGAGCTACATCGTTTTTCCTCAGGTGGAAGATTTGCCTACAGTGAAAGGTGACTTCTATGCCCTAGGACATATCCCCAACATCATAGGTGCCATTGATGGGACACATGTGGCCTTGGTCCCTCCCACAGGAGTGAACAGGTGTACAGAAACCAGAAGAGTTACCATTCGATGAATGTGCAGATGGTGTGTTTGGCCGACCAGTACATCTCCCATGTTAATGGCAAATTCCCTGGCTCAGTGCATGACGCTTACATCCTGCGGAATAGCAGCATCCCTTATGTGATGGGGTAACTCCAGAGGCACCGTGTGTGGCTATTAGGTGAGCACCTGGAACCAAATCAGTGGGAATTGTTGTCTGGGTCTGGGGAGATCCCTACAGGTTAGTGTGTGTCTAACAGTTGTCCCTCGCCATTTGCAGGTGACTCTGGCTACCCCAACATGTCATGGCTACTGACCCCAGAGAGGAATCCCAGGACAAGGGCAGAGGAACGCTACGATGAGGCCCATGGGCAAACTAGGAGGATTATAGAGCGGACCTTTGGCCTCCTGAAGGCCAGGTTCTGGTGCCTCCATGTGACAGGTGGTTCCCTATTCTACTCCCCTAAGAAGGTGTGCCAGATCATCATGGCCTGATGTATGCTTCACAACTTAACTTTGCGACGACAGGTGCCTTTTCTGCAGGAGGATGATCCAGATGGAGGTGTTGTGGCAGCTGTGGAGCCTGTGGACAACGAAGACGAGGAAGCAGAAGAAGAGGACATCGACAACAGGAACTCTGTGATCCTGCAATACTTCCAGTGAGACACAGGTAAGAATACAAACCTGCCTACTACATGTACTTTAACACTACTACCTCTCTACTGTCTGTCCTTTTCACCCAGTGTATGGTCAGTGAGTTGTCACTTTCCCTTACGATTTCACAGATGTGGGTCCCACTGTGTGACATCTGCTTTGTTTCCTCATGGACTAGAGCTGTGTGACATAGGTATGTAGACATAACAATTGAAAGAGCATTTGGTCACTGTAATTGCTAATACATTATTTCGAAATCACAGACAGACTCCAGATTGTTTTGTGCTTTAAGGGTGTTTATTTAAGTGCTCAATATTGGAAGGGGTTGTAAAATGGTGAGGGGTGATGGTGGAGGAATGTTCATGGCAGAGTCCAGTCTATTAGTCTCACAGGTGCATTGTCCAAAAGGGCATAGGAAGTGGAGCTGGGGCAGTTTGAGGATGGACAGGGTGACAAAGTGGGACAAAAGGATGACATTCAGGGCGGTCTCATTTCTTGGCGGGGGTCTTGGCATCGTTCTCTGTCTTTGTCCTGGATCTCAGGGACCGTTTGCGGGGTGCTTCTCCCTCTGCAGGGGGTGGGGTGCTGGTGTGGTGGTCCTGTGGCAGTGCCTCCTGTCCACTAGCGCCGGCGGAGGTGGTGGGCAGTTCATCGTCCAGGCTAGTGTCAGGGGCCCCTTGTAGTGCCACAGTGTCCCTTCTGGTGTTGAGGACTTCCTTCAGCACCCCTACGATGGTGCCCAGAGTGGAATTGATGGATCTGAGTTCCTCCCTGAATCCCAAATACTGTTCCTCCTGCAGCCGTTCGGTCTCCTGAAACATGGCCAGTACCGTTGTCATTGTCTCCTGGGAATGATGGTAGGCTCCTATGATGTTGGAGAGGGCCTCGTGGAGAGTGGGTTCCCTGGGCCTGTCCTCCCCCTGTCGCACAGCAGCCCTCCCAGTTTCCCTGTGTTCCTGGGCCTCTGTCCCCTGAACGGTGTGCCCACTGCCACTGCCCCCAGGTCCCTGTTGTTGTTGGGGTGGTGGGTTAGCCTGGGTTCCCTGTAGTGGTGGGCACACTGCTGATTGACGTGTCCTGGGGACAGAGGTATGGGCCCGCTGGGTGGGTGCTGTGCTGGTGTTTCCAGATGGGGCAAGCTCTGTAGTGGCCTGTGCCAGTGTGAGGGGAACCGACTGTCCCGAGGTCCCAGATGGGCCAGGCTGGTCGTCTAGATGCAGTTGGACAGAGCTACTACCATCACTGTGGGCCTCTTCTGTTGGTGGTGTGGACATATTTGGACCCTCCTGTGCGGTGACGTTGGGTAGGGATCCTGCAGGGGTGTAAAAGCATGATTATTGCATCTGGGTGTACCATGGTGTGCAATGGATGGGTGACCGTGTACCCCAGTGCTTGCATTCCTGTGTGGGACCTTGTGTGATGATGGTTTAGGGGGGTGTATGGGTATGTGCAGTGGCCATGCTTTGGTGATGGGTGTCCATGCTTTGGTGTTGCATGCAGGGCTTGGTGTTGGGATGGGTGGTTTGTGATATTGGGACATTTGTGAGGAGTAGGAGTGATGGGAGTGAGGGCGAGGGTGGGGGTATGTGATGGCATGCAGGTAGGGTGGGGGATATAGTAGTTAAGGTTTGACTTACCAGAGTCCATTCCTCCAGCTACTCCTTCGAGGCCCTCAGGATGCAGAATAGCCAAGACTTGCTCCTCCCATGTTGTTAGTTGTGGGGGAGGAGGTGGGGGTCCACCGCCAGTCCTCTGAACCGCAAGGTGGTATCCTGAGACCCTTCCCCCGTAGGTCGTTCCACCTCTTCCTGATGTCATCTCTATTTCTTGGGTGTTGTCCCACTGCGTTGACCCTGTCCACTATTCTTCGCCATAGCTCCATCTTCCTAGCTATGGAGGTGTGCTGCACCTGTGATCGGAATAGCTGTGGCTCTACCCGGATGATTTCCTCCACCATGACCCTGAGCTCCTCCTCAGAGAACCTGGGGTGTCTTTGCCGTGCCATGGGGTGGTGTGGGTGATGTGTGGGGTGGTGTGTGTTGTGATATGTGGGGTGATTTTTAGTGGTGTGTTGTGTGAGGTGCGTGGATGTTATGTGGGTGATGGTGTTGTGTGCCTGTGGATGCTTGGTTGTAGATTGTAGTGTCTCTCTCTGGCCTTCTGTCGCAATTGTGGTCGTAGGGGTTTGTGGGTGATGTGGGTGTGTGTTTTATATTGTATTGGGTGTGTGGGAGTGGTGTGTGTATGTGTATCAGGTGTGTGTATTTTGAATTGTCCAATGTGGCTATGTTTTGTAAGAGTGTGTGTATTTTGAGCGCGGCGGTGTGTACCGCCAATGGAATACCGCAGTTGAAAGACCGCCGCGTGGATTCGTGGGTCGTGATAGTGTTGGCGTATTTCTGTTGGTGTGGCGGTGGAGGTTTTGTTTTTGCCAGTTTATCACTGACGTTTGGTGTGGCGGACTCAATTTTGGCGGATTCCGAGCTGTGGGTCATAATGACCGTGGCGGAATACCGCTGCCGCGGTGGTGTGTTGGTGGTCTTCTGCACGGCGGTAAGCAGCTTTTACCGCCAATGTTGTAATGACCCCCATAGTCTTTACAAAGTGGTGCAATTCATGCATCGCACCACTAACGCAAGGCTTGACACACATCATGGCTGTGCAAGTCACAATGTATGCAAGGAGGCCATTCTGGCGCAAAGGGGTCCTCCATACTAGCAAAAACAAGTCAATGAGACTGCTGCACCCCATTTGTGGTGGATTTCCTAATGCCTGCGCTTTTTGCAGGTGTTAAAAATAAGTTCCAATTATGATCAATGGGCCCCTGGGTGCTTAGCAGGACTCAGAGAAAAAAATAATGATGCTAATCCTGCAAAGCGCCAGACTACTGCCAAACAATTTTGACCCTAGTCCCCAAACTACCACCATGGTGTACAGTCTACTGAAGACGGCGCACACATGATGGTATGAGGAGTGCTCTAGGGCCTGCACTTCAAAAGGCCCAGCACTAGGTGCTGCACCACTTCCATATATATGGCCCCAAGTGTAGTGATGCATGCACAGTTTAACTTTCTAATTATGCAGCTAGGAATGACGCCTGTGCCATGAAACAGGCATGAAAGGGTGTGTAAAAATTAGTTAGGGAGGCCAAAATCCAGACCTCAGTTTCACAACAAATGTTCCAAAGTATGAATTCCAAACACTCTGTAGGGCTGCTGAGTGAAGGTGTGAAATGTGAGCATAGAAATGTTTGAGAAGGGCCCTTTTGTACTCAGCAGATGTTTCTGTGATCTGTAGCATCTCCTGCTGAATGCATCATTGGCCTTCACATGTGTACATGATGCTGGCCCACACAGCCATCATGCTATGACTCAATAATGACAACGCACACACATGGATGTGAGTAAGCGGTGCACTAAGGCCCAAAAGGACAGTATAGATGCAATAGCTACTGCCATACTGTAGTCCTATCGGCCTCCTAGTGTCATTTTGCAAGGCCATGTTAGAGAGCCTGACCATGCACTGGGTCCAGACTACTAGCAATTCCATTTGACCTGTGCATTGTGTATCTGAGTCAGCCTATACGGTCTCCATTACCAGACACATGTGCTGGGTCTGTTCCACTGGCCTGCTGCTCCTCACTGACAGTATGGGGCTGCCCTACTTCAGCCCCATCACTGGCACATCACTCACTAACCTGCAACACCAGATGCATCCTCTGACCACTGAGCAAGTGTGTCTGTGTTGAGCCATACTCCTATTCCTATGTACTCATCCCTCACTGGTTCAACAATGGTATACCATGGCAACAATGGCAGGGCACACACCATTGGCAATACATGAATGTATCAGATCAGTCAATGTGCAGATAGTTGCACCTGTCTTCACATGAGTCCACAATTTTCATCGTGTGACTGCCTTATGATGTCACACACATTTCACTTTTTCACTGAAGGATGTATGATGTCAGTCCTTAACACCGTGGAAAACCCACACAACCCCATGGTAGCAGTTCATCAGTTTGAAATGATCATGACATAGAGCTATACTACATCTGATGCAGGCTGACATGCTATGTGTGTGATAATGTGGCAGCCACTGCAACAAACATCTCATGTTTGTTAACATAGCATAACATAGCGTAACAGGCGTAATTTTCGCAACGTAGTGGTGTGGTGTTGATGCATTAGTGTCATTCATTTTGACGCATGTCAGAATTGCGTAATTTTTTCCATTGTAGCCCTTGAATGCGCCCTGATTCATTTCACATGTTACATGGGCTGTTCTCCAAAGTGGTATATGTTTTTGGCTACATGTGCAAGTCTATGCATGAATGTTGCGGTGTCATTAGTATGTGCAACCAATACGTGTATTCATGACTCAGCTGTAGGCACTCACTCATACTTTTTGCTTGTGTACATGTTTCCTACACTGTGTCCACATGTATGTTGGCACATGTATACTATGTGTTAACATATGTATATGACTAGTGAGTAGCAGGTGGAGTACATAGTTATGTCTGTGGCCAATACATGTCTACATACCTACAAACATATTTTTATTTAGGACCTGTGTCATACACATGCTAAGGCATCTGTGAACTATTACATTTTGTACTCAGAGTATGCAGTGGACCGGGACTTCATTGACATCACGTATCCCCTGTCAAGTCGAGTGTGCATATGTGTCTACTCACTGGTTACTTCTCGTAATTAACTAGTTATAGGACAGCTGCACATGTGCCATGGATTTTCCTATGCATCTCAGTTGCTGCAGATGTTATGGACACGTGTGTTGGTGAACAATGCTATATGCCATGTGTCTGTATGGACATGTTCTGTGTCGTTTGTGTCATACATCATTACACTGCTGTGTCAAGGGGATCTGCAATCTCACATTGACATCCTCCTGCATAGACAGAAGTTGTTCTTTTTACTATTGCCTGTGTAGTCACATCACTGGCACATATGTTCTCTATGTCAGTACACAATTGATGGGTACATTTATACTCTCATAGGTTTTGTGACACCTATGCCATTATGTTGCTGCTAGGTGCTGAATCCATTCACATTACCATGACTGCCCAATTATGGAGGTACATGTGTTCAGAGATCTTTGGTATATGTATGCCTGCCTCCAAATATATTTTCTGATCTGTCAACATCATGTCAGTCATGACTGTCACATACAATGCTGTACTCCTGTGTTGCAGTGTTGCAGTGTAGCATAGCTGGCAGGCCTACCCATCTTCATCAATATGTGAGTTTGTGTGGCAACACAAACCAATGGTTGCATGTGAATGTGCAGGTTAATAGTGGTCCACTTCACTCTGCCCCCTATGCACGTGCATTTAGCATCGGGCATTATCATACGTTGATGTTGTCAGAGCAGTGGTGCATGGGTTTATTGAGATGGGATCACTACCATTTACAATAGCTAATTTCCAGCCTGTGCACACTCGCTAGTTGATGGAGACATGCACTAATGTGGACATACAGACCTGGTTGTGATTATTTCCAATGCAGTACGAGATGTCAGACTTACACTCTTAGGTACAGAAGTATGGTGCTTACATATGTAGGATAAGTATATATGTTTTGGAGTTCAAAGTTGTGCCCATGTTCAGCCTGCTTAGGGGTTGAATAACTGTTGTGACGTTAAGGTTGGACAAATGAAATGGTTCAGATGGAGTTGTAGGTGACTCTCTCCTGTTCTGGTACCATGCGAAGGGCAATTACCATGGTATGGTAGTGGCAAACATGTCTGGGTCATGTACTAACGTGCCCACCCTCTCTGTGCATCAGGTACAGTTTGACATGTAGACATTGGTGTCTTACAGTGTCTGTTTTGGTGTTTGTCTGGTCATTATCCATTTTATATGATATGACCGGAGAGGTATGTTTGTGTCCTCCATTGCTCCCAATCTTTTGTCTGCTAGCACCTCGTACACATCTTCTACAGCAACATTGTCAAGTGATATTGGGACAGGATACAACATATGACTTGTGTAATGTGGAAATATTCCCTTCTCCTACAACTGTCAACTCAGTAGTCAATGCACATTGGCGATATTAGTGAGATGTAATAAGTGCCAGACACATATGACATTGCACATGCCACACCACTTGAGTAGTGTCCATATGACATGGCGTGTTGTAGCAGCAAGAATTTGTGGGTATCTCAGAGCTGTCCGTCCACATCCACCGTTGAACATGGCAATGCAAATCTCCCAGCATGCCACAACCTAGCTGACTCTTACCATGACTGACTGATGTTGAAGTGTATAATTTTAGTGCTGTATTTATCCTTTGCCATATTCTAACGATATGGCTGTGTCTACTCCTACTCAGTGTGATGTGGGTCTCTGACTGTATAGGAGAATGCAGCACATGTCTGCACGTGCCACACATGATTGTGATATTGGAGGCCAGTACATGTATGAGCTATTTAGTTACATTTGGTACCATGCAATGGATCTGTCATGTAAGTGACAATGTGTGGTTTGTATTGCTATGTGGTGGGTAATGTTGTTATATGGGGCATACTGTGTAGACATGCAGACACAGGTCAATCATTGTGGATAATGGCATACCTGTTGCTACCTAGGATGGACACCCATACATTAGTATACATGTATTTCTCATTATTAGCAGTAGGCCTGTGTGAATCAGGCCTATTTGTGTGACAGGTGTGAATCCTATGTAGATGGGTGTGTTACACACTCTGCACACTCTGCCTACATTCCAGCCAGACTATAACTTGGCAGATGCAATCTCCCATTGAAAATCATACAGCATACAATGTGTTATGTGTTTGTATATGGATTCAACACCCCTAGCTGTTTCATGTCACTGCCAAGCCATTGACCATTACCCAGTCAATGTGTATGTGTCATACATGATTTACAGTCCTACATGTGTCAGGCATGTGGCCTATTGGACACACTGTGCAGGCTCAGCTTCCAACTTTGACTAAATTCCCTGGGCAATTACTGAACAATCAACGTTACCTATGATGTCCCCTCCTTGACACACATGTACGGTGCAGGACAAGCTGCTCTCACACAGAGTAGTGACAGTGTTCAGTTCTGACATTACTTAACCGCCATTTCCTGACAGCCCCTACCTTATGTGTGCCCGCCTTGCATGCTACTTGTTAGGGATGGTGTTGTGTTGGTAAATGGCCCATGAAATTGCACATTGCCCCCATGATGTAACAATATATGTAGTGGTGCATGGATCTTGGCCTTTAGAATGCACATGCCAGAGATTTGGGTTTCGCTGATATGTGAGATGGAGTCTGTAGAACTCCTCACATCACCAAAGATGTCTGTACCATACTTGTTGTGTTGCTTTTGTGTTTCTGACACACTCCCTGAGGTTAGATTCCTTTCCAATGGTATATGCATTAGACAATGAGTAGATCAAGGATTATGTTGTTAAACAAAATTTATTTGAAGTATTTACCGAGTTCTCTTTTGGTTGACTACGGTTTAAATGGTTTAAACGTTGTCAACAATTGTCTGTCTCCTGTGGACTCCTGCCGCTGTTTCTGGTTGGTCCTCAGCCCCATCATCTTCCTCCATCTCATTGTGGACATCTACTTGTCCATCCCAGGAGATATTGTTTCTGGCACACATGTTGTGCAGGGTACCACATACCAGTATGATCTCACATACCAGCGGGTGAGGATACAGGAGGCTTCCTCCTGTCATGTCCAGGCACGTGTACTGGGATTTGAGAAGGCCAAAGTTCCTCTCCACCACACTGCGTGTTTTCCGGTGTGCTTCATTGTAGGCACACTGTTCATTGGTATTTGGATTTGCAAATGGGGTCACGACCCACTGCAGTATGCCATAACCTTAGTCAGCTGCAAAGATAAGAGGGAGAAATTTAGTGAAGAGTTGAGAGGGATCTGGCATATTCCATGACAGTAGTTTGTTGCAGTTTGAGTGATGACTCAGAGGTGTTTGTGGTATTGTGCATGTTCCAGGTCTTGTAATATGGTCCAAGTTGACTATGTTGATGTACATGTCATTCTTGGGTACTGACTCAGGGACTTGTATATGACCATCTGGATTCCAATACATCTGCTCATCATGTATGTAACATGTTTTTGTGTAGTAATTTTAGTAGCAGGGTCCTCATATTAGATGGAGTCTACCACCTCCTTGCAGCACAATGGTGTTGGATGTGTGCCCAGCGTAGTTGCCCTACAAAGCCAGCCTATTCCATTGATGTAGGCATGTGTCATTACACATCCAGTGCAATTCGTAATGGGTCTTATTGACAGAAGATGGTTGTGTCAACCATTTTGCCCCTCATTACAAATCTGGTGGTCTCAAGAATGCCAGACTCACAGTGGCAGTTGGACAGCTGCATTTGTGGCAGTATGATCCCCACATTATGACCGTGGTGGACCCACCACGGTTGGACTGCCAACATTGCCAGGTTGCCAGCTGCCTAGCAGTCCCAGCGGTCTTAATTCTCACGGATTTGGACTCCCAAATCTGCCAGTCTTTGCATGGCAGTACTACCGCCATGCAAGGGCTGGCGAAATGGGGTATCAGGTGCCCCCTGAAGGCTCCTGCACTTGACATGGGCAGTGCTGAGGCCCACATGGACATACCTGTAGCGCTTTCCAATGCACGAATTACATGCAGTAATAACCGCAATTGGTGCTGCTGCACTCATCACAATACCACATTGCAGCCAGATCGCTTACTAACCGGCTGCAATGTTTTGGCCCTCATCCCAGCTGGGCCAGCGTACGGAAAATAATGTTTCTGCCCACAGGCCCAGCAGTGAACTCCTAAATGAACCAGCAGGGTTTAGGCCACAATGGCGGTTTAACTGTGTTGGAAGTTTACCAAGTGGCCTCTGCCGAACAACAAACTCATGATGAGTGTCCAGGTGTCCAAGGGTGTGCATCACATATTAGCATGATGGTCACATTTGGTACCGGTGTATGTCCTAGCTTCTTAGTAATTGGATTTTCAGCCAGACTTACTAAACATGCACAGTGCAGATTTTGGGAGAGGGTCCAGCTATTTTTCTGGACGGTCAGTTAGTACAGTGCATGTATGGCCAGTCATGTCCTCCATATGCTTACAGGGGTCTACCATGGCATCCATGTGCATTACAGTTTAGCAGTGAATCTGCATCATTTTGTACTATTGTTAGTCTACAGTACAGGCGTTATGGTGTTAGGGGGTGCTAAGTGGGGCATGTAAGGTGTCATTTGAGTAGTTGTGGCACCATTTCTCATGATTCTGCCCCAGTGTCTATAATGGCAGGTACATTAGTGTGACAAAGTAGCCTCTTTCTAGCACGGTAACCCCCATTTTTGGCCTCTTTGTCAGTGTGTTTTGAGTGTGTCACTGGGATCCTGCTAGTCAGGACCCCAGTGCTTGTGGTTTGTGCCCTACTTGTCAGTATGTTTCACTGGTTTTATCATTATGCTTGACTGTGTCACTGAAGTCATGCTAATCAGAACTCCAGTGCTTATGCTCTCTCTGGTTCTAAAATTGTACTTACATATTGGTAACCCAGTATTTCACTCCAAATTAGCATACTGCCCCCATTATAAGTCCCCAGTATATGGAACGTAGGTACCCAGGGCATTGGGGTTCCAGGGGATCCCCATAGAACACATAAGGAGCCCATACAAAGGCTTCTACGGGACTGCCATTGCAGCCTGTGTGAAATAGTGCATGCACTTTTTCACAGCCATTTTCACTGCACCAGGTCACTTATAAGTCACCAATCTGTCAGGCCTTCAGAACCTGAAAGCTGGGCGCAATGTACCTGTGTGTGGGGGCACTCCTGCACTAGCAGAGGTGTCCCCACGTTGTCCAGGCCCATTTTCTCAGACTTCTTGAGTGTGGGGATGCCATTTTGAGTGTGCACAGCACATAAGTCAATACCTATGCACAGCTCCACATTGGTAACCCCGACTATGGCAATGTAAGGTGTCTAACAACTGGGAATTGTACCCCAGTACTGATTCCAGTATTGGTTGGACAATTCCATGCACTCTGGGGGGTCCACAGTGGACCCCCAGTACTGCCATACCAGTCTTCTGAGGTTTTCACTGCAGCCCCAGCTGCTGTCACCTCACAGCCAGTCTTCTGCCCTCCTGGGGGTTGTGCAGCTCAATCCCAGGAAGGCAGAACAATGCATTTGCTTTAGGGGAGAGGTTTTACACCCTCTCCCTTTGGAAATAGGTATTAAAGGCATGGGAGGGGTATCCTCCCAGAGCCTCTGGAAATGCTTTGAAGGGCACAGATGGTGACCTCCTTGCATTATCCAGTCTACAACGGTTCAGGGACACCCCAGTCCCTGCTCTGGTGTGAAACTGGACAAAGGGAAGGGGAGTGACCACTCCCCTGTCCATCACCACCCCAGGGGTTGTGCCCAGAGCTCCTCCTGAGTGTCCCTGGGCTTTGCCATCTTGGAATCCAAGGTGGTGAGGCACTCTGGGAGCGTCTGAGGGGTCAGTGCCAGCAGGTGACATCAGAGACACTTCCTGATAGGTGCCTACCTGGTTAGGTGAGCAATCCCCCTCTCAGGGCTATTTAGGGTCTCTCCTTTGGTTGTTTTTTCAGATTTAGATCACAAGACTTCAGCAGGAATCCTCTGCATCCTTTACCTCATCTTCTACAGACTGCTCAAGGAAATCTACAAAACTGCAACAAAGAAGCTAAGATGACTTCTGAAACATTGTATCTTCAGCTCCTGCCAGCAACTGCAACAGTTTCCAGGTCGTCCATCTTCCGAGGACTGCCTGTCTTCAGCCTGAACCAGAAGAACTGATGGAATCTCCTGTGGAGTGACAAAGTCACTTCCCTGCTTCAGCAAGCACCTCCCTGCAGCGACAACTGGTGTCTTGGGTCCCCTCTCCAGACAACGGGCATGGATCCAGTGACATGGGTGGTAGACTAAAGTGACTCTGGCAGTCCCAATGTCTAGCTGTCCAAATTTGGTGGAGGTAAGAGCTTGCCTCCCCACGCAAGACAGCACCCTAGTGCTCCGCGTGACATGCAGTTGCCAAGGCTTGTGCACATCCTTCCAAGACATTCTTCATGCACAGCACAGCTTAGGCCCCCAGCACTCCATCTTGTGACGCACAGCTTCCTGAGTGATTCTCCGGCTGAGTGGGAATCCTTTGTGTCGTGCTGTTTGGGCCTCCATTTGCACCTCCTTTGTTCCTGTGCTGTGGGACTACTGTGCATGCTGCCTGGTCTTCTGATGACTCTCTGATTTGCTGATATCCCCCTCTATCTCCCCCTTCTGAGTAGAGGCCACAGGTCCCTCCTGGCCCCAGGCAGCACCCTTTCCACCAACTGCGTTGTTTGCATGAGCCAAGGCTTGTTGACATAATCCTCTAACGCAAACCAGACTGCACTCATCCATCCAGTGTGGGATATCTTCTGCACCAACTAGGACCCCGTATCTGTCTTCTTTGGTGCATTACTGACTTTGTCTTCTCACCAGTGGTTCTCTATTTGCACCTTCATCCGGGTTAGCAGGGGCTCCTCTTCTTTCTGGACTCTTCAGTGCTTCTTGGACTTGGTCCCCTTCTTCCACGGGTCTCTTCTGGTTCTTGCAGTATCTTCTATCATGACTTCTAATGTGTTTTAGGAAACTTGCTGTGTTTTACTCCTGCTTTCCTGGGCTCTGGGTTGGGGTATTTTACTTACCTTTGGTGTTTTCTTACACTCCCAGTACCCCTCTACACAATACACTTGCCTAGGTGAGAGACCAACTTTCGCATTTCACTATTTTAGTATATGGTTTGTGTTCCCCCTAGGCCCTTTGTAACCTGTTGTGATTTTCACTGTTTGCACTATATTCTGACTATTTACTTACCTGTTTTTGGTTACTAGTGTATATATTGTGTAATTTACTTACCTCCTAAGGGAGTATGTTTTCCAAAGTATTTTGGCATTGTTTGACTAAAATAAAGTACCTTTATTTTTCTAACACTGAGTATTGTCATGTGTGTGCGTACTGTGTGACTACAGTGGTACTGCAAGAGCTTTGCATGTCTCCTAGTTTAGCCTTGGCTGTTCTGCCTTCAGCTACCTCTAGACAGCCTGACTTCTGGACACTGACTACATTTCACTAATAAGGGTCAGTAAATTTGTTTGCTGCACAATTTGCTGCACAATTTGCTGAAGGAAGTCAACATCCAAAAAGAGATAGACGTAGTTGACTATCAAAAAGATGGCTATATCCACTTTACATTTAGTGTTACAAGTAAAAGGTGGAATTTGGGGCTGAACTGAATTGGGGGGCTGCCAAAACACTAGCCCACATAGAAGGCATATGAGGCCAGATGTATCAGAATTTTTGCGTTGGGCCGTTTGCGATGGCAATAAAGCATTTTGGTATGTAACAAGTCCAATTTGCAATTCGGTAACTTGTTACCGACTCGCAAGTTGGATTTGCGGATATATACCGATTTGGTATTAGGAAGGGGTGGGTAAAAGGCGTCCCATCCTAATACTGAATCGCAGAGGTATGTATGATTGTTTTGTGACCGTGAATGCAGTCGCAAAACAATCGCAGTTACCACCAATTTCAAATTGGTGGTAACCCATTCGCAAAGAGAAAGGGGTCCCCAAGGGACCCCTCCCCCTTGTGAATGCATGCAAAAATGTTTTTCAAGAGCAGGCAGTGGTCCCACGGACCACTGCCTACTCTCCACTGCCTACTCTTAAAAAATGAAAAGAAAACGTTTCAGTTTTCAATTTTAAAAGCATCCCGTTTTCCTTTAAGGAAAATGGTCTGCATTTTAAAAAAAAGATTGCTTTATTGAAAAGCAATCACTGACATGGTGGTCTTCTGAGCCCAGCAGGCCACCATCCATGTGGTTGTAGCCATTTGCAATGGCTGGCAAATTGTGACCTACTTCATGAATATTAATGAGGTAGGTCCATTTGCGAGCCCTTGCGAATCACAGTATGAAACTCCTGGAGTTTCATACATTCCAATAGCAATTACTTAATTGCGATTCACTTAAAATTGCAATTAGGTAATCGTTATTGTGAAGAATGATACATCTGGCCTTTTGTAACAAAATTGCTAGTGAGTGTGTGTGTGTGATGTGTGCAACAGTAAATGTTAGTCACCTTATTTACACTTCTTCCCTCAATCAGCAGGTTCTCTGAAGACACTGAAAAAACCCATAAAAGACACACTATTACTTCACCTTTCCACATACCCATCACCACAGTATTTAGCATTGGCGGCGCCCAGTGTGACAAGCTTTTTTGCTGCTCCCTGTTCCTGTGGCCTCCTCCTTGTATTCCCTCACTTCCACCCAGCAGAATTGCCCCTCATCTCACCATAGCCCTTCTCACACATACATTTAATTTGTTTTAAAGCGCAGCTAACGGCTGCCTTTACTAATCTACTCAACTATTCACATAAAATACAGATCTGTTCTTTGCAGCAGGCATATAAACCTACTGAGCTACTTTATGGCGTCAAAACTGTCACTAGATAAAAGTATGATCTCTTTCTCTAGAAGGAACATAATCATAAGAGTAATCTTGATATTTTTATTGCTGCCTAAAAGCACAGGAGGATTTTTAAAACCCCTCCCTGGTGTCGACCAATGGTCATGGCCTGCACCAAGGAGGAAGTGTGTGTGTCGGCCATTGTCCAACACACGCACCAATAAGGTTAAGTTGATAATAGAGCTGATTGCGAAGACATAGTGGAGCCAAATCAGAAGAGTAGATGTAGGTACCCCAGTAGGTGATTTTGCGATTAATTTCATTGTGACATTAGTAGTGCTGTTAATAGAAGTATTTTACCCTACACTTTCCATAGACAAAGAGTTGTCCCCTAATGTATCCCTGCAGACTTTAAAATCTAAACAGACAAACATTTATGCATTAGATGAGAAAATCTTACCCCTAGACTAGTTTAGAGGTGATTATTCAGCAAATGCATATTTTAAGTTGCTGTATGAATATATTAATACAATGAATGTTAGGGATTGTTATGTTTTTACACAGTTACCTGCTTCTGTGTCAGAAGGTATTACATATCCACATATTCCATTGACTTATGGCATTTCGTGTAGGCTTCTATTGAGCATATGTTACAATGAGGGATGCTTCCAATACTATTTCCCAAATTATGACCTAGTGCTGCCAGAAGTTCCCTTGTTTAAGCATTTAAATAAAAATCCCTATTTTAAAGGTTTTAAAGGGAAATAATTTGTATCATTGAAGCCTTTAAACACTTCCTATGCACAGACATAATTTGACCTGTTTTATGACAGACATAGAAAAAAACATTTTTAAACTTAGTGAAAGACAGAAGAAGAGAATTAGAGGCCAGGTCTAAAACAGATAAGGATCTCAGAAAACAACATAGATGGAACAAGGAAGAAGTTGAACACCAAGTGAAAGGAAATTTACCAACATTAACTTTAGAATGGCAACACAAGTATCAATTGTGCGTTCACATTGATCAGAGTTACAAAGACACATTGTTAGTAGGGAAGAGTGGTTGTGAAGATGTTTTTGATGTTAGAGGCAAAATGGAATTCTTTCTAGCTGGCAAAGATCTTGTGATTCCTGAAGTGTATTTTATTTGTGGACAGTATGCATATTTTAGGTTACAGAAGAGATGGCATGGTACTTGATATATGGCAATAGTATTTCCAGGCATCTATCATGTGGAACATTTTGAGGATCCTGTGTGGGAGATGAAATGTAGAACTAAGAGAGGAGTTACTGCTTCAGAAATAGTTGAAGAAATGTTTGGTGCGTTGATCCCATCAGTAGGGGTGATCTTGAATGATCTGAAAATTAGAAAGCTGTCTACAATAGTGGATAAGTTAACTACTAGCACTGCAGATTCTTTGTTGCTTGTAAACACTGAGATGGTGGTGATAAGATCAATGGTTTTACAAAATCGACTTGCGTTAGACTTGTTGCTCGCAAAAGATTGCAGAGTTTGCCAGGTGTTGAAGATTCAACTCATATTCCGGACAAGAGTAAAGATTTGGGGAAATATATTTGGAATATTTCAGGATTTACAAAATATCTGAAGGAGCTGGAATTGGTAGCTGCCTGGGAAGCAATTCTGCTATAGGCAGATGGCTTGGAAACTTGGGACAAGAGGTTGTGGGTTTTATTCTGAAGTCATTATTGACTATTGCAATAGTGACAATGGTTATGTTGGTTGCATATAAGGCTTTTCAGAGAATGAAGATTCAGAAGGGAAGGAAGAGGAAGAGAGCAGAGGTCGAACTGGAAGACAACCAGTGTAAATATTATGCTGACATGAAGAGTCTAGAGCAACCTAGATGAAAGCTGATGAAGATAATTAGGTTTTGAAGAGTCTCATTCAAGAGAAAGTAGGTTTGTGATTAATTGGAGCTTCATCAGAGTGGGGGCTGGAAGAGCATAACTTAGCTGTGCCATTATGTTCTTCCGAAACATGAAATGAAGGAGTAATCTGCTTCCTATGTAACATGTGTGAATGGCTTTCATATAATGTGCTGCTCTGAAATGCATATTAATAAAGTGCAAGTATGTGTAAAGTCTTGTGGATGTTTCAATGTAAATTGCATTTATTAATCATTATTCAAGTATGTTTATGCTATAGTGTTTTGGAATCATTTGATATTCATTGCATTTATGTCTAAATTATCTTGGCTGAAGTGAAGGCCCGAATTTCTTTAAATAATTCAAAACTTTCCGTAAGAAGCTTGTTTTGCTGCATATTTCTCCAAGCTGCAGGTGTCCTGCAGACACAGACCTGGGTGCTTTCCTCACCATGTGTGTAATTGGAATCTTGCTACAATTAACTAGGTCACTTCAGGTCGTGCCTAGACACTGCATAAAATGCTAACATAGCCTCATATTTTCCAAAACACATTGATTAAAAAAATAAATATATACACACCTAGAGTATGTTTTGACTAGTCCACCCTCATCCATTGGTCTGTTCAAGTACCGATCACATTTTGTTTCTGCCTACTGGACCATGTAGCATGGGGCAATGATTCAGCCCCTTTCAGCCATTGGTTCTCTTGCACTATGAGTGGCAACATTTTGTGGAAGCCATTTTTATCTTTACTGGAATTCATTTAGACACTAGCTCTGCCCTGTGATAGTCAATGATGATAGGGCCTGCAAGACATGTTCAATGTCAAATGACCTCAGGTAAACTAATGTACTTTGCTAAACAACTTGTAATGCAAGGCTTGCACAAAAGACTTAACATGCGAATACGTTACTTCACCTGCTCAGAAACAGCAATAGTTAGACACATATATGACCATATATAGCCAAAGAAATAAAGGGCATATTTAAGAATAGTAGCTCTGCATCATATGCAGCGCCACTTTTCCTGCGTTCCCTAGCACCCCCCCTAACGCCACCATGTGTGCGCCATATTTAACATACAGTGTACCATGACAGTAGTTAGGGAACTAGAGTCAAAATTTTTGACCCTAGTTTGACGCTTTGCAGGATTTGCATAAAAAATGGTGATGCTAATCCTGCAAAGCACCTAGAAGCCCACTGAAAACAATGGCATGCTTCTTTTAACACCTGCCCTGTGCAGGCACTAAAAATGCAGAAAAAAATGGAGCAAAGAAATCTTTTCGATTTTTTTGCGCCATTTTGTTGCCCCCCCCCAATGGGGGAATGCCCTCCTTGCATACATTATGCCTGGCGCAGGTATAATGTGACACAAGGGGTTACAAAGTAGCGCAATGCATGCATTGCACCACTTTGTAAGTATTATGTTGCGTGTTTGGCAATCTAACGCCACATTAGAGTAAAACAAATTGGCGCTAATGTGTCATTAGATGGCAATAGGGGTTCTTAAATATGCCCCTAAGGACCTCCACCTGAATGAACAGGATTTGTTCAAATGTGTGCATGGACTAGGCCCTCACCATGGGGTGTGCAAAGCTATCATAAGTTTCATTTTGATTGGCTGGATATTTTGATAACTGTATAATATCTGTACTTTTAGATCAACATCATCCAAGTATTTAGATATAATGCTGAAGTAATCATTATTTCAGTATCATGATTGGATGTGCTTTTTTACGCCTTTTGTGGTTTTCATAAATAATGGAGCAAACAAATGTTCTGCAAACTGGGTATGCAGTTGTCAGTGCTTGTCCCCATGAATTCACGTATAAACCTTTGTCTATGAAACATGACAATTGCCTGTGTTTTTTATATTGAGTGTCTACAACTTTACCTGATCACACGTACATGTGCTCATGAAAAGGAGTGCCCTTAGTGCTGAGGTTAATGAGCTAGGCTGAAGGGCCGCTCCTTTTTTCTTTTACTTATTTTTGAAAATATTTGACATTTTTTGCATGTTGCATATGAATAAAAAAGCAATGTACAATGGCCAAGGCCAGACCGACATAGGCCTTGATTTATACGTTTTGGTGCCAAACTGCACTAACGCAGTTTTGCACCAAAAAGATTAGCACCGGCTTGCACCATTTCTGAGCACTAGCCGGGCACCATATTTCTGGAATGGTGCAATCTGGTGCAAAGGGTAGGCTACCATTAAAAAAATGGCGTTAGCTGGGTGGGGCTGGCGGTATGGAAGAAGGGGGCTTTGCACCAAAAAAAGACGTTAGGTGAGTTAGAGTAAAATAAAATGACTCTAACCAGCCTAGCATAATTTTCTGACACAAAACCATCCATACCACATGACTCCTGTCTTAGAAAAGACAGGAGTCATGCCCACCACCTCAATGGCCAGCACAGAGGGCAAGGATCCCCTGGGCATGGCCATTGCACCTAGTGCCATGTAGGGGGGCCCAGTTCAGGCCCCCCATTGGAACTTAAAAAAAAAAAAAACACACCTGTACTTACCTACACTTACCTGGGATGGAGTCCCCCATCCTCAGCTGTTCCTCTGGTGTGGGTGGGGGTGTCCCTGGGGCATGGGGAGGGCACCTGTGAGCTTATTCCATGGTGTTTCACCAAGGAAATAGCCCCACAGGTCCCCTAACACCTGCCCTGATCCAGGCGTTAAATAATATTATTTGACCCCTCCTCCCCCCATGCATGATTTTAGCATAGGGGGATAAATATGGCACTAAGACCATAGAGTCATTTTTTGCACGGGAACGCCTACTTTGCATCTCATTTACGCAAAGTAGGTTTCCTCGTCCAAAAAAATGACTTTAACTCCATAAATTTGGCGCTGGTCTAGCGGCAAAGTATAAATATGGAGTTAGTTTTGCACTGAATTTGCATTGAAAAATGACGGTTGGTGCAAAACAAGTATAAATATGCCCCCTAGTGCCTTCACCAATGTTTGTTTTTGGTGGGGATAGTGGACAGGTGTTTCCTAATTAGGAAATGTTGGTGGTGTAATGCTTTGAGAAATTTCACTTCAACAAACTGCATTGGCTTCCTGTTAAGCAACAAATTACCTATAAGGCATTAGGCATTGCTTTCAAAGCTCTTCACATAATAGGCCTTGTATATCTTTGGGATAGGTTAAAATGGTTTTTCCCTCTAAGGATTCTCTGCTCCAGTTTCACTAATAATGTGTTGGTCCCACCATTTAGGCATACCTTGTGGGGGGAGGCAGAAGCTTTGTTAGGTACAGTGTTCTACAGTGGATTAGCCTTCCACTTAAACTAAAATCAGCTTCCTCCATACTCACATTGAGGAAGATGCTTAAAATGTGTCTGTTTAGCCATTGGTTAGATTTCTTTCAGCCCCCTTCTGTTGTGTTTTCTCCTCTTCTTTGTTCACACTTAGCACCAAGATGCCTCTGGGCATTTGAGCGCTCTACAAATTTCATCATCATCATTATCATCATCATACATGTCACACCAATTTGCAACTTGGAAGGGATGCCTATAACACACCCCTTCCAGAGTGCCAATTGATTTCCTTTTGCCATTCAATTTTAGGAGTCAGTAAAAGTTTACCGACTCCCATAATGTGATTCGACCTGAGGTCACAAACACAACAGATACAATGTTACCTCATTTTGTTGAGCCAAGGTAGGCATTTAACAGAATAGAGTGTAATGCAACATCCTAAGGGACCATTTAGAAGTTGGTGTTTGATTCTTTTCAGTTATCCCTTTCTCTCTTGCTGTAGCTTGATATTCTGGACCCTTCAGAAAAATCCACTTACCACATATTCTGGTCTAGTGATGGTTATCTCGAGAGTGGGGTAACGGCAGCAGTTTGTGCCTGGGTTTACCCAGTGATCCGTCAAACAGGGTCCACTGTCCCAGAGAGCTCAGGGGCAAAAAAATTTACAGTGATGATTTCTCTTTCAAATGCAGATAAAGGTACTCAAGATAAATTGAGGGAATATATGTACTATAGCTTCCTTTTCCCCCATTCTGATGTGTGGAGCTCTGAGTGGTGAGGTTGTAGTAATTACCACAGTTAGTGGTATTATTATTTACTGAGTGTGGTATTACTTCTCGAATATGAAGTTGCTCTGAATCATGGCCTTAACATTCTATGTAGACTGATAGAATTATGTTCTTGGAAAATATCTGGCAATGTTCCAAATAGCTATTTTGGTTCTGGTACAAATACCTCATCACAAAAGGAGCACGTTTTCTTTATTTTGGTTTTTAATTGAGTCCCTCTCAGATTTTGTCGGTTTCGTGATATAGGAGGCTGAGCCAACATGGCAGATTTATTAAAAAGTAGTACAGTACAACAATCAACGGTTCTCATTTTTTTTAGGGGAAGGGCCTGATTTAGATCTTGCCGGTATCACTGTCAATCGCAGCAGTGACGGACCCGAGAACACCATGAAGTCGAAGGTGTTCTGCCCACCAAATTTAGATCTTAGTCCTGCAGGTGGTATGCTTGTGGTAGATTGCTAACAGAATGGACCCAATGGACATTGTACAATGGCAGTGATTTTTGAATAGAGGTTAGTCACACACACACTGTACCTTAGCCATATGTGTCCACCTACACAACACACAACACAACACACCACATACACACAATTATTAGTTGCCATTCCAACACCACACAACATGCACATGCCACAAACGCACACTGACATACATCCATAACACAACATACTCAGTCTATTGATACCACACACACACACCACAACAACCAACACAACTACACACTTGTCTATACAAACACCCTCATATAAAGGTACGACTACACACATGACAATGACTGCCACACAACAAAAACACTCACTTGAATGTTGCACACAGCAACACAACACACAACATACACAACAGCTTCAGACCCATATGCAAATGACTCTTATACTGACACAACCACACCACCTACTCCAGCTCCATCCACCTCATCCAGCCAATCCAAACACACACACACATGTACTGACTCACACACACCACTAGTAGCACAACATTACAGGTTAAGATCCTCTTGCAATGTGCACACAGGGACATAGATGACAAGTGTGACTGTAATGTCATTATGGTGCTAACATTCATTTGGCAATGAATACTACACTATAATGACAGTTGTGTATGTGTGCTATATGTGTCTTGTACCAGTATGTCCCCAACAATGTTGGACACTATTGTTTGCCCGACATATAAATGTCACAGTAATTTTTTTAAATTACTGTGACATGTATATGACTGCTGTGGTCCTGAGTTCATGTGCAGTGCCCACACAATGGACACATATAATGTGTGTTCCCTTCCTTTGAACTCGGCGATGGGGGGTTGTTTTCTCTGTAGTCCCTTGGCAGTAGCAACAGAAGTGCTTGTCATTCATGTCCAGTGGAAATCAGAAGTGGAATTAGGAAAAAAGGTAAATTCTTATGCCATTTTCCTCCAATCTGCCAAGTCAGGTGCGGAAGTCGGACCGCCACAGTTGGCTTGGCGGTAACACACCTCCAAACCTGCAGGGCAGAAAGGGTGGCTGGAGTCATATAGCCAGCCACTATTTCCAATGGCGCTGTCGATGTGGATGGGAATTTTTGGTGGAATGGCGGGACTCTGGCCAGCAAATGAGGTTTCCAGAAAAAAAATGGCTGTGGACTCGTTACTGCCAAGAGCTAGATCAGGCCCTACTACAGGGGTCTCCATTCTTTTCACTAACAAGAGATACTTCTGTTCAATGAAAATTATCCTGAGATACTAATGATATTATTGTTGTAGACATCAGACAAGATTACATTGGTGACCATGCTATGCAAAATTACCAGCCATGATTACCCAAGTGCAGGATTTCCAGAAGTAATGTGAAATAGGCTTGGTAAATTTAGAATGCCTCCAGAAAGGCAATGCATAACAGCCACAGGTGCCAAGTCCCCTGGCACCATGGTCATAAAGTAAGTAATAAGTCTCTCAGGCTGCATGATTTATCATTCATGATCAAATTTAAAAAGCTTTTAAAAATTATTGGCTCTGAAGATACACACATTTGCATATAAAATACAAACTTTTCAGTTTTGGCATACATAGATTAATTCAACCAAACAAAAAGCTTCCTATTTTAAATGCTGGATTGCAAACAGGAGAGCTACTCACGGGTGGCTGGAGAGCTACCAATAGCTCACAAAGCACCTGTTGGAAAAGCCTGAACTAAGATATGGCACTGCTGGTCTCTTTCCTAGCACTGGGACAAATCAGAATGGCTAGTGAGACACACACCTTAGTACCTATTGCTGTAAGGCAGGGTGCATGTTATTCAAAAGTAGGCAATGTAGAAATGTAATATCCACATTCCCTTACATTGAATACCCCCAAAAGCAATATTCACTGTGGGAAGGATGGCTAGCCCATGGAGAAACACTAGAAAGTAATATTTAGTATTAATTCTGCATTTTTGGGTAGGAACGAGCTATAAATATGGTACATCAACTATTTTTATTATTTACCAAAAGCCCAAATATTGGTTGTCAGCTTTTTGATAAATATTAAGGAAAAGTAACATTTAGATAGTTGCAATTTCTATGCCTAAAGGCCTCTGGCAGCCTCCTGAGTGCTCAAGTCCTCAACATGTGAATACTGCTCCCAGTGTAGAGGCAAAGGCCTTGGTGTAGGAAGGTGTTTTCATTCCTCTAGCAAGATGGCCATTTTGGCTGTGTCCATGAATTTAATTTACTTCAAAGGCCCCTCCTATGTCTATGTCTCAGTCAGACATTGGATGACACCTGGATATGCCATTTCTTTGTTCCCAGGCAGTTACCAATCCCAGAGGGAGGGGAGCTGTGCACAGAACCAGTTTGGACTGATCAGAGAGCTGTTTATTGCCCTGGCCACACCTCTGGGTGGACACACAGGCTCCGCACAAGGGTCCAATTATTACACCATCTTGTATTTAGGCAGAGAGGGGCACTGTGGGATTGTTTGCAGTAGGGCAAACATGAAGTGCTGAAAAAGTGGGTAGGAACAGAAAAGGCCTGGACTCTTGGACTTAGAAGTGGACTCCAAGGGTCATAACACTGACCACTGGTTTAAGCTACATGGATACATCAAACTACAAGTGGCCTTTCCTGCAACTGCCCAGCTGACAAGTTACAAGTGGACCTGCTGTGGAATCTGCTGGGATGAACCTTAAACCCCCACTGCTAGTCTGGCTAGACTTTTCCTACAAGCCTGTAAAACTTGGGACTTAGAAAGTTTTTCAACTTCCAGATCACTAGAGGATCAGGATAAACCTGCCAAGACAAACCAACTGAGGTGTGTTGCTCCTAGTGTTTTGCTTCTACTTCAGACTGGGAGGAAATACGAATAAAAGGAATTCCAACAATGTAGAGCTCTTAGTCTGAGTAATACATTTATTAAAGCACTGTTTAAGGTTCGAATAGATGAATCATGCAGGTCAAATGCAGCAACAGGAATACACTTCCAAAAAGGATCACAGCAACAGAATAATACTGATCATAAAAACAAACAATGAAAATACACTACTTTAATCATGGATTGCATAGCTGCATATACAGTGATTATATATTCATTCAAAACACAAAGCTAAAAATAAGAATTAAAAATGCATCAACATGGGGCTAAGTAAAGACATCAACTGTTTGCCAACTTCATGCCGGGAACCCAGATGACTGCAGAAAGAAAGAACTGCCCGCAGTGTGAATGAACCAGGCAAAGGGGTCCCTCTCCTGGAATGAGTTCAATCTCTAACCCTTGTCATCAGATTCCCTCTTAAATACCTTAAACAAGTTAAAGAGGCGAATTCTAAAAACTTTCCCCTCCCATATTGTGAGTTGTTGTTCAAACACTGGCTGTACCAGTCCGTGTTGAAAGACCATGTTAGAGATTTGACCACATCCCAAGGTGTGCTCCAAGACAGAGCTGTTCCCTACCGTACCACAAACATTCTTCTGGTACATCCTTATCTTACCCTCACTCCTCCATGTTATGTACCTGCCCTCGGTGAGAAAGAGCACGAAGAGCAAAAAACATGTTGCATAAGTTGTGCGTGGAAAAATACCTGCATCACCAATGTGACGTGTTTGAGGCTAAGTTAAGCACAAAATGGAGTAAGTGGTCAAGATGGAGCAGTGGTTAATTACAGATATCATTACATCTAGGCAGAAAATTCAGGTTTACCCCCTTGGAGCTTCTCCACTGCAGCTCCTTGTGGAGAAGGTATCTACCCTTGTGGAGCACACTTAAGGATCTCTAAGAAAGTGACTAAGTGCGAAAGTAAAAATGTTTACCGGGCTATGGTCATAAAAGTATCCAGCCTGTGAGGGACATTTCCTGGGCACGAAATGTGATTTTCTCCCACGCTCAGATTTCCTGCCTAAAGCCAATGACCTCATCGGGATGACGTCCATGGGTTATCCAACCTTGTGGAGCCCTTCACTACTACGGCCTTCTGCCTTGACCTACTGAAAAATGTAGATTTCAATTTATGAGACTAAGGGCCTCATTTACAAGGCCCTAGAGGCACACTATGCCACCACAGCATATTTTTCTTTGCCGTGTGCTGACCTATGTTTACAAGACCATACAAATTCACCTTGTGTGGCTTTTCATGGCCTTGTAAATATGGCCCACATTCATGCATAACCCTGCATGAAAGGGGCGTTCCATGAGTGTTGCTGTGGGTGTTCCCATGCAACACCCATGGAACCTGACGGAATCTGATGCATTCCCAGATTTACAAGGTCAGGAATGCATCAGATTCCTATTCCACCATGGGTGTGGCACTAAAGTGGTGCAATGGGGAAAAATAACATTATTTCTTCCCGTTTTGTCCTTTTTCTTTGTGTGCTGCATTCTGCAGCACACATAGAAAGAGGAAACCACCATTCATGATTGTTTATGTGCAGGAAGGTGTCCCTTTCTGCACATAAACAATCATCCCTGCAACAGGCAACCTTGCACCATGGCGCAAGGGTGCCTGTATTGGCGCTAACCAGCAGTTTGTGTGCCAGTGCAGAGGAAAGTACACGGATGCATTGTGTTTCTGTAAATATGACGTGTCCCTGCACTTTCAAAATGATGCAGCATGGCGCAGCAAGCTGGCGATGTGTCATTTCCTTGTAAATGAGGTCCTAAGTCCCAAGGTAAAATCTCTGACCAGGGTGAAGCTGATTCCTGTATCTGACCTGTGCTCCATTGCAGTCAACCTCAAATCACACATAGGTCCCGATCTGCAATAACCAGTTGACCTCCTTGACAATTATTGCTTTCTGGCATCGATTTTATTTATTTAAAACTTTAAAAAAATAATTTCTCTTCTTTCCCTTATAGAATTTTTGTCTATTCATGTAATGTTTTTTAATGACATTTTTCAAATTCATTTTGGGATTTTTCTTGTGTTGTATATTCACTTCATTACTGTTTTGGTGCTGCATAACTGCTTTGCATATTGCCTTAAGTTATGCCTGCCTGCTCTGTGCATTATTACCAGGGTGGTTGATCCCAGGTTAATTTAGTGACTTTGAGGGTGGGTAGTCAAACTCCTCAACTAACAACCCAATTTCTTTACAAAACTGCAGGCAGAAAGGAGGTTGATACACTTCAAAGCCAGATTTGCAAAGAGGCCCACAGTACCTAAAACAAAAAAAACAGTTTCTAAATATCTATGTTTACAGAAAGCAATATTATACGCACACAATCTATAGCAGGGTTATGTCATCAAAGCAATTACTTTATTATTCTTTTTTTTTTAAATTTACCCAACAGAGTACAAATACAAATTCATCATTTCAAACATTCATATTACAATATACAAAAGAACGTTTATCCAAATCTACATCACCTCTGCCATTACATTGCCTATTAGCTAACCATCTACCCAATGCCCCCCACGTGGCTTGTCCCTTTCGTCTCCCTTCCCTCCCTTTTCGCTCATACAATGCATGCTCCAACTGATATATCGAAAGGAGGCGATCTAACCAGAATTGGAATGTGTGGGGTTGTTGATCCAACCATACAGAGGAGATGCAGAGTTGATACACAGACATGATTGCAAAAATAAACTTAGAAACACGTGGCTCCATTAAATCCGACACCCCGAGTATTACAACTCCAGGGGTTAATTCAACATCTTGACTGGCAACCTCTTTGATAAACTGCTCAACCTTCTTCCTCAGAGTCGACAACTTTGTGCATGTAGCAAAAATGTGTATTAAATTGGCTCCATATAGATGACATCTTGGGCAATGTATCCCCTCTACCCGACCCCACTTTACTATCTTCCCTGGAGTGAAATACAGATCAAAAATTGTTTTATAATGCTGTGCCTGGAGGGACGCTGAGATCAGGGTACTACACCCTAAGCCAAGGGATTCATAAAAATCTGATTCTTTCACATTTAGTTTAACACACCATTTTTTGCTATGCTTCGCCAAGTCCTCTGGTAATTCATCATTCAATGTGGCGTAAACTGACCTTATAGTAATCTTGTCACTAGATATCATTATCTCCAACAAAGAGCACTTTGCAAATCCTACCGCCCTCCCAGTTTTCCTATGAATAAAATCCCTTACGAAATATTTTAAAAATCCCCTTTGAGCCAAACCAAATTTCTCACGTAGATTCTCAAATGTTGTGATTCTAGATCCTACAAAAAAATCACCTAATCTTTGTATCCCCTGTCGATTCCAGCTCACCATTGAATTATCTCTAAATATCTCAGGGAGCATAGTATTATTCGTAATCAGAGTATAATAATTATATCTGCCAAGCCCAATTCTCTTCCGCCAAGGGTCCCAGCACCTAAAAGCGGCGTTTAGAACTTTAAACCGAACCTTCTTAAAGTAGCTGGCTTCCAAAATGCCAACAATGCACCATTAGCAGCAGGGCCAATTAATAATTCATAGATATTCGGGACATACCCTTCAACCCTCGCCAGACTGCTAATTTAAACAAGGGATGCATATACTGTAGTGCAGCTGCCATTTGGTATAACTTAAAATTAAGAAGAGACCAACTACCCTTCTCCCTAGACAATGTCATATATTTACTGGCCCTCCTAATCTTGCCATATGGCCAAATAAACCGCATTATTAGTTGATCCAGCATATTAAACCAGGATTTCTCAAACTCTAGTGTAATGGCCCGAAATAAATATAGGACCTTAGGGAGAAACATCATCTTTATCATGTTGCACCACCCCATAACTGTCATGTGTAAATTATTCCATCAGCTAAAATTATGTCTAGCTCTCTTAACAATCGGCATGAGATTATACCAGACTATTTGCTCTACTTGCGGTCGAATATCAATCTCTAAATAAACTGCGTGGCCAACCCTTCGTGTATCCATCGATCTGCAATACTCGTTTAATACTATTTGGGTCTTTTCTTTATTGAGTGAATAATCAGACACTGTCCCAAAGCTTTCTGCAGCCCTCTCAATTTCCTTGAGGGCCAGATCCAGGTTGGCGGTAATAACTGCAACATTATCTGCGTAAGCCAATATTTTTGTACCCCACCCATTGCGGACCACCGGTTGAATAATTGTATTCTTTTCTAAATATCGCAGGAAAGGATCTAAATATAATGCGAATAATAAAGGCGAACACGAGCATCCTTGCTGTGTACCACGCTCAATCCTGAGATCATTTGAGTAGTCACCACACATTTGCATTCTAGCACTTGGGTGTTTGTACAGGGCCTTGACAGCTGTAATAAATCTGTCCCCTAGACCATATATCTGCAAAGTTTCCCACAGATATTCCCAGTTAACTCTGTCGAATGCTTTCTCAGCATCCAACAGAACCATAGCCATGGGCTCCTCTGCCACATCATCAACACACCTTTATTCGGCTATAAGCCATATAAGGAAAATACAATCGAATAAAAACACATCATTTCAAAAACAGTTATTCACATAATTAATCAAACCAGCTTACATAAATAAATAACCAATAACACTCCTAAAACAATAAATAACAATCATTTTCATTATTACTTTAAAAGAAAATAATAAAAATTCCTAGAATTGATCTCCTACCCAAAATACCACCACTAACTTGTTAACTAACTGATGAAAAACTATTTAATCATTATATAAGACAATAAATTAATAAATAAATAAGAAGGAACATCCTTAGAATGCATAAAAACCTATTTTTCCTTCATATAATAGACTAAAATTACATCTTAAGCAAGATAATGTACCAGGGTCTATTGGCTTACTTAGAGGGGACCTATTTGCCATTTGATCTTCGTAAAATGTATCTATAGATATTTATTAGATCTGAACTTATTAAAACCTCAGGCCCTCCTTGTCCCTGATAAATGAAGTCGCTAAAAGAAAGCTACTTATTCCCAGAACAATGGATGGGGTGGTGGTAGACCTAAGTAATCTGGACGCTTCTTTGTAATTTCTGATTCCTTCGTTCCTACAAATAGGTCGAATCCATTTTTTCCTTGGTTTATCGTAGGCTTTACAGAATAACAAAACATGATCCACCGTTTCAATGGTCTCCATATTACATAACGCACATTTCGCCTCATGATAATTCTCTCTCTGGGGACTCCATTTAATAGGAAAAGCTTTAGGGCCATATTTATACTTTTCGACGCACAACTGCGCCAACGCAGTTGTGCGTAAAAAAATCTAACGCCGGCTAACGCCATTCTGAAGCGCCATGCGTGCGCCGTATTTATTCAATGACGTTAGCCGGCGTTAGCCGGCGGAGCTGCCTGGTGTGCGTGAAAAAAAATGACGTACACCAGGCAGCGCCGGCGTAGGGGAATATGGAGCTTGGGCGCCAAAAAATGGAGCAAGTCAGGCTGAGGCAAAATTTTCGCCTCAACCCGATTTGCGCCATTGTTTTTGACTCCCAACCCCCATTGAAATGACTCCTGTTTTAGCAAAGACAGGAGTCATGCCCCCTTGCCCAATGGCCATGCCCAGGGAACTTCTGTCCCCTGGGCATGGTCATTGGGCATAGTGGCATGTAGGGGGGCACAAATCAGGCCCCCCTATGCCACAAAAAAAAAAAAATAATAATTACTTACCTGAAATTACCTTAAGTTCCCTGGGATGGGTCCCTCCATCCTTAGGCGTCCTCCTGGGGTGGGCAAGGGTGACAGGGGGGGTCCCTGGGGGCATGGGAGGGCACCTCTGGGCTCCTTCCGAGCCCACAGGTCCCTTAACGCTTGCCCTGACCAGGCGCTAAAAAACGACGTTAAAACGGCTGGACGTCATTTTTTTTGACCCGCCCACTCCCGGGCCTCATTTTTGCCCGGGAGTGTAAATACGGCGCACATGCCTCAGAGTCAATTTTTTAGACGGGAACGCCTACCTTGCATATCATTAACGCAAAGTAGGTGTCCACTCTAAAAAATGACGCAAACTCCATGGACTTTGGCGCTAGACGCGTCTAACGCCAGAGTATAAATATGGAGTTTGTTTTGCGTCGAATTTGCGTAAAAAAAAAATGACGCTAATCCGGTGCAAACGGAGTATAAATATGGCCCTTAATCTGAAGGGTCCCATATCGAAACTTCATGAATAATGTTTTCGCTCGCCTAGGGTAGATTGTATCTAACCAGTCCTCAGCTCTTGGTAATGGTTTGATGTCCAAAAACTCGACGTCAATCTACCCAAATTCTCGTCACGAAAAAGAATACTCGAGGAGAATTCCCAGTATACCTGTTTTAATCGGGTCTTGGATTGTATTGTAAGTGTATGAGGTTCATCCCAATAGGGTTTCAACCCTAGGTTATAGAACCAGTACCTTACATGATGTAACCACGGGAGAGAGACTGATTTATCAAGGTCCATTATCTCCATTAGTGCTTGCTTGTAATGGGATAGTTCTGGAATTGTCCACAGTCTACACCAGTAAAGCAGTGGCCTCAAAACTGCCAATTTGCTTCAAATTTATATCATAAATGAGAGGGATTTACGGAGTAGATGATGGCAATCCCAATACCCCCCTCATGAAACTGTTTTCTTGAGATATTAGTGCATTTGTATTAACAATCCCCCAAAGTTCAGCACCATATAATGCAGCAGCCTGCGCTTTATATCTATAAACCTCAAACACTGGTGAAACAATACCAGTTCTTGAGCTTTTGTAGTTGTTGTTTATAGCCGCAGAGTTGTGAACTAAAGACATTGCAGCTTTATTAATCCGCGGCGTCCAGGACAATTTAGCATCCAGCAATATCCCCAGGTAGTTAAAAAAAATTACACGTTCTAAGTCGTGCCCATTAACCACAATATTCCTTTTAAGTGCTTTGTGAGGATTAACAGTCAAGTATTTTGTTTTAATTGCATTTATCTCCAGCCCCTTCAGGTTACAATATTTGCCAAACATTCCTAATAGGGATTGTAAACCCATGGGAGTTTGCGATAATAAGATAGTATCATCTGCAAAGAGGAGAGCAGGAACTGGTTCTCCATTCAATCTTGGTGAGTCATGATTACTCTCTTTTAAATACTCTACCAAGTCGTTTATATACAATGAAAAAAGAGTCGGGCAAGCACACAGCCCTGCCTCACTCCCCTTTTAATAGGTATTGGGTCAGTCAGCTCTCCAGTTGGGCCCCATCGTACTTTTGCTAAAGTATTCTTGTGCAATCTCTTTATCTGGAACAGGAGGCTCCCCAGGATACCTTGCTTCGCCAATGCAGTCCATAGAGAGTCTCTAGGGACCAGATCAAAGGCAGCACGCAAGTCCACAAAAGCAATATACAAATGGCCCTTTTGTAGTTTTGCATATTTCCACATTATTGCTAATAGCCTGAAAACCTGGTCAATTGTGCTTGTCTGCTGTCTGAAGCCTGCCTGGTATATTGTCAAGATGTTTTTTTCTTCTATCCAACAACCTATTCTATTCAACAGTTGTCTAGCATAGATTTTTTGCATAACATCAATAAGGCTAATTGGCCTATAGTTCCCAGGATCCTCCCTAGATCCTTTTTTATAGACAGGGATTATTTCTGCACCTTTCCATGTCTCTGGAACTGGCTCCCCCCTTGCTATAGCATTGCTAAGTAAGTTTACATAAGGTGCCCAGATTTCCATGTTATGCTTGTACAGATACCCTGGGATTTTATCCAGACCTGGGGCTTTACCTAATTTGATTGCTTCAATTGCAGCCACCGTTTCTTCCAGGCTAAACTGTATGATGGGAAAACTATTCCAGAAGGATACTCCTTTGGTCCAGGAAAGATGTTCATCAAGGATGGGCAAGTCAGAGTAGAGATATGTAAAGTGATTGACCCAAGCACTGGGATCTATATGATGTTCAGTGCTATGTATCCCCTCTTTCCTACCAAAAGTAACTATTTTCCAAAAGGCAGCAGTATCATTACGTTTGGCTGCACTAAGAGGTCTTGCCATTTTTGATCCTCCCAATTTTTTTGTGCTGTAGCCAAAGTTTTCTTATAACCAGCTCTTGCCAGTTGTACGGCTATTTGGTTTTTCTGCTTAAGGGCCTCTACCAATAATGTTTTCCTCTCTCTGCATTCAATGGTATACCAAGGGTTAGATGAAGTAGTTTGCTCCTTGCCCTTTTTGGTTTTTTGTTGTACCTGTTTAGTAAAGTAAGGTCTTAGTGCAGTACTCATGGATTGATAAATATCCATGATAGGAATCTCAGTACAAATTTTAAGGGCATGGGGTTCTATTAGTTCTACATATGTATTATAGATATTAGTCATGACACCCAAATTGCCCAATATCACTGGCCATTTTACTGCCCTTCGATTGTTACTAAGAATGGGTTGTAACTCCATCTTATCCTTTTCCATGCAATTCAATTCCGTGAGGTAGCCCTTGAGTTCAACTATTTATGGAAAATGATTGCTTTCCCTCCTCTTATCAATTTTAAAGGTCACTATTCTCTCCCACGTACTAGTGCTATACATAATCTAATCTAATTTTGAGCCTATATTACCTCTTTGAAAAGTATCCACATTAAGACCACCTTGGCCCACTCTACCATTGCACGCCCTCAATCCATGCTTTAATGTAAAGCCCATAAGTTGCAATGCAGCAACCGTACCAGGGACCGACTCTTCAATTGAAAGGCGGGGGACTGCTCTAGCTAGGTCTTCCTCTTCTGCCAGATGTTCAAGACCAATTATAGGCTCATAATTGCAATTAAAGTCTCCCCCAATCATGATTGACTCTCCTACCAATTTTTTTTCCAACAAGCCATCCAATATTTCTATTTCATGTGACTCCAGGTTTGATCTTCTGGGCCTTATATAGACGTTAAACAAGTGGGATAACCCCTTATTTTTATCCCCTAGTTCTAACCAGAGAATATCAGCAGACCCTGTGTCGCATTTGCATGTCTCAATATTGAGGGAGATTTTTACCCATATAACCAATCCCCCAGATGGCCTTCCTCTCGCTGCGGCAATTGCGTTAACAAAAAAAGTTTTGTATCCCAGCTTATGCGGTGGGTCCTTTAGCCAAGTTTCTTGGAAAAGACAGACACGAAACTGTTCTATGTAAGCATGCCAGTCAGGATCTATAAGCTTGCTTTTTAAGCCTGCTACATTCCAGGAAACCATGGAAATCAGCCCCCTTCTAATTACAGTCGTTTCGTTGGTAGTGGGGCTCTGAGATGTGGTCATTTCTTTTCTACTGGGTAAGTGCTCCTCAATGCTTCTTCCCCCTGTATCTTGATGACTAGTACCTTCCTGGAACTCCACTGCTGTTTGATCTCTGGTAGGTCTCAGATATACTTGATTCAGTCAATCAACTGCTTCAAGGTGAGAATCTCTTTCTCTCATTTGCACTCTCCCACCCCCAGATTTATTCCTCTGTGCTAAAGGCTTACAGGTATAAGGATCCAGGCTAAATCTCATAGCATTTTCCATGGGTGCACTGACTCTCTGCTCCATACTGATCAACCCATCAATTAGTCTTTCATCTCTTAATGTCAAAACAACAACATCTTGCATCCCAACCTCCCCTGGAATCCTTTCCACCCTCATAATATCTGAGCGGATTAAGGATAAGCAGTGTTGTTTATGTCCGATCCAGTGTGTAAGTTTATTCTTTAGGGAATCCTCATCCTCGATACCATTTTGGGCCAATTTCGGGACATTTAGTAGGTATACTGCATCAGTCCTAGAGGACCTTGCTTTTCCTTTGTGGTAGCTATTCCTTAGGAGGGGATGCATGCTACCATTTTTTAGTGTAGTGCAGGGGTTGAATATGCTTACCATCTTCTCTTCTTATCTATTAACATTTTGGCTATCGCTGTCTGATGTAGACCATGCTCAATGCCCGTGCCATACTCAACCGCTCTTCGGCTGCATGCAATTTCCCATTAGTTCCTGAGTCTGGACTGCTACCTGTTTTTTTCATCTAACACTGAAGCTGAGTGTTTCCCCCCTTATCACAGCCGTTAATGTATCCCACACTATCTCAACTGAAGCAGTCCCCATATTAAGTTCCAGAAATTCCTTCAACCATATACTCATGCTGTATATACAGAGGGTCGTTCAGCAGAGCTCTCTCAAACGTCCAACCCTTCCTAGGTCTCTGCCAGTCCTTTATCTTAATCTCCAGAAGCAGACGGTTGTGATCTGCCATAAAATCGGGGGTATAGCTTAATTTCCTACCCCTCTAGGAATATAGATGAAACAATAAAGTAATCTAACCGTGCAAACTTCCTACGGGGAGCTGAAAAATATGTGTAGCCCGGGTTTGACCATTTCAGTGTTGGCCATACATCTACCAATCCAACTTCCCTTTGCAAATTCTTGAGGGCCTGAAAAACTCTGGGTTTGCGTCCTGAGTAACTTTTATTCCTAACATCACTTAAACTCTGCGGTCCATCTCATGACCCATTAAAATTCAGATCACCACATACAATGAACGGGGCGGGCCTTACTGCTAATTCTGCAGAAATAAAATCAAATAATGATGGATTGTCGTCCACCGAGCCATACAATTAACATAGCGTGAATCTTACTTTACCCAGCAAACATTCTATGACCACCCATCTCCCAAACTGATCCGCCTTCCTCCGGATGACTACACATTTGGTATTACTTGCCAGGATAACAACTCCCTTTGTTTTAGTCTTTTACTCAGAACACCCTAGCAACCGCAAGCCTAGAGTCTCCAGCAAAGCTTTATCAGAATTTTCTATATGAGTTTCTTGCAAACAATAAATGTCTGCTTTTAACATATGCAGATCGCCTGTCGTTTTTCTCCTCTTACGGGGATTGTTTAAACCACATATATTTATAAATGCTATCCGGAATACCGTCATATGTATACCTCAGATTGATTTCGCACCACCAAATCGCCTTTTTTAGTTATCAATTCTCTGTTCTTACAGCTGTTCTTATATCTCCACCTCTGACCCTTTAGTTCCATCTTCATACCCAGTGCACCAAGCACTGAGTCAGCTTGTATTCGATAATTATACCTTTGGATGCATTCTCTTGGGTACCAAAATTTCCCTATGTCCCCCCCGCAGCACCTCGCCCCCACCAACCCTGCCCCTACCTCCCTCACCCCCTTACACCCCTCCCCCATCTGCTCCCCTACCCTCCTCCTAGCCTCCCTCCTACCCGCTCCCTCCCTTAAACCTCGCTGAGACCTCCCTTCCCCACCCCAACTCCCCCCACCCCCAGGAGCAATCAGACCAACGTTGGCCTGAATGTTGGTGCCACACAGGTGTAGGCCACAAGTCCCCCCCAAACTGCCCGGCTTCTGCTTCCTTAAATACTCCTACATTCTTGACTAACATTACCACCAGAAGGCTAAGACCTCAACTCTTACTCTTATACAACTTAAAGCCCCAGCAGGTACTCTTTTGCCTGAACCTCTGAGGTAAACAGTTTAACTTTTCCATTAACCACTGTCTTTAAGCGAACAGGGGACAGCAAATAGGCCTCCCATCCTTTATCCTGAAATGGTTTAATCAGTTGCCGAAGCCTCCATCTTCGCTCCACAGAAACGTGGCAATAATCTGGTCGGGTAAAAAAGGTGACCCCATCCACACAGCCTGGGGCATCTGGGTGGGCTTTTTCAAATATGGCATGTCTTAACAAACAAATAATTACCAAAAAAGACCAATATGGCTCTAGGATATTTAGATTCTGCTTTTCGACTACCATCCCACCGAACTCCTTGAACTCTATGGGCCCTTTGGACCTCAGTCTCCCGGTCCCAATTGGTAAGCTCCGGGAAAGCATCTCGCAGAGTCTTAATCATATATGCCCTAGTATCGTTGCTCTCTACCCCTTCTCCAATGCCTAAAAAGCGTAAGTTATTTCTCCTCTGCCGATTCTCCTGATCTTCAAGTTTCCACATAATATTAGTCAATTGTCCACCATTCGATTCATTTGCTCTCTTAGGGCCTCAACTTCCGCCTCCACCGCCATCGTCCTTTCCTCCATTGTGTTGAACTTTTCTTCAATTTCTATACAAGACTTCACGACCTTGCAAACAGTTCCTTGCAGGCGTTTTGTGGTGATCCGAGCCCGATGGCTCTCCTCCCTTGTCTCTGTTTGCAGCGCCTTAATCTAGTCGTATCTTGACTCTAGCAATCCTGAATCTGTACTAGTGGTGCATGTACTAAGAACCGGACAGCCTGCACTCCCATCAGCACCTCCATCAGCATTTAGTTGGGCGTCAGGGATGGGCACCTTCGCTGTCCCCGTCAGTTTGGTTCCTAAGTAGTCCCATTTAAGTGTCTTGCTGCTCTAAGCTAACAGCTCAGTTCCACCGCTGGGACCAATCCGTGTTTTTAAGCACTTGCATTGTCACCATTGTTGTCGCACAGTAGACTCAGCGGATATACTATATACTCAGAGGATATACTACCTCCTGTTTCACTCTGATTACAGCTGCTGCTGATAGCATCAGAATCCTCAGTTAATGAATAAAATGTATCGCCATCATCCTTAGACCAATCCAGAGCTTTCTTTCTTGCTCCCGTCTTCTTGGCTCATACCTCAAGATAAGATTTTTGACCGCGTGTCTTGAGCCCCCGCGCACACCACAGGGGGAATGTCAACTTCATCTTGAATATCCTGTGCGCTGCCTTAAATTCCACCTGTTGTGGTTGCATACTTTTACAAATGGGCACATTAACTACCTCCCTTTTTGACACCTTTTGCTCATCCCTATTGCCCAGAGCATCCATCGGGCCACCGTCGGCACCTTGCAATGTAGTCGGGGGAGAATCACTCCCATTAGATATTTCCTTAGCACCTTCAAAGTGTGCCATCTCCCCGCTAATTAACATGTAGTTTTCTTTTAGTGCTGATTGGATGTCTGCTGGAGGGGACTCAATGTGCTCAGAGCCGTTCTCTTGCATCCCGCCAGTCAGAAAACGCATAATCGTAGACTGTAATTTATCCTTCCCCCTGGTGTCTAATGGTGGGGGAATACTGGCAATGTTATTGCCGTCCTTGACAGCTCCAGCCATGTTTTTTCCGCTCAATTTCACCGCACCTGAAGTAGGACGTTTGCCTGCGGGGACTAGATCTCCATTGTCTTTCCCCATACATGCTGTCTGGGCCCCCTCCCCTTTATCACCAAGATTTCGGATGGCTTTTGGTGCCATATTTGCTTTTAGGGCACCAGGAAGCACGACAAAAAGTTTACTAAACCTCCCTGACAGGAATTCCGTGCTCCGTGCAAACAGTCTGAGAGCACTATTCAGCAAGCAATACGCTGTCTGCAGAGAGTCCCACCGTACATGTCCAACAGACCCAAACTTAAAGTGAAGTGTAGTCAGCATTGAGCCCCCCCCGCCGGGCCTATTTTATCCGTTAACTGTTCTTACTAGAGCGCCATGCCTTCTTGCAGATTTCTCTGCGCTCTCTGTACTCACTCGCGATCAGCAGAAACAGCACCGCACTTTTATACTCCGCGGGAGGGGCCGTGCTCCGGAATCCACACATCGAATCGTGCGAGGAGAGCAAAGACGGGGGGAGGCCCAGCACGCTTAACGCAGCATTGCGTCTTCACCAACATCGGTCTACTGCTCCGCTTGCTGCCGGCGTCCGGGGTGGGTGGGGCCTAACGGCCGTCAACTACATGACCACCATCTTGCTCTGAACTCCACTCTCCATCAAAGGAATTACTAATGAAAATCCCGAAGGCACAGGATTATAGGCTGCGTGATAGGGTGGTTTCACAATGTTTTCAACTCAGGATCAAGGTGGGTCTTTACAAGAGAGAGCAAGTAAAAAAGAATAGCAATCCATAATAAATTGTTTCCTATGTTTTTACAGTTTACCGATTTAAAGATAACTATTTGTTACACTCTGAAGGATCAAAATCTGAATTGGGCTACCTTAAACTCCCAACTTCTAAAGAAATGCCCCTTCATGGCACTGACAAGCACAAACCTACGTTTAGGGAAAGGAAACCTTGTGTAGCAAATGGTATATTTAATTACATAACTGGACTTGGACCCAATAGCAGCCCTGGCAAAAATGTTCAAAACGGCTTTTCTCTCCTCTCTCTCTCTCACTCTCTCTCTCTCTTTTCATACATTTGTTCCAGGTGCAGCTCCTCCGCTAGGGCAGAAGAGCATCGCCCAACCCCTCCAGCAGCAGCAGCTGTAAACCTTTTACCAAAAAACAATGATAAAGTATGTTTACTATCATTTTATGGTAAAAGGGGCGGGCCACAGACTGTGACTGGCGCTAAGGGGGAGTCCACAGTACTCCCTGTCACTGTGCATCTATTTAGGCTCCCTCCAGCCCAGCACCATGTTGCTGAGCTGAATAGAGCAGGCACAGGCTCCCAGTCTGCCTGAAAATGGTGCTCTGAGCAGTGCCAGGATTGGCCACTGGGCAGTCTGGGAGCCTGTGCCTGCAGCATGTCTGCAGGAGAGGAGCAGCGTGGTGGAGACAGCAGCGGCGACAATTTAGGTAAGTTTTTTCTTTTTTTTAATCCCCTAGCCCCCACCCACGAATGCACGCCCCCCACCCCTCGTTTGCACTGTGACCTACTACTGAATCTTTCTCTCTCTCTCTCTCTCTCTCCCCTCCTCCTCAGAAGAATGGCAGCGCCACCAGGTGCAGCCCTGTGCCATCAAAAACTGCCCCCAGGGGGAAATGACCAAAGAGATAAATGGCCAGACCAGCCCTGTTCATTTAATTCAAGGTAAGCACATTTGACTTTACTCAAAATTAGAAAAAAAACATAATAACTACCTTTATGAAATAGCTTATGTACAGTTAATATCTTTTTACACAATATTTATTTTCCCAGGATTGACTATCCTGGCTCTTCCTCTAAAACTTTACTTCTAGAAATGAAGATTGGCCTTGCCTGTGGGCAGGTTGACAGTTAGTAAATTTATGACCAATGAGCAGGTATGAGTGTGGGCCATTTATGGCAGCATTTTTGTGTTACTGTAAGCATTAGATTGGAATGGGGAAGTTGCAACTCCATATAACATTCCATGAAAGATTGGTATCTATTATGGTCACAATTTTTATGGAATTTACATGTATTACCTTTCTTTTGCTCACCATAATACTTATGTCTGCAATTATGTTTTTATGTATTCTGCACTAACATATTATTAAAGCCTTTTTAAAAATAGTATGGACTTCTTTTCTGTGCATCAGTCTGAGAAAAGTGTTGCAGCAACTAAAACAATATGTATTCCTGACTCCCTCTGACTAGATTTGATAGTTGTCCAGTGTGTGTTACCTCCACGTAAGTAGTAGAAAATTATTGGGCCACAACTTATCCATTTCTTGCACTCAAGGTAATAAATTGATACAAACCTGATTGGGCTGGGCTGTGATCACAGGGATACTTGTGAAATCACATCATGACATCTAAATCATAGACTGAATTTTTCACTACCCACAGAGGCCACACCAACAAGTACTAACCAATATGAAGATATCTGTTGCAATATTGGTGTCCTTCCCCAGTTCAGTTACAACTTTCCTGTGCTGTTGAAGAGTTTGTTGAGCTTAACTATTAAAGTACATTTCTCTTTAGTTGATTACATTGTGAGTCGGAGTCTGAATCTATGTTAAAATGGAAGATTATACTATACATATAGAGCAAATGTTCAAGGTCCAATGACACAACATTTGACTGCACAAAGATTCCCTGTCACAGGCATTGAACTAACCTTATTTGTCACAGTGAATCCGGTTTATTCTTTTCAAATATTTGACTCATGGGTAGAATTTCAACTCATTCAGGCTGCTACATGGCATTTTGATGCATAAAAACCTGCACACATTCCCAAACAATATGTACATTATGATCAACAGGAAATCCCCATCAGTTACTAAGAACATGCAGGGTTCCCACATGTAGTGGAACACATTGGATCTGGTCCTTTGAGCCTTCCAGAACCTACTTGCCCAACATTACTAGGTTGCACACCATATCCACATTTACAGAATGTGCTTGCAATTCAATTCAAATTGCTGTTAGAATATGTGATGATGAACACACTACTTAATATGTATCATATATGTTACAAATATCAAAGCAAGAAGCCCAATAGTTCCACAAAGGCTTTTGCAGATGTTATTTCTTGCATAGAATTCTAAGTGCATGAGTGGTGTGGCTAGGTGCCTAGGCAAGACAATAACTCCTTCTTAAGCTCCTGTGAGCCCACTATTTCTATAAACCCTGGAGCCTTCCGCTGATAATTTTATTAGGGTTCAAAGCTCTGCAGCCCATCCTGGAACCCATCAAGATAATAGCGTGAGGTGGTGCCGACCTAAAACACACTCCCCAACAGCTTCTCCATGAGCGAGGCCAATGACTTTTGGCAACTGCCTAGCTCCATCATGGTGGTGCCACATCGCTCAAGTTCTTGTCCTCACTGAAGGCCAGTTAGGCCCCTCAAAGAATAAGAGGGGTTTAGTGCCTGACGTTGGCCTCCTGTTCCCATTCTCTTAGGCCTAGACATTGGTGGTGGCTGTAATGAGCGGCACCATTCCTGACTCTACCATGGCAGTACTGCGCCTCTAATTGATCTGCCTGGCCATGAGGCATGCAGCCTGCTCTGCCTGTTCCAGCAAAGTCGGGCCCCTAAGTAAATCACTGGCTGGTGTAACATGCTATTAACATCACTTACTCCACCAGCTCTCTTCCTTTGAATGTTCCTGCTGGCTCACACCCACCATATGTACTTGCTCATGTGATTGACATCCTGCTTCCTTAGCCCCCCCAGTGGTAACCCTTAACTCTTTGGGTACATGTGACATTCTGCTCAGTTCCTCAATGCATGTGGCGCAAAGATGTAACAGCACAGCAGAAGCCTGCAGTTCTACATGTGTGCTATGGTGTGGTACACACACCATACTTGTACTCAACCCTCATCAGCTCGCCTCACTTCCACTTTTATTTTTGCTTCACTTTAAGCATTTGGCCTACTTCCCTCCACCATATACCCAAAATCATTTTCTTTATCACACGGAATTGTGCAAACATTGGTTCACATTTTGAAACTCTTCAGTCTAAGACCTATTCCACGTGCTTGCAACTTCTACACATTACCTCACTTATCCTGATTTGGTTCAGTCCACACCTTGGAGGACCTGTATCCAATTATAGAGCCATACTCCAGGTTGATCAGGGAAACATGGCAGATCTCAAAGACCAAAAAGATTCTCTGTCCAGAAAGGCCATAGAGAAACAGAACCACTAGGTGATCTCAAGAGGGAAAAGCGAAACCCAGCCATCCCAGACTCACTGATCAAGGACAAAGCGGATAACCCCCTGACGCTTGATATCCTACTCAAGAAATTGAACTCAGTTCATTACATTGCTCAATCTACGAATACTAACATAGATCTACTTAAAATGGAAGTTGCAGATCTACTTAAAGTATTTAACGTATAAATTGCCACATTAACAAGGAACTTGAAATGGTGAAGGTATGATCAGTTCCTTGTAAGAACTATAACAACCTACAGTTGAAAACCCTCCAAGAAACTTATATGGCCATCCTAAAGAGAGACAACTGATTTGGCCAACAGGAATAGACAAAGCAAGCTCAAAATCTTTGGCACCCTGAGTATTTTCAAAATGAGTCTCTGTCTTTCATCGACTTCATGTCAGCATGGATTCCTTTGGTCTTGGGACTCCCTTAAAGATTTTGAAATTGAGCGGTCACACAGGGTGCCCTCCTTGACACTCAGAAAACCAGAAACTCACAGGGGCATATTTATACTCTGTTTTGTGCAAGATTTGTGTAATTTTTTTTAATTCAAATCCATATTAATATTTGGTGCTAGATATGTTTAGCTCCAAAATATTGGTGTTAAAGTCACTTTTTGCCTACGGAAAGCTACCTTGCGTCAATGAGATGCAAGTTAGGCATTCCTGGGCAAAAAATGACTGTAAGGCCCTATCGCCTTATTTATCCTCCTGTGCAAAAATCATGCACGGGAGGAAGAGGGCCTTAAATAATGGCGCTAAGCCTGCTTAGCGCCATTATTTAAGGCCTGGGTATGGGCAGGCATAAGGGGACCTGTGGGCTTTTTTCCATGGTAAGAGACCATGGAAACAGCCCACAGGTGCCCTTCCCTGCCCCCAGGGACACTCCCACCTACCTGCACCCACACCTGGAGGACACCTAAAGATGGGGGGACCCATCCCAGGTAAGTCCAGGTAAGTATTTTTAATTTATTTTCCAAAGTGCCATAGGGGGCCTAACGTAGGCCCCCCTGGATGGCACTGTGCCAAGTGGCCATGCCCAGATGACATAAGTCCCCTAGGCATGACTATTGGGCTGGGGGGCATGTCTCCAGACTTAACTGAGGCAGGAGTCATGTGCATGGGGTTTTAACGTAAAAAATTATGCTAGTCTGGGCAGAGGCATTTTTTTTGCCTCTGCCCATAGTAGCATCATTCTCTGCTGCTAAACCTCCTGTTCCCCCCTACTCCTCCCACACCGGGCTAGCACACTTTTCCAAGACAATAGCCGGGCCTTACTATTAATATGACGCTGGGCCAGGGTCTTGGTATGGCGCTAGCCGGCAGTAAACCTTTTGACGATGAATTGCGTTAGCCCAGTTCAGTGTCACAAAGTGTAAAAATGGGCCACAGACCCTTCATCTTTATACCGCTGAAACATCAACACTCTGAACAGATCCTAGCCCACATGCATAAGATCAAAGCTCTGTGTTGGAGAGGAGCCAAATCTCCATTAGCCCAGTCTATGCTAAAGCCAGGCTAATGTGATGGAAAGACTTCATAGAGCCGTTCGAAAAGACGTGTTGAGAACGCGATTCAAGGCTCCTTCATTGGTCCTTCAAAGTTTAGAATCTCTTTTAAAGGGAAGTCAATCATGTTCTCTGAGCCATCAGAGCTAGAAACTTTTCTAGAGAATAAAACTCAGTCACATATGGAAGAAGACAAGTCTTTTTCACCTTCTAGCCCCTGACAGCTCTCACAGATACACACTCACAGCACCCTAACCAATTTGCACGCTTTTTTTATTCAGGTGCTCATGAACAGTTCAGTTTGTTGAAATGTGTACTGGTGGCTATTTTGCCATCCAAAGAAGCCTACCTTCCCTGGTGAGGCATTGCACTAGCTTTGGAGCACTATCAAATATTTAGCACTTCCTATGCCGCCCCTGTCACTGTGCATAACCACTAATGTTAGTATTGTTTATACTGGAGCTCATGTTTTCTTGCATTCATCATTCTCTCATTCAAGGGTAGTACTTTTGTTATTCTTTGACAGCAGACTGTTATTTCACGTACGCGTATTTTCTTCAATTTACCTCAATACTAATTCTGTTCTAGTATGTTCCCATATACTTATCTCAACAGCTGAACCTCACCCAGCCTTCAGCGATTGATGCTACCTGTATTGCTCAGCTTAGCTACTAGTTTGATCGCTGTTAACTTTGCTAGATTATAACTCGTGCCAATGTTTTATCTGGAACTTACCCTCATGTCAAGTATGTTTCATTACTCCCATGACATATAATTTCCTCTCCTACTCTTGACAGTGGACTTTGATTCATAGTTTGCCTAAAGGCCCTCCTATCTCACATGCCGTAGTACATTTGCTTATAGAAATACTGTGCCAACTCCATCTACTATATCACCCTTTCTATTATTCGCCTAATTCCTTCTACTATGCAGGACCTTTGTTTTGTGATCTCTTATGTTGTTAATTATTGACCAGCCAGTGCTGATCTCTAACTCGCATAAATGGCTTTATTTGCCCCTCCCTCTGTGAGGTCCTTGGCTCATACAACACTGAATATTCCTTTCCTGATGTGGGCTACCCCATAGCCTGTTTCGCCTCATGATTCTGCGGAGGCTTACGTTCTCACTGTTGACATTCTATCCTCTGTTATAAGGCTCTCTTCTTTCCCCATTTTCTTTCATGCTTTTTCTAAGCATGTGCTGTTAGAAGAGTGTTACTCTGCTCTAACCTGGTCTCCTCATAGGACCTGGCAATCCTGTTCTCGGTCATTATCACCACGCCACCCCCAAATCCCAGATAATTATTTTCTCCTCACCAGTGCCTCAAATTGGACCAACCCAGCTCTTACAGCCCACTCTGGCAGTTTTGTGTCAAAAAGTATAGCGCCAGGTTGCATCATTCCAGAGCGCCTGACGGGTGCCAAGTTTATGGAATGCCGCAAGCCAGGACATAGGGTGGGCTAGCGCAAAAAAAAAAGATGTTCGCAGGGTGGCGGTGGCAGTATGGGAGAAGGGGGTTTTCCACCAAAAAATAACAATAGGCTGGTTTGAGGCAAAACAAAAATTGCCTCTAGCCAGCCTAGCCTCATTTTCTGACGCAAAACCATCCATATCATATGACTCCAGTCTTATAAAAGACAGGAGTCATGCCCACCACCCCAATGGCCATGGCCATTGCACCCTGTGCCATGCAGGGGGCTCCAAGTAGGGCCCCAATGGCACTTTAATTTAACAAAAAAATAATTATGTATACTTACCCTCCTTACTTGTGATGGGGTCCCCCGTCCTCCGGTGTCCCTCTGGTGTGGGTGGGGGTGTTCCTGGGGCTTGAGGAGGGCACCGGTGGGCCCATTTCATGGTGTTCCATCATGCAAATGGGTCCATAGGTCCCCTAACACCTGGTCTGACCCAGACGTTAAATATTGGTGCAAAGGGTGTTAAATAATGGTACCAATGGGCTTTGCACCATTAGTTAGCGTCTCCTCCCACCCATGCGTCATTTTGGCACGTGGGAATAAATATAGGGCTATGGAGTTAGCACCATTTTTTAGATGGGAACGCCTATGTTGCATCTCATTGATGCAAGGTAGGTTCACGCATCTAAACAATGGTGCAAATTCCAATATTTTGACGTTAGACGAGTCTAACGTCAATATATAAATATGGAGTTAGTTTTGCACTGCATTTGTGTAAAAAAAAGTCACAAATTCATTGCAAATGAAGTATGAATATGCCCCTAAGGAGTATGTTTATGAAAAGTGGCACTGCACCTAGTGCACCTGTGCCCCTTAGCACCCCTCTAACGCCACCATGTGTGCACCGTAGTTAATATATGGCACACCATGGCGGTAGTTAGGGAACTAGCGTCAGAATTTTTGATGTTAGTTCGGCTCTTTGCATGATTAGCATCAAAAATGTTGACGCTAATCCTGCAAAGCACCCAGAGGTCCATGAATGGGAGCCTCCTTTTAATGCCTACTCAGAGCAGGCGTCAAAAGTACCAAACAAAATGACGTAAAGAAATCTCTTAGATTTCTTTGCGTCATTTTTCTGCCTCCCCCCTTAATGGGGGAACGCTCCCTTTGCATACATTATGCCTGTCACAGGCATAATGTAGTGCAAAGAGTTACAAAGTGGCGCAATGCATGCATTGTGCCACTTTGTAAATATGGCGTGTTGTTTTGGGAAATCTACCTCTACATTAGCATAAAAAAATGCCGCTAATGTGTTGTTAGAATGTCGGTAGGCCCTCTTAAATCTGGGTCTAAGGGCCTCAATCTCCCAAATGCAGTAAAATATCCCACTACTGTAACAAACTACCCAAGAATATCATTTTCCTCCCAAAAACCTAAATAGGTTATAAACAAGCTATCTTAATGACTGGTGGCTGGATCAATGATGTGGAAGGCTCTGAGGCCGCCTCCGAAAATATTAGCTAATAACACTTATCTCAAGAAACTCTGGCCTGACCTTAATCTTGGCCGAATATGATAACAAATTAATGAGGGAAGTTGGTTTATCACCAGACTTCAACGTGGTAAATTTAAATTCTATGCTGTAAAAATCTATGCACCCAATGACATTCCTTGATTCTCGTAACATATACTTTGTGGGGGCGATTTCAATATGCCAATGGATGTATTTCTAGAGAGAGACTCGATTTTCACATTTCGTCCACCAAAGACACATAAAGCCATGCATGAATTCTGTGCTGCCTTCTGCTTAGAGGACGTCTGGAGACTTCATTATCCAGCTGGCATGGACTTCACTTTTTTCTCTCAACTGCAATAGGGCTTTTCAAGAATTGATTACTTATTGTCAAATCACTCTTTTTTGCAGCACATTTCCTACATGATATTTGAAACATTGTGCATCTCGGACCATGCTGTCATAACCCTCCCTCTCTTTATAGCCCTTTCTGGCCCCAAAACTAGATCATGGTGAATAAATTCCAAGATCTTTGAAGACCCAACTGGAAGCCAATGCTTAGCTAACAAAATCGACCTGTTCCTACAACAGAATGTTGGTTCCGTTTCCTCCCCAATCACTCTGTGGGATACACTGAAATGCATGATATGTGGTTATATTGTAAAGTGTATGCCTTGGAAGAACAAGGAGATCTCACATACTGCAGATCTCCAAGAAGATTGATTTAGGCATTCTAGAGACCCACTGATTCATCCCTGAAAAAACTGAAATGGGAATTTAACACAATTATAAGCAAAAGGGAACATCTCTGGACCAATGAAGTGAAGAAGGAGGTGACAGGCACAGCCGAAGATGACACCACTGTAGTGATTCTGAAGGAGGGGATGGACCACCTTGGAACCAACATTTTTTTGACCAATCTCTCTCATTAAAATGGAAGTTAAAATTTTTCAAAATGTATGCAAAAATCTTAGCCTCAGATCTGGCTTCAATAATCCGTATAATAATTCACACCACACAAGCTGGATTTATTAAAGTAGGTTGGCAAGCAACAACATACAAACTTTCTGTCATATCAGTTAGAGAAGAGCCTCCTCCTCTTCCCCATCAAAGGCAATAGCTCTAGATGCCAGAAAGGGCTTCAACAAGGTTACTTGACCCTTCCTGGAAGCATTCCTTTGCTGATATAGGCAACAACTTTATAAAAATGGCCATGTCACATGATCTATAGAGACAGCCACCTTCCCAGAGGACTGGAAGCATGCCAACATCCGCCCGCTCCTGAAGAAACCCATGGTCGACCCCCTGGACCTCAAGAATTACCACCCCATCTCTCTGCTGCCTTTTCCACCCAAGGTCATCGAAAAGGCAATCAAGCACATTGAGGACAACAACATCCTGGACATCTCCCCGTCAGGTTTCCGGAGTAACCACAGCATGGAGACCACCCTCCTTGCCGCCAGATGACATTTGATTGCTCTTCGGCCACAGTCATACAACAACCCTCATCCTACTGGACCTATCAGCCACCTTCGACACGGTCTCCCACCTCACCCTCTGCTCCAAGCCCTAAAATGGATATGCTCCTTCCTGTTTGGTAGAACACAGAGAGTCAGACTCCCGCCTTACCTGTCAGAACCTATGGAGATCAACTGCGGAGTTCCACAGGGCTCCTCTTTGAGCCCCACACTCTTCAGCATCTACATGGCCCGCTCACATCCATCACCAGGAACCACAGGCTGAACATCGTCTCCTACACCAGCAATACCCAGCTAATCATCTTACTAACAGAAAACCCCACAACTGCCAAGAAAAATTTCCACAATGGGATGGAAGCCGTCGCCGCCTGGATGAAGGACAGCTGCCTCAAGGTCAACTCTGACAAGACCGAGATCCTCATCCTGCGACCCTCAACATCAGCCTAGGACGACTCCCGGTGGCCATCCACCCTTGGCACCACCGTCGAACTAACAACCCATGCACGCAACCTCGGCTTCATCCTGGACTCATCGCTCACCAAGACCCGCCAAGTCAACTCAGTCACATCTGTTTTCACACACTCCGACTTTTCCGGAAGATCTACAAATGGATCCCAAAGGACTGCCTTAGAACACTAATCCATGCCCTGGTTACCAGCAGACTCAACTATGGCAACACCAACCCGAAGAACCTGACAAAACTACAGCACATCCAAAATGCCTCTGCCAGACTCATCCTTGACATTCCCCGCTGCAAACACATCACCAATCACCTAAGAGACCTGCACTGGCTTCCTATTGAGAAAATAATTAACTTCAAACTCCTCGTGCACACATGCAAGGCCCTCCACGACCTTGGACCCACCGGCCTCAAGCACCGCATCACCTGCTACTCCCCACCCAGACCTCTCCACTCCATTCAACAAGCACTAGCCATTGTACCCCACACACGGAAGACCTCAGCTGGTGAAAGATCTTTTGCCTACCTCGTGGCAAAGGGCTGGAATCCACTGCCCCTGCACCTCATGCAATCACCATCATTACTCCAATTCAAGAAGGACCTCAAAACCTGGCTCATCGACTGAAGCTCTGGGGAAAAAATCCCTCAGCGCCTTGAGACCCTTACGGGTGAGTAGTTGCGCTCTATAAACCTGATTTGAATTGATTTGATTTGACTGTATGTTCCTTCCATTTCATGCATCAAAACTAATGGTGCACTCTTGACTCGCTTCAAACTACAACAAGGCACATGCTAGGTTCTTCCATTTTCCCCTCTTTTTATTTCTCATTGCAATAGACCCACTTTTTTGACTTCTCATTGATTCACCCGACATTAAGGTTTTTCCTTTCATAAGGATTGCTTCAAGACAGCAGCATTTGTGGATTATATTCAGATAATTTCAGAGGTGGCGGATCGAGCTGTCTCAGCTATTTTGAATATTATTAGTTTTCTCCCTGAAAAAGACAAAACGGAGGACCTCCCCCTCAATCAACATTGCACCCGGTCCCTCACTGCTGACTCAAGTCTCCATTGACAATCCAAATATATTTTAAATACTAGTTTCATTTAATAACACTCTCTCTGACTCAGTTATATCCAACACACAACAGACAACACTTAAAATGTAAAACCTTCTTTTATCCTGGTGTTGTAGTTTAGCTGCGATTAGATTAAGCATTAGCAGAAGACATCTTGGGCCATATTTATACTTTTCGACGCACAACTGCGCCAAGGCAGTTGTGCGTCAAAAAATCTAACGCCGGCTAACGCCATTCTGAAGCGCCATGCGGGCGCCGTATTTATTCAATGACGTTAGCCGGCGTTAGCCGGCGGCGCTGCCTGGTGTGCGTAAATAAAAATGACGTACACGAGGCAGCGCCGGAGTAGGGGAATATGGAGCTTGGGCGCCAAAAAATGGGGCAAGTCAGGCTGAGGCAAAATTATCGCCTCAACCCGATTTGCCCCATTTTTTTCGACTCCCAACCCCCATTGAAATGACTCCTGTCTTAGCAAAGACAGGAGTCATGCCCCCTTGCCCAATGGCAATGCTCAGGGGACTTCTGTCCCCTGGGCATGGTCATTGGGCATAGTGGCATGTAGGGGGGCACAAATCAGGCCTCCCTATGCCACAAAAAAAAAATGTAATACTTACCTGAACTTACCTTATGTTCCCTGGGATGGGTCCCTCCATCCTTAGGCGTCCTCCTGGGGTGGGCAAGGGTGACAGGGGGGGTCCCTGGGGGCTTGGGAGGGCACCTCTGGGCTCCTTCCGAGCCCACAGGTCCCTTAACGCCTGCCCTGACCAGGCGCTAAAAAACGACGCTAAAGCGGCTGGACGTCATTTTTTTTTACCCTCCCACTCCAAGGCGACATTTTTGCCCGGGAGTGTAAATACGGCGCACATGCCTCGGAGTCACTTTTTTAGATGGGAACGCCTACCTTGCATATCATTAACGCAAAGTAGGTGTCCACGCTAAACAATTACGCAAACTCCATGGACTTTGGGGCAAGACGCGTCTGACGCCAAAGTATAAATATGGAGTTAGTTTTGCGTCGCAATTGCGTAAAAAAAAAGACGCAATTCCGGCGCAAACAGATTATAAATATGCCCCCTTGTATTTAGTAACTATTGTGAACATTTCGCGGAATCCATTTTGTATTCATGGCAGCCATTTTCTCTGCCACATGCTGCCATGTGCTCACCATGTGCTCTGTCCTACCTTTCTGTTAACTACTCTTGAACATCTGCCTAGTGACAAGTTATATTTAGCATCTCCCACTTTCGCACATGCTCAGTAAGGTCTGCAGCTGTTAGTCCTTGAAAACTGTCAGCTCCTCCTACCTGTCGACTGTGCATTTCCACATGACTTTACATGTATGCAAGTCTTGCTTCTATAATTGTACCACCTCCTTTTAGCCCCTGCGTGGGTATAAAAGGACCATTCTCTCTCAGTTCAGTGTGCTACTTCAAACATTACCGAATGGTGCTGTTTGAACTGTAGTACCCCCTCATGAGGTTAATAAACTTTGTCTTTTATTTCAGTTTCTGTGCCAACTTCTTCCTATATGGTCTGAGGACTTTGTGCAGAGAAAGGTGAACCCCTTGCACTAGTAGGCCTTGCTGAGGCTTACTTCAACAAATTGGCGCCCGAACAGGGACTCATCGCGACTCGGATGCCCAACGGATTGGTCGCGACGAAGGATTGGGATCTCGCTGCGGACGATCAATGCTTGAGGAGACCCGAGTCTTTGCAACCACAGCGTTTTTCCCTTCTTTCTGATTTGACCATCCAGGTGGCGCCGGTCCTCGACTGAGATCCTTTTTGTTCATTCGTCATGCAGTGACCATTTGGTCGATTTTAGAACTTGGCAGTTGGAACCTGGACACCCTGTGATTGGTAAGAGCCGTTTTACGGCACTTGCTGTGGGTTTTGATGCCTTTGTTTGGTAATGTAGTTTAGCACTACTTACTGTGGCTCTCGTGTTTTGGGTGACTAGTCAATTTGTGTCCTTTGAATTGATATATAAATTGCAATTTATATAGGCAGGTAATGAGGAGAATTTTCTCCAATTTAATTTTGATTTGAACGGCACCTTAAGTGCTACTTTGATTATAATATTGCATATTCTGCACTATTTTTGGCATGCCTGTTTTTAGCGCACTTCGTAGGATGTGTTGCTTTTGTAATGGTACCAATTTGAGACTGGAAGCATCGCAACCGGCATCCCCAGAGGGGACGCCAAATAGAGATATGTATGTTAAACATGGTCTTTCTTCTATAATGTACAGCACATTATGGAGTAAATACACGTGTGCGGATCCTGAGTTACGTTGGCCTATGCATGGGTCATTTGATTTGCTATAGATTGAGTATGTGGAACAATGTATGTGTAAGCGAAAGTCTAGGCAAGATATGTTTGACTGTGTACGAATGTGGGAGAAAGAAGTGCGTGGACGAGTGAAGCGTGAGCAAGCCTTGCTTGAGAAAGAGCAGCGGAAGAATGTATATGTGAAAGCATTGGAAATGAGACAGAAAGAAATAAATGACTGAAAGGAGCTAGAAGAGAAAGAACGTAAATTACAGGTAACTGGCCATTACACCGTTAGGCAACCGCTCTATCCTATCCTTAATAAACCACATGATGATTTATTGTTATTAGATCGCCCTCCACCTCCGTATGTCGTTCCTTCTGCCCCTCATGAATTAGCTAAGGTCTCCAGTTCGGAGCAACAGAAGATGCGAGACAGTCGCTCTATGTTGCCTGCTGACCGTGCGTCTGAGCTTAGATCTATTGCTCGTAAAAAAATTAGTAGCGTTGTCTCTGCTTCTGAACTTTGAGACAACATGAAAGGGTGGACGGAAAAGGAGCAGCTATATTTTACTGAGGCATTTGGCACAGAAGTTATTGAACTATATTGGAAATATTGTGATGAGTTAGAGCCCGATGATGTAGCAGCTGATCATAAGCAAATGCGTGATGGTCTTTTTGTTTTCTCCCAGGTGGCTGATGCAATCAGGCATTTGGTGAAATTATGTGTTACGGCAGTCCGTTTGCGAGAGGAGAAAAGGGCCGTGGACGTAGTTGCACGGACATCTCAGACTGGTGGGGTGCAAGCTTCCATCTTCCGAACAGATAAGATTATGATGGTTCACGCGAAACCAATGCGGGAGGCCGCACCTTTGTATGTTCCTCCTAAAGGATTGGGTACAAGTGATGATAAAACTTCTGTTGATGCTAAGGGTTATTTTATTTATAATTGGGTATATACTCCTTGGAATAGGGCAGATGTAATGGCACTTAAAACAGCATTACCTGACCCGCGGAAAAATCTAGCCGCCTTTTATGAGGAAGTTGAGGGAGCAATTCGTTCTTGTACTATGACTTTGGACAACTTGATTCTTTTGTTTTGCCTGAAGGTGTGGCTCTCATACAATATGTCGATGATATTTTGTTGGCGGCTGATACCCCTGAGCAATGTGAAAAGTGCACTTTGTCCTTACTTTTTTTCTTGCTTTACACCATCATAAAGTGTCACAAAAGAAATTGCAATATTGTAGACCAAAGCTAAACTTTTTAGGTCACCTTTTGTCTAAGGAGGGCCGTGCACTCACATCAGATCGTATTCAAGCAATTTTAGACACACCAGTACCCTCTACTCAGAAAGATGTTCATGCATTCCTTGGTCTTACTTCTTTTTGTAGGCAATGGATATTAGGGTTTTCACACATTGTCAAACCTTTGCTAGCACTTTTGACTAAAGATACTCCAATGCCCCTCCCATGGACAGATGAATGTGAGACTGCTTTCCGGCAGCTACAACAAGACCTTTGTTCAGCACCAGTGTTAGGTACTCCAGATTACATGAAGCCTTTTGCACTTTACGTACATGAGAAAGATGGATGTGCATTGTCAGTTTTAGTACAGACACATGGCAATAAGCAGCGTCCCTTTGCATATTTTTCAGCAGTACTTGATCCTGTCGCTCGAGCATTGCCTGGGTGTTTTCGTTCAGTTGCCGCAACAGCTTTGTCAATATGTCAGAGTGAAGGGATAGTTTTGTCACATAAGCTGTTGGTGTTAGTACCCCATGCGGTTGATGCTCTTTTAAATCAAACAAAGACACAACATTTAACTAGCGCTCGTATAACAGGATATGAGTTGACATTGCTGGCTCCTCACATTACACTGAAGAGATGTGCAACACTAAATCCAGCCACTTTGTTGCCATATCCGGTGACTCAGCCTCAGTCACAAGAAACACATGATTGTATATTCCTTACCGAAGAACAGACAAAGGGTCGTATTGATTTACAAGATACGCCCCTTCCAGATGTAGACGGGGAACGGTGGGTTGATGGGTCTTGTTTGAAGTTGCCAGACGGTACGACCTCAGCTGCATATGCAATCACCACAATACACACGGTAGTGGAGACAGCTCGTATACCACAGAAGTCAGCTCAAGCAGCTGAACTAATAGCTATGACACGAGAATGTGAGCTTAGTACTGACTTATGTGTGAACATTTATACAGACAGCCGCTATGCTTTTGGAGTGGCTCATGATTTTGGTTTGCTTTGGAAGGAGAGAGGCTTTCTCACATCCCACGGGATGCAGATAATGCACAGAGAATTAGTGCATAACCTCTTGACTGCATTTACATATCCAAAGAAACTAGCTATTGTGAAATGTAGTGCACAGAAGAAAGTGACCGATAAGATAGGGCAAGGTAATGCTCTTGCAGACCGTGTAGCACGTGAGACTGCGATGCAGTGAAGTACTACTTCTATGTATGTAGTGAAGTCACAAGCTGAACGTTGGCATAATGCTAGACAAGACGTATTAGATATACAGAAATCTGCTTCTGTGAAAGAACGTGAGCAATGGTCTGAAGATGGAGAATTGGATGATGAGGGCTGTTGGCGGAATAAGCAGATGGATAAATGGAAATTGCCTATAGCTTTTGTACAACCTATGGTTCAGATGGCACATGGGCTGGCACATGTTGGAGCTTCAACAATAACAAAGTTGCTTACGCAAGTTTGGGAGCATCCAGAAATTTCCAGTACAGCTAAGAGAGTAGTACAGTCTTGTTTGATCTGTTTACAATACAATCCTGGAAAAGGGACACGTACTCCTGCGGGAGGGTTTGCTACACCAACTGCACCTTTTGAAGTTCTACAAATGGATTATATTCAGCTTGAACGCTGCAACAATTTAAAGTATTTCTTGGTGGTGGTATGTGCCTTCAGTAAATGGATAGAGGCGTACCCCACAAAGGATAATACTGCCATTACCACAGCGAAGGTGCTTTTGAAATAATTTTTCCCTAGGTTTGGTGTTTGCAGACTTTTATGGAGTGATAACGGACCTCATTTGGTTGGGGAAGTTATTAAGTATGTCCTGAAAGGATTAGGGATCAAACAGAAGTTCCATGCGGTTTTCCACCCACAATTAGCAGGGTTGGTGGAAAGGTATAATGCTACTTTGAAGCTGAAGTTAGCGAAGATACAGGCTTCCACATCCTTAACTTGGCCGGATGCATTACCGTTGACATTATTGTCTATTAGGTCAGTGCCACACTCTCGACTTGGCCTTAGCCCATACGAAGTGGTTTTCGGGAGGCCAATGAATATTTGGGGAGTTCCTAAGCCAAATTCTGTATATGATGTACCTTGTGTCCTGATGAATGATTATTTGGCACAGTTAACCGACAATTTGGTTTCTATTCATCAACAGGTTCGAGAAGCACTTCCTGACAGATCTACAGGTGAAGGCCATGAACTCCGACCTGGTGACCAGGTGATGATTAAGTCCTTTGAAAGATCAAGCAGCTTGGAACCAAGGTGGCGAGGCCCAGAACAGGTGCTCCTTGCGACAAGGACAGCAGTTCGAGTGACGAACCGAAAGAATTGGGTCCATAGTACTCACTGCAAGAAAGTGCTACCTACCTTGGTGGAACCTGCTGTGCTGACCGGTCATCGAGAGATTTTGACTACGGAGAAAGTCCGTGCTATATCACCTGACGAATCTGCAGAGATCTTCCTGGACCATACGACTTCTGGAGTGTCGTGACATAATTTAAGACCGAGGAAAGAATCTGAATTTTTTTTAAAAAAAACTGGTTGAGCTACCGCCCTGGGTTAGTGAAACGGAGAGCCAATGTGGCAAGGGGGGGATCACCCATGCATTAGACTAGTGACACCCGTCTTGGCCCGTGGTGAAGAAATCAGCGGCTGCCCAGGGATAAGAGCTCCAACGATTGTTTTAAATTCATTTCTGAAAGGGTCCATTATCACTGTTGCTAAAATGAATAACAAACTGATCATTAGTACTATGGGGTTTGTTGTTGTTTTGGTGGTTATAGCAATAATCACCTGGTTTGTTGAAAAGAAGGCTCCTGCTCGTGAGTTTTTTGTTGCCACTACTCTAGTACCAGAGGATCACTATTACTTTACGCTTCCCTATCAGGAGCAGAAGCACCGTCAATCGTACTTCAATAATACTTTTATTCAGATGTTGCTTCAAACTCATAATGCTACAAATACTACTAACTGTTGGGTATGTGGAATGATACCTGCGCATCAAAAGAAAGGAGGAACACCTTTCATTACTCTTCCTTTTTCACACAATGGTTCTTGTCAAGCTTGGTATACGCTTTTGTTTGCATCTGGAAAACGGACTTCTTTTTCGCCTTAATAAAGTATGCTACCAAGACAAAGCTGGGTATCCCCAAGCCAAAGGAGCTAAATGGGAATGGGAAGAGTATCAACCGGACAATGTTTCAATACCATATGTCTTTACAAATATAAGAGACTTTGACAAGAAAGAACAATTTGTGATTTCTGTTACAAAAACTAAAGCAGATTTATGTATATGTAGCATTGGACGAATTCCAGTAGGGATAAGCGATTGTACCTTGATTTTAACTATTGAGGGTGTAAATAATAGTAGTTTTACAGCTTCACATAATACATATTTTGTTTGTGGTAACTATGGATATTACCAACTACCTGTTGGGTGGTCAGGTGTGTGTAATGATTGCAATATTTTTCACATGCTGTATCTGTATTCAGTGTGGTCCAATGTTCTGCTCCATGTGTATTACTGCTTGTATGCCTACCAAAAGAAATATTACAGAAATTAAAGCACAACATATGTTAGATAAGGAGATAGATGAAATGATGAGCATAAATATACAAGATGAATATTTAGATTATCCTAGAAAGACGAATGTCTTCAGCTAATGCTGAAAGGGTCGTCTGTTGTAGTTTAGCAGTGATTAGATTAAGCATTAGCAGAAGACGTCTTGTATTTAGTAACTATTGTGAACATTTCGCGGAATCCATTTTGTATTCATGGCAGCCATTTTCTCTGCCACATGCTGCCATGTGCTCACCATGTGCTCTGTCCTACCTTTCTGTTAACTACTCTTGAAAATCTGCCTAGTGACAAGTTATATTTAGCATCTCCCACTTTCGCACATGCTCAGTAAGGTCTGCAGCTGTTAGTCCTTGAAAACTGTCAGCTCCTCCTACCTGTCGACTGTGCATTTCCACATGACCTTACATGTATGCAAGTCTTGCTTCTATAATTGTACCACCTCCTTTTAGGCCCTGCGTGGGTATAAAAGGACCATGCTCTCTCAGTTCAGTGTGCTACTTCAAACATTACCGAAGGGTGCTGTTTGAACTGTAGTACCACCTCATGAGGTTAATAAACTTTGTCTTTTATTTCAGTTTCTGTGACAACTTCTTCCTATATGGTCTGAGGACTTTGTGCAGAGAAAGGTGAACCCCTTGCACTAGTAGGCCTTGCTGAGGCTCACTTCAACACTGGTCTTTCAAAATTATCTCGTGGTGTGGAAGACTAGAAACTATTGTCTACTCCAGCGGCAACCTTCTGACCACGAAAGGTGGCGACCACCCACATTAGAAAAATCCCAATGGATGCCCTCCTAGTGACCGGAAATCATTGTGAAGGACACAAAATGTTGCTCTCGCTTGCCAACTTACCATCCTGGTGCCACGTTTGAGAAAATATTCCACCACATGGTGACTGAGGGAAGTTGGCAAGAACTCCATGTTACGCCATAATTCTGCCAATTCTGCCTGCAGAATGGAATATTTCACCCACCCCTACATGTAATTGGATGGGGAAATGCAATGTTGCTTTGGTATTCCACAATGCTTTGGGTTTGTGAAGAGTGAAGTGTAGATTTGGAGAGATTATGCACTGAAGTTTAGGAACACTTTATGCACTTCAACAACAAAAGATCTGATTATTCAGCTTATTTATTTGAGCATTTGTCAATATCTTTTGTTACAAGCTATAAGGCCATTTATTCTCCGGAACTCATTGAGTTGTTTTTGTAACAGTATATAGACAGGACAAAATACTATTCCGAAAAAAGTATTTTGAGGTCAGATTCCTAGCAAATGAAATTACTTGATAGATTATGTCCTGAACGTCAAGAAAGGTAATTTCCTTTTATTAAACTGTTCAACAGACTACCTTCCTAGGTTTTGATTCCCTAACAGGCTTGAAAACTCCTTGATTCCTAAAGCCAATTGCATGCATTTTTCAAAATAGAAATGAGGAGATAGTTTCTTAGGGGTGGGTGGTTATACAAAAACCCTGCAAAATTCTACAAATTTCGGCCAGCGGGAGGAAATAGGCACGTTCCTCTGTGATTTAGTGCCAGAAGTAAGTTCTGCACTGAACAGTCACCATGAACAACACCAAATGTCACACTAGAGGGCACATCTACTTGACTTTAGTTTGCTGCTGCTCAAGTAAATTTTCAACTTGAACTCCTGCCTTCAGACCGTGAACAGTCCGACCGCCTGTGACTGCCTGTGTTAGAAAAACCTCACCGGATGTCCTTCTAGTGACTAGAAATCACACTAGAAGATGTTAAATCTCTCTTGTCAACATATCATCATATGGATGCTCGGAAACAAATTCTGCCTCTCGATGACTGGCAGAATTTGGATAGAACTCTGCATTACAAGAATACTGCAGAGTCACCAAAATTCTGCTAATTCCACCAGCAGAATGAAATATTTTGCCCACCCTTACAATTTGTCTGATGATGTCAATGACATAATTCAAAATAGTTTTAATTAACCCTATAAGTGCGGGCGTCGCCCACACTCCCTCCCTGGTGCGGGTCACGACCAGTGGCCGACACCAGAGAGGGGGTTAAAAATCCTCCGGTGCAATGCACCAGAGGATTTTTTATTTATTTTTTCCCCGTTGGAGACGCGGAACAACTTCTGCGTCTCCATCCCGACCCCCTCCCGCCCCTTTGTGACGTCACTTTTTCACCGCACTCCACGAGGACCGTGATCAAGACTCCTTGGTGAGTCGAAACGCGTTGGTGGTTATTGACTGCAATAAAATACACGTTTATTTGTACCTCGTGGAGTGCGGTGACATTTTTCGGCATTACATAATTTCGAGATTGGTCTTCTCTGTCACTGGGCACCAGCAGTGGAGGTCGCCGCCCAGCAACCCTTCGACCACTTTGTTTCTAAACATATATATATATATTATATATATATGCAACACAAATCGGTTAAAAGATTGTTGCGCAGCGCACTCCACTGCCGGTGCTCGGTGATGGAGGAGAGCAACCTCGAAAATATTTTGTGAACAAGAATCTCACCACACTCCACGAGGTTCAAATTGACATGTTTTATTGCAAGTAGAAAAAATGAAAGAAAAGGGGGACTCATTTACTGTGATCAAGACTCCTTGAGAGTCGAAACTCGTAGGTGGCTGTTGCTTGCAATAAAACATGGCAATTTGAACCTCGTGGAGTGCGGTCAGATTCTTGTTCACAAAATATATATATATATGCATGCATGTATGTCTTTTCTGTAGTGGCAGTTGCCATAAAGTAGCGCAGATGGTTTATTGTCCTGCTGCAAAGGAGATACATTTATATGTATTTAGCTGAGTGGATTAGTAAAGGCAAGCGTTACCTGCGCTTTAAAACAAATGTTATGCCAGGGGGACTATGGAGATATGAGTGGCACTTTTGCTGGGTGGTACTGAGGGAATTAGAAGAGGACGTAATGGGTGGCAGAACACCAAAAATGACTGTTGCATTATGTGCCACCAGCGCTGAAGGCTGTGATGATGGGTATGTGGTAAGGTGAAGTAATACATTCTTTTTTTGTTTTTTTCAGTGTTTTCAGAGAATATGCAGAATTGGAGAAGAAGCAAAGGTAAGGTGACGACATTTCCTATTGATCAAGCCCTAACTCGGGTTGTGGAGGACAGTTCTGATGTAGGCTCAGAGACTGAGACAGCAGACACTGAGACAGCATCTGAGGGAGAGGACAATGTGGGCAGAATCTGGGAGTGATTTTTCAGTCGGCGGGGTCCCATCCGACACCTCTTCCAGTGAGTCTGAAGGAGACAATGACAACAGCCGTGCTGTCCCTTCGCAAGCACATTCTGGGCAGTGGGACCACATTGGGTTAGCCAAACCCAGAGAGCACGTGCTTGCGGCCCCTAGCACAGAGAGAGTGCTCTCTTGGCAGCCCCCCTGTTTAGTTCAGCCCCAAATTCCACCTTTTACTGGTGACGCTGGATGTAAAGTCGATACAGCTAACTTTTTGCCAGTCGACTACATCTATCTATTTTTGGATGTTGACTTCCTTCAGAAAATTGTGCAGCAAACAAATTTGCGTGCAGACCAATTTCTGAGCGAGCGCGGAGGCACTCTAGGGCCCCGTTCTAGGGCAGACCAGTGGACTCCCACTTCGCTGGCGGAGTTGAAGATATTTTTGGGCCTTACGCTCAAAATGGGGTTAGTGCAGAAACCCACCTTGCAGTCCTACTGGACGACTCGCACGGTTTGTGTAACTCCCATCTTCGCACCATACATGAGCAGAGATCGTTTTTTGCTACTGCAGCGCATGCTGCATTTCAATGACAATTCTGCTGCATTTCCCCAGGACCATCCAGATCATGACAGGTTGTTAAAAATTCAGCCTGTCGTGGAACATTTGTCTGCCAGGTTTCCAGAGATCTATAATCCTGGAAAGAATATAGCAGTCGATGAGTCCTTGATCCTGTACAAAGGACGGCTGCTTTTCAGACAGTACATTGCGAGCAAAAGAGCTCGTTATGGCATAAAGCTGTACATGCTGTGTGAGAGCTCTTCTGATTATGTGTGCAGCTTGAGAGTGTATACAGGGAAGGATTCTACCCTAAACCCTGTAGGTTGCCCTCCCGCGTTAGGGGTCACAGGTAGGATTGTATGGGAACTTGTCCAGCCACTTCTTCACAAAGGTTATAACCTTTATGTGGACAATTTCTATACAGGAGTAGAGCTGTTTAGTGAGCTCTACAAAGCTGGCCCTGTGGCCTGCGGTACAGTTCGTTGTAACCCCAAAGGATTCCCGCAGGAGCTTGTTTGCAAGAAGCTCCAGAAATCCCAGAGTACTGCATTGCGTTCTAACGAACTGCTTACAGTCATGTTCCTAGATAGGCGTGATGTATATGTGCTCACTACAATTCATGATGAGAGCACTTCTCCCATCACGGTTTGGGGTCAGATGGCCGAAGTCTACAAGCCCATCTGTATACTTGATTACAATAAGTACATGGGCGGAGTGGACAAGAACGACCAGGTTCTTCAACCATACAATGCGTGTCGTAAAACTCGCACTTGGTACAAGAAACTGTTTACCCACCTGATTCAGATGGCAACATATAATGCGTATGTTGTTTACCGTCAGACAACCACAGGAAGACTCATGACTTTCCTTGACTTCCAGTTGTCTGTAATTGAAAGCCTCACTGCTGTTACAGAAGCAGCAGCAGCCTCCACCTCATATGTTCTGGAGGATGTGGCAAGGCTGCAGGAGCGACACTTTGCTGATCGCATTCCTAAAACACCCAAAAAGGATCGTCCATGTCGTCGCTGTAAAGTGTGCTCGAAGCACGGAAAGCGGCAGGAGAGTCGGTATTACTGTCCCCAGTGTCCATCACAACCAGGCCTCTGTATCCCTACTTGCTTTACGTTGTATCATACTAAAGCAAAGTTCTGGGAAATCGACTGAGGTTGAGCTGCCGTTGGGTAATCCTTTCAGTGGCAGTGCATGGATACCGAACGCCCATGGGCCACTGCTTCGTTAGGCAAGGAGCCACAGAATTTTACTTCATCATGGACTTCCTTTTGGACTGCTTGAGAGCTAAATCCACCGTCAGAACGTGGTATGTGTTCTGTTCAATTAACATGCATTATATTCCCCCTACTGCATATACTAGTGGACAGAACATATGCCACATTGTCACGGAGTACCCTTTCTTCACCAGCATGTCTACCTTACTTTCAACGGTAGATATGCTCTCTCAGTTCGAAGAATCACTCTGTACAGCATACTTGGAAACCCCCAACTTGCATCCACAAACTAGTATAGGTTCACTTGGCAATTATACAGGATTAGCCAGGACTCTGATGAGAACAGAGACATGAATGGGTAAGGAAAGCTAATGGTAGGAGTGCCTTCACAGGGTTATTGCACAGGTAGAAGGCAGATAGTAAAGGTAGTACAAATGTACATCATCTACACCTATGGATTCAAACCCATTGGTGTTATCCCAGCACTGAAGGAGAATGACATGTTTAGGTCAGTGTTTGACCTGCTTTTCATGTTCATCCTCCATCAGAACTTAGTAGATGTTCAGTTTGCTGTATAAGTGCATTATAGTCACACCACTGCACATAATGTTGGCTGGGAGATATGCTACGTTCTCATGGACTCCCCTATGTACCAAACACTACCCTTTTTCATAGCCTATGACCTTCTCTTTAGGGAACATCATGAGAAATCCCCAGCATGTCTCCCTTAGTTTCAAAGGTAGATATGCTCTCTCAGTTCGAGGAATTGCTTTGTACGGCATACTGGGACACCTCCAACTTGCATCCACAAACTGGAAGGAGTTGGATTTAGCACAGAGAGTGCGTTAAAAGCGCATGAAAAACATGTCTTCCTGAGCCTCAGGTGGCTGTCACAGGAGTCATTAGTAAAGGTTCGTTACGCATGCATTTGGTAATGTTAAGGAAGAAGGAGGCTGTCACTTGACAGGTGGTAAAATGTAGTCAAACTTATTAAGTTCTGTGGCGTGTGAATGTGATGGGACCTTGTCTGGCAGCTGTAAGTTAATGTGAGTGCAGTGATTGGTTGGATTGGGCCCGTGGCTGGCGATAGGAAAGGATTGTTTGTTGTGCGTGAATGGCGTGTGAATGGACCATAAAGAGGTTGGTGCCTGGACGCGGCTTTATGGCCCACCTTCAGAAGGCTTGGTTTCAATATTCAGATACTTTGATAAGTATTCATGCTTTTAAACCATAATTTCTGGAGGTGCTAAAACCAACCAGTGTGAGTGGTGGGTTAACTTTAACAAACTAGTACCAGGGGAGTCCAAGGGTGCAGGACTTGTGTGGCTCTCACCAGTTTTCCTTCACCCAGAATCCCCTTGAAATCACAAAATGTGCTTAAAAAACACATTTGCCTTGCATTCCAATGAGCAGAAGTCCAGGGATCTGCAGGGAGCCATTAAAATTACCTACCACAAAACAGCCTCGTTTTTTAAGACAGTCACCTAAGTATTTGGTCCTGGGCTCGGCAGCCATGTAGGGAAACCTACCAAACGCAGACATTTCTGAAAACTAGACACCCAAGGCAGCCCACGTAAATGTGGTGTGTTTTGATTTAACAAAGTTTTCTTACCCAGAATACTCTGCAAAAGTGAAACGTTGATTAAAACCACTATTTTTCCTTTTTTTTTATCACAGAAACTACAGGAATGTGCAGGGCTCCTCAAAATTCCTACCACCCAGTGTTTCCCCACTTGTCCTGATAAAAACACAACCCCGCTTGTGTGCCTGCGCCTAGTGCCTGCTTCAGGAATGAATCACTCCAGGGTTAACAGTAGCCCTCATGCAAGGACTACCATTGACCCTTGTGTGATCCATTTCTGCTGCGGGCGCTAGGCCTACCCACACAAGTGAGGTATCATTTTTATCGGGAGACTTGGGGGAACGCTGGGTGGAAGGAAATTTGTGGCTCCTTTAAGATTCCAGAACTTTCTGTCACCGAAATGTGAGGAAAATGTGTTTTTTTAGCCACCTTTTGAGGTTTGCAAAGGATTCTGGATAACAGAACCTGGTCAGAGCCCCAAAAGTCACCCCATCTTGGATTCCCCTAGGTCTCTAGTTTAAAAAAATGCACAGGCTTGTTAGGTTTCCTTAGGTGCCGACTGAGCTAGAGGCCAAAATCTACAGGTAGGCACTTTGCAAAAGACAGCTCTGTTTTCTGTCAAAAAATGGGATGTGTCCACGTTGTGTTTTGGGGCATTTCCTGTCGCGGGCGCTAGGCCTACCCACACAAGTGAGGTATCATTTCTATCGGGAGACTTGGGGGAACGCTGGGTGGAAGAAAATTTGTGGCTCCTCTCAGATTCCAGAACTTTCTGTCACCGAAATGTGAGGAAAACGTGTTTTTTTAGCCACATTTTGAGGTTTGCAAAGGATTCTGGGTAACAGAACCTGGCCAGAGCCCCACAAGTCACCCCATCTTGGATTCCCCTAGGTCTCTAGTTTTAAAAAATGAACAGGTTTATTAGGTTTCCCTAGGTGCCGGCTGAGCTAGAGGCCAAAATCTACAGGTAGGCACTTTGCAAAAAACAGCTCTGTTTTCTGTCAAAAAATGGGATGTGTCCACGTTGTGTTTTGGGGCATTTCCTGTCGCAGGCGCTAGGCCTACCCACACAAGTGAGGTATAATTTCTATCGGGAGACTTGGGGGGACGCTGGGTGGAAGGAAATTTGTGGCTCCTCTCAGATTCCAAAACTTTCTGTCACCAAAATTTGAGGAAAATTAGTTTTTTTAGCCACATTTTGAGGTTTGCAAAGGATTCTGGGTAACAGAACCTGGTGAGAGGCCAACAAGTCACCCCATCTTTGATTCCCCTAGGTCTCTAGTTTTCAAAAATGCACAGGTTCGGTAGGTTTCCCTAGGTGCCGGCTGAGCTAGAGGCCAAAATCTACAGGTAGGCACTTTGAAAAAAACAGCTCTGTTTTCTGTCAAAAAATGGGATGTGTCCACATTGTGTTTTGGGGCATTTCCTGTCGCGGGCGCTAGGCCTATCCACACAAGTGAGGTATCATTTTTATCAGTAGACTTGGGGGAACGCTGGGTGGAAGGAGATTTGTGGCTCCTCTCAGATTCCAGAAATTTCTGTCACCAAAATGTGAGGAAAACGTGGTTTTTTTAGCCACATTTTGAGGTTTGCAAAGGATTCTGGGTAACAGAACCTGGTCAGAGCCCCACAAGTCACCCCATTTTGGATTCCCCTAGGTCTCTAGTTTTCAAAAAAGCACAGGTTTGGTAGGTTTACCTAGGTGCCGGCTGAGCTAGAGGCCAAAATCTACAGGTAGGCACTTTGCAAAAAACAGTTCTGTTTTCTGTCAAAAAATGGGATGTGTCCACGTTGTGTTTTGGGGCATCTCCTGTCGCGGGCGCTAGACCTACCCACACAAGTGAGGTATAATTTTTATCGGGAGACTTTGGGGAACGCTGGCTGGAAGGAAATTTGTGGCTCCTCTCAGATTCCAGAACTTTCTGTCACCGAAATGTGAGGAAAACGTGTTTTTCTAGCCACATTTTGAGGTTTGCAAAGGATTCTAGGTAACAGAACCTGGTCAGAGCCCCACAAGTCACCCCATCTTGGATTCCCCTAGGTCTCTAGTTTTCAAAAATGCACAGGTTTGGTAGGTTTCCCCAGGTTCCCGCTGAGCTAGAGGCCAAAATCTACATGTAGGCACTTTGCAAAAAACATCTCTGTTTTCTTTGGGAAAATGTGATGTGTCCACGTTGTGTTTTGGGTTATTTTCTGTCACAGGCGCTAGGCCTACCCACACAAGGGAGGTACCATTTTTATCGGGAGACTTGGGGGAACATAGAATAGCAAAACAAGTGTTATTGCCCCTTGTCTTTCTCTACATTTTCTCCTTCCAAATATAAGAGAGTGTGTAAAAAAGACGTCTATTTGAGAAATGCCCTGCAATTCATATGCTAGTAAGGGCACCCCGGAATTCAGAGATGTGCAAATAACCACTGCTCCTCAACACGTTTTCTTGAGCCCATTTTGGAAAGGCAAAGGTTTTCTTGATACCTATTTTTCACTCTTCATATTTCAGCAAATGAATTGCTGTATACCCAGTTTAGAATGAAAACCAAACTGCAATGTGCAGCTCATTTATTGGCTCTGGGTACCTAGGGTTTTTGATGAACCTACAAGCCCTATATATCCACGCAACCAGAAGAGTCCAGCAGACATAACGGTATATTGCTTTCAAAAATCTGACATCGCAGGAAAAAGTTACAGAGTAAAACATAAAGAAAAATGGCTGTTGTTTTCAGCTCAATTTCAATATTTTTTTATTTCAGCTGTTATTTTCTGTAGGAAAACCTTGTAGGATCTACACAAATGAACCTTTGCTGAATTCATAATTTTGTTTATTTTTCACAAATAGTTAGCTTTCCGGGATCCAGCATTGGTTTCACACCCATTTCTGTCACTAACTGGAAGGAGGCTGAAAGCACCAAAAAATTGTAAAAATGGGGTATGTCTCAGAAAAATGCCAAAATTGTGTTGAAAAATGTGGTTTTCTGATTCAAGTCTGAAAGCTGGGAAGCTCCTGATTTTAGCACCGCAAACCCTTTGTTGATGCCATTTTCAGGGGGACAACCCACAAGCCTTCTTCGGCAGCCCTTTTGTCCAATTTATTTGAAAAAAAAAATGTTTGCTCTATTTTGGCTAATTTCTTGGTCTCCTCCAGGGGAAACCACAAACTGTGGGTACCTTTAGAATCCCTAGGATGTTGGAAAAAAAGGATGCAAATTTGGCATGGATAGCTTACGTGGACAAAAGGTTATGAAGGCCTAAGCGCGAACTACCACAAATAGCCAAAAAAGGGCTCAGCACTGGAGGGGGCGAAACGGCCCAGCAGCTAAGAGGTTAACATCATATACTCAAATGGAGTCACCCTATGGCTACTACATAGTAACAAGTGCATGCATAGGTTCATGTCTGAAGTTACTAGTCGTTGGGCAAACAGACAATATCCTAGGTATTATTCTGTGACAGTTGCTAGGCATGGTATAGGTAAATTGTGTCACCAATGGCTGTCAAAGTCAGATCTTAATTCTGTGAAAAAAGGCATGTTAATAATATGTAGTGACATAAATTTGACTGACTCTTTTATGTCCAGTTTTTTTAATAAAGAAAAGAGTGGTGCTTCCTGTTATTATTTATTGAGCCATACACAAATGTGTATCTTATTCAGTGAGAGAAGCTGCTGAGTGAAACCAAGGCTGCCCTAGAAGTTACCAATACCTTGGCATTCCTGAAAATCTAACCATTACATATATCGAACAACTCTTCTTCATGTACAACAGTTAAAAATAATTACATGAGAATAATGATATATATCAGCAGAAAACAACCTCTTCAAACTAAGGCAACTGAAACCTGGATGATGGATGGAACTTTTGAATCATGCCCTCCACCATTCACACAGACAGGGTGAATATCATAACACCAACATACCTCTAATTTAGACTTTCTTTCCCAAGAAGCATAGTACTACCTACTAGGAAATACTAATCAAAATTAAAATAAGGACTAACAATTACTCCCCCCAAAACTTAATACCTGACTTGAGCAAGCAGTAATACAAACAAAATATACTCCACACAGCCAGTCAAGGATGCTATTACCTCTTCAAAAAAGCGTTTGGTAAACCATTTTGAGGAAGGTGTTAAAATGAAAAAATAATTTCATATTGTAAATCATTTTATAGAAAAGTAAACATAGTAAAGTCATAAAAATTACTAAATTACCCCACAAAAAAATAAAATGTACTTAATTTTAAAAGTTAACATTTAAATATATAGAATAATTACATGAGAAATATACAATAAAAATAATAAACAGAAACATAAGCAGAAACAAAATATAAATTTTAACAACTAAATAAATTAATAAACCATTTCTTATCCAGTAGAAAATAAATGTATATATTTTAAAAGTAACATTATTATAATTCTTTTCACAACAAATACAAGTTGATCAAATATTTTAAACTTGGTTTTATTGTTTTTTCAAAGTAACACAGCAAAACAAGCAGTGCAAGGTCCCAGATACAAAATAGGAGAACTATCACATCCACATGTTTTGCCATTTCAATAATGTAGAACATCATACATGGCAGAAAGTAGAAACCAGAAGTAAGCCCTTTAAAAACAGTATTTTACAGAATCCAAGTCATTGACCCAGGTATATAATAAGAGATACATCAATGTCTCACTTGGCTGCCACATCCATCATGCATTAGCACAAAGTTCGCAGGATTCACCATTCATCATCTGAGCCATTGTCTGAACCAGAGCCCCCATATCATACTCGTTTTGTAGCACCTTCACCGATCCGAGCAAGACACATGTGAGTCTCCTCCCCCACTCCTCAGTCAATCACATCCCACAGCCATGAGGTTGTCAGTGGTACCCTGGCGCCCAACCAACCAATGGCTATTCACGCCTTGTCCAAGCTGGGTAAGCATGTAGGGAATCTTCCTTGGTCTTGCCATCACTTCCAAGAGGCAGGCCTTTACGGTCAGAAGGGCCACTATGCAATTGTGGGCACTACTTCCCTCCCGAACCCCTGGATCACAACACAGGCCCAAGCCAGATGGAAAAAGGCTGCCCCCAACTCCCTGCACCATACACATCTTGCTTCATTTGAAGTGAAGCTGACTAGGAGTTACATAGGTACAATGCAGAAAACTACAATGTATTAATTTAAATCTATGATTACAAGACACCATCCACACCAACTCACATGTGTGCATCCAATCCAAATCCGTAGTTTCCTCTCCCAGACCCTACCTGCAGCATAAGGGGTACTTATCACGTCTCCCCAAGCTGCCCTATAAAATAAGGTGATCAGGTGCCTTCCCTTCCCCCATGAAGCAAGCCACCAAGCACTCGAGAGGGCTGCAGCACCCCATGAAACCCAGTCCACATCTCCCTTGCAGTGCTGTCCAGACTGGCATAGTGAAGGAAGTGACCCAGTCCTACTCCAAAAGCCTCTGTGCCTCCTGACAGGTGAGGAAAACTTTTCTGGGATACAAGTCACATGCCACCTGACACCTCTCACCATCCATTGTTCCATGAATATATCCACATCAATTGCCTGGAACGCTGCAAGATCCCAAAGTCGCAGTTCTCTGGCAAATGGGGCCCTGTGCAACACTTCCCCAACTACTGCCTCCCAGACCGCAGCTGTGTGTTGTAGGAAGTATGGGACCGAGTGTTCAGACCGACCCCCCCACCCCATATCAGTAAATATTCCAGGGTATCTTTCCCCAGCAAATCTATGAACAGCATTTTCTCCCAATTCTCAGGTTCTGCAAACCACCACGTTGCATGTTGTAAATTTGCCACATAATAGTAAAATCGCACATCCGAAAGCAGGATCCCTGTCTTCCATTGCTCGCTTGCAGATCGGCAATGCCACCATGCTACATCACCCAGCCCTCACCAATGAAATCAGAAAGCTACCCAGTTTGCAAAAGAATTACAGTGGAAACATTGCATTCTGGATAAGATAGAGGCAGCGAGGAAGGAAGGCCATGGTGGCCACTGTGGCCTTACCTATCATCAACAGGGGGAGTTTGCTCCAGAATTTTAAAGAGCCCTCCATATACTCTACGACTATTTCCACATTCAAGTGCTTGTGCACTGCCTTGGTGTGTGCAATCTGTATACCTAAGTATCTGAATCCTTCCGTCTCCCAGCGTAGGCCTAACAAGGCAGTTGGCCAATTTATGTCCCAACCAGACTCCCAAGGGGAAAGAGGAGTGACTTCTGAAGATTAAATCCGAGCCCGGATACCTTGCCAAATTAGTTTAGTAATCCCATCAAGATTGGCACTGACCTGCTGGGGGAGTGAACATAAAGCAGTGTGTCATCCTCATATAAAGAGATGGCATGTTTGGACCTGCTAATTTGAATCCCCCGCGGCTCCAATTCCTTGTGCAACAGTAAAGCTAGTGGCTTGATTGTGAGGGCAAAGAGGAGCAGCAAGAGGGGACAGTGCTGTCTGGTCCCCTTCCAACGAACCATGCATCCGAGAGTTTGGCCCCTAACCTAATACGAACCATGGGGTTATTGTATAATAGCCCCACCTAGTGGCAAAAGAAAGGCCCAAAACCCATTCCTCCCAATACTGCCATCAAAAAAGCCCATTACTCAGTATAAAATGTTTTTATAGATCCAGGGAGACCACAGCTAGCTCGAGATCATCACCCATGAGTTGATGCATCCATGCGTGAGCCTCGTAAATTTAATACTGTGCTACAGGCTGGCATAAAGTCGCATTGGCCCTCATGCACTAGTCCACGAATCACTCCTCCCAACCTTGTAGGTAAGAGTTTACACAGTATTTTTACATCTGAATTATGCATCATAAGGGGTCTATACGAGGAAGGGACTGCATTGTCACACCTGGGTTTCAGCATAAGGTAGATAATTCCCTCCCTTATGGTAACCAGGTGGATCCAGTTGGTTTTCGCCTCACAAAGGACTTCCAACAACTTCTCTTTAAGTGTAGTGGAGTAGTCTGGTACAGGGAAGCCATCTCTCCGAGGGGCCTTGCAACTATTAAGAGCACCTATGGCCTCGCCTAGTTCCTCCACTGCAATCTCTCTCTCTAATTCCTGTTCACAGTCTGGCGAAAGAAACACATTTCTACAAATATAAATCTACATATAAAATTTAAAGACACTCAAACCCAATATATAAAAATGCAAACATCATTTTGATTTTAAATAATATTTAAAAATAATTTAAAAAGAAAACATGTAAAACATATTCAATTATAATTATTTATCACAATATTGTAAATAATTTAAAAGAACCAAACTCCAATACGTTTATTCCACTCTCTATGACCTCTACAGCTCATTGCAAAAAATAAATATGATAAGTTCCTCAAAAATGTAAAACATGTTTTATCTTAAAAATTGCACCAAAAGTATTACACTAAAATAACACTCACTACAATACCATTAAAAAACAATATTACATTTATAGATTTTTTACCAACGAAATTTTTTACAACATTAGAAAACACCAAAAACCGACATTTTTACCTGTGCTATTATTGTCAACGATATTTTCTATATCACAATCTTCTTGCACAATGTTCATGTATCTCCATATCAAAAAGATGTTGCAAAATACATTGACTGTCATAAACGAAAGTTTTTTGCACTTGTCTGAACACTTTAATACCATCTCTTCTATTACCTCCTACTTTAAATTAGGCTTCGGTGAAATTTAATTTACACTGGCAAAAATCACACAATTCTGGGAATTTCACTTTATGTTTGTTATGCGAAATTCCTGAAAGTACCCTCATTATGCTATTTTGTGTAACTGTGCGCCATGTGCTGTAAACGTTTACCATGAATGTCACTTGCCGTGCAAATATAGCACACAGGAACAGCAAAATTCGAACATCTGATGTTTGTGGTGCTTTGTTTTGCACCTTTTGTATCACAAAAGAAATCCTCATGTGAAAGATTGATGTGAGGAAGCATTTCATGATCGAATATAGATCAAACTTATGGATTTGCAGTTTGTGTTCTTGCATGTAATTTTGCAGAACCGTTGCATAAATATTCAAAAGCAAATTACTCAAATTTCGCACAGGGCTACTTCGAACATACTCAAGGAGGGATTACATACGCAAACACCACAAACAAGCTCAAATATGTGCACTTGCTCAATTGCACTGGGTACTGCAAGAGCTTAAATCTCACAAACTCTCTTGGCATTTTCTCAACAAGGCATCACCTTTTTCACCTTATGACCTTACTGCACGACAGCAATTTTTCTAAAAAAATGAAACATATTACAGTCACCTCCCAACTCTCCATTTCCCCCATATTAAGGGTCTAATTCTCAAAGGTAACATATGGTTTTGGGAAATTGACCCTTTTGACCCTTTGAGAAAATTCAAAATCCGAGTGTAAATGTACTCTAAAGGTGTAAATTATTTGAAGGGCCTGGGGTCTAGTCACAAACTGCATAGGTATTAATCAAATTAACTTACACAGTTGCCTTACTTAAACGGTTACCAATGTACTCCAAAATATATTCATAAATAATCACCTTTTCACATGAATAAAATATATCTATATATATATGTTTGTGTATATATTCCTAAAGCAAAATTGTCATAAAATCGGTGAGCTCTCACTGCAGGTGCAGTCGTTGGGAAATTACCAATATTCCCTAACCAATCACAGAACGAAAAATAATAACGCTTCTCTCCCGAGGGATCCGATTTCCAAGTTGATTTAATTGACATTAGCATTACACCAAAAGCCACCAACGTGTTTCAACGATTACAATCTTGATCAAGGTGGCTGAGTATGTTTTCAATTTCAATATCTGTGATTGCGCCTTTTATGTCCTGATGGGCATTCAGATACTAGTAGTCTGTATCACTCTTCACACTTTCAGGCATCCACATATTTTGCAAAGATCTTTTCTATGATTAATATTCAGAGAAGTAAATGCATTGAACTTTCTCACACAGTCTGTTAATGTCATATTCCTGCTCCTCTTCTCCCGATATCCCTTATAAATTCACATAAAGCAATCTAAGCATTTAGCCTGAATCCTTCAGCCAGCACCAATTCCATTCACAATTCAGTATTTCCAAAGTGCTCAGACTCTCTAGTTAAACAATTGCAACAGTTCCATGCCAATCGTAACACACAGAGCCCCTAGACCCCCACTATTTAAAGGGTTGCATCGGAAAGAAAGGGCACTAACCCAGAACATATGCTCACCTTCTCCTGAAATTTCCTTACTTGCAGAAATTAACATGGGTATTCTAAGTCCAAGCCATTCCAGGCTGTTTTGTGTCTTCAAGTGTACAGTAAACATATCGAGATTAGTATCACACTTGTTCCCCTCTAATGGTCTTATTGTGCATTGAAGGTTTCAGGGTGATCCATCAAGCAGGGGCTGAGAAAAAGGGCGGGGGTCTAAAAAGTGTGTTTCCCATTTTAATTCTCATGGGGGTTTTGAAGACAACTGCAGCCCAAACCGCTGGACAGAATTACACCAAATTGAGCAAAAAGGTAGCCTTTGGTCCTCAGACCACCCTTCTTTTTATTTGGTGTAAATCCTTACAGTAGTTTTCGAGACATTAAAGGGAAAAGACATTTGTATGTCGAGGGCACGAATCAAGGGAGATCTCCTGCTGCAATCTGCTTGGCTGCCAACACTTCAAATAAGAAGTGTTGGCAGCCATTTTGGCACTCGGCTTCAGCCGAACCCAGAAAGAAAGTTAAAAAAGAATAAAAGGGGCCAGGGTATGTTTACCCTAGACCCCTAGCCTTGGCCCAGGGCTCCCCTTGGTACCTCTCCAAGGCTTAAAAGCATTTGTTTTTTAAATCATGGAAAAATTCAAAGTTTTATCAGAGGATTTCTCAGTGATTTTAAAAAAATGTGGGCTTCTGTGTTATTGAATGCTTTGGCCCCCGGGTGGGCTAGGTCCTGGGGGCAATGTGGATTCATAAAAGAAGGGAGGCTCATAGGGCTTTTAGAAACCCTGGGGACCACCACCTCCCCGGGGCTACAATTAAAAAATATGCAGGCCAATGTGGCCCGCACCCTAGGGACCACCACATCCCTGGGACAAGATGATATAATAATAGGGACCTACCACCTCCCTGGGCCTAACTTTTCATAGTATGCAGGGGGCAGCGCAGCTCCACGCACCCTGGGGACCACCACCTCCTGGGGCAAAATTTTAAAAGAAGAATACGAAGGGACAGCGTGGCCCCCGTAGACGGCCACCTCCCCAAGGCTCAAACTTGATAGTATGCAGAGGACTGCATAGCGTCTGCACCCCAGGACCGCCACCTCCCCAGTGCATAACACTATTGCGCTAACTTTTCAGTGCTTGCCGGGGACCACCACCTTCCGGGGCAAAATACTATTACAATATTAAGGTGATGACGTGGACCCCCTGGGGACACCACCTACCCAGGGCTCAAATAAAATGGAAGCAAGGGGTCTGTAATAGATTCCTGGCCCTGGGGACCACCACCTCCCTGGGGCCAAATCAACAGATGGAAGGGGCGTGCAGTCCCCTTCTTGGAGCTACAGATGGTCCTGGGACCGCAACAACCTAGGGCTCGTTCCTGCTACCCCCCCAAGGTGCCCACCCTCAGGGGGTAGCTGTTTGCTTTTGCTTGGTGGGAGCTGACAGCTCCTGCCCAACAAAATCAAACATAACTCCGCTTTCAGTAAGCAGGAGCTATCAAACTGCTTTCGATTGCTGAAAATGGGGTTTCATCTCTTTCCCTGCCCCCTGTCATCCGGGCATGGAAAGAGATGAAATGATTGCGCTTGCATGCAGGGAGCTGCTATTTGCAGCAGCTCCCTGCGTGCAGAAGCAATGCCAGCTCCTGCAGGAGATAGGCACCAGTGGGACTGTCGGGGCTGTGAGGTTCCCCCTGTGGTCCCCATAACTTTACACTAGGTGCCCTGGATACCCTTTGACCTGCGGCCGGGCCTCAGGAGATGGGGTCTCTGGGCCAAAATTGGCCTAGGGAGGAGGGCCACGTGGCCACCTTCCTTTTATAAGAAAGGATTTGGGCCTGTGGAAGTGGTGGTCCCCGGGGCCCAGGGGATCCTAATGGAACCCCCCAATAAATAATTTTAGAATAGCTCTGGGGAGGTGGTGGTCCCAAGGGTGTAAGGGGGTCCATGCATCCCCCCATATTTTTCAAAATGTAGCCCCAGGGAGGAGGTTGACCCAGGGCACAGGAGGTCCGTTCAGCCTCACCATATTTTTAATATGTTCTCTCAGGGAGGTGGTGTTCCCCGGGACGTAGAGGTGTCCTTAAGGCCTCCCACTTTGTTTTTAAAATGTAACCCCTGAGGAGGTGGTGGTCCCCAGGGCACGGGAGGGTCCTTGTGGTCCCCATATTTTTTTTATGTTGTTCTGAGAAGGTGGTGGTACCCTGGGACCTGGAGGGTGGGGATTTATTTGGCCCCCCTCAGATTTTTTTTATGTTTTTGTACATTCAAAATGTGAGTCTAACTTTAAGGTCCCTGTAACCTTTGTTTTTTTAAGTGAATTTCTATGGGTTTTTTAAATTCTATTTCCTAACTATAACGTCCCTGTCACCTTTGTTTTTTCGTTGACTTTCTAGTTTAAAAAATAAATAAAATTAGAGTTAGTTCAAGTAATTATAACTTGCACCCTCGTCATGCACTGCTATTTACCCCAGATATTACAGCACTCATGACATCTTTTATAAGATCACTGATAATATCACTGTAAAATTATTCATAAAAAGGTGTCAATGGAGGGGCCATGAGTTATAGTTACCATAGGGCATGAGTTATAGTTACTATAGTTACCCCTTTGGTCCCCACTGAGATAAAGTAGGTAGATAGGGGCTCCATAGTCACTGCAAAAAGCAGTGGGGTGAGAGGGCAAACCTGCCATGTACTGTTCTTAATCTCAAACGGGCCTGGTATAAGTCGTCCAACCGCACCCTTGATAGTGGTGCTGTAAATAAAGATCTTATGTAGGCAAGGAGACGGGGGCCCATGTCTGCTCGTTTGAGAACAAGGAAAAGATAGGACCAGACTAGGGTGTCAAAGGCCTTTTCCAAGTCCAGGACCAGGCAGACCAATTAGGCGAACTGGCCACGGAATTGGTCCTGCACATGGAACAGCAAATGAAGATTGTGGGACGTGCTGTGGCTTGGCACAAATCTGTTCTGTTCTGGGTGTTTAAGGTCCAGCAGGACCTGTGCGTATCTGTCACCCATGAGGGGGATCGCATTTCAAGGATGGATGTTTCTCTCTGTTCCTGGCAAATGAGGCAGGTAAGGAGGTAACCTGATTTATCGCCCTCCATATGAGTCTTAGTTGTGTAAGTGGTTAAGTTGTAGCAACTGAGACCTTCCAGTAGGATGGTAAGTTGTTGTTTGGATTCTGCCAAGGCTGGAAGGCAGGAGGGGTCATTCTCTACTTGGTGCTCCAGTGGGGGAATATGTCGCTCAACTTCTTCAATCTGTCTAGCGTATGTCAAACTCCAACAATCTCATGTAGACAGTTGCATTGTGTGACAACTTTGAATACGTCCCACTCGAGGAATCTATTGGAGGTGGTGCTGTAATTTATTTTGAAGTAGTTCTGGATGTGAGTAGGATCCAAGCATTCACAGGGAAGACTCCAAGGGGAGTAAGGGGTTAGGGGTTCCCCAGTGAATTTCAAGAACATGGGTTTTGTGATCCAGGACCACTCTTCTCAGATAATCTGCCTGTCTGAGTGCAGGAGTACGTGAGCGGTCTAATCTTCCATGTAAGTCATACTGCGTGGAATAAAAGGAGTAAACCCGAGCCGTGGGGCAAAGGGGTCTCCAAGCATTTACAAGCAACCAGTTTTGTGTCCATTCTGCATATCTGAAAGCTTGTGAGAATGAGGGAGACCGGGGCAGCGGTAGGTGGGATTGGTCAAGGTTGACTTTAGGGTTCAGTTATAGTCCCATCCCAGGATCCAGGGAAGGTAGGTCTTCTGGGACAGCACTATGGAAAGTGTAGTCCAGAAGGCATCTAGGTCTACATGTGGGGTGCATATGCTGGCAATTAATACCGGGGTGCCATTTAGGTGCCCATTTAGGAAGATATATCTACCGCCCCTGTCTGCAATGACCTCAAGTATTTGGAAAGGAGCCATATCATGGCACCTCTGGCATACGCTGAGTATATGGTTGCATATATGGAGCCTCGCCAGTGCTTTTGTAGTCATGGTAGTTCTACGGAAGTTGTGTTTGTCTCCTGTAGGAGAACTTTGTGAAGGTGTTGGCATTTGACATAGGAATAAACGGAGTAACAATTCAGAGTGGTGTGCATGCCCTTGACATTGAGTGTGAGGAAGCATGTAGTGGTGTCACGTGTCATTGGCGGGGGTAAATCGTGAAAGTGCTGGGGAGGAGTGCATGTGTGCTGGGCACCTCTGCAACCTCCTGATACAACCCCTGGAGCATTGAAATAGCATGAGCGCTGAGTATAGCAATGTTATTGGAGAATGGACAGTATGGGTTAACGTAAGAGTGGATAGGTGCGAACAAGTCAAGCCTTCCGCAACAGGCAGAACACCCAAACGGAGTAATAGTAAGAATGAATCATAGTGTGTGGGGAGTGGCCATGGTGCTTTAGAGAGGTGTAAGCGGGGTTCTCCACCCTATGTGTTACAGTGTGGTGTGTCATGTCGGGGCCAGTGGCCTAAATAGGCTCGGGAAGGATTGTCCACCAGTGTGGCAGCAAAGGTTGCAAGCAGCAAACTCATTGGCAATAGTATATAAGATGTATCATGGATAACAAAAACATAAACACATAGTCCCTCTTGATCAGTGACTAGGTGTGACGGCCTCAAATTATAGTTTCTGCTGTCCAGATGGTCACTAATGGAAGGATGAGAGATGGATGGGTGGATCCCTGGGAGGAATTGGTGTCTCCTTCCATGGAGAAAATGTTGGGGCCGCTGTCAACGTCAGAGCTCGCCAGCGGTTGCTAATGGTTGAGAGCCATGGGGATTACGTGGTGGCAAAAGGAAGGCTTTTTTGTGAGTGGGCAGTGCATTTCCTCTTGGGTCTGGTAGATGTCTTGACTTTAAAGGGAGGGTCCGGTGAGATGCCAAACTGTTTGTCAGTCCAGTTCCATACTTCCTTAGGGTCCGCCAAGAAGTAAGTCTCGCCCTGGTGCATAATTTTAAGTATAGCTGGGAACCACAGGGAGTATTGGACTCCCAATTGTTGGAGGAACCTCTTGGCTTCAAGGAACGTGGTGCGCTGGCATTGCACTGCGATGGTATAGTCAGGGAATATCATCATGAGGGCGTTCTCCAGCATGAGAGGTCCCTTCAGGCTGGCTGCTTGCAAAATGGCCTCAAGGTCTCTGTAGTGAAGGAGTTTTGCCAGCATGGGTTGGGGGGAAGCCCCGGGGGACCCGGTGAGTCCTTTCCAGTGAGTAGATGGCAGTGAGGTCTGGGGATGGAACAAATTAGCGATACCAAGTGTCCAGGAACTGGAGTGGGTGCATCCCCTCGACACGCTCTAGCAAGCCAATAATATGTATGTTGCTCCTACGTGATCAACCCTTTGCATTGTTTGTCTGGTCTTCAATGGTGTGAACTCTGTCTTGTAGATCATGGATAGCCTGTGTATTGTCTGAGGTTTGTGGTTGTACAGAGGACAAAATCCACTCTCCTTCAGCCACTCGGTCCTTGAGTTTTCGATGGTCATCTCTAAGGAAGGTGAGCAGCACGATCAATGACTCTAAGGCAGTCTCCATGGATTTGTGTGAATTTTCAATGGCTGCAAAATATTTGACATAGGCAGGCCTGTGGAGGCTGTAAAAGGGTGACAGTTGAACCCTGGATAAGGATGCCCAGAATCCTGAAGGGGGAATCTGGCTTCTGGTTTTTTGTGAGGACATGGATGTCTTTGGATGCCCCATAGTGGTCAGCGGTGAACAGGATCAGGTTCTTCTAATGCGATGCCCACCACCTGTGGAGTTTTTCAGGCCTCACCAGAGGGCAGGAGCAAAGGTCTCTGTCGGCAATCTCAGGTCACCAAGGGAGCCACCCAATGCAGCCCAGCGCAATCAAGAGGTTCCTCGGTTGGAAGAGGAGAGGGATATAGTCATGTGCTGATGAGGCCTCTGCTAACACCCCGATGCCAGCCAGGTGCTCCCAGTCATCCCCATCTTATGGGAGCATCATTGTCGCAATGTAGAACTGCACACTGAGTGGAAGGAGCGGCCAAGGTGGTGACCAGCATTCTGTGCCTTCCAATTTTTGTAGTGCCTGATAGTGCCCGCTGTGTGTCTCAGTGGTGGCTAATGAAGTCCAGCCGTGGGGATCAATAAGCAGTATGCAGGTGAGTACAGCATGGAGGGGGCTCCTACGGTCCAGGTTCAAAGCCCCCAGGGGTCCCAACACTGAGCACAGGAAGTCAAAAGGGGGGTGTCATCATCTGGCATGTGGTGAAGGCCCCTTCATGCAGTTGTTTCACTGGCTGAAGGCAATGCAAAGTTTTAGCAGGGAGATTAGACTCAAGAGGGACTGTAGCTGGGCTGGATCCTGCCACCTGGGAAGCAGTCTTAGCGAAAGGGCACGGATCCAGGCTCTATCTCGGTGGCCCCAAGGAAGTCCACCCAGGGCAGCAAAGTGAGGCCTTCAGTGGGGGGAAGGGTCTTCTAGGCTTTCAGCAAAGCCCAAGATGCCTCAATGATGTTGCGGCTCCGTTGTACCCCAGGGGGAGCAGGAGGTTCCGGCCCCAGGGGTAGGTAGCAGCAGCAGGGAGCCGGCGTGGAGGCAGTCATCCCTCAGACTGCTGTAATGTCAGGCTTTCAGGGTCGCGCAGGCACCATGTGTCTCTCAGGGCAGTTTGGCAGCCAGGGAATGCAGCAAGGCTGCTGCTGTGGAGACGAATAGGGGCACCAACATTTTAACCCAGTTGGATGCCAGGCCCCAATCAGGTGAATTGAAGGATGGCTGGGTGGAAGGTACGGAGGGTTACAGCAATACATCTGCCATTTCCGCCTGCTTGGCCAAGCTCCCACAACAATATTATTTCTTCTGTTTAGTTAACACTTGGCTACACATATCAAAAATCAGCCCATTAAAATGTTAAGTTAGTCTTATGCAACCCCCTATTTACATTAATAGACATAGCCACAAGATAGCATAATCATGATATAAAAATTGACTAAGCATAAATTTCATAGAAGAACCAATACTTCAATTCAAAGTGATACAATACTGAACTGTTTCTACAAACACTAAAACATTGTTCCTTGCAGGATACAGGTGGAAAAATTAAAAACTGATGACAAATTGATTTGGGGTGACTATAAGGCTGAACTGTAGGTGCCGACATGTGTTTCAGTGTACAGTGTCAGCCGACCACACACATTTGTCAGGGCACAGCCCAATGTGCCATACCTAGATTAAAACCCCAAAGATTGGGGGAGAAGGGCAGCCACCATAATATTCTAAACTAAGATAAATGATAAAAAATGCTTGTACATGATAAATCTAAGAGCTCATGCGAGTCTCTGTAGCTACCTCGCAACACATTACAACAACCACAAAGGCATTTCACCCAGGCAAATAAAAGAGACTGGTCAGGTTCATGTGAACCAAAAGGAATACCTCCCGCTGGTTTAAGACCGGTTTAAGACTGAGAAGTTTTGATAACTGGGCTATCGCTTCTTGCACTCTGCATAGATGTGAATAAGCCAACTTTAAGACTAGAGATGAGTTTAGTTATTTATCCACCTTGGTTTGTTTTTTCATTATCCTTCAGTTAATCCCTGACTCTCGCAAACAAGGATGGTCTATTTACCTCTTGCTAGACATCAGATGTACTATTACTAACTTAGAGGCTCTACACACTCGTTTGAGAAGCAAAAGGAGATCGCTTCCCATGGGTAATACATATGTTTTTAGGGATGGTCTTAGAATAGTGGTTGTATTCCTTTGGTTCACGTGGTCCTGACCAGTCTTACTATTTTTGCTTCCCATATTGTACTTTTGCAGGGTATCTCTACATATAGCAGTAGGGGCCCACCTCTCGCCAAGGGCCATTTTGCGAGTTTTTTTTTTTTTTTGGTCAAGGTCAAGTGGCTAAAGGTGTTTGATTTAGTTTATGCCTTACTCCATTTTGGAGCGGGCCACAAACTGCATGAAAGGACAAAGCAGGTACACAATAGGTGATTTCAGACTTGCTGGGAAGTGATTTAGGATATGATCATAGTCTTGTGTGCACCAAGCTATAATTATGAGGGCAGACTAGGTCTTATATTTCTCTTCTATTTTTCTCGTGTGAATGTATCATCAATACTAGTCATGGTTTGTCTTAGCATTTTATGCATTTGCCACTTTATGTACAGTTTTGTCTGTTGCAGAGTTAATCCAAGCAGTTCATATTAAACATATTTTATTGCTTTTAAACACAAAAATATGATTATGAAGAGTTGAAGGATAATTCCATGTATGATGAATTTTAATGCAGCTAATTTGGATCTTTTTTTAAACATTGAAATGTATTTAGTAATGATCTCTGCTTTCATGGTTGTTGTTTTTAAAACCAAATACAGTTGTATTCATTAATTTGTTCAATTTATTTTTTAAATAAATAAATAAACACACCAAACTATAATATTAATGTAACCTTTGTTTTTTCCAGTGAATTTCTTAGGTTTTTATGACATAAAGTAATACTTAATTACCATCCATAAATGTGTTTGGCTGCGGCTAGACTCTGTAACCAATGCCTCCATACAACCAACCACACAGAGCGCAAGGCCTTTGGTCATGCATAGTGGGGGATGGCCATAGGGCCTTGCCCTGCAGACCCCACCCTCTAGGGCCTTTTTTTAATTAAAGAGGAAAGGGGCATGAAGCCCCCTCTCCAAGCATCTTATGCCCTGGGGATTTCATACCCCAGGGCCATACATATATGTTAAGGGGGAAGTGGCCTCCCGAAAACCTGTAAGACCTTGGGGACCCCAGGGCCATTTGTTTTCTAATTGAAGTGGAGGGGTCACAATGCCCCCCTCCCTGAGCCTTGTTTGGACCTAGGAGCCCCATGCCACAGGGCCATTTCTAAAAATAAAGGGGATGGGGCAACATAGTCACACTCCTGGAGCCATTATCAGACCTGATGACCCCCTCCCCCTGCCACTTATTTAAATTAATGGAGGGGAGCCGCACCATAATGCTTATATCTGCAATTAATCTTTTCATGTATTTTTCAATAAAATAGGGCTTTAATACATTGCTAAAGCTTTTTAAATAATAGTGTAGATGTTTTGTTTGTACATCATTCAAGGAAAAGGGTTCCAGTAACCCACCAAAATAAAATGTAAAATATCTCTGATAGTTTCCCTATCCATTGACCACAGCTTGCCTGTTCCTCCTGCTCAAGCTGGTAAGTTGGTAAAAACCTTTGCTCACCTAACAGTCAGGGAGAATCATGAAGTGTGGGTCACTATCACTCAGTTAGTATCAAAGGTCTGCCTACATTCATCTCGTTAGCAGACCTTTGTGTTTATTGTGACTTTCTTGATGCCTGACAAAATTCACACAGCTAATACACACACCACTACAGGCTGAGTGCTACAATTTGAGCATCTGGCTTGTTGTTCTTCAAGACCAGTTTACCTTATGGTTGTTCATGGGTGGTTGCATGACTGTGTGTTTGTTGTCTGGCTAGGTCAGTGAGCCAATTAGGATTTTCTACCATGTCAAGTGCAAGCCAGAAGGATATTGGGACGTACCTCATATTTATGAAATAGACCTCAGACTCCCCATTGCCCTGGGCCAGCTATGGGAGTACTCATTTAATGTGAGTAATACATTTTATTTGGGATGCCTCCCCAATATAGGTCACTCTGTGTACATAAAGATGAGTTATGAAGAGAACAAGTTGTGCCCATGGTGATACAGAAACTCCACAGCCTCTGCCAGGGTGACTTTTCTTAATAATTTAGTTCTTGGTTCAAGATTAGCAAGCCAGCAAGAGAAATGAGCTAGGTAATTGGTCATGATAAGTTACTGAGATTGAAGAGTTGCGCAGCCTTTAAGCTAAGGGGAGGAAATAGAGCCTTTCGATAAAGGCTCAGCTGGTGGACTTGAGATGAGAAAGGAACTGAGGGCATTCCTGCTTCATGACACAGTTTTAATTTTGGAACTGAGAGCATTCTAGGTTCACGGCACATTTTTGATTTCATGCTAACATTACCTCACACAGCCCTGGTATACCATCTTCAGAGCCATCCTTTTTGCCACAACCTGTTTTAACTGCTACACAATACACCAAGTCATCAAGCTCACCAGAGCAGACACATTTGATGACCAGGAGGTAGCAATTACCTGCTACTTTAATGCTTATGATGATTCCCTTGTAATTTGTCACTTCCCCATGAAATCTCACTATCTTTCAATTACTCAGAGTTGGATCAGGATGAAAAGAATAGTTTCAATACTCTCGCTGTAATTCTACTTTAATCCAAACAGATGTACTTTAGTATAACATCAGTTTTGGGTCATGGTTGGCCAGTTGATTTTTCTGGTAACAGTTGTGGGAATAATTTTAAAGGTCTCCCCCTTGGTGATCCAATAGGTCTTCTTGAGTTTCAAGGGGCATATGTATAAGCCCCGTGTCCCCGTGGCGCAGGGCAGTTGCAGCAAGTGACCTTTCTGGCTGCCCTTAGCTACAGGGAAAGGGCAGAAATGCATTTCTGTTCTTTCCCCCTGCACTGGTGAACAAATTGTTGCCAAACACCAACGCATGCACCCTTGCTCTATGGTGCAAGGGTGTCTGCGTTGTCATCAGGATTGTTTTTGTGCAGGAAGGGACACCTTCCTACCAAAAAACAATCCTGGGAGGCATTTTTTTCTTTCTATGTATGCTGCAGAATGCAGCACACATTGAAAGAAGAAAAGTGGATAAATATATTTCTTCTTCATGTGCCTACCCTGGGGAGGTGTACAGTTTTGACACATTCCCAGGTTTACATATTCTTGTAAATCTGGGAATGGACCAAAATGCATGGGTGTTGTATGGGAAAAGCCACTGCAATGCCCATGGAACACCTTCTGATGCAGTGTAAGGTGACGGAGCAACTTGCACTGCATTCCTTTACACCATATCTACAAGGCCATGAAAAGCCAACCAAAGTGGTGTTGTGTGGCCTTGTGGATATGGGTCTATATGATGCGCCGCCAGTGTGTCACAAAATTTGACACACCGGCAGCAAAGGGGGCTTGTTAATATGCCCCCAAGTGTTTCAATTTTTGTTAACCATTGTGCCATTGTGATCCTGGTACAATAGTTCATAAGTGAATTTTCATAAAAAGATAGACCCGAAAACTGATTTGAAAGTTTTTTTTTCAGAAGACGCCTAAAAAAGTCCGTTCTACAGAGTAACAGTTTCTGATTAGACTATTTCAGTAGTGCTATGAATTCTAAACTTTTTGGCACAGTTGTTTATTTTGGCACCTGTCCCTATATCCTTTTGGATTGGCATCACCTAGTTTTAGCCAACTGAAGTTATGACATATCACCTGTCTGGGGGGCTTTGAAAGCTGTTGTTTGAGGATCATAATCTTTTGCTATACTACTTTAGGTGACAGACTTTCAGGTGCTCATTCCGACTTCGGCGGTCTTCTGGTGAGACCGCCAAAGTCAGAGACGGCAGACTGCCATATTTGAGTACTGAAGGACTTTTGCCTCAGTTTGGGCAGAAATCCTCCAGTAGTCGTGCTGACGGTTGGCGGTAAAGAGGCAGTCCCACCGCCGGCCCCGCCCCTCCAAAAGGACTCCGCCAGCTGTATTACTACCTGTTATAGGGCCTGGCGATGTCCTGACGGTGGTGCGGGCCGGCAGTGAGAGAGCCGGGTCCCTTCCCTTTAGGGAGGAGCACCTCATCGGACGAAGTAAGTGCCTTCCGCAATGGGAGGAGAGTGGGGTGTGTGAATGGGTGTGTGTGAGTGTGTGTAGGTGTGTAATGAATTAGGGGGAGGGTAGTGTGTGTGTGTGTGCATGTGTGTGTGTCTGTGTGTAATTGTGGTGATGCGTGTCTGTGCGAGTGAGTGTAAGGGTGTTGTGAGTGTGTGTGCAGGGTGTGCGTGTGTGTATTTGGGGAACGTGATTTAGTATGGTGATCGGGGCTGGGGGGTCTCTACTGGGGGGTGGGGTGTCTCCTGAGGGGGTGTCTACTGGGGGTTTAGTGGTGGGGCTCACCACTGGGAGTGGGGTGGGGAGTCATCTACTGGCAACAGGAATGCAAATTCCTGTTACCGGTAGCCTTTCCGCCAGGGATTTCGCAGCGGTGCTACTGCCACAGAATCACTTGCGGAACGGGGACTCGGAATGCCGCCAGCGGTATTGGTTGGCCCGCCGGGTCGGACATGCTCATCTCCGGCCCGGTGGGCCAACCTCCCTGGCAGTAGCAACTGGGAAATGGCGGTTTGGCACAGGCCAAACCGCCAAACTCATTATTTGGCGTCTGCACCACCACCCTGGGGGCGGTCAAAAGACTACCGCCAGCATGGCGTTTCAGTTGCCGCTGAAGTTGGAATGAGCACCTGAATGTTTTTGCGTTTCAATTATCGCTGATATGGGAGGCAAGAGGACACCAACAGAGAACTTCTAGAATTTCAGAACTTTTTAAAAGTCTTCCAGCATCCTCTTTTGTTGATTTGTAGACCTTGTAGACCTTTCACCATGGAAAAAACACAAAGTCACTCTCGACACTGGTGTTTGTCCCTCTATGAATTCTATTTTAATCCTTTTTTACCTCAGGTGCCTGCTGTACTCCTGCTCCCCTCTCCAAACCAGTCCACTGACATTTCACAACTTCAAACTGCAGCTCAGTTTAACTAAGTGCTGCAGTGTCAGAGGGCTTGAAAAATTTGATGAACAGTCTGCATACCCTTTTTGTGCATCAGGGAGTGAATCCTCTTCGTGCTTATGTCAAAATAGGTTCTCCCTCCAAGGTGTCTTCATATATACCAATTGCTCATTCACTCTCTCTATTCCTTATTCCTCATCACCCCAGGCACTTAATATAATATGCACCTAGCCAATTTAGATGCAACTCTCTTCCTTCACAAATTTTGAGACATTTTGTAAGTCCTCTAGTTCATTTCTTTGTTGGGTATTCTCCACTTGGGTTTTGTTTGTTGGGGAGAATCACATGATGCCTTGTGTCTTACTTTCCAGAGAGACTGTCTGGTTTTAGTGTGTCTGTGTTTTTGGGCCTGAAGCTATGTTGTTGGAAGTTGAGGCAGAAAAATTAATCTGAGTGGATTGACCCTCTTTGTGACCTTTGTTGACAACATTTGCTTTGCCTGAAACTATTTATATTTTTCTGTAGATTTTTTATTTGACGAGGTTTAAAGCATAGCAGATTATGATCCTGAAATAATGTTGACAAGGGTAAAAAGCAGAAACCCAAATAGGAGACCTACCAGGAGAAAACAGGTAGAAGTCACCTTATTGGAGAAAACTGTAAAGCAGTAGCTGTAGGGGGCATGGTGGGGACTGAGACTTCATCGTAGCATGTGGTACATGTAGGGCTTTCCTAGGGTAGGGCCACTCACACTATTCACTCTACTTTCTTCCTGTGTTCAAGTCTCTCACTACTTCGACTTGCTCTGCATTTTATACACTCTTCCTGTTTTCATTTGTTTATATCTTCTCATCTGTTCTCTCACTTATTGTAATAGTCACTATACTTGCTCACTCTCTTCTTTCACTCAGTTCCATCCATGGCCTGAAAGTACGTCCTACATCTTCTTATGTCTCACTGAAAGTCTCTTTCTCCCAATATACCTAATTTGTGTAATTAGTTAATTGCGAAATGATGCCGTTAACAACAAAAGGGAGGAGATGTGGCCTAATGGCTTAAAATGCCACCTCGGGAAGTGGGGAAACTAGGGGCAAATTTCACGAAATAGTTCATGCGACACAGTGAAGAACAGCAATGTGATGTGTTGCATACATCAGAGAGGTCTGAACAGTGCCATATTTACTAAGATATGGGTGGTCATTACAACCCTGGAACCCTGGTGGACGGTGTTAAAGTGGCGGTAAGACCGCCAACAGGCCGGCGGTAAAAAAATTGCAATTAAGACAGACACTTTAACACTCCGACAGCCACGGCGGTACAAACAAACAGCGCGGCGGTCACCGCCAACAGACAGGCGGGAGACAATGTACCGCCCACACTATTATGACAGGCCAATCCGCCACCTTTTCCGGGGCGGATTCACTGCGGATAAAAACACGGCGGAAAAAAAGGAATTCCGAAGGGAAAACGCTCACCTCTACACACCCCACGAGGAACAAGGACACCATGGAACCGGAACTCCAAATTCTACCTGCGATAGTCTTCCTGCTCCTCTACCAGGAGCACGAACGCCGGCGGCGAAGACCACGGTGAGTACTGCACAGGGACACAGACACGCAACACCCCCACCCTCACCCACTACAACACACACACTAATACATGTTGATACATTACAGTTACACCACCCAAGCCCCCCGGAAGAATGCAAAGACAAAAGGAAATTTGTGTAACCATTGTAATATATTAAAATCCAGTACTCAAAAATATATATACACTATAAACAAATACATACATCAATAATACAAGTCCAGGTATTGCACCATTCATAGTCCGTGGACCACTGGGCCCAAAATGCATGGGTGAGGCCCACACTTGATACCCGATCAAAACAGAGAGAACACTGAAGGGCATCAGATAGAAATACAACAGGCACCTCAGGGGGAAGGGAGGGGGGGCACCTCAGCCGGATGAGTGCGCGACGCCAGATCCACGAGGGGGCTCAATGCCCACTGTTCAATCCTGTGGAGTGCAAAGCCACAGTCTCTCAAGTCTCTACAGTGGGTGGTTTGCCCACTGCATTATCCTGGGGAGTACAAAGCCACAGTCTCTCAAGTCTCTCCAGTGGGTGGTTTGCCCACTGCATTATCCTGGGGAGTGCAAAGCCACAGTCTCTCAAGTCTCTACAGTGGGTGGTTTGCCCACTGCATTATCCTGGGGAGTGCAAAGCCACAGTCTCTCAAGTCTTTCCTGTGGATGGTTTGCCAACTGCATTATCCTGGGGAGTGCAAAGCCACAGTCTCTCAAGTCTCTCCACTGGGTGGGTTGCCCACTGCTGCATCCTGTGGAGTGCAAAGCCACAGACTCTCAAGTCTCTCCAGTGGGTGGGTTGCCCACTGCTGAATCCTGGGGAGTGCAAAGCCACAGTCTCTCAAGTGGATGTTCTGGAGGGGGACTGGTGCCCAGAGTGCTTCATCCTGTGAAGGACAGAGGTAGTGGATGCATGTCTCCACTGGTTCTGGAGGGGGACTGGTGCCCAGAGTGCTTCATCCTGTGAAGGACAGAGGTAGTGGATGACAGTCTCCACTGGTCCTGGAGGGGGACTTGTGCCCAGAGTGCTTCATCCTGTGAAGGACAGAGGTAGTGCATGCATGTCTCCACTGGTTCTGGAGGGGGACTGGTGCCCATAGTGCTTCATCCTGTGAAGGACAGAGGTAGTGGATGGATCTCTTCACTGTTTCTGGAGGGGAACTGGTGCCCAGAGTGCATCACTCACCCCGTGACAGACCCAGTTGCGTCAGTGCCGTTGCCGCTCATAGGCTAGTGGTGCTTGAGTTGGCGGTGCCCTGTTCAGCGGTGCTTGATTTGGTGGTGCCCTGTTCAGCGGTGCTTGAGTTGGCGGTGCCCTGTTCAGCGGTTCTTGAGTTGGCGGTGCCCTGTCCAGCGGTGCTTGAGTTGGCGGTGCCCTGTTCAGCGGTGCTTGATTTGGCGGTGCCCTGTTCAGCGGTGCTTGAGTTGGCAGTGCCCTGTCCAGCGGTGCTTGAGTTGGCGGTGCCCTGTTCAGCGGTGCTTATGCTGGCGGTCCTTCATGGCCCAGCGGGGCTTGTGCTGGCAATCCTTCATGGCCCAGCGGGGCTTGTGCTGGCGGTCCTTCATGGCCCAGCGGGGCTTGTGCTGGTGGTCCTTCATGGCCCAGCGGGGCTTGTGCTGGAGGTGGCCTCCTGGGCAGCTGGGCTGGTACTGGCGATGGCCTCCTGGGCAGCTGGGCTTGTGCTGGCGGTGGCCTCCTGGGCAGCTGGGCTTGTGCTGGCAGTGGCCTCCTGGGCAGCTGGGCTTGTGCCTACGGTGGCCTCCTGGGGAGCTGGGCTGGGGCTGGCGGTGGCCTCCTGGGCAGCTGGGCTGGGGCTGGCAGTGGCCTCCTGGGCAGCGGGGATGATGGCGGTCTTCTCCGCCGTGCAGCTCTTCCCAGACTTGCCGGGTTTCTTGTGGCCCTTCCCCACCTTGGGAGGTGTAACAGCTGACTCCACACTCCCACCTGGACCCCTGGGAGCGGCTTTGGTGGCTGGAGTCTTCCCCCTTCCCGCCGGGCACTGGCCAACTTCTGATGCTTCACGGGGGGACTGGCTGTGCTGTGGCTCCGTGCCACACTGGCTGTCCTGGTGGCCGGTGCACTCCACATACCTGGCACCACTGGTCCCGTAGATGTTGTGGCTGAGGTGCTACTTCGGGACCTATGAGATGGACGGGGTGGGGGAGGTGTGGGAAAAAGGTCAAGGCTGGACAGGAAAATTATTTTGGACACACTGGGGCGGGTAGCTGGAGGGGGTTTGGGAGTGGAGGAACAGGTGGTGGTAGTAGGAGGTGTACGTTTGGTGACTTTGGGTGCAGGTGTATGCGCTGGAGGCTGTCGTGAGGTGGATGGCTGTTGGGTGGGTGTGTGGCTGCGTTTGTGTGCCTTGGGAGGGGGCGTCACAGACACACTGGGAGAGGAGACAGGGGACGTGTGAATGGTAGTGGGGGTGGTGACTGCACGTGAGCTGGTTGTGCTGGTGGGTGTGCTGGTGAGGGACGTAGTGGCTGTAGAGGTAGTGCATGCAGGTGTGAGTGTGGACGAGACTGGGAGGGAGGAGGGAGACGACGAGGAGGGGGACACAGTGGAGGCAGTGGATGTTGGTGTGTCTGCATGTGTGTTGCTTGCGTGAGTGCCTGTGGGATGTGTGGTGCTTATGTGTGCCTGAGCTTCCCTTGTGTGTTGAGGTGTGTGCAGGCTGGTCTGATGGTGTGCTTGGGATAGGCAGAGGTACAGGGGATTGGGTCTTGGTGGAGGAAGTTGGAGGGGGGAGGCTAGAGACGGGGACAATGGCTGCCATCAGTGCTGAGGCCAGAGTTTGAAAAGCTCGGTGAAGGGCCGCCTGATTAGAATGAATGCCCTCCAGGAATGCATTAGTTTGTTGCAACTGCCTTTCTACACCCTGGATGGCATTCAAAATGGTAGACTGCCCAACAGTGAGGGACCTGAGGAGGTCAATGGCCTCCTCACTGAGGGCAGCAGGGGTGACTGGGGCAGGGCCTGAGGTGCCTGGGGCAAAGGTGATGCCCACCCTCCTGGGTGAGCAGGCACGGGGCGAAGGCTGAGGGGCTGCTGGGAGGGCGGTGCTGGTAGGGAGGGTGGCGGCTGTACCTGTAGATGCGGGGGCACAGTTGTTGCCGCCACCACAAGGGAGCTCCCATCAGAGGACGAGTCCGTGTCACTGGTGTCAGCTCCTGTCCCCGCCGGGGAGCTCCCCTCGCCCTCCATCCCACTGGTGAATTCCGACTCCGTAGTCTCGCCCTCCAGGGCCATGTGGGATGCAACTCCCTCGTGCTCCGGTGCCACTGCTCCTCCACCTGATGATGCTAATGCACACAAGAACAGGAAGACCAAAAAAAGGGGGGGGAGACAGAAGAAAGACATGTTGAGTGTATGGATTACCGCTACTGTTGGCGGACAAGACAGACGCAGAGGCCCCCTGCACTACGCCGCACTCTTGGGCTCCACAGTGCAATTCCTGGGGAATGGCCTACAAGGCTATGGACGACATCTGCAGACATAGATGACACAGGGGCATGAATAGCTATATTTGGCACTCTATTGAGGTGGGGTGGGGGGCCACAGGGCCATGACTTACGGAGGGGCCTAGCCTACGGAACTCGCCCTGGCCTAGGGAAACCCACAGCCCTCCTCCCCCACCCAGACACCTCCACTGCGTGCAAAGTCAGCTGAATGAGAGTGTACTCACCCCCTTGTGTCTGCTGTGATGCCCTCAAGTGCCCATCCAACTCCGGGTAGGCCACCGCCAGGATCCTGAAAATCAGGGGGGTCATGGTTCGACGGCACCCCTCCCACGTTGGGAGGCCATCCCCAGCTGAGCCTCCGCCGTCTTCTTGCTCCAGCGGCGAATGTCCTCTCATCTTTTCCGGCAGTGGGTGCTCCGTCTGTGGTAGACCCCCAGGGTCCGGACGTCCTTGGCGATGGCATGCCAAATATCTTTCTTCTGGTGGGCGCTGACCTACATGAAATGTACAGGGGAAGAAGAGAAGTCATTACCAACTGCACCGTCAAAGTGAGTGGCCCCCATCCCTACCCTTGCCATGTGGCACATGCACTCACCGTCTTACATGCACGCAGCACTCTGCCCCATTCCTTCTTACATCCAGCCCTCTCCACACAGGCATAGCCCATAAAACATGTTCCCTGTGTACTTACCTGTTTGTCTGGAGGACCGTAGAGTAGCGTGTTCTGGGGGGACCCAATCAACGAGCTTCTCCAACTCCTCCGATGTGAAGGCAGGGGCCCTTTCCCCAGACGCACGAGCCATTGTCTCTTCCAGACTGAGGTCACAGCAGCACTTGCAGTGTAGGTCCTCTCCTGTCGAAGATCAGGTATCGAGTGATTGCAGTGATAGAAAATGGCGGTCACGTCCGCGGCGGTGCGTACCATCACCGCCAGCGTACATCGTCATTGGCTCCTGGGACCCCTAGGGTCCAATGTTAACCAATGCGGCATTGCGCCGTGGTCTCCGACCGCCTACCACGACGGTGTCAAACGCCAGCGCAGTTAGCTCATATCCCATTGTCCCACTTTAGAGGTCAGGCAGCCGCCATTTCCGGGGCCCACATGGCCTCATTTTAAACTGTGTCACACATACCTAGGCCTAGTCTCAACACACATACAGGCCACCTTTTGTGTATGATTGGTGTTCTGTGTAAACTGTGGGTACGTACCTCTGAGTTGTTTGACTCTGTGCGCGCTGTTGTCCTTCATAGGCACCGTCTGCTGGGACATGTGAGGAGATGGCGGCATCCTCCGGTGTACCGACCGTTGGTGGACCTGTCGACAATGGAGGAGCGACATTTAATAATCACCTACAGGTTTGACCGTGCCACAATCCAGGAACTGTGTACCCAGTTGGAGCCAGACCTGATGTCAGCAATCCGCCATCCCACAGGAATCCCCCCTCAAGTGCAGGTGCTGTCAGTGCTCCATTTCCTTGCAAGTGGATCATTTCAAACAACTGTGGCCATGGCATCAGGGATGTCCCAGCCTATGTTTTCCAACGTATTGTCCAGAGTGTTGTCTGCCCTTCTGAAACAAATGCTGAGGATTTGCCTACAGTGAAAGGTGATTTTTATGCCCTGGGACATATCCCCAACATCATAGGTGCCATTGATGGGACCCATGTGGCTTTGGTCCCCCCCCAGGAGTGAACAGGTGTACAAAAACCGGAAGAGTTATCATTCTATGAATGTACAGATGGTATGTTTGGCAGACCAGTACATCTCCCATGTGAATGCCATGTTCCCTGGCTCAGTGCATGACGCCTACATCCTGCGGAAAAGCAGCATCCCTTATGTGATGGGTCAACTCCAGAGGCACCGTGTATGGCTATTAGGTGACACCCTGGAAGCAAGACAGTGGGAATGGCTGATTGGGGTTATCCCTACAGGTTGGTGTGTGTCTAACAGTTGTCCCCCGCCATTTGCAGGTAACTCTGAGTACCCCAACCTGTCATGACTACTGACCCCAGTGAGGAATCCCAGGACCAGAGCAGAGGAACGCTACTATGAGGCCCATGGGTGAACTAGGAGGGTGATTGAGCGGACCTTCGGCCTCCTGAAGGCCAGGTTCAGGTGCCTCCACATGACAGGTGGATCCCTATTCTACTCACCAAAGAAGGTGTGCCAAATCATCGTGGCCTTCTGTATGCTTCACAACTTGGCTTTGCGACAACAGGTGCCTTTTCTGCAGGAGGATGGTCCAGATGGCGGTGTTGTGGCAGCTGTGGAGCCTGTGGACAGTGATGAGGATGAAGCAGAGGAAGAAGACATGCAGAACAGGGACTCAGTGATCCAGCAATATTTCCAGTGAAACACAGGTGAGAATACAATCATGCCTACTACATGTACTTTTACACTACTACCTCTATCCTGTCTGATGTTTTCACCCAGTGTATGGTCACTGAGTTGTCACTTTCCCTTATGGTTTCACAGATGTGGGTCCCACTGTGTGTCATCTGCTTAAATTCCTCATGAACTAGAGCTGTGTGACATAGGTATGTTGAAATTACTATTTCAAAAACATTTTGTCACTGTAATTGCAAATACACTATTTGGAAATCACAGACAGACTCCAGATCATTTTGTGCTTTAGGTGTGTTTATTTAAATGCAAAATATTGGAGGGGGAAGTTAAATGGTGAGGGGTGATGGCGAAGGAGTGTCCATGGCAGAGTCCAGTCTATTAGTCTCATAGGTGCATTGCCCATATGGGCATAGGAAGTGAAGCTGGGGCAGTTTAATTATGGACAGGGTGACAAAGTGGGACAGTAGGATGACAATCAGGGTGGTCTCATTTGTTGGCGGGGGTTTTGGCATCGTTCTCTGTCTTTTTCCTGGATCTCAGGGACCGTTTGCGGGGTGGTTCTCCGTCTGCAGGGGGTGGGGTGCTGGTGTGGTGGTCCTGTGGCGGGGCGTCCTGTCCACTAGCGCTGGCGGAGGTGGTGGGCAGTTCATCGTCCATGCTAGTGTCAGGGGCCCCTTGTAGTGCCACAGTGTCCTTCCTGGTGTTGAGTACTTCCTTCAGCACCCCTACCATGGTGCCCAGGGTGGAGCTGATGGTTCTGAGTTCCTCCCTGAAACCCATAAACTGTTCCTCCTGCATGCGCTGGGTCTCCTGAAACTTGGCCAGTACCGTTGCCATCGTCTCCTGGGAGTGGTGGTATGCTCCCATGATGGAGGAGAGGGCCTCGTGGAGAGCGGGTTCCTTTGGCCTCTCCGCCCCCTGTCGCACGGCAGCCCTCCCAGTTCCCCTGTGTTCATGGACCTCCATCCCCTGGACTGTGTGCCCAATGCCACTGCCCCCAGGTCCCTGTTGTTGTTGGGGTGGTGGGGTATCCTGGGTTCCCTGTAGTGGTGGACACACAGCTGATTGACGTGTCCTGGGGACGGAAGTATGGGCCCGCTGGGTGGGTGCTGTGCTGGTGTTTCCAGAAGGGGGAAGGTCTGTGGTAGCCTGTGCCTGTGTGAGGGGAACTGACTGTCCAGAGGTCCCCGATGGTCCGGGCTGGTCATCTAGATCCAGTTGGACAGAGCTGCTGTCATCACTGTGGGCCTCTTCTGTGGGTGGAGTGGACATGTCTGGACCCTCCTGTCTGGTGACGTTGGGTAGGGGTCCTGAAGGGCTGGAAAGGCATGATTATTGCATCTGTGTGTGGCATGGTGTGCAATGGGTAGGTGACTGTGTACCCCAGTGCTTGCATTCCTGTATGAGACCTTGTGTGAGGATGGTTTAGGGGGTTGTATGGGTATGTGCAGTGGGCATGCTTTAGTGATGGGTGTCCATGCTTTGTTGTTACATGCAGAGCTTGGTGTTGGGATGGGTGGTTTATGATATTGGGATATATGTGAGGAGTTGGGGTGCTGGGGGTGAGGGTGAGGGTGAGGGTGGGGGTATGTGATAGCATGCAGGTAGGGTGGGGGTTGTAATAGTTAAGATTTGACTTACCAGAGTCCATTCCTCCGCCTACTCCTGGGAGGCCCTCAGGATGCAGAATCTCCAAGACCTGCTCCTCCCATGTTGTTAGTTGTGGGGGAGGAAGTGGGGGTCCGCTGCCAGTCCGCTGAACCGCCAGGTGGTGTCTTGAGACCACGGAACACACCTTCCCCCGTAGGTCATCCCACCTCTTCCTGATGTCCTCCCGATTTATTGGGTGTTGTCCCACTGCGTTGACCCTATCCACTATTCTTCTCCATAGCTCCATCTTCCTTGCTATTGAGGTGTGCTACACCTGTGCTCCGAATAGCTGTGGCTCTACCCGGACGATTTCCTCCACCATGACCCTGAGCTCCTCCTCCGAGAACCTGGGGTGTCTTTGCCGTGCCATGGGGTGGTGTAGGTGATGTGTGGGGTGGAGTGTGTGGTGATAAGTGTGGTGATATATAGTGCTGTGTTGTGTGAGGTGCGTGGAAGTTGTGTGGGTGATGGTGTTATGTGTCTGTGGATGCTGTTGTACTTGCTGGTGGTGTCTCTCTCTAGCCTTCTTTCTGTATTTTTTGTCGTGAGGGTTTGTGGGTGATGTCGGTGTGTGTTTTATATTGTAATGGGTGTGTGGGAGTGGTGTGTGTATGTGTCTCAGGTGTGTGTATTTTGAATCGTCCAATGTGGCTGTGCTTTGTAAATGTGTGTGTATTTTGAGCGCGGCGGTGTGTACCACCAATGGAATACCGCGGTTGAAAGACCGCTGCGTGGATTCGTGTGTTGTGATAGTGTGGGCGTATTTCTGTTGGCGTGACGGTGGAGGTTTTGTTTTCGCCAGTTTATCACTGACCTTTGGTGTGGCGAACTTGTGTGGGTGTCTGAATTATGACGGTTTCGAGATGTGGGTCATAATAGCTGTGGCGGAATTCCGCGGCCGCGCTGGTGTGTTGGCGGTCTTCTGCACGGCTTTTACCACCAATGTTGTAATGAGGACCATGGTCTTGATCAGCTCCCTCTATGCGCTGGTGCAATTGTGGCTGCCTATCAATAATAAAGTCCCTTTGCACCATGATGCAAGGTGTCTGTGTTACAGGCACAATTATTTTGCGCAGGAAGGGATGCTTTCCTGCACAAAAATAATCCTCAGAGGCATATTCCTCTTTCAATGTGTGTTGCAGAAGAAATAAGGAGACAGGAATATATTTCTCCTCTTTTGGACAATAGAGGGACAACCCCAGGTGTACAAAACAGGATTTGTGCCAAAATACATGGGTGAATGAATGCACAAGAATTCCAATGCTCCAACTGTGTAACACCTACCTAATGCAAAGTAAGGTAAGGAAGATCGCTGGACTGCTTTGCCTTGATTTGTATTTACTGAACCACACAAAGCCCTGCAAATTGACTTTTGCTTAGTAAATGCCAAAATGGATTTTCCGTTTGAGCCACACAAGTAGTGCAACTCAAGTTCACGCCCAGATGTCTTCTGATTATCCTGTGATTCTCCTCACATCACTTATTCTCCATGTGACTTTAAAAAACAGAATCTGACCTTGTGTATTGCAATCCGGTGCTCATGTAAATTGCTCCAAAGCGATTGGGTCCAGTTTGTGCTATATCAAATCTCCAAAAAACGCAGAACAGGAACATCGCCAGCATAATTTAAATACGATAGTAACCAGAAAACAGTTTACCTAAATAACGTGATCTCTTGCTAATGCCAACCTTTTAAATAATATTCTGAACATGTGGTGCACGTGTTTGTTAAAGAAGTTCTCTAAACTAGAGAAACAATATACATTATAGAAAAGAGTATAATTATAATGTAAGAAGGAAATAGAAAATGTTGTTTATTGCGTTGATGAACTGCGAGGTTTTCAATCGAGAGCAATCGCTTAAACAATGATATACCTTTCTATTGTTAACGACGTTAACGCCAGAACACCAGAGACGCATTCCCAGCAAATGTCACATCTGTTTGCATTTTTCTAAATTCAAAACTATTTTATTGGCATTTATAAAGTAGTGCTACATGGATCAGCCATTTGAATGTCAAACTGTATCGAACATCTGAAACTTTGAACGACCTGGAAAGTCAGAACAGGGTAGAACTAAAGCAGCAGATCGCAGGCAGCTGGGGCCTGCGTTAGATTAGGCCAGAGATTGCATATAATAAAAATACAACACACAGGCCCATATTTATACTTTTTGACGCAAAACTGCGCTAACGCAGTTTTGCGTCAGATAAATTAGCGCCGGCTAACGCCATTCTGAAGCGCCATGCGGGCGCAGTATTTATTCAATGACGTTAGCCGGCGTTAGCCGCCGGCGCTGTCTGGTGTGCGTTCAAAAAAAACGACGTACACCAGGCAGCGCCGGCGTAGGGGGAAAATGGCGTATGGGCGTCCACAAATGGTGCAAGTCAGGCTGAGGCAAAAAAATCGCCACAACCCGATTTGCGCCATTTTTTTACGACGCCCATCCCCCATTGAAATGACTCCTGTCTTAGCAAAGACAGGAGTCATGCCCCCTTGCACAATGGCCATGCCCAGGGGACTTCTGTCCCCTGGGCATGGTCATTGGGCATAGTGGCATGTAGGGGGGCACAAATCAGGCCCCCCTATGCCACAAAAAAAATTTACAAAAAAATACTTACCTGGACTTACCTTAATGTCCCTGGGGTGGGTCCCTCCATCCTTGGGTGTCCTCCTGGGGTGGGCAAGGGTGGCAGGGGGTGTCCCTGGGGGCAGGGGAGGGCACCTCTGGGCTCATTCTGAGCCCACAGGTCCCTTAACGCCTGCCCTGACCCAGGCGCTAAAATCCGACGCAAATGCGGGTTTTTTAGACCCGCCCACTCCCGGGCGTCATTTTTGCCCGGGAGTATAAATACGACGCGTATGCATCGCAGTCATTTTTTAAGACGGGAACGCCTACCTTGCATATCATTAACGCAAGGAAGGTGTTCACGCAAAAAAATGACGCTAACTCCATGAACTTTGGCGCTAGATGCGTCTAACGCCAAAGTATAAATATGGAGTTAGTTTTGCGTCGAATTTGCGTCGAAAAAAACGACGCAAATTCGGCGCAAACGGAGTATAAATATGCCCCACAGTATTTAGTAAGACTGAGGCATAAATAATACCAATATTCACAGCACTTAAGAGCTGCAATCCTGTGTCACAAAGTGCTATACAGGGGTGGAAATGAGGAGTATCCATCCGGGTTGTGCTGAATTTTTCTCAGTGTAATCAGCCAACACTGAAACACATTGGGCCATATTTATATTTTTTGACGCAAAACTGCGCTAACGCAGTTTTGCGCCAAAAAAATTAGCGCCGGCTAACGCCATTCTGAAGCGCCATGCGGGCGCCGTATTTATTCAATGACGTTAGCCGGCGTTAGCCGGCGGCGCTGTCTGGTGTGCGTTGAAAAAAACGACGTACACCAGGCAGCGCCGGCGTAGGGGGAAAATGGCGTATGGGCGTCCACAAATGGTGCAAGTCAGGCTGAGGCAAAAAAATCACCACAACCCGATTTGCGCCATTTTTTTACGACGCCCATCCCCCATAGAAATGACTCCTGTCTTAGCAAAGACAGGAGTCATGCCCCCTTGCCCAATGGCCATGCCCAGGGGACTTCTGTCCCCTGGGCATGGTCATTGGGCATAGTGGCATGTAGGGGGGCACAAATCAGGCCCCCCTATGCCACAAAAAAAAATTAAAAAAAATACTTACCTGGACTTACCTTAAGTTCCCTGGGGTGGGTCCCTCCATCCTTGGGTGTCCTCCTGGGGTGGGCAAGGGTGGCAGGGGGTGTCCCTGGGGGCAGGGGAGGGCACCTCTGGGCTCATTCTGAGCCCACAGGTCCCTTAACGCCTGCCCTGACCCAGGCGCTAAAATCCGGCGCTAATGTGGGTTTTTTAGACCCGCCCACTCCCGGGCGTCATTTTTGCCCGGGAGTATAAATACGACGCATATGCATCGGAGTCATTTTTTAAGACGGGAACGCCTACCTTGCATATCATTAACGCAAGGAAGGTGTTCACGCAAAAAAATGGCGCTAACTCCATGAACTTTGGCGCTAGACGCGTCTAACGCCAAAGTATAAATATGGAGTTAGTTTTGCGTCGAATTTGCGTCAAAAAAAACGACGCAAATTCGGCGCAAACAGAGTATAAATATGCCCCATTGAGCGTTGCCCTCACTTTACGTTGTTTAGAGCGGTAACATGGAACATATATATGCCTCTAGCTGCATGTCTGTGGAGCTAAGTAAAGTAAACCTATAATCCATTATATAAACGTACCCCCTCAAAATGTTGGTCTTTGATATTTTGTTCATGACAGTTGTTCTCAATTTTTTTACTTCTGTGGACCCCCGCTTTATCATTACTGGAACCCGGGGACTCCCACTGAATCATTATTGGAATCCAGGGACCCCCTACTGAGTCATTACTGAAAGCTAGGGACCTAATCTGTTAATATTATTTAATTTTGTAAGCAGTCACGGACCCCCTGAGGAGGCTTTGCGGACCCCAAAGAGTCCCCGGACCACAGGTTGGGAACCACTGGTTCATGATATTCTGGTAGCACCAGGTGGAATACTGAGGAACTGAGCAGATAATCCTTTGCCTGACACGGGCAGGTGGAGTTAAACTAGGAAAATAAAGATTGATACTTCTGTGTGGCCCAGGTTCTTTTGCTATGGACCACTTTTTGTTGTGACTTTCTTCATGTTAATTTTCCACGTTACTTGTTCATTGAATGAGGAGAGTAAGTGTTTGACTAAATCACATAATGTTCTTACCTAAGGAATTTCCACTGGCCCTTCGTCAATTCCCCTTTTCACACTTTACCCTATCCCTCCTCCCCATGATGTGTGTGTCAGATACACTTGTCCAGTGCAGATGAATTGCAACTGTCAAGATATACTAAGCATTAGGGGCGGTCCCTCCACTATGGAGGAGGGGCATCATCTCATCTTGCTGCTAATAAGGCAGCAGAAAAATAAAATGATCATACTTTATTATCATTTCATTTTTCTGCTGTCTGGGGTGGGACCAGCATCCTCTGCACAGTACAGTAGTATGAGTAGTGGTGCACTCTAAGGGGCATATTTAAGGAAAGTGGCAGGGCACCTAGTGCAGCACCACTTTCCTTGCATCCCTTAGTGCCCCCCCTAGTACCACCATGTGTGTGCCATATCTTAGACACTGCGCAGGGTAGGGGGCAATAGCATCATTTTATTGACACTATTGATGTACTCTGCAGGAGTAACGCCAAAATATTGGCGCTACTCCTGCAGAGTACATAGGGGCCCATTATAAATAATGGAAGCCCCCTTTTAATGTCTGCTCTGAGCAGGCATTAATAGTGCCGTAAAAAATGACACAAGGAAATCTGTTAGATTTCCTTGCGCCATTTTTTTCGGCCCCCTTAATGGGGGAACACCCTCTTTGCATACATTATGCCTGGTGCAGGCATAATGTAGCGCAAAGGGAAAGTGACGCAATGCATGCATTGCGCCACTTTGTAAATATGGCACGACGATTTTGACTTTGTTGGGCCACATTAGTGTAAAAACAAAGACACTTATGTGGCTCAATGTGGCGCTAGGGGCTTATAAATATGCCCCTATGTGCGCACGTCAGCCACCAGGCTGTATTTCACAGCTGGGTGGAGACTAAGCATAGGCTCCTACTCCCTTCCAAGGTGGCATTTCAGCCCACTCAGGCCAATCTCGGTGCCTTCCTCATGGTGTATAATAACATGAGAGAAGCGTATGGATTGGGTGGGAAGGGGAGCAAAGGAAGCACTGAGGCAGTGGTGCAGCAGAGGCGAGGCGGCAGGAGCAGCAGAGGTTAGGAGGCAGGTAAATGTTTTTTTTATTGTTCCCCCTCTGCCCCCCCTCGTGTGCTGCCCTACCAACCCTGCCTGCTAGCAGCCACCACTGCTAGATTGCTAGACATGCAAAGAGAGTTAAATATATGAAAATACTGATGCATATTGGCAAGACTATTTGTCTGTATAACTTGCTGATATTAGTGCCTAATTTGTGCCAGTGTTTGCCAGTGTCCGGCACCAGCACTTATTTCTTAACACCGCCACTTATTTTTTTTTGTTTAATCAGATTTTCTTGATTTTATTATAAAGAAACAAAACAAAACAGCACAATCAAACTAAACAAGCCGAGCCCAGAGTCTATTGCATCCGTAAAGGTCATCAGGACAACAATACAGTAGATCAATTATTAAGCAAGTTGGGCAAGACCACCATTTCACCCAGATCTTCCAGTGTTTATGCGGACAACCCCGAGCTTTGTAAAATGGTTCCTCCAACTTAGCTCACCAATCTATTTTCACCCTCCATGCAGCTAAGTGTGGGGGCTTAGCAGACTTCCAATGTTAGGCAATATAAGGCTTCGCAATGATTGTATAAGTGCCCACCAGGGTCTGTTTCTCTCACAGGCTGCCCAAATCTTTTAGGATGCCCGCAGAGCAATATGGGGAGCGAGCGATCAATTGTCCTCTCCAGCACTTGGTAAAGGGTAGAAAAAAACTAAGACCAATACCTTCCTATACCAAGACACTCCCATACCATATGAAAGAAGTCACAATCATCACTAGCACATCTGGAAGAGACGGGTATGTGAAGTGTGTCCATCCTCCACTGGCGTTGGGTAATGAGATAGGAAATACGTGTGTATTTCAGTTGTATGAGGTGCAGATGGGATTGGATGGCTGGTTCAAATGAGACCATCTTGGAATCCCTACAGTCATTCTCCTCCATGAGGCTCACCCAATCTTCCCACTTCTCTCACAAAGTAGCAAACTGATCCAGTGCATTAACCACCAGGACTTATTGAGGATTGATATAGCTCCCCTGCCCACTAAGGCCTTAAACCAAGTTTGTAGGATAAAGAGAAAAAGGTTTTGCAGAACATTACAGGAGCCTGATTAAAGCCATCATTTTACATAATGCCACCCTGCTCAGCACCTTAAGAGGGAAATCTACTCATTCATCCATATCGCGCCTAAATCAAGTCCCCAAAGAGGTAAGGTTGAGGCTTCTGGCCAGTTCTAGTTCCAAGGTGGTATAAGTCCTCAAATAATGGAAACTGAGTTTACAGTCAGAGATACAGGAATGCTAGTCAACTGTCTCCCTATCTCCTGTAAGGAGAACCAGGACTGACATAGGCCAGTTAACACGTGGCTCTGATGCTTTGCTCTAGAGATGGTGCATGGGAGAAGCCACGGACCAGTGACATGTAATTGGCACATAAAAAGTAATATGTCATCATCATGAAGAAAAATCTGATCCTCGTGGCTGTTGCTCCATTGGAACCCTCAGGTTTATGCATTTCACCAAACCCAGAACACCAGGGGCTTTCCTTCGCCAGAGAAAATAGCGGTGGCAAGAGAGGGCAGCGTTTCCTAGTGCCCTGGCTAATGGGAAACAGTAACCAGAGGGTGTTGCTCACTCCCACCTCCACTTAGGGCTGAGCATAATGTACTCTTACAAAAGTAAGGAAGTGAGATCCAAACCCTATCTGAGAGAGGACTTGGAACATAGATGACTAGTCAAGTAAATCAAGTGCTTTTTCAGAATCTAAAAGCATGAGTACAGAGGTGTCTTTGAATGTAAGATTATGTGCTAAAGTGGTATGCACTCTATGAATGTAGTGACAAGTGCTAAGGTAGCGCACAAAGCAACATTGGTCAGTATGGACGAGGGAGGCGCTTACTTGTAGCAGCTTGTTAGCAAGGATTAGCATATATCTTAATCTGTATTTTTATGAGAGAGACCTGGTAAGAGGATGAACAATACTATGGGGGTCTTCCTGCTTTGTGAAGTACTACAATTGAAACCAAATCCAGCTCTAGCGGAAAATGCCTGACATCTATGGACTCCCTGTAGAGGTTTAGGATATAGAGAGAAAATGTGGACTTAAACTTCTAATATTATTTAGCCGGGAATCCATCCAGGCCTGGTGTCTTACCTGACTCCATATGTTTGATGGTCTCCTCAACCTCCTCCAGGATAAGGGGTTGATCGAAGGTGTTTCTATCCATTGCACTGAGGACGGTTAAGGGGAGGTCAGCAACAAGAGTGTGAGTGTATTCACATTGGACTCGCTGCTGCTGAACATAAAGAACACTATAACAGGAAGCAAGGGTATACATGATCTCAGAAGAAGTGCAGAGTTTTCTCCCTGACAGATCCCAAATCTTGGGAATCAGTCTCGAAATTGAGTATTGAGTTCCTAGCCAATAGAGCAGCTTCTCAGAATTATGGCCCCATTTGTATACTTGCGTTGTGGAGGTGATCCACTATTTCCTGGATTCCTCAAAACAAAGCTGGCACAATTAGACCCTGTCCTTCTCTAGTTGGCGATGACTATGCTTATCTTCTGTTTGTCCATATGTTTGTTCAAGAAGCATTAGGTTTTGTTTCCTGGTTAGATATTAACTGGACTCTAGCTTTGCTCCAACGGCTAAGGAAGACTCTGGCTTTTCCCGGTAAAACTGCTTTTCTGGCCACCCACGGAGTTCCAGTGGGGTCCACAGAACCGGCATGAAGCCTAAAGTAGGATTCTAGCTCCTGGGACAGATATTTGGGAAATGCGCATGAACCAGGCACCAGCATTCAATTGCCACACGGGGCTATTGCCCTTCACAGAGTTCTCCAGGTGCATCGTGACAGGGGAGTGATTCGAGATCCCTTGAAGAAGAATATGCAATGACACAGTTCCTGGTAAGTACGTAGCTGGCAGATGAAGCTAGCCAAGTCTAGATATGCAACTATGTACTTCTGACATATGAGTATATTCAGTCTCCTGGGGGTGTCATTTTATCCACACATCACAGCTGTGATCCCAGTGGAGTCTATGTCGGGATCCATCACTGCAATAACCCCCACCCCCTATAATGTTTTATCCTTAGGGTGAGTTAAGGACTACTTCTTGCAGACCCATGAAGGATATTTTGGTCAAGTTTTGAGGGATGTGGATACTGAGAGTATAGTATTGAACATCTTCAAAGAGGCCTCCCAACACCACATAATGCCCAAGACTCTCTGCAGTGGGTTGAGTCACAGACAGAGGGAAGTTGTTATGGGGAATGATGGCAATACCCTGTGAGCCTGTAGTGTGGCCAGAATGGAAAACGTTATAGACAAACCTGGCCAAGACTGGGCATTAACTGCCCAGGAGATGTGTGTCCTAGAGAAGCAACACTGCTGGAGAGTGATGCTTCACATATCAAAATATTGCGGCCCTCTTAATGTAGTGATTAAGGCCATTAACGTTCTACGTCATCTAAGTGAAGGCAACCTTCTGGGGAATGGAAGAACTATGTATGTGTGCGTTGCATGGGGTCAGTGGCCTGACATCAGGTCAAGCTCATGTCTAGTCTCTGATTAGGAAAAATTTAGTGCTTGAGAAATTAGTGTGTGCTATAAGTCAAGGAAATGGTCAAACAACATATGAACCTGAGATCCCTCAAACTGCCCACTCCCCACACTTTCACCTCAAAGTATCTGTTGCCTGAGCCAACCCCATGGACATAGATACAAAACAAATGGAACAGGGACTGCATGTGCCCAACCCCACTGATCATCAAAGGAAATTATGCTGCTGGTCGGGAATAGTTAAGTCAAGTGAATTTTGACATACAAAACTGAGAGAGGATTAGTCCTTTGATCAACATGAACATCAAGTGGCACACGAAGGGCATTGAGTTTGTGCTATGGCCAAGGGCAATCTCTGGATGGACAATTCAGGAGGCATCTTGGTCCTGCTGGGTCCTATCATTCCTCCCTCTCCCCCCTACGGGTGAAACTGTTCTCCACCTCTGAGGAGTCTTGAATACTTCAGCATGAGCTTCACTGTCTTGTGGAACATCACCACCTATGGATATGTTTCCTTTGATGCCAGGCAAATGGGAAGCACAGGCTGCCTGGGTAGCAGGCAGGGAGGGGCACCGAAACTCTCTTTCTCATTTTGCCCACTCCCAGGCCAACTCTGGGGTGTCTAAAAAGAAGGATCAGGGTTTGTGGAGCACCTTTAACTTTGCTAGAAACATGGGCATGTAGTTGAGCTTTATTGTTCTCAGTTTTTGCTTAACAGCTCCAAAGGCCTTCCACTGCTTCTGGACCTGGAAGGTGTAATCCAGAAAAATAATGATGAAGGCAGACTAAACACCCTCCATCCCAGGCCCCCCTCCTCAAAAGAACACATCTCTGTCCTTGTAGTTCACGATCTTAGCAATGAGAAATCTAGATGGGGCTCCGGTTGGAGGTTTTCACACTTGTGCCCTGTAAGCTCTTTCCAAAACACAAGAGGAGGAAAGTTGATCTGTGAGGATCCAGGACAGGATCCAGGATTCCAAGAACTTCTCCAGGGAGTGTCCTTCCACTCCCTCTGAAAAGACTACAAAAATCAAGCTATTCCTCTGTGTCCTGTTTTCAGTGTCCTTGGCACATTCTTCCAGGAGTTTGGAGGATCTCGAGATGCTGAGAACCATAGGCTGGCATTCTACAACAGTATCTCCAAGTGTGGAGATGCACCCCTCCTCTTTGGAGACTGTGGCCATGTTGTTGCACAAATCCTGTCACGGTAGTGCTATTTCTACACCTACCTCACCAATTTTGGTTTCAAGGGCTATTTGGGATGCCTGAATGACTTGCATAATAGAGTTAATGTTGGAGGAGGAGGCAGAGTGGGTACGTAGACTGTCTAGATGTCTTAGGCAGAGGTAGGGCAAACCTGTCTAACTTCGTTCACACCTGTGAGGATGACAAGTGATCTCACCTCATGTCAGCAATTGAGGTGTGGTGTGAGGGTCTTCTTGTCAGATGGGAGTCATGTGCTACAAGTAGCTGGCTCCCATAACCCTTTTGCACTGCAAGGCTCCACACCACCTGCAGGCAGCATGAGTAGTCATCAGAGTGTATGCAGAGTTCAGGGCGCAACCAGGAGCTAGCATGTCCCGTTTCCCAGTGCTGAGGTCAAAGGTGGGTAAAAATGTAGGCGGTCTTATCGCCAAAGTGTCCCTTTAAGGTGAGCAGGTGATTGGTCCATTCCAAGGGCAGGGCCCTAAAAGTACAGAAATAAGCCCAAGTCCATGAGGTTGGGGAAGGTGGAGGCAATAGGCCGTTGCAGATTCCTGGTCTGAGGCAGGCCAAATCTCAAGCTTCCCAGGGCATATACCTCAACTGGGAATAATCACAAATCTCTACCAGGGCCCAAGCCAACACCAGCATTTCTTCCCAGGCACTACAGCAGCCCTGAGGCCCCCTAGTCTAGAGCACGTCCAGGCTCGTAGGGGAACAGGAAAGCAGAAAGGGGCTATATAGGATCCTGTTCTCAACTGGTGGCCAGAGAAGTGCTGTGTCTTCAACCAGTGTCCTCACTTCATGCCAGCTTGTGGGGGGAGAAAAGGTATACGCCCCAGTCTAATGGGCTCCCAGGCCATCTGATGCCTGTACCTGGACCTGATGCATGCGGCACGTCAGCAGTGTGTGCTTCCAACCCCTCCATGGTCAGCACCACACAGTACTCAGAGAGTGTTGCCGCTCTCTGGCAATGCGATTTCACAAAATCAGAGAGTGCCCAGGCATACTTCACCGGGTCACCGTCATCTTAGAGCTACTCCTTGGGAGGCCAGCCAGGGGAGTGTTCTCCTTGTCCCCAGGCACAGCCAGACTCACACATTTCCTTGCTCTCTATGCAACGCAGGTCTCAGGGCTAGCGGCTGCATTTGGATTCACAGAGGCCAGCAGCGGGATGGCGAGTTTGGCCTTCACAGCTGCCTAGAAAGTGTCGACAGTCTTGGACATCCAGGCCAAAGTCCTCAATACTGGCACATATTTATGACAGTATGCCAGTTGGTTATGCTATATGTTAGTGTTTAAGCAAAAAACATAATCAGAATATTAAACTGTTTAGTATACATGGTTAATATAGATGTTGGTGACATGTAGTACACTAAATTGTCACATTTTTAGGTGTGTGAGGTTTCTAGATAGTGTTGGTAATGACATTTGGCGTTTGACATTTTGGACCCCGGCAAGTGTGCACTGGCTGGTAGTACTTTGTTACGGAAAGTAATATAATTTAAGTTGAAAACAAAATGTAAAAGAACATGTCAACGTTACCTTACTCCGTGAATGAATCGTGTAAAATAACTCCTTTGGCCTTTGATTTACCTTTGCAGATTATGTAACAAATAGACATTTTACGGTTAAAAACAGATAAATACACAATAGTGTATTGGGTAGTGCTGTTTGCATTTTAAATTCAACTTAAGTTGTGGTGGGAAAATTCACAAATTTGGCGGAGGTCATATGGCATCCACAAAATGCAGCAATACATAAAATGGTCAAAAATACAGAAAGTAAGAAGAATCCCCGTTTTTCTTGTAACATATTATAAAGCGAAAATTCCTGCCGTGAGACAAATTGTTTTGAAGATGTAATCTATCGCCCACTATCCTCATTTATTTAATAAATAGTCTGCAATTTGTAATGTGTTGTTATCAATTTGTTGGAAAAGAGAACAGTGAGACCACAAGCAAGAAATGCTCTTTCTTACTGGCATGAGAGAGGATATGACGCCAGTACTGAATCACATGTATTTAACTTCTGAAATAATGTGCGATACTAGGAATCATTTTAAAGCTGATAACATGACTGAGGCTAGCGAGTGGAGGATTATCTCAATTGGCTACAATTGCTTTCCTAGGGGATTCAATTTGGATTTAAATGAAATGCTGATGTAAAATATTACTTATCTGTAAACGTATGTGAGCGTTTGTGGCGCCCTTGGCACCATCAAGCCAATCTATTAGTATAAAGTAAATGAAATTGTGAATTGGGTTTAAATAAGTGACAGCAAAGATCAATCATTCAGTAAGTTTTGGAATATAACACGTTTCGTTCCCCAGCCACCTTAAGGGGCGGATTTAAGAGCCCCAAGCGCCTCCCTATGCCACATTAGCGTCATTTTCTTGACGGTAATGTGGCCCAAGAAGGCCAAAATCGCAGCACAGATTTATACTTTTTGTATGCTGCATTTGCGTCATTTTTTTATGCAAAAGTGGCGCAAACTTACAAAATGCAATTATATTTTGTACGTTTGTGCCGCTTTTTGAATCAAAAAATGGCGCAGATACAGCACAAAAAAAATATAAATATGGGTCCAAATTTACAAAGGGGTACAATGCATGCATTGCGCCACTTTGTAACCCTTTGTGATACATTATGCATGTGCCAGGCATAATGTATGCAAAGGGGGTGTTTCCTCCTTAAGAGGGCCGAAAAAATGGAGCAAAGAAATCTGATGGATTTCTTTGTGTCGTTTTTTCCGGCACTTTTAATGCCTGCTCAGAGCAGGCATTAAAAGGAGGCACACCGTTATTCATTATGGGCCTTAATGGGCTTTGCAGTATTAGCATCAACATTTTTTACGCTAATCTTGCAAAGCTCCGAACTGGTGTAAAAGATCCTGACGCTAATTCCCTAACTACTGCATTACTGCCATGTTGCGCCGCACATAGATATCTTAGATATGGCACACACATGGTGGAGTCAGGGGCGCTAAGGAGTGCAGTGCCATTTGTCCTAAATTAACCCCAAGTCTTGTATTTCAAATTAGCAGTTCAAACAGAGTATAGAGATTCATAAAAAAACCGTTCATTATTATACATTCTTCCAATACAGAGTCCAAAATCTTCTCATTGGATGTGTTTGTGTTTTTTATGCTAACACGTGTTTTATCTAACGGGACAATGCACTCTACCACTCCCTCAGGGCTAGAACGAGTGTATATCTTGCTTGTTAATATCTCTTTGCTAATAAATGTCACGCGCACTAAGTGGTACATTCCTTTAAAATGTCAGCAGAGAAAGAGTATTAGCCAGGACAGTCTCAAGGAAGCAATATTCCCCAGCAATCTCCTACTAGTGCACGCGCATGGAAACGGTGGTTGCTGCTTTTTGATTACAGATTTATATTAGTAAAAGGATGACTGCTTGACCTTGGGAACATTGCTACCTTTATACTGTACTGGATACCATTCTTTCTATGGTGACCACTTAATGGGCGTTTTTGATAGATCTATATAACTTTCTGGAACTAAGAACAAATAAATAAATAAGTGAACTCTATTGGTGTGATGTGTATATAGTTATACACGGGGCTCTGTTGTGTTCATAATTGGAGACCTTTTAGTTAACGGGTTATCCTTCTTCCTTGGAACCCTCATAAGTGTACTTGATGCATCCTCATATGTCCATCATAAAATTATGAGAGCTGCGCTTACATTTCCCTTAGTGTTCCACCGCTCATTTCTCACGCTGTGACAAGACCAGATCTCATGAATTGCTCCGAATAAAAATGTGCCTTGGAATGGCCAGTTTGTCAATCTTTGTTTTCCTCTTGAAACTGCGTTATTCGGTATAAGACTCCAGACGAGTAACAACCCCCCTCCAATTCACATTCCCACCTTCGTTACCAACGTGTAATACCAAAAAGAATCTATCAGAGTAAACCTATGTCTAGATTCTTTGAATGCTGTTGAATTTGGAATTAAGAAGAACTGAATGCAAACAGAGGATTTATTCACTACGCAGCCCTCATTATGAGTGAGGTGTTAGAATCCCTATTATTTTCCCACCCCAGAATTACCATAACCGTCGATCTTGATAAGCCAAGGGGTGGGGAAATATTTGAAATTACATGTTTTTATAGAATAACAAATGAAAGCCAGCGTTTCCACACTGATTCCCAAGTTTCATACAGATGTTTCAGTTGCTTTCAACAGCTGAAATCTATGTGTGTAGAACTAAAATGTATAATTCCAGTAGTGTCTGATAACTCTTGTTACTAGACCTGTCAGAATCTATAAGCCATTTGTAATGAGGGCCTTGAGCTTTGGGGCCAGATAGACTACAACTGCCTGGACATTGCCTTCCTCACAAAGACTTGGACAAACACAGCATCTGAATCGGACACCCCATCGCCAACCACAGCGACTACAAACTGCTTTGCAAGGACCGACCTTCCAGACCAGGTGGCGGACTAGCCATCGACTACAAGACATCACTCGCCTATCAATCAACACTCAGGAACACTCCGCCCTCATGAAGCACCTCCACTTCCAAGTGCACGTCACCCCAAAGAACACCATCCATGGAATCCTCATCTACAGACCACTCTGCCCACACCCAGCCTTCAGTGACTCCATCGTCAACCTCATACTCCCCCACACACTTGCCTCCACCAACTACATACTCCTCGGAGACCTCAACTTCCACATCAATGACCACAACGGCCACAACACCTAATCGCTATTCGAGAACCTTGACACAATCGTTCTCAAGCAATTAGTCACCTCACCAGAGATCATCGCCGGACACACACTTGACCCCATCTTTTCCTCCAGCAGCAACGTCACCCTCATTGACTCAACAACGCTACACTGGGCTGACCACTACTGCATCCATTTCTCCATCACCACACCTACAGCTCACCCCTACACTACCTGCCCCCTCCCACAGGAAATGGATCCAGGCCATAGAGGAGCTACTCGTCAACACCCTCAGGACCTCGCCACCCCCACACAGATGCCAACACCTCAGCATGCAACCTCCACCAATGGATTGCCGATTGCGCCAACACCTTCGGTCCACTCCGAATTAGCACTGGGAAATAAATGACTTGGAAAGCCAGCTGGTTCACCCCTGCACTCCAGGAATCGAAGTGCAGTAAATTGGATAAACAATGGAGGGACAGCAAATACCCGAAGGACCTTGCAGCCTTCAAATCTGCCACAAGATCCCAACATGGCCTCATCAGAAATATGAGAAAACCACTCTGCAGGACTGCATCAACGCCACCATGCACAACACAAAATAACTTTTCGCCTTCATCAAGGGATTCACCACAAGCTGAGGCCACTAACATCCCTCCATCCCAGGACCTCTACAACAGACTAGGTGCCTTCTTCCATCAGAAAATCAAAGATAGTTACTAAAGCTTCGGACACCAAAACTCTCTGAACTCACCAACAATGCCCCAACCCGGATCCATCGAACCCTCACTGTCCCTGCACACCTTTACTCCCCTCACGATGGACAAGACTCGCTCCATCACGAGCAGCATCACTCTGGAGCCCCCACCGACCCTTGCCTCACTACATCTTCAACGAGGCCAGTGTCTCCATTGCATCTGAGCTCTGCAAGACTATCAACTGCTCTCTAGAATCGGCCACCTTCCCTAAGGTCTGGAAGCATGCTAAGATCCATCCATTCTTGAAGAAATCCACAGCTGACCCAACAAATCTCAAGAATCACCACCCCATCTTGCAGCTGCCTTTCCAAGCCAAAGTCACCGAAAATGCAATCAACGCTCAGCTCCGCCAACACATTGAGGACAACAACATCCTGGGCATCTCCCGATCAGGATTCAGAACTAATCACAGCACCAAGACTGCCTTGCTCGCTGCCACAGATGACATCCGCTCTCTCCTCGAACACGGCCAAATAGCAGCCCTCATCCTACTAGATCTATCGGCCACCTTCGATACAGTGTCCCACAGCACCCGACTTCACACTGCAGGCATACGCGGCAAGGCCCTTAGGTGGATACACTCCTTCCTGATAGGCAGAAGGCAGAGAGCCAGACTCCCACCACACCTGTCAGAACCTACAGAGATCAGCTGTAAAGTACCCCAAGGATCATTGTTGAGTCCCAAGCTGTTCAACATCTACATGGCCCGCTTGCCCCTATCATCAGGAACTACGGACTGAACATCTCCTATGCTGATAATACCCAGCTGATCATTTACTCTAACTGAAAACTCCACAACATCCGAGAAGAACGTCCAAGATGGGATGGAAGCAGGTGTCACCTCGAGGTAGGAGAGCTGCCTTCAGCTAAACTGTTACAAGACTGAGATCCTCATCCTGGAACCCTCTTCCTAAGCCTGGGGTGACTCCTGGTGGCTCCCTGCTTGGGGGAGCAATGCCGGCTCCTGCAGAATGCAAGGAGCCCGCTAGGTCCACGGGGGCCTTCAGGCACCCGCCACAGCCCTGTCACTCTCTCTCTATAATGGGATGGAAGAGAAAGAGAGAGAGAGAAAGATTGTCATTGCAGTGGTTTCTCCATGCAATGACGTTAAACAGTAAGACTGGCACGATGTTTGGGACTAATGTTATAAGTATGTTTGGATGCAGAGTGGCATAGAGTCTCTTCTGGCCTAATGGTCACGGTCTTGTGCTGTCACTCAGGAGGCTGAAGGTTCAAATCCTAATATTGCTTGGCTGTGTGTTTGTTTATTTACTGGTGTTTTAACTGTTAAACTTTCCTAGTGAAGGAACATTCACATTTCTTTCTAAACACATGCGTGGGTTTGACAGTCATAGGTATGTCTGGAAGCATCATAGTAAGGAGTAACGTATGGCCTAAAGGTTACAGTCACAGACACTCACACTGAAAGTTGCGGATTTCTACTCCAGGTGTGTCCATGGTTGTTTTCCTTCTTTACTTTTTTTTTTATACTTCAAAAGTGTATGGTTCATACCGAAAGGTGATCTCACACTTTTAATTGACTAATACATTTTTCTTCTCAATTTGTTCAGAAGTATAACATTCTAAGTATACCATCCATCAAAGAATAAAAACTCTCTATCTCACTCCCTCTCACTTGCTCTCTCTCTCTCTTTTTCAATCTCTTTCTCCCACTCACACTCCCACTCAGACCCTTATGCACCCACTCACAGACCCACTCAGACCCTCAAGCACCTACTCATAGATCCACTCAGACTCTCCCATAGCCTCTCACAGACCCACTGAAACCCTCATGCACCCACTTACAGACCCTCACAGACACTGATGCACCCACACACAGACCCACTAAGACACTGAGGCACCCACTCTCACACCCAGACAGACACTCTCAAAGCCACTCTCACACCCAGATACACCCTGGCACACCTATTCTGACACCCTGAGAGACAGGTAGCGGCCAACTCCCGCTGAATATGTCCAAAGGCTGTGCACAATGTGGGGTTGGGTGGTTAGGGGGGGTTGACTGCAGGGCCTGGCCACAGGCCAGGCCCTGAAGCCAACCCCTACCGTGCACAGCCAAAGGGCGTGCAAAATGTGGGTTTGAGTGGTTATAGGGGTTGACTGAAGGCCCTGAGACCAATCCCTGCTGTGCACAGACTTTGGCCATGAGCAGCATGGGGTTGGGTGGTTAAAGGGGTTGGCTGCATGGGAAATTCACCTGTTATAGTTAGTTATCTCAAGTAACTATAACTCCTGCCCTAAGGTAACTATAACTTGCACCCTTGCCATGCACTGCTAATTCCCCCACAAATTACGTCACTCATGACATCTTTGATAACATCATTGATAAAGTCACTGTAACATCTGCAGTACAATTATTGATCTTATAACTGTGCATGGTGAGGGCACAAGTTATAGTTACCTGAGATAATTCTAACTATACCAGGTGAATTTCTATAATTTTGTACGTTTAAAATGTGATCCTAACCCTAACGTCCCTGTAACCTTCGTTGTTTTTAAGAGAATTTCTATTTTAAAAAAAAATCTATTTCCTAACTATGATGACCCTGTAACCTTTGGTCTTTTCAGTGAAAATAGATAGATAGTGTCAAAGCCCAGCTCACCTGAGTCCTTGTTCAGTTCTGATGGAGGTTGAAGACAATCCGACCCCACCCTGAAACTGCTTGTTCCAGCACACTAGTTTTTAAAACAGTGCACTAAGAACAGAAGCTCAAGGGAAGGGGGGAAGTGGATAAAATAAAATAAAGAGACAACACCGTTCTTGCGTTTCCACTGTTGAAGTGCTGCACAAATCTGCGGCCCTCTCTGACTTCTGTAGAAACTGGTGCCTAATGAAACATAAACAAAGAACAGATAAGTACATCCTATTCCTAACTGGGTTCCTGACTATCCCTTTATTTATTAGAAATTTTCTTCTAAAAGTACCTCTTGGATCCTGGTCTCTAGTTTCCAGGTTTGGAATGTGTTACTGCTCTGAGATGTGCTTTCTATTACTCTAAAGCTTCTAAAACATTAAACAAATACCGTTATCAGAATTACCAATATCAAACATTCATCTTAATATAACTAAAGCCTAAATTGCCAATAGCAGACTCACTTTTCCCATATTTCCAGAATCTTTTATAAAACAAATACTGTACTTTTATGTCAAAATACAGCATGTAATTTGTGCAAGTCCTTGATTTACTGTTTGCCTTGCTGTTAATGGTTTCCACGGTTCGATTCTTAAAAGTTCCATAAAAAATTTTTTGCTTCACAAAGTTCCGCAAAGTATTCTTGTAACAAAGAGTTTGAATCACAATGTTCGTGGAAGGTATCTTGTTTCAAATTGTCTATACACAAATCCAGAAATTGTTGTCAAAGTTCTTTCAGGTAATAAAAGTTTTGCACTTACTTGTTGCTGGCAAGAGATACTGATCAGTCTAACCTTGTCTTCTTTCTCTTTTGCAGGTTGCTTGTAGGAGAGAGGCTGAGGCAAGGAGGAACCGGAAACCGGAAGAAGGAAGAGCCAGCAGCTGCGCCCATTGAAGCCAATGAAAGTCTGTAGAGAGCAGGAGTGCCAGCGCCGAGGGATCTGTCCTCAGGTAAGCCGGAGGTAGATGAGCACAAGCACTGGGTGAGGCTCGGGGGCTGCCTTTTATAGACAGGGATGGGTGTGGTCCTCACATGCTGCACATGTTCTTGAAAGGTGTGCAGAGCTGGGTGTGGTTTGAAGAGCTGGGTGTGGTCCTCACATGCTGCACATGTTCTTGAAAGGTGTGCAGAGTTTCAGTTATTATGCAAATGAGTTAAATTAACACATGGCCTAGAGAGGAGTGTTTTAAAGAAGCCTTGGTAAAAGCAAGGCCCAATGTGTAAACAAAACAGCACATTAAACAACATACACAGAAGCCTAGGGGGGGGGGGGAGGTGAGATAACAAGAAAGGCTTTCAATAGTAAGTTTAAAAGGGAGCTATTACAGAACCCACTAGTGCAGTGAGAGGGGACATGCTCTTTGCTGTGCACAAACCCTAACAGATAGATAGATAGATAGATAGATAGATAGATAGATAGATAGATAGATAGATAGATAGATAGATAGATAGATAGATAGATCGATAGATAGATAGATAGACAGACACTTCGATGCTGTTGAGTGTTGAACTTTATTTACCAAACGGCAGCAAAACCCTGACGTGGTTCATTGAGGATCGTTTTGATCACAGTTCAGAAAGTGACAATACAAATCTGTATGCATAGTTATCCAGACAGAGGAAACTAAAAAAAAAAAAAAAAAAAAAAGGAGCTGGTCATGACACCCTACATGTATGCTATCTTGGCTTTGGTATAAAATTGAAATCGACCTTGCAATTTTTATTATTGTTGTATACAAATGGGTATAAACACATTAACCTTCTTGTCGTGGTTGCATATAAACACAAAGTTTTTGCAATATCATGGTATTGGCCCTGTGTCTATTACAATGATGAAGAGCCAATATGCAATTGTTCAACAGCCGAGTCTATGTCTGAGTCCTGATACCTCTGGGACATGACAACAAGGGCCAAAAAAGTCCAATTGGACAGCCATCTTAGAATGGTGTCGAATTGAAACATCATAACAAATTGCATTACTGCTGCATATAAATTAGTATGAACTTATTGTTATTGTAAATGGTAGCGTCTGCCTTGTTAACAACACAACAGTAATGACATAAAGATAAAAGTACAGCTCATAGTTACATGTCATTTGGATCTATGTCTGTGACGTAATGTTGCTGATACATGCCAGAGTTCAAGTAAAGTCCAAGTGTGCAGCCTCAATAACACTTCAGTAACAAATGTGCATGCCAACAAGGCATTATTTTACAAATAAGAAAGAGAGAATCCCCATAGTACACATGAACTTATCATACAACAGTAGTGGCCGTAGTTATGGACCATGATTGTTACAATATGCAGCATTAAACTTGTGTTCAACAATCTTAATGGGCTGAAATTAGACCCAAGCTAATGCATAAATACTCACTAGGACGCAATTGTAAAATGCAATTGTAAAGGTCTGCATAAAAACAACACAATAAATAATGTAGTCATTGCCGATGATCAGCAAACTTTGCAGTGGAGCACAACCCAATGGTCATTAAAGAAATGGTCCCAATAATATTTACAAAAGTACTACCCAATTGAATAACATATGTATATGACTAAACATTTGGTGCTGACCAAACAAACAGCCTAAGCATTACAAGATGACACTGTTTCATAGTGCTAAACTAAACTGTAGGTAACTGAACCTGATAAAAAATCTTAGCTCTCACATCAGCTCCTGGTGCAGAAATTACCCTAACCTATCTGTGAAATAAAAAAAAAACATTACAACAGATTAAAACCAGAACGTTTTGTCACTTCAGTCTACAATGTATACCAAAAAGTATTAGAATTAATACTCACTGAATCAATTGCATTTATATGCTTCTTTGTTACCCCAAATTAACTGCAATTTCCACTCCTAATTAGGGACAAGGTGTCAAAGACAATAATGTAACTTGACTCTAATCTGCATAGTTCCAAGGCCCTGCTTTTGCTTCCTAAACTGGGAGGGATTCTTTCAAAAGGGACAGAGTTGGAGTTTAGTGTTATCTTGAGTTGAACTCTTTAAAATGTTTTGACACTGTGTACTGTCTGTTTTTATTTTTGATTGTCCTACTGTGTTCTAAAACATTTTGTTTTTAACTTGATGGATGATACTGCCAATATAAAGCATAAGGACATTTGAGACCATATAGACCGGTGTCTGAACTGCAAGAAAGATTTTTAATGATCTCAAAGTCATGTGATTTATTTGGAATTTGGAACCTTTTCAGGTTCTTACTGTACTTACATGCTTTACAGTTGACACAAATGAAAAAAAACAGTTTGCTACTTTGTGAGTTACCCCTTTCGCTATTACTAAGAACCAAATTTCTACATATATCTCTCAGGGATTTGCTTTTCTAAAATGTTATTTTCAGAAAATTGTCAAAATGCATGGAGACTATGTCACCTGTTATGATGTGTGCCAATGTTTATGCATAATGTGCCTGATCTTATCTTCCTCCTATAAGTGGTGATAAATCTAATAGAATCAGAATCTCCTGTCTTATTGACACCAATAACTAGAAGGTCATCTCTTTTCACCATATCAACTCTCATGTCTGATTTTTTCAAAACTTTGCTTCTGTAGCCTCTTTCCCAAAACCTCTCCAACATGACCTTCTTTTCTGTTTGTAAAGGTACATCACAAACATTCCTTTTGGCAGGTAATAATTCTCCAAGAGGGATATTGTAGATCAAATTACTAGGACAACTACTGGATGTGTGCAAGATACAATTCACTTTGGTTTTCTGGTGGTACAGTATAGTATACAGCTTAGTGCCACAGACCTAGACCCTCAGATCTAAAACCTTCATAGTGTTAGCATCAATATTGCTGGTAAAATTCAAGTTGAGATCATTAGTATTCAATTCTTTCACAAATTCAATAGTTGAGTTTCCAGTTCCTTTCCATATGATGATTAAATTATCTATGCAGAGAACCCAATGCGCTATGGAGTCTGTGTAATTCTTTGACAGCGGCAACCAGCTCTTTTCACCAGCCTATAAACAAGTTGGGTTAGATCAGGGCACAGCAGGTCCCTATCACAGTTGCCTACAGAATTTGCCATTAAAAATTAAGAAGTTGTTAGCAAGACAAAATGTAATCCTGTCTAAAAACCATTTCTGTATTCAAAAGCAATGACAAGGATCTTGATCTAAGGAAATAATGAGATGCCGCTATGCCTGATGCATGTTGTGTGCTGGTGTACAGACTGTGAACATCCATGCTTATGAGAAATATCATCCATTTTCCATTCTACTCCTTCAATCAGCCTCAGAAAGTCACTGCTGTTCCTAACATATGAGCGTAATGAGTACACAAAGGAGGAAAGGAAAAGGTCAATGGGCCTGATTCACATAGGTAAACTTACACTTTGGTGTAAATGCACTCTTTTTTTGTATTCACAAGGTATGAATTAATATTATGCTTATGAAAGCAGAGACTCAGTGGTAGGGGTGTTTAATTCCTCACATAAAAAATAGGACAGGCATATATTTTAATGTACAGAGTTCTCAGGCCCAATATTCTTAGATGTATTTTCCAAAAGGCATCCAATTGGAGATACACTACGCCTCCTAGGGATTTTTTGCATCCTAATGAATTTCAGGAATTAAATACAATATAGTAATTTTATGATTGTTAATCCTAAGTATTGGTATTCTTCTGACTCGAGGAGGCCTTGTTTCCTCCAATCAGAAAGCATATCCCAATATGGCATATTGGCCTGAATGACCTGATTTCTTTGAACTAGTTCATAAGAAGAAACATCTTGGATTTGTCTATTGCTCTTCTTCAATTTATCCTCTTTAGAAAGGACCACTGTGTTGCCACCTTTATCTGACTCACAGCTCACCACATTGTCATTATTTTCTAAGGATGTTAAGGCCTTCCTATGTACTTTAGATGAATTATGGTGACCCTAGTTTTTGACACTTTTTTAATTCAGTTGTTACTCCTTTCTCAAAAACATACAATGCTTCATATGGCATGCAGAGCAAGAACATAGATTTAGGTTTACATTCGCTCAAACAACTTTGAACAACAGGAATATTAATTTCTGCTAAAATGAAAATAGCATCATACCTACTCTAAATATATTTTACACAAACTCTCATGCTAATACCAAAATCAGACAAAACAGCTGATGCTGGAGTCAGTAAGGAGAACTGGAGTTACTGCTACCACTTAGAATGGCAGAGGCATGTGGAAGTTTCCTCTAAATCTGCTTGCACTGGAATTCTTTCAGTACAGGTAAAAAATGTCATAGGAGCATGAAGTGTTGGCGCTGGGTGGACTATGGCAGCGCCCAATTGCTGGATGCTTTGCATGGCACTTTGCTGGCAATGAGCAAACATCTAAAGCAATCCATAAATTCTGGCTTGTCTCAGAGAGATGGCAAGTAACTTAGATTATAAGGTATAATTCTCCTAATACGAAAACATCTTACTGAAAGCCTGACACACTGAAGAACTGCTGGTTATTACTTGTATTATGTTTCTGGAAAAGTCAACTAGGGTGAGTTTTGACACTCATATAAGGCTGGGCATGCAGCTTCTCTCAGTAATTAGTCTCTATGCTCCAATAAGTGTATATACACTCCTAATTCATATAATCCAAATGGATTTAAGCTATCTTGACACAAGCGTCATATGGTCAAATGTTACTGTACATTCGGCAGCCAACACATTTTGCCCTTTTAAAGTGGCATGCAAGCCTAGGACTTTCTCAAGGCTGTAATAACATGAAAGGAAAGCAAAATATATGGTGCTACACTGTGATAAAGACACTGAGGCCCTCATTCTGACCCTGGCGGTCAAAGACCGCCAGGGCGGAGGACCGCGGGAGCACCGCCGACAGGCCGGCGGTGCTCCAATGGGGATTCCGACCGCGGCGGTAAAGCCGCGGTCGGACCGGCAACACTGGCGGGCTCCCGCCAGTGTACCGCCGCCCCATTGAATCCTCCACGGCGGCGCAGCTTGCTGCACCGCCGCGGGGATTCCGACCCCCCCTACCGCCATCCAGATCCCGGCGGTCCGACCGCCGGGATCCGGATGGCGGTAGGGGAGGTCGCGAGGCCCCTGGGGGCCCCTGCAGTGCCCATGCCACTGGCATGGGCATTGCAGGGGCCCCCATAAGAGGGCCCCTACATGTATTTCACTGTCTGCTGCGCAGACAGTGAAATACGCGACGGGTGCAACTGCACCCGTCGCACAGCTTCCACTCCGCCGGCTCGATTCCGAGCCGGCTTCATCGTGGAAGCCTCTTTCCCGCTGGGCTGGCGGGCGGTCTGAAGGCGACTGCCCGCCAGCCCAGCGGGAAAGTCAGAATTACCGCCGCGGTCTTTCGACCGCGGAACGGTAACCTGACGGCGGGACTTTGGCGGGCGGCCTCCGCCGCCCGCCAAGGTCAGAATGACCGCCTGAGTCTGTGACCAGACTCTGCATCTGTGCGCCTTAACAGCATTGTATACTCTTTGTACAGGTGATAAATAAGTGAGAGTGATTTAAGGGATAGAAAGTACAAAAATAATTATTTTTAAAAAGTCTGAATATGTAATCGCTAGTTACATTTTATAGCCATATACTTTTGTTTTTATAATTGTATTCTATTGAAGCAGTCTATTTAAGTGCACTTGCACAAGAACTGATTGCCTTTTTCCTGTTCGGTGTGATGCAACTATGTGAGAAGTTTTGAACTATTGTAAATCACCAAAAGGCAAGAGGGTTGACCTTAAGTGTATAGTACTACCAATCAGAAAGATAGAGTAGATCTTGACATGCAAACATGTTTAGAAGGTTACATCAGTTTTCTGTAAGAAACTGAATAGTATATCTGGAAAAAGATGAGAACAGTCTGGTGGTCAGAAAGGGAGTTAATCCTTTAGTTATCAACCCTATATGAGTCAGCAAGTGGGGTCAAAAAAGCACAACCGGTAAGGGAAGAGTAAAAACTGTAGCGATAAGGTTCTCTGAGGAGGAAACATTAAGGGGCTAGTTAGTAGCAGAGATTATACTCTAAGGGCCATATTTATACTCCGTTTGCGCCGGATTTGCGTCTTTTTTTTTAACGCAAATTCGACGCAAAACAAACTCCATATTTATACTCTGGCGTTAGACGCGTCTAGCGCCAAAGTCCATGGAGTTTGCGTCATTTTTTAGCGTGGACACCTACTTTGCGTTAATGATATGCAAGGTAGGCGTTCCCGTCTAAAAAAGTGACTCAGAGGCATGTGCGCCGTATTTACACTCCCGGGCAAAAATGACGCCCGGGAGTGGGCGGGTCAAAAAAAATGACATCCAGCCACTTTTGCGTCGTTTTTTAGCGCCTGGTCAGGGCAGGCGTTAAGGGACCTGTGGGCTCGGAAGGAGCCCAGAGGTGCCCTCCCGTGCCCCCAGGGACCCCCCCTGTCACCCTTGCCCACCCCAGGAGGACGCCTAAGGATGGAGGGACCCATCCCAGGGAACATAAGGTAAGTTCAGGTAAGTAATTTTTTTTTTTTGTTGTGGCATAGGGGGGCCTGATTTGTGCCCCCCTACATGCCACTATGCCCAATGACCATGCCCAGGGGACAGAAGTCCCCTGGGCATGGCCATTGGGCAAGGGGGCATGACTCCTGTCTTTTCTAAGACAGGAGTCATTTAAATGGGGGTTGGGAGTAAAAAAAAATGGTGCAAATCGGGTTGAGGCGAAAATTTTGCCTCAGCCTGACTTGCCCCATTTTTTGGTGCCCAAGCTCCATATTCCCCTACGCCGGCGCTGCCTGGTGTACGTCATTTTTTTTTACGCACACCAGGCAGCTCCGCTGGCTAACGCCGGCTAACGTCATTGAGTAAATACGGCGCCCGCATGGCGCTTCAGAATGGCATTAGCCGGCGTTAGATTTTTTGACGCACAACTGCGTTGGCGCAGTTGTGCGTCGAAAAGTATAAATATGGCCCTAAGTCCTAAAAAGTAGGTAGTGTTAGCATTAATTCCAAAGGAGGAAAAGGGGTGGTGATGAGGAGAAGGGCAAGATATCCGCATAACAAGCCTGACCTGTAACAGGCACAATTCCCATTTAGTCTCACTGTCTCTGCAGTCCTTCTGAACTTGATCTGTCACCATCTAAAGTGGACACCATTTTAAATCTTAAAAAACTGCGTAGACCTTTGTTAATATTTCTGAAGGGCAACTGAAAATGGTGTAGTAGAAAGAAGCATCATCGTGGCCCGATAAGTCGCAAACGAACAAATCTGGAGAACCTGGTATATTCCAGAAAAAGAGGAACATTAGATTAAGTTAATGGATTTTTCCCAAAATGCAAAGTTTCTTTACTCCAAGTAGGGGCCAAGCATCCAACGGTTGGTCTAATTATTAATAATTAAAAAGGGCTCTTTATAAAGGACTGATTGTAGACGCCATATTATGTTGATCTTATCATTAAATACAAACTGTATTGAAATGGAATGCAATGAGAAACCTATAAAAAGGCATAAATGAAATCAAATTTTTAAGGAAAGCCCGAGATGTATTAGTAAGCGGTAGGGAAAGAAGTCCATATAAGGTGCTCGTTTTTGAAGAGGCCGCAAACAAAGTATTGATACTCGATGTAATATTTGATGAGTTTGTTGGATAGTAAGATATGGTGAAGAATTAATTAGTATCAAAAAAGTTAAATAAGACATACCTGAAACTAATGCTATAATTGGTAATTATGAGTGCAAATTTAGGACTAATCCATTAGAGGTAAAACTTTTTCCTGAAATGAGTTAATGAAAGCATTACTAATTACCAAGCCTATGCAAGTATTTCTAGTGTTTGTAACAAGCGTCCTAAGTTAATGACAGAGGGCACAATATCCAGCATACTCAAAATCGGATAAAAATATTTAGAAGTGCAAATGATTACCATGTCTTCTATTGGTGTTTAGAAAAAAGAAGTACATCTTTACAGTAGTTTGGAGTCCCACCTTTCTAAATATTAAGATTAGTATAAAAAAGGAATGGTCAACATTACTTTTTAGGTCTCTCATAGACAGTGCATGAGCTGTCTTTTTGAAACATTTTATTTACAGTTTAGTGGCCTATACCCCACCCACAGCTTACTATTGGTTAGCTGCAGCACTGCTCTCATTTACTTCTTTTACATTTGTCATGACTTACATGTGCCATGCCCTGTAGTGAATCCTATCTTGTTTTAATGGGAAACAGGAGTTAGCATAGCCTTCTGGTTTGCGGACCTGTGCCCCCGTCACCTCGTGACTTTTACCCTACTTAACTTGCTCTGTTTTAGCACAATCATTTAATTGTATGTTTCCAAGATGGCTGCATTATTTCTAGTTAGTCCAATGTTTAGTTTCACGTTATCAGTGTCACCGCGCTAAGGCGTCAATATCAAGCGACAAAGATAAACAAACTGTAGGTATTCACATTAGGTACTTTCCCTCTTCACGCCTTTGAGGGAATTGTTTACATAAATTGCTGTTCAAGCCTGTCTTGTTTTCTATTGTTTGGGAACAGACCTACATGAGGGGTCCGATGCTGATCTTTATAAATGCACCTCACTTTGACAGATAGTCAGAGGGATTCCGACCAGATGCCATCGCTGCTATCAATGCTGGACGTCGCATTGACGCTGACCCAGTCTTCGTGTCCGTACAGAGTCTGAGCTAGAGACCTCATTCCAAGGTAACGAGGGTTGGGGGGCTCTTCTCATTAACATGGAATTGGCAGATTAGGTTTAACATGCCCAGCTCTCATTTAGGTTAGAGATTAGGTACATCATATTAGGGTATCAGGACATATTTCACATCTCTTGTCACTTCATGTCATTTTTAAGATGGTGGGGGTCTTTGTATTAATGACTCTTGTCTTTACCATTTTGTTTTTTGCATTATTCATTATCCTAATCATTGCAGCCCATGCAATTTATCGTAGTGTTGTTGAATAAAACCTATTGAAAACTTCACTGCATCTCCTTTATTGCCTGTGTTTGATTGAGATACGTTGTTTATGTGAGAAAGGGGTAATCCCCGTTTAACCACAACACTACCAAGATGTCACACTCTTGAGTACATGCTTAAAGTCCTCCACAAATCACCTTTTACTGTTTGGGTTTTTGGTGAGGTGCTGCTTGTGAGCTGGGAGGGTTGGGACGACAGTTGCGACTTGTTGTAGGACTGGCATAGTAGCCTACAAACATAAGTACTGTCATCCTCAAACCAGCAGTCTTGCCTGGAGCAAGAGTCAAACTACGACAGCCCTCTCTTGAGTTTGTCCCTCCCCATGGGGCAAGGACCAAGTACCTGTGTTCTTCCACTCCTCCACCTTTTTTAGGAATTTTTTCTTTTGTTTTCAAGCACTCCATATGAATCCTTGTGTTTACAGGGCCATCCATTACTTGCCCTTCTTAACCCCTGTCCATTTTTGGTCCTCTCCCAAACTGACTTGTTTAATCTTTCTCCACCCACCTTTGTGTCTGTTTCTTCTCCTGCCATCAGCTCCTCCCTAAATCTGGCAAACAGTATGTGCTGTCTCACGGGCAAGTGGCAAACATTCCAGGGTCAGCTATCTTTCTGTGTGTGCTGCAGGTTATACATGTTGCAGAGTCTGCCGTAACCTCGCTGAGTCACGTGTTTTTTCTGTAAGCTACTACACTCTCAAAAAAACGGTCCCTTTAAACTAAATGCTAAAAACACGTTATGACACAGCAGTTGTAAAACTGAAACTCACTAAAATAATGTGAACGAGACAGAAAAATACACAAAGAAGTATCTTTGCAGTTTTTGGGCAGCCATTTTATTTACTTTCTGAGTAATACATAAATTCAGTATATTTTAACTATGTATATGCTATAACTAAAATAAACACATTTAAATGTGCCCAAGTCACAGAAAGATCCTGTGTTACCTCTTGTCCATGAAAGCAGTTCATCCAGCCCAGGTTTCTTCCTTCTAACATTGTAGCACAAACACACATGAAGGGTTGGATCTGCTGCCCTCCTGGGGTCTTTGAATTACAGTCCCATGCCGACGTCAAGACTAGGACAGGACAAAGAACTTTGATACTTGCGTAACACTTTTAGTTTTTAGCTTGTCAAGTTTGGAAACATGACACACTGATATGTGCTGTGCCTGTTTCCCTTTACCCTCAGTTCACCTCCAGGCAGGAGAAAACTGACCTGCACTCGGGCGCTTTCCAAGAATGTTTGCACCGAGCAGGTGCTTCTCTACCTGGCAAGGGGCAGACATTTTAGGGCCAGTGTATCACCATTAAAACCCAAGATGGGTTAGAGCTGCTGCCCCCTTGTGTCTTTGATTATTTTTTAATTTTGATTTTGCTGTTTTTGTATAGCTCGAAACTCGACCCTATGGTATTGGAGCACTTTCCAAGAGTGCATTTCCATTACAAAAGACACGTTCATTTTATTTATTTTGCAGACATGGGGAGATTAAGTGATTTGCATTCCTATGCTGATGTGAAGATTTGGACAGCATGAGAACTTTAAAATACTTGCACAACACGTTTAGTTTTTATCTTTTCTAGGCTGGGTGGAATTGCTTCTCTCAACTCCCTGTAACTAGTGCTTTTTTAATGTCTCTCTTGTTTTTTGATAAGGGACTCCTGCTCTTATGTGTGGATGAATGTTCCCTTTACAGCCATCTTTATTCTACCATAGCTACCAGCAAGCTGAACTGCTCTTCCAGTTTTTCAAGCACATTACCGTCCAGTTATTAATGTACACTCATTCAGGTTCCACTTTTTCAGACCCTGATAAATTTCTTCCCTTCACAGGCATGTTTCTCTGTAATTCTATCTTGGCTTTCTCCATTAAAATGTTTGTGTTTTTGTATCACAGCCTGAGTCATTAAGGGTAATTAAGTACATTGTTTTGCTCAACAGCCTAGTCAACTTCAAGGGACTGAGAAGGGCCTCTTACTGCTTTGCATCTAACTATTTCCTATCCAGCACCCCACCACCACATCCTGCTCCCAATTGCCTTTCGTACAGTGTTAAAAAGATAGCCAGCCACAGTGGCATTCAAACGAAATAGCAGGGGAGCACAGGACTGAGGGCCAGATTTATCCTTTTTGATGCAAAACTGCAGATACACAGTTTTGCGTCAAAATTTTTAGCGCTGGCTAGCATAATTTCTTAACGCCACCCGTGCATCATATTTATACTTTGACGCACAGTGGCGTTAAGAAGAGGTTAGAGTAATTTTTTCTGGCGCTAACCATTGCGCCTTGTTGTAAGGCAAAATGAGGTTAACGCAGGAAAAATAACTCTAATCCAGTTTGCGACATGGAAAAACATCACAAAATGGATATGTGCCATTTTTCACTGCAATAGCGTCAAAAAGAGATGCAAATGCAGCAAACAGTGCTAAGGAGACCCAAAATGGATCCCAGAAGGCAGGAGAGACCCCAGGGAGACCCCACCTAACCAGGAGTATGTCAGGAGGACACAGACAAGACCCAGGGGAGAGACAAGAAGAAGAGGAAGTGTTGCTTCAGCCCAGAGGAGCATGAAATCCTGGTCAGGGAGGTGACGGAGAACCAGCATCAACTATTCATCACCTCTAAATTGCCAATTGGAAGGAGAGAGGCAATTTGGAAACAAACTGTGGCAAGATTAACAGTGTGGCAGAGGTCAGGAGAACTGTCACGGAGTGCAAAAAACTCTGACATGACTGTGAGCGCAGGACAAAAGAGAAAATGGCAAGGAACAGGAAGGAAGCAGTGCAGACCGGAGGTGGGAGTCCAGCACCACAAGAGGACCTGAACGAGATGGAGTAGATGGTTGCAGCAGTCATCCCGGAGGAAATCGTAACTGGTATTGCAGGACAGCGCAGACTACCAGGAAACAATACATATGCTGGGTAAATTGCATGGGGGACAAAAATGCCTAAATGTCATGTGCAAGAAGGGGGAGACAGATACCTACTACAGAATGCATGTCAGCCCTGAAAATCAGGCAGTGGAAAGGGCAAAGGGACACAGCATGGGTGCATGGGGTGTGCAGGGGCATCCAGGGGCACTGCACAACACAACACCAACAACCTTTGCATGGGGGTACACCGCCATGTCAAGGCTGCTGGAAATGCTGAAGCAGACCAGGAGGGTAGGGTAAAATGTAAAACTGGGCTGCTGTCACAGGACAGCTGGTATTGTCAGAATGTAAACTAGAGGACAATGCTCAGTCTCAGGCCATTTGCTCAAGCGGCATTTACCACTGACAACACTTGCCACTACTAACTGTCCTGTGTGTGCTGGTCAATTAGGAAATGGCAGTTAGGAGCCCATGGCACAAACACACTCAAAATGGGGGATCAGTATGACTATGTGATCAATCCCCATCAATCCCTATCCAAGTGCAACTGCTGTCAACTGCTCACGTCCATAGACTCAATAAACATCAGGCACTGTCACATACATTATGAAATACACAGCAGTAATCTCATACCCATGCTGCCCATTCCAGGATCTACCTGTGCCTGTGTCACAATAGCTGCAATGTCACCATGCAACATCTCAGGTGTCATGGTGCCAGGACAACAGCATTGAGGGGGAGGACAGATGTGTGTAGCTAGGCAAACACGCCCACACAGTCTTAAGAGGAAATTAAACTCTGACAGGCCCATCAGTGCAATGCAATGTAGCACACATATGCAAACATCAACATGAGAGACTACCAATGGTGACACCTGTATTGTTTCATGGAAATGCAAAACATGGAAGGGTGCTAGGTCTCAGCACTGTATAGGTGTATGTGAAAAATGATAGACTGGGACAGGGCTATATTGTTATGTGTGTGGCAAGTAGCATCAGCACACCAACAATCATTGCAAGGCCTCACCATGCTAATGGAAGCAAAAGGAGGGTTGATTAGGACAAAAAAGTGGCAAGCCACAATTTGGACAGAACCCACACCTAGAAGATGTGACGCAGACAATTCCCCAAACTGCCCACACTACATGTGACATGAAGGTGGGGGATAGCCCTGAGAGACTGCAAACATTAATGACAGGAACAATGCATGGGAACCAACATGACAATTTACCACCAATAGGAAGTCAGTGAAGTCACATTACAACTACCACAACACAGACACACTAATTGTACAATATCTCATTGCAGACGACGATGGCTCTCCTGTGGATCTGCTTGTCCTGGACTTCCTGGATGACCAGCTGACAACCATCAGCTAGGAAACCCTCCAAGATGTCCTGCGAACCCTCCAGACACCACCTCCAGTTGCAAGGAGGAGCACACATGTAGCAGCCATCCCAGAGGACCCACCCACCATCCCAACAGTACGACCTGCCAGCTCAAACACAGCTGAGGACTCTGATGACACTGGGACCACCTTTAAGAGAACAGTAGTGGGAATACAGTGGGAGCTGGCCAAGGAGGTGCGGGTGGGCATGGAAACTATGGCAGCCAGCCTTGAGGGGATGTGCATTTCTATGATGATGTCCGCAGAACAGTCAGCAGCCATACAAGTCACACAATCCCTACTGCAAGGAGTCCAACAGTGTATGAGGGACCTCGCCACTGCTGTGAGGGAGTTACCACAAAACCTGCCCTCCCAATCTTGCAGCTGCATGCATGATAACAAGCTGGACTCATTCAGGGCAAACAGGGCTGCCTACCACAGGGATGTTGCTGCCATACTCAATAATCAGCAGCTCCTCCTTGCTGCAGTGATGCCATATCTAGTTCCACAGATGGCAGCTGCCAGGAATTTGGAGTCCACATCTCCAACCACTGAAGTGTCTGTTGCCCCCCTTAACCCACCACCACCACCATTAAGGGCAGAGGAGACGACAGACACATCAGAGGATGAAGATGTGAAAAAGATCATATTCACCGTAGGAGTACCCGGTAGCACCAGCCCATGCCACATGGGCACTGATTTTCCTTTGTCCTGTGCTTGACAGCATGCCAGTGTTGCTACAGTTGGTGACATGCATTCTTCACCGACAAACTGCTAACCTTACCACTACGGACTGCAATTGTTTCTCACTACTCAATTGGCAATTCATGATCCTCTGCACTGAATGACACTTCATCTCAGCATGTCCAATGACATGTCCCTCAACCTTGCACTTGTGTTGTGTCACAATAGAATGCTTTACACTAATGGGCTCACAAACCTGGACTATGTAAATATTGCACTAGAGCACTTTAAAATAAACAACACCCACACAACCACTTTGCCTCTGTGTAATGTGACATATCTACTTTGCTGGAGATTTTTGATGCATGTAATATGTCAATGGTCACAGAGTGTCAATACAAGGGTGCAGAAATAATGTCCATCATTTGTGTTTCTTTGTGTTTGTCGCCATAATTGCGCCGGGTATGCCCAGACTTGGGTCCCTGGCTCACTCTGCCACTGGATTCAAGCTAGCCTGGCTGGTGAAGGGTGATACCCAGAAACCGGTCCCAGGATACTTGTTTCTGGTCCAGGGAGGACCTGGCCTGGCAGTTCAGGCTGGACTGTTCCCATGGGGAACAGGGTCAAGACTGATTTGCATATGGCTGCGTCTGAACTGGGGGGGCATGATGAGCAAAAGAATTGATGGATTAAACCCAGATCTGTGACTAGGGGTGAATGTTTGATTGGTTCTGCACTCCATCCATCATTTGTGTTTCTTTGCTTTTGTTGCCAATAGTGTGCCGGGTATGCCCAGACGTGGGTCCGGGCTCACTGTGCCACTGGATTCAAGCTAGCTTGGCTGATGAAGGGTGATACCCAGAAACTTGTCCCAGGATGCTTGTTTCCGGTCCAGGGAGGACCGGGCCTGGCAGTTCGAGCTGGACTTTTCCCATGGTGGGCAAAAGAATTGATGGATTAAACCCAGATCTGTGACTCGGGGTGAATGTCTGATTGGTTCAGCATTCTCTCCATCATTTGTGATCATTTGTGTTTCTTCGCTTTTGACGACATAAGTGCGCCAGGTATACCCAGACATGGGTCCCGGGCTCACTGTGCCACTGGATTCAAGCTAGCCTGGCTGATGAAGGGGGATGCCCAGAAACCAGTCCCAGGATGCTTGTTTCTGGTCCAGGGAGGACCTGGCCTGGGAGTTCAGGCTGGACTGTTCCCATGGGGAACGGGGTCAAGACTGATTTGCATATGGCTGGGTCCGCACTGGGGTGCCATGCTGACCAAAATAATTGATGAATTAAACCCAGATCTGTGAATGGGGATGAATGTTTGATTGGTTTCACATTCTGTCCATCATTTGTGTTTCTTTGCAGAAATAATGTGGGCAATTATTAACGCACAAGGGCCATGACTTCTAATTCTTCTGTGCTGCATTTGCCCAATTTTTGAAGTAAAAGCAGCACAAACTTACAAAATATCATTGTAATTTGTAGGTTTGTGCTGCTTTTGCATTAACAAATGATGCAAATGAAGTGTAATAATAGTATTTTTCTGGCTCAAGGTAGATGACACTCAATGCTGGCCACATCCCATACAAGAAAGCCACTGTGTATGTGACATTTTCTTTAAAACATACATGCCTCACCAACAACGTACAGCAGGAATGGCTGTGTAAGTGTTTGGCCATTAACGTAAGCTTGGAGAACAATTAAAACACATAGGCATTAAATTTATATACTTGACCTCATCAGAAATGGACACTACTCAGTTTAGCAGTGTCCACTTGAACATCAGACTGCAGGCAGACATCCCACAGGGCCCAACATTCCAACACAGGACCCAAACGATGACAGCTTTCACACCTACCTGTCCAATACATGGGAACCATAACCACGTTCAGTGGTGGGTACAATGGATGGCAGATGTAGAGAGATTTAGATTTGTTGTAGCTGCCAATGTGCCAGCTTGGTTGGAAATGAGAATTAACATATCAACAGTGGGATGTGAATGCAGGACGGAATACCTAGGCCAACAGACAATTGCCACTGTATACTCATGCAAAGACCCAGATCCCCAAGCATATGACACATGCCATAAGAAATTACCTAAATCTTTAATAACTATGTACAAAACAGAACTTAAAACTATGTACCCACCTATACTAACCTAATCTATCCTAAATATACATTACCCACTACTGGACCCAACTACCCTATGCTAAGCTTACTTACCACATTTAACAACACACTCTAAATATTTGCCCCCCACCTCCTTAATATGATGAGACACATGTAGGACAACATATACTAACCTACACTGATACCAACTAATACTAAACAAATATATATTTATTATATTTTTTAATTTATATATATATATATATATATATATATATATATATATATATATATATATATATATATATATATGTATATTTTATTAAAATACACAAAAGCCTCAACATTAACCCCACCCACCCAAAAACTAACATGTAATAATATGAAACTCCCCACCTACGTATCCTATCTAAACTACTACCCTGCTCTAACCTATCACTAAACCCACTAAAAAACTGGATAAGAAAAGAGGAGGGAGCGGACGGAATTAGGGGTGAGGGAGGGCAGGAGTTCAGAGGTTTGCCCTCTTCAGAGTTTTCTTAATAGATTTTAGCCTACGGCTATTTCTGTCCACGTCCCGCTAGAGAGTGTCAAGTTTTTTCATGACTTTAAGCATATCCCTCTAGAGCTGGGAAATGGCAGCCATGTCCAAAGCAGCAGATGTGGTGGTCTGTGTTCCAGACGTAGTTGCTCCTGCAGGTGTAATGGTCAGTGGTGCTGAAATGGAAGGTGCAGCAGGTGTGGTGGGTGTTGGTCCCGAGGTTGAGGGTGCAGCAGGTGGGGCTGATGTTATGGTGACCGCTGTGCTACTGGCTGCAGTTGTGGTGGTGGCTCCACCTGTAGTGGCCAATGCCGGTCCCCCTTGGCTGAAAGCCCACCATTCTCCTGTGGCTCTCTTTCTCTGATAGTGTCTTGCCATCCTCCGGAACCCAGACTTGACACCCAAGATGTTTCTGTACCTCACTGCCCGACTCTGGAAATCCCTCACCTCCGCTGAATTCATGTTGGCAGCTGTAAAAATGAGACAGGCAACCATCGATGTCATCATTGTGTGATGCATGTACAAATGATAATCTAACACACTCCCTCAAATTGCACATGCAGTCCAAATCACAGTACAGATGATATATTGTCCCTGACGAATGAAATGACAATGCTGCCTAACCACCAAGTATTTAACAGCACAGCAAAGCGCAACAAGAGGTGGACCAAATAAAGTGATCTGTGCATTGATGTAGTTCAATGTGTCACAATGCAAATGCAGCAAGTACTTCACATGGGCCAGACCGACTAATCCTTATCATCTGAGTAAACTTCAAGGCACCCAAGACCAGTGATTTGTAGATGTAATTGGCAGGATGGTATGCAGTTGCTAATCATAAGAGGTCAGTGTTGTTTGGGACACATGCATGCTTGAATGAGATGACTGTCATCTACACTGTGACCATCACATCTACCTACATATATGTTCTTCTCCTACCCCTGTGCCTCAGGGGGATGGGCATGCAATACATCATCACAACTGTCGAGGACAACCACGCAGCCATGTCCCCTTGTACATGGATTTAGTGAGTGAAACACATGTGAGGGGGGCTGCCACCTAGGAATGAGGTATCCATAGGTCAATCACATCTATATTCATGTTTCTATCTGTGGACAACCATCAACACCTGATCTGCCAGCACAATTCCAAAATCAACCACATCGATGCCAGCACACGTCTGGAATTGACCTGCATGCACACCTATTACATACCACATAAGTGTCACGTAAATGGAGTACAACTTATGGTGCTAGATGCTGAGGGACAGTTACCCATACAGTCCTACATGTACATTACAATACAGGGATATGCAAGTTTGTGTGGAAAACTGTCACTGTCTTGTGAAAATGAGGGTATGACTCGGTGACAATATTCTGACACTGGAGCACTTCCAAAGCAAATGTGGGCCTACATGTGGCTACTAATCATCTTGTTCACATGCTGCTGCCTATTGCGCAGCACAAGACTCCCAAGATATGACTCTCTGCCTGTGAATGTCTAACCCTTGCATGGAACACTATTTCAACATCCAGTCAAGTAATATATCAGATCACGTGCCAGCTCATCATATCTTGCAATGAGTGCAACACACAAGAGTCACTCACAGAACAGCTGCAATTACTACACAGGACAGACATTATCACACTTACTGGATACGTCTAGGTCCTCAAATAGAGCCACTTCCCCGATGGTATAGGGGCCGGTCCACCTATAAGACCTGGAAAGGAAATATATGCTTAATGTCAGATCACTGTACAAACGTGTGGACAACATATCACAGTGTGTAACATTTTACATGAGTGACCTTCTGATCCTGCATGTAGACACTCCAACAGACATACTACTACAAACTTGCATTGACACTGACACTTCAGTGAGTGATAGACACACATATGCACACATGCACTGGGCCTAAGAATCATGTGGTGCTAAACCTGACTACAAACATTTGTGGATAATCCATTTCAGATGGTACTCCAAGTCATGATTTGTAACCGGGTGACAATGTCAATGGCACTTCCCTGATGCACTGCAATACAAGTGACTCAGGTATTGTGGCTTGTGCATCAAGGGACAATGAGTAACTGTGTGATGGACATGTGGGCCAATTTTCAGTCAGCAATTATCATGCATTCAGTGGTCCATAACTGATGTGCACAGTTGTATGTAGGTAACAAATGCCCCATTGGCAGTGTCCCCTAACCTGTATATGCCCCCTGTGCCAACATGTTGGCAGGGATCATGTGTGTGTAATGATGACAATGTAGCGCTAAACATGGATAGCCCACTTTTCTGTCCCAATACAGTGAAATGTGGTATGTTGACAGTGTCTTAGCTGAACATCATTGACAGAATGCATGGGCACAGGTGTTGTCATTGCACCTGAAATGTGTTACTCAAGGCCACATGTACCAAGATCAGGTTTTGTGAGTCACACATTGTGAGACTTACCAACTAGCAATTTTCAAGTCGGATGATCTGAGGTACAACACTGTCAATGAACCTGTTTGGAATTCACAAATAGGGTAGCAAATGACCTACCTCATGAATTTGGATGAAGTAGGTCTCATTTTGCAAACCCCTTGGGAATGGAGGCACTCACAGGGATGCTGGCCTGCTGGGCTCAGCAGACCACCATGTCTGTGACTGCTTTCAAATAGGAATGTATATTTTTGTTTAAATGCAGCCTTATTTCAGCAGGGGTAAACAGAAAGATTTTAAAAAAACAATATTATGACAAAAAAAATTTTTTTGAAGCAGTCGGTGGTCCTTGCGACATCTTCCTGCTCAGAAACAATTTTTGGGCATGCATTCACAAAGCGGAAGAGATCCCATGGGGACCCCTCCCCTTTTGCACATGGGTTAGCACCACCTTGAAATGGATTGTAACTGCAATTGTTTAGTGGCAGCAGACTGTGACTTGCTAATAGGAAAGGAACGCCCCTTCCTAAATGCCACTAACAAACCCTGTTTTGTGATTGGGCAATGTGATAGCAGAATGGCAAAATTGGGTGGGTGCATTTGAGTGAATAATTTTCATGACATACACACAAAAAATCTGTCAACTAGGTCGTTTGTGAGAATTAAAAATAGCTTGGTACATGTGGCCCTAAGTAATAGTCAGACATGACTCAACAAAGCTCAGGACTGCATTGTTAATATGTATAGACATGTGGAATACATCTCAGTACTGGGACACTAAAAGTTTGTTCTACTTGCATTCAACATGGCCACAAACATTGCATACAGCATGTCAAGACATCTGCTACTGTCACTTAGGAGCATTCTACTGTACACATTTGTCAATGTGATACTCACCAACAGGGCCACGGATCACCACACCCAGGTGGTCCAGCAGGTCCGTCCTCGGGCCACCAGGTCAGCCCAGCGATGCTTCAGCTGGTGCTCATTCCTTGTTGTGTTGAAGACATGTTTGAGGTTGCAGAGCACCTTGCCCCAACGCAGCCGCCTTGCCTCTGTGTGATACACCTGTATCAAATGCCCCCCCAACTCCAGCATCATCGGCAGAAAGTGGCACACCAGCCGCACAAAGGCCCCAAGCTCCTCCTCACCCATGCGGGTAAGCCTTGCTCTTCCCGACATGTTAGTGCACAACAATTTAAACAGAAAAAGGAAAGAAGGAAGGAAAATAAATCTGAAAAAGGAAATTTACAACCCAAAATACAACCCCTAAGTAACCCAAATAATCTAACTACCAAACAAACACCCGGCAGTACAAAGACAATCCACAAAACACTAAACTACCCAAAATCAATTAAAGAGGTACAATATACAAACAGAATTCACAAAAATACATAAGAGAGACACCACAATATACAATAAACGCAATCCAGACACGAACAACACCAAGACGCGGTCACACAGTCAAGAAAAAGCATCGACTGTAAAACGAAAGTGAAAGTACACCCACGGTACAATGTCTGTAAAGAGGATATCCCATTACATCACTTCCTGTCCCCTTTGCGGCCTGTTTTCCGTCTTGCGTGTATTTGTTTTTACGCATATGATGTTTACGTGAATATATTCCACGCGTAACCTACATGTGTGGCAAAATACCACGCATTACTTTGAAACTTCTATTTTAATGGATATCCGCATGCGTGGGTGCGCTGGTGAAATTAAAGCTAAGGTGCCATGTATGTTTTGTTAGCGTTTGCATTGTATTTTGACACATTTGCGTACATTTTTTTGACTCAAACTGTGTTTGCCTGATTTTCAATTATTTAACATGCATGCCCCCTCTATCAAGATGGAGATATGATGGTATGGCCTGCAGTGTGTGGTATAGTGGTTGGTCACATGTGGTATTGCATGCAACTGTGGCCCAGATTTATACTAACTTTGTGCCACCTTTACTTCATTTTCTGACGCAAAAGCAGCGCAGACTTTCAAATACAATTGTATTTTCTGAGTTTGTGCCACTTTCACATCAATAAATGATGGCAATGTGGTGCTACCAAGGTATAAATCATGGCCTGTGTGTTTTATGTGTGAACTGTGACAACAATATGTGTGCTTCTGAAGGAACGGCATGCAATACATTTGACGTAATGCTCTTGTATGAAAGGGCTACAAATGAGTATCTACATCAGATGGCAATCAGTGATGTAAAACAGTCATGATATGTGTTTGTAATATGTGTTGACTCATTTGATGTGTGTAGTTGTTTGACTTTGAGGACATTACATTTCCCACAACAAACAAAACACAGGGATGATTGAGAATGGCTGATGAGGGCTGTGTCAGATATGTTACCCCTCATATGTCATTAATTGTTGGCTACGACTTCATGGTGACTTGTGTGTGAACTACCCATATGTCGGCCATTTGTACATGTTTGGTAGGTACAGTATTTGTGACACTGTGGGGTCATTCTGACCTCGGCGGTAAAAGGCGCTTACCGCCGGTCAGAAGACCGCCATAACACCGCCACGGCCGCGGTAAACCGCCACGGTCATTCTGACCCGCAACTTGAAAACCGCCAAAAACCCGACATCCACAAAAGTCCGCCACACCAAAGGTCAGCGAAAAAATGGCGATGACCAAACCTCCACCGTCAAGCCAACAGAAATACGCCCACAGTATCACGACACACAAATCCACGCGGCGGTCTTTCAAACGCGGTATTCCATTGACGGCACACACCGCCGCGCTCAAAATACACACACACATAGAAAACACAGCCACATTGGTCAATTTGAAACACACACACCTGATACACATACTAACACCACTCCCACACACCCAACACAATATAAAACACACACCCACATCACCCACAAACCCCTACGACCCGAAATTATTGACGAAGGCTAGAGAGAGAGCACAGAATAGACAATCCCACAACACAGAGGCATACAACACCATCACCCACACAGAATCCACGCACCAAACACCACACACCACCACACGCACCACACTCATCACCACAAACGCCACCCCACACCTCATCCACACCACCCCATGGCACCCCAAAGACACCCCAGGTTCACTGACGCAGAACTCAGGGTCATGGTGGAGGAAATAGTCCGTGTAGAGCCCTAGCTCTTCGGGGCACAGGTGCAGCACACCACAATTGCCAGGAAGATGGAGCTATGGCAAAGGATAGTGGACAGGGTCAACGCGGTGGGATAGCATCCACGCAATCGGGATGACATAAGGAAGCGCTGGAACGACCTACGGGGGAAGGTGCATTCCATGGTATCAAGGCACAACATTGCGGTGCAGAAGACTGGCGGCGGACCCCCACCTACTCCCCCAGAATTTACAGCATGGGAGGAGGAAGTCTTGCACATCCTGCATCCTGAGGGCAGAGATGTCCATCCCACCCCCAGAAGAGGCCCCCAGCGATGACAGCAGCTCTGTCTCCCTGGACCCAGATAACCAGCCCGGCCCATCGGGGACCTCTGGACAGTCGGTTCCCCACAGACAGCCACAGGCTACAGAAGACCCCACCCCCTCTGGGAACACCAGCACAGCTCCCACCCAGCTGGCCCATGCCTCTGTCTCCAGGACACGTCAATCAGCGGTGTGTCCACCACTACAGGGCACCCAGGTTGACCCACCACCCCAACAACAACAGGGACCTGGGGGCAGTGGTAGTGGGCACACCGTCCAGGGGACAGAGGCCCAGGAACACAGGGGAACTGGGAGGGCTGCTGTGCGACGGGGGGGGGGACAGGCCCAGGGAACCCACTCTCCAAGAGGCCCTCTCCACCATCATGGGAGCATACCACCACTCCCAGGAGACGATGGCGATGGTACTGGCCAGGTTCCAGGAGATCCAGGCACTGCAGGAGGAACGGTACATGGGGTTCAGAGAGGAACTGAGGAACATCGGTTCCGCAATGGGGACCATCGTCGTGGCCCTTAACCAGATAGTCACCACATTGCGGGACCATGTGGCACCCCAAAGGACCCCTGTCACTAGCCCATGCCAGGAAAAGCCTACCACCTCCGTCGGCGCTAGTGGACAGGAGGCCCCCACACAACAACAGGCCACCAGAACCCCACCTCCTGCAGAAGAAGAACCACCCCGCAAGCGGAACCTGAGATCCCACAAGAAGACAGAGTAGGATTGCAAGACCCCCGCCAGCATAAGATACCCCCTGATGTCATCCCACTGTCCCACATTGTCACCCTGTCCAACCTTTAACTGCCCCTGCTCCATCCTTCCACAGGCATATGGAGAATGCACCTGTGAGACTGAGAACTGGACTCTGCCATGGACATTACTCCACCCCCACCCATCACCGTTTTACAATCATGTACCTATGTGTAGCACTTAAAATAAATCACTTATTGCAATTAAAATAACAGGAGTCTGCTTGTATTCTTAACAAATGTATTACACATAACGGTGCAATAATGTCCAGTTACTTTGTGATGACAACATACCAATTTCAATAAGCTTTAGTCCATGGGCAAACAAAGCAGAAGTCACGCAGTGGGTCATACAGCTCTGAAAAGGGAAGGGAAAGTCACAAATCAGTTAACAGGAACTGGGGGGAAACACAGACAGTAGAGACGCATGAGGCCTTAAGTAAATGTAAAATGGCGTGGGTGATTCTTACCTGTGTGCTACTGAAAATATTGTTGTATGACTGTATCCCTGTTGTCCGTGTCGTCCCCGTCGTCTTCCTCCTCTTCACTCTCCACAGGCTCCACAGCTGCTACAACACCACCATCTGGACCATCCTCCTGCAGAAAAGGCACCTGGTGTCGCAAAGCAAGATTGTGAAGCATACAGCAGGCCACGATGATATGGCACACCTTTTTGGTGAGTACATTAGGGATCCACCTGTCATATGCAGGCACCTAAACCTGGCCTTCAGGAGCCCGAAGGTCCTTTCTATGATCCTCCTAGTTCACCCATGGGCCTCATTGTACCGTTCCTCTGCCCTGGTCCGGGGATTCCTCACTGGGGTCAGTAGCCACGACAGGTTGGGGTAACCAGAGTCACCTAATAGCCACACACGGTATCTCTGTAGCTGTTCCATCACATAAGGGATGCTGCTATTTCGCATGACATACGCGTCATGCACTGACCCAGGGAACTTGGCATTTACATGGGAGATGTACTGGTCAGCCAAACAGACCACCTGGACATTCATCGAATGATAACTTTTTCTGTTTCTGTACACCTGCTCACTTTCTTTGGGGGGAATCAAAGCCACATGGGACCAATGATGTTGGGGATATGTCCAAGGGCATAGAAATCACCCTTCACTGTAGCCAAATCGCCCACCTCAGGGAAAATAATGTAGCTCCGCATGTATTTCATCAGGGCAGACAACACTCTGGACAAAACCTTAGAAAACATAGGCTGAGACATCCCAGATGACATGGCCACTGTTGTCTGAAAAGACCCACTTGCCAAAAAATGGAGTACTGACAGAACGTGCACCAGAGGGGCAATCCCTGTGGGTTGGCGGATGGGGGACATCAGGTCTGGCTCCAGCTGGGCACACAGTTCATGTATAGTGGCTCTGTCAAGCCTGTATGTAAGTATGATATGTCGTTCTTCCATTGTCGACAGGTCCACCAGCGGTCGGTACACGGGAGGATTCATCCTTCTCCTCGCAAGTCCCAGCGGATGGTGCCTAGGAAGGACAACATGGAGCACAGAGTCAAGCAACCCACAGGTTCGTTCACACAGCTTGCACAGTACACGAATCGCTATGCATTGAAAGGCTTGTATGAGTGGCAATGCAAGGCCTAGGCCTGTGTGACGCAGTAGAAATTATGCCATGTGGGCCATTGAAATGGCGGCTGCCTGACCTGTGAAGTGTGACAGTGGAATGTGAGGTCAATGCGCTGGCGTGGCACACCGTGGCGGTAGGCGGTCGATGACCGCAGTGCTAAGCCGCATTGGTTAACATTGCACCCTATGGGTTTCAGTAGCCAATGACGATGTGCGCCGGCGGTCGCGGTACGCACCGCGGCGGTACGCACCGCCGCGGGCGTGACCGTCATTTTCTATCTGATTAATCACTCGAGACCTGATCATCCACGGGAGAGGACCTATACTGCAAGTGCTGCTGTGACCTCGGTCTGGGAGATACAATGGCTGCTGCGACTGGGGAAAGGGCCCCTGCCTTCACTTCAGAAGAATTGGAGAAACTTGTTGATGGGATCCTCCCGCAGTATGCGCTACTCTACGGTCCTCCAGACCAACAGGTTAGTACAAAGGGTGCACGTTGAATGGGCTATGCCTGTGTTGAGTGGGGTGGATGTAAGATGGTGGGGAGGTGAGCGAATGAGGAGTGCAACGCACGACAGATGAGAGCATGTGCCACATGGCAAGGTTGGGGAGGGGGGGGGGCACTCACATTGACCAGGCAGAAAAGTGATGATATTTCCTTTCCCACCCTGTACATGTCACATAGGTCAGCGCCCATCAGAAGATCAACATTTGGCGTGCCATCGCCAAGGACGTCCGGGCCCTGGGGGTCCACAACAGACGGGGCACCGACTGCCGAAAGAGGTGGGAGGACATCCGCCGCGGGACCAGAAAGACCGCCGAGTCTCTGCTGGGGATGGCCTCCCAACGTAGGAGGGGTGCCAGCCGCCAATTGACCCCCCTGATGTCCCGGATCCTGGCGGTGGCCTACCCCGATATGGATGGGCGCGTGAGGACATCACAGCAGACACAAGGGGGTGAGTATCAGCACATTCTGCTATTTTTGTGCTCAGTAAAGGTGTCTGGGTGGGGGAGGAGGGCTGTGGCTATCTCTAGGCCAGGACGCATTCTGTAGGCTAGGCCCCTCCGTTAGGCATGGCCCTGTGCCCCCGCCCCCCACCTCTGTAGGGTGCCAAGTACAGCTATCCATGGTCCGGCCTCACCCATGTGTGCATTTGTCGTCCATAGACCTGTAGGCCTAGTCACAATAACTGAGTAGTGTACCCCGATTGCGCGGCCTAGTGCTGGGGGCTTCTGTGTCTGTCCTCTCCGACAACGGTGTTGCCAATGCATGCACTCAACCTGTCTTCATTTCTCCCCCCCCATTCTCTTTGTCTTTCTGTTCATGTGTGCATTAGCATCATCAGGCGGAGGAGAAGTGGCATCGGCACACGAGGGAGCTGCATCTCACATGGCCCCGGAGGGCCATGCAACAGACTCCGAGTACACCAGTGAGACGGAGGGCGAGGGGAGCTCCACAACGGGGACCCGTGGAGACGTCAGCGACACCGACACGTCCTCGGAGGGGAGCTCCCTTGCGGTGGTGGAAACATCCGTGCCCACCGCCACAACAGGTACAGCCGCCACCCAGCGCACCAGCCCCGCCCTCCCAGCAGCCCCTCAGCCTTCGCTCCGTGCCCGCTCGGCCAGGAAGCCGGGCATCTCCTTCGCCCCAGGCACCTCAGACCCTGCCCCAGTTACCCCTGTTGCCCTCAGTGAGGAGGTCATTGACCTCCTCAGGACCATCATTGTTGGGCAGGCTACCCTTTTGAATGCCATCCAGGGTGTAGAAAGTGAGGTGCATCGGAGCAATGCATACCTGGAGGGCATTCATTCGGGTCAGGCTGCCCATCAGCGATCGTTCAACGCTCTGGCCTCAGCACTGACGGCAGCCATTGTCCCTGTCTCCAGCCTCCCTCTTCTAACTCCCTCCACCTAGTCCCAGTCTCCTGTTCCTCTGCCTATCCCATCCACACCATCAGACCAGCCTGCACACACCTCTACACCCAAGGGCAGCTCATCCAGACATAAGCACCACAGATCCCACAAGCATTCACCCAAGCAACATCCAGATGCAGACATGCCAACAGTCACTACCACCTCTGTGTCCCCCACCTCCTCGTCTCCCTCCTCCCTCCCTGTGACGTCTCCACTCACACCTGCATGCACACCACCATCAGCCAGTACTTCCATCCCCAGCACACCCTCCATTACAGTCCGCACACGTGCAGTCACCACCCCCACTGCCATTTACACGTCCCCTGTGTCCTCTCCCAGTGTGTCTGTCACCCCCTCTTCCAAAGCACACAAACGCAGGCAGCCACCCACCCAACAGCCATCCACCTCACGACAGCCTCCGTCACAAGCACCTGCACCCAAAGACAGCACACTTGACTCTCCTACAACCACATCCTCTTCCTCCACTCCCATACCCACTACACCTACCCGTCCCTGTCTTACCAAATTGCTTTTCCTTTCCAACCTTGACTTCGTTCCAACCACTGACCCACCCCCTCCATCTGGTAAGAGTCCAAAAAGCACCTCAGCCACCACCAGCCCTGCATCTACTAGGACCATAGTGCAGGGCTATTGGAGTCCAGCAGCTCCTAGGGCAGGAACATCGGCCAGCAGCAAGGGGACAGCCAGCCCACCCGCTGGGAAGAGGACAAAAAAAACTAAGGGCCGGCGCGACAAGCCTGAGACGGCTGCCACCAAGGACAGTAGCCTTGCCCCGTCACCTGCCACATCATCAAAGGGAGGCAAGGGCCACAGAGCTTCAGCGAAGGAGGGCAAGGGCAGCAGGGCGGAGAAGTCAGGCAGCAGGCGAGCTGACCAGGAGGGCCCCACCAGCCCCATTCCGGGTGTGACGGACGACACCCACGGGCCCAGGACTCCATCACAGGAGGGTCCCTCGACCGCAAGGTCGGATGGCGAGTGAGTGGGAAGTCTTGGCCAGGTCTGGTTCCCTAGAAACACAGGACAAGCACCGCTGAACAGGGGCCCGCCGTGAGAAGCACCGCTGAACAGGGCCCCGCCGTGACAAGAACCGCTGAACAGGGGCCGCCGTGAGAAGCACCGCTGAACAGGGCCCCGCCGTGAGAAGCACCGCTGAACAGGGCCCCGCCGTGACAAGAACCGCTGAACAGGGCCCCGCCGTGAGAAGCACTGCTGAACAGGGGCCGCCGTGACAAGAACCGCTGAACAGGGCCCCGCCGTGAGAAGCACCGCTGAACAGGGCCCCGCCGTGACAAGAACCGCTGAACAGGGCCCCGCCGTGAGAAGCACCGCTGAACAGGGGCCGCCGTGACAAGAACCGCTGAACAGGGCCCGCCGTGAGAAGCAGCACTGAACATAGGCCGCCGTGACAAGAACCGCTGAACAGGGCCCCGCCGTGAGAAGCACCGCTGAACAGGGGCCGCCGTGACAAGAACCGCTGAACAGGGCCCCACTGTGAGAAGCACCGCTGAACAGGGGCCGCCGTGACAAGAACCGCTGAACAGGGCCCGCCGTGAGAAGCACCGCTGAACAGGGCCCCGCCAAGACAAGCACCGCTCCGCTGGGCCCTTCCTGTCAAGCACCGCTCCGCTGGGCACCGCCGTCTCAAGCACGGCTCCGCAGGGCCCTTCCTGTCAAGCACCGCTTCGCTTGGCCCTTCCTGTCAAGCACCGCTCCGCTGGGCCCTTCCTGTCAAGCACCGCTCCGCTGGGCCCTTCCTGTCAAGCACCGCTCCGCTGGGCACCGCCGTCTCAAGCACCGCTCCATTGGGCCCTTCCTGTCAAGCACCGCTCCGTTGGGCCCTTCCTGTCAAGCACTGCTCCGCTGGGCCCTTCCAGTCAAGCACCGCTCCGCTGGGCACCGCCGTCTCAAGCACCGCTCCGCTGGGCCCTTCCTGTCAAGCACCGCTCCGCTGGGCACCGCCGTCTCAAGCACCACTCTGCTGGGCCCTTCCTGTCAAGCACCGCTCCGCTGGGCCCTTCCTGTCAAGCACCACTCTGCTGGGCACCGCTGTCTCAAGCACCGCTCCGCTGGGCCCTTCCTGTCAAGCACCGCTCCGCTGGGCCCTTCCTGTCAAGCACCGCTCCGCTGAGCCCTTCCTGTCAAGCAACGCTCCGCTGGGCACCGCCGTCTCAAGCTCCGCTCTGCTGGGCCCTTCCTGTCAAGCACCGCTCCGCTGGGCCCTTCCTGTCAAGCACCGCTCCGCTGTGCCCTTCCTGTCAAGCACCGCTCCGCTGGGCACCGCCGTCTCAAGCACCGCTCCTCTGGTCCCTTCCTGTCAAGCACCGCTCTACTGGGCCCTTCCTGTCAAGCACCGCTCCGCTGGGCACCGCCGTCTCAAGCACCGCTCCGCTGGGCCCTTCCTGTCAAGCACCACTCCGCTGGGCCCTTTCTGTCAAGCACCGCTCCGCTGGGCCCTTCCTGTCAAGCACCGCTCCGCTGGGCACCGCCGTCTCAAGCACTGCTCCGCTGGGCCCTTCCTGTCAAGCACCGCTCCGCTGGGCACCGCCGTCTCAAGCACCGCTCCGCTGGGCCCTTCCTGTCAAGCACCGCTCCGCTGGGCCCTTCCTGTCAAGCACCGCTCCGCTGGGCACCGCCGTCTCAAGCACCGCTCCGCAGGGCCCTTCCTGTCAAGCACCACTCCGCTGGGCCCTTCCTGTCAAGCACCGCTCCGCTGGTCACCTCTGTCTCAAGCACCGCTCCGCTGGGCCCTTCCTGTCAAGCACCGCTCCGCTGGGCAACGCCGTCTCAAGCACCGCTGGCCCATTGACAGTGCCGGTTCTGTGTCGAGCAGGGCTTCACGAAGCACTTTGGGCACCATGCCTCCTCCATTACCAGTGGAGTCGGTAATCCATCTGATGGACTGTGGCTTGGCACTTCCCAGGATGACACAGTGGGCAACCCTCCCACTGTAGAGACTTGTGAGACTGTGGCTTTGCACTCCCCAGGATGGCACAGTGGGCAACCCACCCACTGTAGAGACTTGAGAGACTGTGGCTTTGCACTCCCCAGGATGGCACAGTGGCCATGGAGGCCCCTCGTGGATCTGGCGTCGTGGACTCATGTGGCTGAGGTGCCCCCCCTTCCCTTCCCCCTGAGGTGCCTGTAGTTTTATCATCTGATGCCCCAGCAGTGTTCTCTCCAATGGTATCTGGTCTCCTGTGTGGGCTTTGCCCATGTGTTTGTGCACATTGGCCCACGGACTATGGTACTTTGACAAAATGTGCAGGACTTATTGCCTATGTATATATTTTTAACTATGTTCATTCTTTATTTTGTATCTTTCATATTGCATATTTCCCATAACTTCAATAGAGCTATATTATACATAAATTTTAAAGATCATTTTAATTATGTCTTTGCATTATTCCGGGGGGTTTGGGGGGTGTCACTCTGACTTGTTGCTCTGCATTGGGGTGTAGGTATTTGGGGTGGGGTGGTGGGTGTATGGCGTATGTGTGTGCCCGTAAGCTTTCCTCCTCCCCCCTCCCCTGTGTCGTAGGTGCAGAACTCACCGTTGTCGTCTGCGCCGGCGTTCGTACTCCTGGTAGATGAGCAGGTAGACAATGGCTGGTAGGATGTTTAATTCGGGTTCCATGCTGTCCTCCTTCCTCGTGGAGTGTGTATCGGTGAGCGTTTTCCCGTTCGTAGTCTGTTTCCGCCGTGTTTTTATCGGCGGGGCTCCCGCCCCGGAAAAGGTGGCGGATTGGTGAGTTGTGATAGGGTGGGCGGTACATTGTCTGCCACCTGCCTGTTGGCGGTGACCGCCGCGCTGCTTGTCTGTCCCGCCGTGGCGGTCGGAGTGTTAAAGTGGCAGGCTGTGTTGGCGGTTCCCGCCAGGGTCAGAATTCCATTTGTTTGACCGCCTGCCTGTTGGCGGGTTGGCCGCCGCTTTATCACCGACCGCCAGGGTTGGAATGACCCCCTGTGCCTTAATTCCACTCATAAAATTGTTATGTACACGTCAGTTTGACTCATGAAAATTACCTATCTTACTATTGTTGCTGTGGTGGACTGCTGCCCTGGCTGCATGTGTTCACATATTTTCAGATGTGCATTCCACAGAAGTGTCCAGTTCAAGTGTATGGGCATGTGTACCCTGTGTCAGTATTGGTCTCCATAGTGTTACGGTTTCATGCGGGTCTAGACAGGAGTCTGTTTGGTCAATCTTTGAGTTCACAGAGTATCTTGCAAGGAAGAAATGTACCAAAGCAGAAAAGCAGCTAAAGGCATAAAAGGGGATAGGGCAGCTATGGTAAGGCAGACCGCTGTGCTACTGGCTGCAGTTGTGGTGGTGACGAGGAGCTTCAGGGAATGGCGGCTTCTAAGCAGTTCCAGGCAGCAGCAAGGCCAGGGCAGAGACACATGGCTGGGCTGCACAAGAGAGGTCACAGGTGTGTGCAACTTCAGTCTCTCACAAGTCCTGGAGGAGAGAATCCAGTGTAAAGGGACAACCGGACCTTTCCCATAGGTAGCAAAGGACAGACGATTACAGGTCTTACCGACTAACAGGCAGTGCATTATGGGACCTGATGTCCATGCAGGCTAATGTAGTTCTTCTATAGCATGCCATAAGAAAAGGGAAGCAAACAGGAGTCGGAATAGGAGTCTGGATGAGTGTTAACGATGATTCCCAGGGTACAGATAGTCCATTTACAGCGCCCCCTAGAGATGGGAGGGCAGAGACTTAACACATGGCAGTGGCAGGAATTATTTCCAGGGATGGACTGCGAAGGGCATGTGTTGTGAACATTGCTTGTCATACCTGGAACACTCATGCTACCAATTTTCAGAAATCATGCACCTCTTGTCACATAAGCTCCTTGCAGAGATAGCAAATGTCACACTTACTAATGTCAGGGATCTGTTCATACATTCCTGTTACCACTGATATTTCACAACCATTGCCTCATGTATGAGGTGCTTATTTACCTTATGATTGGAGATGCCATAGTTGTGTGTCATGTGCTACTGTAGATCAGGTTGGCAACGTGGATGTGTGTCATATGTTGTGGTCCTATGATTTTGTCCTTCATATGTGAAATTCAAAAGATTATTTTTTATTTGTGTGATGTTTGCTGTACAATCATATGCATCACATGTGATGTTGCATCAGAAGTAGTCAGATTTGTCCTTGTGACATGCTCCCTGAGGTAATACTCACATTCCTAAAGAACATGTGATGGAGAAATACGTAACCAGAGCAGGATTGTGTGATAAAGTGAGGTGTTTAATTACATATCCTAACAAGGTGTTTAGAGTGACTATTGGTGAAAAGGGTTTTGAACAATCTGCTGTCTGCAGCACATTCCTGCAGCTGTGTTTGGATGTCCCCCCTCATTTTCCCTGGCACAATCCTCCTCCTCCTCAGGCAGTTCTTGCTCAGGTTCATATAGGGGGATGTTCCTCCTCACACAAATGTTGTGCAGGATGGCACAAGTCAATATGATCTTTCAGACCATTTCTTGGGCATACACTAGGCTGCCTCCTGTGATGTCCAGGCACCTGAATCTGGACTTCAGGATGCCAAAGGTCCTTTCTACAATGGAGCATATCCTCCAATGTGCCTCATTATAGGCACGCTCTGCTGCTGTGCTTGGGTTGTGGAATGGGGTCATGATCCATTGCTGGATCCTGTAACCCTGATCAGCTGAAAAATAAAATAGGAGTAAGTATTTTGTTAGTGCTTGCACCAGGAATGTCATGTAGCATGGCAGTTGATATCTTGTGTTGTCTGTGACTCATATGTGTTTGTGGTATTGTGTGAGTTCCTGGGCTTCTGTGAGTTTTTTTCTGCAGTGGGTTGTTTGACTTGACAAATTGTGTTTCGCTGATTGACCTGGTAACTATGATTTTGTTCCAAACTGCTGGCCAGTATGTATGTACCATGCATTGTGTAGTAAGCAATGCTTTCATTGGAGGGGACATGATACTTCCACACACACAATAGATTCCGATGTGGTAACATGGTTGCACTACATGGCCTGGACATCCCATCCAATTAGACATATGTCATTGCAGATTAAATGCAACAGTGAGGCCCTTTGATTAGGCTTGTTGACAATGCACAACACTTCGCCCTAAGTTGGCAGCACTGAGGTGTTCAGTATTGACAATGCACAATTGTCCCATGTGTGACTTGGTTCTATGCAAACCTTTGTAGTTCCCTCAGCCAGCGGCTCATGTGCAATCAAGCACCTACACTACCAAACGTGCTTTGGGTAACCTGGCTAACTGCCTTGTGGAGTTGGATGTATCTGTGCAGGAAGGGCCATCTCCCTGTACATCTGTTATTTTGATGGACAATTGGCTCTTTCAGTGTGTGCAGCAGTGTGCTGTTTGCATTAGTGGCACATCAATATGTGTTCATAGCACAGTCCACTTCCTTATTGCTACCTGGCAACGGCACCCGATTGCTGTATGATGTTGGGACTTTCTCAGTATTTCTGTCTCACCTACATGTGAGTCTGCATCATCATGCTATGTGTCTCAGGGTGTTTGACCTGCAGCAACAAACATTGCACACCCCTTCCACAGTACATATTGCTTGGGAGGGTGTGGGATTGACGATGTGACCTAATGTAATAGTAAATGGTTCATCTTCCAAGTTGTACTTCCAATGCAGGCCATGTCATTGTCACTGTGTGCTTTGACATTGGTCCCTTGTAGCTCTAGAGTGTCAGCTAATGTTATTGGCAGCTGTTGTTTGTCCATATGTGTGTATCCCATTGTGTTAGGATGTACAACATAACTACCTATGTCACACCTCAGTGTCTTCCTGCCCCTGTGTCAATGTAGTGGTGTATGTATTGTGTGTCCTACAGGATTGCTGTGCTATGTGCATATTGCTAGGTTTATGGACTTACCGACAAAAAGGCCATTGCCATATTGTCCATCCTGGAAGTGCTGATTGATGGTGCTGTGGCAAAAGATGAAGCAATCATGTACACTCCCAGGTGACTTGGCCAAGATGTTGGTAAGCAATCCCTGGTGGTAAACTATCGCCTGCACATTTATGGAGTGGGTGTGCTTTCTGTTCCAGTATAGATGCTCTGTTGCTGCAGGTGGTACGATCCGGACATGGGTGCAGTCAATTGCACCAAGCACATGCGGGAAGCCATGTATTTGATAAAACCCTTGTTTGATATCCTGCTGCTTCTGCTGGGTGTTGGGGAAGCGGATGTGGCAGGTGTGAGAGAGATGATGGCATCTAGGACCTTGGGAAGGAAGGTGGAGAATGAGGGCTGTGATATCACAGCGACCAGGGCACCCGTTGTTTGGAAGGAGCCACTTGCCAACATGTGCAGGACAGCTAGCAGCTTGCTCACCAGTGGTATATTGTGTGGTGTCTGCAGGCTGTCTGTTATATGTGGCGGAATTTGGTGCATCAGCTGCTGGATGGCTTGCCAGTTGAATCTATATCTCCAGATGATGTCCTGTTCCCTGAGGCCCTGGAGGGTTGTCCTGGTCCTGAAGACCCTCTCCTGTCTTCTGCGTTGCCTTCGTGGCCACGTTGGGGTGGCTGCTACTGTTGGTCCTGCGTTCTGCGTCGTCTAGCATGCTGCATCAGTAGCACCTCCATGTTGTCCTTATTGAGCAATGATGTTGCTTGTGTGTGTTTTCCTTAAGTAATGGTATGTTTGTCTCATTTTAACACCTGCCCCAACCCAGGCTTTAAAATTTGGCGCAAATCGGGCTTAGCGTCATTTTTTGGGTCCACCTCCCACCCGTGCATCATTTTTGCCCTGTTGGAATAAATATGGCGCTAAGGGGTTTGAATAATGTTTTGGACAGGAACGCCTACTTTGTATCTCATTGACGCAAGGCGGTTTCACGCATCCTTAAAATGAGGCAAACTCCACATTTTTGACGTTAGATGTGTCTAGCGTCAACATATGGATATGGAGTTAAGTTTGCACAGGATTTGCATAAAAAAAAATGACACAAATCCAGCACAAACAGAGTATAAATATGGGCCTGAGTGCTTTCTTGAAATAGGGAAATAAACTTGCAGGGCATTGACATAACAGCAGAAATGCAGATAAAGCCAGGAATAAACTCAGTGATTATTGAATTAACATTTCTTTTTACTGTCACTGAATCGTTTACATTTCCCAGAAGGTGAAATCACCCTGGGGTAAAAAAGGATTGCTTCTCACTGCCCATGCCTTGATTTATAACCCAGGAACCCAGGAACCAAGGGTTGCACAGCAACGCATTTCACTTTTATTGAATTGTACTTAATATCTTTTCAGAGGTGTTTGCTGGTGCTACAGGAGGCTTTTGATAGCTGTTTAAAAAACCCTCTACAATTTCTATTTCCATGTTTGAGGTGGTGCTGTATTAATAATTTGAAAACAACACCCCTGCATGATTTCAGCTATCAATGAGGGTTCACACAGCCTGCAGAGTGCCGCGTGGGGGACGTGGCAGGATGGAAGAGAAGATATCCAGGTGAGACATGATGAGTTTTCAAACTGAAAACAGGCATTTCAAAAGTTAATAAGCCTCATCTATGTGAGAACTATTAGCTTCCCCAATGTTTTTCAGCCATGTTGCAGAGCATCATAGCTAAAAAATATAGTAAAATAATCTTATACACGCCTTTTACCTTCCAGCATCATAGCGTTTTTTTATTAATAAATTTGATACCATTTTTGTAATAACTTTTAGTCATGCTGCACAGCTGCTCTAAAAATGGCTAAAACATGTTGGCAAAAGCCAATAGCTCTCGCATAAATAAAATCTATTGGCTTTCCCATGCTTGTTCCACTTGTGGTGACTTAACACTGACAGTGGTTATGAGCATAAGAATAGAATATACAAGACAATACAACAGTATATAAATGTCTCATAGCATCTAGTGGTATAATTTTAGAGGGTCAATTTCTGTTAACTCCCTCATTGATTTTTTTGCTGTTTGTCAATCAAGTAGTATTCTTTGTGTGCCTTTCAGAAGTTCACTTCTGTTGAGTTGTTCGACTTCCTGCACAGCCCGAGTCAGGGTTGCTTGGTTGTAACCTCTGTTGATTAGTCTGTTGATGATTTCTTTTGATTATACCTTGTAATCTTTATGTATTCTACAGTTTTCCTCGTGCTCGATGGAACTCTCCTTTGGGAATGTTAGAAATTGTAGTTTTAGGCTGGCAACTTGCAGCATGTAGAATTGAGCTGGATGCGTAGTTTTTCTGTGTATTTTACTGTGAAGTTGATTGTTTCCTATGTACAGAGTTAACTCTAGATAATGGATTTCCCTTTTGGAAATTCAGTAATACCTCATTTGCTATTGGATAGTTCTTTGATGTAGTCTTTCACTGAAGTAAGTGATCCCTGCAAGATTAATAATACTTCATCTATGTAGCGACCCCAAAAGATGGCCTTGATATCCAGGTTTTCAAACCTCTCAATCCACAGCCTAATATTTTTCGACTTCCTCCAATACTTTGCAGGCACATGGTGTTGCAAATTTGGCTGTCATCACAGTTCCTTGTTGTTCTAGATAGATCTTATTCTTAAATGTGGAAAAATTATTGGTTAGGCAAAATCCAACATCTCAACTATCATTTGGTTTCTTTCCAGCATATGTACCGACTATGCAACTATTGCTTTAGTTATTGCTTCTAACCCATACTTGGGCTTAATGGAAGTATATAAATGTACATCAATGGTTGCCAAGATGTAATCTGGTTGCAAATCGAGCTTGTCTGATTTCTTCAGGACATCTTTTATGTCCGGGATGTACAATGGAAGGTTCTTCCTGAATTGTTGTGGTTTGCTACTGATGTATTTCCCTATTCACATATATATTGAATCAATAACTGAAAAAAAAAGTCTACCTTTGGATGGGAAGTCTGGTTTGTGCACCTTCAGAAGTATATACATGGTTGGGTTTTCACATTATTATTGAGTGCTGCATAAATACTTTGCACATTGGGCCAGATTAACAAGAAAGTGGCACATCAGCTTTGGTGTGGCTCTTTTTTTGCACCCCCTGCACTCCCCTTAACAATACGGTGCATCATGGTGCATGTTGGGACAATATCATTATAATTTATGACAGTATTGTGGTACTTTGCAGGATTAGCGCTGTAAATTGTGGCGCTAATCCTACAAAGTAAAAGGAGGCTAATTAAAGGTAATGGGCGCGTCATTTTAACTCCAGCCTACGGCAGACGTTAAAAATTACGCTAAAAATGGTGCAGTGAAATGTACATTTTTACAGGACCATTTTTATGGGCCTTCCAGTGTGGGAAACCCCCTCCTTATGTTGCGCTAAGAGGCGCTAGGGCCTTGTAACTTTGTCCCATTGTCTCTAACGTAAGCCTGACTGCTTTTTGTGCCAAGCCACCCAGGGTTAAGCGCAGGTCAATTTAGTGACTTTTTGGGGTTCATCCTCCCCGGGGATTGTGGCTGTTGCTTGATGAGGGCTAGCTCCCAGTCTACTAACAACCCAATTTTTTATATTTATTTACTGCAGAAGAATGAAAGGATGACCTGACATAATATAGGGTGTTAACAAGTGATTTTCAAGTTTCCCTCTGTTCTCTTCAAGTGGATACACTAATGCCAAAGATGTGTTATCAATGATAACAATATCATACTCTGCCTCGAACTAGGACTGTCTATACGTTTCATGTTCCCATACTCAGATGGAAACATTGCTTATCAGAATATTTCCTTTTTTAACAAAGTAGGGAAACATTGTTCCATGCATTTTCAATGCACTTGTAACTCTATTCATTATTGGTATGGAATAATGCTTCCTTGATCATCCATTGATGTAAGAAGACTTCTCCTTTATGTCTTGTATTAATGTACATTTTGAACCACTGGCTCTCTCCTTTTGCCCAATGTTTCCCAAACAAAAGATGGGTATTTTCAGCTAAGTTAAATGCAGTTGGAAATTTCCAGGTGTTTTTCTCTCTAACGTTCTTGCTAGAAAATGTGATTTCTTGATTAGGGCCTTTAGGAAATCAAGACTTTCACACACCCCTTATAAAAAGACCAGCTGTTAACATTAGGGACAAAATTAGAAACCACTGTAAATAAAAATGTTTTCATGGCTATGAACCCTGAGGAAACTACTGGTCAATTTTTACCTATAAACTCAAAGAGCAGATTTTAAACAATACTCTTAAGTCAAAAGTGCTGCTCTATGAAAATGCCTCCTACATAATTAGGTTGGACATTGGCAGAATGAACTGAGGAAAAGAATGGACAAGTTAAAACATTGAGGGGCATATATTCAAATGAAATTCTCAGGCTCTTTGAGAGTAATGTGGAGCAATGAGGTGTTTCAGACAGGGAGTGGAGGATGATGAAATAATTAGCAAAAGGAAGGCACTGTCATACAATGAAGAAAGAGGTTAAATCTGCAAGCAGAAAGGAGAGAAGGGAGATATCAAAAAACGTTATTATAGGTTGAGCTAATAAAGTCACCCTTGTGATATGTCCCGAATTGGCATGAGTGTACTGCCACAGCGTAAGAGGAGGCTTCATAAGGGGGAGCACTGGGAATGTTAGTAGCACTGGGTGGGGAGCATATGGAAAAAAAGAGGAAAAAAGAGATCCTAGTCACACATTTAAATCAAAAGTGTGATGATAGCCTAGCAGCAAACACCCACTTTGGAATAAACCTAACCCAGAAAAAGCAAGAAGTGGGTGGAAGTGGAAGGAGACTCAAAAGTTTAATAGAGTGATGGGGACGTAAATTGAGTTTGTAACCTGGAATTTAAAGGGCTGCAAACTAGGAAAAACAAAATGTTAATGTACAATGCTTGTGGAACACCACACATTTTAATACTACAGGAAACACATTTTACAAAGAGCAGATTGTAGGGCATTATTTAAGAAGTGTAGCTGGACCCAAGATGCTCTCGCTTCTGACTAGATGGACATCAAAATAGGGGCTGCAATAATTGTTAGGAAAAATGCTGGTGTCAGGGTGATTGACCACAAAACTGATAGGTCAGGAAGATGGATTATCGCCACACTTGGAATTTGCCACATAATAATCACATGTGTAGGCTTCTATTGTTCCAATCATGATGACTCCTTATATCAATTGGAATTAATCTTAATTAGTACACCTCCTCTTATATAATCGGAGGAAGTTTTACTGCAATTTTAGATAATTATACCGGCTAGATCATCCAAAAGTACATATATTATGACTAAAAATAAGTCTCATAAAACAAAAGATATGATGAACGATCTAGGATTATAAAGTATTTGGCGGCTGAGCTTGAGGGACCAGAGAGGCTACACCCTTTTCAGTGAAAATATGGGCACCATCCAAGGCTAGATTATTTCCTGCTATGGAACAGTCTGGCACAAGTGAACAGGGAGATAACGCACCTCCTGGCACACATCTCTGACCATGCAGCAGTCAGTTTAAAATTGGACCTATCAGAAAATAGGACACAAATTAAATGGACACAGAATAGAAGGTTGCTAAAAGATAAAGGAAACATACAAGAGACAATTGAGTATAGCAATGACATTTTTAGCTTTAACAATGATACAGCCTTTTGCAAAGTGTTGTGGGATTCTTACACGGCTTATTTTAGTGACATATAAGTAAAGCATCATGTAGAAATGTAAAGGAGGGACTTGGGGAGTGTAGAAGGTTAGAGAATGCCAACTGCACAAAATGAAGTTGAAGTACAATGACTACATCCAACAGACAACGTAAACTTGATTAAAGCAAAAAAAGACTTAGAAGATGCTTAGAAAGAGCTTAAACCCTATGTGGGAAAACAACTGCTAAGGTGTTGGGAAGTTGCAAGATGCAAAATTCTGAAAATGGGAACAATTGTGGGGCATTGCTGACTTCGTAAATAAGAACAGATGAGTCCAGAAAAGTTATAAAAGTGTTAGAAATGGTGAAAACCCCATATAACAGTATGAAGCAATTTTAATTCAAATAATTAAATCAAACAAAGGGAAAGCAGCAGGCCCCAAAGTGATTCCAGAAAAATTATATACAATTCTCCCAGAGTAATTAGTTTCAATATGGAAGGTTTTGTTTAATTCAGTCTTACACACTCGTGGGGTACCTCCTCTCATGGAACAAAGCAATAATAACTTTAGCTTTAAAAGTCAAATGAAGACCCTCAGTTGGATATCATTATTAACTGTACACTATAAGGTGTTTATGGGTATTCTTGCAAAACACATTATGAATGTAATTCTTTCAGGCTGCATCAACATGGCTGAAATATGTGAAGTTCCAATAGCAACTTTAAATGCAGCCAAATCATTTGATAGGGTCAAGTGGGCATACCTGTGGAAGGTTTTGGCAATGCTTAGTTTTGGTACATTTCTGATCAATGTCATCAAAGCCTTATACAATGCTCCCCCGGCCAGAATTGCATTAGATCGGGGATTATCAAGTAAACTTGGTATTATGGAAGGGAATAGACAAGGCTGACTGCTTCCCCCTATTATCTTTTAAATTATACATAGAACCTTTTGCCCAAATGACTTATTCAGAGACCAGTATAACTCCTTTTGTGTCCTTGTGGCTAATATGAAAGGTAGCTTTATATGTCAACGATATAATAATATATACAACTGAGTCATTCAATTTAAGATGAAAATAAATAGGCTGGCCAATGAATTTGATGTTCTGCCAGGTTAACAGATCAATAGAAAGAAAACAGAGATAATAGGCTAGAATAGTAGAGATAAATTCCAAAGTTATTTAAAAAAAATCAGGTATCTGTGAGTACAAACTACCCAAAAACTGAAACAGTTAAAGAAAATGAATTTAGAGAATGCCAGTAAGGATATGCAGGCCCTGTTGAGGAGATGAAAAGATCTGCTGTTAGAAATTGACGGTCAAGTAAATTTAATTAAAAAGGTGATTTTACAGAAATGAACCTTTTTATTTAATAGTATTCCACTTTTATTTTCCAAAGCTACTAGAGCTAAAATGCATGGCATGGTCAGTAGTTTGATCTGGGCCGCCAATGGTGCACAACTCTCTTGGAAAAGACTAAAGAGGAAGCTCAGAAAAGAAGGGCTTGGCTTTACCTGATTTCCAGGTATATGTTCCATAAATGTTTCATTTGAAAAACAGTAGGATCTTGCTGACACAATCAGATACATCACCAAGCAGAATTGTTAATGGTGCAATTCCAAAGGACTTAGACAAAGATATAGGTGATGATTATCCAACAGGCTGGCAGTGCATACCGCCCCATTTTGACCGTGACGCATTTGCCGCTGGCAACCTGCCACAACACCACTCATACCACCATGGCGGTATGAACCGCCAGGCCAGAGATATTCATCTCCGACCCAGCGGTCCCCAGAGAACGCCAGCAATATTGTGACCCGGCCTACCGCTATGTTTTCCGCAGCAGTAGCCCCACCATGAAAATCATGGCAGTAGGGCTACCGGTAACAAGGAATTCCTTCCCTGTCACCGGTGGGCGGGTCCCTTACCCCCACAGCAAGCACCTGACCCCCTCCCCCCATAAAAACACAAGCCCTCCTAACCCCAATCCATACACTAACACCCCATCCCCTCATACCCGCACACACCCGCAGACACACACTCACAACACCCATTCATGCACCCGCATACAGGCACACACCACACAACTGCCCCCACCCCTACACCAATACACCCATTCACTCATACATCCTAACAAACATTCATACACTCATCAATACAGACATCCAAACACTCACTCAGGCACGCACACACAACACCACCTACCTCTAAACCCCCTTCCCTGTCGATCAATCACCTTACCTGGTGGTTTTCTGGGAGGGAACGGGGTCCATGGCACTTGCTCCGCCACCAGCGCCCTGTCACCACAACATCGCAGCGCCTATTACTAAGTCGTAATAGGCGTGTCGGTGTTGTGTTGATGTGGCGGTGCCAGCGGAGCAACCTCCACTGCACATCAACTGCCAGTATGGCTGCTGGCGGCTCTCCTCCCAATTTATGGAGGAGAGCCACCAGCAGCCATAATATGGCAGTCTGTTGACCGCCATCACTGGTGGTCTTGTGGCTGGTGGAGCTTCGGCAGTCTACATTGCAGACCGCCGAAGTCATAATGATCACCATATTCTTGTACAAATTTAGGGCACCTAAACCCTTCAAAAAGTTTCCTTTGAAAACTTTAAGAACCATGTTACAAGTCTGGCACTCCATGAGGAAAGTATTGGGGATTAATTATAACCTAGCGGTACCAGTATGGGATTCACCTGGGACACCATTCTGCTTAATGGATAAACTTAGTTTACCACTAAAAGATGCAGGTTTCGGAAGTTAGGGAGACGTAAGAGACAGACTAAGGACCTGATTACAACTTTGGAGGATGGTGCTAATCCGTCTCAAATGTGGTGGATATATCACCTACCGTAATACGAGTCCATTATCTCCTATGGAACTCGTAATACGGTGGGCAGAATATCCGTCACATTTGGGACGGATTAAAACCGTCCTCCAAAGTTATAATCAGGCCCTAAATCTTATAAGCTGGGAGGCCATTTCCATGATTACACCAGGGAAGCTGTCACTTTTTAACTACTATCAATATCACTCATGGCGGTCAAGCCAAGTTTGGACACTGGAAGATAACTGGCATTATGAAGAGATGATACAAGATGCCATAAAGTTAAAATGTGAGGTATCTCTTTGGTACTGGGAACTCCTCAATGCAGAGGATGTGTAGCAAATGCAACCACATGCAAGATGGGAAAAATGCTTTCCAGTGCCTGATCTAGAAGACTTATGTCAAGTGTCTTTGAATTTGCCCTAAAGAGGAATCACTTTTTCAACCTTCACAGGATATACTGTACCCCATAGAGGTTAGCCAAATTCTTCAACAAAGTATCCTGATGTAAAAGGTGTGGTTTAGAAAAGACAAACCATCCACATATGTTTGCATCCTGTCCAGCTTTGGGTAACTTTTAGAAGAAAGAGTATGGAAAGCTATAAAAATGGGTTGGAATGCAGAATAAAGGTAAGACAAATCTTAATCTTTGTATGGAAAACACCCTGAGATTCACACGATCTTGAGCACTGCACAGAAGATCCTGCTGTTTTATTTAATCTTATCAGCCAGAGCAGAAATCTGCAGAAAGTGGATTTCTTCAGACAGCGCCCGTCCCAGACTGGCTTACCTCAGCAACTTATAGAAGCAAAAATGATATGGAATGTGATGTAGAGTCCTGTCAGAAATTGTATTATTGCTTTGCAAATTGGCAAAGGAGTCTAGGTGTACAATGATTACACCAAATGAGAGCTGAGTAAATCACAGTAAAGGGATTTATCGGCAATACCATAATTTTAGCAGCCTGGTGGCCATCCCCTCTCAAAAGAGAACATGTGCTAACGAAAGCTGATGGTGGTGAGGACAAAAAAAAGAATTGTGCAATGTGTTGACTTTTTCTTACTGTAATGTCATGAGCTATGAATCTTTGCCATGATATCAGTTGAAATAAATATTGGGTCCTAAATACAGTTACAGAAGTACTGCCCCAGTAACGTGAATAATAGTCCATTTACAGTGAATAGGACAATCGTTTAGTAAACAATATGTAGTACACAAAACTTATGCCAGATGATATATCTGTACACAATAGTATTACATACAATCTACACAACCAGTTAAAAGGATTACTCACCATTTATATGGCTGTCTGTGCAGTAAGAGAAACACCATTACCACACCCCTAAGACTGGCATTTTGAGACCATTGCCACTTTGTTTACCCTCCAAAGATCAGTTTCTAACTTCTGCCCGAGCCTATCTTGAAGGATTATGGTCTTCTTCAGTACATACCATCCATATTGAATTTGTAGGAGTCATTAGCCAGGGTAAATGACATTTCCATTCCCATAACCACAGTATATAAGAAGTGAGCTTTGTCTTCATACCTGAGGTGGTGTGGGTTAAGATGCCATAAAATTACTTCCAAGAACTCACCTTTATCCTTTGCATGTTAGCTTGGAACAAGGCATGTGTTATGAAGCCCACAGAAGATAGTTAGAGAAAAATGTCACTTTTATCATAAAAGTTACAAAACGGGCTTGGGTCAATTGTCAATTATCCTGTTGCATGTCTTCTGATCATGTTGCTGCGGCCTCCAAATTTCTCTTATTCTTTTTTGTTTTCATATTACACCTGTTTTAGCACCCCCAGACAACAATTTGCTATTACCCCTACATCTTCACGGATCATATCATCCCACACAGAGAGGCCTGCTCCTTCAGTTGCCAAAATTCCTTCAAGACGGCCAGTGAAACCTCTTTTTTTCATTCTGTGGCCCCTCGGACACAGCACAGCCAGTGTAGGAAGAGTACTGATGTACTTCTGTAGTAGTAACAACCTGGGACATAGGCCACATGAGAATGCCTGGGCCTTCCACTGGGGCTGGAGACATGTGCCTTTTGCCCCTACCACTTGAAGGGATAAGCATCTGGGCTTCCACAATGTGAAGGGAAAGCCCTACACTAGCAGATAGAGTATCTCTTTTGTAGTTTCTGGGATGGACCAGTTCATGGGTTTTTACAAGGATATTTAAATAATCACTTTTCACAGTTAGGATTTTCTTGGTCCTGTAGCCCCACAGAGCATTAGGGGAACCTGCTGAGAATAAGAAGGAGGCTGTACACATGTGGCAACTTCAGATTATGATGCTCCTTATTGAGTCAGTGCCAATGCCAGCTGCTGCTCTGTGCATTTGATGGCTCACTTCAGTCATTAGAAAGAGCTTCCTGATTCTCAAATTTATGATGTACATTGCTTGTTGATTTCTTCACAGGTCCTTGGCACTGGTACTTCCTCCTTCTTAGCACAATTGAGGTGTAAGAGCTGAGACTTTTCCTCCTTCCCAGCCCTTGCCAGTTGCTTCTTCTTGCAGTAGAACCCCACAGTCCTCAGGGAGTCCCTTCCTTCACTCCCAAGCACTCAAGGCCTTCCACTACTTGCAGCCTGTCTATGTTTACGGGAGAAGCCTGTGGTACCCACTCCAAGGACCACCTCAACCAGGACCAGTCCACAGATGTAAAATTAATTCCCCCTTCCTTTGGGACCTCACCAGGTCCACCATCTACCATTCTGGAGAGGAAAAGAGAACTAGTTTCATAAACTCTGGAGGCAGGATACAAAAAAGTCTAAGAATTACAAATCCAGAGCTCTTCCTCTCCAGACAGGGGGTCCTCTACAGTGTGGGTCCATTGTTCTTCTGTTGCTCCTCTTCTTCATAGCTGTTTTGCTCTCTGCAAGGGTTTAAAAGTGGATAGTTCCAAAGGTGTGAGTCCCTACTGAATTCAGCAATGCCATATCACTCCTCCGTCCCTGACTTTTCCCGAGAGCAACCCTATGGCTAGTCAATATTCATGCAAACAATTGCGGAAAGTATCATAATCACTTAAAGAGACAGTGGATCAGAAGCCTCTCAATGAACCCAGCTCTGGCCACCCAGGTCTGCTTTCTTGCCTCCAATCTTCAATGAGACCCATCTCTTTGATAATGGAAGCCAAAGTCTGGCTACATTTCCCTTATCCACAGTGAGAGCACCATTCACCATGTTTGTCAAAGAAATGCAGTTGATTACTTTATCGATATTCCACCCCTGCCCGTTCCTCTAACAGACGCCCAATCTCTCTGAATTGGTCCATTATTCAGGGGCAACTTTTAACTGCCAGAAGTCAGCAGACAAGTTGAATTGTGCATAGCGCATCCACTGAGCATGCTCACCTTTTCACTGTTGGTTTCATTGTTGAGGCATTGTGTCGTTTTTTTAAACTGCTTTTGGCCATTTCTAAAAGACCTCTTGCAATTTTTAAAGACTTCCTGTAACTTTTAATGACTCTTGCACTTTATTGGGGATAGCATGGGGGGGCAAAGCAGGACATTTCTAGATGCCAGATTGGTTGGGCATTCAGTTGTTTCTCACTCGAATTTAGTATAAAATGAAGCCAGGGGTGCGGATGCATTCTTAGTGTGTTGCACAGCCACCGAGCACGCTGATCTTTTTTACTGTTGGTTTTGTTGTTGGGGTCATTGTGTTGTTTTTAAACTGTTTTGCGCAAATTCTAAAAGACCTCTTGCAATATTTAAAGACCCTGCAACTTTTAATGAGGATAGCGGGGGGGTGAACCAGGACATTTCTAGATGCCAGATTGGTTGGCCCTCCAGTTGTTTCTCACTCGAATTTAGTATCAAATGAAGCCTGGGGTGCTGATGCATTCTTAGAGAGTTGCACAGCCACTGAGCACGCTGACCTTTTTACTGTTGGTTTTATTGTTGGGGTCATTGTGTTGTTTTTAAACTGTGTTGGGCAATTTCTAAAAGACCTCTTGCAATTTTTAAAGACCCTGCAACTTTTAATTACTTTTGTATTTTATTGGAGATAATGAGGGGCGAAACAGGACACTCGGAGACACCAACTTCGTTGGCGCTCCAGTTGTTTTTCACTTGGCTTTAGTATAAAATGAAGCCCGGGGTGCGGACGAATTCTTATGGCCATATTTATACTTTTTGACGCAAAACTGCGGCAATGCAGTTTTGCGCCAAAGAAATTAGCGCCGGCTACCGCCATTCTGAAGCGCCATGCGGGCGCCGTATTTATTGAATGACGTTAGCCGGCGTTAGCCGCCGGCGCTGTCTGGTGTGCGTTAAAAAAACGACGTACACCAGGCAGCGCCGGTGTAGGGGGAAAATGGCTTATGGGCGTCCACAAATGGTGCAAGTCAGGCTGAGGCAAAAAAATCGCCTCAACCCGATTTGCGCCATCTTTTTACGACGCCCAACCCCCATTGAAATGACTCCTGTCTTAGCAAAGACAGGAGTCATGCCCCCTTGTCCAATGGCCATGCCCAGGGGACTTCTGTCCCCTGGGCATGGTCATTGGGCATAGTGGCATGTAGGAGGGCACAAATCAGGCCCCCCTATGCCACAAATTTTTTTTTAAAAAAATTACTTACCTGAACTTACCTTAATGTCCCTGGGGTGGGTCCCTCCATCCTTTGGTGTCCTCCTGGGGTGGGCAAGGGTGGCAGGGGGTGTCCCTGGGGGCAGGGGAGGGCACCTCTGGGCTTATTCTGAGCCCACAGGTCCCTTAACGCCTGCCCTGACCCAGGCGCTAAAATCCGGCGCTAATGCGGGTTTTTTAGACACGCCCACTCCCGGGCGTCATTTTTGCCCGGGAGTATAAATACGACGCATATGCATCGGAGTCATTTTTTAAGACGGGAACGCCTACCTTGCATATCATTAACGCAAGGAAGGTGTTCACGCAAAAAAATTACGCTAACTCCATGGACTTTGGCGCTAGACGCGTCTAACGCCAAAGTATAAATATGGAGTTAGTTTTGCGTCGAATTTGCGTCGAAAAAAACGAAGCAAATTCGGCGCAAACGTAGTATAAATATGCCCCTTAGTGTGCAGCGCAGCCACAGAGCACAGTAACCTTTTTTTAAATGTTTTTTTTGTTGGAGGCATTGTTTTGTTTTTCAGAATTTATTTTAGGCAATATCTAAAAGACATCTTGCATTTTTTAAAGACTTCCTGCAACTTTTAATCGCTTTTCCACTTTATTGAGGATAGCGTGGGGGTGAAGCAGGACATCTGGAAATGCCATATTGGTTGGCACTCCAGTTGGTTTTCACTTGGCTTTAGTATAAAATGAAATATGGTGCATGGGCTCATTCTTAGTGTGTAGCACAGCCACCGAGCATGTTGACCTTTTTACTATTGCTTTTATTTTTGGGGATATTGTGTTGTTTTTTAAACGTTTTTGGGCAATTTCTAAAAGACCTCTTGCATTTTTTAAAGACATCCTGCAACTTTTGATGACTTTTGAACATTATTGGGGATAGCCTTAGGGGCAAAGCAGAACATTTGGAGATGCCATATTGGTTGGCACTCCAGTTGTTTTTCAATTGGCTTTCGAATAAAATGAAGCCCAGGGCACGGATGCATTCTGAATGCACAGCGCAGCCACAGAGCATGCTGACCTTTTTACTGTTGGTTATATTGCCATGGGCATTGTTATGTTTTTAAACAGTTTTGGTAAATTTCTAAAACACCTCTTGCATTTTTAAAGACTTTCTGCAACTTTTCGTGACTTTTGCACTTTATTGGGGTTAGCATGGGGGGCGAAGCAGGACATTTGGAGATGTCATATTGGTTAGAACGCCAGTTGTTTTTCACTGGCTTTAGTATAAAATGAGGCCCGGGGAATGAATGCATTCTCAATGCGTAGCGCAGCCACTGAGCACGCTGACCTTTTTACTGTTGGTTTTATTGTTGGGGACATTGTGTTGTGTTTTTAAACAGTTTTGGTCAATTTCTAAAACACCTCTTGCAGTTTTAAAGACTTTCTTCAACTTTTAATGACTTTTGCACTTTATTGGGGCTAGCATGGGGGGCGAAGTAGGACATTTGGAGATGTCATATTGGTTGGAACTCCAGTTGTTTTTCACTTGGCTTTAGTATAAAATGAGGCCCGGGGAATGAACGCATTCTTAATGCGTAGCGCTGCCACTGAGCACGCTGACCTTTTTACTGTTGGTTTTATTGTTGGGGACATTGTGTTGTTTTTTAAACTGTTTTTGGCAATTTCTAAAATATCATTGCCATTTTTAAAAACTTTCTGCAACTTTTAATGACTTTTGCACTTTATTGGGGCTAGCATGGGGGGCGAAGCAGGACATTTGGAGATGTCATATTGGTTGGAACTCCAGTTGTTATTCACTTGGCTTTAGTATAAAATGAGGCCCGGGGAATGAACGCATTCTTAATGCGTAGCGCAGCCACTGAGCACGCTGACCTTTTTACTGTTGGTTTTATTGTTGGGGACATTGTGTTGTTTTTTAAACTGTTTTGGGCAATTTCTAAAATATCCTTGCCATTTTAAAAAACTTTCTGCAACTTTTGATGACTTTTGCACTTTATTGGGGCTAGCATGGGGGCCGAAGCAGGACATTTGGAGATGTCATATTGGTTGGAACTCCAGTTGTTTTTCACTTGACTTGAGTATAAAATGAGGCCCGGGGAATGAACGCATTCTTAATGCGTAGCGCAGCCACTGAGCACGCAGACCTTTTTACTGTTGGTTTTATTGTTGGGGACATTGTGTTGCTTTTTAAACAGTTTTGGGCAATTTCTAAAATATCCTTGCAATTTTTAAAAACTTTCTGCAACTTTTAATGACTTTTGGATTTTATTGGGGATAGCCCTGGGAGCGAAGCAGGACATTTGGAGATGCCATTTTGGTTGACAACACTATTGTTTTTCACTCAGATTTAGTATAAAATGAAGCCCAGGCGGCAGATGCATTTTTTGTGTGCAGCACGCCCACAGAGCCCGCTGACCTTTTTACTGTTTGTTTTATTGTTGGGGACATTGTGTTTTTTTTTTAAACTGTTTTGGGCAATTTCTAAAAGATCTCTTTCAGGTTTTAAAGACTTCCTGTAACTTTTAACAACTTTTCCACTTTTCTGGGTATAGCAAGGTGGTGAAGCGAGACATTAGGAGATGCCATATTGGTTGATGTTCCAGTTGTTTTTCACTCGGCTTTATTATTAAATGAAGCCCGTACCACAGATGCACGCAGTGAGTGCGCTGCTGGAACACCAAAGGTGCACCAAAGGCAAGCCCATCTGTGTCTATCCTCGCTTGAACAGGACCAGGACCCCTAGTAGAACTCTGTTAGGGAAAATACTTTACACTGCAACACACTTTTCTGCCCTGCAGAGCTTCCCTGAGAGCAGCTGTCAGCACTACATCAAAATAGATAAGGGGGAAACCCTCTGAATCCTGTTTGATAAACCTTCCCGGGCTGTGCAGTCTGAGACCAGTGCACAATGATAAATCTACTTTTAATTTGTTCTTAATTTATTGCAGATCACTCCCCTGCCATAAGTTAGAACTCTTTTCATTTTTAGAGGATCATAATCTGGATGTCATCTTTCCTGTGGAAATCTGAGTCAGGGTCAGCTCTGGCACTCTCCCTTCCACCTGAGTACTGCATTTGTAGACAAGACTGAGAAAACAAGAGAGTGGGAGGAATTGTTATAATACTTAAGGGGGAGTTTGGCTGTTGCACAGAACTTTGCCATATCCCTGGCTGCGAAGGTATGACCTTCTCATTTCAATGTTGTCTACCTCTACTTTTTCTAGAATGCTTCTATATCAGCCTCCAGGTCCTAGTGGAGAATTCTTGCAGAACTTTCCCGAGATAGTAGCTGATCTGCCTCATTCTAAACCTAAATTTACGGTACTGGAAGAAATCAATATTTATTTAGAACAATCACCAAGGGCCCTTGCTGATAGACTCCTGAAAGACCTTGCAGCTATACAACTCAAATGGTCCCAGGGTCCACACATAAAAAAGGCTATTTACTTGACTGTGTTTTTACTAACAATTCTGACTTAAAAGTACATGACCCTTTTCCAGTAACATGGGCCAACCACTTTATGATCCCACTGGTCTTAGAAATCCCTGGCCTTAGACAATCAGGAACACTTAATACACATAACGATTGACCATGGGCAAAGCTAGAGCCTGATGATTCAATACAAGCAGTTAATAATACCAGACCTGAATTGGATGAAGGGCTTAACATATCTTGTGTCAAAGTTGCACAATGGATTACAGAGTCATTGGACAAAGTAATTTCTCAAATAATCACTATCGAAAGGTCAGGTCCCTGGTACACTCCACCAGATCAAGGCTTTACCGCAAGCCTGTAAATTAGCACAGAGACTTTGGAGAAGGGACTATGATGATAACAATAAAGCAAATTATAGAAAAACTGACAGAAAAGATCACACTGAGATTAAGGCCCTTATTATGACATTGAGGTATTTTCTGAATACCACCGTGGTGAAGGCCACCAACATACTGCTGCGGAGGTGAACATCCGCCTGCCAGATTATAACACACACACACACACAAAACCGACAGAAACCAGCCACAACCACAAATCCGCTAGACCCAAGGAATGCGAAAAACTGTTGGAACCAGCACCCATACCGTTACGCCAGCAAAACAACGCCCTCCAAATAATGACCCACAAATCAACACAACGGACATTCAATGGCAGTAAACCATTGGCGGTGCACACCACTGCTGCAGAAATGGCCACCCAAACCCAAACCAAGCCAACATTGGCCAGTCTAAAAAACCCACACCTGAAACAAATACACACATCCCACACACCCACCGACAGCCCTATAAGACACCCCCCCACATCAGCCACAATCATTTACAAACACGAGAAGACCGCTACACCTTGCCAGGCCAATCCCAGAGATAACTGCACACACACCACAACTACCCATTCATCTGTCATGCACCACACACCCCACCACATCACTCAACGCCCTTTGCACAACACACACACCACACAACACCCATGTCCCCACAAAGGCACCCTCATTTCACTGATGAGGAGTTGCGGGTGATGGTGGAGGAAAAAGTCAGGGTAGAGCCACAGCTGTTTGGAGCACAGGTACAGCAGATCTCCATTGCCAGGAAGATGGAGTTATGGTGGAGGATCGTGGACAGGGTAAATATCGTGGGACAAAACCCACGCATAAGGGACAACATTTGGAAGAAGCAGAATGACCTATGGGGTAAGGTGCGTTCCATTGCAGCAAGACACCAGCTCACCCTTAGGAGGACTGGGGTGGACCCCCACCTCCTCCCCCACAGTTGACAGCATGGGAGGAGCACGTCTTGGCAATACTGCATCCTGAGGGCCTCACTGGAGTAGCCGGAGGACTGGACACTGGTGAGTTACCATTCCCAACCTACCACCACCCATACCTGCATGCCATGTCACCCCCTCACCCTAACTCCCTTCACCCCACTCCATCCACACAGTACACCACCCCAATTACCACACCTAAATGTCTATCCCTGTATGCCCACCCACCAGCAATGCATGGACAGCATGTAGAACTACCAATCCCACAATCCATCACCATACACTACCAAAGGTGAGAAGACAACACCAATATCATTGGGAAAGGTAGAAATGCGGAATATGTGACAGACAATTACCCTAACAAATCACTTACATCCCCAAAGGAGCCACAGCCAATGTCAGCGGCGAGGCAGTGCCATGGCAACCCAGCCCCCCACCAGAAGATGCCCTCAGTGAAGACAGCAACTCTGGAGTTCTTGATCTGGATGAACTCCCTGGCCCATCTGGGACCCCTGCTCAGTCAGCTACCACATCCCACATCCAGTCCACCACAGGCCCCCCCTCAGACTCAAACACCACATCAGCCAGCCAACACCCCCATACCTCTGTACCCAGAACATGTCAATAAGTAGCATGCACACCTGTGCAAGAACCCGAGTCAACACCACACAGGCAAGACGATGAAAGTCCTGGTGTAAGTAGGATTGGGTACACCATTCAGGGGACACAGGCACAGGGGGGCCAGGGACAGTCGGAGAAGGCCAGGCCCAGGGAACCGACTGCACAGAAGGCACTCACAAATGTCCTGGGGGCATACCAACAATCCCAAGACAGGATGTGTCAGGTGATCAACATCATGCAGGAGAACCAGAGAACCAGCGGCTGCAGGGGGAACACCACCAGGAGGTCATGCAACAATTGCATGTCTTGAATACCACCATGGCCTCCATTGCAGTGCTGCTGAGTGACATTGTGAACATCATGCATGAGTACAAAACACACCAGCAGGCCCCTTCCACTAGCCAGTGCACTGACCAGCCCACCACATCTGCTGCAGCTAGTGGACAGGAGGCCCTGCCACAGGACTCACAGGCCACAGCACCCCTTCCCCTGTGGAAGGTGAACCATCCCGCAATAGTTCCCTGTGACTCAGACAGACACCAGAGACAGTTGCCAAGACCAAGACCACCACCAGTAAATGAGCCCTTCCAGAATGTCCGCTTTGTGTTCCACTGAGTCACCTTGTTCACTTTGGTCTGCCATTGCTCCTCTTCCTCTGGCCCCATGGACACTGGACCTGTGCTACTAACAGCCTGGGCCACTACACTGGAGTTTTCCCAACCATCACCCTACTCTATTGTACTTTCCATTGTTTTCTTGTTATTCAAATAAACACCCTTGAACACAACTTCAGTAATAGTGCTTTATCAGAATGAAATGTGCAATGTATTGAACTGCATTGAACTGCATTATCCTGTGCAAATGTCCTGTAATGTGTGAATCCATCCAACAAATGTGTCTCACCAGTCTGTAGTCATCACATCAGTACACTGTTGTAACCACACCCAACATCTGCAATCACCTAAAGCATAGGTGACAGTCAATTGTAATGCAAAGGTAATGACGGGCGCAACACAACAGCCACACAGCACTTGGAGACATGTATAGATCAACAGTCTTACCTGAGTGGAAGTACTGCTGAATGATATGTGTCCTGTTGTCCATATCCTCCTCCTCTCATTCCTCCTCACTGTCTTCAGTGTCCACTCTTCCACAGGTGCATTGTCACCCCCCTCCTCCTGATGATAGGGCACATGGCATCTGAGGGCCAAATTGTGTGGCGCGTGCAGCAGACTACCACAATCTGGCAGACCTTCTCAGGGGACTAGCAAAGGGATCCACCTGTCAAATAGAGGTGCCTGAACCTGGCTTTCAGGAGACCAAACGTGTGTTCCACAATCCTCCTGGTATACCAGCACCGCCCTCCCAGTAGTCTCCCACCCAGTTGACCATGCCAGCTCACCCAGGAGGGTGGGCATCTCCTTTGTCCCAGGCACCTCAGGATCTTCCCAAGTCAGCCCTGCTGCCATCAGTGAGGAGGCTATTGACCTCCTGAGATCCATTTCTGTAGGGCAGTCAACCATAGTGAATGTCATCCAGGGGCTGGCATCTCAGATACAGCAATGCAATGTGTACCTGAAGGGCATTCAGGATGGCTTGGCTGCCCTACAGAGATCGTTTCAGGCTCTGGCCTCCTCTCTGATGACAGCCATTGTCCTTGGTCCTTCGGTCCCCCCTCCAACTACCTGTTCCCAGTCCCAAAGCCCTCTCCCCCAACCGATCCCTTGCAGACAATCAGACAAGCATGCACCTAAAACAACAGACAGGGCTTGCAAAGACAATCACAGGCACCACACTTCACTCCACAGGCATACACACAGCCAACACACAGAAGCCACTGCCTTCACTGTCACCCCCTCCTCTTTCTCCCTCACAGTCATATCAACACTCACACCTGCATGCACTGCATCATCAGTCCCAGATCCTGCCACCTGTACAGTCTTGCCCACAGTCACCACAACAGTAGACATGCAGACAAGCGTCCCACACACCACATGCACAGTCACCACCACCACCATCACCACACCATGCAGCACACCCACCTCACTTGCCGACACCACCACAACATACATCCACATGTTCTGTTTCTCCTTCCCCCATATGCTCCCCTCCAAAGACACATAAACTCTCCCACTCAGAACCCCAACAGCCATCCACCCCACACATGCACACTGTCCATGCACCTACACTGAAGTCCAGCACACCTCCTCCTCCTACAACCACTCCCTCTGCGTCCACTCCCATTCTTCCTCCTACACCCTACCCCATTGATCCTAAGAAGCTTTTCCTTTCCAGCCTTGACCTCTTCCCTACCCCCTGTCCTGCCCATAGGAGGAAAGTCACCCTCCCAGCCCAGTACCTCCCGCTCCCATTCGACTCCTGTTCCTCCCCCTAAGAGTTCCCCCACCACTAAGGGGAACAAGAGTGGCACTCCAGCCCCCGTCCTAAGGCCACTACTCCGGCCCCTACTCAGAAGGGCAAGGACCTGCCCCCTCCCAAACCCAAGCCAAAGGATCCCCTTCCCAAGGAAAAAAATATATATATGCCCCCTGAGGTGCCTGCCTGCCATCTCCATGATGCCCCTGCCCACTGGAGTGCCTAGGCTCTCAGGAGTCAAATTGGGCCTTGGACATTGCCCTGTGGCCCTTTCTGTACATATATGTATTTATATTTATCTCTATTTACAATTGAGGTCGCTGTTCCCACCTAGTTACAGTGGTGGACAACAGGTATGTGTGCTGGTTTTCTTTGCCCCTGGGTTATGTTGGTGTTGATTTACTTTGCAGATTGTTCTGGGTGTGTGGCATGTGTGTTTGGTGTGTGTTGTGCACGAGTGTGTGTCACTCTCCCCTCCCTCCCTTATGTGCAAGGTGGCTGTACTCACCGTGATCGTCTTCGTCGGCACTGGTGCTCCTGGATGGCCATCACGTGGTACAGCATCGGGAAGCCTTCCAGTTTGGGTTCCATGGCGGTCGTGGACTCCTCTGTGTCCCTGGGGATGAGTGTCTCTTTTATATGATGTGTTTCCGTCAGGCCTTTGGTGGCGCTGCTAACGCCCCGGAAATCCTGGCGGTCTGCTATGTCATAATATGGTGGGTGGACCCTTGTCTTCTGCCAGCCAGTATGTGGCTACCGCGTGGTCAGTGGCCATACTGCACTGGTTGTTAGGGTGGTACATTGGCTGTCTATGGGAGGGATCCCCACCATGGTCATAATTTAACGGTTGTTAGACTTTTCATCCTTGGCATGGTTTCCCCTAACTTTTTGCCTCTTTTTCCCAGGTTGTTGATGTGTGCTGAAGTCTGTTTTTGCTGTGTTTGTTACTCTGGGCACTTCACCACTGCTATCCAGTGCTAAAGTGCAAGTGCTCCTGTACAAAATGTGTATGTGATTGGCTTTCCATGATTAGCATATTTGATTTACTAGTATGTCCCTAGTACAGTGCACTAGAGGTGCCCAGGGCCTGTAAATCAAATGCTACTAGTGGGCCTGCAGCACTGGTTGTGCCACCCATGTTAGTAGCCCTGTAATCATGTCTCAGACCTGCCACTGCAGTGTCTGTGTGTGCAGTTTTAAACTGCCAATTTGACTTGGCAAGTGTACCCACTTGCCAGGCCTAAACCTTCCCTTTTCTTACATGTAAGACACCCCAAAGGTGGGCCATAGGTAGCCCCATGGGCAGGGTGCAGTGTATGTTTAAGTTAGGACATATACTAATGTGTTTTATATGTCCTGACAGGGAAATACTGCTAAATTTGTTTTTCACTGTTGCAAGGCGTATCCCTCTCATAAGTTAACATGGGAGCTACCTTTAAAAATGATTAAAGCGTAGATTCCCCTTGGGAGCAGGTTGACATTTGGAGTTTGGGGTCTCTGAGCTCACAAATTTTGAAATACAGAAAAGTTGATTTTAAGATGTGTGTTTGAAAATGCCACTTTTAAGAAAGTGGGCATTTTCTTGCTTAAACCATTTCTGTCACTCTGCCTGTTAGTGGATCCCCTGTATGGGTCAGTTGGACAGTTGGGCTGTTTGCACCTCTCTCTAGACAGTGACACAAAGGGAGCTGGGGTGTAGTCTGCATTTCCTGATGAGCCATCTGTGCTAGGAGGGAGGGGAGGTGTGGTCACTTACACCTGAAAGGGCTGTGCCTGCCCTCACACAATGCAGTCTCCAACACCCTGGTGTGTGTCTAGGGCCTGTCCTGGGCAAGGCAGGATTGCACAAACAAGAGAGACTTTCATTTGAAGTAAGCCTACTTCAAAGGACAAAATGGGTATAAGAAGGGCACCCAAGACCACAGACTGGAGATCACTTCTGGACATCAAGAGGAACCTCTGCCTGGAGAAGAGCTGAACAGTGTTTTGCCTGTTTTCTCAAGGATTTAAGACTCTTTTTGCTTTTTAAATAATAACTTGACTTGTGTATGTTGTATTTTTATCATTTTGTTCTTGTTTTGTTTAGATGAATATTATCTATTTTTCTAAACCTGTGTTGTGTAATTTTGTAGTGTTTTCATTAAGATACTGTGTGTGTTGGTACAAATACTTTACACCTAGCACTCTGAAGTTAAGCCTGTATTCTCGTGCCAAGCTACCAAGTGGTTAAGCGGGGGTTAGCTGAGGGTGATTCTCCTTTACCGTGACTAGATTGAGGGTCCTTACTTGGTCAGGGGGTAACCTGACTGCCAGCCAAAGACCCCATTTCTAACAGCCGTCTTTACCGCCAGCCTGGCAACAGTACTACCGCCATTGCAGGCATGGCGGTCACCTAACCGCCAATGTTATAATGGAGGCCTAAGTCTGTTAAGATCCTACATTTTGACATAAAGATTAATTCAGGGCCCAACTCACCGTGTGAGATTTTTAAGATAGTAAAAAGCTTACTTGACCCCGCCACCAACACCTGAACTCTCGAACCCTTGAACCAGCGGTGCAATGAGTTAGCACTTTTCTTCCAGAAAAAAATACTTGATATCTGTCTTTTGTTTCAGAAATCTGAGTCAGTTTTCGACTCCAGGCCCATCATAGATAGCCAGACGGGCAATTCTCCTACCCTCTCAACCTTTCCAGCCTTGATGCTAAACAGCCTCTTGGCAACACTTCATAAAGTTAAGTCAAGCTCACCTTTGGATCCGGCTCCCCCTCATTTTTTAGTGAAAGCCAGTGATCAGATCCTGCCAGTCCTCCTTAAATTAATAAATCTCTCTTTAACCCAAGGAATCGTATAATCAATTTGGAAACATGCCAAGGTGAAAGTCGTACTAAAAAACCTAATCTTGGCACCCTTGGCCTGGGAAACTACATGCTGATCTCACTGCTCCCAGGGATGAGTAAAGTATTCAAAAACATGAATAGGGCACTTTTAGATTTCTTTGAGAATAACAACATTTCATTGACCCAGCGTGTCCAGAAATCAACACATTGCCTTTCCTGAGGGGAAAGAATTGACCCATCACCCCCCTGCCAGTAAGGAACCGATACATTGCCTCTCCTGCGAGGAAAGAATTGATGCATCACCTCTGCTGCACATTAAGGACCTGATGCATCACTTTGCTTTTTAGCACCTCACCTCCCCTGCACCCCGCATCATCTTTGTTTTTGATGCATTCCATGAATTTTGTGCTAAAAACATACAGTTATTGATTCCATTTGGATTAAGACTAATTTTCTTTTTTTTTAAAGTGATATCTTTACTTATGTGTGTTTGATCTTGCTTTATTCAGATAAATATTGGCTATTTTTCTAAATTGGTCTGGTGTCGATTTGTAGTGTTTTCACTGTGTTACTGTTTGTGTGTGTACAAATACTTTACACGTTGCCTCTGAGATAAGCCAGACTGCTTGTGCCAAGCTACCAAGGTGGTGAGCAGGGTTTATCTTTGTGTGGCTCCTTTACCCTGACTAGAGTGAGAGTGCCTGCTTGGACAGGGTGTAAACCACCGTCAACTAGAGATCCCATTTTTAACAGATTGCCAAAGGCAAGATGTATGGCTTCTTCACTGATAGGAGACTTTAGTTCTTATGTAGGACTTAGCAGTGTGGCGCATGTGCAAAAAAATGGCATTTGTGTGGCATTTGGCATGTCTGTTGTGTCATTGACATAAATGCACTCATCAGAGTGAGGAGGGGGCATCCACTACTGTTTGGTGGATGTCTCACATCTGACCAACAACTAATAAGCCTTTTTATGTGTGCTCATTATTTAGAGTTTGATGGACAGGTAGTCACGTACAAATATGACAGAGTACCCCAGTCACCAAACTGATGGTCTGTCCATTGTATTTAGAGTCATGCTAACTGTTATTTTCTGATGTTCTTTTTGTGTTCAGAACCAAAAGGAAGAGACTGGTGGTGTAGAAAACGAAAAAGTGACCTTCCCCACACACTGAGAGAATACTCCAATGGTGTCAGGGTCATTATGATTATTTTATTTTTTCAGAAACAAACTCCCACTTTGGAAGTTTGTTTTCATAAAACCAAAAACCCTAATGAGTGGCTGCATTAAGCATGGCGACCACTTAGCAAACTTAAAGTGCCTTCTGAGGAGCCATTACTTCTATGAAGGCATAGATATCTCCTCCAAGCAGGAAGAGATATCTGAACATTGCGGGCAATACCTCTGCCAGGATGAGTGAGTACATCCCTCCATTGCCCTGGCAGAAAGGAGTACAGCCTACTAGCGGTTACATGACCCCTTTAATTATCTAGTGATTGGATGAGTGAATGCATGGAATGATGTGTAAGTGCTTGGAGGGATGGGTGAGTGAATGGATGGGTGAAGGAGTGATGAATAACTAAATGCATGGAGAGGTGAGTGGGTGAGTATATGGATGGAGTGGAAGGATGATTGAGAGATGGATGAAGTGGTGAATGAGTAAGTAAGTGAGTGCAATTACAAATTATTTTCCCATCATTGCTAAGTTTATATTCCATCGTTTCGGTGATATTAATTGCTTATGTATTGTTCTTTGTCAAATACAGATGTAATAAAGCACTGATAACAACGCCTAAAGATGAAAGAAATTGTTCCAATGACAATGAGGGATCTGTCAAATGAACTACAATACCATGCAATTCCATACAAATAAAGGGACTAGGAGCCAGAAAAAATGAAAGAAACAATTGATGCTGTCATTGTGCAGGACACTCAAAAGATAACTGATAAAACTGGATAGTATAAAAGAGAGGATTCCAATAAAGGAGTGACGAAAGTGAATAAATAAAACCATGAAACATTGTTCCCAGTGTCTGCTGCATGGAGAAAACAAATTCACAAAACAACAGGAAATGAAATCAGAGAATAGTACTGTACCATACGGAAAAACAAAATTAGATAGTACAGAATGTATTAGGAGGAACAGGGCTCATAAAAAACTTCAAAGCACACTTAAGCTTCTTAACTGCTAAGCTGGCACCATGTGAGATCTCAAAATAGTTAATTATTGGCACAACGCAGGTACTTGTAGGAACGCTGACAACCTGCTAGGCTAGTACTACAGGATATAAACCTAACATGGACCCCTTGAAGAATGAGAATAATTCCTACCATGGATGTGTACAAAAACAAAATCAGGAGCAAGACTTAGATGAAATGGAGTGGGATGGACTTAAGCAACTAGGCGAGAGTTGTAATAGGATCAAAAGCGGCAAAAACAGAAACAACATCTTTGAAAAGAATAGTTAGTGACGGACAGTAATGGAAATAGCAATAGTAAACACAAAAAGCACTGGCAGAGCCAATAGTTCTCACCTTTTGGACCTATTGGCTCTACCAATGCTTTTTGGTTATGCTGTAAAGAATTTTCAAGATGCTATGCAGAATGCCCCCCAAAAAATGGCAAAGAAAGGAATGATGACATGTCTGCATCCACGTCCTTTTGTAGGCATCATTATGCATGTGTGGTGACATTTGTTTTATTTACTTATTCAAGGTGGATCGCTCAATAAAAGAAAAAGGAAAAGAAAATAGCACCAAAGCTCTATTTTTAATGTGAAAGGGCCGGCAAAAATGTTCTGTCTGGTCTCCTCTCCTGCCCAAAAAAAGTAAAAAGAATATGGGGGCAATTGAGCGGAATGGAGGAGTGGGTGGAGGGTGCAAGGGTGAGTGGGCAGGAGGAGGAGAAAAGAGGCACACAAGGAAGAGCAACCCTGGGGACAAAGAGAAGCACACAAGTGAGAAAGCAACCTGGAGCACATGAGAGGTAGGGAGTTTGGCAAGCTAGAGAAACACAAGAGCGAGCTTGCAGCATGAAGGAGACAGCAACATGGAGCACAGGGGAGGGTGGGTATTTGGTAGGGAAGAGAAGCACACAAGGGAGAGAGCTAGAAACGCATGCACTCTCATGGTGTGCTTAAGCAAAAATAAATAGGTAGCTCCCTAAAAGGGAACAGTGGAAGGAGAAAAGCAAGCCAATCTAAGAGATGGTAAAGATACTATGCTCCAGGGCAGGAACAAACACAAGATGGACAGGCTGGGACATGGAAAGTAATTGAATAAGAAGCAAATGAGAGTGACAATTAAGCCAACCAATAGTGAACAATCAGCAGGCTGTAAGCCCCTATACGTACTTGGTAAGCCCAAAATAGGTCTTTTGCAATCCAGAAGAATGTGTTAGCTGGTAGGCTCTATAAAAAAGAATAACAACGTAGAGAAATTAACAAATACTTAAAACAAGAAGCAAACATGCTTGACTGTTGACAGGTAAGCATTAACAAACTGGAAAGCTAACAATAACAAATAGAATTCTACAGCAAACAGAAGACCACAACATTTTGGAGCTACAAGAAACCTGAAGAGATATGTTACACAATAGGAGTGTAGCTGCAGGTAAGTGCATGCTCTATAAAGGAAACAAGAACTGAAGGAACTAATGTCAGAAACAATATAACAAGGATTCAGTCATGATCCTGCCTCCTGGGCTATACAGCACTTGCTGCACCTTCGGAGGCAAAAGCCTTTATTATTTTTTTAATGGACTACGAATTCTACTGCATTTACCATGATGCTTTGGGTTCATACTTTGTTGCTGGAGTGTAGGCAGTGTGCTCCCTTTCTTTGAAAATGATCCTACCCCCTAGTGTGCTGCATTCCCTACCTCTAAGACTCTGATCGAAAAGAGGAACAATGAGACAATCTCATGCAGCAGGCGAGTCAGCTCTCGCCTAGAAAGAGTTACAAGAAGCCCAGCATAAATCACATATGACAGAATAAGGGATCATAGCAGGCCACCTATGATAATGAATAGCCAGGCAAGAAAACGTAATGCGTACTCAGATCACATTGCTTTATTTAACACTGAGCCAGCAGAGTCAATCAGTAATAAAGAAATAAAACCCTCTTGTGTTTCGGAGGGTCTCTGGGTATTTACTGAATGTTGGTAAAATGACCAAAAGAACACAGTACATGCTAGATATCTAGATGGTAGGCTCTGTGGCTTACTGTTGTGTTTTTAGTTCACCTATGGTGTAGGAAACGATTGACTACAACCATGCACATCTAGTTAAAAAGATCCGTGAGTCAATGAGGAAGTGGGATACCTTACTGAGCGAACTGATGGAGTGATGTGATACCATTTAACTGACTAGTGCCACAGCCTGCCTGTGCAGGCAGAGAGCAGATTTAAAATTTGCTAGTGTGCAACTTTAAGAGGTAATGGTCAGACATCTTTTTATCAGTGAGCAGTGATAAGAAAAATAAGGTTCCATGTACTAGGTAGCAGTGATCCCGTGGTTTACCACGACTACATCACTATATCATGTGCATTATACAGCATGACAAAAATATTGTAACCAGGGATCAATCTAACCACAAGGTACACCTATGTAACGAGATGTGGAGGTAATAATAGTAATTATTTACTTTCCTTGAAGAAATATAGGTAGGTGATACAGATGGCGTATTGTTACGGTAGGTCGATATGATTGACCTCGATTTAAAAACATAAAATTATTCCAGGACTACCTAATGTAAAACTAGACCCAGATCCTAATGTAGACATGGGTAATTAACCACTTTCCTCTGATCTCTGTTAACCTAGTTGTATACCTTGCTCTCTATTTCAAAACACTGAAAAAATTACAAACATTATCTTCAATTCCACTTTTGAGCAATCCTTTTGTCTTCATTTACATCCTTCCAAATAATTTTGAAAACTCCTGCTATCACCAGCTAGGGTGTGATCACACAAATAATGGAGGCCCACTTTCGCTTCATCTTCTCATCTGATTTAGAGCTGCTCCACACCTACATTCAAAGGAGACAACATTCTCATTGTAAACACTCCTACAAAACTCTTGTGCTGTAGTATTTTGATCACATTCCATATATCATTGGTTACCAATTTCCTGCATGAGCATTGTCAAGGATGTTGGACAGGTCTAGTAAGCAATGCTTACAAGCTAGCAACCCATTAGAGCAGAAGAGGAAGAGGAAAAGTTAGGCAACAAGAGGAATGGGAATCAGTAGGGATAATGGAAGAAAAGGTAATCAGCATAGGGATAAAAGAGCAAGGCGGTAAGTCAGGAAGTAGCTTGGTAGTCCTTGGACAGTTGCTTTCCATAGGAATGGGAAAAGAAGTAAGGTTTATGCTTGTTCTGGAAGTCAACGATGTTTCCTCTCAATTTTTGGTATGGGCAGTAAAGATTTCCACAGCATGATACTTCCACAGTGAAGCTGTGTCTGCTAGTTGGTTGCTTCAAGAATTCTGGCCTTCTGAGCAGTGTGTCTCTCTAGTGCATGTCCTGAAATCCTATTCATTATAGGCGATATATCAAGGGTGTTGCGTCACACTTGTGCCATGCAAGGTGGCACAGGGCGCCACAAAACCTATAATGAGATCTACTAAGCCAGTCAAGGCCACATTGCGTGGCCCTGGGTGGCTTAGTAAATCTGGAGTAATGTAAGACAGCGCAAGTCTGCCCCAGGGAGGAATTCCACTGGTGGAGCGTGGGCATTCCCATGCATCCACCCATGGATTCTGAGGTATTACCAGATTTGTTAGTACTGGTAGATCTGGGGATGTGTCAGAATGCTATGCCTTTACAGGGGAGGTGTAAAGTGTAGAAATAGTTTTATTTCGCCTTGTTTTTTCCTCTTTTTACATGTGCTGCATCCTGGGGCACACTCAGGAAGACGAAAAAGCCTCAGAGGATTGTTTTTGTGCCGGAAGGTGTCCCTTCCTACACAAAACGATCCCGCCTGTAACGCAGGCACCTTTGGACCATTGTGCAATGGTGCCTGCATTGGTGCTAGGCAGCAGTCAATGCACCATCGCAGGCAGTACACAGAAATGCACCATATCTTGATAGATATTGCCCATTCCTGCCCTTTCGCTTTCACGCAGAAAGGGTGTCTTGCTGCATTGCATGTAATAATGATAAATATGGCCCTTTCTGTGTGGTCCAGAATGTGAGTTTTCCGGTGGGTTATGCAGACAATTTCGAACGTAATTCATGTCTTTCAACAGCCAGCAGAAACCCTGCAGTACAGGCTAGAAGTGCTCATGGGAAATGAGGCTGCACAGAATCCTGGTTTATTGGTTCAGACATACTGTATTGTTGCATACATATTTGAAAGGATGAGAAATTGGTAAAGGAAGAGCTAGCATAATGAAGTGTTTAAGATATTATGGTCCGGATAGCCTTCCCCTATAAGTGCTAATTACAAAAGCGTCAGAAATAGGTGAGCAATTATCACCAGGTACGTGTACTGCACCTGGAATCCGTTGCACCATGCTATGAAGTGTAAAAGAACTAACAGGCATACGAGATACCTTCAAAAATAGGTGCCTGTTCACATGCGGAGTCAACAGTATAAAATATGATTTGACATATAAAGGGGCATATTTATACTCCGTTTGCGCCGAATTAGCGTCGTTTTTTTCGACGCAAATTCGGCGCAAAACTAACGCCATATTTATACTTTGGCGTTAGACTCGTCTAGCGCCAAAGTATGAGGAATGAGCGTCATTTTTTTGCGTGAACGCCTTCCTTTCGTTAATGAGATGCAAGGTAGGCGTTCCCGTCTAAAAAAATGACTGCGACGCAAATGCGTCGTATTTATACTCCCGGGCAAAAATCACGCCCGGGAGTGGGTGGGGCAAAAAACCCCGCATTTGCGCCTCTTTTTAACGCCTGGGTCAGGGCAGGCGTTAAGGGACCTGTGGGCTCAAAATGAGCCCACAGCTGCCCTCCCATGCCCCCAGGGACCCCCCCTGCCACCCTTGCCCACCCCAGGAGGACACCCAAGGATGGAGGGACCCATCCCAGGGACATTCAGGTAAGTTCAGGTAAGTATAATTTTTTTTTTAATTTTTTTTTGGGGCATAGGGGGGCCTGATTTGTGCCCCCCTACATGCCACAATGCCCAATGACCATGCCCAGGGGACATAAGTCCCCTGGGCATGGCCATTGGGCAAGGGGGCATGACTCCTGTCTTTACTAAGACAGGAGTCATGTAAATGGCGTCTGGGCGTCGTTAAAAATGGCGCAAATCGGGTGGAGGCGATTTTTTTGCCTCAACCTGACTTGCCCCATTTTAAGACGCCCTAACGCCATTTTTCCCAACGCCGGCGCTGCCTGGTGTACGTGGTTTTTTTCCACGCACACCAGGCAGCACCGGTCTGCTAGCGCCGGCTAACGCCATTCAATAAATACGGCGCCCGCATGGCGCTTCAGAATGGCGTTAGCCGGCGCTAAACTTTTTGACGCTAAACTGCGTTAGCGCAGTTTAGCGTCAAAAAGTATAAATACGGGCCAAAATGCTTTGCAGGGGGTGACAGTGGTCACGCTGTAGCGCTGAGAGCTGCTGTAAGGTGGCAATCTTTACCGATGGAGGCTCCTCAGTCTCCTACATTCTCCAGCATTGCTCCTTCTTTCCCTCTGAATTTTTACTTTATCTGTCTCTGTCATCACTTTTAGTTTTTACAAGTTTTCCTACATGTTGTGTGCCCTCGTTCTTGCCTTTGTATTCTTTCTTTTTTGTCACGTTTCTTCAAACGTGACTATTTTGTTCTTCTGCTTCTCTTCTGACTCTCTTTTCATCCTGGTTGTTGCTTTTCACATGCCCCTTATGTCCCCTCGTAATTCTTCCTACAGTTCTCTCCGACTCTCTCTTCCTCTTGTGTCTGGTTGCCTCATTTTCTTTGGTTCTATGGTCCTTTTCATGCGTGTCCCTATGATGCTGGAGTAAGTGTGCCAGCCAGGACTGTTTTAGTCGGTCACTTGTGCACACATGCGATAGCACACCAGCATGACTATTCTTTTTCTTAGCTATGGCTGGCATTTAATAATCACTACACTGATTATAAAGCTCATTTCCAGGCATTTAGCTCCAGTTCCGTATCCTGCTGGAATGTTGTTTCCTCTTTAGTGGTGTTTGCAGGTCGATAACTGCAGCTGTATGCCACATATGGGAAACTGGTGGACACGAGCCAACAGCAAGGTTTTGTTGCTGCTATATTGCAGCTGGTACCTTCGAGGGCATTACATGCCTGTATAGATCACTACAAACCAACACAATGGGTTCACTGGACTCTGCGGGCCTGCTGGGAGGAGGACCTAGGGACCCACATTATAGAGAGGGCCTGGGAGATTATTTTAGAATGCATACCCTAGATATCTAGAAATGCTTGTTTCAAATTGATAGGGTTCTATATACTACATAGGGCCTACCGCACCCCTGAGAAAATTAATACATTTTTTAGAACCAATGATGTCTCCTGTTCTAGGTGTCGGGAGGTAAATGCTAATTTTCGCCACTTGATTTGGGAATGCACCTTTCTTATAGCATATTGGGAGGGGGTAACCGCAATACTAGTGAGATGGACCGAGAGGGCGGTTCCCACATCTCCTGGCCATTGCCTTCTCCACTGGTTTCCGCACACAGCTAAAAATAGGGACACTAGTAAATTCCAAGACTTAGCCTTAATCCTTGCTAAACGGGAGCTCACACATCGTTGGAAGGACCCGAAGGGCCCACAGCTGATATCATGGCGATGAGAACTGGTGAACTGGGTGCATTGCAAGGGTTCAATATTGAGGCCCGGCGAGGCTTTGGTAAGTTAGACAACACCAGGGCATGGGAGAGGCTGGTCGAAGGCCTAAAGAACATGGACCAGTGCTCCCGTAATAGTACTCCCATACCCACCCGATCATGAACACTAGTACTGAAACCCACTGGTAAGCCATGAATTAGTAAATACCATAATCTTTCACATGTACCACGACTTCACAGTCCAGGACACATACGTCCAATATTAAATCAGAACAGACAATAGGAAGCTGCGCGTTACAGATGGGCTCCACACTAGTCCTATTGGAATACTCTTGCATAGTACCAAAAGTCTGACTCAGAGGATGCAAGGGGGGGTTGGGCTGGGAGACAGGGAAGGCAGCAATCAGATTATTAATATTGTATATCTGTGGATGGTTATCACCATCACTATGTATTGCCTATCACCTGTTATTCCCACTGGTTGGGGATTGATGTAATTTTTGAAAATGAATAAAATGTGTTTTAAAAAAATAAAGTGATTTGTTTCTCTTTTAATGGTACTCACCTTTCTAAACTCTCGAAGATGAAGAGTTGAGTAAACCTTGCCTGGATTTGAACTCATGACTTGAGTCTCACTGTTAATTGTAACGCTAATGCTTAGCTCACTTAGCTATTTTCATTTTAACCTCAAGAAACAAGTTGAAAGGGAAAGCATGAAATAGTGGGTTTACTCATTTTTTAAAAACTGAAATGGCCAAACACTCAGCAATTAAAAAATACCTTGGCCAAGATTTATCAAGGTATTGCGTTGCTCTATCACCAAAAAAGGAGATGCAGAGGGATGCAAAACCTAGAATGAGACATACCAAGCAATGGAAAACCTTGCGTGGCTCTGAGTGGCTTGGTAATTCTGTAATAACGCAATGCAGCACAAGTCACTGAGTTACTCTGCCTTGTGAAGGCGTTTCATGGATGGAGCATGGATGTTTTTGGTGCATTCCCAGATTTTCTACGTGCGCTGTTCTGCAGGAAGGTGCCCATTCCTTCACAAACACAATCCTGCCTTTAGCACACACAGGGTGCAAGGGGGCCTGCGTTGGCACAAGGCAGCACATTGTGCGCCAGTGCAAGGAGAGGGCAGTACTGCACTATACAATGTTGAATATGGCACATTCTTGCCCTCTCCCTTTCAAACAGTGCAGCAAGGTGTCTTGTTGTGTGGCGTGAAAGTATGATAAATCTTGGCCATTGTGTCATACCAACCAAAGACCATTTTGAAATTCTCTGCATGATGTACAGATATGTTGTGGCAAATTAGACATAATGTGCTTAACTCATGTTTCAAAAGATAAGTAGCCGATTGCAGTTCTAGGTACAAACGTGTTTTGTACATATACAAGTGGTATCACTTCGTGAAATATCTAATGATCAGCATTCTACTACATCAATCATCACTGTTATCGTCTACTATATCTCTTTGACTCGACTTTCTGAATGTTTCCTTCATTTCTCTCTGATCTTTCAGGTTTCCTTTTTTCTGAAATAAGTGTGTTTTTAGTGACCAAAGTTTGGACAAATCCATGGATAAGAGCCTGCATCAAGCAAACAAAACTTGGAGCATCCTGAAACTTCCTTAGGAACATGTGGTGATGTGGTGCATCAGAAACACTGCATCATATTACATAAAAAGTGGTCAAGTTTCCAACAACATTTGTTTATAAATGTGCTTTCTTTTTAAGCCTAGCCTTTGAGCTTTCACATTCCTTTTAAAGTAATGTTAGCAAAATCTTGAGTAAGTCTTCTTTCTTAATTTGCAGATAAAGAAGATTGAGACCTTGATCATTTCATCGTCGGTTGAGGTGTTTTATATTGACAGTACTTTTTGCAAAATGGGTATTAGTAATGTTTCTAATAAACCCCTTAACGAGGTCAAAGCCAATGATTAGAGATGTTGTCACAATTTCAGATTTTATAAACTACTATATAGATTGAAAGTAATGCGACTTTGCAGTTTTTGGACAAATGACAGAGCACCAGTCAGAATTTCGAGCCAACGTGATGGAACGGAGGCTGCTTTTTTCATATAATTATGGGTTTTAAACCAGTAAACAAGTATGACAAGACATTGGTGCGTGATATTAACAGGAGTCACTGCCGCGACTGGGTGCATCGAGTTAATCTGCGGAGCTAAACATGACAACAAAAACACTTACATGACAAACTGCTGCATCCAGGAAGTGCCCTGAAACCCTATCTCTCTCAGCTCGGTGAGTGACGCAGAACTGTAAACACGACTGACCAATCAGGTGGCTGTTACCATACGACAACTGATCACTCCATAAGTTATGCCTTTCCAGCATTAAGTCCAAAAGCAAATTTATGGGAGGATATATTTCACACATTAATGACCTCTACATTGTCATTACGGTGATGCCAGACTGTTTTAAATAGCTGTTCCTATTCCAGCTGTCAGCAGTTAAAAGAGGCATGCGATACCCTGGACTCCTGGCAAGGGGCTGCTGGGTATCCGTGTCTGCGACTACATCATGAGGTCAGCAGGGAAGTGCCACCCAAGACACCTGGCTAAAGATTTAGTGAGCTCTATGTGAACTAGGAATCATTCTCAATCCGAAGCAAAACCTTGCAACCCACAGCCCTTTTTCTTGCACCAAACCCATTCCGTGTATTTACTTTTATTTGTAACAAGGAGAAACAAAAGAGATGACAAATTTGCCTGTGACGACCAAAAAATAGACACAAGTAAATAAAGACGTGCCCTTTCTTCGGCACGAATTCTGCTCTCTAGGGCACTGTTTTTGAGCATTTTGTACCACTGCATATACCACTTTTGACATCTCATTGGGCTCATTGTTTATTGGTGCCTGCTGGGTCGGTCAGGCTTTTGCTTTTCCCGAGCTCAGTTCAACATAATATGCGCCATTATGTGAGGAGTGAAGGCACTCCATCCGCTATATGGGTGATGGGGGTGCTACGGCATCCCCAAAATAACCATACTGGAGTTCAGAATGTGAATGAGTAATAAAGATGACTTTAAATTTTGTCTTTATCTTCTCACATATGCTGTGCGCCAAAAGCAAGCCCATCTGTGCCTCTGCACACCCTGACGATGACAGACGCCAGGATCCCCCCATAATATACTTCTATCTCTGGATTCAAACTAGGGGTTGGCAAAGCCTGCTCTAAACAGGCACCTGTTCCTGCAAGTGAAAGGTCCATGGGGGTCCTTGGGGGAGATGGTGCAGCAGTTGCTGAGACATCCAGTGATGAGGTAGAGGAGGGTCTCGGCGTCGTAACGGAGGCTGGCCAGGGGGTGATTTAATGGAGATCCAGGGTTCCTGACGGTGGGTGCGGTCCAGCCGCAGACGGGCTTGCCTTTGGCACTCCAGTGATGCACCCTCTGCACACAGCTGCCATTGAGAAGGGGAGGGGGGCGGGAGGATCAGTCAGCTGGGAGGCAGGAGCGTGGGAAAGGTGCTGTGCAGGGGGGGGGGGGGCAGAGTGGTCCAGGAGTGGGGCAGAGGAAATGAAGAGGGATGGAAAGAAAAGGAAAAAACTAGTGAAAAAAGGCAGAAAAAGCAAGAGTGAAAGAGAGACAGAGGGAAAATACTTACTTGTGATGGCCACTAGACCACCAGGGAGGAGGCACAGTGACGAGCCTGCGGGTGGAGGAGGGCTTCTGGAGGCTTTCAGTTCATCCCAGGCAAAAAGCAGAAGCAGCAGCCAGAGGAGCTGGGGAGAGCAGCAAACGCTGTCCAGGTGGTCAGTGCAGTTGCCCTATCACATTACTGCGGCTGCCATTAAGAAGGGGAGGGGTTGGGGGAGCGGTCAGCTGGGAGGCGGGAGGGCAGGAAAGGTGCTTTGTGGGGGTGAGAGGGGCGTGGCCACAGGGGCAGGAGCGGCGCAGGAGGTGGGCAGAAGAAAGGAAGAGAGATGGAACAAAAAGGAAAAAAGTGAGTGAAAAAAGGCAGAAAAAGCAAGAGTGAAAGAGAGACAGAGAGAAAATACTTACTTGTGATGGCCACTACACCACCAGGGATGAGGCACAGAGACAAGCTTGTAGGTGGAGGAGGGCCTTGAACTGAGAGTCTGGAGGCTTTCAGTTCATCCCAGGCAAAAGGCAGAGGCAGCAGCAGCCAGAGGAGCTGGGGAGGGCAGCAGATGCTGACCAAGAGGTCACTGCAAGATCTCAAAAGCACCAACCTTGATGCTCATCAATCAGACAAGTTAGGGATGCATATTTACAAATTAGTAGTTCCACCTTTTCAAGATTGGAGGACGTGGTATCTATAAACCTACTTATTTAAAAAGAGGTTGCTGCCTGGAGATGATGGATCTAATAGCACCTCGCATTATTGGGCCAGACAATTTCTTAATAACAGTGGATTTCAAGCTATACTATGAAGATTAGAAAGATATTCATTCTGTTGAGCTAAAAGAAAGTTTTGATGCAGCTGATTTACCACGAGTGAAAGGCACCATTTATTCTACTGGTCTCAATTAGAACTCATTTTTACCAACTATAGTATGATCCAGGTTGACCCTCCAGTCCCTCTTACTGGGACTGATCCTTACTTAATCACCTTTCAGTTTGAAAATAACATTAGTACTCTCCCTTTAAAGACCCTATCAAAATAGCACCTCTGGAAAAGGTGACGGGAGCATATCTTTGATGCTTACTCGTTTTTTTTTCCAGAAAAAATAGCCTTGAGAAATTTTGAAGATCAGGTAAATGCTATAGGCAGGGCCACTGGAATTATGCGGCAGGACAGGGCCAAATTATGCAGCGTGTTGAGTAAATAATGCAGCAAGAAAAGCAAATTATGGAGCATAATGCAGCTCATTTTGTAATATTATTAGTTCATTATTGAATCATTTTTTAACTTGGTTACACTGCCTGAGCATTGGTTGCACATCATTAGCATCAGTATAACACCGAAATATAGCAATAAACAAAAGAAAGATGACCAGTCCATCTTTGCAAAGCACTTTCTACTGTGCTGCAACATGTGGTGCTGCATTTTAGTAACTTTTGAAATGTTTGCGCTAGAAACCATTTTTTGGGGTTAAAATCTGCAGATTAGGTGGCAGATGGCAGATTCTGTGGCAAAAGCGGCAAACTCATAATTATGCAAAAATCACAGCGATTGCATAATTGCAGAATTCAGTGGCCCAGGCTATATGGAAACACCTCCGAGGGGTGTAGTTCAACCCCTAGAAACACAAATAAGAAAAATGAAGACAATATTCAAAATCTGAATATAACATTGAGAATCACCCAAGTCAGAAAGCCCCACCCCACCCTTGAAAGCACTCTAAAGCAGTCAGTGAAATTCCATATGGCGTCACTTAGTATATGGTACGGAATCACTTACGAGTGACGGTGATCTATTCACTCTAATTGTGACACCTTATTATCTTCTAAAGTTGTTTTATAGATACATTCATATATTAGTATAATACAAGCACAGGTATCACCTATCACTACTTTTCTTCTTTTCAATCGTGCCCAGTGTAAGAAGTATATCCCTCACTATAAAAACTATCTTTCCCTTGTGATATTGTAGAGAGAACACTGTACTATCAAGTTTTATCTGAAGAACCAAAACCAACAGTAATTTGTCAAAACTTTGCAATTCTTGCTCATTCTGCTCTGTTAGTATCTTGTATTTTCTGGGGTTCTCGTTTCACTTTTTGCATTTTTTCATTTTCAGGGATATTCGGAGTATTGCCTCCCACACAAAACCTCTTTCCTTTTTCAAAAATCTTTAATCTACAGAAAAACGATTAAGGTATTGAGATAGTCCATCAAACTCACATGATCAGATTGTTCCATGTACTGGCCATCCACTTGACGACATATTTTAACATTATTTGCACCATTTAGTATGTACTGGATATGGTGGAAAGTATGCATGGCCAGCTTTAGTGCTGGTGGCGAACAGTGCAACAAACTTTTTTTAGGGGGCCCTCTAATGACCTCCTTCTCCATGGATTCTCTCACGTCCACCCTCCAACAATGGCCCTAATTTATCCATAGCAGCTCTCTCACTCATATGTATTTCACTCATTTTACAGTGCTACACCTGGCAATGATGGGTGTCAGAGAACTTTACATCACACACACATTATACAGGGACAATAAATCATACATGTGTAAATCCGTCTATAGGAAATGTTACATAAGAAAATTAGGATTACAAGGTGTAGGAATCACATGTCATCCACACTAGTAGGCAGCATATTTCGTGGGTTTGTCCTGAAGAAGCACAATCTCAGGATTTCAAACAAATCACTGTGGTTGGAGTTGGCTTTACTAATAAGAATGAATTTCTATCCAAACAAATCTGTAGTATGTAAACTATGAGTTCTTTGTTCAATTGCACGTGGCAATTGAACGAAAATGTATTTATGCACGTGATGCGGTGTTTCCGATGTACAGTTGCCCCGTACAGTGTTGCGCAGTTTAAACCGAGATCGGACTGAAGGGCGGTTGGAGCGAGCAGGGGTGTGACGGCTCGCACTGCCCTGGGGTGATTTGTATCTGGATAACAATTAAAATAAACCTGTATGTATTAAACAGTGTTCCGGGGGTGATTTCAGCTCATTTCATGTGGCGACGAGCTGAATCACCCCAGCAGCAACGTTTACCTGCCATCGGCGATCGTGTGGACTATTCACACGCCGACTGTCCTATCCAAGAGAAACCTGATACGGAGTCACTGGGCACATTAATTCATGGTGAGCCTGTACGAGGCATGCCAGGAGCTCTCTGATCTCATTTTACATAACAACGTAATTTGAGTGTGTGGCTAGAAAGAGGCTTTGCTCTAATGAAAATGTGGCGGCCATCTTAAAGCAGTGACAAAAAGTTTTTCCATTTAATTTTTTTTTATTCCTGCAAAATACTTACCATGGCCTTTCTGTGAAACTTTCAGTTTATTTCCACTGATAAGTTTTAAAGCTGTCGGTCTGCTTTCAAAAGTTTAATTTGTTTTCAAATACACTAAGTGTGTTTTTTTTCTGACTTGCAATTTGTTAATCCCCTTCACCATTTTTAGAAACACCTGGGGAGCCAGCTATACCATGGAAGCAGTGGTATGATGCATTTGAACCTTATTTGGGTGCTATTGGTGCATCAAGGAGCAGAAAGAAAGAAATGTTTGTTGCTGCATTCCTTAGGATTTGAAGGAAGATCAGTTTTTAAACATTTACCAGATGTTCATCTGGAAGAAGATGAAAAATTAGACGAATTTGAAGAAGCCCTAAAAAATCTGGTTACCAGATTTGATGCCCCACCTAGTTAGGTTGTAGCAAGACATACGTTTTTTAGAAGGCAACAGAAAAACATAGAAGATGTGAATACTTACAAATCTGCTTTAAGGAAACTGTCTTCAGAGTGTCATTTTAAGGCATTACGGATCAATTAATATGTGATCAATTTATATGTCACTGCTCGGATAAATCCATCAAACAAAAGTTATTGTCCATGGGAGGACCACCTTTATCGGGTACTATTAGAGTAGCCAAGAGTATTGAAACAGCGATGAAATCTGCAAAGGAATTGGAACACGTACAGGTTGGTCAAGGTAATCTTGTTCAGAGATCAGATGACAGGTTCAAAATGAGTAAACTATCATCTAACAATGGGGATTTTGCCAAACATATATTTTTTTTAATCAAACAAACATTTGTTTCGGGTGTGAGTACCCGCCACCTCAGAAAAGAGGGAAAATGTGCCCGGCAAAGAAAGTTCATTGTAGATTATATGGCAAAACAGGGTATTTTGCCAAAGTATAACATGTACAAAAACTAGTGTTAGTGCTGTGGTTGATGAAGGCGAGGACAGGATGGATGATTTAATGAAGGATTTCTAAAGGAGCTCATTTCTGATAATGCGGTACAATTTGTATCCGCTGAAGTAGAATGTTTTCTGGATGAATGTGCAATCAAACATTTGAAGAGTTCACTTTACCAACCATAACCTAACAGGTTGGTTGGACATTTTAATTGTGTGGTTGGTGAATGTGTGCAATGGTCTTAAGCTAAAGGGTGTGTGGTTAATGCTGCTTTGCTGAGTATGTTGTGGTTTTACAGAACAACACCTCATTCAAGCACAGGTGTATTTTCGTTTGAAGCCCTTAGAGGAAGGAAACCTGTCACTTTGTTTAGACCTGCTTGGTTGTCCAAATTTTTCAAGCACTCAACATGTAAAGAAGACATTGACAGTAAGGTTCATTCAAACATGGAGAAAGCTCAAGCAAAACAAAAAACATATTATGATAAGAATAGATGTGTGAAGAATGTTCAGTTTGTAGTTGGTGACTGGGCATGGGTCAAAGTGCCCAGTTTTATCAAGAAAGGTGACCCAAAACATTCTAAACCATTAGGATTGACAAAGTGTAAGGTAATGCTATTTGTGTTAATGGACAAAATTGGTGGAAAGTGGGCAAATTTTTTGAAATTACAGCGGACGGTAAAGACTTGCCACTTGGTCCCCCTCTTAATAACTTAGCACAGAATGTAAGTTTGAAGAAGTTTTCGAGTGTGCAAAAGTGCAATGAGTTTCATAAAGTTGCAGACACAATGTTGGATAAGTTGCCTGTTAGGAAATGTCATAGGGCTCATGATTTACCTCTGAGGTACCGTAAAGTAACAATGTTTTTGTTCTATTTATTTTGTTCTTTAGTTCTGTCAATTTTTTTTTAAAGGAAAACTATATGTGGTATGTAAACTATTGCATTCAGCAATTGAACAAAGAAGTATTTATGCGCGTGACACGCTGTTTCTAATGTTCGGCTGCAGCATGAAGTGTTGTGCGGTTTAAACCGAGATCGGATGGAAGGGCGGTTGGAGGGAGCAGGGGTGTGATGGCTCCCACTGCGCTGGGGTGATTTTGATCTGAATAACCATTAAAATAAACCTGTTTGTATTAAACAGCGTTAAGAGCGTTATCTCAGCTCATTTCAAAATTCTTTTTAGCAACAGTAAGATTGAAAGACTGGGGAAAACATAACATTCTAACCTATTTCTTTCCATTTGGTCACTGTGCTATATTACGAATGCAACTTATGAACTGCAGGTAACAAAAAGATTGCTGTGAGAATAGCAGAAACTCACTGAGCTATGTGCAAAAATGCAGTTCTGTGATCTGCAGGGTACAGGTTCTTTGCAGTAGTCATGGCGCTACTTTATGGTTAGCCAAAAGTGCCAATTGACAAAACTCCGATCTCTCTCCAGCAGGAACATTAATCACTTGAGTTATCCAGACATTTTTATTGTTACCTGAAAACGGATGGACACACTCAGAACTCTGCAGCAGATGTTTTTAAACCCTTAACACCTTGGATGCCGTGGATGATCTGGTCTCTTCCTCTGCCACGGTGCTCGTGTGTTGAGGACAAGACCAGCTCCTCCTCCTGCGCTCCCACCGTGAGCCTCCCACCCCCCTCCGTTGGGCAGGGATGGAAGGGGAATTGCTTACCCTTCCACCCCGACCCCGCCCCCCCAGTGAGGCCATTTCTGCCAATCTTATGGACAGGTCGGCTTATTTTTCTTAGGCCAATCTGCCCCAAAGGGGGGGCAGAAACCACTAGATACCAGGGTTTTTTATTTGTGTAAATTTCATGCAAGGAGAGCGACCCCTTAGGCAAGGGTCGCTCCCTTGGGGGGCAATTTTATTTTAAGCCATTTTTGCCTCCATTGGGGGCAGATCGGTCTACTTTTATTATGCCAATTTGCCCCCAAGAGGGGCAGAAACCACTAGACCCCAGGGATTTTTTATTTTGTACATTTTTTTACAGATGGGGAGTGACCCCTTATGCAAGGGTCGCACACCTGTGGGGGGCAAATTTATTTTAGGCCATTTCTGCCCAACTTGGGGGCAGATCAGCCTATTTCAATTAGGCCCATCTGCCACCAAGGGGGGGGGGGCAAAAACCACTTAGGCACCAGGGACTGGTGTGTGTTTTGTTTGGGGAAGGCAGCCCCAGGGGCAAAGGTCATTCCGCATGGGGGCACATTACTGTTGGCCATTTTGCCCCCCTATTTTTGTAAGGCCCATCTGCCCCCAAAGGAGGGCAGGAAGCCACCTAGACAACAGGGAAGAATTCTGTTTTACAAAAGAAGGGGGTATGGCCATATCCCCACCTCAAATAAATGGGGACAAAGTTGTTCTGCCCAGTGGTGAGCAGATGGGGCAATTACCCCTGATCCACTCCCTTGGGTGCAGAAACCCTACTAGATGCCAGGGAATTAAAAAAATATATAACTATTGTGGGGCGGTGCCTACTAGCCAGTATGGGCATGGTTATGCCCCCCCCACCACAACTGAAGGGGGTAACAGTCTTTCAGCTCTCCTCCGGCACACCAAAAGACCTTATCCCAGTGGCAAGCAAGAGGGCATTTGATTATTTTGGGTTTTGGTTTTACATATGGGCCATGAGAGCTTGGATAACTCTCAAAATCGTCCCACTTGGAATGGTGACGGCTGCACTTATGGACTTTGGGACGCTGCCATGTAGAAAAATCTATGAAACCTAGACACAACCTAGACACATCTGAAAACTAAACATCTGGGTGAGTCCAGGGTGGTGTGCTTCACGTGCACCCCACACCATTTTCATACCCACAATGCCCTGCAAACCTCCAACTTTGCTTGAAATCACATATTTTCCCCACATTTTTGTGATGGAACCTTCCGGAATCTGTAGGAATCCACAAAATTCCTACCACCTAGCATTGTTGCATCTATACCGATAAAAATTCTGCCCTACTTGTCAGCCTAGAAATGTTTTTTTTTCAAACTGCTTTGCTACCCTGCTCAATTTTGACATTTCACAGGCACTTGGCCCACCTACATGAGTGAAGTATCATTTTTGTTGGGAGACTGAGGGGAATGTTGGGTGGTAGGAAATTTGTGCCGGTGCAGTGATCCCACACAGAAATGTGGGGAAAATGTGATTTTTTAGCTTGATTTGAGGTTTGCTATGGATTCTGGGTAAAAGAAAAACACTAGGGGATCCACGTAAGTCACACCTCCCTGGACTCACTCGGGTCTCTAGTTTTCAGAAATGTCTGGGTTTGGTAGGTTTCCCCGATGGCTGCTGAGCCCAGGACCAAAAATGCAGGTGCTTCCCCCCTGTAAAAAAGGTAGTTTTGTAATTGATAATTTGGATGTGTCCACGTTGTGTTTTGGGGCATTTCCTGTCACGGGCACTAGGCCTACCCAAACAAGTGAGGTACCATTTTTATCAGGAGATGTGGGGAAATGCTAGGTAGAAGGAAGTTTGTGGCTTCCCTCAGATTCCTGAACTTTTCAGCACCGAAATGTGAGGAAAAGGTGTTTTTGTGTCAGGTTTGGAGGTTTGCTAAGGATTCTGGGTAACAGAACCTGGGGAGAGTTCCACAAGTTACCCCATTCTAGGTTCCCCTAGGTTTCTAGTTTAAAAAAATGCACAGGTTTAGTAGGTTTTCCTAGGTGCCGGCTGAGCTAGAGACCAAAATCCACAGCTAGAAACTTTCCAAAAAACATGTCAGTTTTCAATATAAAAATGTGATGTGTCCATGTTGCGTTTCCTTTCGCGGGCACTAGGCCTACCCACACAAGTGAGGAACCATTCTTATCGGAAGACCTGGGGGAACACAGAATAGAAGAACCTGTTTATTGCCCCTTGTCTTTCTCTACATTTTTTCCTTCCAAATGTAAGACAGTGTGTAAAAAATAAGTCTATTTGAGAAATGTCCTGTAATTCACATGCTAGTATGGAGATCCCCGGAATTCAGAGATGTGCAAATAACCACTGCTTCTCAACACCTTATCTTTTGCCCATTTTGGAAATGCAAAGGTTTCCTTGATACCTATTTTTCACTCTTTATATTTCACAAAATGAATTGCTGTACACCAGTATACAATGAAAACCCATTGCAAGGTGCAGCTCATTTATTGACTCTGGTTATCCAGGGTTTCTTGATTAACCTACAATCCCTATATATACCTGCAACCAGAAGAGTCCAGCAGACGTAAAAGTATATTGCTTTCAAAAATCTGCCATAGCTGCAAAAAGTTACAGAAAAAAACATGGACAGAAATGGATCTTTTGTCACCTCAATTTCAATTTTATTTTTATTTTAGCTGTTACTTTCTGTGGGAAAGCCTTGAAGGATCTACACAAATGACCCCTTGCTGATTTCAGAACTGTGCCTACTTTTCAGAAATGTTGAGCTGTCTGGGATCCAGCATTGGATTCACACCCAGTTCTATCACTAACTGGAAGGAGGCGGAAAGCACAGAAAATAGTATACATGGGGTATGTCCCAGTAAGATGCCAAAATTGTGTTGAAAAATGTGTTTTTGGACTCAAGTCTGCCTGTTCCTGAAAGCTGGGAAGATGGCAATTTAGCACAGCGAACCCTTTGTTGATGTCTGTCAGAAAGGGGGTCCCTAGTTGGCAGAGGTATATACCTTTGTCCAAATAGGGATCACAATCCTTGTCAGGGTAAGTCACACACAATCCAAATTATCCTGTGCCCACCCTCTGGTAGCTTGGCACTGAGCAGTCTTAACTTAGAAGGCAATGTGCAAAGTATTTGTGCAATGAATCATGCAATGACACAGAGACAACACCACAAAAAGACACCACACATGTTTTTACCTGATTAAAATAAGGTCAAAACGATCAAGATTTGATAATCACAAGTTGAAATATCACTTTTGTAATGATAAGAAGAGTCTTTAATTCTTAAAAGCAACAATTGTCTCTTGCAAGCAGAAAGTACCTGGTTTGTGTCAAAATTACACGCACGGAGAACGCAGAGAAGGTGATGCTTGAAAAAAGGTATGTGTGCGTCGGTTTTCCAGGCGCACACAGACGATGCATCGATTCTTTTCCACATGGCAAGGGCTTTGCATCAAATTCGGGCGTGCAGGCCTGAATCCTCTTTGCAGTGTGGGGTCTTTTGATGCCCAGGGATGATGCATGGAAATTCTGGACATGCAGGACGAAGTCACAGCTGTTACGTTGATCCAGTGGGTAATGTAGCAGAATTTCTGCTGCACGGCTGGTGCTGCGTCGTCTCCTCTTGCAGGAAGTCAGGCTGTGTCATTCCGGCTCAGCGATGCATCAATCCGGTGGGCTGTGCGTCAAAGTTCTGCTCACAACATTGCTGCTGTGTCGATCTCCACTTGGGGAGCCGGGCTGCGTCGTTCCGGGTCGGTGCTGCAGTGATTTTGTCACCATTGGGCATGCTGTGCATCGATGTTCGCCGCACAAGGAGTTTCTTTGCAGAGATTAAGGCCCTCATTACAACCCTGGCGGTCGGTGTTAAAGCGGCGGTTAATACCGGCAACAGGCCGGTGGTAAAAAAAAATGGGATTACGACCACGGTGGAAACCGCCAACACAGACAGCCACTTTAACATTCTGGCCGCCACGGCAGTAACAACAAACACCGCGGCGGTCACCGCCAACAGACAGGCGGAAAACAATGTACTGCCCACAGTATTACAAGGCACCAATCCACCAGCTTTTCTGGGGCAGTACCAATGACATCAAAAGCATGGCGGAAACAGTCTTTGGAAGGGAAACCGCTCACCTTTCAACACTCAACAAAGAACCAGGACGCCATGGAGCTCGAACTACAGGTCCTGCCGATGCTGGTGTATCTGCTAATACACTGGGAACATCAAAGAAGGCGGCGGCGATGACCACAGTGAGTACTGCACCTAGCACACAGGGGAGGGGGGGAGGAAAAGGAGAGTGAAACACACACGCAACACCCTCACCCCCACCCTCACCCACAACACCATACACACATGCAGGAACATTACATTTACACCCTGTAACCCCCTGGAAGAACACAAGGACAAAAGGAATTGAGTTAAATCAGTGATATTTAGAAAATGCAGATAAAGTTACCGATTGCAAATAACAGTATATACAAATATTTACAATATGTACAGAGGGCCGTTCACTGTCCTTTGCAAATGTCCGTGGACCAGTGTGCCAAAAAAACAGGAGCGAAGCCCACACTTGACTCCTGCCTCAAAACGAAGAAAACAGTGTAGGGGCATCAGGTCGAAAACACACGGGCACCTCAGGGGGAAGGGGAGGGGGCACCTCAGCCGGAAGATGGTACTACGCCACTGCTCCTCGAGGGGGCAACATGCCCACTGCTTGGTCCTGGGGAGTGCAAGGCCACAGTCTCTCTAGTCTCTCAAGTGGGTGGCTTGCCCACTGCTTGGTCCTGGGGAGTGCAAGGCCACAGTCTCTCAAGTGGGTGACATGTTCCACTGGTTCTGGAGGGGGCTTTGTGCCCAGTGTGCTTCATCCTGCCAAGGATAGCATGAGTGGATGCATATCTCCACTGGTTCTGGAGGGGACTTTGTGCACAGTCTGCTTCACCCTGCCAAGTAAAGTGATAGTGGATGCATATCTCCACTGGTTCTGGAGGGGGCTTTGTGCCCAGTCTGCTTCATCCTGCCAAGGATAGGGTGAGTGGATGCATATCTCCACTGGTTCTGGAGGGGGCTTTGCGCCCAGTCTGCTTCACCCTGCCAAGAAAAATGATAGTGAATGCATATCTCCACTGGTTCTGGAGGGGGCTTTGTGCCCAGTCTGCTTCACCCTGCCAAGGTAAGTGATAGTGGATGCATATCTCCACTGGTTCTGGAGGGGGCTTTGTGCCCAGTCTGCTTCACCCTGCCACGGAAAGTGATAGTGGATGCATATTTCCACTGGTTCTGGAGGGGGCGTTGTGCCCAGTGTGCTTCACCCTGCCAATGAAAGTGATAGTGGATGTATATCTCCACTGGTTCTGGAGGGGACTTTGTGCCCAGTGTGCTTCATTGTGCCAAGGAAAGTGATAGTGGATGCATATCTCCACTGGTTCTGGAGGGGGCCTTGTGCCCAGTGATGCTGCACCTGGGGTGTGGCAGTTCCCATTCCCTCACCTGGGTGTCTGAGCCATGAGATGTGCAGGGAACAGGTAGCATGATACTCCATGGAGGCAGAGCCACACTCCATCCTGTGGCGACTTTAGCTGCAAACTGTTGGTAGTGCTGGTTGTGGTGCTTCAAGTGGTGGGTGGAGGGTCCAGGCCGCCTCCTGCATCCCCAGATGCCTGCCCACTGGGGATGCTGCTGATGACAGATGTAGTGACACTAGCTGGGCATGTGGCGGTGCAGATGGTGGCGCAGGTGGCGGTGCTTGCGGCGGTGTCTGCGGCAGTAGGTGCTGGTAGTAGCGGAGGGAGACACAAGGCTGTCTCTTGCAGCCTCGGGCGGCTGCCCACTGGGGATGATGCTGCTGACTGTTGTTGTGGCAGCTGCAGTGCGGGTGGCGGTGCAGGGGCGGTGCAGGTGGCGGGGCAGATGGTGGTGCAGGTGGCTGTGCCTGCGGCGGTGCCTTCCGCGGTACAAGTTGCAGGCCTGTCAGTATTTATGGTGGTCACCAGTCCCTCACCTGGAGTGTCCGAGGCCTGAAGTGCCTTGCCCTGGGTTTTCTTCCCCTTCCCCACCTTGCCAGATGCTAGTGGGACCATGACACTGGCAGATGCAGTTTTGGAGGAGGCCTTGCTGGTTGGGTCCTGCTTTTTGGCCGTGCTGCTTGCTGGCACCCTCTTCACTTTGGCAGGTGGCAGAATGGGTACCACCGCGGACCCCGACTTTGTGACTGAGGTGCTGGCCTGGGATCTTGACACCCTGGGCCGAGGGTAAGGACGGGGGGAGTGAGGTGTAGGGAAGAGGTCAAAGTTAGCAAGGTCAAGTTTTTTAGACACACTGGGACGGGAAGATAGAGAGGGTTTGGAAGTGGAGGAAGTGGGAGTGGTTGTAGGAGGTGTCTTTCTGCTGAGTTTGGGGGAAGGTTCATGGGCTTGATGCTGTTGTGAGGTAGATGGCTGTTGGGTGGGTGGGTGCTTGCATTTGTGTACTTTGGGAGGAGGGGTCACAGACACACTGGGAGATAACACAGGGGACATGTGCCTGGTTGTGGGGGTGGTGACTGCTTGTGAGGGGTGTGCAGTGATGGGCATGCTGGTGATGGACGTAGTGGATCAGGATGTAGTGCATGCAGGTGTGAGTGGAGATGAGACTGGGAGGCGGGTGGACGAAGAGGAGGAGGGGGACACGGTGGAGGCAGTGGATGTTGCTGTGTATGTATGGGCATGGTGCTTGTGTGAGTACCTGTGAGATGAGGTGTGGTGCTTATGTTTGCCTGAGCCACTTTTGTGTGTTGATTTGGCTGAATGCTTGTCTGAAGGTGTGCTTGGATAGGCTGGTGTTGAGGGGATTGGGACTGGGTAGAGGAAGTTGGAGGGGGGATACTAGACACAGGGACAATGGCTGCCATCAGTGCTGAGGCCAGAGCCTGAAATGCTCTATGTTGGGCTGCCATGCCAGAGTGAATGCCCTCCAGGTATGCGTTTGTTTGTTACAAACAACACCCTGGATGGCATTCAGAATGGCTGACTGCCCAACAGTGAGAGATCTCAGGAGGTCAATAGCCTCCTCACTGAGGGTAGCAGGGCTGACTGGGGCAGGGCTTGGTGTGTCTGGGGCAAAGGAGATGCCCACCCTCCTGGGTGAGCGGGCATGGGAAACACGCTGAGGGGCTGCTGGGAGGCGGGTGCTGGTAGGGGGGTGGCAGCTGCACCTGTTGTTTGGGTGGGCACAGAGGTGTCTGCCACCACCAGGGAGCTTCCATCGGAGGAGGAGTCGCTGTCACTGGTCTCCCCTCCTGTCCCTGTCGTGGTGCTACCCTCGCCCTCCGTCCCACTAGTGCCTTCACCCTCAGTGGATTCACCCTCATGGGCCATGTGGGATGCAGCTCCCTCCATCGCCGGTGCCTCTGCTCCTCCGCCAGATGATGCTAATGCACACAAGGACAGGGGGACAAAACAAAAAGGGGGGGAGAGACAGAGGATACACTTGGTCAATGCCAGCAACACCACTACAGTTGGCATACACAACACACAGGTATTAGCCCTATGCACTAGGTCATGCCCAACCAGTCACTAAGGTATTCACAAGCCCATTTGGTACAATGGCTAACTCCAGCATCTGCACACCTGACACCCAGAGAACCCTGCCCAGTAGTTTATGCCCACTTACACCATTGGGTTTGGAGTGTTTTAGAGCCTGCACACAAGGGACCTAACCTGCCATGATCGCCCTGGCCTAGGGTCACCCACAGCCCACATACCCAACCCAGCTACCTCCTAAAGCGTGCAAAGTCAGGAATCAAAATCTGTACTCATCCCCTTGTGGCTGCTGTGATGCCCTCAAGCGCCCATCCAACTCCGGATAGGTCACTGCCAGTACGCTGAACATCAGGGGGTCATGGTGCGACGGGCACCCCTTCCACATTGGGAGGCCAGCGCCAGCTGGGCCTCCGCCGTTTTCTTGGTCCAGCTGCGCAGGCTCTCCCATCTCTTGCGGCCGTGGGTGCTCCGCCTGTGATAGACCCCCAGGGTCCACACCTCCTTGGCGATGGCACACCAAATACCCTTTTTTTGGTGGGCGCTGACATAGAGGGAAAAGACAGGAGGAAAGGAAATTACTCACCGGTATACTCATTGCCCCCCAGTTCCCACCCATGCCCTGATGCACATACAGTGACCACCTTTCATGCAGCACTGAGGCCAAGATGCTTCAGCACCCCCAACATGTGGCTTACATCCACACCACTCAAAACATGTATTGCCCACACCTCATGCTCTCAGTGTACTCACCTGCTTGTCTGGAGGACCGTAGAGTGACATGTACTGAGGTAGGACCCCATCCACTAGTTTCTCCAACTCCTCCACAGTGAAGGCAGGGGCCCTTTCCCCAGACATTCGAGCGATTGTCGCTTCCAGACTCAGGTCACAGCAGCACTTGCTGTGTATGTCCTCTCCTGTTGATGGTCAGGTAGAAAGTGAGTGAGTTGTTAGAAAATGGCGGTCACGTCCGCTGCGGTGCATACCATAACCGCCGGCATACATCGCCATTGGCTCCTGGAACCCATAGGGCCCAATGATAACCAATGCGAAGTTGAGCGGCAGTCATCGACCGCCCACCGCGATGGCTCACAACGCCAGCACACTTACCTCATTTCCACTTGTCCTTCCTCACATGTCAGGCAGGCGCCATGCCAGGGGGGCACATGGCATGGCACCTAACTGCGTCACAGCAGACATTGGACCATCAACTGACTCTTGACTTCACATACTGCTTCTGTGACCTAACTTCAGCAACGGTTGTGCAATCAATGTGCAAATATGACCTTCTGCTCACCGTTCTCCTCCATAGGCTAAAACCGCTGAGGCAGATGATGAGATGGCGGCATCCTCCGGTGTACAGACCCCTAGTGGACCTGTCAAAAATGGAGGACCAACACATTATCATCACATACAGACTTGATTGTGCCACAATTCAAGAGCTGTGTGCCTAATTGGAGCCAGACCTGATGCCAGCTATCCGCCAGCCCACAGGAATTCCCCCTCTAGTGCAGGTTCTGTCAGTGCTTCATTTCCTAGCAAGTGGTTCATTTCAAACAACAGTGACCATGGCATCAGGAATGTCTCAGCCAATGTTCTCCAATGTGTTGACCAGAGTGTTGTCTGCCCTGCTGAAACACATGCGCAGCTACATCGTGTTCCCCCAGGTGGATGAATTGGCCACAGTGAAAGCTGACTTTTATGCCCTGGGACATATCCCGAACATCATTGGTGCCATTGATTTTACACATGTGACATTTGTCCCCCCCCGGAGAAATGAACAGGTTTACAGGAATATAAAAAGCTATCACTCCCTGAATTGTCTGATGGTATGTTTGGCGGACCAGTACATCTCCCATGTGAATGCCAAATATCCTGGCTCTGTGCATGAGGCCTATATCTTGAGGAATCGCAGCATCCCATATGTGATGGGCCAACTCCAGAGGCACCGGGTGTGGCTAATAGGTGAGCCCAAGGTCCCGACCCACTATAGGAAGGTGTCTGGGTATGGGGTTGTCCCTAACGGTTAGTGTGTGCCAAACAGTTGTCCCTCGATATTTACAGATGACTGGTTACCCCAACCTCTCATGGCTTCTGACCCCAGTGAGGAATCCCAGGACAAGGGCAGAGGAACGTTACAATGAGGCACATGGGCGTATAAGGAGGATTATTGAGAGAACCTTCGACCTCCTGAAGGCCAGGTTCTGGTGCTTCCATCTGACTGGTGGATCCGTGTACTATTCACCCAAGAAGGTGTGCCAGATCATCGTGGCATGCTATATGTTGCACAACCTGGCATTGAGACGCCAGGTGCCTTTTCTGCAGGAGGATGAGCATGGAGATAGTCTTGTGGCAGCGGTGAACCTGTGGACCGTGATGAAGAGGAGGCAGATGAATAAGATGTGGACAACAGAACAAACATTATACAGCAGTACCTCTAGTGACTCACAGGTAAGAGATTGTAAGTCAAATGTACATTACAGCAAGCTTTGTACATTGCACATGGCATACTCTTTCCCTCTGTCTATGGACACTGAATGTTCCCTTTGGAATCACTATTTTCAGATCTGTGTACCTGATTTTGGCTACTGCTATATGTACTGCTGCCCACCAAAGGTCATCCTGAACATAGACTTTGCAATGCTTTGATGATGTTGTAATAATACAACTTTATAATCATTACACTGACTCCAGTGTGGTATTTGTTTCAAGGGTGTTTATTTTTGTTCCAATAGGTATGGGGGTAAGTGCAAGTGGTTGGGGTGATGGTGGAGGAATGTCCAGTTAGAGTCCAGTCTTTTGGTATCACAGGTTCATTGTCCAAAGGGGCATTGAAAGGGGAGCAATGGCAGTTCAAGGTGGACAGGGTGACATAGTGGGTCTGAAGGGTTACAATCAGGAGATTCTTATTGCCTGGCGGGGGTCCAAGGACTTGGAGAGGACTTCTCAGCAGAGGCCAGCAATGTAGCAGGGCAACAGCAAGGCAGCAGTATTTTACAGCAAGGCAGTCCAGCTGAGTCCTTTGGGCAGCCAGACATCTTCTCTTGGCAGATTGCAGGATCTGGTGCAGAGTGTCTTTCCGAAGAAGTGTCTAGTTTGGTAAGGTCAAGGACCCAGTTTATATACCCAATTGTGCCTTTGAAGTGGGGGAAACATCAAAGAGGGGTTTTGAAGTGCACAAGGTCCCCTTTCAGTACAATCCTGTCTGCCAGGGTCCCAGTAGGGGGTTTGGCAGTCCTTTGTGTGAGGGCAGGCCACTGTTCTTTGAAATGTAAGTGTCAGGCCCTCCAACCTTCCAGCCCAGGAAGACCCATTCAGTATGCAGACGTGTGCGGGTGTGACTGAGCATCCTGTGTTTGTGGTTGCCTGTGTGAAATGCACAAAGGAGCTGTCCACCTGCCCAGCCCAGACGTGGATTGGAGACAGGCTGTAAGCGACAGAAGGATTGAAATGCAGAGCAATGCTCACTTTCTAAAAGTAGCACTTCTAAAATAGCAATATAAAATCAACCTCACCAGTCAGCAGGATTTTGTATTACCATTCTGGGCATATTAAATATGATCTGTTTACCCCTTTTTTATCAGAATCTACCACTCAAACAGTTTATGGGGTTAGCCCTAATGTTAGCCTATGAAAGGAGCAGACCTCACAGCAGTGGAAATTGACTTTAGTAGTTTTCCACTACCAGGACATATAAAGCACACAAATATATGTCCTGGCTTTTACCTACACAGCACCCTGTTCTCTGGGTTACCTAGGGCCAACCTTAGGGATGACTTATATGTAGAAAAAGGAGAGTTTAAGGCTTGACAAGTACTTTTAAATGCTAATTCGAAGTGGCAGTGAAAGTGCACATACAGGCCTGCAATGGCAGGCCTGAGACATGGTTAAGGGGATACTTATGGGAGGGAGGCAGGCAAAGTACTTGTCAAGCCTTAAACTAACCCTTTTCTGTCAGGTCTAACAATGCCATTTTCAGGGGAAAAAACACATGCTTTCTTCAGCTGCCCTTTTTTCAATTTTTTTTTTAACTAAATTTTAGCTGTATTTTGGCTAATTTCTAGGTCTCCTCCAGTGGAACCCACAAACTCTGGGTACCTCTAGAAACCCTAGGGTGTAGGGAAAAAAGGATGCAAATTTGACGCGGGTAGCTTATGTGGACAAAAAATTATGAGGGCCTAAGGGCGAACTACCCCAAATAGCCAAAAAAAGACTCGGCACCTGAGGGGGAAAGACAAGGCAGCGAAGGTGTCAAGGGACTGATTTAAGAGCCTTTAGCACCCCCTTGTGCCACTTTAGCGTCATTTCTTTTACGCTAATGTGGCCCAACAAGGACAAAATCGGTGCGCCAAATTTACTTTGTGACCCTTTGCACTACATTATGTCTGTGCCATGCATAATGTATGCAAAGTGGGCGTTCCCCCCTTAGAGGGGGGTAAAAAAAATGGTGCAAAGAAAGGTAAAATATATATTCGTGTCATTTTTTTGGTACTTTTAACGCCTGCTTCGAGATGGCGTTAAAAGGAGACACTTCAATGTTTTCAATGACCCTCAATGGGCTTTGCAGGATTAGCGTCAAAATTGTTGATGCTAGTCCTGCAAAGCTATTACCGCTATGGTGCACTGTATCCTAGATACAGCGCACACATGGTTCTGTTTGGGCGGCCGCCAAGGGGTGGAAGGACAGTGGCGATGCACTGGGTGCAGCACCACTTTCCTTAAATCAGCCCCTTTGTATTTTCTAAACACAGTGATCGCACCTCCCCACAGCTGATCTGGTAAGTATGCCACTGTTGTATTCAAAGTTGCTGATGTAGGCATACTTATGATGTGTTTGCACCCCTTTCCCATTTCCCTGATTCAGTTCCTCACCTTAAATTTAAAATATACTTCTTTATTATTATGCTGCAGTGTTGTTTTCACACCCTTCAATAAATGTCTATGCCCTTATTTGTAACTGTATTCTGCATGATAATTTCAATCTTTTTTCTCGTTCATTTTCCACCATAGTGTGGAAGAGACCAGGAACTCCTCTATGCAACTTTTCAGAACTAAAAAATATGTCAACTGTTTGTAGACATCTGAATCCAAGTCATAAATTTCGAATTATCCTAATATTTTATTATCTGTGTCATTGCTGTTTTTTACTTACTGATATTTAGAGGAGCTTTGGGGATTGACCAATTGAGTGGAAACACAGAGGGCCACATCAAGAGCAAAGTGGCATAATATACTTGAACCCCACACTTTGCAGGATCCTGAGATCCATCTTAACACAAAATGGTAATGATTTTTGAAACAGGTGAAATAGGGATGTAATTTGCTTTTGAGTAAATATGTGAAATTATGCCAAACTTAAGTGAAATACAAAACCAACATTTAGCACTATATTTTAGTGTACAGTGCACCCCCACATCCATTTTGGATACAAGGGTGTATTTTGCTCTAAAAAACATAGGATAAAAAACATAATTGCAGGGTACAATAGATGTTCTTATTCTGGTTGTTCGCTCTGTTCCATTGAGGATTTGGGTGTACTATATGGTATGGCTGGGAAGCCCCACCATGCAGTATACTCACAAATACCATCTTGGGTCCAGTCAGGTCTTTTTACTTAACGTTAAGCTCAAACCAGAGCAGCTGTGGCTGCGAGCAGTAAGGCTTAGCAAAGGAACAATGTTTAAAGCATTTAACAGCAACAAACAGAATAAGAAAGTCCCACGACACAAAAGAAACAAGACACCAATGTATATAATTAGAGCAAATTTGTACAAATTTATAGAGACCTGAATCATCACAATTCACTGGAGGGGTCCAGAGATATAGATTTTGGCAATAATAACTTTTATATCAACTGCAAACAAGCATTGGCCAACAAAAAGTTTGGAAACTTTTGAAAAGTTTGTAAAAGTTAGTTCAATAACTCTGGCCCAAGTTAGGCAACCATGTCCTACAGGAGAGAGGTCTAAGTGGTCAGAAAGGATACTTTGGACAGTTACCTAGCTACCAGAGTGCTTTTTAGAGCAAGATCAAAACTTTACAGGATGACCATCATAGACAACATTGGAGGGGTCCTGTTGCTGAAGAATGCAGGCTCAAAGTTGCTCAAGGAGGCTCCTGATACTGTGTGGTCAATGAGGATAAAGTCTGGTCAAGTCCTCGGTTCGCAGGTGAGTGGGGGCGACTCTGTCCACGAATCTTGTGGTCCCTCAAAGTTCTCTTTGCAGGGTCCCAAGGGATGGGCTGTTGATGCAGACATTGCGCTTTTGCATGTGTCGAGCAGGCACAGGTGTACCTTTTGGCTAACTCAGAATTTTCCTTTGGGGTTCCCAGAGTTTGGTATTAGCAAACCTTCTGCTGTGGCTACCCGTGATGCAACTTTGGCTCTATCAGCTTTAATGTCCCCAGTGCCCGATCTGGGAGGACAGCCAACTTACCCTTGGAGCCTCTTCTTCAGACAGGGGCAGGGAATCAGTTTTTCCCCAAGCCAGTCATGCAGAACAGGGACCAAACTTCGTCTGTCTCAAAGTGCAGCAGGTGCAGTCACCATTCCAGTTTGGACACAGATCTGGGTTTATTCCATCGTTCTTTTGCTCACCATGCCACCCCATTTTGAACCCAGCCATATTCAAATCAGTCTTGACTCTGTTCCCCATGGGAACAGTCCATTCCAAACTACCAAACTACCAAACAAGGTTCTACCTAGACCAGAAACAAGCATCCTGGGACCAGTTTTGAGGTATCACCCCTCATCAGCCAGACTAGGTTGCTGACTAAAGTGTTCTATAATAGAATGTCTTCTGTGCATGGTAATAGTTCAGTGTTATTCAAAAAATATTGGCCATGATAAGCCTTAGAGTTGGCGAAGGTGAAAAGTATTAAAGAACGTCATAGTGAACACTTTAGTCAGTATGATTATGCCTTACTTATGAACGCTTTTCCATAAATGAAAAATGAATATGCCTTGAGAAAGTCTTGATGACGAAACACGTTTCGGCTGTTGTTATTGGAATCATCGTGTCTTAGGAAGAATAAATCTTAACCAGCAACAATACGTGTTCAGAACTTTTGTGTACATGTTATACACAATACAGACTTTGTGGACCAGTGTAGTGTGCGTTGATGATCTTAAAAATTAACCAATTAACCAATTTGGAAGTATTGTTGCTAAGATATATTTTAAAACATGTGTTTTAACAAAATAAAGCTCCCTGCCACAGGACTCTTGAGGCCATCCTTAGGGAAGACGTACACATAATGTTAAGGGATAGGGTGGCATTGCCATTGGTTTAAATGGCAAAGTCAAACTGGCAGTGAAGACACTGTCCTACCAGTCTGCTGTGGCAGTCTGGAAGCCTTTCTGTACCTTGTCACAAAAAGGGTGGCACAAACATTGCAGCAGCCTTGAGTGGGCATTTTGTTTTACAACCCCTGGGTACCATATTCCAGGGACTTATAAGGAAGTCAGGCTTTGTCAATCGGGTGTATCCAATTTGACATGCAATTTGTGTAGGGTTAAACATTAGCACTAAGGTATGGTTAGCAGGCCTCACTGCACTCTCATAGTCAAAACTGCTTCATCAGTTCAAAAACTGTGGGGGTGAACATGCAAGAGGCATTTCCCATCAGTTCCCCTGCGCTAAACCTTTGTTGTGAATGTGTCTATTAAGCAACTTTGCAAGCCCCTCATAGACAAATAAATATACAAACACTTAAATACACACTTTCTTGCATGCTGAATTGTTTTTATCTCGGAGACCCAGTGACTCCTCTGAGTCGAAAATCAGGGCCATCCTAAGTCTTGCTGTATTTACTCAAACCTCTTTTTATTGTTACTTTGCTGTCTCTCTTGGACTGTCTTGACTTGATTACTCCAATGGCCTCTACCATGGATCATCTCTATTAACTATGAAAGGACTACAACACATTCAAAACTCTGCTGCTAGGCTACTCCTACATATAAAGCCACAAGCCCACATCTTCCCTGCCTTAAGGGCCCTGCACTGGTTACCAGTTGCCAGAAGGTCAGCTTTCGAGATGCTTTGTATCACCCCACAATACAATAAATGGAAACTGACCACTTTTCACCATAAGGAAAATCACAAAGTAAACACAACAAAAAATAACTCTACTCCAAATTGGTACCCCCTCTCAAAATCTCAGCATACAAAAAAACATGAGTAGAACATGTTTCCTTGTTTCAAGCGATCAAATTATGGAATTCATCACCCCCAAACAAAAGATCCACAAACAACCACTTTATCTTCAAAAGATAACTCATGAGCTGGCTCTTCCCTGCATGGCCACCATAATCAAAATACAAATGTACAGCAATAGTATGCATAAGACACCAATGGTGCTTATATGTGTGTTTGTAAATGTTAGACCTGTTAGCCCTTGGCGTGGTCTCTCCTGTCTTTTTCGCTTCTGACCTCCTGTTTTGATCCTGTGCTGAATTTCATTTTTGCTGGCCTTAGGACTGTGGGCACTTTGCCACTGCTGACCAGTGCGTAAGTGCAAGTGCTCTCTGTATAAAGGGGATTGGTAGTTGTTTTATCCTTGATTGGCATATTTAATTTACTATTAAGTCCCTAGTAAAGTGCACTAGAGGTGCCCAGGGCCTGTAAATCAAATGCTAGTAGTGGACCTGCATCACTGATTGTGCCACCCACATGAGTAGCCCTGTAAACATGTCTCAGACCTGCTACAACAAATCAAATCAAATCATTAATCAAATCATTAACATTTATAAAGCGCGCTACTCACCCGTGCGGGTCTCAAGGCGCTAGGGGAAAGGGGGGGGGGGTTACTGCTGCTCGAAAAGCCAGGTTTTTAGGAGTCTCCGGAATGCGGAGTGGTCCTGGGTGGTCCTGAGGCTGGTGGGGAGGGAGTTCGAGGTCTTGGCTGCCAGGAAGGAGAAGGACCTCCCACCCGCCGTGGAGCAGCGGATGCGAGGACGGCAGCGAGCGCGAGGCCAGAGGAACGGAGGAGGCAGGTGGGGACGTAGAAGCTGAGGCGTCGGTTGAGGTATTCCGGTCCCTTGTTGTGGAGGGTTTTGTGTGCGTGGGTAAGAAGTCGAAAGGTGATCCTTTTGCTGACTGGGAGCCAATGCAGGTGTCTCAGGTGTGCGGAGATGTGGCTGTTGCGGGGTACGTCGAGGATGAGGCGGGCCGTGGCGTTTTGAATGCGTTGCAGGCGTTTTTGGAGTTTGGCGGTGGTCCCAGCGTAGAGGGTGTTGCCATAGTCCAGGCGGCTCGTGACGAGGGCGTGGGTCACGGTTTTTCTAGTGTCTGCGGGGATCCAGCAGAAGATCTTGTGGAGCATGCAGAGGGTGAGGAAGCAGACGGAGGACACGGCGTTGACTTGCTTGGTCATGGTGAGAAGAGGGTCCAAGATGAAGCCGAGGTTGCGGGCGTGGTCTGTGGGGGTCAGTGTGGTGCCGAGGGCCGTGGGCCACCAGGAGTCGTCCCAAGCGGACGGGGTGTTGCCGAGGATGAGGACTTCCGTTTTGTCAGAGTTCAGCTTTAGGCGGCTAAGCCTCATCCAATCTGCGACGTCCTTCATGCCCTCTTGTAGGTTGGTCTTGGCGCTGGTGGGGTCCTTGGTGAGGGAGAGTATAAGACAACAGTGTCTGTGTGGGCAGTTTGGAGCTGTTGGTTCAATCACCCACTTGCCAGGCCCAAACCTTCCCTTTTACTACATGTAAGTCACCCCCAAGGTCGGCCCAAGGTAGCCCCATGGGCAGGGTGCAGTGGATTTAAAGGTAGAACATGTACTACTGTGGTTTACATGTCCTGATAGTGAAATACTCCTAAATTCAGTGTTCACTATTGCAAGGCCTATCTCTCCCACAGGTTAACATGAGGATTGTCTTGAAATATCTTTTAAGTATAATGTCCCATAGGGAGCAGATACAGATATGGAATTTGAGGTTTCTCAACTCACAATTTAAAAATACATCTTTTGGTGATGTTGGTTTTTAAATTGTAAGTTTGAAAATGCCATTTTTGAAAGTGGGCATTTTCTTGCTTAACCATTCAGAGCCTCTGCCTGGCTGTGGAATACAAATCTAGGTCAGGATGAAAGTTGGGCTGTTTGTAAATTCACTCTAGACAGTCACACAAAGGGAGCTGAGGTGTACCCTACATATCCTGATGGGTCTCCCTGGGCTAGAGGGTGGGAGGAGCTATCACTTGGACCTGAATAGGGCTGTGCCTGTCCTTACACAAAGCAGTCTTCAGTCCCCTGCAGTGTGTCTGGGGCCAGGGCAAGAAAGGCAGGGCCTTGTGCACTACAAAGACATTCGTTTGAAGTTTTCCTAATTCAAAGTCATAAATGAGTATAATTATGTGGCCTCTGAGACCACAACTTCAGAAGACTTCTGGACTGAGGACACTCTGCCAGGAAGAAGAGCTAGATGCCATAGTAGTTACTGCCGCTCTGCATGTTGCTTTGCTGTGCTGGCCTGCTACTTTCTGCTTCTGTCCTGGGAGTGACAGAAATGGACTTTGCTTTCTACATCCTGCTTTCCAAGGTTCTCCACAGGCTCAAACTCAGCTTGCCTCCTGTTATAAGTATCAGGCGCCTAATAGACTTCTTCTACCAGCACCTGGGCTCTCTTGCTGAGAGTCCTGACTCACCAAGTGGCACCAAATCCAGTCCCTGGGCCCTTGGGAGTGAGCTCTAGTGTAACCAAGAAGAAACCAAGTACATTGACTCCAGAGCAACTTCAGACTGGTGCCACTGGTGCCACTGTCTGAATCACGCTGGTGCCTGCACCAGGAGCCGTGGTCCCCTCTGAGTGCAAGAACCATTACCCACGCCCCAGGCCAGATGCTGCTGCAGTGCCCCTGAAGTTCCACGACAGCGTGAGCTCTGAGTGCCATGTCCCTGATGTCCAGGACACCCAAATCCAACTCTGCTGCAGCACCTGTGGCCCCATGGTGTGATCACAACACCATAAAGTCGACGTCTGGCATCTTGACCTGCTGAATTCATTGATCCTATCACATTGTAAGAAACCAGTGCCTCACCACCAATACCGCATTACCTCTCCTTCAACCGCAAGGAACCAGCACCTCACCTCCGCTGCCTGGCAGTAAGGAACCAATGCCTCACCCCTCTCGGTAGCAGGAAGGAACCAATGCCACACCGGCTCCAGCAACACCTCACCACCTGACTTCGTTCAACATCTTTGTTTACCAACAGTACTGTGCCTGGGGCCCGGGAGTCTCCGTGACCGGTCCGTACTCTCTTGCGAGTATCGCCGGACTGTTGGGAACGACTCCGTCAATGACATTGTGATAGCCCCAGTTGGAGGTCTTGTGTTTCTGAGTGCTTTTATTGAGATTTAACCTTTACAAATTTGAATCTTTATTATGTATGTTGCATTTTCGTTGTTTTGGTCCTGTTTTACTTTGATAAATATTGGCTATTTTTATAACTGGTGTGGAGTACGTTTGTGGTGTTTTCACTGTTACTCCATGTGTACAAACATTTCCTCAGAGATGAGCCTGACTGCTCGTGCCAAGCTACCAAGGAGGCGAGCAGGGGGTATCTTAGCTGTGTGGCTCCCCTACCCTGACTAGAGTGAGGGTCCCTACTTGGACAGGGTGCAAACCACTGCCACCTAGAGACACCATTTCTAACCGTAAACATGTATACTTTGATTAAATGTATCTATTCCGATCCATGCATCTTTTTGTACAAACGCACATATTACTTATGAATAGAAATCTAAATACTTTGTTATATTTATGCTTAACAAATGTATAAATTGCTTATGGTAAAAATAGTTACACTCCTTATATTTATGCTTAAAATGTATATAGGCATTACATAACATATAATGGTTATGAATCTCTATTCATTATGATCACTCATTTCACAATGTATGAATATGATTATACAGCTTGTAAATGTTAACTATTCAATATACTTATAAGCTAGAAAAAGCTTTACATAAATCAAAACAATTAGTTAAAAAACAATATTAATTTATTAATGAAATGATACAAAACACAGACAATATGGGTATATATCTATATTTTTATATGCTTATACTTACTAGATGTATTAAAAAATAAATATATTTTAAAAACAAATTAATAAATAAAACATAATATATACATACATATATGCAAAACTGTTCCATATTATCCATATATATGTAGATCAATACATCAATAACATATAATATGATGAGTGTATGCTCATTGGTTTATTGCCCTACAATGACACATATATTTAAGTGTGTAAATATGATTATAGCAATTGTATCTATAAGTGCTTCATTATTGAAATATTGGGGACACATATAAATTAAAACAAAATAAATAAAACTAAATAAAAAAAAACATTGAGAAATAAAATTTCAAAAAACCTTAATTAACAGCAAAACAGGAAGCCTGAGTTTGTAAATATTTATCCATGCATGTACATATGGGAATGTATCTAGTTACATTTGATATCTCCTGATTTTTTCCATATGCATAGCATGTTAAAATTTCTATGTATGTATAGATCTTATGTGTGGTCATGTATCTGCTTATTTCTATATTTTCCTCCCACTGCAGGGAAAAAAATAAATAAATAATAACTAATCTACCAAACCTCATCAAATCATCACTCTATGACTCATCCTACTCCTCTTCTAAAATATTTTTTACCTCCACTCTCAGACACATCCCAAACCTCTTTTACTACTATGAACAACCAAACAACTATTTCCAAACTATTACCTCCTCTATCCATCATTTCTCCTTTTCATCCAGCTAACAGGCTATCTGGCTCATCCTAAACCTTTTCTTAATTCTATGAACTCCCAAAAATTCCTTTCTAAACTATTCCGTCTTCTATCCATCATTTATCCGTTTCACGCAACTAAAGGACTCACGTGTTTACTAATCCCGCCACTCCCAATGACAATTTATGTTTCCCTTTACTAATCCACCTTTAGGTTCTGGAGAAGTGGGCTACTCAGCAGAAAATGCTTCAAAGCCTCGTCAAGAGTAGTAAGCACTATATAAATACAATTACAGTTACAAGTTTTCAAATATACATTACATTCATGTAAAACTAAAAGAAGGTTACTTAGTATGGATCTGCATTTGATTGTGGTTCATATGTTATGCACTAACAATAGGAAATAAAAAAAGCAAAACAATTTTCAAAGCTAGTTGTTCATAATGATTTGCATTAAGCATTACATCTATACAGTGAGTAGCAGTGAGCTATATGGCACTCTTTAAATGTTTAAATCTGGGCTCCCAAATCGTAAGTACTGCTCAACTGGCTCTAAGGGTTTGATGTACATGGGTCAGTCCATTTGTTGGGGTCTATGCGTACTGGCATATACAGAAAATTCTGTCACTACACTCCAAAAATCAGACAATGGGTGATTCTGCAGCCCACACACCTCTTCACAGCATAGAACCTCCTCCTCTGCCCTAGCCCACGATTCTTCATCCTTTTTCCACTTTTCCAATTATTATGTGTCAAGCCACTACCCATCTTCAATCTTATTTTTACTTGATGTCTGACCAATACAAACACTAAGGTCCTCAGTACAACCCTGGCAGTAAATGCCACCTACCGCCGTGCTGACGGCCGCCAAGATACCGTGACCGCGGCGGTATACCGCTACGGGTATTATGACCCACACAGAGAAATCTGCCACTATACAGACACCCTAACAAGTCCACCAGACCAAAGGTCAGTGATAAATTGGCTGTACCAAAACCCACACCGTTACGCCAACAGGAATACACCCACAGTATCAGGACCCACGAATCACCATGGTGGTCTTTCAACCACAGTAAGCCATTGGCGGTACACACTGCTGCGCTCAAAATACACACACACTAACAAAACTACACCACATTGGACAATTCAAACTGCACACACCTGACACACATACACACACCACACCCACACATCCAATTCAATATGAAACACACACCCACATTACCCACAACTCTTTCAATAAAAAAATAGATTGCCAACAGAGAGAGACACAAGCCAGGAGCACCCACTCAATCTGAGCAACAGAACACCATCACCCATACACCATCCACGCATCTCACACCACACACCACAACACCTCACACCACACACCACAACACATCACCCCACACATCACCACACACATCCTCACACATATCACTCACACCACATCCATGGCACCCCAAAGACCCCCCAGGTTTTCAGAGGAGGAGCTAAGGGTCATGGTGGAGGAAATCATCCGGGTAGAGCCACAGCTATTCGGATCACAGACGCAGCAGACGTCCATTGCTAGGAAGATGGAGCTATGGCGGAGAATCGTGGACAGGGTCAATGCCGTGGGACAGCACCCCAGAACAAGGGATGGCATCGGGAATAGGTGGAACCACCTACGGGGGAAGGTATGTTCTGTGGTTGAAAGACACTAGGTAGCTGTACAGAGGACTGGTGGTGGACCCCCACCTTCTCCCCCACAACTAACAACATGGGAGGAGCAAGTCTTGACGCTCTTGCATCCTGAGGGCCTCGCAGGAGTAGCAGGAGGACTGGACTCTGGTAAGTCATATCTCTACTATGATATCCCCCCACCCTACCTGCATGCCATCACAAACCCCTACCCTCACACCCATCACCCCAACACCTCACAGATACCCCACTATCATAACCCACACATCCCAATACCAAGCCATGCATGTGACAACAATGCTTGGACACCCATCACAGACCTGCATGGACACCCATCACCAAAGCATGTCCAATGGAGAGACTCACCCAGGGCACACAATCACCACTCACACAAGGGGCAAGGCGATAATGCAAGCACAGCAGTAGAGGGAAACACACCCATTGCACAAGATGACACACACAGATACAATAACAATGCTTTTACACCCCAACAGGACCCCTACACTACGTTACCGGACAGGAGGTGCCAGCCATATCCAGTCCCCCACAGAAGAGGCCCACAGTGACGACAGCAGCTCAGCACGCCTGGATCAAGATGACCAGCCTGGCCCATCATGGACCTCTTGACTGTCGATTTCCCTGCCACAGTCCCAACCCACCACAGATCCTAACCCCTCAGGAAACACCAGCACAGCACCCACCCAGCGGGCCCATGCCACTGTCCCCAGGACACGTCAATCAGCGGTGTGTCCACCACTACAGGGGCCCCGGACAAACCCACTAACACAGGACGATCAGGGACCTGGGGTCAGTGGCAGTGGGCACACAGTTCAGGGGACAGAGGCACAGGACAACAGGGAAACTGAGAGGACTGCTGTGCAACAGGGGGAGGACAGGCCCAGGGAACCCACTCTCCACGAGGCACTCTCAAACATCTTGGGCGCATACCACCATTCCCAGGAAACCATGGGCACGGTCCTGGCCAGGTTTCAGGAGAACCAGCGGCTGCAGGAGGAACAGCACCTGGGGATCAGGGAGGACTTGAAGTCCATTATCACCACCCTGGTCACCATTGCAGGGGTGCTGGCAGACATGGCCAACACCATGAGGGAGACAGTGGCATACCACTGGGCCCCTGACACCAGCCCGAACGATGAACAGCCTTCCACGTCCGCCTGCACTAGTGGCAGGAGGTACTGCCACAGGAACAACAGGCCACTAGCACCCCACCCCTGCAGAAGGAGAACCACCCCCCAAACGGTCCCTGCGAACCAGGCACAAGACAGAAAACATTGCCAAGACCCCCACCAGGAAATAAGACTCTCCTGATTGTCACCCTTCTGTCCCACTATGTCACCCTGTCCACCTTGAACTGACATTGCTCCACTTCATATGCCCCATTGGACAATGCACCTGTGATACAAAGAGACTGGACTCTACCATGGATATTCCTCCACCATCACCCCAGCCCATTGCACATCCCCCTCTACTTATCAGCACTTAAATAAACACCCTTGAATCACAAAATAATCTGGAGTCAGTCTGTACTTTCACAAATGTATTATTACAACCTCTTAGACAAATGTCAATGTAAATGTTCATTTGCACATACCAAAGTATGACAGTTGTTGGGCAGCAGTAAACATAGCAGAAGGCAGAATGTGGTACCCAGATATGTGAAAATGAAAGCCAACGTGAACTGTCAGGGTCCATACACAGAGGTAAAAAGGCAGACTTATACAATGTCCTACAGCAGTCCGATATGAGATGAGCAGTGCCAGTCTCTTACCTGTGTGTCACTGGAAGTACTGCATGATGATGTTGTTTCGGATGTCAATATCTTCTTCCTCTGCCTCCTCTTTGTCACTGGCCACAGGCTCAACAGCTGCCACAAGACCAACATCAGGCTCATCCTCCTGCAGAAAAGGCACCTGGCGTTGCAAAGCCAGGTAGTGCAACATACAGCATGTCACGATGATATGGCACACCTTCTTCGGTGAGTAGTATAGAGAGCCACCTGTCAGATGGAGGCACAAGAATCTGGCCTTCAGGAGGCCGAAAGTCCGCTCAATAATCCTCCTAGTTCACCCATGTGCCTCATTGTAGCTTTCCTCTGCCCTTGTCCTGGCATTCCTCACTGGGGTCCGTAGCCATGAGAGGTTGGGGTAACCAGAGTCACCTGTAAATGTTGAGGGATATCTGTTAGACATACACCAACCCTTCTGGACTACCCCATACCGAGACACCAATTCATACTGTGTGGGGACCTTGGGCTCACCTATTAGCCACACACGGTGCGTCTGGAGTTGGCCCATCACATAAGGGATGCTACTATTCCTCAAAATGTAAGCGTCATGCACATGGGAGATGTTCTGGTCTTCCAAACACACCATCTGCACATTCATTGAATGGTAGCTTTTACGATTTCTGTACACCTGTTCATTCCTGCGGGGGGGGACAAATGCTACATATGTACCTTCAATGGCACCAATGATGTTGGCGATATGTCCCAGGGCATAGAAGTCAGCTTTCACTGTGGGCAAATCCTCCACCTGGGGAAAACGATGTAGCTGCGCATGTGTTTCAACAGGGCAGATAACACTCTGGACAACACGTTAGAGAACATTGGCTGAGACATCCCTGATGCCATGGCCACTGTTGTTTGAAAGGAACCATTGGCCAGGAAATGGACACTGACAGGACCTGCACTAGAGGGGGATACCTGTGGGATGGCGGATAGCTGACATTAGGTCTGGCTCCAATTGGGCACACAGTTCCTGGATTGTGGCACGATCAAGTCTGTAGGTGATAATGATGTGTCAGTCTTCCATTGTCGACAGGTCAACCAGGGGTCTGTACACCGAAGGATGACGCCATCTCATCATCTGCCCCAGCGGATGTGCCCTAAGGTAAGAGAACAGTGAGCAGAGGGTCATGTACCACATAGTTTGCACAAGGGTTTTTGCACTAATGTGATTAAATCGGTGTGTGGCGTTGTCTGTCTGCATTTGTGCCCAAATGTGCTGTGACGCAGTTAGGTGTCCTTCCATGTGCCACCCTGAAATGGCAGCTGTCTAACCTGTAAGGAGGGACAAGGGGAAATGAGGTAACTACGCTGGCATTGTGCAGCGTCGCGGTAGGCGGTCAAAGACCGCCACGCAATTCAGCATTGGTTATCATTAGGCCCTATGCGTTCCAGGAGCCAATGACGATGTATGCCGGCGGTGACGGTACGCACCGCCGCGGGCGTGACTGCCATTTTCTAGCCATTCACTCACTTGATACCTGACCTTCAACTGTAAGTGCTGCTGTGACCTCACTCTGGAAGCGACAATGGCTTGAGTGTCTGGGGAAAGGGCCCCTGCCTTCACTGTGGAGGAGTTGGAGAGATTAGTGGATGGGGTCCTCCCCCAGTGCACGCTACTCTACGGTCCTCCAGACAAACAGGTGAGTAAACAGTGAGTGCGTATGATGCATGGGACATGAATTTATGGAGTGGTGTGGATGGAAGATACATGTTGGGGGGGCTGAGGCCTGCATGTGAGGATGGTGAGTGTAAGTGTGTCAGGGCATGGGTGGGAACTGGTGGCTAATGAGTATGACGAACTGGACGGGGGTGTAAGTTCCTTTCATACTTTACCTTTCCTCTAGGTCAGCGCCCACCAGAAGACGGGTATTTGGCGTGCCATCACCAAGGAAGTACGGACCCTGGGGGTCTATCATAGACGGAGCACCCACTGCCGCAAGAGATAGGAGGACCTGGCCGCTGGAGCAGGAAGACGGTGGAGGTCCAGCTGGGGATGGCCTCCCAATGTGGAAGGGGTGCCCGTCGCACCATGACCCCCCTGATGTTCCGGATCCTGGCGGTGGCATATCCGGAGTTGGATGGGCGCTTGAGGGCATCACAGCAGCGTCAAGGAGGTGGGTACAGTCTCATTCAGCTGTCTCTGCTCGCTTTACGATGTGTCTGGGTGGGGGATGTGGGCTGTGGGTTCCCCTAGGCCAGGGTGAACTTGCTAGGGTAGGTCCCTTGTTAGGCAGGCTCTGTGGCACTCCAACACCAATAGTGTTAGTGCCCATCTACAACCAGTCAGGCTTCTGTGGGTTCCAGGTGTGCAGCAAATGGGGTAAGGCATAGTCCCCCATGGGCAGGTGATTTTCCTACAACAGTTTGTGCATGGCCTAGTGCATAGGGCTGCTCCCTGTGTGTTGTGTCCGCCAACGGTAGTGGTGTTGCTGGCATTGACCATGTGTCTCCTATGCCTTTCCCACCCTTTTTGTTTTGTCACCCTGTCCTTGTGTGCATTAGCATCATCTGGCGGAGGAGCAGTGGCACCGGAGCAGGAGGGAGCTGCAACCCAGATGGCCGAGCAGGGTGAATGTACGGATTCTGAAGGCACCAGTGGGACGGAGGGCGAGGGGAGCTCCACGATGGGGACAGGAGGGGACACCAGCGACATCAACTCCTCCTCTGATGGGAGCTCCCTTGCGGTGGCGGGCACCTCTCTGCCCACTGAAACAACAGGTACAGCTGCCACCCCCCCTACCAGCACCGCCCTCCCAGCAGCCCCTCAGCATGTTACCAAGGAGGGTGGGCATCTCCTTCGCCCCAGGCACCTCAGGCCCTGCCCCAGTCAGCCCTGCTGCCCTCAGTGAGGAGGCTATTGACCTCCTGAGATCCCTCACTGTTGGGCGGTCAACCATTCTGAATGCCATCCAGGGTGTCGAGAGGCATTTGCAACAAACAAATGCATACCTGGTGGGCATTCATTCTGGCGTGGCAGCCCAACAGAGAGCATTTCAGGCTCGGGCCTCAGCACTGATGGCAACCATTATCCCTGTGTCCAGCCTCCCCCCTCCAACTTCCACTACCCAGACCCAATCCCCTGTATCTCAGCCTATCCCAAGCACACCATCAGACCAGCATGCACACACATCAACACACAAAAGTGGCTGAGGAAAACATAAGCACCACACATCCCACAGGCACTCACACAAGCACCATACCCATGCACACATACCAACATCCACTTCCTCCACTGTGTCCCCCTCCTCCACGTCCTCCACCTCCCTCCCAGTCTCATCTCCACTCACACTTGCATGCACTACATCATCAGCCACTGCCTCCATTACCAGCACGACTATCACAATACACCGCTTACGTGCAATCACCATCCCCACTACCATTCACACGTCCCCTGTGTCCTCCTCCCAAAGTACACAAATGCAGGTACACACCCACTCAACAGCCATCCACCTCACAACAGCCTCCAGCCCATGCACCTTCACCCAAACTCAGCAGACGTACACCTCCTACAACCACTACCTCTTACTCCACTCCCACATCCCCTCCATCTCACCGTCCCAGTATGTCTAAAAAATGTTTCCTAGATAACATTAACCTTTTCCCCACACCTCCCTCCGTCCTTCCCCTAGGGCCAGGGTGTCTAGATCCCAGCCCAGCACCTCAGCCACCAAATCTGCATCCGCTATGGATCCTGCAAGTACGGTACGATCGAAGGGGGCACCCGTCAGAGCTGCCAGTGTGGCACCAACAGATATGAAGGACCACTCTATTCCACCACCTGCAAAGGTATAAAAGGGCCCAGCTTCCAGCAGGGGAAAGTCACACCACCCACCCAGCAAGGTCTTGTCCAAACACAGAGAGGACAATGCCAAGGTCCCTGCAGCGACTGCCAAGGTGGGGAAGGGCCACAAGCCAAAGGGCAAGTCACCTCAGGGCACGATGCCTCCTGGTGAGGGGCTGGTGACCACCATAACATCAGGGATGGCAGTGATCTGCACCACAGTCACCACCGCCACTCCGACTGCCACCTGCACTGCCACCTGCACTGCCACTTGCACCACCACCTGCACAGCCGCTGCCACAATGTCAGGCTGCAGTATCCTCCCCAAGGATCAGCCATCCAAGGCTGCCGGGGACGGTATGGTGTCTCCCTCCACCACATCGGACACTTGCAATACGGCCAGCACTGACAGCATCTCCGCCGCAGCCACTGCCACCTGCACCACCATCAGCACCGCCACATGCACAGGCGAGACCACTCTGTCGGATGTCAGCACCATCCCCAGTGGGTAGGCGTCCAAGTCTGCAGGTGATGTTCTGGACCCTGGACACGCCACTTGAGGCACCACCTCCAGCACTGGCACGAACCAGCAATTGCCAGCCTAAGTCGCCGCAGGATGGAGTGTGGCTCTGCCTCCATGGAGTATCATGCTACCTGTTTCAGGTACATCGCGTGGCTAAGACACCCAGGTGAGAGGATGTCTACTGCCACGCCCCAGGTGCAGCATCACTGGGCATAAAGCCCCCTCCAGAACCAGTGGAGAAATGCATCCACTCACCCCATCCTTGGCAGGATGAAGCAGACTGGGCACAAAGTCCCCTCCAGAACCAGTGGAGAAATGCATCCACTCACCCAATCCTTGGCAGGATGAAGCAGACTGGGCACAAAGCCCCCTCCAGAGCATGTGGGCAAACTACCCACTTAAGAGACTTGAGAGACTGTGGCTTTGAACTCCCCAGGAGCAAGCAGTGGGCAAACCACCCACTTGAGAGACTGTGGCTTTGCACTCCCCAGGAGCAAACAGTGGGCAAACCACCCACTTAAGAGACTTGAGAGACTGTGGCTTTGCACTCACCAGGAGCAAGCAGTTGGCAAACCACCCACTTAAGAGACTTGAGAGACTGTGGCTTTGCACTCCCCAGGAGCAAGCAGTGGGCAAACCACCCACGAGAGAGACTGTGGCTTTGCACTCCCCAGGAGCAAGCAGTTTGCAAACCACCCACTTAAGAGACATGAGAGACTGTGGCTTTGCACTCCCTAGGAGCAAGCAGTGGGCAAACCACCCACTAGAGAGACTGTGGCTTTGCACTTCCCAGGACCAAGCAGTGGGCATGGAGCCCCCTCGAGGAGCAGTGGCGTCGTACCATCATCCGGCTGAGGTGCCCCCCCTCCCCTTCCCCCTGAGGTGCATGTTTTTTTTTTGACCTGATGCCCCTGCAGTGTTCTCTCCGTTTTGAGGCAGGTGTCATGTGTGGGCTTCGCCCATGCTTTTTGGGACCACTGGTCCACGGACATTTACAAGGGACAGTGTACAGACTTGTGTACTTGATGTATATATTTGGGTATACTGATTATTTGCTTTTCTCTTGTTGTATCTGATTGTTCCAATATAACACTGGTTAAACTCATTTCGTTTTGTCCTTGCATTCTTCCAGGGGGTGACGGGGTGTATCTGTGATGTTGTTGGCTATGTGTGTGTGTGTATGTTGTTGTGGGTGATGGTGGGGATGTTGCGTGCTGCGTGTGTGTGTCACTCTCTTTTCCCTCCTCCCCTCCCCTTTGTGCTAGATGCAATACTCACCATTGTTGTCGCCGCCGCCTTCTTTCTACTTCGTGGTGTATTTGTAGATACACCAACATGGGTAGGATCTGCAATTCGGGCTCCATGGCATCCTGGTTCTTCGTGGAATGTTGAGATGTGAGTGGTTCCCCTTCATTGTTCAGTTTCCGCTGCGATTTTGATGGCATTAGTACTGCCCCAGAAAAGCTGGCAGATTGGTGCCTTGTAATAGTGTGGGCGGTACATTGTCTTCCGTCTGTCTGTTGCCACGGTGTTTGTTGCTACCACCGTGGCAGTCTGACTTTTAAAGTGGCTGTCTATGTTAGCGCTTTCCGCCATGATCGTAATCCAATTTTTTTTACCACCGGCCTGTTGGCGGTACTACCGCCACTTTAACACCGACCGGCAGGGTTGTAATGAGGGCCTAAGTCTTAATGATTTTCTCCACTTTCAATTAGCCACACTCCACCTTGCGACGACTTAGGCTGCAAACTGCTGGTAGTGCCAGTGCTGATGCCTTATGTAGTGTGTGCAGGGTCCAGGACGTCTCCTGCAGCCTCAGACGGCTGACTTACGTGGCGGTCTTCGACTGCCTACCACGACGCAGCACAACACCAGCGCAGTTACCTCATTTCCCCTTGTCCCTCCTCACAAGTCAGGCAGCCGCCACATCAGGGGGCACATGCCATGGCACATAACTGCGTCACAGCACATTTTGGCACATATAGGGACTAACTACGTCACACACGGATTTACTAACATTACTGCAGACACACTTGTGCAACCTATGTGTTAAATGACCCTCTGCTCAACGTTCTCCTCCATAGGCCACAACCGCTGGGGCAGATGATGAGATGGCGGCATCCTCTGGTGTACAGACTCCTGGTGCACCTGTCGACAATGGAAGACAGACACATCAGAATCACCTACAGGCTTGATCGTGCCACAATCCAAGACCTGTGTGCCCAATTGGAGCCATCTATCGGCCATCCCACAGGAACACCCCCTCTAGTGCAGGTCCTGTCAGTGCTCCATTTCCTGGCAAGTTTCTCCTTTCAAACAACAGTGGCCATGGCATCAGGGATGTCTCAGCCAATTTTTTCTAATGTGTTGACCAGAGTGTTGTCTGCCCTGCTGAAACACATGCGCAGCTACATCGTGTTTCCCCAGGGTGAGGATTTGCCCACAGTGAAGGCTGAATTCTATGCCCTGGGACATATCACAACATCATTGGTGCCATTGATGGTGCATATGTGGCATTTGTCCCCCCGCAGAAATGAACAAGTGTACAGAAATCAAAAAAGCTACCATTCGATGAATGTGCAGATGGTGTGTTTGGCGGACCAGTACATCTCTCATGTGAATGCCAAGTATCCTGGCTCTGTGCATGACGCCTACATTTTGAGGAATAGCAGTATCCCTTAGGTGATGGGCCAACTCCAGAGGCACCAGGTGTGGCTAATAGTTGAGGCCAAGGTCCCCACACAGTATGAGTAGGTGTCTGGTTATGGGGTTGTCCCTCAGGGTTAGTGTGTGTCTAACAGGTATCCCTCGACATTTGCAGGTGACTCTGGTTACTCCAACCTCTCATGACTACTGACCCCAGTGAGGAATGCCAGGACAAGGGGAGAGGACCGCTACAATGAGGCACATGGGTGAACTAGGCGTATTATTGAGAGGACGGTCGGCCTCCTGAAGGCCAGATTTCAGTGCCTCCATTTACAGGTGGCTCCCTATACTACTCACCGAAGAAGGTGTGCCAGATGATCGTGGCATGCTGCATGTTGCACATCCAGGTATTGCGACGCCAGGTGCCTTTTCTGCAGGAGGATGAGCTTGGTGACGGTCTTGTGGCAGCGGTGGAGCCTGGGGACAGTGAGGAAGAGGAGGCAGAGGAAGAAGATATTGACAACCGAACGAACATCATCATGCAGTACTTCCAGTGACACACAGGTAAGAGACTGTAACTCCTCCTCACATTTCAGAATACTGTAGGACATTGTACAACTCAGCCTCCTAAGCTCTGTCTATGGACACTGACAGTTCCCTTTGGATTTCCATTTTTCAGATCTGGGCACCCCATTCTGCCTTCTGCTATATGTACTGCTGCCCAACAACTGTCATACATTGGTATGAGTAAATTAACATTTACATTGCTATTTGTTACTAATGTTGTCATTATACATTTGTGAAAGATCAGACTGACTCCCGATTGGTTTGTGCTTAAAGGGTGTTTATTTAGGGGCTAATGATTATTGGGGTATGTGCAAGGGGCTGGGGTGATGGTGGAGGAAGGTCCATAGTAGAGTCCAGACTCTTGGTATCACAGGTGCATTGTCCAATGGGGCATAGAAAGGGGAGTAATAGCAGTTAAATTTGGACAGGATGACATAGTAGGACAGACGGGTGACAATCAGGAGAGTCTTATTTCCTGGCGGGGTCTTGGAAATGTTCTCTGTCTTCTGCCTGGATCACACGGACCGTTTGCGGGGTGGTTCTCCTTCTGAAGGGGTGGGATGCTGGTGGCCTGTTGGTCCTGTGGCGGTGCCTCCTGTCCACTAGCGCCGGCGGAGGTGAATGGCTGTTCCTCGATTTGACTAGTGTCAGGGGCCCTTTGTTGTGCCACTGTCTCCCTCAAGTGTTGTCTATGTCAACCAGCACCCCTGCTATGGTGACCAGGATGGTGTGTATGTTGGTGAGGTCCTCCCTGATCCCCATGTATTGTCCCTCCTGCAGCCGCTGGGTCTCATGAAACTTGGTCTGAACCGTGCCCATGGTCTCCTGGGAATGGTGGTATGCTCCCATGATGTTGGTCAGTGCCTCGTGGAGGGTCAGTTCCCTGGGCTTATCCTCCCCCTGTCGCACAGCAGTCCTCCCAGCTTCCCTGTTGGCTTGTGCCTCTGTCCTCTGAACCGTGTGCCCACTGCCACTGACCCCAGGTCCCTGATCGCCTTGTGTTTGTGGGGTTGCCTGGGGTCCCTGTAGTGGTGGACACACTGCTGATTGACGTGTTCTGGGGACAGTGGCATGGGCCCGCTGGGTGGGTGCTGTGCTGGTGTTTCCTGAAGGGGGAGGTTCTGCGGTGGTTTGGGACTGCGGCAGTGGAACCGACTGTCCAGAGGTCCCTGATGGGCCAGGCTGGTCATCGTGATCCAGGCGTGCAGAGCTGCTGTCATCACTGTGGGCCTCTTCTGTGGGGGGACTGGATATGGCTGGCACCTCCTGTCTGGTGACGTTGGGTAGGGGTCCTGTTGGGATGTAAATGCATTGTTATTTTATCTGTGTGTTCCATCTTGTGCAATGGGTGTGTTTCCCTGTATTAATGTGGTTGCACTATCACCTTGGCCCTTGTGTGAGTGGTGATTTTGTGGCCTGGGTGAGTCTCTCTATTGGGCATACTTTGGTGATGGGTGTTCATGCATGTCTGTGATGGGTGTCCATGCATTGTTGTTGCATGCAGGGCTTGGTTGTGGGAGTGGTGGGTTGTGATGGTGGGGTGTGTGGGAGGTGGTGGAGTCATGGGAGTGAGGGTGAAGGCGGGAGTATGTGATGGCATGCAGGTAGGGTGGGGGGGAGATAGTTGCAAATATTTGACTTACCAGAGTCCAGTCCTCCTGCTACTCCTGCGAGGCCCTCAGGATGCATGTTCGCCAAGACTTTCTCCTCCCATGCTGTTAGTTGTGGGGGAGGACTGGTGGGGGTCCACCAGTCCTCTGTACGGCTACCTGGTGTCTTGATACCACAAATGTACCTTCCCCCGAAGGTCGTTCCACCTCTTCCTGATGTCATCCCTTGTTCTTGGATGCTGTCCCACGGCGTTCACCCTGTCAACTATTCTCTGCCATAGCTCCATCTTCCTGGCAATGGAGGTCTGCTGTACCAGTGATCCGAATAGCTGTGGCTCTACCCAGATGATTTCCTCCACCATGACCCTGAGCTCCTCCTCTGAAAACCTGGGGTGTCTTTGAGGTGCTATGATGTGGTGTGAGTGATGTGTGAGGTGATGTGTGATGTGATGTGTGGGGTATTGTGTTGGGGTGTGTGGTGTGAGGTGCGTGGATGGCGTATGTGTGATGGTGTTCTGGGCCTCTGGATGATGGTGTGGTCTTTGCTTTTCCCTCTCTCTGCTTCTTTAAATGCAGCATGAGTCAAGACACTAGGGTTCCACACAACCGATACACACCTGGAAGCATTAGCCTAGTGTCTTGACTGATGCTGCATTTAAAGTTTTGTTAAAAGAAGTAATCACAGGGTATTTGCTTACTAATCAAGACACCGTCCCTCATTACAACCCTGGCGATAAATCCCGCTTACCGCCATGCCGACGGCTACCAACATACCGTGACCGTGTCAGAAATCCGTTACGGGTATTATGACCCACACTGAGAAATCCGCCACTATACAGACACCCACACACGTCCGTCACACCAAAGGTCAGTGATAAACTAGCGATTGCAAAACCCACACCGTCACGCCAACAGCAATACGCCCACAGTATCATGACCCAAGTATCAACGTGGCGGTCTTTCAACCATTGGTGGTACACACTGCTACGCTCAAAATACACACACACTTACATGCCACAATGGCCAGCATAGCAGGTGCACTGCTGCAGCTTGTCCAAACACAGCCTGAAGCCCCCACTACAGCACAGAATACAGACCGGACAAAAAGGGCATCAGCATCAACTTCACATGTACTACCCTCTGAGGAAACACAGGGGACATTCATCTCAACCCCTACAGGCCAACAAAAGGCGCCCAAATGGACCCTCAGGCCAAGATATGGCACAGGAGCACCTGCCAAGAACAAGGACCCCTCTAAGAAGTGACTCTGCCAAATACTTTCCACCAAGTGTACCACTCAATCAACCACCAAACAGTGCCAGAAATAATACAAACTCATGTAGGTTTGGATGGACCTACCAATACTGCCAACAATGCTGCCACCATGTTGCCATTTTGGATAATCCCACTAGCCCACTCCTATCACTGTAATCTGCACAATTTTATCCCTGCTCCAAATAAAACACATTTTCACCTGTTACAATGTCCCCTGTCATTAAGTTTGAACAAAGTGAAGTATGGATGCAACTGGCTGATAACTCCTTTATTTGTATCTGAGTAGCATGAAAAGCACCACACACCTTACATGTTGTTGTGCCTAAATATGTGTTGAAATAATAGACTAAATTGTAATCTGTCCTATGAAGACCTGGTCACAGTGGCAATTAGTATTGACCCAACACCTCCCTAGATGACAAGGCACACTGACAGTATGATGCACAGACACCAATCTCATTCAATTGTCCCACATAGTTACTGGAAGTAGAGTTGTATCAGTTGGGTCCTGGAATTTACATCTTCCCCTTCCTCATCATCACCATCACTCTCATCCACTCTCTGAGGGAGCTGGTCTGGATATACAGCACCCTCCTCCTCCAAGAGGGGGATAGAATTTCTCATAGCCACATTGTGCAGCATGCAGCAGGCCACCACTATTCTACACACCTTTTCAGGCCCATAGGCCAGGGAACCACCAGAGATATGTAGACAACAAAATCTAACCGTCAGGAGACCTATTGTGAGCTCTATCACCCTCCTAGTACGTCCATGGGCCTCATTGTAATTTCTCTCTGCATCTGTTCCAGGATTCCTCACTGGTGTCTGGAGCCAACACAAGTTGGGATAGCCAGCATCACCTAGAAAAAGGTGCACAACACAACTTTAAATGACAAGACTCAAAGGCAGACAGCCTGGCTGTCTGCTAGGTGGCAATAAGTGATGGAAACACCTACCTACGATCCACCCTGTGTCTTCTTGTAGTTGTTCAATCTTATGTGGCACACTATTGTTCCTCAGCACAAATGAATCATGGACTGAACCAGGGAACGTGGCATTCACATGTGTGATGTACTGGCTGCAGTACACACCAATTGAATGTTCATGGAATTAAAGTTCTTCCTGTTTCTGTACACCTGTTCACTGACTCTTGGGGGGATGATAGCTATGTGGGTGCCATCAATGGCACCTATCACATGGGGTATGTTGGCAAAGGCATAGAAGTCTGACTTGATGGCAGGGAGGTCAGCACTTTGGGGAAACCTCACATAGGACTGCATGTGTCATACAAATGCATTCAGGAATCTTGACAGTATAATGCTAAACATTGGCAGTGAAAAAACATGCACCCATGCCCACTGTCACTTGAAATTAGCCTGTGGCCAGGAAATGGAGTGCATAGAGCACCTGCACTTTAGTAGGGATGGCATGCTGATTACGATTTGCCGGAGTCTATGCAGGATCCAGTAATGCACAAATTTCAAGAATAGTTGCATGAGTGAGTCTGTAATTGATAATGATGTGACGCTCCACCATGGTCCGCAAATCCACAAGTGGTCTGTACACCGATGGGGCCCTTCCTCGCCACAAGGGCCTGTACCTAGAAGGAGTAGAAAACACGTTTGAGGAACACACATACATCGGCACACATTGCTAGTCATTCAGCACTGCTGGCATGATTCTCGTCGACATAACAGCAACTTGACCACAATGATAGATCAGGGCTGGTCAGGTGAGGTAATGTTAATTGTCACATGCCTATGGGTGTTTGGGGAACAATAGGGGCTGCATTGTGCAGGTGGGAGTTTTACAAATGCGTAGTTTTAGCCAAAATGTCTGCCCCATGATATCCTGACTGTCGTTGTGGAAGTGACCTCATACTGTTAGTGGTTGATGTAACAGCATCATTCATTGGTTAACAGGGATATCAATGGGGAATCCTAGCATATCATGATTGCCGCCGGTGGTGACGGTGCACACTGCTGCGGTGCGTACGCGAACTCGTCACCCCAACTTCACTTGACTCCCTGATCTCATGCAAGCAGGTACTCCACTGAGTTTACTGCTGTGTCCTGCCTCTGGTCATGGAAGTGGCATATGTTGCAGGGGAAAGGGCCCCGGCCTTCACCCAAGAGGAATTGGAGAGGCTCGTGGACGGGGTCCTGCCCCTGTACGCCAAGCTCTACGGACGGCCAGAGGTACAGGTGAGTAGAAGGATTGGAGTCCGTTGATGTGTGTAATAGTTGGTGTTGGCTGCATACATGTGTGCACCTCTGACACTGGATGGGTCAGGGTTCCTGAAATGCTGCATGTGTATGTGCTGTTAGTCGGTTTGTACTGTCCGTCCCATAGAGGACGTATAGCCAGCTGTATATGATTGGACAGTGCCTGACCTCTATGTTACATTTCTGTGTGTCCCTTCTAGGTAAGCGCCCACCAGAAGAGGGGACTTTGGCATGCCATCGTCAAGGAGGGGCGGACCCTGGGGGTCTACAACCGGTGGAACACCCACTGCACGAAGAGGTGGGAGGACCCACGGCGCTGTATGCAAAAGATCTGCGAGGCCCAGCTGGGGAAGTCCTCCCAATGGGGAAGGGGTGCCCGTCGGGCACTGACCCCCCTTATTCAACGCATCCTGGCATACCCAGACCTGGATTGGTGTTTCAAGGCTGCACAGCAGTCACAATGGGGTGATTACACATACCATATTTTTTACCCTTGATGCATGTGTGTGTGTGTGCATTTGGATTTATGCTGCCTAGTTGCAGGGACTATGACTGATGTCCATCTACATTATGGCCCCCGTGAGGACTAGGGGTGTTTTGGTCAGGTCTACTACACGTCAGGTCCTTAAGTTATTTGGGGAATAGCTGTAGAGCAGGGTTCTGGGCACTAGTCAGGGGCATAGCCATGGGTATAGCGGTAGGTGCTGCCTGTTGGAGGGTCTTCTGAGTGGGTGTATGTGTGAACCACTTTTGTACCTCCATTCAGCTATTTACAAGTGTCTTTCCTGTTTTTTCTCCCCATCCCTGTTCTCTTGCGAGTGGGGATGCAGCGGCCCACGGATCCTTGGAGGCTGAGTCGTCCGACTCCAACGGGACCAGTGGGTTGGAAGGTGAGGGGAGTACCACGGGGGAGGAAACTACCACTCTAAGTAGTGACTCCGATACCTCCTCCGATGGGAGCTCCCCCATACCATGATCGCCCTCCCATTTGCTCTCCACCGAGTTGCCCGTGCCCGAGAAGGGTGGGTGTCTCCTTTGCCCCAAGCACCTCTTCCCCTGCCCCAGTCAGCCCTGCTGTCCTCACAGAGGAGGCTATTGACCTCCTGAGAACGATCTCTGTAGGCCAGACAACCATTGTCAATGCCATCCAGGGGCTAGCATCAGAGATGCAGCAGACCAATGCCTATCTGGATGGCATTCACAGTGCCGTGTCTGGCCTACAGAGATCTTTTCAGGCTCTGGCCTCCTCTTGGATGGCAGCCAGTGTCCCTGGTCATTCCGTCTCCACTCCAACCTCCTCTACCCCTTCCACCCCACTCCCTTCACCCGTCCACAGCACACATTCTGAAACGCAGGCACACACCTCAACACACAAGAAGCACCCCTCAAAACACAAGCACCACACCTCCCACCACAAGCATACACACAGCCAACATACACATGCACACACAACAACTTCCACTTCCCCCAGTGTGCCCATTAGTACAGCCTAATACAGGTCATCAGAGCTCAGTACAATACAATGGGAGCTCTCCAAATCATCTATGAGTCCCACTCACCACCCTTATTGGACCAGGCCAGATTGCTTGGCCTCCACTTCTAGCAGACCTTCAACCCTGCAGATCCACCTTCATCCAACATGTCAGGGCTTCAATGTAATTCTTCCAGCCCTGTAGAGGGACCTCTCAAGGGTATTCATTCAGTTGTTATTTTGTCCAGAGAATGGCAATTTGCCTCTTCCAGTAAATATTAATATTTCTCAGAGGTGCATTTATTAATTCATAGACCCTGTGATTCTTTCTCCAGTCTGCCACCGTTAACGTGGGCCCTCTAGTAACAGTGTGTCTTTTCGTCTGACTTTCCTGGTACTTTTTCACTCTTCCTCCAGCTGCCCTCCTCACCTCAAGCTCTTCTCCAATAATTGTCCAGATCAAGTGAAGTGGTCCTGATCAATGTATATGCTGGCAGCCTGCAGGAGCCCTCTCCACAGTCCAACCCCTGCAGCTCCTCTCATTCACATTTTTGTGGGGGCCCAGCATGTTAGCTCCCCCTCTGTCAGCATCGCCTCACCATCACATTCTTCAGCCTCTCCTTCTGGGTCCAGTTCCAGGCCTACGCTCTACAGCAGTTCACCCTCTGGGTCTTGAGCCTAGTTGCAGTTTCTTCCCTGTAATCGAACCTGGACACTACCACAGTGTAAACTGCAAAAAGAACAGATGATGGACAGAATGCAGAGCAAATCAAACATTCACCCGCCGTCACAAAGATCTGGGTTTAATTCATCTTTTTTTCGCTCACATACCACCCCAGATAGGGCCCAGCCATATGCAAATCAGTCTTGGGAACAGTCCAGCCCGAACTACCAAGCCAGGTCTTCCCTGGACCGGAAACAAGCATCCTAGGACCGGTTTCAAGGTATCACCCTTCACTAGCTAGGCTAGCTTGAATCCAGGGGCGCAGTGAGCACGGGACCCATGTCTAGGCATACCCTTCCCACTTGGGGTGACAAATGCAAAAAGAACAGATGATAGACAGAATGAGGAGCAAATCAAACATTTACCCCCAGTCACAAAGATCTGGGTTTAAGCCATCGTTTTTTTGCTCACCACGCCACCCCAGATTGGACCCAGCCATATGCAAATCAGTCTTGACGCTGTTCCTCATGAGAACAGTCCAGCCCAAACTGCAAGCCAGGTCCTCCCTGGACCAGAAACAAGCATCCTAGGACCAGTTTCAGGGTATCACCATTCATCAGCTAGGCTAGCTTGAATCCAGTGGTGCAATGAGCACCGGACCCCTGTCTGGGCATATCCATCCCACTTCGGGTGACAAATGCAAAAAGAACAGATGATGGACAGAATGCAGAGCAAATCAAACATTCACCCCAGTCACAAAGATCTGGGTTTAATTGATTGTTTTTTTGCTCACCACGCCACTCCAGATTGGACCCAGCCATATGCAAATCAGTCTTGACGCTGTTCCTCATGGGAACAGTCCAGCCTGAACTGCTAAGCCAGGTCCTCCCTGGACCGGAAACAAGCATCCTAGGACTGGTTTCAGGGTACCAGCCTTCATCAGCTAGGCTAGCTTGAATCCAGTGGTGCAGTGAGCATGGGACCCACGTCTGGGCATACCCTTCCCACTTGGGACAACAAATGCAAAAAGAACAGATGATGGATGGAATGCAGAGGAAATCAAACATTCACCCCCAGTCACAAAGATCTGGGTTTAAGCCATCGTTTTTTTGCTCACCACACCACCCCAGATTGGACCCAGCCATATGCAAATCAGTCTTGACGCTGTTCCTCATGAGAACAGTCCAGCCCGAACTGCAAGCCAGGTCCTCCCTGGACCAGAAACAAGCCTCCTAGGACCGGTTTCAGGGTATCACCCTTCAACCAAACCAAGGGAGATTAGTACAGCTATATATGTGTCCCAGTTCTCAAAAATTTGGGATTGTTGCAGGAGCGCTGCAGGTCAGCAATAGGGTAAATTTTGTAAGTGAGTCCCCAGTGGTTCAAAAAAATTGTGATTTTGGTGCAATGGCATTAATGTGTGCTCTTTGTACTCGAATACCAGAGGATGCTTTGGGTTGGTACTTAAGTGGATTATTGGGACTGTAAAAAATCAGGTGGTATTGTAGTCATTGATGAGGTGCATTGGCAAGGCTGTGTGTCAGCCAAACCTTTGCTCAAATCAAGTATCCACTGGCCCTCTAGACCCTTTCTTCGTAACATCTCGAGACCAAGAAGAACAATCTCTCCTTTATCTCACAAGGAAGGCACCAAACTCGCTCTCTCCTATAACCCGTCCCTCCCTACCCCGACCCCCCCTTCGAACATACAAGTCATCACTGGCTTCAGGAGACAACATATTCAACCTCCCTCTCCCAGACCCCCTGCCCACCTTGTTAATATCCCCCCACTCCCTTCCAAGCCTGAACCTAAGATCCATCCTCGCACCAACTTCATGCTCATAAACTGTAGATCAGCAGTCAAACACGCTACGGATCTTGCTGACGCTATCCTCAACCATAACACTGACATTGCCTTCATCACAGAGACCTGGCTAACCGAACTCTCGCAACCAATCCTGGACACCCTTGTCCCTCCCGGCTACTCTATCTACAGCAAAGAGAGGAAGAACCGACCGGGGGGAGGTATTGCCATCATCCACAAAAATACCATAGAAATAGATTTCAAAGAAGCTCTCATTTTCAATTCCTGTGAACACTTGAACGCCTCCTTTAAGACCAGCGACAACTCTAAGGTGACCTTCCACCTTCTCTACCACCCCCCTGGTAATACCCAACCTTTTGCGGATCACCTAGCTGACCTAATAACTCACTGCTCCCTCTCTGACCCCAACTTTATCATCTTGGGCGATCTCAACCTTCGCTGGAATGATGAGAACAATGCACTCATCCAAACCCTAAATGACCTTCTTCACAGCAACAACCTTTCCCAACACTGCAAAGGCCAAACCCACAGCAAAGGCGCTACACTAGATGTGATTATAGCGCATAAAGATTCCCTCAAGGTCGACGATATCCTTCCTGTCGACTGGTCAGATCATCATATCATCCTCTTCCATCTCAACTGTATCCCCCAACTCACTCCTCATCCCCAAAAATCCTTTAGTTGGAAAAGAAATGTCAGCCAAATCCCCCTATCTACCCTTGAAGAAAAAATCACCTCTCTTCTTCCCCCCCCTTCGACCATCCTCTCCACGACGGACTTAACCACCCACTACAACTCGACTATAACTACCATACTTGATCAGCTTGCCCATCTAAAACTGAAAAGACTGCGAAACATCCCATCTAGAGCTTGGTTCAACAATGACCTCAACTCAGAGAGAAGACAACTCAGAGCCACTGAAAGACTTTGGAGATCTGACCCCTCCTCTACCCACTTGGATCAGCTCAGAAGTGCACGGAGAAGTTACAAAAAAACACATATATAATGAATAAAGATCCTTCTTCCAGAATACCCTTGACAGAGCCATAAACCGCCCGAAAGAGCTCTTTAACATCATTAAACAACAAACGACCAAACCTGCTCCCAACCCCCTACCCACTACCACGGCCACCTGCGTTAACTTTGCCAATTTCTTCAGCGATAAAATCACTGAGATTGAACTTTCCTTAGCACGGGACTCCCCCCCCCAACATTGTGTCCCGCCTCCCTTCCACTTTCAATCTTATCCCTGCTCTATACCTCTCCGACAACCCGTCCCCCTTAACTGAAATCACTCTCCCCATCCGGACGCAGCTGCCGGCCCCCGCTAGCTGGAGTTCTTTCCAACCCCTCCTGGTATCGGACATCTCCAAACTCATGTCCTCCTCCAAAACCTCCTCCCACCTAGCTGACCCCCTCCCTTCCTCCTTGGCAAAAAAACTCCACCAGTCCCTCTCCCCTACTTGGACAATGATCATCAATAGCTCCCTCCAGATGGGCGTATTCCCAGACTGCCTAAAACTAGGCCAAATCACGCCAATTTTAAAGAAACCAGGAGCAGACCCGAACAACCTCCACAACTACAGACCTGTCTCCAACCTTCCCTTCCTGGCCAAAGTTCTTGAAAAATGTGCTCTCCAACAATTAACCCAACATATCGATTCCAACAGCCTCCTAAACCCTCTTCAATCTGGCTTCCGGAAAGGCTGCAGCACTGAATCAGCCATCCTTAACATTGTGGATGACCTCCTCATCTCTCTTGACTCTGACAGACCCTGCCTACTCATTCTCCTTGATCTTACAGCAGCTTTTTACACTGTCGACCACAAACTCCTTCTCGACTCCCTCCAAAAGAGAGTAGGCATTGAAGGTACTGTCCTCCGCTGGTTTTCCTCCTTCTTACAAAACCGAACGCAACAAGTAAAACTTCTCAACTCGACCTCACCCACCTCCCTTATCACCAGAGGGGTCCCCCAGGGTTCTGTCATCTCTCCAACTCTCTTCAACATCTACATGGACCCTCTTACCACTATCCTCACTTGAGCCAATATCCCCTTCCACCTCTATGCTGATGACACCCAAATCTATATTGAACTATCCACCTTAGACGACATCCACCGTCTGAACAATACCCTTAAAGAAGCCCTATGTTGGCTTTCACATAACCATCTCAAACTCAATCACGACAAGATGGAAATACTCCTCCTCTCGAAATCTAACCAACTTCCTCAACTGCAAGAATGGCTAAAATCTATTGACGCCCTCAAATGCACTCTCTCCCCGTCTACCACGGTCAAATCCCTGGGAATCTCTCTGGACTCCAACCTGACCATGCAGGACCACATCAAGTCAAACGCTAATAATGCCTTCCTCAGCCTTAAACTTCTTCACAAAATCAAATCCTTCATTCCCCAAGATGACCTTAAACAGGCCACTCAAGCACTGGCACTCTCAAGATCTCTATCCTCACTGGCACGGCCAAATCCCGACTCGCCCCTATGAGGTCCACTCTTCATGCAGCTGCTAGACTAGTGACGGGAACTAAAAAATGTGACCACATCTCCCCAGCCTTGAGGAGTCTGAAATGGCTCTCGATTGAGGCCCGTTGCCTGTTTCGCACTGCCTGCCTAACACACAAAGCCCTTCACACTGGGAAACCTGAATACCTCGCTAACAAGCTAGTGAAAGCTGGTCAAACCAGATCTCTGAGAAGCACAAACTCTCTCCTCCTCCTCCTACCGAAACCTAACAAGCAAAAAACTCGGTCATGCGCCTTCTCAAACAACGCTCCGAGAATATGGAACTCCTTACCCATTCACATCAGATCTAACCCTTCCCACATGACCTTCAAGAAACTACTGAAAGAATTCCTCCTAAATCAACCCTCACATCAATAAGGGTCTCTCACTCACCACCCCTCCTTCCTCAAATTGCCACCCTTCTATTCATGAGAACCCCCTATGTATCCTCATTCTACAAAGTGACTCTTGACTCGTGTGTTTCTTATGTTTATTTTCTGTTCTGTTGTAAAGCGCTCTGTTACCCACTCGGTCTTGCTAGCGCTATAGAAAACTCTTAAAATAAATAAATAAATAAATAAAATAAGTGGTACAGGAAGCTTTGTTGAGGTGCATTGTTAGGGCTGTGCATGGACACTACTGAAGTAAAATCAAGTTGTACTGTAGGCATTGTAGATGTCAATGCCAAATTTAAGGATGTGCAAACAGTGATGCTGTACCTGGCGCCAAGCTTGGGTGTGCTGCATTTTAACAAAGGCACATCCTGCAGAGATGATACCACTTTGTGTAGTCAGTTTTGACTCATCATAGAATAGCACAGAGAATTAATGTGCCTCCTGCCAGGTTTAATGTGTAGCAGGCAGATCCTAGATGTGTATTTAATTTGGATAGCTCAGTGAATTACCTCTTTTGCCAGAGGTCCTTTTGTTACCTGCAGTTCATAAGTTACAAACTTTCTAATATAGCACAGTCAGTGAGCTAATAGCTGTCATAAAAGAATTGCAATTCATTAAGGTTAGATCCTTGTTTTTTAATCTGAATCTTTTGCTATTTTAAGATTGCTAAAATGGATACAGTAATACATTCTTATTGCAGATAATCCCAAGCACTACATAACATTAAATCCTGAGTTTTGTTTCTCCAGTCCATGCACTCTTAACATAAAGCCCTATCAGCATGGATGATATGTGACTCCTACACCTTGCAGCCCTCCTTGTCTTATGTAGTATTTACTCTATCCTGATTTACACACTTGCATAATTCATTGTCTTTGTGTATTATGTGTGTGATGTAAAGAGCTAGAACACCTTACATTTGGCTGAGTAGTGTTATGAAGGAAATTAAATGTTAGAAAGGGACTATAGAGAGATGATGGGCAACAGTGAAGGAATTGGTGGAGAAGCAGGTCATGGGGATCAACAGCAAAAAAAGGTTCCACTGGACCTACCAATTTTAAAGCTGGCCCTGGTTAATGTGTACTGACAGGGCAGTACATGACCCCAGTGTAGTCAAATAGAGCATAGTGTAAGCATTGTCCAGGCCACACTACAGCCAAAATAAGTGTTACTATAGGCATTGTTGAGACGCATTTGACAGGGCTTTGTGCTTGCTCTACTACTTTAACATCAAGTGGTAATGTAGGCATTTTTGGGGTATATTGACAGGGCTGGTTTGGAGCTTCACTACAGTAAACTCAAGTGGTACTCTAGGTATTGTTTAGTTGCATTTACACAGCTGTTTGCAGGCTCCAATGCAATACATTTGAGTGGTTCTGTAGGCATCGTTGAGCTGCATTTACAGGGAGGTTTGCAGGCTCCACTGCAATAAAATCAAGTGCTACTGTAGGCATTGCTGAGGTACAATTACAAGGCTGTTGGTGGGCTCCATTACAATAAGCTCAAGTGGTGTTCTGGGCATTGATGAGGTGCATCGACAGGGCTGAATTTGGGCTCCACTACAATACAATCAAGTTGTACTGTATTGTATTGTTGCAGTTATATAGTGCTTAGTACCGCTTTGCAAGGCATTGAAACACTTGCCTACATGGGTAGCATGCTACACTCTTTAGGGTGTGTGGCTGAAAGATTTTTTTTTTGTTTTGATCCTATAACGTGCAAGTCTCTTCATGATATTTCTTATGATGTAGTCTGCTTAGCCGGATACTGCACTGGGTTTTCCTATCTGAGTTATGATCCTTAGCTGGCATGATTGGAAGGAGAGAGAAGTGGAGAGATCTGTTGGGATGGGCATTGTTGTTATCATACATTATGGGCCTGATTACAACTTTGGAGGAGGTGTTAAACCATCCCAAAAGTGACGGTAAAGTGACGGATATACCACCAGCCGTATTACGAGTCCATTATATCCTATGGAACTCGTAATACGGCTGGTGGTATATCCGTCACATTTGGGACGGATTAACACCTCCTCCAAAGTTGTAATCAGGCCCTATGTGAGTGTCATTGTTGGATGTGAAGAAGTGGCTAGTGTGTATAGATATTTGGGACCTCTATTGGTGGACTATATTAAAGCCATCTGAATTGTCCAAGAGGGTGTGACAGATCTCTTCAGTTTTTCCAAACATTGTTGAGGTGCATTGAGAGAGTTGTTTGTAGCTCAGCTACAAAAAAATCAAGTAGTGCTGTAGGCATTGTTGAGGCGCATTAACCAGACCTTGTGTAGGATCCACTACAACTAAATCAAGTGCTAATGTATGGATTGTTGAACTGCATTGGCAGGATCGTCAGCAGACTCCACTATCATGAAATCAAGCTGTACTGTATGTATAGTTGAGGTGCATTGACAGGGCTATTTACAGACTCTCTACAGTAAAATCAAAATCTTCTACAGGCATTGATGAGGTGCCTTGGCAAGACTATGGGGGTCATTCCTACCCTGGCGGACCGAGACCGCCAGGGTAGGGGACCGCGGATGCACCGCCAACAGGCTGGTGGTGCATCCATGGGCATTCCGCCGCGGTCAGAAACGGAAAACCGGCGGTGTCCCGCCGGTTTTCCGCTGCCCTATGGAATCCTCCATGGCGGCGCTGCAGGCAGCGCCGCCATGGGGATTCCGACCCCCTTACCGCCAGCCTGGTTCTGGCGGTTCTGACCGCCAGAACCTGGCTGGCGGTAACGGGTGTCTTGGGGCCCCTGGGGGCCCCTGCAGTGCCCATGCCAATGGCATGGGCACTGCAGGGGCCCCCTTACAGGGCCCCACAAAGATTTTCAGTGTCTGCTATGCAGACACTGAAAATCGCGACGGGTGCAACTGCACCCGTCGCACCCTTTCCACTCCTCCGGCTCCATTCGGAGCCAGCATCCTCGTGGAAGGGGGTTTCCCGCTGGGCGGGCGGGCGGCCGTCTGGCGGTCGCCCGCCCAGCGGGAAACTCAGAATGACTGCCGCGGTCTTTCGACCGCGGTACGGTCTTCTGGCGGTTCCCGCTTGGCGGGCGGCTCCCGCCGCCCGCCAAGATAGGAATCAACCCCTATGTCCTTTTCTTAAGACCGCTAAAGCCACAGGAGCCAGAAGATTGCCAGTGCTGGCGGTCTTCCACCCGCCATATAATGGGTACTGCTGGATTTCGGCGGAAATCCGTCAGTAGCCACGCTAGCGGATAGTGGCGTTCTAATGTTGCTATCAACTGCCCCGCCAGTAGGACGCCGCCAGCCATATTAAGACCATGAATAAGGCCTGCGGTGCCATGCTGGCCCCTTCCCTGTCGGACGACCTCCTTGATCGACAATTTGAGGGAGGGGGGTGGGAGAGGGGAGGGTGTTTTGGGTGGTGTCTGCCTGTATGTATGAATGTGTGTGTGCGTGTGTGAATGCGTCTGTGAGTGTTGTGGTGTATGCGTGGTTGTATGCGTGTGAGTGAATGAGTGTATGAATGTTGCAGTGAGTACATATCTGCATGTCAGTGTGTATGCATGTGAGTATGTTTATGTGGATGCATGCCTGAATGCGTGTGAGTATGTTTGTGTGGATGCGTGCCTGAATGTGTGTCAGTATGTGTGAGTGAATGCGTGCATGGATGAGTTTGAGTATGTGTGAGTGAATGCGTGTATGAATGAGTGTGAGTGGATGCATGTTTGAAAGTGGAGGTGGAAGGGTGTATGCGTGTGTGTGTGCATGTTTGCGGGGAGAGGGTGGGGAGCGGTATGTGTGTATGGGGGTGGGGGGGTCAGGTGCTTACTGGGGGGGGCTGGGGGAGCCATCTACCGGTGAGAGGGAAGGAATTCCCTGTCACCGGTAGCCCTACCGCCATGGTTTTCGTGGTGGTGCCTCCGCCGTGGAAACTATGGTGGTAGGCCATCTCATAATGCCGCTGGCGGTCTGCTGTGGACCGCCGGGTTGGAGATGTACATCTCTGGCCCGGTGGTTCATACCTCCATGGTGGTATGAGTGGAGATGTGGCGGGTTGGCAGCGGCCAACCCGCCATACTTATAATGTGGCAGTATACACCGCCAGCCTGTTGGAGGTGATACTGCCACATTTACCCTGGCGGTCAAAAGACCACCAGGAACTTAATGAGTGTATATGTCTGGGCCCCGCTAAGTAAAACTGACTGGAGGCGCTGGAGGGCATCTGTGGTGTGTCGAGAGTTTTTTGTCAATGATCCACTATCAGAACAACAGGGGTTCTGCAGCTCAGGCTTCTGCTGCGCTGCTGTACCTGTGCGCATTGTGTAGCGTTAGGGCTCGTATCAAGGAAAGCTATGTTGGTAGGATATGGCTTCATCTTTTGACTTTAACTGAAATCACCAATTACTTATAAGGCAACATATTCATGGTCTCTCTTCTCTTTCACTTGTGAGTATTTAACGTGTTAAATTAATCAATTAACGTGCCGCAGGAGATTCTTACGTGTCTCCAAATTGCTGTATTTTTTTCAAGAAGTGCAGCCACTCATTGTGGAGGAGAGGAGAATACAAACTATTTTATCCCTTTAATTTTCTATATTTCCTTCATTAGAACATTTACCAGCTTTTCCTCTCTGAGTAACGATAAGCCAATCTTCTACGGCCAGATGTGCTGGGTGAATATCCTTCTCTGTAAACCTACAATTTACATCAGATAAGGTATAATCAACACACCTTAATAGGGATAATGTCACTGAGGAGTCTTTTGGGTGTCTTAGAAGCATCAAGAATATCTGAAGTGAAGCACCATAACCGGATTGCGCCTAAAGATGCAGATTACCTTTTTTCTAATAATAAGTACAACTGTATTCCATACGTAGGCCCAAAGTGCAAAATCCCAATTTATGTGCCTCTTTTTGAAGCTGTGCCAAGTAGATGAAGGCAAATATGTCTAACTCCTGTAATTGATGTGGCCATTGACCAACAGGTTTTCATGTAAGAAATAGATTGTGCATTACAGTATGGTTAGGATATTAAAATGTGCATAAAAGGACACTATAAAAAACATTTTTACATATTTCACATTTTTACTATCACAAAAGTAATAATCAGATGAAAAACACACAAGATGCCAGTCTCAAACATCATTTGCAAAAGAGTGTTAATGAATTTTTAATGGCCACCCACAACAGAACGAGGCTCATATGGCTAGATGTACAAAACTATTTAGCGGTTTCAAAATTGTGGGACATTGCTCAGGCAGTGGGAAGCTGGAGTTGAAGGAGACCACTTGGTTACTCTGCACTGTGCCTCAGTAATAAAGAATTGGCGTACCTTTAATACTGCTTGAGCGCTGGGAGGCCTTTGGGTAGCCATGCGCTATATAGGCAACTTAACTTAACTTCCATTATTGCTACAAAATGGATATTGATGTGAGAACTAATGGACAGATACATCCGCCAATATAACAATCCACTCAGATTTCTGGCATACAAAGCTTGGCAAGGTAAAACATCTAGCCCCACCCATGTTTCCCACCTTCACCACCCTTGTACCCACCTCAAACCCTATTCCCAGTTTACCACTCCTTTTGGTGAGTACCTGCACTTTTTCCATTTAAAGCACTGAGCAAGACCGTCACACAGCCAAGAAATTTCAGATGAAACCATAGTTGATGGTATTGCAGCAACCTGGATCATAATGCTTAGAGAGTAGACGTCTGTGTGGCTAAGGGGCCAGGGATGGTGACTTTGATAGGTTGGTAATCACAGGACGGTGTGAGGAGACCACTGTCTGGTCCCTAAAGAAGACAGTTATCTCAGGAGAAAGGACTGAATTCAGCAATGGGTCACGCATAGCAATCATGTAAAACAATGCACACACTAAACACAACTGTGGTCATTCTGTGGGCTAATGTGGATCATTTCAAGCGTGGATAGTCCAGGCGCAGAAGGTCAATTTTAAAGTCATACAGCCTCTGAAGGATTTGCACCATGATACAGTCTAGCTTGATATGGAAGGATGTGAAGAAGCATGTGCTGAGCAAGTCACAGCCAGGAGCTGTGTTTTCTTGCAAAAGAGGTTGCGCTTCCAGTCATCCCTCCTCAATATCATGGCAGATAGTCTTTTGTAAACACAACTTAGACTTATTCCTGACACCATGGGTTAGACACCAAACTATAAAGGAGCAGAGCTGGAACCTAGATCTCTCTTCTAAAAATCTTAAACTGTGCGTGAGCTGCTCAGGGCTCAATAAGATGTCTCCTTCTGGAGGGTGACTGCAAGCAGCAACAAGTCCCTTGGAAAGGCACACCAATGTCAACTCAACTAACCACAGGGACATCCTTTACCCTGGGTGAACTGCTTTGGGGTATTTTACTAATGTCAAGGTGGTACCTGCCATTAGGAACGGTTAGAAATGGGGTCTCTAGTTGGCAGAGGTATACACCCTTGTCCAAATAGGGACCACTATCCTAGCCGAGGTAAGTCACAACACAATCCAAATTATCCTGTGCCCACCCTCTGGTAGCTTAGCACTGAGCAGTCAGGCTTAACTTAGAAGGAAATGTGTGACGTATTTCTGCAATAAATCATACAGTAACACAGTGAAAACACCACAAAAATACACCACACAGGTTTAGAAAAATAGTAAATATTTATTTGAATAAAATAAGGTAAAAATGGAAAAGATCCAATAAGCACAAGTTGAAATGTCACTTTTAAAAAGTTTACAGGAGTCTCAATCCTTAGAAGTGAACAGTTATTTCCCTGTTACACATAGTACCTAGGATGCATCAAAAGTAACAATGCATGAGGAATGCAGAGGAGGAGAAGCATGGAAAAATAAGGTGTTGGGTAGGATTTTCTGGTGCGGCACAGATGATGCGTTGTCTTTTTCCACGTTACAAGGGGTTGCATCATTTTTCAGGTGCACAGTCTTGATTCCTCACCGCGATGTGGGGATATTTTGATGCCCAGGGACGATGTGTTGAAAATTCTTGATGCACCAGTAGAAGGAGCAGGCGCTGCATCGATCCGGTAGGCAATACATGTAATTTTCCATCGCAAGGCAGACGCTGTGTTGAATTTTCCATCGGGAAATCGGTGCTGCGTCGTATCAGTGGGCAGTGCAGTGATTTCCCAGCTGCGATGCAGGCTTTGGGCTGATTTCTGCAGGTGTTATGTGAACTTTTGACACACAAGGATTTTCTGGAGAGGTGAAGTCTTTGTTGGCCCTTGATTTCAGAAACAGGAGGCAAGCTCAATCCAAGCCCTTGAAGAGCACTTGAGGAGTAAGGCAGAGTCCCTCCAGCAGAGTCAGAGGGCAGCAGGGCAACAAGCTGGGCAGCAGTTCTTCTCAGCAAAGCAGTCCAGATGAGCCGTTTGGGCACCCAGGCAGTTCCTCTGACAGAGTGCAGGTGTAGGTCTGGAAGTGTCTGATTTGGTGGGGTCAGAGACCCAGTTTATATACCCTAAATGCATTTAAAGTGGGGAAACTTCATCTTCAAAGATTGGTTTTGAAGTGCACAAGTTCCCCTTTCAGCCCAGTCCTGTCTGCCAGGATCCCTGGAGGGAGAGGGGGTTATCAGTGCTTTGTGTGAGGGCAGGCCACTGGCCTTTGAAATGTAAGTGTGAGACCCTCTACCCTTCATGCCCAGGAAGACCCATTCAGTAAGTAGATGAATGCAGGTGTGACTGAGTGTCCTGTGCATGTGGTTGTCTGGTGGAATGCACAATGGGAGCTGTCAACCAACACAGACCAGACGTGGATTGGAGACAGGCTGTAAGGCACAGATGGTAGTTAAGTGCAGAGAAATGCCCATTTATCAAAAGTGGCATTTCTAAAATAGCAATATTAAATCCAACTTCACCAGTTAGCAGGATTTTCTATTACAATTCTGGCAATACTAAACAAGACAAGGCTACTCCTTCCAAATTAGACTCTACCACTTAAGAGTACATGAGAGCAGTTCTAATGTTAGTCCATGAGAAGAGCAGGCCCTTACAGCAGTGGAAAACGAATGTATGAGTTTTTCACTACCAGGACATGTAAACACATAAGTGCCTGCACTGACTTTCACCTATATAACACCCCGCCCTATTCGTTACTTATAGCCTACCTGAGGGGTGGCATAGATGTAGATAAAGGGGACTTTAAGGCTTGGTTAGTAGTTTTAAATGACAAGTTGAAGTGGCAGAAAACCTGCACACACACGCCAAGCAATGGCAAGCCTGAGAGATGTTTAAGGGGCTACTTATGTGGGTGGCATAATCAGTGCTGCAGGCCCACTAGTAGCATTTAATTTACAAGTCCTGGGCACATGTAGTGCACTTTACTAGAGACTTACAGGTTAATTAAATATGCCAATTGGGTAGGGCCCAATATTACCATGTTTAGGGATGACAGCATATGCACTTTAGCACTGGACAGCAGTGGTAAATTGTGCGGAGACCTAAAAGCAGCAAAAACAGTCCCTGAAAAATGGAGGAAGGCAGGGAAAAAGTTGGGGATGACCACCCTAAGCCTTCCAGGTCTAACAGGAACAAATTAAGATAGGGTGCCTTTCACCACTGGCCTTTGAATTGAGGTTTATTTTAGATTGTTGTCTTTCCCTGGGCAGACGTAAATGCCTTATCTAGCCACCATGCTGCCCTGTAGGGACACATGTAGGGTTTAAAATGCCCATATTTACAAAATTGTCATGCAACACAATACAGCAACCAAAATTACTATGCAGTGCTGTGCTGCATGAGAGGAGAGAGCATTACAGTACCATATCTACAAAAATATGGCACTGTTTTGCTCTCTCCCTGGCATTTTCACACAATCAGGCTGCCTAGCGCTGTGCATGCACTTTTGTACCACAGTGCAAAGCTTTCAGCATCATGTCTAGCATACCCTTCCAGTACAAAATATTATGCCTCCAGAAACTTTAAAACTGTTTCCACTAACAATACGTAGTGTATAGTGTAGCACACACAGAAAGTCAGAAAAGTTTAGAGTAATAAAAAGTTGCTCTTTTATAAGTCTGTCTCAAAGAGGCATTATTTTGTGGGGAAAAATCCTACCTACTATTGTTAGTAAATATGGTTTTGCAGTAAACCCGTTGGTGGTTACACACAAACAACTATGTATCTTGACACATTGCACCTTCGACGCAAAGTAAGGAAAGCAATGCAAAGCACTGTTTTCATCACTTTCTTGCAACGTTCTAGTACAAAGCCAATTTTGCACCGAAAAGTAAAATCTGAATAAACAGTTTTGTGCTGGTAAAACAAAACCAGTTAAAACATTAATAAATCTGCCCCTGAATCTCTTCTTCCGTAGGAGGTGGCTGGAGCTGCATGGGATCCCATGTTTTCCGTCTCCCCTGAGTTTTATGAGCCCTAAATCAATCTTAACCACTTCATACCAATAACGAGTTGACATATGGCCTTCTGACATCCCTATAGTTGGGAATCCTGCAGTCACAAGCAGGGGTGTACCTTGGTGACTAAGATTTGAGGGGGTGGGTGTGGAGGGGGGCATCAGATGTCCTGACAATCATGCTGGCATAATGCTAAAATGAGTTGTAGGACAAGCAGGATACATGAGAAGGGCTTAAGAGGCTGTGGGAAGGGAGCTAGATGTGGATTTGTAGGAGTACTACGTGGGATAAACTCAAAAATGTGTAAAATAATCAACAAAACAGAGACAAAATTGTGTGTGTTTATTTTTGTCACTGTGTGCATACAAAAATCCCAGGTGAAATCCAACAGACACCTCACAATACCTGACTGAAATCACCTGTATCCAACTATTCATCAGAAAACACATTTATTGGGGAGGGTAACACCCCAAACACCCACCACTGAAGCTACATCACTGGTCACAAGTGGGCATTGTTCCCAATCACTCTGGTCTACACAGTATCGCTTTGCAAACCTTCAATGTGTTCAGAAGATCAGCTACGAAGCCCAAGGTTTTTTTAAATCAGTCGGGAACTGGGGGAGAGGTCCCGGAAGATGGCAGTATCAAAGTGGACCAGTAGCTCACTTTTTCGAACATAGCGGACACTAATGCTGTTCCTAGGGCCATCTCGTACATGTAATTTTCATGTTACTGGTCAGTTGTGGAACCACAACTAGCGTGCAACATTGTTGATATGCACAGTTTACATGTACTGACATTGAAGACTGACACGTATTAGAACAATCTGGCCACCTTCTTTAACGTTGCTACAAGCAACAGTATTTACTGATGATCCTGCTGCGAGCAGGTGACCGCCTTGCCATTCGTGGGCTTTACACAGGACATTCCTTTCTTGAGTGGATCACACAACCTATAACACTCCATGCAAAACAACAGCAAGCGGTGAAATGGCCCTTTGCCACGTTGATCAAGACAATTACAGCCGACAATACTAACTTTGCCGCACTTACTGAAAAATCCATAAACACAACACCCTCATCAGATGATAACTACAGAGCAATCACAGGTAGAACCTCCCACTCTGGACTGGGAAGGGTATCATTAGAGCAGACGGGTGCAAGCTGTGACTATGCAGAACAATGTATTTTGGACATTGAACAGGTGCATGAAGTGATGAAAACCTTGACAGGCCTCCCTAGAAAAACAGAGAGGTACAGTAACCAGTCATTACGCGAGAAACACATGATTTGTCTGTCGCACCACGACAATAACTTTACAGGCAGTAGGCAAAGTGCCTCCCAGGGGTGTCAACATATTGGTTCACTGCCAAATCTTTGCAAAGTCTGCTGCTGTTCACATCGGAGAGTCGCCTCACGCTGCTAGGTTCTGCAACAAAAAGAAAAAAACAAACACAACAAAAAATAAGATTTGTGCAAGAGCTCGAGCAATGTTGGTACCTGGTATTGCTTGAAAAAGTATGCCATTGAAAAGATAAGACCAGGAAGTTCAGCAATAACAATATCAAATATGCTGTCAGTCAACAGTAATAATATGCAGCCTGTAACAGAAGTAACATCACACAACTCTTCCATAAATCTGCAATAGTTCAAGAATGTCTGCGCTGACGCTGGGAAGCAGAAAGTGCACGAGTGTAAGGAAAGAGCAGAAATGCTTCAACTCTGTGTAAATATGGAGGATTTCTGCCCATCTCCTGTTCACACAACGTGGCATAACAAGTTCCATCTTGTTCCACATTGCGTGAAATAACTGTAAGTCTGTCCCTTTAACTAAAACCCAATTTAGTAGTAGGGCTCCAAAGAATGGTGGTCTGAGTAAGCCTTCTTGAGATCTATACGTGTAAATGATTAGATTACTCTTCCACTGTCAGGCAAAACTCCATTATTTGAAAATAAATGTAAAATAATATATTTCTGAAAAAGAGAATGCATATTACATTTGACATTAAAGGCACATTATCCGATGATTGTCCCTTTCTTCAAAGGACGAAGCAGACAGCTGTGTTGTAATGTTGTAATCCCCATTTATCCCAAATACACATAAACTGGTACGGAATGGGGTGTGGGGGGGCGGGGGGAGTTACCGGCCTACCTCTTTTCCCTGTTATTTGGCACAGAGTTAGCTTTACAATGGTGCATCTGATGCCACCATTCAAGATGCCAAGTTGGGAAGAGGGGTTGGGAGGGTGTATGTGCACATTTCAAACTAGCCTACAGGGTTAAGGGTACCTGATGTAGAGATCATTCTGTTAATGTCGAGATAAATCTGAAAATTAATGTACTTACTGAAGCACCTTTGTTTTGTCTAGTAACTGTTTTGTCTTCATAAAGTAGCACAGAGGGTTAATGTACCTGGTGCAAAACACCACCTCTAACATGCAGGTCTTAGACCTGTTTCTTGTAGATATCTCAGCAGGTTACTTCTTTTTGTCACAGAGGTCCTTTTATTACTCGCAGTTTATAAACTGCAATGCTTACAGGGTTGGACTAGGACATAAAGTAGGTCAGGGCACCAAAATAAATATTGCCTACATTAGCGAATTAGAAATTAAAAAAGTAGACAATGTTTGCAAATTGAGGCAGTAGTGAACTTGTAAAGACACTCTGTGCAATTGTATTGCAAGACATAGAAGACTATATGGATTGTAATTGCTACAGGCAATGTTTGTTTAATATCAGGGAAATCAATAGTAAAAACCGTCCCAGCAGACCATAGAACAGGCCCACAAACAGCCAAATCAATGGCCAACACATGACCTGTCCGACCAGTCCATTCGGCACTGGCTGATTGCCCTACAGGCCAGCCTGACCCCTTTGACTTATGTGTCATTTCCTATACATTGAATCACACATCAGTTTCTCTGTATAATACGTTTGTGGTGAAGTGCTTTGAGACCCTTGGTCTGGATGATTGGTCATGAAAAAGAAATTAAATGCTCTGGAAAAATGAGGGGCACCCTTGGAGGGTGGTAGTGAGGAAATTCATGGAGAAGGAGGCCATTCGGGAGTGCCAATAAAGACTGTCACATCGGACGGTGAAGATGGTCCTGAAAAACCTTTTGAGAAGTTGCAAAATGGGTGCCTTGCAACTTGCATACTTTTAATGTTAGGTGCTACATAAGCGTTATAGCAGAATGTGTTCTCACAATAATCAGGGACAAAGAAGGATACTTCCCTCTCTCAACAGTCGTGCAAAACATATGTTCTTGCTGCCTGAGGTTCCAGGCTGGGTGGTCTTCCTTCTGCTAGTGGGTTAATCACCAATATGCACAATGTGGTAAACGCCTGCCTGAGCGGAACACCCGACTTTAGTTTCACTCAGAAGCCAAAACTTCCCCTTATGCGAACCCCGGTCGAAAACAGTTTCCCTCGAAAAGGAAAGACAGCGTTTACTAGCTTCACTCGCAAAACTTTACTTAGGAGAATGCGTGTCTACTGTATGAAGCTCTGGAAAGCTCTTGTTAGACCAGCCTTCACCTGCGCACCTGATATCACACATGATGCTTCATGAGTCAAAATGTGGCAAAGGGTTAATTCAACAGAAGTAGTCCATAAAAAGCTTAGCAATTCTTCTTTTGCACCCTAATTCTTTTTTTTTAAAAGTCGTCATTCATGGCCTCTAGAGTTTAGCCAACATGTTTTTCTGTTTCCTTTCTTGTTTCTTTCTCGTTTTTTTAAACGCAGCAATTATTTTAGTGATTTTTTCTCAATAACACCATCTAATCCAATTAAATGTTTTCTTTATTCTTTTTTCCTTTTCTGAATCATCCAGTTTAATTCTAACAAATGTATTTTTAATTAATATGCCGTCAAAGTCACTAAATACAAGGATTAAGACAGATTTAAGTTAAAAAAGTAGCAATGAATATTAAAAGTGCGGCCACTGGACAATTTAGTTACATATGCCAAGTCATCATAAAAGTCCTGTGATGGAATTATTCCTCAGTTAAAATAAGCCATGCTCCATGACATTGTGGAAGATTCTGGCCTCTCTCAGAATTCAATAGCATCAGCAAATCTGTGTGTTTTTAAAAATTCTGTGATTTTTGGGTAATACAGTGAAATATTTAAATGCAATTTGGTCCTATATGTTTGGAACATGCTGACATTTTAGAAATACACTCGCCATTTTAGAATTAAACTACCCTATCGACCAGCATTATTTACAATGCTGAATGTTCATATGCGTTCAAAATGGTATTTGGCAAATTGACCTTAAGCAGTGTATTAACCCAGCATTGTTCATACAGTTATGCGTTTCCCCAGTACAAATTAATATATTATTGAACATGATAATTATTCAGTCTGTCCTAAAAGCATGCACGTTTGGTGATCTCTGCATATCTGCTTGTTGTTTATTGATTTCTATAGGTAAAATGCTTAATAATCACACGTTTTTCCAAAATACAGAGGCCGATTTACAAAGACAAACTGATTGAAAGATTCGAAACTTTCCTGAAACAGGTCTACTCCCAGGCTTGAAAAGATTTCTGACTTTAGGGAATTGTCAAAAAATCCTCTTAGTGCTCTGATGGTATATGTTTCCAGGAGTACTTCACAAAATGTTCTAATATGTTTGCTCAGACAGCTGTTCAAACAAGTTGCGTCCTCATTATCGAAAATGTTTGTTTAATTTTTGGGGATTCTCCTTCTGCGACTAGTGGGCCTACATCACTTATGGTGCCACCCATTCAGTAGCCTCTTAAAACATGTCCCTAGACTACCATTCCAGCCTGCATGCAGTTTTAAATTCGACTCTGGAATATAAGACTCTTGACAAGTCTTAAACCCCCCTTTTATTGCACGTCACCCTGTTAGAAATTGGGCTTCTGGTTGGCAGGGGTATCCACCCTGCCAAGCAGGAACTACAATCCTAGTCAGGGTAAGTCATAAACACACTCTAAATCAACCTGCGCTTACCCCGGTAGCTTGGCACAGAGCAGTCAGGCTTAACATAAGAGGCAATGTGTTAGGTATTTCTGCAACACTTTCAACTGCAAAACAGTAAAAGAACACTGCACAAAAAGATATCACACCCAGTTAGCAAAACAGAGCTTATTTTAATAAATAAAGCAAGACTAAAATGACATAAATTGAATAAGCAAACAAAAAGTGCCAACTGGGGATATCTGATTGTGTCGGACCAGGACAAAACCAAGAGTTCAGGCCGACCACGATAGAGCGCGGGCCAGCTACAGGGACCCAGTGAAGTCCACTAAACAAAAGTACCTTAATCTTGGTTGTGTCGACATTGAGGATGCGAGGAGCAGACTGAAGCGACGCATCAGTGTCGACCCCTGCAGTGGAGGCGATGCGTCAATCCTTTCCCAGCAGTAGCGAAGATGTGTTGGTTTTCTCAATGCAAGGGCAGCTATGCATGTGGTCCGAAATGTGGTGGTTCCGAGGGTGATGCACCGAGGGTGATCCATGCGGGAGAAACAATGCATCGACTGATTCAAGCAATGGGGGCTGATGTGTTTGTTCCGGTCAAACCAACACGGGGGATGCGCCGGTTCTGATTTGCACAGTGGTGGCGATGAATTGATTTTGACTGGAGCAGCACTTTATGCCCACTTTCAGGGGGGCAGGACTGGATTGGCACCACTCGGCAGGGCAAGACTCACGTTTGACACCGTCCTGGTGCTGAAGCAGTGAGTTGGAACTCTTTTGTGTCCCTGAGACTTCAGAAAAAAACAGTAAGCAAACCAGCAAGCACTTGGAGTCACGTTGGTTCTGGGTTGAAGAGGCCCAGTCCTTCTTACTCCCAGGCAAGGAGGGCAGCAGGCAGCAGGTCAGCAGAGCAGCATTTCAGCAGAATAGCAGTCCAGTAGAGTGGCATTCCTTTTAGCAGCATAACAGTCATTCTTCCTGGCAGAGAATCCACAAGTCCAGAAGTGTAGTGAAGTGGTAGGGTCAGAAGTCCAGTTCTTATACCCAATGGTGCCTTTGAAGTGGGTGAAACTTCAAAGAGATGCCTTTGAAGTGCACAGAGTGCCTCCCCTCCCTGCCCGGCTCCAGACTCACTACAGGAGGGTATGCAATCCTTTGAGTGGGGACAGGATGTAGGCTATTCAGGTGTGTCATCCCCTCCCTCCCATCTTGCCCAGGATGGCACATCAGTCCCACCTAAGCTCCTTTTTTGTGTGGCTGTCTAGAGGAAATACAAAAAGCCTAGCTGTTACCCACCCCAGACGTGTATTCAGAGACAGGAAGAAGGTAGACAATGACTAAAGTAAGAAAATGCTAAATTTCTAAAAGTGGCATTTTCAGAATTACAGTTTAAAATCTGACAACACAATAAATTGTGATTTTAATTTGTAATTCCAGAGACACCGAATTTAGGGGTCCCATCTTTTCCCATTTGGAAATTGTAGCTATAAAATATAGTGAGGTAATCCCGATGTTATCCTATGGGAGAGATAAGCTTTGCAGTAGTGGAAAACATCATCATGAGTTTTTCACTACTAGGACATATAAACCTAAAAGTACATGCCTCATGTTTTAAATACACTGCACACTGCCCTTGGGGTGGCTTATATGTATTAAAAACGAAGGATGGGCCTAGCAGGAGGGTTAACTTGTCATTTTTACTCGACTTTCCAGTGACCTAAACTTCTAAAAGAAAATATGCAGTGCTTCACAAAACTAAATAAACCAATGAATATACATTTGAGCTCATGGCTACAGCACTTGTTCACTTGACGATGCAGTGTTCTTGAAATTCGTTTTTCTCATAATGATTGAGTTCTTCATTACCTAATCATTTATGTTGTCGTGTTTTCAAACTTTACATAGCACAAGCCACTGGCAGTGGCTGCTCAACCCAGTGAGTCCACCCTGAAGTGTTTTTCTCACCTGGAGTTTAGATCTGTTAGTGCTATTGTGAATTTATTACTAAAACAATGTACAATAATATCAGCCATTTTGCACTTGATTAATTTGTCCATACTGACACAAGGTTACTGTAATTCAAACACATTTGCTATGATGAACAGAAGTGTGCTCTTTCAAGCCCTCATTTAGGCCTCAACATTACCTGTTTAAAATGGATGCTTTATCATGATGTTCATTCTATGTGTTAGACCTGACAGCCTTAGGGTGGTCACCCCCGACTTTTTGCCTGCTTATCTCCACTTTTCTGACACTGTTTTTGCTGGTTTTAGGACTCTGCACACTTTATCGCTGCTAACCAGGGCTAATGTGAATATGCTCTCTCCCTTAAATATGGTAACATTGGTTAATTCCCAATTGGCATATTTAATTTACTTGTAAGTACCTAGTAAAGTGCACTACATGTGCCCAGAGCCTGTAAATTGAATGCTACTAGTGGGCCTGTAGCACTGGTTGTGCCACCCACAGAAGTAGCCCCTTAACCATGTCTCAGGCCTGCCATTGAAAAGCCTGTGTGTGGTTTTCACTGCCGCTTCGATTTGGCATTTAAAAGGACTTGCAAGCTTTAAACTCCCCTTTTTCTATTCTACATATAAGTCACACCTACTCTAGGCCCTAGGTAACCCATATGGTAGGGAGCTGTGTAGGTAAAAAACTGGGCATTTACATGTGTGCTTTATGTGGCCTGGTAATGGAAACCCTCCTAAAACTGTTTTCCTATGAGGCCTGCTCCTTTCATAGGATAGCATTAGGGCTACCCTCATATACTGTTTGAGTGGCAGATTCTGAACAGAAAGGGTTAACCAGGTCATATTAATTATGGCCAGAATGGTAATAGAAAATCCTACTTATTGGTGAGGTCGGATGTTATATTACTATTCTAGAAATGCCGCTTTGAGAAAGTGAGCACTTCTCTGCACTTAAAATCCATCTGTGCCTTACAGCCTGTCTCCAAGCCACGTCTGAGCTGGGCTGGTTGACAGCTCCATTGAGCATTTCGACCAGACAACCACAAACACAGGATACTCGGTCACACCTGCACTGATCTTCATACTGAATTGGTGTTCCTGGGCTGGGAGAGTGGAGGGCCTGACACTTACATTTCAAAGGCTAGCGGCCTGCCCTCACGCAATGAACTTCCAAACACCCGACTGGGACCCTGGCAGACCGACCTGTACTGAAAGGGGACCTTGTGCACTTCAAAACCACTTTTTGAAGTCTCCCCCACTTCAAAGGCATTTTTGGGTATATAAACCTGGTCTCTGACCCCACCAACTCAGACACCTCTGGACCTGAACCTGCAACCTGTCAAGAGGAACTGCCTGGCTGCCCAAAGGACTCATCTGGACTGCTTTGCTGAGAAGGACTTCTGCTCTGCTATTGCCCTGCTGCCTAGCTGCACTCTAAATTTGCTGAGAAGTGCTCCTCAAGGGCTTGGATTGTGCTTACCTCTTGTTTTCTGAAGTCTCAGGGCCAAAAAGACTTAGGGGGTCATTCTGACCTCGGCGGTAAAAGGCGCTTACGGCTGGTCAGAAGACCGCCATAACACCGCCGCGGTCGTGGTAAACCGTCACGGTCATTCTGACCCGCAACTGGCAAACCGCCAAAAACCCGACATCAATAAAATTCCGCCACAGCAACGGCCAGCGAAAAACTAGCGATGACCAAACCTCCACCGTCACGCCAACAGAAATACGCCCATGCCATTCCGACCCACAAATCCCCGCAGCGGTCTTTCAACCGCGGTATTCCATTGGCGGTACACACCGCCACGGTCAAAATACACACACCTTTACAAAACACTACCACATTGGACAATTCAAAATACACACACCTGAGACACATACACACACCACTCCCACACACCCAATACAATATAAAACACACACCCACAAACCCTTACGACCACAATTGCGACTGAAGGACAGAGAGAGACAGCACAGAATAGAGTAGACCATCACACAGAGGCAAATCACAACATCACCCACACAATATCCACGCACAAAACACCATACACCACCACACTCACCACACTCTACAACACATACACCACCCCTCACCTCACCGACACCAGCCCATGGCACCCCAAAGACACCCCAGGTTCTCTGACGCAGAACTCAGGGTCATGGTGGAGGAAATAGTTCGGGTAGAGCCCCAGCTCTTCAGGACACAGGTGCAGCACACCACCATTGCCAGGAAGATGGAGCTATGGCAAAGAATAGTGGACAGGGTCAACGCTGTGGGACAGCATCCACGAAATCGGGACGACATCAGGAAGCGGTGGAACGACCTACGGGGGAAGGTGCGTTCCATGGTATCAAGGCACAACATCGCGGTGCAGAAGACTGGCGGCGGACCCCACCTACTCCCCCAGAATTCCCAGCATGGGAGGAGGAAGTCTTGCACATCCTGCATCCTGAGGGCCTCGCAGGAGTAGGCGGAGGAATGGACTCTGGTAAGTCAAATCTTCACTACTTCATTCCCCCCACCCCACCTGCATGCCAAATCATACCCCCACCCTCACCCCCACCCCCATCACACCAACTCCTTGCAAATGGCTCACCATCACAACCCACCCATCCCAAAACCTAGCCCTGCATGCGTCCCCAAAGCATGGACACCCATCACCAAAGCATGCCCACTGCACATACTCATCTCCCCCACAAGCCACCGTCACAAAAGCCCCCACAAGCGAATGCCAGCACTGGGGTACACGGCCACCCACCCATTACACGAAATGGCACACACAGAAGCAATAACCATACTCTTATACCCCTGCAGGACCCGAACGCCACCACACCGCCCAGGAGGGTCCAGAGATGTCCATCCCACCCCCAGAAGAGGCCCCCAGTGATGACAGCAGCTCTGTCTCCCTGGACCTAGATGACCAGCCCGGCCCATCGGGGACCTCGGGACAGTCGGTTCCCCACAGACAGCCACAGGCTACAGCAGACCTAACCCCCTCTGGGAACACCAGCACAGCTCCCACCCAGCGGGCCCATGCCTCTGTCTCCAGGACACGTCAATCAGCGGTGTGTCCACCACTACAGGGTACCCAGGTTGACCCACCACCCCAACAACAACAGGGACCTGGGGGCAGTGGTAGTGGGCACACGGTCCAGGGGACAGAGGCCCAGGGAAACAGGGGAACTGGGAGGGCTGCTGTGCGACAGGGGGGGGACAGGCCCAGGGAACCGACTCTCCAAGAGGCCCTCTCCTCCATCATGGGAGCATACCACCGCTCCCAGGAGACGATGGCTACGGTACTGGCCAGGTTCCAGGAGATCCAGGTACTGCAGGAGGAACAGTACATGGGGTTCAGAGAGGAACTGAGAAACATTAGTTCTGCAATGGGGACCATCGTCGTGGCTCTTAACCAGATAGTCACCACATTGCGGGACCATGTGGCGTCACAAAGGGCCCCTGTCACTAGCATGGACCCAGACCAGGCTACCACCTCCGCCGGCGCTAGTGGACAGGAGGCCCCCACACAACGACAGGCCACCAGAACACCACCTCTTGCAGAAGAAGAACCACCCCGCAAGCGATACCTGAGATCTCAGAAGAAGACAGAGTAGGATGCCAAGACCCCTGCCAGCAAAGGATACCCCCTGATGTCATCCCACTGTCCCACATTGTCACCCTGTCCAAACTTAAACTGCCCCTGCTCCATCCTTCCACAGGCATATGGACAATGCACCTGTGAGACTGAAAACTGGACTCTGCCATGGACATTACTCCACTATCACCCATCACCGTTTTTCAATCATGTCCCTAAATTTAGCACTTTAATAAAATCACTTATTGCACTTAAAACATCTGGAGTCTGCTTGTATTTTGAACAAATTAGACATAACGGTGCCAAAATGTTCAGTTACATTGTGATGACAACATACCACTGTCACACAGCTGTAGTCCATGGGCAAACAAATCAGAGGTCACGCAGTGGGGCCCACAGCTCTGAAAACAGAAGGGAAAGTCACAACTCAGTTAACAGGAACTGGGGGGAAACACAGACAGTAGAGAGGCAGGAGACTTTAAGTAACTGTAAAATGGCGGGTTTGATTCGTACCTGTGTGCTACTGAAAATACTGTTGTATCACTGTGTCCCTGTTGTCTGTGTCGTCCCCGTCGTCTTCCTCCTCTTCACTCTCCACAGGCTCCACAGCTGCTACAACACCACCATCTGGACCATCCTCCTGCAGGAAAGGCACCTGGCGTCGCAAAGCCAGGTTGTGAAGCATACAGCAGGCCACGATGATATGACACACCTTCTTTGGTGAGTACATTAGGGATCCACCTGTCATATGCAGGCACCTAAACCTGGCCTTCAGGAGGCCGAAGGTCCGCTCGATCACCCTCCTAGTCCACCCATGGGCCTCATTGTACCGTTCCTCTGCCCTGGTCCGGGGATTCCTCACTGGGGTCCGTAGCCACGACAGGTTGGGGTAACCAGGGTCACCAATTAGCCACACACGGTGTCTCTGCAGCTGTTCCATCACATAAGGGATGCTGCTATTTCGCATGATGTACGCGTCATGCACTGACCCAGGGAACTTGGCATTTACATGGGAGATGTACTGGTCAGCCAAACAGACCACCTGGACATTCATCGAATGATAACTTTTTCTGTTCCTGTACACCTGCTCACTTTCACTGGGGGGAACCAAAGCCACATGGGTCCCATCAATGCAACCAATGATGTTGGGGATATGTCCAAGGGCATAGAAAACACCCTTCACTGTAGCCAAATCGCCCACCTCAGGGAAAACAATGTAGCTCCGCGTGTATTTCATCAGGGCAGACAACACTCTGGACAAAACCTTAGAAAACATAGGCTGAGACATCCCTGATGATATGGCCACTGTTGTTTGGAATGATCCACTTGCCAAAAAATGGAGTACTGACAGCACCTGCACCAGAGGGGGAATCCCTGTGGGTTGGCGAATGGGGGACATCAGGTCTGGCTCCAGCTGGGCACACAGTTCCTGTATAGTGGCTCGGTCAAGTCTGTATGTCAGTATGACATGTCTTTCTTCCATTGTCGACAGGTCCACCAGCGGTCTGTACATGGGAACATTCCTCCATCTCCTCGCAAGTCCCAGCGGACGGTGCCTAGGAAGGACAACATGGAGCACAGAGTCAAGCAACCCACAGGTACGTAACCACAGCTTGCACAGAACACGATTCGCTATGCATTGAATGGCTTGTATGAGTGGCAATGCAACGCCTAGGCCTGTGTGACGCAGTAGAAATTAAGCCATGTGGGCCCTTGAAATGGCGGCTGCCTGACCTGTGAAGTGTGACAATGGGATGTGAGGTCAATGCGCTGGCGTGGCACACCGTGGCGGTAGGCGGTCGAAGACCGCGGCGCAAAGCAGCATTGGTTAACATTGAACCCTATGGGTCTCAGGAGCCAATGACGATGTGCGCCGGCGGTCGCGGTACGCACCGCCGCGGTACGCACCACCGCGGGCGTGACCGCCATTTTCTATCTGCTTAATCACTCAAGACCTGATCATCCACAGGAGAGGACCTATACTGCAAGTGCTGCTGTGACCTCGGTCTGGAAGAGACAATGGCTGCTGCGACTGGGGAAAGGGCCCCTGCCTTCACATCTGAGGAATTGAAGAAACTTGTTGATGGGGTCCTCCACCAGTATGCGCTACTCTACGGTCCTCCAGACCAACAGGTAAGTACACTGGGACCATGCTTTGTGGGCAATGCCTGGGTTGAGTGGGGTGAATGAACGATGGTGCGGAGGGGAGCGTATGAGGCATGCATCAAACGACAGATGAGAGCATGTGCCACATGGCAAGTGTGGGGATGAGGGGACACTCACATCGAGCATGCAGAAAATTCTGATATTGTATTTTCTCTCCCTGTACGTGTCACATAGGTCAGCGCCCATCAGAAAGTCGACATTTGGCGTGCCATCGCCAAGGACGTCCGGACCCTGGGGGTCCACAACAGACGGGGCACCCACTGCCGCAAGAGGTGGGAGGACATCCGCCGCGGGAGCAGAATGACCGCGGAGGCTCTGCTGGGGATAGCCTCCCAACGTAGGAGGGGTGCCACGCGTCAATTGACCCCCCTTATGTCTCGGATCCTGGCGGTGGCCTACCCAGATTTGGATGGGCGCGTGAGGACATCACAGCAGACACAAGGGGGTGAGTACACTCTCATTCTGCTGACTATGCGCGCAGTGGAGGTGTCTGGTGGGGGAGGAGGGCTGTGGGTATCCCTAGGCCAGGGCGATTTCTGTAGGCTAGGCCCCTCCGTAAGGCATGACCCTGTGCCCCTGCCCCCCACCTCTGTAGGGTGCCAAGTACAGCTATCCATGGCCCTGTGTCACCTATGTGTGCAGTTGTCGTTTATAGGCTTGTAGGCCATGTCCCACTGATTGAGTAGTGTACCCCAAGTGTGCGGCGTAGTGCAGGGGGCTTCTGTGTCTGTCCTCTCCGCCAACTGTGTTGCCAATGCATGCACTCAACATGTCTTTATTCTCCCCCCCCTTTTTTTGTCTGCTCTTCCTGTTCATGTGTGCATTAGCATCATCTGGCGGAGGAGAAGTGGCATTGGAGCATGAGGGAGCTGCATCTCACATGGCCCCGGAGGGCCATGCAACGGACTCTGATTTAACCAGTGAGACGGAGGGCGAAGGGGGCTCCACAACTGGGACACGTAGAGACATCAGCGACACCGACACGTCCTCGGAAGGGAGCTCCCTTGTGGTGGCGCCAACATCCGTGCACACCGCAACAACAGGTACAGCCGCCACCCAGCGCACCAGCTCCGCCCTCCCAGCAGCCCCTCAGCGTTTGTCCCGTGCCCGCTCGCACACCAAGGCGGACATCTCCTTCGCCCCAGGCACCTCAGGCCCTGCCCCAGTTACCCCTGCTGCCCTCAGTGAGGAGGTCATTGACCTCCTCCAGACCATCATTGTTGGGCAGTCTACCCTTTTGAATGCCATCCAGGGTGTAGAAAGGGAGGTGCATCGGAGCAATGCATACCTGGAGGGCATTCATTCGGGTCAGGCTGCCCATCAGCGATCGTTCAACGCTCTGGCCTCAGCACTGACGGCAGCCCTGGTCCCAGTCTCCTGCCTCCCTCCTCCAACTCCCTCCACCCAGTCCCACTCCCCTGTTCCTCTGCCTATCCCAGACACACCTACAGACCAGCCTGCACACACCTCAACACCCAAGGTCAGCTCATCCAAACATAAGCACCACACATCCCACAAGCATTCACACAAGCAACATCCACATGCAGACATGCCAACAGCCACTGCCACCTCTGTGTCCCCCTCCTCCTTGTCTCCCTCCTCCCTCCCTGTGACGTCCCAACTCACACTTGCATGCACCACTTCATCAGCCACTACAACCATCACCAGCACACCCACCAGAACACTCCGCACACATGCAGTCACCACCCCCACTGCCATTTACACGTCCCCTGTGTCCTCTCCCAGTGTGTCTGTCACCCCCTCTTCCAAACCACACAAACGCAGGCAGCCACCCACCCAACAGCCATCCACCTCACGACAGCCTCCGTCACAAGCACCTGCACCCACAGACAGCACACTTGACTCTCCTACAACCACATCCTCTTCCTCCACTCCCATACCCACTGCACCTACCCTTCCCATTGCTCCCAAAAAGTTTTTCCTCTCCAAAATTAACCTCTTTCCATCACCTGACCCACCCCCTCCATCTCGTAAAAGTCCAATCTGCACCTCAGCCACCACAACCCCTGGACCTACAAGGACCATAGTCCAGGGATATTGGAGTCCCCCACCTTCGAGGGCAGCCACATCGGGCAGCAGCAAAGGGACAGCCAGCCCACCCCCTGGGAAAAAAACAAAAAAAGCCAAGGGCCGGCGTGAGAAAACAGAGACGGCAGCCTCCACAGGCACCACCCTGGCACCGTCAGGGAGTGGGCTGCCACCTGGCACATCTCCAAAGGGAGGCAAGGGCCACAGAGGATCAGGCAAGGATGGCAAGGGCAGCACGGCTGACAAGTCCGGCAGCAGGCGAGCTGCCCAGGAGGGCCCCACCAGCCCCATTCCGGGGGTGAAGGAGGACACCCACAGGCACGGGCCAGCAGCACAGGAGGGCCCAGCAAGCGAGAAGTCGGATGGCGAGTGAACACCATCTATTGGCCGGATCTGGTGCCCTGGAGACACATGTGAAGCACCGCTGAACAGGGCCCTTCAAGACAAGCACTGCTGAACAGGGCACCGCCGTGTCAAGAACCGCTGAACAGGGCCCTTCAAGACAAGCACCGCTGAACAGGGCCCTTCAAGACAAGCACCGCTGAACAGGGCACCGCCGTGTCAAGCACCGCTGAACAGGGCCCTTCAAGACAGGCACCGCTGAACAGGGCCCTTCAAGACAGGCACCGCTGAACAGGGCACCGCCGTGTCAAGAACCGCTGAACAGGGCCCTTCAAGACAAGGACCGCTGAACAGGGCACCGCCGTGTCAAGAACCGCTGAACAGGGCCCTTCAAGACAGGCACCGCTGAACAGGGCACTGCCATGTCAAGAACCGCTGAACAGGGTCCTTCAAGACAGGCACCGCTGAACAGGGCACCGCCGTGTCAAGAACCGCTGAACAGGGCCCTTCAAGACAGGCACCGCTGAACAGGGCACCGCTGTCTCTGCACCGCTCCGCTTGGTCCTTCATCTCAAGCACCGCTCCGCTGGGGCCTTCATCTCAAGCACCGCTCCGCTGGGCCCTTCATCTCAAGCACCGCTCCGCTGGGCCCTTCATCTCAAGCACCGCTCCGCTGGGCACTGCCGTCTCTGCACCGCTCCGCTGGGCACCGCCGTCTCTGCACCGCTCCGCTTGGCCCTTCATCTCAAGCACCGCTCTGCTGGGCCCTTCATCTCAAGCACCGCTCCGCTGGGCTCTGGCGTCTCTGCACCGCTCCGCTTGGCCCTTCATCTCAAGCACCGCTCCGCTGGGGCCTTCATCTCAAGCACCGCTCCGCTGGGCCCTTCTTTCAAGCACCGCTCCGCTGGGCACCGCCGTCTCTGCACCGCTACGCTTGGCCCTTCATCTCAAGCACCGCTCCGCTGGGCCCTTCATCTCAAGCACTGCTCCGCTGGGCACCGCCGTCTCTGCACCACTCCGCTGGGGCCTTCATCTCAAGCACCGCTCCGCTGGGCCCTTCATCTCAAGCACCGCTCCGCTGGGCCCTTCATCTCAAGCACCGCTCCGCTGGGCACCGCCGTCTCTCCACCGCTCCGCTGGGCACCGCCGTCTCTGCACCGCTCCGCTTGGCCCTTCATCTCAAGCACCGCTCCGCTGGGCCCTTCATCTCAAGCACCGCTCCGCTGGGCACCGCCGTCTCTGCACCACTCCCCTTGGCCCTTCATCTCAAGCACCGCTCCGCTTGGCCCTTCATCTCAAGCAGCGCTCCGCTGGGCACCGTCGTCTCAAACACCGCTCCGCTGGGCACCGCCGTCTCTGCACCGCTCCGCTGGGCACCGCCATCTCTGCACCGCTCCGCTGGGCCCTTCATCTCAAGCACCGCTCCGCTGGGCCCTTCATCTCAAGCACTGCTCCGCTGGGCACCGCCGTCTCTGCACCGCTCCGCTTGGCCCTTCATCTCAAGCACCGCTCCGCTGGGGCCTTCATCTCAAGCACAGCTCCGCTGGGCCCTTCATCTCAAGCACCGCTCCGCTGGGCACCGCCGTCTCTGCACCGCTCCGCTTGGCCCTTCATCTCAAGCACCGCTCCGCTGGGCCCTTCATCTCAAGCACCGCTCTGCTGGGCACTGCCGTCTCTGCACCGCTCCACTTGGCCCTTCATCTCAAGCACCGCTCCGCTGGGCCCTTCATCTCAAGCACCGCTCCGCTGGGCACCGCCGTCTCTGCACCGCTCCGCTGGGCCCTTCATCTCAAGCACTGCTCCGCTGGGGCCTTCATCTCAAGCACCGCTCCGCTGGGCCCTTCATCTCAAGCACCGCTCCGCTGGGCACCGCCGTCTCTGCACCGCTCCGCTGGGCACCGCCGTCTCTGCACCGCGCCGCTGGGCCCTTCATCTCAAGCACCGCTCCGCTGGGCCCTTCATCTCAAGCACCGCTCCGCTGGGCCCTTCATCTCAAGCACCGCTGACACATTGGCAGATGGGGCAGGCCCGGATCAGTGTCGGACAGGGCTGCACGATACACTCTGGGCACCAAGACTCCTCCAGTACCGCTGGAGTCTGTCATCCACTTGTGAGACTGTGGCTTTGCACTCCCCAGGATGGCACAGTGGGCAACCCACCCACTGTAGAGACTTGAGAGACTGTGGCTTTGCACTCCCCAGGTTGGCACAGTGGGCAACCCACCCACTGTAGAGACTTGAGAGACTGTGGCTTTGCACTCCCCAGGATGGCACAGTGGGCAACCCACCCACTGTAGAGATTTGAGAGACTGTGCCTTTGCACTCCCCAGGATTGAACATTGGCCGTGGAGGCCCCTCGTGGATCTGGCGTCGTGGACTCATGTGGCTGAGGTGGCCCCCCTTCCCTTCCCCCTGAGGTGCCTGTAGTTTTCCTATCTGATGCCCCTGCAGTGTTCTCTCCAATGGATTCGGGTCTCATGTGTGGGCTTTGCCCATGTGTTGAGGACCATTGGCCCACGTACAATGACAGAAAGCCAATTCTGACGGGACAATATACATATGTGTATATAGTTATGGGATGTTTGTCTTACTTATTTACTTTGCCTTACAATATATTTGTATTACAATTACTTATTATTTTGTCTTTGCATTCTTCCAGGGGGTTTGGGGGGTGTCACTCTGAGTTGTTGCTCTGCATTGGTGTGTAGGTAGTTGGGGGGGGGGTGTCGCGTATGTGTGTGCCCGTAATCTTTTCTCCTCCCCCCTCCCGTGTGTCGTAGGTGCAGTACTCACCGTTGTCTTCTGCGCCGGCGTTCGTGCTCCTGGTAGAGGAGCAGGTAGACAATAGCTGGTAGGATGTGTAGTTCTGGTTCCATGCTGTCCATATTCCTCGTGGAGTGTGTAGAGGTGAGCGTTTTCCCGTTCGTAGTCTGTTTCCGCCGTGTTTTTATCGGCGGGGCTCCCGCCCCGGAAAAGGTGGCGGATTGGTGAGTTGTGATAGGGTGGGCGGTACATTGTCTGCCGCCTGTCTGTTGGCGGTGACCGCCGCGCTGCTTGTCTGTACCGCCGTGGCGGTCGGAGTGTTAAAGTGGCAGGCTGTGTTGGCGGTTCCCGCCAGGGTCGGAATTCCATTTTTTTGAGCGCCTGCCTGTTTGCGGGTTGGCCGCCGCTTTAACACCGACCGCCAGGGTTGGAATGACCCCCTTAATCTCTTGAGGAAACTCCTTGTGCGATGAAAATCGATGAACAACCTGCCATAAATGACACACAGCCTGCCTTGCGATGAGAAAATCATAGCACAGCCAAACCGGAATGACGCAGCCCGACTTCCTGAGTGAAAAATCAACGCAATGCCTGCTGTGCAACAGAAAATTTGATGCATCGCTTACTGGATCGATGAAACACCTTTGACTTCTTCTCACACACCCTGGATTTTCCCCACATCATCCCTGGACATCAAAAAGATCCCCGCATCGCAGTGAGAAACCAAGACTGTGTGCAGGAAATCAACGCTAATCCCCTTGCAGCATGGAAAAAAATGATGAATTGGCTGTGTCGTGACGGGAATTCCGACGCACACCCTATTTTTCCACGCATCTCCTCCTCTGCAGTCTCCGTTCATGTTATTTTTTACACAAACCAGGTACTTTGTGTGATCAAGAGACAATTGTTGATTTCTAAGATTTAAGACTCTTTTTACTCTTGCAAATATTTTACACATTGCCTTCTAAGTTAAGGCTGATTGCTCAGTGCCGACAGACGAGAGGCTGGGCACAGGATAATTTGGATTGGGTGTGACTTCCCTTGACTAGTATTGCAGTCCCTATATGGACAAAGGTGAATACCTCTGCTAACTAGAGACCCCATTTCTAACACTATGATTATATATCTCTCTGACATCATATGCAGCAAGATGTGGTTTGTTTATTTCTGTATGACACTGTTCTTGAAGGGTTTGCTAAAGGAAGGTCAAATGAAACATAGTTCAAGGCCTTCCACTTCTACACTGTACTGCATTCCAAAACAAAGATTTTCTGTTGTTTATGAAATTGGGTTGTTCTGTCATCTCTAGATGACGGTAAGTCAGAAGGGGGAATCAGTTTTCATGCAGTGGTTTAGTGATTAGGTGATAGGGCTATATGGCATTTTATAATGCAAAATTATGATTTGTTGGTGAAATTATTATGTCATGCTCACTTACCAATTTCTGTACTTTCATATCTAAGAAAACTGTGTAGAAACTACTTGATTCGCTGTTGAGCCATGACTCTTTTTAGTCTCTATTGGGGGGGCTGATTGATTTGTTATTGATTTTACTACACACTTGAGACTTAGGGCCTCATTATGAGGCTGGTGGTCTTGAGACCATCAGCCTCGCAGTGGTGGCTGGACTGCCGCACTCCAGGTGTTCCGACCACCACATTACGACCCTGGTGGTTGGACCACCAGTAAACTGCTGTCCTCACCAGGAACATAGTTCCTGACAGGCTGACGCGGTCAGACTCGTGGTCAGCCATGGTGGTCAGTTTAACTGCCATGAAAAGGCTAGCAGAAAGCAAGTGCCGGGAGCCACAGAAGGGGCCCTGCACTGTCCATGATCATGCCCAGCACTCTCGGAATGCACACTGTCTGGGCTTTGCAAAGAATGCGCATTCCGAGGGTGCTGTTGTGGTACGGAATTGGCCTAAGCTCCCTTAAGAGAGCTGAGACAAATACTGTAGCACTGTTCCCACTTGGCTGACTGGCGGGAATGTCGTAATACGGTGTTCCCGCCAGTTACCCTGGTGCGAACGTCATTATACAAGGGGGCGTGAGGCAGCCGGGTTGATGGACACTTCATCCCCGTGAGTTTGGTGGTCGGCGTTCGAGGAAAGAAGGACATGTTTGAGGAACCACCCTTTAGATACAGTTTGATGGGGATGACCACTGAGAATTACAAAAGAAATTTCCCAAGAATCTGGATCTGTGGTTATTTTTAGTAGAGTAACAAAGTCCCGATTTGGTTTGTGGAGGGTAATTGCATTATACAATACTTGAGTTACTAATGCATAGCATTTGTTTGTAGGTATGTCATACACTCTATGAACTATATCCTTGCTGCATTCGCTAAATAAATTCTATGTCAGGACTGGAGGCTCCGATCATGCTTCTCTTTCCATGCTTTAATTTTTTAGCAGCCAGCAAGAAAAACAAAACGAAGACATTACTTCCACTGACACAGTACCACATGACCACCGTAGAGCCTAGCCCTATATAAACCCCTAAGGTAAATCACGCCTCCTCTTTCTTTGCTGCTTTGCAGCCAGTTGAGTGCCATAGTTTATTTCATGTTACAAATGATTGCAGAGCGTGTGCAGCAGTACGGGCGCCTTTAAATATATTCCCCGCTCGCACTGCCCGTTGCACAGACTTTATGATTGTTTCTCTCTTTTATTGTTATTAACGCAGTTCAATCGGACGCTTCCGATTTGTTCGGCACGTCGCTTAAGTTTGGGAATGTTTATCCTCCCGGTGAGGGTTTTTTCTTAACCCTCGCATTTCCCATTAGTGGAGTGGGAGTTAGGAGAGCGAGGACAGCGTGTTGTGCTTGTCGCACTGTCCTTTTTCTATTTTGGTGTTTCCTGACTCACGCGGATTCGCGACTCGGCTGACTCCGTTCAGCCTTGTTCCCTGGGGGCTCAGAACACGTGAGAGATGCGTGTATTCACTCTCTTCAAGGATTTCACCGGCTCTCCATTCTACACCACTTGGTTGTGCTGTTGGGCTGTAATAATTATAATTGGGCTCTGCCTTACTGAATTACCACTTTGTTGGTGGATATTTTTCTGTGTTTCCTCTAATTTTAAGCAGACCTTCCTCCACACTTTGCTTCTGGCTTGGGTTTTCTTCAGCACTGTAAGTTTGCTTTGAAGACTGTCAGCAACTCCTCCCCACTTCATTGGAAGTCATTATTGGCAAATTGTCTGCCCTTTAAATTCTCACTTTTTGTGACCTGATATTGTTTACCATGGCTGGTTATGAAGGAGACTCTGGGGAAGGTACTTTTTATGATGATCCTGTAGGATGTTTGAGCAAGACCTTGTCTATGCCTTCAATGCTGGTGTTTGACACACTGTCAATGTGCCCTTGGCCCAAGCTATACAGCCAATTAAGCATCACTTATTGGGTTTTGCAGAGCAGCAAGGCTGGATGCCCCATTCTCACAGACATGAAGAGCTGCCCTTTTTGCAAGAACCCAGTTCAGTCTCCAATGCAAATCCTCATCAAGCTGACTTTGAAGAACTTATTAAATCTTTCTCTACGGATCACGATTATTCATTGCCACAATCCCTTCATACAAGAGATGAGAGCAAGGAGGATTCTGATTCCTTGGCTTCTTCCCAGCTCCAGAAAAGGACCCTGATTCCCCTCCACATAGGTGAAAGCCCAAATCCTGGCACGCAGAAGTGCCTTCTCTGCCCCTCAAAGTACTCACTTTTGAACCAGAAGATATCATCCATCCAGATCTTCCTCCTGGACTCTGTCTTCAGAGGTGGCCACGTACGTTCAGGCACACATTCGCCATAGCTTCGCAAGGTTGTCTGATCTCAACTGAGGTCAGAATGTCCCAGAGCTGATTTCCCTCAGAAGTCACTGAGACTCCAGAGATAGAAGCCAACCTGGTAACCTATCGCAGGAAATTCTCCAAGGATCCTAAAATGGGCATTGATCGTGCCTGGCGAGGTTGTCAGGATAAACTCCTGGATGTCTCAGGTCCTCTTACTAAGGTCCTGGAAATGGGTTTTTAGGCTAGGGAATCAGGTGTCCCTGTCAACCCGGAAGTTTTGGTTGGTTGGGCCCAGAGAGCCTTATGCTTTTTGGGAAACGCAAACTGTGCCATCTCTATTGAGAGGTGGCATTCCATTCTAATCAAGATGGATCCCAAACTGACAGATCTGGCCTCACCTGAATCGGGCCCATTGGCTCAGGCTCTGCTTTTGGATTTCCTTTCCTCAAAGAACTTTCCATGTTCGCCTCCACGTATGCCAACCTAGACAAATGCAGGGATCCATAAAAAAGGTTCTTTGCCCCCTTTTTAACAGAGCCAGACACTACAGAGGGCGAGCCTTTCTGCAGCAATTACTATCAAGGCCCAACAAGTGGCTCCTACCAACATCCCAGAGGAGGGTACCAGGACTCTACCTCCACCTCCACCTTCTACCCCACAAGGTACTGTGGAGGTCGCAACCAATTCCGGAGAGGGAAATCTAAGGGATCCTACACCTCCATCAGGAGACCAATCCTACAGGTGAGACTTATTTTGGTTTCAGAAGTGATTCTGGGGGGACAGGACAGCTTTATTTTTTCACAATTGGCAAAAGATCACCCATGATCCCTGGGTCCTGGATGCTATCCAGGTTTTCAAACTGGAATTTTACGATTTCCCAGTTCAGTGGGTATCTCCTCCGGAAATGTTTTTTTCCCTACAAGATCAGGAGTTCATCTCCTTGGAAGTCGCAGCTCTCCCAGCCAAAGTGGCCATAGTGGACTCCTCTCCCCACCATCACGGTTTCCTCAGTCCCATTTTTCTTGCAGAAAAGAAGGGCGGCGGGTCCCTGTTGGTCCTAAATCTAAAGGATTTCCATGGCTTGATCATTTACTGCCATTTCAAGATGGAGGGCATTCACTTGCTAAGGGACATCTTAAGAGAAAAAGCTTGGATGGTTCGCATAGACTTAAAGTATGCTTATCTGACCATTCCTAGTTTTCCTCCTCATCAGAGATTTCTTCAGTTTCTATGGCAGGGCTGTTGTTTTGAATACAAGGTTCTTCCTTTTGGCCTGTCTTGGGTGCCTTGGGGCTTCAGGAAGGTGATGCGTCCCATTTTGGAACACCGTCACACCAAAGGGGCACGTCTGATCATATATGTTGATGACCTTATCATCATGTCTCAGTGTCCTTCAGGATGATACCCAGGGTTCTGACTCAAGTGCATCATCTGAGAACATAGCTGGTGCTTGTGACCCCCCTCTGGAGGGCTCACCCTGGTTTCCTCTGGTTCTAGAGATGACTTGCTTTCCTCCTGTTGTACTTTCACATCATTGGAACCTGTTACTAGATCTGATGGGTCTTCCCTATCCTCTAATGTAATCGCACTCCCTGACCATGGTGGCATGGAGAATTTCAGGGAACAATGCTCTCTCCCAGGACTTTTGCTAAAATCTCAGGATTTCATTGCAAGATCCTAGGCTCCTAGCACTCATAAGTGTTAGGCATCCACTTGGAATCGTTGGCACACTTGATGCGGTGAACGATGTGTTGATCCATACTCAGCTGATTGTTCCATGATCCTAAATTTCTTGTCTCATTTGGCAGCTTCAGGTATGGCCTACAGATCTGTTAATAATTACAGGTTGCCATCTCAGCAGGTCATTGTCCCATCAAGGGTAAACCTATTGGCAAACTTCTGATTGTGTGTAAACTTCTTCGGGGAATTTGGTTTTCTAACCTTCCTCAACCGCGCTATTCTATCATTTGGTATGTAAATATTGTCTTACGTTTCTTAGAATCATGGCCGGCTAATAAGTACCTTTCTAGGAAATTTACTATGCTTTTGTGTTTGCTATCTTGTAAGCTGGTTTTGATGTAAAGGTATTAGATCTGTCAGGTAGAGTTTTTCCCCTATAACTGCATCATTTAATAATTCTCACTGTACCAAATGTAATACTAGAACCGTGTTTTATCCTAGTTTCCTGGATAATTCGAAGTTGTGTGTTGTGCAATGTTTAAAAGATTATGAAGTGAGTACAGCTGAATTTCGCTCTGACGTGGGCGGTCAATTATTAATTTCTTTACTGAAGCCTTTCCGCCCAGTATCTTCAGCCCCCTTGGCTAAATGGCTGCGGTGGCTTATGAGTGAAGTGGGCATTGCTACCACTCAGTTTGAGGCTCACCCTACAAGAGGCGCCATGACGTCTAAAGCTTTTTCTTTAGGATCTCGCCTAGCGGACATTTTGAGAGTGTCTGGCTGGCCGTCTGAGTCTACCTTTAAGGCTTTTTACCAAAACCCCATTTTAGATGTTGAAAATATTGTTCTACACCAGCTTTAAAAGAGCATAATCGGAGCCTCCGGTCCTGACATAGAATAAAAAAAAAATTCTAGCCTTCCCGTCAATACTTTTTTCAATTCTATTAAGGACGCAGAGGCGAGGATTATCCCTCCCCCGGAAAAGTGTTTTGTATATTGTATCACATATGTTACTGTGGTGTCTTGATTTTCAAATTGTGTTCCTTTTCTTACCCTCCCTTTTTTAAATGATCTTGAAATATCAAGGGGTATGGTCCAGTGTTTATAGCTCAATTTCTTTGTTTATCCTCAGGGAATGAAGACAAGTAACTCCTCTTCTTCTGAGTGGACGTCATTCCTGTTATCTGAGATCTCTGTCTCGGATCCAGCCCGTTGGTCCCATCGCTGGTTGGATCCTCGGTGGTCTGGTTGAAGTTCATGGATGGTTCGCAATTTTCCCTCCAATGGGGATTTGTTCATGAGACTTTTACTGTTATTTGGACTCACACAAAGAAAGAGGATGCGTGATTTACCTAAAGGGTTTATATAGGGCTAGGCTTATGGTGGTCATGTGGTACTGTGTCACTGGAAATGATGGCCCTCATTACAACCCTGGCGGTCGGTGTTAAAGCGGCAGTAAAACCGCCAACAGGCCGGCGGTAAAAAAAATGTAATCACGACCGTGGTGGAAACCGCCAACATAGACAGCCACTTTAACACTCCGACTACCATGGCGGTACAAACAAACAGCATGGCGGTCACCGCCAACAGACAGGCGGAGGACAATGTACCGCCAGCAGTATCATGAGAGGCCAATCCGCCACCTTTTCTGGTGCGGATTCACCGCAAACAAAAACACGACAGAAACAGGACTTGGAAGGGGAAACGCTCACCTCCACACCCCACGGGAACCAGGACGCAAAGCAGCCGGAACTCCATATTCTACCTGCCATTGTCTTCCTGCTCCTCTACCAGGAGCATGAACACCGGCGGTGAAGACCACGGTGAGTACTACACCTAAGACACAGGGGAGGGGGGAGGGAAAAGAGAGTGACACAAACACGCAAAACCCCCACCCCCACCCTCACCCACTACAACACACACACAAGTACCATGTTGATACATTACATTTACACCCCCCTCCTGGAAGAATGCAAGGACAAAAGGAAATTAATTGAACGATTGTAATCAATAAAAATCCATTACTCAAAAATATATATACACTATTAACAAATATATACACCAAGAATTCAAGTCCATGTACTGCACATACATAGGCGGTCATTCCTACCTTGGCGGGCGGCGGTCGCCGCCCGCCTAGTGGGAACCGCCAGAAGACCGTACCGCGGTCAAAAGACCGCGGCAGTCATTCTGACTTTCCCGCTGGGCTGGCGGGCGACCGCCAAAAGGCCGCCCGCCCGCCCAGCGGGAAAGCACCAGCAACGAGGAAGCCGGCTCCGAATGGAGCCGGCGGAGTTGCTGGTGTGCGACGGGTGCAGTTGCACCCGTCGCGATTTTCAGTGTTTGCCAAGCAGACACTGAAAATCTCAATGGGGCCCTGTTAGGGGGCCCCACGACACCCGTTCCCGCCATCCTGTTCCTGGCGGTTTTTACCAGGATGGCGGGAAGGGGGTCGGAATCCCCATGGTGGCGCTGCTTTCAGCGCCGCCGTGGAGGATTCACAGGGGCAGCGGGAAGCCGGCGGGAAACCGCCGGCTTCCCTTTTCTGACCGCGGCTTTACCGCCACGGTCAGAATAGCCCCAGAAGCACCGCCAGCCTGTTGGCGGTGCTTCCTCCGTCCCCTACCCTGGTGGTCTCGGGCCGCCAGGGTAGGAATGACCCCCATAGTCCGTGGACCACTGGGCCCAAAATGCATGGCCGAGGCCCACACAGGATACCCGATCAAAACGGAGAGAACATTGCAGGGGCATCAGATCGAAATAAAACAGGTATCTCAGGGGGAAGGAAGCACCTCAGCCGGATGAGTGCACGACGCCAGATCCACGAGGGGGCTCCATGCCCATTGATGTATCCTGGGGAGTGCAAAGCCACAGTCTCAGAAAGTCTTTCCTGTGGGTGGTTTGCACACTGCTGCATCCTGAGGAGTGCAAAACCACAGTCTCACAAGTCTTTACAGTGGGTGGTTTGCCCAATGTTGCATCATGGGGAGTGCAAAGGCACAGTCTCACAAGTCTTCCCAGTGGATGATTTGCCCACTGCTGCATCCTGGGGAGTGCAAAGCCACAGTCTCACAAGTCTTTACAGTGGGTGGTTTGCCAACTGCTTTATCCTGGAGAGTGCAAAGCTACAGTCTCACAAGTCTTTCCAATGGGTGGTTTGCCCACTGCTCTATCCTGGGGAGCGCAAAGCCACAGTCTCTCAAGTCTTTCCAGTGGGTGGTTTGCCCACTGCTCTATCCTGGGGAGTGCAAAGCCACAGTCTCTCAAGTCTTTCCAGTGGGTGGTTTGCCCACTGCTTTATCCTGGGGATTGCAAAGCCACAGTCTCAAGTCTTTCCAGTGGGTGGTTTGCCTACTGCTCTATCCTTGGGAGTGCAAAGGCACAGTCTCACAAGTATTTACAGTGGGTGGTTTGTCCAATGCTTCATCCTGGGGAGTGCAAAACCACAGTCTCACAAGTCTTTCCAGTGGGTGTTTGCCCACTGCTGCATCCTAGGGAGTACAAAGCCACAGTCTCACAAGTCTTTCTATTGGGTGGTTTGTCCACTGCTGCATCCTGGGGAGTGCAAAGTCACAGTCTCACAAGTCTTTACAGTTGGTGGTTTGCCCACTGCTGCATCCTGGGCAGTGCAAAGCCACAGTCTCACAAGTCTTTACAGTGGGTGGTTTGCCCACTGCTTTATCCTGGGGAGTACAAAGCCACAGTCTCACAAGTCTTTACAGTGGGTGGTTTGCCCACTGCTCTATCCTAGGGAATGCAAAGCCACAGTCTCTCAAGTCTTTCCAGGGGGTGGTTTGCCCACTGCTCTATCCTGGGGAGTGAAAAGCCACAATCTCTCAAGTCTTTCCAGTGGGTGTTTTGCCCACTGCTTTATCCTGGGGAGTGCAAAGCCACAGTCTCACAAGTGGATAACAGTCTCCACTGGTTCTGGAGGGGGCTTTGTGCCCAGTGTGCTTCATCCTGCCAAGGGCTGAGGTAGTGGATGCCTTTCTCCACTGGTTCTGGAGGGGGCTTTGTGCCCACTGTGCTTCATCCTGCCAAGGACTGAGGTATTGGATGCCTTTCTCCACTGGTTCTGGAGGGGGCTTTGTGCCCAGAGTGCTTCATCCTGCCAAGGACTGAGGTAGTGGATGGGATACTCCACTGGTTCTGTGGGGGCTTTGTGCCCAGAGTGCTTCATCCTGCCAAGGATTGAGGTAGTGGATGCCTTTCTCCACTGGTTCTGGAGTGGGCTTTGTGCCCAGTGTGCTTCATCCTGCCAAGGACTGAGGTATTGGATGCCTTTCTCCACTGGTTCTGGAGGGGGCTTTGTGTGCAGAGTGCTTCATCCTGCCAAGGACTGAGGTAGTGGATGGGATACTCTACTGGTTCTGGAGGGGGCTTTGTGCCCAGAGTGCTTCATCCTGCAAAGGATTGAGGTAGTGGATGCCTTTCTCCACTGGTTCTGGAGTGGGCTTTGTGCCCAGTGTGCTTCATCCTGCCAAGGACTGAGGTAGTGAATGCCTTTCTCCACTGGTTTTGGAGGGGGCTTTGTGCCCAGAGTGCTTCATCCTGCCAAGGACTGAGGTAGTGGATGGGATACTCCACTGGTTCTGTAGGGGCTTTGTGCCCAGAGTGCTTCATCCTGCCAAGGATTGAGGTAGTGGATGCCTTTCTCCACTGGTTCTGGAGGGGGCTTTGTGCCCAGTGTGCTTCATCCTGCCAAGGACTGAGGTAGTGGATACCTTTCTCCACTGGTTCTAGATGGGCTTAGTGCCCAGTGTGCTTCATCCTGCCAAGGACTGAGGTAGTGGATGCCTTTCTCCACAGGTTCTGGAGGGGGCTTTGTGCCCAGGGTGCTTCATCCTGCTAAGGACTGAGGTAGTGGATAGGATACTTCACTGGTTCAGGAGGGGTCTTTGTGCCCAGAGTGCTTCATCCTGCCAAGGAATGAGGTAGTGGATGCCTTTCTCCACTGGTTCTGGAGGGGGCTTTGTGCCCAGTGTGCTTCATCCTGCCAGGGACTGAGGTAGTGGATTTCATTATCCACTGGTTTTTGAGGGGACTTTGTGCCCAATGTGCTTCGTCCTACCAAGGACTGAGGTAGTGGATGCCTTTCTCCACTGGTTCTGGAGGGGGCTTTGTGCCCAGAGTGCTTCATCCTGCCAAGGACTGAGGTAGTGGATGGGATACTCCACTGGTTCTGGAGGGGTCTTTGTGCCCAGAGTGCTTCATCCTACAAAGGACTGAGGTAGTGGATGCCTTTCTCCACTGGTTCTGGAGGGGGCTTTGTGCCCAGTGTGCTTCATCCTGCCAAGGACTGAGGTAGTGGATTTCATTCTCCACTGGTTCTGGAGGGGGCTTTGTGCCCAGAGTGCTTCATCCTGCCAAGGACTGAGGTAGTGGATGGGATATTCCACTGGTTCTGGAGGGGGCTTTGTACCCAGAGTGCTTCATCCTGCCAAGGGCTGAGGTAGTGGATGGGATACTCCACTCGTTCTGGAGGGGCTTTGTGCCCAGAGTGCTTCATCTTGTCAAGGACTGAGGTAGTGGAGGTCTTTCTCCACTGATGGTGGGCCTACATGGAAGTTGTACAGGCCCCTGAAACTGACCACCAGCTTGGTATGACTGACCACTGGGGATGGCACCCATGTCTGCGGTGGTGCCACTGGCACATGATGTTGGTGGGTGGCTCAGCGAGCGACTGGTGGCGGCGGTGTCCTGGGAAGCGGTGCTGGTGGCGGCGGTGTCCTTGGCAGTGGTGCTGGTGGCGGCGGTGTCCTTGGCAGCGCTGCTGGTGGCGGCGGTGTCCTTGGCAGCGGTGCTGGTGGCAGCGGTGTCCTGGGAAGTGGTGCTGGTGGCGGCGGTGTCCTTGGCAGCGGTGCTGGTGGCAGTGGTGTCCTGGGAAGCGGTGCTGGTGGCGGCTGTGTCCTGGGAAGCGGGGCTGGTGGCGGCAGTGTCCTGGGAAGCGGTGCTGGTGGCGGCGGTGTCCTTGGCAGGGGTGCTGGTGTTGGCGGTGTCCTGGGAACCGGTGCTGGTGGCAGTCTTGTCCGCCGTGCAGGTTGGCGGCGACTTCCCTTTCTTTCTCTGCCCCTTCCCCACCTTGGATGGTGGCGCAGATGTCTTGCCACTCCCAACTGTAGTGCTGGGAGAGCCCTTGGTGGCAGGTGTTTTGCCCTTCTCCCTCCGGGCTGTGGCCAACTTCTTATGTTTCTGAGGTGGGGGACTGTCCGTGGTCTGGCTCCTTGGCACACTGGCTGCCCTGCTGTTTGGCGCATTCCAGAAGCCGGTTACTGCTGGCACCACTGTTCCCGGTGATGTGGTGGCTGAGGTGCTGGGTTGACACCTGGAAAGGCGTGCCCTAGGGGACGGAAGGGGTGGGGGAGGTGTGGGGAAGAGGTCAACATTTTAGAGGAAAAGTTTTTTAGACACACTGGGACGGGTAGATGGAGGGGGTTTGGGAGTAGAGGAAGAGGTAGTGGTTGTAGGAGGTGTACGTTTGCTGACACCACTGTTCCCGGTGATGTGGTGGCTCAGGTGCTGGGTTGGGACCTGGAAAGGCGTGCCCTAGGGGACGGAAGGGGTGGGGTGGTGTAGGGAAGAGGTCAACATTTTAGAGGAAAAGGGACGGGTAGATGGAGGGGGTTTGGGAGTGGAGGAAGAGGTGGTGGTTGTAGGAGGTGTACGTTTGCTGACTTTGGGTGAAGGTGCATGGGCTGGAGGCTGTTGTGAGGTGGATGGCTGTTGGGTGGGTGTGTGACTGCGTTTGTGTACTTTGGGAGGTGGGCTCACAGACACACTGGGAGAGGATACAGGGGATGTGTGAATGGTAGTGGGGTGGTTAGTGCACATGAGCGGTGTGTGGTGATGGGCATGCTGGTGATGGACGTAGTGGCTGAAGATGTAGTGCATGCAGGTGTGAGTGGAAACGTGACAGGGAGGGAGGAGGGAGACGAGGGGGAGGGTGATACAGTGGAGGCAGTGGATGTTGGTATGTGTGCATGGGTATGATGCTTGTGTGAGGGCCTGTGGGATGTGTGGTGCTTATGTTTGCCAGAGCTACCCTTGTGTGTTGAGGTGTGTGCATGCTGGTCTGATGGCGTGCTTGGGATAGGCTGAGGTACAGGGGATTGGTGCTGGGTGGAGGAAGTTGGAGGGGGGAGGCTGGACACAGGGACAATGGCTGCCATGAGTGCTGAGGCCAGAGTCTGAAAAGCTTGCTGTTGGGCTGCCTGACCAGAATGAATACCCTCCAGGTATGCATTTATCTGTTGCAGCTGCTTCTCTACACCCTGGATGGCGTTCACAATGGTAGACTTCCCAACAGTGAGGGATCTGAGGAGGTCAATGGCCTCCTCACTGAGGGCAGCAGGGCTGATAGGGGCAGGGGCTGAGGTGCCTGGGGCGAAGGAGATGCCCACACTCCTGGTTGAGGGGCAATGGGGCACAAGCTGAGGGGCTGCTGGGAGGGTGGTGCTGGTAGGGGGGTGGCGGCTGTACCTGTAGATGCGGGGGCACAGAGGGGCCGCCACCCCAAGGGAGCTCCCATCAGAGGAGGAGTCCGTGTCGCTGGTCTCAGCTCCTGTCCCCACCGTGGAGCTCCCCTCGTCCTCCGTCCCACTGGTGAATTCAGAGTCTGTAGTCTCGCCCTCCAGGGCCATGTGGGATGCAGCTCCCTCCTGCTCCGGTGCCACAGCTCCTCCGCCTGATGATGCTATTGCACACAAGAACAGCGACACCACATAAAGTGGGGGGGGAAACAGAAGAAAGACATGTTCAGTGCATGCAATACCGCTACCGTTGGTGGACACTACAGACACAGCAGCCCTCTGCACTATGCCATGCACTTAGAGTTCCCTAATTAATCACAGGGCCATAGGGTACAAGGCCTATGCCCAATTGCTGCACACATGGAAGTCACAGGAGCCTGACTAGGTGTAGTTGGCTCTTAACACTGGTGGGGCAGGGTGCCACATGGCCTGCCTTACGAAGGGACCTTGCCTACAAAACTCGCCCTGGCCTAGGGGTACTCGCAGCCCTCCTCCCCCACCCTGATTCAGCTGAATGAGAGTGTACTCACCCCCTTGTGGCTGCTGTGATGCTCTCAAGCGCCCATCCAACCCCAGGTACGCCACCGCCAGGATTCGGAACATCAGGGGGGTCATAGTGCGACGGGCACCCCTCACCCGTTGGGAGGCCAGCCCCAGCTGGGCCTCTGCCGTCTTCTTGCTGCAGCTGAGAATGTTCTCCCATCTTTTACGGCAGTGGGTGCTCCGTCTGTGGTGGACCCCCAGGGTCCGGACTTCTTTGGCGATGGCACGCCAAATATCCTTCTTCTGGTGGGCGCTGACCTGCAGGAATAGTACAGGGGAAAAGGAGAAGATATAACCGTCCGGACCGTCACAGTCATTGGCCCGCGTTCCTACCCCTGCAATGACGCACATACACTCACCGTCGTTTCATGCACGCCTCATTCTCCCCACCCCCGTATCTTACATCCACACAACTCTACACAGGCCTTGCCCATACAGCTTGCTCACAGTGTACTTACCTGTTTGTCTGGAGGACCGTAGAGTAGCGTGTACTGGGGAGGACCCCATCCACTAGTTTCTCCAACTCCTCCGTGGTGAAGGCAGGGGCCCTTTCCCCAGACGCATGAGCCAATGTCGCTTCCAGACTGAGGTCACAGCAGCACTTGCAGTGTAGGTCCTCTCCTTTCGAAGATCAGGTATCAAGTGAGTGAACAAATAGAAAATGGTGGTCACGTCCGCGGCGGTGCATTCCGTCACCGCCGGCGTACATCGTCATTGGCTCCTGGGACCCATAGGGCCCAATGTTAACCAATGCAGGATTGCGCCGCGGTCTTCGACAGCCTATCGCAACGGTGTCCAACGCCAGCGCAGTTACCTCATATCCCATTGTCCCACCTTACAGGTCAGGCAGCTGGAGTTTCAGGGGGCCACGTGGCATTATTTTAAAATGTGTCACACATATCTAGGCCTTGCATACACACTAAGACAGGCCAATAGCGGATTGAAAAATCTGTGCAATAAAGTTGTGTTTTCGTACCTCAGTGTTGGGTGACCCTCTGCTCGCTGTCCTCCTCCATAGAGCACATCCGCTGGGGCAGGTGAAGGGATGGCTGCATCCTCCGGTGTACAGACCGCTGGTGGACTTGTCGACAATGAAAGAGCGACATGTAATTGTCAACTACAGACTGGACCGTGCATGCCACAATCCAGGAACTGTGTGCCCAGTTGGAGCCGGACCTGATGTCAGCTATCCGCCATCCCACAGGGATGCCCCCTCTAGTGCAGGTGCTGTCAGTACTCCATTTCCTGGCAAGTGGGTCTTTTCAGACGACAGTGGCCATAGCATCAGGGATGTCCCAGCCTATGTTCTCCAACGTGTTGTCCAGAGTGTTGTCTGCCCTGCTGAAACACATGCGCAGCTACATCGTGTTCCCTCAGGTGGAGGATTTGCCTGCAGTGAAAGGTGACTTCTATGCTTTGGGACATATCCCCAACATCATAGGTGCAATTCATGGGACACATGTGGCCTTGATCCCCCCGCAGGAGTGAACAGGAGTACAGAAACCAAACGAGTTACCATTCTATGAATGTGCAGATGGTGTGTTTGGCCGACCTGTACATCTCCCATGTGGATGCCAAATTTCCTGGCTCAGTGGATGATGCTTACATTCTGAGGAATCGCAGCATCCCTTATGTGATGGGGAAACTCTAGAGGCACCATGTGTGGCTAATAGGTGAGGACATGGACCCTAAACAGTGTGAATAGTTGTTTGGGTCTGCGGTTGTCCCTAAGGGTTAGTATGTAACCTGTCATGGCTACTGACCCCAGTGACGAATCCCAGGACAAGGGCAGAGGAACGCTACAATGAGGCACATGGGCGAATTAGGAGAGTTATAGAGAGGACCTTCGGCCTCCTGAAGGCCAGGTTCAGGTGCCTCCATATGATGGGTGGTTCCCTATTCTACTCACCAATGAAGGTGTGCCAGATCACCGTGGCCTGCTGTATGCTGCACAACTTGGCTTTGCGACTACAGGTGCCTTTTCTGCAGGAGGATGGTCCTGAAGGAGGTGTTGTGGCAGCTGTGGAGCCTGTGGACAGTGAAGAAGAGGAAGCAGAAGAAGAGGATATCGACAAAAGAAACCCTGTGATTCATCAATACTTCCAGTGAGACACAGGTTAGAAGACATCACTGCCTGCTGCATCTGATACACTTATTCTACCTCTCATCTGTCTGTCACTTTCACCCAGTGTATGGACCCTGATTTGTCACTTTCCCTTTCGATTTCATGGATGTGGGTCCCACTTTGTGACCTCTGCTATGTTTCCTCATGGATTAGAGCTGTGTGACATAGGTATGTTGACAATACAATGGATATTGCTATTTTCCTTAGTGATTGCAAATACACATTTGTGAAAGCACACACTGACTCCAGATAGTTTTGTGATTTAAGGGTGTTTATTTAAGTGCTAAATAGTGGAGGGGATTGTAAAATGGGCAGGGGTGATGGTGGAGGAATGTCCATGGCAGAGTCCAGTCTATTTGTTTCACAGGTGTATTGTCCAAAGGGGCATAGGAAGTGGAGCTGGGGCAGTTGATGGATGGACAGGGTGACAAAGTGGGACAGAAGGATGACAATCAGGGTGGTTTCATTTCTTGGCAGGGGTCTTGGCATTGTTCTCTGTCTTTGTCCTGGATCTCAGTGACCACTTGCGGGGTGGTTCTCCATCTGCAGGGAGTGTGGTGCTGGTGTCGTGGTCCTGTGGCGGTGTCTCCTGTCCACTAGCGCCGGCAGAGGTGGTGGGCAGTTCATCGTCCAGGCTAGTGTCAGGAGCCCCTTGTTGTGCCACAGTGTCCCTCCTGGTGTTCACGAGTTCCTTCAGCACCCCTACAATGGTGACCAGGGTGGTATTGATGGATTTGAGTTCCTTCCTGAACCCCAAATACTGTTCCTCCTGCAGCCACTGGGTGTCCTGAAACTTGGCCAGTACCGTTGCCATCATCTCCTGGGAATGGTGGTAGGCTCCCATGGTATTGTAGAGGGCCTCGTGGAGAGTGGGTTCCCTGGGCCTGTCCTCCCCTTGTCGCACAGCAGCCCTCCCAGTTCCCCTGTGTTCCTGGGCCTCTGTCCCCTGAACCGTGTGTCCTCTGCCACTGTCCCCAGGTCCCTGCTGTTCTCGGGGTGGTGGGTTAGCCTGGGTTCCCTGTAGTGGTGGACACACTGCTGCTTGACGTGTCCTGGGGACAGAGGTATGGGCCCGCTGGGTGGGTGCTGTGCTGGTGTTTCCAGAGGGGGGAGGCTCTGTTGTGGCTTGTGGCTTGTGCCAGTGTAAGGGGAACCGACTGTCCCGAGGTCCCAGATGGGCCGGGCTGGTCATCTAGATCCAGTTGGACAGAGCTGCTCTCATCACTGTGGGGCTCTTCTGTGGGGGGAGTGGACATGTCTGGAACCTCCTGTCTGGTGACATTGGGTAGGGGTCCTGCAGGGGTGTAAAGGCATAGTTTTAGGATCTGTGTGTGCCATGGTGTGCAATGGGTGGGTGACCCTGTACCCCAGTGCTTGCATTCCTGTGTAGGACCTTGTGTGCTAATTGTTTAGGGGTCTGTGTGGGTGTGTGCAGTGGACATGCATTGGTGATGGGTGTCCATGCTTTGTTGTTGCATGCAGGGCTTGGTGTTGGGATGTGTGGTTTGTGATAGTGGGACATATGTGAGGAGTTGGAGTGATGGGGTGAGGATGAGGGTGGGGGTATGTGTTAGCATGCAGGTAGGGTGGGAGATGTAATAGTTAAGATTTGACTTACCAGAGTCCATTCCTCCAGCTACTCCTGCGAGGCCCTCAGGATGCAGTATAGCCAAGACCTGCTCCTCCCATGTTGTTAGTTGTGGGGGAGGAGGTGGGGGTCCGCCGCCAGTCCTCTGAACCGCAATGTGGTATCTTGAGATCACGGAACGCACCTACCCCCGTAGGATATTCCACCTCTTCCTAATGTCATCCTGTGTTCTTGGGTGCTGTCCCACTGCGCTGACCCTGTCCAAGATTCTGCGCCATAGCTCCATCTTCCTAGCTATGGTGGTGTGCTGCACAAGTGATCCGAATAGCTGTGGCTCTACCCGGATTATTTCCTCCACCATGACCCTGAGCTCCTCCTCAGAAAACCTGGGGTGTCTTTGCGGTGCCATGGGGTGGTGTGGGTGTTGTGTGAGGTGGTGTGTGTTGTGATGTGTGGGGTGATGTTTAGGGGTGTGTGGTGTTTTGTGTGTGGATGTGTATGTGTGATGGTGTTCTGTGCCTCTGTATGGTGGTGTTATCTTTTCTGTGCTGTCTCTTTGGCCTTCGTCAATATTTTAGGTAATAAGGGTTTCTGGGTGATGTGGGCGGGTATTTTATAGTGGTGTGGGTGTGTGGGAGTGGTGTGTGTATGTGTATCTGGAGTGTGTATTTGGAATTGTCCAATGTGGTTGTGTTTTGTAAGAGTGTGTGTATTTTGAGTGCGGCGGTGTGTACCGCCAATGGTTTACCGCAGTTGAAAGACCGCCGCGTGGATTCGTGGGTCGTGATAGTGTGGGCGTATTCCTGTTGGCGTGATGGTGAAGGTTTAGTTCTCACCACTTTAACACTGACCTTTGGTGTGGCAGACTTGTGTGGGTGTCTAAATATTGGCGGATTCCGAGCTGTGGGTCGTAATAGCTGTGGCGGAATTCCACGGCGGTGTGTTGGCGGTCTTCTGCACGGCGGTAAGCAGGATTTACCGCCAATGTTGTAATGAGGGTCTATGTCTTTGTTTTATTTTTCTGATTGGCTGCTAAAAAATTAAAGCATGGAAAGAGAAGCATAATCCTCTACTCTGTGTCCTTAATAGAACTGAAAAAGCAAAAGCTAGAAAAAAAATGTATTCTTGCATGGAAGATACACTTGGTAATCTTGAAAGGACACTTGGTCTACTCTAATGTTTAATACATGTTTCTCTTTAATTCTGGCATTGGTGCCAATGGAAAACTCATCTGGGCCTGTTGTCATTGACCTTATGACATCAACAAAATAAAAAAAGATAAAGCAAAGAACAGCTGCATTTCCTCTTCTATGTTCTATTTTAAGAACTTCCTGGCAATGTCAGCTTCGCCACTGCAAGCATTGCACCGTTGCACCAGTGCAAGTGGAGAAACGATTGCATTGTGGCCTAGCAACAGGCAGGATGCCGTGTTAATTTGCAATAATAACGAGGTCTCAGCTGAAGTATGAAAACACCCATTTCTCCTCATTAACGTAAAAAACATTGTAGAAAAACAAGTCATCTGCCAATGCTTTGTTGGGGTTTAAAAATCAATTTTCAGATACAAAACGCTTGAAAAAGGAGCTGACGCATTAGCGATATAAAATCATATTTCAGTATAGAGGCTTTGCAATGAAATACAGATACAGATCTGTCAACCTCTGACGTGCCAGAGAGATTTCGTGTCACATAAACACACACCTGTCAAAAGCTGGCGTCTCTGGTGGGCCTGCAGACTGCTGCTCTGTTCCATTACAGGCCAGTGGACTGTATCTGCCCGCTCACCTCCCCCAGCTGCTCTGCCGCTCCCGGGTGAGAGAGATCAGCTGCGGGAGCAGGAGAGGGCGCCGGGAATGAGGCCAGTGATGGAAAGAAGCAGCGGCCCGTGGAGGCAGGGGACAGGGGGCCGCTCCTCAGGAAAGGACGAACTGAAAGCTAGAGGTAAACACCGCTGAAGGAAAACAGTTTAGTCTGCAGTATCTTGGCTTGCCTTCAAGAACCATTTATGAAGGATGTGGCTTGCAAAAGAGAACATTGAAAATTAATTAATTAGGCATTACACACAGGCAGCTTACGTTTTTAGTCTCAATATTTTAATAAGTGTTTTTGAATTATGCTGTAGAAGTTTCATATTTTTAGCCAGTCTGTGCCGTGCAACAGTGTATATTTTTAGAAGTGTTTTAATTCTCACCTCTCCTTGTCTGACCTCTCAGCCTGTACTCTGATCTCATCAGTAGTATGTGAGAACGCTACTTTATGTTGCCACATCTTTTCCCTCAGCACAGCCTGTTTAGGTCTGGCTTGACAAGAAGTTAATTTGGAAGTCTATTGTTACTGATATTTTAAATAAATACATCATTCATACCTCTTGATTGTATTGTTGTCTTTGGCCGTGTACAGCGCACTCTTGCCTTTTGGCTCAGTTTATCTCCCTTGTGCCACACAGGGAGGCGCAAGGGTGATGCAACACTAAAGTAAAATTTATCAAGCCACGCAAGACCACATTATGCAGCTCTGAGTGGCTTGATAAGTCTGGAGTAATGCAATGCAAATCGCTGTGTCGCAGTACTCTACCCAAGAGAGGCGTTACATGGATGGAGTGTGGGTGTGCCCATGTCTCCACCCATGGACTTTGGGTCATTCCCAGATTTATCAACACTGGTAAACCTAGGAATGTGTCAAAATGCTATGCCTCCCTTGGGGAGGTGCAACAAAAAACAATATCTTGATTTCTCGTCGTTGTTTCCTTTTATTAAGTGTGCTGCATTCTGCAGCACACTTAGGAAGAGGAAATGCCTCTTAGGATTGTTTTGTGCAGGAAGGTGCCCCTTCCTGCACAAAAACAATCCTGCCTACAACACAGGCACCGTTGCACCACAGTGCAAGGGTGCATGCGTTGGCGCTAGGCAACCAAAAGTACGGAAGCACTAGGAAAGGATGGAATGCAACGTATAATGGTAAATAAGGTGCATTTCTTTTCTTTCACACAGCTGAAATAATGGTAAATATGCTCCCAAGTACCGTAAAAAATAAGGCTACAAAGACTCATTCCAAATATACATACATGAGCACATAAAAATGAAGATGTACTTTCACATACAAACAGCAACAAGTTTATTTAAGATTAATGCTTCTTCATGAGAAAATCTTACTTCAATATAACTACCAAACGTGAAGAACTATCATGGGTAAAATGCAGTGTGTACGAGTACAAAAACTAACACTGCTTTATAACAAAGTACAGCTGTATGCACAGTATGATATAGTGCCATAAATTGAGAGCATGTAAACTGGGCAGAGCCACACATCTGGGAATACCTCTCCGAAAGCAACCACGATATAGGGTGTAATAATGATCCTGCTTTAGAGAACTTCGGGCTTCATTACAACATTGAAGGTAACTGCTGCGTACCGCAGTGCTGACGGCCGCCAACATACCGTGATCACAGCGGTATAACGATAAGGGTATTATGACCCACACAGAGAAATCCGCCACTATACAGACACCCACACAAGTCCGCCACACCAAAGGTCAGTGATAAACTGGTGGTACCAAAACCCACACTGTTACGCCAACAGAAATACGCCCACAGTATCAGGACCCACGAATCACGGTATCGGTCTTACAACTGTGGTAAACCATTGGTGGGTCACACTGCCACTCTCATAATACACACACACTTACAAAACTACACCACATTGGACAATTCAAACTACACACACCTGACACACATACACACACCACACCCACACACCCACACCACTATAAAACACATTACCCACAACCCTTTCAATGAAAAAAAAGATAGCCAACAGAGAGACAAGCCAGGAGCACCCACTCCATCTGAGCCACAGAACACCAACACCCATACACCATCCATACACCTCACAGCACACACCACAACACATCACCCCACACATCCTCACAGATACCACTCACACCACATCCATGGCACCCCAAAGACACCACATGTTTTCAGAGGAGGAGCTAAGGGTCATGGTGAAGAAAATCATCTGGGTAGAGCCACAGCAATTTGGATCACAGGTGCATCATACGTCTATTGCAAGGAAGATGGAGCTATGGCAGAGAGTTGTGGACAGGGTCAACGCTGTGGGACAGCACCCCAGAACAAGGGATGACATTAGGAAGAGGTGGAACGACCTACGGGGGAAGGTGCGTTCCGTTGTTGCAAGGCACCATGTAGCCGTACAGAGGACTAGCAGTAGACCCCCACCTCCTCTCCCACAACTAACAACATGGGAGGAGCAAGTCTTGGCAATAATGCATCCTGCGGCCTCGCAGGAGTAGCAGGAGGACTGGACTCTGGTAAGTCATATCTTTACTACTATATCCCCCCACCCTACCTGCATGCCATCACAAACTCATACCCTTACCCCATCACTCCACCACCTCACATATACCCCACTATCACAACCTACACATCCCAATACCAAGCCCTGCATGCAACACCTATGCATGGATACCCATCACAGACCTGCATGGACACCCATCACTAAAGCATGCCCATTAGAGAGAATCACCTAGCCCACAAAATCACCACGCACACAAGGCAAAGCTGACAGGGCAATCATACAGGGAAACACACCCATGCACAAGATGGCACACACAGATACAATAACACTGCATTTACAACCCCGCAGGACCCCCACTCAACGTCACCAGAGAGGAGGTGCCACTAACATCTAGTCCCCCCACAGAAGAGGCCCACAGTGATGACAGGAACTCTGCACGCCTGGATCAAGATGACCAACCTGGCCCATCAAGGACCTCTGGACAGTCAGGTACCCAGGCACAGTTCCATGCCGCCACAGACCCTCCCTCCTCAGGAAACACCAGCACAGCACCCACCCAGCAGGCCCATACCACTGTCCCCAGGACATGTCAATCAGCAGTGTGTCCACCACTACAGGGACCCCAGGCAACCCCACAAACCCAAGACAATCAGGGACCTGGGGTCAGTGGAAGTGGGCACACGATTCAGGGGACAGAGGCACAGGACAACAGGGAAGCTGGGAGGACTGCTGTGCGACAGGAGGAGGACAGTCCCAGGGAAACCACTCTCCACGAGGCACTTGCAGAGATAATGGGAGCATACTACCATTCCCAGGAGACCCTGGGACAGATACTGACCAAGTTGCAGGATATCCAGCGGCTGCAGGAGGGACAGTTCCTGGGGATCATGGAGGACCTCAAACACATCCACACCATCCTGGTCACCATTGCAGGGGTTCTGGCTGACATGGCCAACACCATGAGGGAGGCAGTGGCACACCCACGGACCCTTGACACTAGCCACACCGAAGAACAGCCCTCCATCTCCGCCGGCGCTAGTGGACAGGAGGCCCGCCACTGGAACAACAGGCCACCAGCACCCCACCCTCTGCAGAAGGAGAACCACCCCACAAATGGTCCCTGCGATCCAGGCAGAAGCCAGAGAACATTGCCAAGACCCCGCCAGGAAATAAGACTCTCCTGATTGTCACCCTTCTGTTCCACTCTGTTACTCTGTCCACCTTGAACTGCCATTGCTCCCCTTCTTATCCCCCATTGGACAATGCACCTGTGATACAGAGACTGGACTCTAACTGGGCATTCCTCCACCATCACCCAATCCCATTGCACATCCTCCTCAACCTCTTAGCACTTAAATAAACACCCAGGGAACAAATACAAGTCTGGAGTCTGTCAATTGATTGAAAAATGTATTAGTTCAACAATCTGTAAACATTGCAATTCATATGTACAGTTATATATACATTGGTATGACCTGTAGTGTGAAGTTGTAAACACACCAGGAGCCAGAATGGGGCACAGAGATCTGAAAATAGAGATGACAAAAGGTAAAGTAAGTGGCCATAGACATAGGGAAATCATGCTGCCATGTCCAATGTCCAACACAAAACTGCAATGTAAAGTGAAGTTACAGTGTCTTACCTGTGTGTCACTGGAAGCACTGCTGTATGAGAGAACGCCTGTTGTCCACATCTTCATCCTTTGCCTCCTCTTCCTCACTGTCCACAGGCTCCACCGCTGCCACAAGATCATCTCCAGGCTCATCCTCCTGCAGAAAAGGCACCTGGTGTCTCAGGACAGGTTGTGCAATATGCAACATGCAATGATGATCTGGCACACCTTCTTGGGTGAGTAGTACAGGGATCCACCAGTCAGATGGAGACACCTGAACCTTGCCTTAGGAGGCTGAAGGTTCTTTCAGTTATCCTCCTTGTTCACCCATGTGCCTCATTGTAACGTTCCTCTGCCCTTGTCCTGGCATTCCTCACTGGGGTCAGGAGCCATGAGAGGTAACCAGAGTCACCTGCAAATATTGAGGGATACCTGTTAGCCACATACTCACCCTTAGTGACAACCCCATACCCGTACACCAACATGTACTGGGTGGGGACCTTGGGCTCACCTATTAGCCACACACAGTGCCTCTGGAGTTGATCCATCACATATGGGTTGCTGCTATTCCTCAAGATAAAGGCGTCATGCACAGTACCAGGATACTTAGCATTCACATGGGAGATATACTGGTGTGCCAAACACACCATCTGCACATTCAGAGAGTGATAGCTTTTTCTATCCTGAACACTTGTTCATTTCTCTGGGAGGGACAAATGCTACATGGGTACCATCAATGGCACCAATGATGTTGCGGATATGTCCCAGGGTATAAAAGTCAGCCTTCACTGTGGCCAAATCCTCTACCTGGGGGGAATATGATGTAGCTGCGCATGTGTTTCAGCAGGGCAGACAACACTCTGGTCAACACATTGGAGAACATTGGCTGAGACATCCCTGATGCCATGGCCACTGTTGTTTGGAAGGAACCACTAGCCAGGAAATGGAGCACTGACTGGACCTGCACTAGAGGGGAGATACCTGTGGGGTGGCGGATAGCTGAAATCACGTTTGCTCCAATTGGGCACACAGTTCTTGGATTGTGGCCCAATCAAGTCTGTAGGTTAGGATAATGTGTCTGTCGTCCATTGTTGCCAGGTCCACCAGGGGTCTGTACACTGGGGGATGGCTCCATCTCATATTCATCCTCAGCGGTTGAAGTCTAGGGAGGAAAAAGGTGAGCAGAGGGTCATATTCATACATCTATTGAAATAATGATGCATATCTTCATTTACAGAACCAGTATGTGAATCCGAGAGTCAGTTGATGTGCCAATGTCTGCTGTGATGCAGTTAGGTGCCATGGCCTGTGCCCCCCTGAAATGGCAGCTACCTGACCTATGAGGAGGGACAATTCTGCTGGCATTGTGTGCCGTTGAGGTTGGTGGTCGACGACTGCCACTCAACTTCGCATTGGTTAACATTAGGCCCTATGGGTTCCAGGAGCCAATGGCAATGTACGCCGGCGTTGACGATACGCACCGCCGCGGACGTGACCTCCATTTTCTATCTGTTCACTCCCTTCCTACCTGACCTTCAACTGGAGAGGACCTATACTGCAAGTGCTGCTGTGACCTGTGTCTGGAAGCGACAATGGCTCATGTGTCTGGAGAAAGGGCCCCTGCCTTCACTTCGGAGGAGTTGGAGAGACTGGTGGAGGGGTGCTACCACAGTACACTTTACTCTATGGTCCTCCAGACAAACAGGTGAGTACACTGTGAGCATGATGAGTGGGTCATGAATGTATGGAGTGCTGTGTGTGTGTAAGCCTCGTGTGGGAGGGCTGAGGGGTTCTGGGCAGAGTGCTGCATGTATGGTGGTCAATGTATGTAAGTAAGGGGATGGGAGGGATATGGTCGGCCATGAGAATGATAGTCCGGACGGTATGACTAATCCCTTTTCTGCTGTATTTTTCCTGCAGGTCAGAGCCCATCAGAAAAAGGGTATTTGGCGAGCCATCACTAAGGAGGTGCGGTACTTGGGGGTCTTTGACAGGCGGAGCACCCACTGCCGCAAACGGTGGGAGAACCTGCGCCGCTGGGCAAGGAAAACGGCGGAGGCCCAGCTGGGGCTGGTCTCCGAACGAGGAAGGGGTGCCTGTCGTACCCTGATCCCCCTGATGTTCCGCATCCTGGCGGCGGCCTATTCAGAGTTGGATGGGTGCTTGAGGGCATCACGGCAGCCACAAGGGGGTGAGAACAAATTCAGAATCATGACTTTGCGCACGTTAAGGTTTTACCTGGGTGGGGATGTGGACTGTGGGTGCCTCTAGGCCAGGGCGAACATGGCAGGGTAGGTCCCTATTTGGGCAGGGTCTGAAGCACTCAAATCCCAGTGATGTTAGTGGGCATCTCCTACTGGTGAGGGCCCTGTTTGTTTCAGGTGTGCAGCTGATGGTGTTATGCTATGTACCCCATGGGCTGTGACTATCTTTGTAACTGGTAGTGCATGGCCTAGTGCATAGGGCTGCTCCCTGTGTTTTGTGTACGCCAATGGTAGTGTTGTTGCTGGCATTGACCATGTGTATCCTCTGTCCCCCCCCCTTTTTGTTTTGTCACCCTGTCCTTGTGTGCATTAGCATCCTCTGGCGGAAGAGCAGAGGCAATGGCGATGGAGGGAGCTGCATCCCACAAGGGCCTGGAGGCCGAATCCACCGACGGTGAGGGCACCAATGGGACGGAGGGCGAGGAGAGCACCACGACTGAGACAGGAGGGGACACTACAGACAGCGACTCCTCCTCTGATGGAACCTCTGTGTCCACCCCAACAACAGATACAGCCGCCACCCCAACTACCAGCACCACCCTCCCAGCAGCCCCTCAGTGTGTTTCCCGTGCCCGCTCACCCAGGAGGGCGGGCATCTCCTTCGCCCCAGGCACCTCAGGCCCTGCCCTAGTGAGCCCTGCTGCCCTCAGTGAGGAGGCTATTGACCTCCTGAGATCCCTCACTGTTGGGCAGTCAACCATACTGAATGCCATCCAGGTTGTTGAGAGGCATTTGCAACAAACAAATGCATACTTTTAGGGCATTCACTCTGGCATGGCAGCCCAACAGAGAGCATTTCAGGCTCTCCATTCTGCACCGATGGCAGCCATTGTCCCTGTATCAAGCCTCCCCCTCCAACTTCCTCTACCCAGTCCCAATCCCCTCAACCCCATCCTATCCCAAGCACACCTTCAGACCAGTGTTCACCCAAATCAACACACAGACGTGGCTCAGGCAAACACAAGCACCACACTTCATCTCACAGGCACTCACACAAGCACCAACCCCATGCAGGCACACCAACATTCACTGCCTCCACTGTGTCCCCCTCCTCCTCCTCATCCATCTCCCTCCCAGTTGCATCTCCACTCACAGCTGCATGCACTACATCCTCATCTACTACCACCATCACCAGCAGGCCCATCACTACACACCCCTCAATGGCAGTCACCACCCCCACATCCATGCACACGTCCCCTGTGTCCTCGCCCACTGTGTCTGTGACCCCTCCTCCCAAAGTACACAAACGCAAGCACACACTCACCTAACAGCCATCCACCTCCCAACAGCATCCAGCTCATGCACCTGCACCCAAACACAGCAGACTGACACCTCCTACAACCACTCCCTCTTCCTCCGCTCCCAAACCCCTTCACCCTCTTCCCACCTCAATGTCCCTAAGAAGCTCTTCCTAGCAAACATTGACCTCTACCCTACCTCTTCCCCCCAGTCCTTCATCTCGGTCCAGGGTGGCCAAAAACCAGCCTAGCACCTCAGCCACCAAATCCACGTCCACTGTGGTGTCTGCGGCTGTCAGATGCTCAAAGGGGGCACCCGTCAGCCCAGCCAGTGTGCCATCAACCCCTGCCGTTCCGCCACCTGGCAAGGTGAAGAAGGGGACAGCATCCAGCAAGGGGAAGGAGCCACAACTACCCAGCAAGGCCACCTCAAAGACTCTAGCTGCCAGACCCAAGGTGACACCGCCATCTGCCAAGGGCAGGAAGGGCACAAAACACCAGCCAAGGCACGTCATCCGTCCGAGCCTGCAGGTGAAGGCCTGGTGGCTACCAGCACAACCGCCAGCATTGCCACCTGCACCGTGGCCAGCACTTCCACCTGCACCGCCGCAAATACCACTACTGTCAGTAGCCCCAGTGGGCAGCCGTCTGAGGCTGCAGGAGAAGGGCTGGAGCCTCCCCCCACCACTGACAGCACCAGCACCTGCACCGTGGCTAGCACTGCCACCTGCACCACCGCTAGCACCGCCACAAGCGCCGCCACCTGCACTGCTGACAGTAGCACCACTGCCAGCAGCAGCAGCCCCAGTGGGCAGCCATCCGGGGCTGCAGGAGAAGGGCTGGAGCCTCCCCCCACCACTGGCAGCACCACCACCAGCACCGGCACTACCAACGCTGTGCAGCCATAGATGCCGGCGGATGGACTATAGCCCTCCCTCCATGGACTATCATGCATCCTGGTCACTGCAAATCTAGTAGCTCTGACACCCAGGTGAGGGACTGAGACCTGGCACACCCCATGTGCTGCATCACTGTGCACCAAGCCCCCTCCAGAACCAGTGGAAAAAGGCATCCACTCACCCTATCCTTGGCAGGATGAAGCACACTTGGCACCAAACCCCTTCCAGAACCAGTGGAGTAAGGCATCCACTCACCCTATCCTTGGCAGGATGAAGCACACTGGGCACAAAGCCCCCTCCAGAACCAGTGAAGAAAGGCATCCACTCACCCTACCCTCGGCAGGATGAAGCTCACAGGGCACCAAGCCCCCTCCAGAACCAGTGGAACATGTCACCCACTTGAGAGACTGTGGCTTTGCACTCCCCAGGACCAAGCAGTGGGCAAACCACCCACTTGAGAGACTTGAGAGACTGGCTTTGCACTCCCAGGACCAAACAGTGGGCAAACCACCCACTTGAGAGACTTGAGAGACTGTGGCTTTGCACTTCCCAGGACATCGCTGTGGATATGGAGCCCCTAAAGGAGCAGTGGCGTAGTACCATCTTCCGGCTGAGGTGACCACCCCTTTCCCTTCCCCCTGAGGTGCCTTTGTGTTTTTGACATGATGCCACTGCAGTGTTTTCTCCGTTTTAAAGCAGGAGTCAAGTGTGGGATTGGCCTATGTGTTATGGCCCAGTGGGCCACGGACTATTTTTGTGTGGACATTGACGCTCATTTTGTGTATATTGTATATATTGTACATACTGTTTATTTATTTATGAACAAATTTCTCTAAATTTCTAATATTACACTCATTTGACTCCATTCCTTTTGTCCTTGCGTTATTCCAGAGGGTTACGGGGTGTACATGTAATGTTGCTGCATGTGTTTGTGTGTATGGTGTTGAGGGTGAGGGCGGGGGTGGGGGTGTTGCGTGTGTGTGTCACTCTATTCCCCCCTCCCCTGTATACTAGGTTCAGTACTTACCGTGGTTGTCGTCGCCAGCGTTGGTACTCCTGGTATATGAGAAGATACACCAGCATGTGTAACACCTGGAGTTCTGGCTCCATGGCGTCCTGGTTCTTCCTTGAGTTTCGAGAGGTGAGTGGTTTCCCTTCAAAGTACTGTTTCCGCCGTGCTTTTGATGGCGTTGGTACCGCCCCGGAAAAGCTGGTGGATGGGCGGATTGTAATGGGGTGGGTGGTACATTGTCTTCCGCCTGGCTGTTGGCAGTTACCGCTGCGGTGTTTGTTGCTACCGCCGTGGCGGTTGGAGTGTTGAAGTGGCTGTATGTGTTTGCAATTCCCGCCGTGGTCATGATTTCATTTTTGTTACCACCGGCTTGTTGACGATATGATCGCCCTCTTTAACACTGACCACCAGGGGTGTAATGAGGGCCTTTGTCTTGCTTCAACATTACAAAAAAAGCTAAATTGACATGAAAAATCAATACACCTAAGTATACGGGAGAAAATGGACACACACATAACAATAAATATAAGACATAGTCAAATAGCACCCACAAGTAGAATTATGGCAGCCCTGAACAAAAGGAAGGAGATAGTATCACAATCAGAGATAGATCTCATACAATGAATATTTGTGTCTGTCATGATTCCTTTATCTGTCCACCATGGGCTGTATTATCTTAAGTGTGCACTGTCCTGTTTCCACCACTTGGAAACTTTAAGCAGGTGCGCAGGGCACAAACAAGGCTAGTGCACCCTTGTTACAGTGAATGTGTTGCCCCTATGGTAGCATTGAACTTGAGCTGCCCTGGGGTAGTGAATTCAGTGAAATAAGGAGCAGCTGCTTCAAAGCCAGTCTGTGTTCCACAGTGCAGGTGGCATGTTGCCTTCACTTTAAAGAGGGGAGAGAGATACCCTGCAGGAGGGTGCAGTAAGTGACTGCACCCTCATGCAGGGAAATGCCTGAAGGGTCCATGGGACCCCTCTTCACCCCCTTCAGAGGACTGCCTTCAGCCTTCAACATTGTCAGTCCACCTCCTATGGGCCTATTTATGACTTTGCCTGCTTCTATAATTTGGGGCAGGCGCTATTTGCATTTGCTTCTATAATAAAGTGTGGGCAAAGAGACAGAGATTCAACGCCCCTTTGCAAATGAGGGCACGCCATCTCATAATAGAGCTGGTGCTGCATGTGCACCAGTGCTCTCAGTATTACAGAAGGGGTTGCCCAAGCATCTGCAGCCCCTTCTTCAATATCATCGTCCCCTGATGGCATACAAAGCAGATACACCTGTCAGTTGCACCACTGTGGCACAGTTTGTATAGTAAGGCCCTAGGTAATGAAAGCTATATGCTTGGATGCCACAGGCAGCATCCTTAACCAGTTCTGTGCCGCGGACGTAATGGTTACGTCCTTCGGCACAGTGCTGCTGTGCCCAGGACGTAACCATTACGTCCTGGGCACCCAGCCCAGAGGGTGAGCTAGCGCTCCCTCTGTGGGGTTGTCCCCCACCTCCCCAAGTCAGGGATGGAAGGGAAAGCCCTTCCCCTTCCACACCGACCCCCCCACCCCCGTGACGTCAGCACGCAAGCACGCACTGACAATCACAGAGCCTCCCCCATCGCGCTGGAATCGGAAGAGAAATGCTTTGCATTTCTCTTCCGATCACGTGGGGGAGGCCGAGAGAGGCTTCAAAGGGAAGGAAATGTATTTCCTTCCCTTTGAAGTCACTCTCTGAATTTTGGCAGCCGGATTGAAAGCAATCCGGCTGTCAAAACGCCCACTAGACACCAGGGATGTCTTTTGAAAAAAGAAAATTGGCATAAGGGAGCGTTAGGGGGGTAATTTTTTTTTAAGGCCTTTTCTGCCCCCCTTGGGGGCAGATCAGCCTATTATTAGGCAGAATAGGGGGGGCAGAAACCTCTAGGCACCAGGGATAATTATTATTAATATTTTGTTGTTGTTTTGTTTAGTTTTTTGTTTTTGAGGTGAGGAGCGACCCCTTAGGCAAGGGTCGCTCCACTAGGGGGCAAATTATATTTAGGCCATTTCTGCCCCCCTTGGGGGCAGATTGGCCTATTTTTATGAGGCCAATCTGCCCCCAAGGGGGGCAGAAACCACTAGACACCAGGGAGTTTTATTTTTTTGTTCGTTTTTCATGTAAGGGGAGCGACCCCTTAGGCAAGGGTCGTTCCCCTGGGGGGGAAATTTATTTTAGGCCATTTCTGCCCCCCATGGGGGCAGATCAGCCTATTTTAATTAGGCCGATCTGCCCCCAAGGGGGGGCAGAAACCACTAGGCACAGGGGATTTTTTTGTTGTTGTTGTTGTTTTACAGATGGGGAGCGTCCCCTGGAGGGGCAAATTGTATTTAGGCCATTTCTGCCGGCTTTGGGGGCAGATCTGCCGATTTTAGGTCAATCTGCCCCCAAGGGGGGCAGAAACCACTAGGCACCAGGGATCTTTTCTTTGCGCCGTCACGCAAGGGGAGCGACCTTGTAGGCAAGGGTTGCTCCCCAGGGGGGTGGGGGGGACAATTTATTATAGGCCATTTCTGCCCCCCCTGGGGGCAGATCGGCCTATTGTTATTAGGCCGATCTGCCCCCAGGGGGGGCAGAAACCTCTAGGTGCCAGGTCAAATATACATATATATATTTTTTTGTTTGTTTGTTTTTTTAGAGATGGGGAGCAACCCCTTAGGCAAGGGTCACTCCCCTAGAGGGGCAAATTGTATTTAGGCCATTTCTGCCCGCTCTGGGGGCAGATTGGCAGATTTTAGGTCAATCTGCCACCAAGGGGGGCAGAAACCACTAGGCACCAGGGATCTTTTTTTTTGCACCGTCACACAAGAGGAGTGACCCCATAGGCAAGGGTCGCTCCCCGGGGGTGGTGAGGGGGGCAAATTTATTTTAGGCCATTTCTGCCCCTCCTGGGGGCAGATCGGCCTATTGTTATTAGGCGATCTGCCCCTGGGGGGCAGAAACCTCTAAGCGCCAGGGCTAATTTTTTGTTTGTGTTTGTTTTTTGTTTGTTTGTTTTTTTAGAGATGGGGAGCGACCCCTTAGGCAAGGGTCGCTCCCCAGGAGGGGCAAATTGTATTTAGACCATTTCTGCCCCCCTTGGGGGCAAATCGGCCAATTTTAGGTGAATATGCCCCAAGGGGGACAGAAACCACTAGGCACTGGGGATCTTTTTTTTTTTTGTGCCGTTACGCAAGGGGAGCGACCCTGTAGGCAAGGGTCGCTCCCGGGGGGGCGGGTGGGGGGCAAATTTATTTTAAGCCATTTCTGCCTCCCCTGGGGCCGGCTGAGCTAGTGGCCAAAATCGACAGGTAGGTACTTTGCAAAAAACACCTCTGTTTTCTGTGGTGAGAAAATGTGATGTGTCCACGTTGTGTATTGGGCCCTTTCCTTTCGTGGGCGCTAGACCCACCCACACAAGTGAGGTACCATTTTTATCGGGAGACTTGGGGGAACGCTGAGTGGAAGGACATTTGTGGCTCCTCTCAGATTCCAGAACTTTCTGTCACCGAAATGAGAGGAAAAAGTGTTTTTTTGGCCAAATTTTGAGGTTTGCAAAGGATTCTGGGTAACAGAACCTTGTCAGAGCCCCACAAGTCACCCCATCTTGGATTCCCCTAGGTGTCTAGTTTTCAGAAATGTGCTGGTTTGCTAGGTTTCCCCAGGTGCCGGCTGAGCTAGGGGACAAAATCCACAGGTAAGCACTGTTTTCTGTGAAAAAATGTGATGTCTCCATGTTGTGTTTTGGGACATTTCCTTTCGTGGGCGCTAGGCCTACCCACACAAGTGAGGTACCATTTTTATCGGGAGACTTGGGGGATCGCTGGGTGGAAGGAAATTTGTGGCTCCTCTCAGATTCCAGAACTTTCTGTCACCGAAATGTGAGGAAAATTTGGTTTTTTTTATCCAAATTTTGAGGATTGCAAAGGATTCTGTGTAACAGAACCTGGTCAGAGCCCCACAAGTTACCCCATTTTGGATTCCCCTAGGTCTCTAGGTTTCAAAAATGCACAGGTTTGGTAGGTTTCCCTAGGTGCCGGCTGAGCTAGGGTCCAAAATCTACAGGTAGGCACTTTGCATAAAACACCTCTGTTTTCTGTAAAAAAAATGGGATGTGTCCACGTTGTGTTTTGGGCCATTTCCTTTCGTGGGCTCTAGGCCTCCCCCCACAAGTGAGGTACCATTTTTATGGGGAGACTTGGGGGAATGCTGGGTGGAAGGAAATTTGTGGCTCCTCTCAGATTCCAGAACTTTCCGTCACCGAAATGTGAGGAAAATGTGTTTTTTTAGCCACATTTTTAGGTTTGCAAAGGATACTGGGTAACAGAACCTGGTCAGAGCCCCTCAAGTCACCCCATCTTTGATTCCCCTAGGTCTCTAGTTTTAAAAAATGCACAGGTTTGGTAGGTTTCCCTAGGTGCCGGCTGAGCTAGGGGACAAAATCTACAGGTAGGCACTTGGCAAAAAACACCTCTGTTTTCTGTAAAAAAATGGGATGTGTCCACATTGTGTTTTGGGCCATTTCCTTTCGTGGGCGCTAGGCCTAACCACACAAGTGAGGTACCATTTTTATCGGGAGACTTGGGGGAACGCTGGGTGGAAGGAAATTTGTGGCTCCTCTCAGATTCCAGAACTTTCTGTCACCGAAATGTGAGGAAAATGTGTTTTTTTAGCCAAATTTTGAGGTTTGCAAACGATTCTGGGTAACAGAACCTGGTCAGAGCCACACAAGTCACCCCATCTTGGATTCCCCTAGGTCTCTAGTTTTAAAAAATGCACAGGTTTGGTAGGTTTCCCTAGGCGCTGGCTGAGCTAGAGGCCAAAATCTACAGGTAGGCACTTTGTAAAAAACACCTCGTTTGTCTTTCAAAAAATGTGATGTGTCCACGTTGCGTTTAGGGGCACTTCCTGTTGCGGGCGCTAGGCCTACCCACACAAGTGAGGTATCATTTTTATCGGGAGACTTGGGGGAACGCTGGGTAAAAGGAAATTTGTGGCTCCACTCTGATTCCAGAACTTTCTGTCACCAAAATGTGAGGAAAATGTGTTTTTTTAGCCACATTTTGAGGTTTGCAAAGGATTCTGGGTAACAGAACCTGGTCAGAGCCCCACAAGTCACCCCATCTTGGATTCCCCTAGGTCTCTAGTTTTAAAAAATGCACAGGTGTGGTAGGTTTCCCTAGGTGCCGGGTGAGCAAGGGGCCTAAATCTAGAGGTAGGCACATTGCAAAAAACACCTCTGTTTTCTGTCAAAAAATGGGATGTGTCCACGTTATGTTTTGGGGCATTTCCTGTCGTGGGCGCTAGGCCTACCCACACAAGTGAGGTATCATTTTTATCGGGAGACTTGGGGGAACATAGAATAGCAAAACAAGTGTTATTGCCCCTTGTCTTTCTCTACATCTTTTCCTTCCAAATATAAGAGAGTGTGTAAAAAAGACGTATATTTGAGAAATGCCCTGTAATTCACATGCTAGTATGGGCACCCCGGGATTCAGAGATGTGCAAATAACCACTGCTCCTCAACACCTTATCTTGTGCCCATTTTAGAAATAGAAAGGTTTTCTTGATAGCTATTTTTCACTCTTTATATTTCAGCAAATTAATTGCTGTATACCCGGTATTCAATGAAATCCCACTGCAGGGTGCAGGTCATTTATTGGCTCTGGGTACCTAGAGTTCTTGATGAACCCACAAGCCCTATATATCCCCGCAACCAAAAGAGTCCAGCAGATGTAACGGTATATTGCTTTCAAGAATCTGATATTGCAGGAAAAAGTTACAGAGTAAAACGTAGAGAAAAATTGCTGATTTTTTCACCTCAATTTCAAAGTTTTAATTTTCAGTTGTTATTTTCTGTAGGAAACCCTTGTAGGATCTACACAAATTACCCCTTGCTGAATTCAGAATTATGTCTACTTATCAGAAATGTTGCGATTTCTGGGATCTAGCATTGGTTTCATGCCCATTTCTGTCACTGACTGGAAGGAGGCTGAAAGCACAAAAAATCGTAAAGCTGGGGTATGTCCCAGTAAAATGCCAAAATTGTGTTGAAAAATTGGGTTTTCAGATTCAAGTATGCCTGTTCCTGAAAGCTGGGAAGCTGGTGATTTTAGCACCTCAAACCCTTTGTTGATGCCATTTTCAGGGAAAAAACTACAAGCCTTCATTTGCAGCCCCTTTTTCCCATTTTTTGAAAAAAAACGAAATTTTCACTGTATTTTGGCTAATTTCTTGGCCTCCTTCTGGGGAACCCACAAAGTCTGGGTACCTATAGAATCCCTAGGATGTTGGAAAAAAAGGATGCAAATTTGGCGTGGGTAGCTTATGTGAACAAAAAGTTATGAGGGCCTAAGCGCGAACTGACCCAAATAGCCAAAAAAAGGCTCGGCACAGGAGGGGGAAAAGGCCTGGCAGCGAAGGGGTCATTACTAAACACAAATCCAAATAGCCACAGGGCACAATTCCACGTGCCATATATCACATCAAACCAAATCCAGTTACAAACAAATCTGATGAGAAAGACCTACCAACCCATGGAAAATGAAACTACTATCAGATCCAGTAAAAAAGATTACACCATCTGTGGAGGCCATAAGAAGCAAAACAAATCATAAAAAAGAAGCACCGGATCAAAATGACCCTGTCATCCACCTGAATCCACCTGACAAAAATGTAAAGAAACCATTATTTCCTGTGAGTGAACTCAGCAGCCCCTCAAAGTACTTCACAACATGTAGTAAGAGGCCTCCTAGAATGACAAGCATATTTGTTCAATCAATGTGGAAGCTCTAAACATGTTTAACAATTTAAATGTTATAGTTATGTTCAGTTACCAATTTACAAAATGCAATTAAATACATGATTGCCATTATTCTAGGGGCAGCCTTGTCTCCCTAAAGTGTAAAAGTATCCACAGCGCAATCCTTTATCAGAAATGTGGGAAGGGACTTTTAGGGCTATTTTGAGCCCCCATCATGAGACACCTACTCCCAACAAAGACTTGAGTGACAAAGTATGCATATGATAACCCATTACAAAGTGGCTCACTGTCACACTGTTTTCCCACTAAATTCACACTATTTTTTTTCAGCATGATGCCTCTCTAGGCCAAAGCCTGGAGTAAAACTGAGATAAATGTAGCCCCCTCAAGGTCTTGTCCCCTAGTTTGAAGTCTTTTGCATTAGGGGATGGCATCATAGTGCTCAATATTTCAATATTTCTGGAGTGATTACAAAAAGACCTGTTTGTTTGATTGGCTGCCTCTGGGCCACTGTGATATGCCCTATATCTAAAGAGTTTGTTTTACTACATGAGGGCCTCATGTGGTATGGTCATGTTTCAGTGAGCTTTTGGATGCTAGTATGCTTTCCAGTGCTGTTGACGTATGTGAACTGCCACAGAGCATTTGTCACTGTGCATTTCCTATAAGTACTTTATAATCACATCATAGAACAGTGGTATACAATCCGATTTCCCAATTAAAAACTTAGATGAGTGTGAGGATAATTTTGGAGCGTCCAGGGAAATTCACCAATGGTAATTGTTTGAATAAGGTTATGGTTCCTTGGTGTGGCTTGCTTTTATATAGGTTGTTGTATGTGAGGGATTAATCAGTGTTTGACGTGTAAAGAGTTAGAATTACTGAAGTGTTCATAACTTGAAGAACCACATTTGTATGGCCTTACGGAAGGTGAGGTGTTTTGTATTTTCCTTCTGTGGAAAGGTACAAAGTGGGTCCAGGCAGTAAATTCCATTCCGCTGGTGGAGTTTTCAGAATTGGGGCACTTTGCGATATGCAGAGTAGCGTAGAGTTCCAGAATTCTGCCATCCTGTTCAAAGCAGAGTTTTTTTCTGTTCGTGCACACAAGACTCCTTTTGGTGCCCACTCACAAGCCTCATGATATTCTCAGGCTTCTAGCAAGCGTGCAAGAGATTTTGCTCCCGGTTGCGCAGCTTCCAGCTGTGATGGCACCAATACAGTGCCGCTTGCGAGTGCAAACGCACCTCGACTAGATTTTCTACTCGAGAAGCAGTTAAATCTACTCAGAACGTTTTTTTTAGTGAATTTTGTCTTTGTACCTTTCAAGTTGTTTTTTAGTGCAAAAAGCATTTTTTTAAACATTTTTGTTCCAACTGGAAGGAGGTGCCCCAGAGACTCAGAATTCCTATTTCTATCCAGCAGGCTCCTCCCAGTGCTTTGTCCATCTTCTGGTCACTTTTCACTTGGATTTTGAGGTGGAAGGATCACTTTCTTCGTCTGCTGGATATATACCTTTAGATTTAAGGTCTTTGTTTTGGTGACATCACACAAGTAAACTCACAAGCTATTGTATAAGGGTGCTGTTTATTTGATAGGACATGTGCCAGTATTTCTTTGTACTTTTATTTGTTTTTTACATTTCATTGTGGCAGGCTGCCTGGAGTTTAAGTAGGTGCCTAGTTTTTTTTGCATTTCATTTTTTATCTTTTGTAAAGGAAAAATATTGCACGGTTCTGTATCGTTTCTCCATGTTTGTTACATTTCAATAATCATTTATATTACTATGTGGCCTAGACTTCAACAGGCCATGTAGCCAGTAGGTCCCGTACTAGTGGTCATCAGTGCATGAAAGCAATGTTTCTGTGGTATATGTTTTTAAAACTTTATTTAGGGCAGGGATGGCATTGGATTAAATTAAAAATGTTGGCTATTTGCATGTAATCTGTTTCTGCAATAAGTGTATATGTGGGGTAATATTTGGTGTCATAGGATGATGTGTGTTATAAAATATTTATAGCTCACTTAAAGTTCATGTTTGTATCACTGAATTAACGGTAGTATTTTCTTCCGTGTGGCCATGCATTGTTTTTCTGAGCCAGTTTGTATATGTGTTTTCCACTGCACACCATTTGTCTTTGTTCTCCATGCCATGCGTCTGGGGATATTTTGTGTAGTCTGTGATCATAGGCCTACATTTGTTCTTTGTTCCCCATGCCTCCTTGCTCAATGTTGCTTGGCCATGTAGCTAGTGGGCAGTTTGTGTATTCAAGCAGTGTGCCTTTGCCATAGGCTTGCATGTGCACTTTGTTCTCCATGCTTGGTGTTGTTTTTTCACGATGTAGCTGGTGGCCATTTTGAATATCCCGGCAATTTGCCTTTGCCCTAGACTTGCACGTGTTCTTTGCTCCCCATGCTTCCTTGCTTTCTGTTATTGCTTGAGGATGTGACTGGCAGCCATTTTGTACTTCCAGCCAATGTGCTATTACCATCGGCTTGCATGGATGGGTGTGATTTCAGTTGATTAATATGCATGGGGATCATCGTAGTATATTTATATTATGAATATGATGAACAGTGCTTATATAATATTACATGCATTTTTTATTTTGGGCCGCCTTGCCTCACCAAAGGTTTTTTCTCATCCTCCCATACAAACATCAGCAATTCTTTATCTTTTTATTTACATTTTTTATTTTCATGTTTTTTAATTTGATTTTTAATTTAATTTAATTTGATTTAATTTTAATTTCATTTTCATTTTCATTTTCATTTTCATTTTCATTTTCATTTTCATTTTCATTTTTATTTTAGATGTTTGTATTTGTTGTATTTTATTTATTTTTGCATTTTGTCTCGATCGTTCGAGTCAACCATCCATCCAGCATAAGTTCCCAGCCATTGTAGGAAAGTACCATCTTCCTTGGTATGTTACCCCCATTTTCACCTGTATGTCAGTTTGTTTTTGCCTGTCTGACTGGGATCCTTCTGCTCAGGACACCAGTGCTCGTAGTTTATGGCCTAATGTGTGTGTCTGTGTAGTGCTTAACTGTGACACTGAGGCTCTGCTAATCAGAACCTCAGTGCTTATGCTCTCTCTGCTTTTAAATTTGTCACTGTCGGCTAGTGACTTAATTTACCAATTTCAATTGGCACACTGGACTCCCCTTATAAGTCCCTAGTATATGGTATGTATGTACCCAGGGCATTGAGGTTCCAGGAGATCCATATGGGCTGCAGCATTTCTTTTGACACCCATAGGGAGCTCAGACAAACCCTTGCACAGGCCTGCCATTGCAGCCTGCGTGAAACAACGCACATGTTATTTCACAGCCATTTTCACTGCACCTAAGTAACTTATAAGTCACCTATATGTCTAACCTTCATTTGTTGAAGGTTAGGTGCAAAGCAACTAAGTGTGAGGGCACTCTTGTACTAGCAAAGGGGCCCCCACATAGTTCAGGGCCATTTCCCTGGACTTTGTGAGTGCGGGACACCATTACATGTGTGCACTACATATAAGTCAATACCTATATGTAGCTTCGCAATGGTAACTCCGAATATGGCCATGGAACATGTCTAAGATCATGGAATTGTCCCCCCATTCCAAATCTGGTATTGGGGAGCCAATTCCATGCATCCACCATGGACCCCCAGTACTGCCAAACCAGCTCTCTGAGGCTTGCACTGCAGCTACAGCTGCTGCCACCTCACCAACAGGGTTCTGCCCTCCTGGGGTGTGGGCAGCTAAGTCCCAGGAAGGCAGAACAAAGCATTTCCTCTGAGAGCAGGGTGTTACACCCTTTCCTTTTTGAAATAGGTGTTACAGACTGGGGAGGGGTAGCCTCCCCAGCCTCTGGAAATGCTTTGAAGGTCACAGATGATGCCCTCCTTGCATAAGCCAGTCCACACCGGTTCAGGGACCCCTTGTCCCCTGCTCTGGTGCGCAACAGGACAAAGGAAAAGGGAGTGACCACTCCCCTGTCCATCACCACCCTAGGGGTGGTGCCCTGAGCTCCTCCAGTGTGTCCCTGACTTCAGCCATCTTGCTTTGCAAGGTGTGGGGGCACTCTGGAGGCCTCTGAGTGGCCAGTGCCAGCAGGTGACATCAAACCCATCGATAGGTCCACACCTGATAAGGTAGCCAATCCCCCTCTCAGGGCTATTTAGGGTCTCTCCTGTGGATTCTCATCAGATTCTGCTTGCAAGTTTCCTTCAGGAATCCTCTGCAACAACTTCAGCTTCCTCTGACCGTGGATCAACCGCAGCCTGCTCCAAGAAACGCTGTAACTGCAACAAAGTATCCACAAGAGATACTTTTCTTCAGCAACCTCAGCTCCAATTCAGCAACTGCAACAGTTTCCAAAGTGTGCACGCTCTGAGGACTCCCTGTCTTCATCCTGCACCAGAAGGACCGAAGAAATATCCCGTGGGGAGACGGAGTCACTCCCCTGCTCCAGCAGGCACATTCCAAGACAATGACTGATACCCCTGGACTCCTCTCACAGCGACAGGCATTCTCCTAAGGACACAGAGGGTGGACATCATCGACATAGACTGTCCTGAGGTCCTGCTGATGCAACTTGGAGGAGGTAAGACCTTGCCTTCCCAGAGAGCAACGGTACCCCTGTATACTGCGTCTTCTTCACCTCCTGAGGCCTCTCTGCACTATTTGCAAAATTCCTTTGTGCACAGCCTGGCCCGGTCCCCAGCACTCCATCCTGTGATGCTCAACTTGCTGAGTTGTTCTCCGGAGGCGTGGGACCTTCCTTTGTTTTGATGCATCAACCGCATTTTGCACCTTCTTTGTCCCTGTGTCCTGGGACCTTCTGGGGTGCTGGCTGGCATCCTGAGGGCTCTCTAAAGTGCTGAGAGCTGCCTCTTCCTTCTCACAGAGATGTGAGACCCCGAGATCCCTCCTGGGTCCATATAGCACCATTTGTATGCAAAGCGCTCTTTTGTCGTCGCCAAGGCTTGTTGGCAGCTTCCAACACAAAATCATGTCTACAACGATCTTCACGTCATGGGACATCCTTTGCATCATGCAGGAACCCGCTGGCATCTTCCTAGGGTGCATTTATGTAGTCTTTGACTAACCATGGACTCTTCTTTTGCACCATCTCCTGGGTTGGCAGGGGCTCCTGTCTTTACTGGAACTTCTATCGACTTCTGGACTTGGTCCTCGTCCTTTGCAGGTCTTCAGATCCAGGAATCTAGCAGTTGTTTTTTGCAGACTTGGTTGGCTGCTGCAAAATCCCAATCATGAGGTGTAGTGTGTCCTAAGGAAACTTGCAGTACTTTACTCCTGCTTTTCTGGGCTCTGGGGTGGGGTAATTTACTTACCTTTACTGTATTCTTACTCTCACACTACATTTATCTAAGGGGGAATTTGTGATTCGCATTCCACTTTCTTAGTATATGGTTTGTGTTGCCCCTAAACCTATTTTCTCCCATTGCAATCTATTGCATTTCCTATTGCTTGCATTGTTCTATAACTATTTACTTGTCTAATTTTGGTGTCTAGTGTATATATTTTGTATAATACTTACCTCCAGAAGGAGTATTGTCTCTAAGATATTTTTGGTACTGTGTCACCCAAATAAATACATTTATTTTTGATAACACTGAGTATTGTCTTTACTTGTGTATAAGTACTGTGTAACTATAAGTGTTCTTGCATGATCTTTGCATGTCTCCTTGCTCAGCCTAAGCTGCTCTGCTATAGCTACCTCTATCAGCCTAAGCTGCTAGAACACTACTACTTCACTAATAAGGGATAACTGGGCCTGGTATAAGGTGTAAGTACCCAGGGTACCCACTACAACCCAGGGCAGACTCCTGCAGCCATTCAACAGGATTCAGATTTTTTTAGGTATAATTCCATTTCCTCCTGTACACCGCAGACACATCAGCATCATTCAGTTTTTAATGATTATGTATTCAATTTCTCCTGCACCACAATGCCTGCCAAAGGTGCACACTAACCTTAATTTTTTTAAAGATCACTCCATTTACCCATGCACTTTCCTGACTGCCACAGGTGTCTCCTTTAGAATGGATGGAGCTAAACAAAGAGCTATATCTGTATGTTTTGTTATCCTGATTGGAAATTACATTTTATGGTATGGTATGGTAGTTTAAAGTGGTTGTTTTGTTATTACCTAAGTAACCAACCACACTAATATTGCCTTTCTCTGTACTAATTCAAACAGCTGCAATGCCACGTTTCACTAAATGTTTTTCTTGCTTGTTTGCTGTTAGGTGCACAAGAGAAGAGGGGACATTACCCACAGTACTGTCAAACAGTGGGCCTGTATGGTGATGTCAGTCCTCCAAAGTATTTCACTTGTGTATCTTAGTGCCACTGCCAACTGAGAGCCTTAAGAATGCCCCACAGAAAATTGCTGTCAAGAAAGTGGCCAGTGTGAAGAAGCAGCTTTCCACCACTGGTGTGCTGATCGCAAACATTTTCAGGAGACATGTGTCTGCCACACCAGCCTCTGGGGAGGAACTTGGGAGCAGCACTCCGTATCAACAACACCACCACCATCTAAGCTGAAGACCATGTCTGTTAGTGAGGCAGCCACTGTAATCAATGTGACATCGATGAGTAGTGATGTTGAATTGAATTTGTCCCTTTTGCAAAGTAGTACCCAATCAGTTTAGAAAACAGAGCAAAGTGCCTAGCAGCCAGCAAAAGTAGATCTTCCTGAATTTAGAGGAGAACAGGAGGTTGAGCTTCCTGCTGAGCCAGATCCTCCTCTTTTAGAATCATTGGCTCCAAGATGTCTAGAAAGGAAAAGGAAGGGTAATACTCCACCATCGTCTCCAGGCACCACTTCTGATGATGATGATAGGGACATTGAGAGGACCCTGGAGTAGTCCGAAAGACACCAGGAGAGGCAAGGGAATAGAAGAGTTCCTGAAAGCCTTAGAATTATTAAAGGGATGATGAGGAGAATGCCGATAATGAGCCAGTCATTGTGGAAGCTGGCACAGAGGAGTCCAACATTACTGTTCAACCTACTCCGAGGGATGTGGGACAAGTAGCACCACCAGCTCCCATATTTGTAAAGCCCCAGCTGAGACCTGTACCAACCCCAACCTCAGTAGAAATATGCACTACAAAGAGGCAATCGATAACACACCCACCTAAGTCCAGTTTTATATCAGACATTGGCAGTGGCCCACTAAGGAAGTACTCCTCCCCTGTTTGGGAGTTTTTTACAATTAGCAAACAGGAGGAGGACATTGTAGTGGGCTCCATTTGCCCCATGAGTGTTCGTCAAGGTAAGCCTGATTCATATTATGCTACTGGATACCAAATGACCCATTTCAAAAAGTATCACATAATCAGGTGGAAGGAGCACCTTTAAACAATTGCTGAATGTGGCAGTGGTGGTGAAGGTGAGGAGAGCCAGGAAATATCAGCTGCAACTCCAATCAAGTTGGGAGATGAGTAAGAAGAGGGTGACATTCTCACACAAAGCAGCCCTGTCCCCAGCAGTGTGCCACAATCACTGGCCTCACCAACCTCACAAGGACACAAGAAGATTCAGAGTCAGATGGAGACACAACCGGCATACAGTGATTGCCCCATGATGTACACTGAGTCTACCACCACTGATTTCTCAAAAGGTGCCTGCGTCAGTGGCCCCAGGAAATAAGAAAATTCAGGCTACTCTTATGGGCATGTTTAGACAGGAGAGGCCCTACGACTGCAACCAACCAAACACATGTTTGTTCAATAGGAAGCAGGCATAAATGTTAGCACTGAACCTCCTCCCCTTTTCTTTTGTGGAAGGAGTGGAATTCTTAGAAATTGTGGCAGTCATCTGCACAAAATGGAAGCTTCCAAGTCTGACCTATTTTGTCAAAGTTGCTGTTCCAGTGCTGCATCATGATGTGCTGCAACTGGTTGGACAAGTTTTGCAGCAAAGTGTTGTCCATAACATCCACCTGACTAATTACATGTGCATCACTGCACACTGGATCTCTTTTGCAGGGTAAAGCTGTCGCGTAGGCTCTCATTATTCTAAAGAGACTACTGGATTTTGAGCAGCAGGATCGTCCACAGTGTGGGAGACTGAGTTGGACCCACAATGGGTGACACCTGTCGCTCCAAATCTGGGTTTTGCTCCGGCTAACTAGCAGTGCCTCATCTCTCCCGAAATGTAGAGATGATTGGGCAGCAGAGCGCATGACATATCATATTTCTCAGGGAAGTCTTGGTCACTCAGGTCGCATCCGGTTCTACCATTCACAATTCGGTCTCATATATAAATGACAATGAAAGCAGTATCAGTTTTAAAGACTGGTTTAATAAAACAACTGCATTTTAGACAGCAAAGCGTGAGCTGCAATAACCAGAACGACACAACATAACAATATTTAAATGGTGACGATGAGAGTGAAGCATAAGAATAATGCTATCATATAGTCACTAAAGTCGATGGAGTATTTTCTATCTGAATCATAGTTTGAGCATGGCATGTTAAGCTCTAATCCTGCCTTTCAGGTTCCCCTGGGAGGACATCAACCCTCATACCTGAGCAAAGGCCTGTAGTCTGCGTTAGCATCTTTAGCAAAGTATTCAGCATGCAGTTTTGGTTCCCTGGCTGGAATTTCCCTCTTGACGTGTAATGGGACTAGGAAGTGTTTTTGTAATAACACAGCTAATGTTCTAAGAAAATGCCCCTACGTAAAGATGTGTATTTTCTAAGAATGTTGGAGACTAAACTTCTACCACGTTCACCGGCAATGTACCAAAATGTAGCCTTGACTGAAGCACAAAGTGATCAAGAATGTGATGTTTGAGAACACGGTGCTGGGCTAAGCAAAACAGTTAGATAAAAGAAATTAAAACAAGGCCGTAAAACTGGTTATTGTAAAAATAACAATGCAAAGCTGAATAAAATATATCTAGATCAAGGTGCACAGTGGCCTAGTGTATTAAATTAACGTGCATGGAGCTATAACTAAAATTGCTACACAACAAAGCAAAACCTATGTACAGGTCTTACCCTGAAAAAAAATTTAAGAGCATTTGGCCACATGCAACAGTAGCCATGTTCCTCAAGGAGAAATCACATACAGCTGCAAACATCTTGGACACATTTAACAGCAAGATGTCTGAAGACTGGGACCCAGAGGACTCAGAATTGGATTTGTTGTCACAGACAATGGCAGTAACATAGTCAAGGTCATGGCAGATGGTGGCTAGTTCTGGGTCCTGTGTTTGGCGCACTGCATCAACATGGTTGTGCAAGACTTTCTCAAAAAAGACATAGTCAGTAACATACTGACCACCTGCAGATGAATCTGCACTCATTTTAGCCATTCGTCTAAAGGCCAGAAGCAGTTGCAGATTATTCAGCGTGCCTACAGAACACCAGTTAAAGCACTGCATCAACATGGTTGTGCAAGACTTCCTAAAAAAAGACATAGCCAGCAACATGCCGACCACCCGCACATGAATCAGCTATTTTTTTAAAAGTCTGGAAGCAGTTGCAGATTATTCAGTGTGCTTACAGAGAAGCAGTTAAAGCCTTGATATAGGAGGTGCCAACAAGTTGGTATTTGACCTATTGCATGTTGCAACATCTGTTTGAGCAGTACAGACAAATTAATGACTATGACATTCAAGGAGGAGGTGATGCAATTGGGAAAGCTGTGACCATGGATGCAGACAAGTGGGTCCTAGTCAAATGCCTGACAGAGATGCTACTCCCTTTGAGGCATTCACATGGGAAGTTAGCGAGGAGGACAGTATGATGGGCCAAGCTATCCCATTGTTGCATCTGATACAGGACCAGCTAAGGAAAGTGTCTGAAAGGTTTGCACTTGCAGGTGTGAACGAAAACCCAGAACTACATGCCTTGGTTGAAAGCATAATCTTTTGCCTCTCTTGTAATGCAACACTGCAAAATGATATCATCTCATCCAAAGAGTACATCTGTGCCACCGTACTTGATTCATGCTATAAAAAACGATTCCTACTTTCATGACTTTTTCTGAAGTGGATGTTTCAAAATTCAAGAGATGGATTGTTGAGCAAGCCGGACACCAGGAAGAAGAATGGATTGAACTTAGAGTCCCACTCCACAGTCTGGGCAGCAGCCTTTAACTTCCAGAAGGGCAATCTTGTCTTATCACACCAGGCAACACGGGCACCAAGAACACTGGCAAAAACATCAACAGAAGAATTGTGACCCAACCTCTGCACTGACTTGGTTTCAAGTGGCAGGTCTTAGGTCCAGTGCAGAGGTGAAGGCAAAAGGTGGAGAAGGTGGCAGCACCAATGACCATTCAGAGGATGTTACAGAAGTATCTGGATGACCTAAAAGAGGTGTGTGTGGATCAAAACCCATTGGTGAATTGGTATGGGAAGATCTACCAATGACCAAAGCTCAGCAGGGTGGCAATAAAGTATCTGGCTTGTCCAGTAGCCAGGGTGTCTGCTGAGCATGTGTTCAGTGCAGCTGGCACAGTTGTCACAGTGAGAACGACCAGTCTCTCACCTCAAAACATGGAGAGATTGACCATGATCAAAATGAACCAACATTTCATACCACCTAATTATACCTGTCCAGAAACAGCACAGGAGGAGGAGGAGTTATCAGAATCAAGTTTGTTTGCCGACCAACCTCTGGGTGAACCACCTGAGTTTGAGGGTGAACTCCATATACCAGGCTGAGTATGCCAGTGTCACCATACATTTTTAAATGATTTTGCGTTGAACTTCTTTCTTTGCAAAAATAAATTTTTTGCTAGAGGAACATTATGTATGTGTTGGATTTATGCTGTCCCACCATTTTTAGTCATATGTATGGCTGGATTGGAGTTGAATCAGTGTGCAGGGAAGAAGCCTCCACACTCCCTTCAGGAAATTGAAGACAGTGGCTGCCTCCCTCACATGACATTGGCTTTCTTTTTTGCATTACCTAGCAGTGCTACCCCAGAAGATCATTGATTAAAAGACTGCCAGTGCCAATACTAAATTCCATTGTGGTGTTAGGGTCAAAGCTGAGATTTTCTATCTACCACTGTGCTTGGATTGGAAGAGGTAATTACTAACTATTGCATCAATGAGTAGTGATATGTTATTGAGTGATTGTGAGTGATAAGTGGTGATGTGTGAGATGGCAGACAGTGAGGGAAGGTGTTCAACAAATTTGTCAACTTGATTTTGATGGTTTGCGAAGTTTGGGGGCTGATGGTTGATTATTTTACCTCCAAGGTCCACTCATTTTTTCTGGTTCTTCAGGGACCAGACCAGTCACTTTAATTAACAAACAAAACTGTACATGATATACTCTTATTATGTTTCTCTATTTGTTCTTCAACAGCAGTGCACTAAAGGTCTATCTCCCTCAGTTGGGAGTGGGACAGAGTTGCTCAGAATTAGAAGGAGGAGGATGGAAGGACTCAGGGTTGGACTACCTCAAAAGGTAGAAGAAAATTATTGACTTCAAAGAGAAACCATGATGATGATGAAGTCTCTGAGGCCTAATACTCACTCAGGTCTGTGGACTGGAGAGGGGTGCTTTGATTTTGGAAATGCTGCTGAGTGTATGTTTGCTGCATTGCTGGCTGAAATGTGAAACTCTTCTTTATGCTCTTGCTCTACCTCCAAGTCTCCTTGGTACACTCCTGATTCTTCATGAAGGTTACCTTGCTCCTTTCTGTCCTTCTCTGTGACTCTACAATACAGTTTCTGTTTTTCAATATGTAGGCCTTCTCCTCTCCTGCACGAATGAAACTTGGTGAAAGCTCAACATTCCAGCTTACCTACCAGATACGTTCATCTAGGCACCTAAGAATGACAGACATTCTGAGAAGAATATAGATGCACCACCCACTTTGGTCATACAGTATCATTTTTCTTTTATCAATCATAATTTGTAGAATTGGGTGGATTAAGTTTACTGCTCCAGTGTTTGTATTTTTCAAACCTAGAAGACAGAACATTCAGAGATATAATATATTGGGTCTCTCTGGGACTGAAGGACTGTTTGCAATGCATTTAACTGAAATGTGTCACACTCATGCCTTCATTTCCTACCACAAGAGATTGATGATGGTGTGCTGCTCAGGGTGCAGATGAGTATTGTTTTTGTTTCTTTTGTGTAGTGTTTGTCTTTGTCACACCTTTACCCAAGTCTCCTTTCCCATTTATTCATCAAACCCCTAATCCTCTTCCCTGGGCTGTGTGATTTTTATTTAGGTGTGACTTAATTTTACTCCATAAACGGCTCACACACTTGCTGAGGGCAGATGTGGTAAAAGCAACACCAACTCACTGCATGATCTTCTATTCCCTGAGCAATACCCCACACCAGCCCATTTACCTACTGATGCATCATTCATCAACATCATCATTCAGGCATTGTGTTGTGTGTTGAATAAATGCATAACCATGTCCACACCACTTCTGACTACGAGCCTGCTTGTCTTGACCCGAGAATTTCCTTTCCTTAGTTTATTTTTCATTAAATGCTAGATCCCCACTACTCAGAAAAAGTTGATATTGCTAGTTTTTATTATGATATCAGGTCTTCTTTGTTCTGTGTCATACTATCATCGTGATAGTCCAGTGTCACTCTTTCTAAAGTTATAATATAATATAACCCACTAACTCTCTGTTTTCTTTTGATCTAGTTGAAGGCAAAGGATAACCCTTTGCAATTATACAGTTGGAGATCACATAGTTGGGAGTGGCACCTTTCTTGTGATGTTTTCCCTGTTAGTGAGATTGGCACCTTGGAAAAACCCTGCAGTAAGAAGACTGAGGTAGCAACCCTCGCTTCATCTATTCAGGCTATGGAAGGAAGTGAACTCATTCAGTAACTAAGTAACTTCTACTGAAGATGTTGTGTGCATATTTAGGTTTTTGTAGGCAAAATAGGCAATTGCAATCACCCCTAGTAGTCAATATAGTTACAGAGGGTAGGAGAGCAAGGGTATAGCTAACTACCATACACTTTTTAAGCATATTTTAAAAAAGTGCTACACTAAAAAACAGCAATGTAAACTAAAGTTTGCGGCATAAATAAAGTAAAATAAATTATTCTCCTTTTATTATTTACAATTATAAAACCCACCCTTTCTACCCCCAACAGTCCCACCACAATCCCCAAACAAACTGCCAGTCCAAAACCAAAGTCCAACAAAAGTCCAAAGTCCAACCAAAGTCTAAAGAAAAAGCCCAAAGTAAAAAAAAACAGTCCCATGTCCATTCTCCACCCTCTCCACCTACAACAAATGTCCCTCCCACCAAAACAAAAAAAATTGAAAAAGGGTTAAAAGAGGGCGTTCTCCATGCAGATCTGGAGATCATTGCCAGTTGTCATAATCTGTGTCACCCAGTGGTTCAGGTGCACAAAGTGTTGCAGGAGCGTGAGTGGGGGCAATTGTGGTGAGACACAAACAGGCTGCTGCCAGCTGTTGGTGGCACTGATGGTGTTGTTGCCACTGCAAGGCTAGTTGTACTGGCAGTTGGTTGGAGAAGCTTAGACCCGTGGACATGTTGCACTCCCTAAGCCTCGTCCTCCTCCTCCTCCTGCAGAGTCACAAGCGGCTGGTACTCTGTGAAGATTGCCTCCAGCCTCTGCCACCTCAGACAGGCTGCTATCTCCTGGTGTGTAGAAGTATGTCCACCAGTACTCATAGCAAGAAAGAAAAAGGAAAATGACAAATTGTAAACAGTGCTCTGTACAAACAATTGTTTAAAAAGTAGAGTGGTACAGTAGCAGTGCACTGCTGGACCCTTATGGCCATTGGAATTTGATATGGCTGACTACGAGTCACAGAACCATTTTTTTATCCACACATGCCTCACTGTAGTTGATGAATGTTGAAAGGTTATGATATATAAATCACTTGTATATAAATGTGCCACATGCCGAAAAGGGATTATTCAATTTATTTTTGGGTGGCTGGGACAGAACTTAGGAAAGAATAAAGGACTGAATTAGTAGGAGGTGACAGAGTGGGCACTGGAAGGGAAGGGAAGCACACCTTGTTTGAAGTTTTCAATGCCTTGACATCTTTGTAAATGCTGCATTAACTGAAGCAAATGCACACTGTACAGACAACACTATTGTACTGTCGAATTGAACCATGTTGCAGTTACGTCATAGTAGCATGGATGACTAAACACCATTGGCAATGAGGTAATGAATGATGATGGGTGGAGGACACAAATCTACCTTACTTAACAACTACAGTGAGGTAAGGGAGTAGACAGAAAATTAAAATACCCCCCACTTTGAACCAAAGCTTTGATAACCAAGCAAACCAGGCAAAATAGGTGAACAGACATGTCTCTCTCCAGAACAGCTCCCATATTTCTTGATCCAAACAAATACCAATTCACCTTCTCATTGTTCTATTCACTCTTCCATACCCACCATTCAAGCTTTACATTCTCTCTCATCCAGGCTTTCATCATTCCAATCCATCCATCCATATATCCACCTGTCCATCCATACACTCAACTATCCCTTTCAACCATCCTTTCACCCATACATCCATTTGCCCATGCATTTTTTGTTACAATCCACTCATCCTTTAATCTACCCTAGCATCCTTTTACCCATCCACCTTTCACCCACTGAGGCACCCTTTCACCCATATACCCTTTTTGTACATCCTTTTACCAACTCATGCATCTCCTATCACCCACCTACACATCCTTTTACCCACCTACACATCCCTTCACTCACATACCATTTCACCCATCCTTTCTTTTAACCATCTCTCCTTCATTCCCTTTTCCATCAACCCATCATTTGTAGCGTCCGTTCATTATGAACTTTTGTCTGCTGAGTCGCAGATAGAAGAGGCTATTAATACCTCAATCCCTACTGAATCTGTTAACACATGGGGTTAACAAGCAACGCCCTTGCAGTAAATTTACTAGTATTTTGCCAATAAGCAAGCAATATGACATACCAATGCCCGTCCCAACTGCCACTGGTTCTCCAGCTCCAACCACTTCCGTTTTCATGTGCATTGGCTCCTGGGCTAGTAGTTAGTGCGGCTGGAAAAATCGTTATACATTTCAGATGTCAAAAGAACCTTCCCTTTTTAAAGAACTAATTCAACAAAATACAACCACAATAAATCACTACAGTTCTATCATTCACTTTAGGAAATCCAGGTAGTTAAGTCAACTGCAAACGTTTCATAATGGAGGGGTAGAGTTAAATCACTGAAGAGCAATGAATGGTAGTGGTTGGCAAATGCAAGAGATCATCTTCATACCTCTTTCCAGCAATGCTGCACTGTCATTGGAAGTGCTGGTATGGTATACTACTGCATAAATTAATAATACATACACATACAACATGGGGGGTGGGGGGCACCATGACCATGGCCACTGGCTCGTTTCACTGTTTGGGCATGAGCAAAAAAAAGAAGACCTTCATAAGCATGTGTAGAAAAGCTGACTTAGGCATGTAATCTTCTCGGTAGAATACCTGTCCTAAAAATATCTGTCCTCTTACTTTTACAGTACCAGCCCACAAGCTATATAAGGGGAAAAGGGAAAGCTAAGCTTAGTAACAAAGCAGAAGAAAGCTACATACTACTAGTACAGACAGGAGGAAGTCAGGTACAGAAACATAAAAATAGAAAACTGCAGGGATAATGAGAATTAAAAAAATTCAGCTAGAACGAAAATAAGTACAAAATAAAGGTAGATAGGCACAGTAAAAAAATATATATATATATTCTAAATGAGGAGAGGTGAAAGGGAAATAATATAATATCACAAGCAGACTTACTGGGGCTAGCAGACACTCAAACTGCTGCACTGCTGTTGGAACTGACATGCTCATCTCCCAGACCCACCTCAGATCAATCCTGCTTCGTCCCCTTGGATGCTGAAGTAAGAAAATAAAGAAGTTTAAAAAATAGATTTGTGGTGCAGTTAATCTCCCCAAAAATATTTTGACAGGCAAAGGTAAACACAGTAACATTGTACTTTTCTAAATCAGATCACTTATAATAATAGTATCTACTCGAGTTGACCTATTCATTTCCTACACCTGAGCCCTACTCCAATATTCCTAAACCTAAACTACATTTGTAAGTATGTACCACTACTTATGCATTTATATTGCAACTAAAGATCTTTTCTTCTCAACAACCTTTGAGGGGCCAACTCAGACTCACAATTTTTTCAATGCATAGATGCATACTACACATCACAGGGAGATTGCAATTGGGACTGCATAAGCTACATAAAGAAAGGCACAGAGAAGAGAATGCTAACTCATTGATTTTACTTACTACTACTACCACTATCTTATTCTTGTGACAGGACAGAGGAATCTCAGTCCGCATTGCTTCTTAAATGATCAGCCCAAACACGCTGACAAGTATAATTAGCTCAAACTAGAACACATAATATCCGTTGTAACATAAACTCAGCTTACCTCTGAGTGTCAGCACTGCTATTAGAAAATAAATTAGCATTGTGGAACAAACACTACAAATGAATAACTATTTATTCACTGAGCATCGACACCTCAACGCCCACCATGTCAGGCAGGTCATGCTCACGGTCCAGCTTGTCCGCCCAATGGTGTGTCAACTGCTGCTGGGTGAGCTTGAACCCAATATGCCAATGCACACACTGACAGATCCTCCCCCACAGCAGTCAATGCTCCCGAAGGGTGTAACCACTCCCAGGCCTGCCGCCTGCTGCCAGCATGGAAGGGAGGTGACACTGCACAAAAACAAAAGTGTTGCCACCTCTGCCTCTGGAAGAATGGGTCGGTCTGCACCTCTTGGTGGCGCCGATGTCCTCAAAGTGTGCGACTAACAGCCGCACCAGTGCCTCCACTCCCTTTGCCATTCTGCTCTGACATGGCACTGGATGGAAAACAAGGGGGCTAAATAGAAGGAAAGAAGGAAGTAGGGAAGAAAGAAAAAATAAAGAAGTAAAGGGAAAAGCAAATAAAAGTAAAGTATCAAAAGTCACGAAAAAACACATAAGAAATGACAAAAAAGTGAAATACACAGAACACAACAGAATGACACACTGGTGCAATAAAGAAAAATGATGGATGGATGATTTAGATAAGGGTGGGATTGAAAAGATTAAGCTGCAAATTTAAGAAGGCCTAGAGCCTCCTTTTTTATGACGCTAATGAGGCTCAACAAAGACCAAATTTGCTGTGCTATATTTACAAAGTGGCACAATGCATGCATTGCGTCACCTTGTAAACCCTTGCACCACATTATGCCTGCACTAGGCATAATGTATGCGAAGGGGGCGTTCCCCCATTAGGGCGACCACAAAAATGGTGCAGTGGAATCTATGAGATTCCAATGCACCAATTTGTGCTGCATTTTTTAATGCCTGCATTATGCAGGCATTAAAAGGAGGTACACCTTCATTTATAATGGGCCTCCATGTACTTTGCAGGATAAGCAGCAACATTTTTAACGCTAATCTTGCAAAGTGCAACAATAGCGTCAAAATCTTGACGCTATTGTCCCTAACCTGCGACTTGGTGCATTAGGTATATATGGTGGCAATAGGGGGCGCTAAGGGGCGCAAGAAAAGTGGTGCTGCATATAGTGTAGTACCACTTTTCTTAAATTTCCGCCTAATAGTGGCTTAAGTTAGGCCCGGCACCATGCACAATAAGAAAAGAGAAAACAAAATAGCCACGCATATGCGAACCACATGATGCCGTGTGCGTGATGTTTTTAGCACAAGAATGCACATTGCCCTCTTGAATGTGATAAACGTCGCGTCAATCAATTTCTCCCGCTGGTGGAATTCCACAGAGCTTGTGGAGTTTTTCAACTGCTTAGCGGAATTCTGCCTACGCTATAGGACTGCTTATAAATGTATTGAGGAAATGATTGATGAATACCTCTGTATAACTGTCCTTACAACTGTCTTTAAAACACGCCCAATGTAGTATAAACTTTATTTCACTAAAAAAACATAACTTTTCAGTAAAATACAACATTAAAAACAAATAGCACATAATCACATGATACATAATAAGATTCAATGTATTGTATTGTCTGTTTTCAATCAATTGCAAATACACTGTTTCAAGTTTGACCTGGTCAATAAACCTCATTATTAGTTCAGTAGGCTTGCTATGGAACATATACTGTCAAATGATTCATGGCATATCATTTGGTTCACGAATATTATACAGCTATAGAGACCAGGGAGTATTATATATTAATACACTATAAAACCATTTTCAATTCAGTTTGCCAGACTAAATTTAATACAGATAAGAAGTACACATGAATATAAAACAGTAAACTTCAAATCTCAGGTTTTGGGTTAGAATTCCTTCAAGATCACTTGTGCGGCATCCTACTGTGCACATGCATAAATATCCCACCTCCAATTGTGAAGTGCATATGGTCATTCTAAAACACACCTAATCATTGTGGGGTAAAAACTTATCAAACCACACTAAAGACTAAGATCATTATCTTTTGCAGACATACAAACGCCATTGGCATATTTAAGCTTAATGTAATGTTTAATTGTCCATATATGATGCACCACATTAAACTAGTCACCTACAGTCATTTAACAAAAGAGGAGTTTAAGTAAATGAGATGCTAGCAAGACATAAACTTTATAAGGAGTCAGTTCAATAATGGCAGAGTGCAACCAAACCTGAAAATATTAAAAATGACAACTTTTCTGAAGTTCATTAGACTATTGAATAGACTTTAACATTTTTGGTCCCTTTCCCCCATACACAAGCCCAAGTGCAAATAAATGTCTACTCAGTCTATATAGTATGAGGTACAAAGACCATTTGCATTTCTTAATGGCCCTAATCGGAATTTCGGCCCTTTCAGAAATGCAAATCAGCCTTTTCTTATGTACAAAGGCCTTTCTCCGCTAGCTCTGCCTACGCTATAGGACTGCTTATAAATGTATTGAGGAAATGATTGATGAATACCTCTGTATAACTGTCCTTACAACTGCCTTTAAAACAAGTTCAATGTAGTATAAACTTTATTTCAGTTAAAAAAAAACTTAACATTTCAGTTCAATACAACATTGAAAACAGATAGCACATAATCACATGATACATAATAAAGTTCAAGGAATTGTCTGTTTTCAATCAATTGCAAATACACTGTTTTAAGTTTGACCTGGTCAATAAACCTCATTATTTGTCTAGTATGCCTGCTATGGAACATAAACTGTCAAATGATTCATGGCATATAATTTGGTTCACAAATATTGTACAGCTATAGAAACCAGGGAGCATTATATATTAATATATTATAACACCATTTTCAATTCAGTTTGCCAGACTGAATTTAATACAGATAAGAAGTACACATGAAAATAAAACAGTAAACTTCAATTCTCAGGTTTTGGGTTAGAATTCCTTTAAGATCACGTGTGCGGCATCCTACTGTGCACATGCATAAATATCCCACCTCCAATTGTAAAGTGCATATGATCATTCTAAAACACACCTAGTCATCTTTGGTGAAAAATTATAAAACTACACTAAAGACTAAGATCATTATCTTTTTTTCAGACATACAAACGCCATTGACATATTTAAGCTTATTGTAATATTTAATTGTCCATATATGATGCACCACATTACACTAGTCACCTACAGTCATTTTACAAAAGAGGGGCTTAAGAAAATGAGATGCTAGCAAGACATAAACTTTATAAGGGGTCAGTTCAATAATGGGCCAGTGTAACCGAACATTAAACTATTAAAAAATTGCAACTTTTCTGCAGTTCTTTAGATTATTGAATAGACATTAACATTGTTGGTACAAGTGCAAATACATTTCTACTCAGGCTATATAGTATGAGGTACAAAGGCCTTTTCCATTTATTAATGGGCCTAATCGGAATTTAAGCCCTTTCGGAAATGCAAGTCAGCCTTTTCCTATGTACTAAGGCCTATAAGGAATTGCAAAATGTGATTTCTATCCTGCCGGTTTGTAATTTCTTGGCACATGTACAAAGCATTTCTTAAATGCAAAACGAGCATTTCGAAAATGCAATTACCATCGACTTCAAGTCGATGGTAGTCATGTGCACTTTAAAAAAGCATCCAAAAATGTGTTTTTTAAAGTGCAATAAAGAGCACACATGTCCCTTTTGTGCGCTTTACATGTGCACCTCTTTTTTTGGGGTGCAGCAAGGGGGGCTTTAGGCTGAAGATCACTGTTGCTTTGGCATTTCCTAATTTTTAATTTCCTATTAGAAAATTGCTAATTAGGAAATGCTAAACCATTCGTAATTATGGAGGCCCATAGGAACGAATAGTTTGGTATTACATTAATAGCTTTTTCCTAATAGTGATTCCTACACTGTAGCAATCGCTATTAGGGAATCTCTATTTTTGTACATACCATTTTGCATTTCCTAAATAGCGATTTCTAAGGAGCCGCTTTTTAAGAAATGCAGAGTAAGTATTTCTCACATCTTCCCCCATATGTGGGGAAGAATCAGTTTTGAGGTCCTTTGTGCTTCCTAAATGCCAAGGTTGTGGCATATGGAATGAATCTGTTTCTTTCTGGAGTTGGTATATGTGGGACAAAAGAAATTAAGATGTGTGCCAAATTTTCTTTAGCTGTCAAAATGTACAGGGTACAATTGTAATTGCCAAGTCACCATGATCATTTTTCCATCTTAATGCGTATTACCTAATTTGGAGAATGTCACCGAAATTTCAAGAGTGTTTTAGCCTGTTGGCGATGCACATCATCCAAAATGATTTTGAAAAGTGAAATAGGTTTATTAAGCAAACTAGAACCTTGTACAACCTCGAATTTTGATGTTAGTCAACACACGTCTATACCCAGTAAATCAGTTTTAGGTGCTTTTTAGAAAGTGGGGTCAAAGACTGGGGATAATTCCAAAAGGATCTCAATCCTAATTTAACAAACCTGGATTCTATGTGTCGAAACCAAAGAAATCAAAGGTACCTATTGAGCTCCAATAGTTCTCTCAATCCTTCCTTGTACGAAACAAGTTCCTGTGTTGATCAAATTCTCACGTAAAAAGGAAGAGGTCTCTGGGCTGCTAAATGCTCATTTCTCTTAAGCTCTACATCTTGGTAAAATGGAATAAGAGGGGTGTGACTGGGATGATGTAATAAAGATCCTATAAATGTTTTCTCACTCAAAGTAAGCTTATGGACATTGTCAACTCTCTTTATTTTGGCTTCATATAATGCTGGTGCTTGGGCATTGAACTTATAAACTCTACAGCTGAAGAGATAGATCTAGATGTTATTGCTGTCTGCTTTTCAAGTATTGCCATAGTGCTGTGAGTGAGAAGAGCTTTACTTGTATGTATGTGGCAGGCTAAGAGAGCTTGGAGTTAAACATTATACCCAAATAATCAGATTTGGATACTTGCTCCAAAGTTTGCTGTCACAAACCTATATTCCCTCTAATGGTTTTGTGGCATCTAATTACCATATATCTATGGCCTCATTACGAGTGTGGCAGTCATAAGACCATTGTATTAGTGGTGGTGGTCCAACCTCTGGATTCTTGGTGGCCCGACCGCCAGATTACAATCCTGGTGGTCGGACCACCAGGAGACCGCCGCCACCACTAGTATCATGGATCCTGATGAGTTGGCGGCAGTGCAAGTTGTGGCCAAGCACGAAGGTGCTGATGTCTGCAAGGCAATGCTGATCACAACTTGCCTTTCTGCCAGCCTTTTCATGGTGGGGTCACTACCATGAAAAGACTGCCAGAAAGACAGGAATAGGGCACTGGGGGCCCCTGCAATGCCCATAACCATGTCAGGGGCAGTGCAGGGACCTCCTTTCAGCACACTTGGAATGCACACTGTAAAGTGTCTAGCAGGTTTATTAGTCTGTAGGTGGCTGGATCATGATTATTCCCTTATTTTAAAATGGGTACTTTTTCTGCTCCTTTCCACATGTTGGGAACTGGGGTCCCTGAGGCAACTGAATTACATACTAAGTTGACATCCTCAGTAAATCCCTGGAATTTTGTCTGTGCCCAGAGACCTTCCTAATTATAGGGATTCAGGGCATGATTTAGATGTTGGCGGAGGGAATATTCTGTCACAAAAGTGACAGATATCCTGTCCCCTTTATTACGATCCAACTAGAATATAATGGGATCATAATACGGCAGACAGGATATCTGTTATGTTTGCGATGGAGTATTCTCCTCCGCCAACATCTAAATCAGGCTCTCAATAGCCAACTTAGGGCCTGATTTAGAGATTGGTGGTTGAGTTACTCCATCACAAAGGTGAAGGATATCCCACCCGCCGAAATGTAAATCCCACTATATCCTATGGGATTTATATTTCGGCGGACAGGATATCCATCACCGTTGTGACTAAGTAATTCCTCCACCAAACTCTAAATCAGGCCCTTAGTCTCGTCCAAGGTAAAATAAGGTTGATTTATCTTATTACTATTTGAATGGCAAATGGATTGACTTTGGGGAACCAAAGGAAATGAATGTTCATCCTCATCACCCTGTGAAAAGAGGTTGGAAAAGTGTTCAACCCATGTACTAAGAATTAAAAAGTAGTTCATTTAAATTTGTGAGTCCTTGCTCCCATGGCCTATAATTTTCCCAAAGGTTATGGTTTGGTTTGCATGCGTTAATCAACTCAGTCTAGTTGGCGTCATCCCAATTTCTTTGTGCTAGTGCTATTGTTTACTGATATTTACCCTTGCCACTCTAACGGCTGAAATGAATTTGAATTTTATGGCCCTGATTAGTGCCTTTTAACCTAGTCAGCAATCTTTAATATACCAAGAATTGGATGAAGATTCCTTATTTATACCTTGTTTTAGGCTTTTACGTGACAGGTTGGTTAAGTATTGTCTTAAATTCTTAACTAAAGAATGGTGATTGTCTACTATATGGATGTCTGATGGCACAAAATCAACAAATGGGGACAAGATGTTGGAAAAAACATTATAAATCTTGGACATAGTGTCTATGGTAGCTAGTATTAATGGCCACTTGATGGATTTGTGATTATTCCCAACAAATGGTATTGTAGATTGCGGGCTAGAAGATTAATTTGGCAACTCAACAAGGAGCCCTGTCATCACTAAATGCAAAGGGAAATAATCACTATCAACCCTTGGATCTCTCACAAAGTCCAGCGTTCTGTCATCAATATATATATATATATATACATATATATATATATTATCTAATCCATTATCGGCATAGAGCTGCCTCTTTTAAATGTAAATGAGCTAGGCTTCTCAGATTTGGACCTGTCATTGCAGGCCCGCAGCCCATATTCTAAAGTTAAATGGACCACTTGCTTAGCAGCCAAAGTACAAGGACTGTAGAGCAGCTATCAAAGCAAGGTATACCCCATGCCATGTCCTCCTCCTTTGTTCTGAAGTCCAAGCCAACTATAGGCTCCAACATTCTACTGAAATCCTCCATTGAATAATCATACCCTTTGAGTTTAGAGTAATACGAAGGCTATCTAATAGCTCTATAGTTGGGGATTCAGTATTATTCTTCCTCAATCTAACATAATTGTTGAGGAGAGATAACTGAAGCCCATTTTTGGTATGGATTCTTAACCCTAAGATATCAGGTGAGTCAATTTTCAAGATGTCAATGGAGACATTAACTGAAATTTTCACCATAGAACAAGTCCCTTTGATGGTCTATCACTAGATGAGCGAATGGCGTTAACATAAAATGTTTTATACCCTGAGTTATGGAGAGGTTCTAATAGCCAGGTTTTCTTGAAAAAGCAGATATGAAACGTCTCAAGATAATCTTGCCAGTCTGGATTGATCAGTTTATATCTTAAATCTGGAATGTTCTAGAACAATAAAAGTAGAGAATCACAACATTGATGGTCACTTTACGTACAAGGGAGATCTGTTTTTGCCATCATAATGGAGCCTGGTTGGTTGTCCTCATATCCATGCAGTACCAAGCATAGGTCAACTACAGGTCCACTATGTCATTAGGGATTGTGGTTGTTAACAATAGATTTACAGGATCCTTAGCTAAAGAGTCAACATGTTGGGAAGGCGGCTTTACACAAACAATCCAGTCAATTGCCTCAACATTAACCGGGGCACAGCCTTTATTGGATGTACTAAATGGAGTTGCCAGTTTCTCCGATTGCCTTGAATCCTGCTGAGGACGTGGAATAGTTGGATTCAGTTTGATTCATATCAGTGAAGTTAAAACTAAAGAAGGAAGGGGCAGTGCATTCATGTCATGCACTACTGAAACTCTACCTCCTGCTGTGCTCCACTCTGTTCGTCTTCACCAGTTTCCACATACTGCATGTTGGAGATGGTGCTCAGTGTGGCTCAGCACTGAATAGCATAGCACATCTGGCTATGGCATTCAACTGAAGTTACTAAAGGCGTTAGTCGGATATTTTCATAGGCCGGCAGGCAGTTTCACCCATGGATGAGGGAAGGTGAGTGTTCAGCCTGTTAGCCAGCGGCCTAGGATATCAGCACAGCACCTTTCAATCTGTGGTTAGCATTTGAGCCTTGGGGGAGCGCTTTTCATGATTGGCTGATGGGGATTCAGAAATGTAGTGAATGCTAGCTGGGAAACAACATGAGGCAACAACGAGAAAGCAAGGCCTAGGAGTCTTTTGATTTTTTTCACTGATTGAGGCACTCAAGACTTTGGTGCTTGGCTGTCTATTATTTTGGGTGAGGTATGTTGATTGCAGGCTGCAGTTTGCACTAAACCTCCCAGTATCTCTCCACATTATTACTGCTACATTGGGTTTTTATATGGCTCTAGTGGCACCTCACATTTTATGGGTCTATGAAACACTGGTTACCAATGTTAGGTAGAGTCATGAAGCCCAATTCATAAAAAAAAGCTCTCCTAGGAAGGTCAAACCCATGGCTGAGTCCGTACATAAGAAGCTCTCAGCAATTTCAAGGAGAATTAACCATGAGAAAGGCCCTGTGAAGAACAGGTCTGGGGTCTACTCTTGGGGTGTCACAAACCCAAGCTAAAACTAAGCATCGAGAGCCCGAGGAAGATACTGCTGTAACTTTAGGCAAAATTATCCAATGGCTAAGCCTCCACAAAAGTGGCAACGAATGACAATCACCCCTAAAGTGGAAGATGGGGGCACAGAGGGGCCTGTTAATATCAAGGATACCTAGCAAACATCCCACAGCAACCATATGCTAATGCCAGGGCAGGTAGACAGGGGTGAAGTTATTACTATCAATAAGGAGGTGTTAAACCTGACAGCCGTAGGGTGGTCCTCCCCCTAACTTTTTGTCTGCTTTGCCTCTTCTTTGCTGGCCTTTTTTTGTTTTGTCTTAGGACTCTGGACACTTTACCACTGCTAACCAGTGCTAACGTGCATGTACTCACTCCCCTAAAAAATTGTAACATTGGTTTATCTACAATTAGCATATTTACTTATAAGTCTCTAGTAAATTGCACTAGGGGCCAGATGTACAACCCCCTTTTGCATTTCTTAACTTTCTGAATCAGTATTTCTGGCTGTTAAGAAGTGCAAAACGGCCTTTTCTTATGTACAAAGGCCTTTAAGAAATCGGAAATTGTGATTGCTACCCTGTGGAAATCACAATTTTTGATTCCCAGAATAGGAAATTATAAATAGGGATTTCCTATTTACGATTCCTATTCTGATGTACAAAGCATTTCCTAAATGTGACTTAGGCATTTAGGAGATTCAATTACCACTGACTTGAAGTTGGTGATAACCAGGTGCCATTTAAAATAATGCACACCACTGTGTTTTTTTAAATTGCAATGGAGCACACACATGCCCCTTAAGCACATGTGTGCTCTACAGGTACACCTCTATTTTTGGGGTGCACCAAAGGGGGTCTTTTGGCTTTTGCCATCCCTGGGTTTGCATTTCCTAAATAGTGATTACTTAATAAGAAATTGCTATTCAAGAAATGCAAAACCGACCCATTGACTAAAATGCAATGGGATTTCCTAATAACGATTTCCTAATAGCGATTGCTACTTTGTAGGACCCGCAATTAGGAAATCTGTATCTCTGTACATAGCATTTTGCATTTCTTAGATAGTGATTTCTAAGAAGTCGCTATTTAAGAAAACAAGATTGCATTTTTGTACATCTCGTCCTATATATGCTCAGGGCCTGTAAATTAAATGTTACTAGTGGACCTGCAGCACTGATTGTGCCACCAACTTAAATAACCCTTTAAACATGTCTCTGGCCTGCCATTGCAGAGCCTGTATGTGCAGTTTACACTTGGCATTTAAACCCCCTTGTCACACCTTAAGCTCCCCTTTTGTTACATAGAGGTAATTTCTAAGGTAGGCCCTAAGTAGCCCAAAGGGCAGGATGCTATGTAATTAAAAGACAGGACACATACCTTTAAGTTTTACATGTCCTGGTAGTGAAACACTCTGGATTGTTTTTCCCCTACTTTGAGGCCTACTCGTCGCACAGGTTAACATTAGGGATTCTTTATTACATTTAATAAAGTGTAATTCCTGATTGAGAAGGATTATACCTGCCATGTTTAGTACCTATGGAACTGTACTGATAAATCCTCTGTAATGGCAAAGTCAGATTTACTATTATAATTATCCTACTTTTAGAAAGTTGGCATTTGCCTCCTCTTAGCCCTGTGGGCCTGCAGCCTGTCTCCAATACACTTCTGGGCTGGGGTGACAGATGGTTTCCCGTATTCCCTCTAGACAACCTTATACAAAGGAAGGGTAGATGTGACTGAGTGGCCACCTGCATGTTGATGGGCCATCATGGGCAGGATGAGAGGGAGGAGCTGACACACCCAAATAGGCAGTGTCCTGCTCTCATGCAAAGGACTGCTAAACCTCCTGTAGTGAGTCTGGAGCCACAGCAGGAAGGGAGGACTTATGTGCACTTCAAAGACCCCTCTTTGAAGTCACCCCTACTTCAAAGGGACACCTGGGTGTAAGAACTGGACATCTGACCCTATCAAATCAATACACTTCTGGAACTGCTGATACTCTGTCTGGAAGAATGGCTGCTGTGCTGCTGAAGGATTGCTACATTGCTGGACTGCTGCTCTGGAAAAACTGCTTTTCTGCTGTGCTGACCTCTCTGCTTGGGTGAGAAGGACTGGACCTATACCACTTTAATCCAGAGTGACTCCAAGCACCTGTCTGCTTGCCTCCTGTTCTGAAGTGTCAGGGATATCAAAGACTTCCAGAAACTCTACAACAGCACCTGAACTCTGCCAACTGTGAGGCCTCCCTGCCAAGAAATGCCAATCCATTCCTGGGTCCTTGGAATTGGGTTTCCCTGTGCTAAGCCAGCAAAATTCATGCAACGCTGCTGTTGCGCCAGTTGGAACCGATGCATCACCTTCAACTCTACCACATTGCTGCTCGAGGACTTCACATCGCCCATTACATGGCTCGATGACGACACATCACCTTCAGTGTCAAAGAACTCAATGACGATGCAACCCCGACTAAATGGATTGGAACCAACACATCACCTTTCTATTGGCTCCTCTGCTTTTCGCATCAGGTCTTCAACGTCAGTGCATCATCCATACAAAGGCACATTTTCAGCGAGGCAAGGTTGATCCCTGTATCTGACCTGTGCTCCATCATGGTCAGTTTGTCTTTTCAGAAATGACCCAATCTAGAATGACCAGATAGTCACAGGTAGCGTTTTAAGCTTCTAAACACTACAGCCCTCATTTTAACATTGGCGGTAAAAGCCACCTACAGCTGTGGCCGGCAAAAGACCATCACCATGGCTACCATCCATTCACCAAATATGACCACAGCTAGATTTTTGCCACAAGAAGGGTGGAAATCCAGCTGTGGCCATACTGGCAGATGGTGGTAAGATGACACTGCTACCACCAGCAGCGCCACACCAGTAGACCACCGGCAGCCATATCATGACACATGATACGGCCTGGCGGTGTTCTGCTGGTGGGTGCTGCTGGCTGTAGCAGCGTCCCGTCCAGTTCCCTACCAAAAGACCACCTGGATGCAGGTAAGCTGGGCTTCTGACAGGGGAGGGGGCTGTTGTGTGTGTCGGAGGGGTTGTGTGCATGTATGTGTGAGTGTGTGCATGAATGCAACTGTGTGTGTAGTTTTGTGTGCGTGGGTGTATGCATGTGTGAGAATGCATGTTCAAATGGAAATGTGAATGCGTGTCTTCATGTCAGTGTGAATGGGTGTACGGATGTGGGCAAGAATGAATGGAAGCATGCGTGAATGAATATGTGTATGCCAGTGTGAGTGAGTGAGTGTGTGTATGCGTGGTGTGTGTCTGTGAGTGTGCGTGTATGGGGTGGGGGATCGAAAGGGGGAGCATGAATGGAGAGGGGGGTGCCTGGGGAGTGTTTTGGGTGTGGGTTAGCCGCCTACCAGTGACAGGGAAGGAATTCCTTGTCACTGGTAGGGCCTACCGCTATGGTTTTCGTGCAAAATCATGGTGGTAGGCAGGCTCAAAATGCCGCTGGCGGTACAATAGCGTCCGCTGGGCTAGAGATTGTTATCTCCGGTCCGGCAGCTGCCACCGCCATGGCAGTAGGAACGGTAAATTGGCAGTTTGGCTGCAGCCAACCCGCCAATGTCATAATGTGGCGGTATGTACTGCCAGCCTGTTGGCAGTACTACCACCATATTATCACATACCGCCGGGTTCTTAGTGACCCCCTATATTTGCAGATAATCTTTAAAAATTCACATCGTAACTTTTACTGATTGGATTTTTTGTCATGTTGGTCTTGTTTTACTTATACAGATAGAGGCCGTCATTACAACCCTGGCGGTCGGTGTTAAAGCAGCGGTAATACCGCCAACAGGCCGGCGGAAAAAAAAAACTGGAATCACGACCATAGCGGAAACTGCCAACATAGACAGCCACTTTAACACTCCGACCCCACGGCGGTAGAAACAAACACCGCGGCGGTAACCGCCAACAGACAGGCGGAACACAAGGTTCCGCCCACTGTATTACAACACGCCTATCCGCCACCTTTTCCGGGGCGGTACCAATGCCATCAAAAGCACAGCGGAAAAAGGACGTAGAACGGAAACCACTCACCTTTCGACACTTTACGAACAACCAGGACGCCCTGGAGTCCGAACTACAGGTCCTGCCCATGCTGGTCTACCCCGTCTTGTATCAGGAGCAGCAAAGACGCTGGTGACGACCAAGGTGAGTACTGCACCTAGCACACAGGGGAGGGAAAAGAGAGTGACACACTCATGCAACACGCAACACCCCCACCTTCACCCACAAACCCATACACACAAATACATGCAGCAACATTACATATACACCCCGTCACCCCCTGGAAGAACACAAGGACAAAAGGAAATGATTGTAATCAATAAAATTCAGATAGGCCAAATTAAATAAATCAGTATATACAAATATGTACACCAACTTCACAAGTCCGGAAATTAATTAAATCATTGTCCGTGGATCAGTGTCCAAAAATGCATGGGCGAAGCCCACATAAGATGCCTGACTCAAAACGGAGAGAACACTGCAGGGGCATCAGATGGAAAATAAACAGGCACCTCCGGGGCAGAGAAGGGGGGCACCTCAGCCGGAAGAATGGACGACACCACTGCTCCACGAGGGGGCTCAATGGTCCTGGGGAGTGCAAAGCCACAGTCTCTCAAGTCTTTCCAGTGGGTGGTTTGACCACTGCTTTATCCTAGGGAGTACAAAGCCACAGTCTCTCAAGTCTCTCCAGTGGGTGGTTTGCCCACTGCTTCATCCTTGGGAGTGCAAAGCCACAGTCTCTCAAGTCTCTCCAGTGGGTGGTTTGCCTCCTGCTTCATCCTGGGGAGTGCAAAGCCACAGTCTCTCAAGTCTCTCCAGTGGGTGGTTTGCCCAGTGCTTTATCCTGGGGAGTGCAAAGCCACAGTCTCTCAAGTCTATCCAGTGGGTGGTTTACGCAGTGCTTTATCCTGGGGAGTGCAAAGCCACAGTCTCTCAAGTGGATAACAGTCTCCACTGGTTCTGGAGAGGGCTTTGTCCCCTGAGTGCTTCATCCTGCCAAGGACTGAGGTAGTGGATGTGAATCTCCACTGGTTCTGGAGGGGGCTTTGTGCCCAGAGTGCTTCATCCTGCCAAGGACTGAGGTAGTGGATGTGAATCTCCACTGGTTCTGGAGGGGGCGGAGGGATGTGTGGTGCTTCTGTTTGCCATGTCCACTCTTGTGTGTTGATGAGTGTGGATGCTGGTGCGATGGTGTGCTTAGGATAGGATGAGGTACAGGGGATTGGGTCTGGGTGGAGGAAGTTGGAGGGGGGAGGCTGGACACAAGGACAATGGCTGTTATCAGTGCTGAGGCACAAACCTGAAATGCTCTCTGTTGGGCCGCCTGGCCAGAATGAATGCCCTCCAGGTATGCGTTTGTTTGCTGCAAATGCCTCTCAGCACCCTGGATGGCATTCAAAATGGTAGATTGCCCAACAGTGAGGGATCTCAGGAGGTCAATAGCCTCCTCACTGAGGGTAGCAGGGCTGACTGGGGCAGGGGCTGAGGTGCCTGGGGCGAAGGAGATGCCCACCCTCCTGGGTGAGCGGGCACGGGACTCACACTGAGGGGCTGCTGGGAGGGCGGTGCTGGTAGGGGGAGTGGTGGCTGTACCTGTTGATGCGGTGGGCACAGAGGTGCCCGCCACCGCAAGGGAGCTCCCATCAGAGGAGGAGTCGCTGTTGCTGGTGTCTGCTCCTGTCCCCGTCGTGGAGCTCCCCTCACCCTCCGTCCCACTGGTGCCTTCTGACTCTGTTACTGCACCCTCCAGGGCCATGTGGGATGCAGTTCCCTCCTGCTCCGGTGCCACTGATCCTCTGCCAGATGATGCTAATGCACAGAAGGACAGGGTGTCAAAACAAAAGGGGGGGGGAGACAGAGGAGACACATGGTCAATGCATGCAACACCACTACCGTTGGCGGACACAACACACAGGGAGCAGCCCTATGCACTAAACCATGCACTGACAGGGTAGGGGAAAAGCACATGTCCATAGGGGACTCTGTCGAGAATCATATTATGCACAGCTGGAAGCCATAGGAGCCTGGCTAGGTGTAGAGGGCAAATACCACCTTTGGGGTTGGACAGGGAATGATGCTGCAAATCAATGGATCTACCTTTGAACGTCTGCCCTGGCCTAGGGGAACCCACATCCCACCTCCCCCACCCAGACACCTTGTAATGCGTGCACTCAGCTGAATGAGAGTGTACTCACCCCCTTGTGGCTGCTGTGATGCCCTCAAGTGCCCATCCAACTCCAGATATGCCACCGCCAGTATCCGGTACATAAGGAGGCTCATGGTGCGACGGGCACCCCTTCTGCATTCGGAGGCCATCCCCAGCTGGGCCTCCACCGTCTTCTTGCTCCAGCAGCACAGGTCCTCCCATCTTTTCCGGCAGTGAGTGCTCCGTCTATGGTACACCCCCAGGGTCCGCACTGCCTTGGCAATGGCACGCCAAATTCCCTTCTCACACATTACCCACAAACCTCCCACCATAGCCCAGACATACATACACACACCATCCTCACATGCTGACCTGTCCCCCCGTCTCTTCCATCCACGACACTCCATACAGTCATGTGCCATGCACACAGTTGACTCACCTGTTTGTCTGGAGGACTGTACAGTTGCGTGTACTGGGGGAGGACCCCATCCACCAGTTTCTCCAACTCCTCTGCAGTTTTAGGCAGGGGCCCTTTCCCCAGACACTGTAGCCACTGTTGCTTCCAGACACAGGTCACAGCAGCCCTTGCAGTGTAGGTCCTCTCCTGTTGAAGTTCAGGTATCAAGTGAGGGAACTGATAGAAAATGGCAGTCACGTCTGTGGCGGTGCGTACCGTCACCGCCGGCGTATATCGTCATTGGCTCCTGGAACCCATAGGGCCCAATGATAACCAATGCTGAATTGCGCAGCGGTTTTCGACCGCCTACCGCGACGGTGTACAACGCCAGTGCAGTTACCTCATTCCCCTTGTCCCACCTTACAGATCAGGCAGCCGACATTTCAGGGGGCCACATGGCAGGCCAAATAACTGCGTCACACCTATTTAGGCCATGAATACGGATAGACAAAGGCACATAGAGAAATGTTAACGTTTGTGCTAAACAGACTTGTGAAACCTATGTGTTGTATGACCCTCTTCTCACCATTCTCCCTCATAGGGCACGTCCGCTGGGGCAGGTGATGAGATGGCGGCATCCTCTGGTGTACAGACCCCTGGTGGACCTGTCAACAATGGAAGACAGACACATAATTATCACTTACAGACTTGATTGTGCAACAATCCAGGAACTGTGTGCCCAGTTGGAGCCTGACCTGATGTCAGCTATCTGCCATCCCACAGGAATACCCCCTCTGGTGCAGGTCCTGTCAGTACTCTATTTCCTGGACAGTGGGTGTTTTCAAACAACAGTAGGCATGGCATCAGGGATGCCCCGGCCAATGTTCTCCAAAGTGTTGTCCAGAATGTTATCTGCCCTGCTGAAACACATGCGCAGCTACATCGTTTTCCCTCAGGTGGAGGATTTGCCCACAGTGAGAGGTGACGTTTAAGCCCTGGGACATATTCCCAACATCATTTGCCATTGATGGTACACATGTGGCATTTGTCCCCCCACCGCAGGAATGAACAGGTGTACAGAATCCGGAAAACCTACCATTCTATGAATGTGGAGATGGTGTATTTGGCAGACCAGTAAATCTCCCATGTGAATGCCAAGTATCCTGGCTCAGTGCATGACGCTTACATTTTGAAGAATAGCAGCATCCCTTATGTGATGGGGCAACTCCAGAGGAACCATGTGTTGCTAATAGGTGAGCCTAAAGTCCCCACACAGTTTCATTTGCTGTCTGGGTATGGGAGATTCCCTAATGTTTGGAGGATGTCTAACTGTTGTCTCTTGATATTTGCAGGTGACTCTGGTTACCCCAACCTGTCATGGCTACTGACCCCAGTGAGGAATCCCAGGACAAGGGCAGAGGAACGCTACAATGAGGCAGATGGGCGAACCAGGAGGATAATAGGGCGCACCTTAGGCCTCCTGAAGGTCAGATTCCGGTGCTTCCATCTGACAGGTGGATCCCTATACTACTCACCGAAAAAGGTGTGACAGATCATCGTGGACTGCTGTATGTTGCACAACCTGACTTTGCGACGCCAGGTGCCTTTTCTGCAGGAGGATGGGCCTGATGCTGGTCTTGTGGCAGTTGTGGAGCCTGTGGACAGTGAAGAAGAGGCGGCAGAAGAAGAAGATATAGACAACCTAAACAACATCATCATGCAATACTTCCAGTGAGACACAGGTAGGAGGGTCGAACTGCTTCCCACATCTCATACTATTGTAGGACCTAGCATAAGTCTGCCTTTTTACCTCTGTTTATGGACCCTGACTTGTCACTTTGGCTTTCCATTTCACAGATCTGGGTCCCAATTTGTGCCCTCTGCTATGTTTACTCCTGGACTACAGCTGTGTAACATTGGTATGTAAACAAGTACATTGACATTGCTATATTTCAGAGATGTTGCAATTACACATTTGTAAAAGCACAGACTGACTCCAGATTGTCTGGTGTTTCAAGGGTGTTTATTTCTGTGCTAATAAGTGGAGGGGTGTGTGAAATGGGCTGGGGTGATGGTGGAGGAATGTCCATGGCAGAGTCCAGTCTCTTGGTCTCACAGGTGCATTGTCCAATGGGGCATAGGAAGGGGAGCAAGGGCAGTTTAAGATGGATACGGTGACAAAGTGGGACAGAAGGGTGACATTCAGGAGGGTCTTATTTCCTGGCTGGGGTCTTGGCAATGTTCTCTGTCTTGTTCCTGGATCTCAGGGACCGTCTGCAGGGCGGTTCTCCTTCTGCAGGGGGTGGGGTGCTAGTGGCCTGTTGGTCCTGTGGCGGTGCCTCGTGTCCACTAGCGCTGGCGAAGGTGGAGGGTTGTTCATCGTCCAGGCTATTGTCAGGGGTCCCTTTGTGTCCCACTGTGTCCCTCATGGTGTTGACAAGGTCTGCCAGCACCCCTGCAATGGTGACCAGGGTGTTGTTAATGGACTTCAAGTCCTCCTTGATCCCCAGGCACTGTTCCTTGTGCAGCCGCTGGGTCTCCTGAAACTTGGCCAGTACCGTGCCCATGGTCTCCTGGGAATGTTGGTATGCTCCCATGATGTTGGAGAGTGCCTCGTGGAGTGTCGGTTCCCTGGGCCTGTCCTCCACCTGTCGCACAGCAGTCCTCCCAGCTTCCCTGTTATCCTGTGCCTCTGTCCCCTGAAACATGTTCCCACTGCCACTGACCCCTGGTCCCGAGTTGGTGGGTTTGCCTAGGTTCCCTGTAGTGGTGGACACACTGCTGACAGAGGGATGGGCCTGCTGGTTGGGTGCTATGCTGGTGTTTCCTGAGGGGGGAGGGTCTGTGGTGCCTTGTGACAGTGGCAGGGGAGCGACTGTCCAGAGGTCCCTGATGGGCCGGGCTGGTCATCTTGATCCAGGCGTGCAGAGCTGATGTCATCACTGTGGACCTCTTCTGTGGGGGGACTGGATATGGTCCTGTTGGGGTGTAAATGCATAGTTTTAGTATCTGTGTTTGCCATCGTGTGCATTGGGTGAGGTACCCTCTACTCATGTGCTTGCATCATTGTGTTTGCCCTTTTGTGATAGTTGGTTTGGGATCTGTGTGGGTATCTGTACTGGACATGCTTTGGTGACGGTGGTCCATGCATAGGTGTTGCATGCAGAGCCTTGGTATTGAGATGTGTGGGTTGTGATAGTGGGACATATGTGAGATGATGGAGTGATGGGAATGAGGGTAAGGGTGGGGGTATGTGATGGCATGCAGGTGGGGTGGGGGACATGGTAATAAAGATATCACCTACCAGAGTCCAGTCCTCTTGCTACTCCTGCGAGGCCCTCAGGATGCAGTATTGCCAAGACTTGCTCCTTCCATCTTGTTAGTTGTGGGGGAGGAGGTGGGAGTCCACTGCCAGTCCTCTGAACAGCAATCTGGTATCTTGATACCACTGAACGCACCTTCCCCCGTACGTCGTTCCACCTCTTCCTGATGTCATCCTGTGTTCTTGGATGCTGTCCCACTGCATTGACCCTGTTGACGATTCTCTACCATAGCTCCATCTTCCTAGCAATGGAGGTGTGCTGCACCTGTGATCCAAGAAGCTGTGGCTCTACCTGGATAATTTCCTCCACCATGACCCTGAGCTCCTCCTCTGAAAACCTGGGGTGTCTTTGAGGTACCATGATGTGGTGTGGGTGATGTGTGAGGTGCTGTCTGTTTTGATGTGTGGGGGTATGTGTTGGTGTGTGTTGTTTGAGGTGCGTGGATGTTGTATGGATGTGTTACGACTCTGTCGTCCCATTTCTAGGGGGAGCTGTAAGGGGACTGTCAGAAGCCTGGGAATCACCTTAAACACTTATCTAGAGTCCCTTGCTGACTCCTGTTTGTTTCTCTTTTCTCCATGGTACACTTGTGTAGTACTACATGTGCTTCCTGGGACTGCAAATCCCATAATGCACAGCCTGGTAGTCAGGAAAGCCCGGATTCTGTTTCCCATTGTTTTCTATGGGAGAAGTCCAGTTGCTCCTTTTCACTGGATCCTCTCCTCCAGGACTTGCAAGTGTCTGAACCTACACACACACCTGAGACCTCTCCTGTGCAACCCAGCTTGGAACTGCTTATAAGCAGCCATTTCCTCAAGATCCCCGTTGTGCATTGGAGTTCGATTCCTTTGTGTTACAGACCCCTTGTCGGATGGTGTTCCAGTTTTGTTCCTGTGCTGTTCCAGCTTGATCCTGTTTCCTGTTTCTCTGCCCTGCTCCTGCTTGTTCCAGCCAGAGTCTGCCCCTATCTCTTAGCCTTGTACCTGTTTGTTTCTTCCAGAGCCTGCTCCCTGTTTCTCTGCCCTGCTCCTGCCTTGTTTCAGCCTGAAGCTTCTCTCTGTTTCCCAGTCCTGTTTACTGCTCATTTCCTACTCCCTGTATTCCAGCCCTGTCCTTGCCTGTTCCAGCCAGAGCGTGTTCTCGGTTTCCCAGTCCTGTCTCTGTCCCAGCCAGAAGTTTGCACCCTGTTTTCAAGTCCTAGTCCCACCTTTGCTTCAGCCTGAGCCTGTTCCTAGTTCTTGCCTCTGCCTTTTAGTTTGTTCCCTTCTGTTTCTGTTTCTTCTTGGTTATTTGTATCTGGTAAGTGTTCTATCAGTCTTCACCAGTGTATAAGTGTCCTCCTTTGTACTGGGGTTGGCTCCAGGAGGCAATTCCAGCCCCCATCCTTGTCCAGTGTTATACGTTGTCTTTCGTGCCTAACAGTGACAGTGTGCTATTGCTGTTTTCTCAGGAATCGCCACTGTGTTTCCAGCTGGACCCACAAGAGCATGTCTTGTGTACGTAAGTACTTTTCTTGTCTGTGCTCTAGGGTCCAGAGACAGAATCACTTCTGCTGCCTACTTTTTATGGGGATGGCAGAGTGACTATCTGTAAGAGCAAACTGCACAGAGGCTTTGACATTCCCTGTCACTGTGGGAGGTTCTGCGCCTTACGTGTACAACTCCAGCGTGTTTGTCCATTAGTAATCTGTTTCCTGTTTGTTCACACAAGGGTTGCTCTGCTTTTACTTTCCTGTGACTGTTCATAGCTGTCCTTTCCGTGTATGCCTTTAGCTGCTCTTCTGCCCCAGCACACTACCTTTTTAGGATATTCGGTGACCTCAAGGGGTGTCCCAACCAGAGTCCTGATCAGACCCGCCCGAAACCGTGAGAGCGTGATGGTGTTGTGTGTCTGTGGATGCTGGTGTTGTGTTTGCTAATCTCTCTCCCTGGGCTTCTTCCAAAAAAGTCATTGTAGAGGTTTGTGGGTAATGTGGGTGTGTGCATTATAGTGTTGTGGGTGAGGTGTGTGTGTATTCTGAATTGTCCAATGTAGTTGTGTTTTGTAAGTGTGTGTGTGTATTTTGAGCACAGCTGTGTGTACCGCCAATGGATTACCGCGGTTGAAAGACCGCTGCGTTGATTCGTGGGTCGTGATATTGTGGGCGTATTCTTGTTGGCGTGACGGTGTAGGTTTTGGTATCGCCAGTTTATCACTGACCTTTGGTGTGGTGGTCTTGTGTGGGTGTCTGTATTGTGGTGGATTCCGAGATGGGGGTCGTAATACCTGTAGGAGAATTCTGCCGCCACAACGGTATGTTGGCAGTCTTCAGCACGGCAGAAAGCGGGATTTGGCACCAGGGTTGTAATGAGGGCCATAATCTATTTTTTTTTCTAACTTGTTGGGGAGTCTTTTGTGGTGTTTTCACTGTGCTACTGCTTTAAGTATTGCACAAATACTTTGCTCAAAATCAAGCTATCAGAAGGCGAGCACAGGTTAATTTATGGTGTGTAACTGACTTACCCTGACTTGGACAGAGTGTATACCTCTGCCAACTCGAGACAACAAATTCTAACAGGAAAGGCCTGGTTTTGAGTTGTTGGATTCCTTTGCATTTTCTCCTTTGGCCCGTCGATTCTAAGATGGCTACCCAGCCTACAATCCCTTCCCTAAATGATGAGGCTGCCATTTGGTTTGTGATTCTTGTAGCTGACATTAGAGATCGCAAAAACCACACAATTATGGACCATTGCATCTTTACAGGAACAGATGACTAAATTGAGTGAGAAGCTAACTTGCTTTTTGGAATGAAGTAGCCAGGTTCGGCGAAGAGTTTCAGTTCTAAAATATAAAATGAGCAAGCGTCCGAAATTTGAAGATGATGTGGGGAAGGAGCTTGCCTTGCTTAGAGTAAAGGTGGATGAATTAGAAAATAATTCAACATGGTCAAATCTGAGATTTGTTGGTATCCTGGAGGGCAATGAGGCTGAAGAGGGAGGGGTGAACACCTTGGTTGAGACATTGGTAAAAAAAACATGTACTTACTAACATCCCTATGGATTTGTCTACCATGCGGGCTCATTGAGTTCCTTCACATCTACCTCTGAATCTTAAACAGCCATATACTATATGAGTCCATTTTTCTGACTTTAGGGTCAAGGAACAGACCCTATGTAAGGCAATTAAAGAAAAGGTGTTGGAATTCAAAGACAGTGCCAGGCTATAGATTTTTTCAGATCTGTCCTTAGCTGCGGCTCGCCATAGGAGAGTATTCATAGATATGATTGGTTTGCTCAAAGCAGCTGGTGCTCAAGCAGCCATATTCCAAAAGTCTAAAGAAAGGTCCTTTTTTAAGGTCGCTCTTGGATATTCTCTACGTTTTACCTTTTAAACAATATAGAGGTGAATTACTTTTTGAAGCAGATCCAGATGAAGATGACCTACGGAGCTGTTGATATATTTTGCCTTGTCAAGGGTGCTATATTGTAATTACTGTTATAACTCCACTTGGCTGTTTGAGCTGAGCTTTATAGAAGTGAGGGTGGATTGGAGTGGGGTGGAGAGAAGGCTAGGCAGAGTCTAGGTGCTAATGCAGAGCACCCAAATAGTGAGGTGGAAAGCAGGCTGGAAGTGATCAATAGGGAACCTCCTTCTGGTAGTAGGTACGCTAGAGGTCCTTGGTTTTGGGGTGGGGTGGATGTGGTGTAGTAGATGGGTATGACAGAGTCACCATCGGGTGGGGCTGTGGGGTGCACTTGGGAGAGCTATTGATATTTTGTTTTACTATTTTACAGTATGAACAACCCACAAGCAGTATGGACATTGGAGAGTGAGTGAGATGGGGTCATTTAAGGTAATTTCATGCACTATAAATGGGCTAGGCAACAGATGGAATAGAGGGAATTATATGGCTAATGTCAGTTGAATAGAAACATTTAGCTCCAGTGTAATACTTTGGCACGAAGCCCACTTAAAAACAAACACTCCTAAGCTTCCTTTTCCCCTGTGGTCCTTCTAAGCCTTTTTTACATCCGCTGGTCTGGCGTACAGGGGGGTAGCTATTTTTTTCTAGATCCCTCAGGTGGATATGAGAGAGTGCTAGGAGAGATAGCCAGGGGTGCTGGCTCCAGTTCATAGCACGTTTAGATTCTCAACTTATTAATTTTGTTAATTACTATGGTCCAATAGAGGATGACGTTTTACCTTTTAAACAAACAGATGCTGAGCTGCTGGATGTAACGGGGGTAGTTATCATGGGGGGTCTTTAATTTACAACAGAGTCCCATGCTACACGCTTCTCACAGAGACAAGTGACATTTAAAATACAAACCGATATCCTTGGTGGACAGATTCAAACAAGATTACGGGTTGGTAGATCCATGGCGCAGCTCAAGACCTGAATTAAGGAAGTATGGGCCAGATGTAGCAAATGGTTTTACCCATTCTGTGTCTATGGGAAAATGTGTTTGTACATATGTCCCTATATGTGCTTTTCCAAACTTTTTAAGTCTGCATCATGAAACAATTTTTATTTTACTTTCTGCTTAGTTTATTAGCTTAGATTCTCATATCATGGAGAATAGTTTATCCGATCATTCACTCATCTCTCTTCAAATTGAAGCTAGTTAAGTAATTCTAGAACTACTAGAACGTACTTCAAGAAGTCTTTATTGTTAGATGAAATGTGGAAAAATGATATTCATATTTTTTTAGAAGATATTTTTAGAATTAATGCGAATTGGACCTCTCTATTAACTATTTTGGAAGAACGAGTAGCCTGTTTTCACAGTCAGGTCATTGTTTTTAAAACAAACTTGGTGAAGTCCTGTAGAGCACTGATCAAGAAAATGCAGGGGGATATAGAAAAGGAACTTAGTATATCTTACCTCTTTTTATCCCTTCCCTAGTGAATCACTGACATTGGCTAAACAAAACTCTGCAATTATTTTTAACTGAAGAGAGTGTTAATTAAATTACTGTATTTCAAAAAGCTTAGGAGGAGAGTGAAGATGTATGCCCTGTCTTGGCTTGAGTGGTAAACTTCTGGGCCAGCGCTAATAGGATAGTAGAATTGATGGACCCAGTAACTAACTTCAACACGTCCAGTAGTGAAGAAATACAGACAAAAATGTTAGCATTACTGCACAATTTGAAAGGCTACGTTAGAGATATTGCATTTGGGGACTTCCTTGACTCAATCCAATCTCAGCTTTTGATCGAAGAACAGGAAAGCCTAATAAAACTCATTTCAGACACAGAATTTCAGACCTCCTTGGTTTCTATAGCCAATACTAAGGCAGCAGGATTGGATGGTATCCCAATTGTGGAATTTTTGAAATGTGCTTTCCTGTTTCAAGATACTTTGATAAGTCTGCCTTTGGCTGCAACTTTTTCAGAGCAGCCAATTTAAAAAAAAAAAGATTTTTGTCCCATGTGGGTGCTTTGTTATAACACTAAATTTTTAAATACATGTTTTCCTAACGTTTGAAATAAATGTTTTAGATGCACTATAATGGTGCAGGGAGTATGGGTGCATATTGTTTTTTACCTGCCACACCCTGCATCTGTTTTGGCAACATATATTATGTTTATATCTCAGTAGCTATCTAAGAGGGTGAAACCTGGTCTAATAGTCCTGATTTTTGGTGTTGTGGCAAATAATGAGGCCTTTGTAAAATCAGAGTAAAAGTTTATCTTTTTAACTGTCACAGTCACCAGATCACATATTCTAAATTTTGTAACACTTCTAGATGTCCATCATTTGAGCAAGGGAAGGTGTCGCCCAATTACTCCTAAATACAGACGGTAAAATGAGGTAAGAAGATTATAAATACCAAAGAATCCCAGAGTCAAAGCAAAGGGGGGTAGCCCAGCACAGCCTCTTCTGGGTAATGATGGTCAATGACAGGCCGCCCCTGGCTTTTACCTGGGTATGGCCCGGGCACGTCCTGCACAGCAGGTGGTGTGATGGTGCTTTAGAGCAGATTCTATCTCCTTCTCCTTCTTCAGATCAGGTGCGGTGCCTCCATTGCACTTGGAATTATGGGGCATGGAGTCCTCTGGATGTCAGGTTGCAACTTGCACTGAGGGTGATGTGATGGAGCTTAATAGCGCTGTGGGGCATTATCTGTTCTCTTCTCCCTTCAGATCAGGTGTGGTGCCTCCCTGGTGCTTGGAATTACGGGGCCTGGAGTCCCCTATCTGTCATGTCATGTCCCATGCAGCAAGACATCTGATTGGGCTTTATTTCTCTACAGAGGATTATCTGTCCTCCTCCCTCTTAAGATCACACTTAGAATTATGGGGCCTGGAGTCTCTTGGCTGCCAGGTCACGTACCACACACTAGGTGATGTGATGGCACTTTATAGCATTGCAGAGGATTCTCTCATCTCCTCCACCATCAGATCAAGTGCAAAACCTCCCTGGCGTGTGTATTATGAGGCCTGGAGACCCTGCCTGTTAGGTGCCTTCCTGTGCAGCAATTGATGTGATGGCACTTTATTGTGCTGCAGGGGAATCTTTCTCCTCATCCCCCTTCAGATCAGGTGCAGTGCCTCTCTGGCACTTACAATAATTGGGCCTGGAGTCCCCTGGCTGTCAGGCTGCATTGTGTCCTAGGTATATTCCTACATAATTAAATTTATGACCAGTGGCAGCTGTTGCAAATCTCAAGGGGGTGGGAGGGTACGAGGGGAAATAAAATATATATATATTTTTTAAATGTACCTGTTTCGGAGCCACCGCTGCCGGCCTCAACCCTTGTCCCTTGATGGTTTTGGTGTGCAAACAGTCCCTGGGACACCACCACAGACTCCCCAGCAATTCTTGTGCTGCTCTCATGTTATACCTAGCATGAGAGCAGCATCACGATTGGTCTGAGTGGCTTGCTCTGCCTCACAGACTGTGCAGTGGGGTCTGTGCAGTGCGTATGTCACTTCATCAAGTCTAAGATGGCAGGCCAAACTGACATGCTCACGTAGTGCACTGACTCCACTCCCCCTTCTCCTTGCCTCCCATGGACCAGCCCGGCCCAGCCCTACCCCTGCTGACTGAGCCAGCAGCTGAAAAATAAAACAAAATGTTAATTTTGTTTTATTTTTCAGCTGCTGGCTCAGCCAGTGGAGCGACTCTACTTCGTCATTGCTAAGGAGCCGCCCCTGCTTATGACTGTATTTTACATCTAGGTGTGAATGTTTCATTTAGCAAAAGTCAACAACTGAAAGAAAACCTGAAATTTCCCCTTTATGAATAGCTCTCCAACTCATAACTTGCCCACATGCTATGCAAACCGTAAATTATGTCAAATGCGTAATGTTTAGTTGCAATATTGTTTTTGTTTAGTTATTCCTCATTTATAAGTTAACATTTTGTTTATAGGAAAGTGGGGTTTAAGTTCTTGGAATAAAATATATTTTCATGCAATTGTGAGTCTGTAGTGGCATGAACATGTATTATAATGTATTTAGATATGACATCAAAATTGACCATATTTATTCCAAAAAATAGAAATTTTAATTTATGTGGTACCCTTCACAATAATATTCTTTATGTAACATGGAACACTATGAAAATGAGCTTAAGTCTTGAATTGATTGAGTGGATTGATTCAATTAAAAGTTGAATAACCTCAAAGAGAGGTAATGTTTTGTTGTGTTTGTATAGGTCACCTGCCCTTCCACAATAACTGACAACTTTGTATCAAATATATCTGTCCTGAGGAAGAACCAACAGATGGCATGCAGCACTGATTTAAGAACTGAGGGGCATATTTATACTCTGTTTGTGCCGGATTTGCATCATTTTTTTAACGCAAATTCGGCACAAACTTAACTCCATATTTATACTTTGCCGTTGGAACCCGTCCAGCACCAAAGTTCTGGAGTTTGCGTCATTTTTTGGACGTGAAAACCTACCTTGTGCTAAAGATATGCAAGGTAGGTGTTCCTGTGCAAAAAATGACTTTAAGGCACCTGCACCTTATTTATCCTCCCGCATCATTTTGATGCACAGGAGGGGGCGGGCATTAAAAAAATGGCGCCCTGCCTGATGTGCGCAGTTTTTTAATGCCTGGGTCAGGGCAAGCGTTAAGGGACCTGTGGGCTAATTACCATGGTCTCTAACCATGGAAGCAGTCCACAGGTGCCCTTCCCTGCACCCAGGGACACCCCCTGCCACCCTCGCCCACCCCTGGAGGACACCCATGGATGGGTGTACCCATGCCAGGTAAGTATAGCTAAGTAGAAGTAAGTATATCTTTTTTTTTAAGTGGCATGGGGGGCCTAACTTTGGCCCCCCTACATGCCACTGTGCCCAATGGCCATGCCCAGCGGACAGATGTCCCCTGGGCATGGCCATTGGGCAGGGGGCATGGCTCCTGTCTTTGCTAAGAGACAGGAGTCATTTCAATGGGGGTTGTGCGTGAAAAAATGGCGCAAGTCAGGTCAGAGCCAAGACTTTTGTCTCTAACCTGACTAGCACCATTGTTTGACGCACAACCCCCATTCTTCTTCACTATGCCTGAGCTGCCAGGTTTGAGTCATTTACCGGCTAGCGTCATTTCATAAATAAGGTGCCCAACTGGGGTGTTGGAATGGCGTTGGCCGGCGGTAAACTTTTTGACACAAACCTGCGCTGGCCTGCGTCAAAAAGTATAAATATGGGCATGAGAACCATCAGGGCCCCTGATATTTGAAGGAGGTGTTGCAACCAGTGTAACTGCCATGTAGAATACGAAACACTGTGATTTAGTAGGGGAGTTTGAAAAAAACAGTAATTTATGGTAAAAGAGTATCTAGTTGTGCACTAGTGTTATCTTAGCCGTTGATTATTTAGTATTTGATAAATGAATTGCGCAGCAAGTAAATATTAAAAAGAAAAATTATCAATACACGTTTAATTGCAAAAAATGTTTTTTGTGAGTTCATCCTTCCTATATGTAGAACTATGAATAAGGTGTAAAGGCACATGTAATAATTGTTGCTTTTTGTAACAACGTTTTCACAGCCAGAGATAATGAAAATATCCTCATATTTTGAGACAAATGTGTGCATGCAGCTTCCACGCAGTTTTCCACATTTATCATTGTCAAATTATCAAGGCTAGCCCGGGCAGAGAAGTGGTGTCACCACATATGCAATGCTACGCCAATATTCTCTAAATAAAACCCAAGTTAAACGCATGGGATGTCGCTTTCTGAATATGTAGCACACTTTTATAGACCGTTCAACCACCTCTAAATTAGTTCTTTAATGACATATTTTCCTTAAATTATGGATGAAGAGTAATACTAATAACGATACGCTCCAGTTACATTGCGTATCCTATGGGAACCCTGAAGTTACTAGGTCTGGAATCACCAATACCGGTTGTAATTCCACCTCTGCACCATACAATCATGTGTAATCACGAGTTGACAGAGCCACAAATGAAAAATAACGCGGGTCCTGGCTTTACTGGGCACCTCACAGCATGTCTTTTACCAATTTTGCCTCTCTTTTGAACACAGATTCCTCCTACCTATAGTAGCAAAAATACCTTGGGAAATACGAGGCACAGCTCAGAATAAGTTAACTTGAGGGAGCCAAGCCTAGACTTAAACCTGTGTGTGTACTCAAAATCAGAACGTCAACCCGCTGAGTTATCATGGCTGGGTATTGCGTCGGCTGCCTTACAATACTTGTAAGCTGGGAGCCCTTGCTGACCTTCTGAATGAGGGAGGCCCAAGCTGAGCCTGCACGCCGCTGGTTCTGTACACCTCACCGAGATTCTGCACTCCCCCTGGAGCAGTGAACCACCGGGTCAAGCTGGACAAGGAAGTCAGACTTCAGCAGTGAACGTCAGGTGGCCCTGCCTTGTTTCTTGCGGCCAAAAATGCTGTTTCTTTTGTACCTTTGTAATTGTTTTGTAAGTGAAAGCAGAAATAACTTTGTCTAACGTTATGCTTGTTTTGGTGAAAAGTTGCAGCTGGTACATTGCCCAGAAGCAGTGTGAAACTAATTCTACTGGTGAAAGACCGTCCTGTGGTTTAAGGCACCCTGACACCTGAACTTAAAGACCTGCGAGCCATAGTTTCATATAAAATGTTCAGTATTCAAACATGGCCTGTTTCAAAGTGATGAGCCACTTTGTAGATGAGAAAACTGAGGTTCATCCTCAGAAAGTGGCGATCTTAGGATCACCCAACACTGGCAATGGTGAAGCCAGGACTCTGTGGTGAGTCTCCTTTTTCCAAGGCTGGCACTTTAAAGACAAAAGGCTGGGCCTTACTTAGAGGGCCCCTTCGCCTTGCACAACAGAATCTGTAGTCACACCCCTCATCCTCTCTTTTTATGGAGGGTCGTGCTTTGGGAAGTCTAATCAGTTTCCCCTTCTAACAAAGCTGTACTGAATTTGTAAACGGCACCCTGTTACCATCTGCCACAACTCTGCTGGCGGGATGCTGACCGTCCTCTTAGGAGTTTTCCGCTAGGCCAGTGGGTGAAAACAGCATGTCTGCCTGCTGGCCCAGCAGAAAGCTCATCACAACATTGACGTTGGCTCATAATCGAGCCGGAGGCAATGTGTGGTGCATCGAGTGAGACAGCACCCATCGTGCATTTCACTGTCCATAATTTGGGCAGTTAAATGCGCAACAGGGATGTCCATGGGGGCCCCTGAAACTCCCTTTCTGCCAGCATTTGCATGGCGGTGAGACTGCCATGCAAAGGCTGGCGGAAAGGGGACTCGTAATCCCCAGGGCAGGTGGTGGATTGCGACTTCCAAGACCACCAGGCTGTCGACAGGCGGCAACTTAGTGGTGGCAGTGGTCGGACCGTGCCCATCTGCCACGGACATAATAGGGCGACCGGACTGCCCTGTCTGTGGCGGTCTGACCGCCATCAGAGTGTAGCAGTCATGAGACCGCCACACTCGTAATGAGGGCCTCAGTATCTGGCAGTGCACCCTCCAGCCAGGGAAATCCAGGGAATATATTTTCACTTTCTGGAGAAACTGTCTGTACCCTCCACCATCTACCATGCCAAACCAGAGACATGCAGGTATATTCCCCTTTGCTTTTATAATCAATACTGTGACCCAAACTTGAGGATTGATCAGTAAACATCCGCTCTAGCATTTTCAGTGTTTGCATTTATTACCCTATATTTTCTTACATTGCTCTGTTTTTAGTGTACTGTTTCCTTTCAGAGCAGCCTAATCTTTTGATATTATTTGCTACATATGTGTCCAGCCACTATATTTTGCTTCAAGCCCTTGAGCTCATCTGCTGACCCACCTGGAGCTGTGGTCTGTTGGTAGCTTAGTAGTGGACAGACTATTTGCCTGATTCTAGTGCTGATCCGAAACACTCAATATAGCATTATCTTCACATACAAATAATGCTGTTTCTTTTGTTCTACTGTCTTGCTTCCCCAAATTGCATGCTAGCTCAAAAATATCCTCTATATTCCTAAAAACTGAATATTCAAAATTCCTTATTGTCGCAGTTTCTTTTTTCTTCCAAATTGCCATCTCCTTCTCTTCCATTCTTTCATGCCTTCTTTCTCTGAGCACAACCTACTCTGTCACATGCACGTTTGCCTTAATATCTATTATTCTATTTCTGCAAACTGCCCACTACTCATTTACAGCCTCACAACACCCTCCTCTGAAAGTCATACCTCTTCAATCTAATGATACCTAGTCTCCTCTAGCTCATCTGTTTCTCCCACAAAACCTGTGCATGTGTCACATATCTCTTACTAATGACCATAAATGAACCCTATTAATTTAATCTACTACAAAGAAAACTGGGTGAATGCATGTAATAGTTTACTTGGGCACTCAAAACTAAGTCCAATAGCAACCACTGATCTTGTGTTTCAGGAGCAATGTTCAGCCTGGCATAAATCACTTCAATGACTCGTGGCAGTGGGAGAAAGCGCTATATAACTGCAATTACAATTATAAGTGAGTGATTCTAGCATTCATTCAGATGTCTCACTTGTCAGCATTCTTAGAGTTTCAATAACTGTATATTTGGGGCACTGGTATGGGATCTTAGCATAAGGATATGGCAGCACATCCTATTTCTTGTGTTATTGAGGTTCTACCAGGGATTTCTCTCAGTTGATTTCTAACTTAGAATGACTTTTATAATAACTAAGGATACCATGCCTCATATCTCATAAGAAACTCCATACACCTCTGTAGGTTGACAATCTTTGGTTGGTGTCATGGAGCAATCCGTATATTCGGCCCAGCAACATTCATCAATTTCTGCTGCGGTGCTTCGCTAGCAGGCATGAGAGAGGCACAAATCTTTTGTGCCCAGGCATCCACGCTTGTGGGAATATACAGTTATCCAATGTAATATTGTTGTCTAGTTTAATCACTGTTGTTCCAAACTGGTGTTAGTTTGTGTTGAATTCATGGTTAATTGTATTGCTCCTGCAAAAAAAGAAAAAATGACGGAGCGCTCCATGTTCTCTGACGGAATAAATCTGGGATGTAATGGACATAGATCTCACACTCAAATCTCACCCACATATGTCACAAACAGACGTTCAGCTCCTGTTAGACACTGGGCATGGTGTAAGCACAGGTCTGCATTATGCCATGGTGGAAATTAAAGTTTAAGACTCTCATCAAGGTCTTTGCATCAAATGGACTTTAATTCGCCAAAATGCCTAGGTTAGCGAAGTAACATGACGTGCACTCTGACCTCCATGAAATCACTTCAAGTGACATCACTGGATCCAGGCCCTAAAGGAAGTGACAAATTGCAGCCTTTCACACACACAATGTGTGAAAATGGAAGTGGAACTGAAAATTCTATATTATCTTAATGAAAACACCTTAGGAATTTCATTGGAAGCTAGGCAAATCTAGCACCTTTAACCCAACTCCTTTTACATTTTCCCCAGTAATGATAGGACCAGTGTTTATAGAAAACACTGTTAAGATAATTAAGCATCTAAAGATGTATATGACAAAGGCACTGATAAAACAGTATTCTAAATTAGTAAATATTTAGGTATTGAGATAAATATGTAGGTAGAGATGCCAGTGTCAACATTTGTTTCCGAGGTGTTTCCGAGGTGACTCACAACTGGAGCATAATTAAAATCACTCTAACATTGATGCTCACAGTCATAGTTAGAGGTCATAATTAGAGCTAGCTTGACTACCGCAATATAGCACACATGCCGATCTAGTGTAGTACACCATGATCTGGTGAAAAGAGGGGAAGGATGGGATGAGGAAACAGAAACAATTACCACAATAGAAAGTGCCATGTCTTCCTGTGCAGGGCTAGTTGTACAGAAAAGAGCCATCTCTGTAATTGTCTATTTAACCCTCCTACCACACAGTTTCATGATATTGAATGCAATGGCACAGGACACAGATGAGCTGAATATTCAGAATATTTGTGGTGAAGCAGAGGTGTCAGGACTGCCACTGATTGTTTACACTTTGTAGGACAAGTCACACGTCTTTCTGAGTTTACTGGACTATTATATTCACAAACCCATACAGACATTTCCTGGGGCAAGGCATTCTATGCTCTTTTCATGTGACTTTCTTGAGTGGAGTGAGTTAGCATTAATTAGTAAGTAGGAAGAAGCTGCTTTTTTGGATCAGGTAAAATCTAAGTGGACAGATCATAATGTTCATCCACACATTATGGATGGTCAACCTCTATTTCAAAGAACACATTGCCAAGCAAACCGGGGTAGCGTTTTAACAACTCTCCCCCTGAAGAAAGTGCGGTGAGCAGAGGAAACAACCTGCTCTAGAGTTTGCCTGACACCAAATTGGCTGCCATGAAAGTAATTTTACATATGTAGTATTGTGTCTCATCAGTGGCCTGAAGGAGTTTAAGCCAGGACAAGAATGGGAAGAAAAAACAGTTATGGGACAAAAATGTTAAACTAGCCCCTCCTCATACATTCTCTTCTGTATCTATTTCTCTGTGTTTCTCTCTCTCCCATTCCATTTTCTATCGTCTGTCTCTCCACCTATTGAACTCCCTGTAACTAATCTGGGAAGCTGCATAAAATGACAGATGCTCCAGTGGTTTCCCTTGCTCCCAAAAACTTACCTCAAATGGTTACAGACTATCAGGGACATTGCTGATAAAATAAATAGGCAGTCCAGCCCCGATTTGTGCCCATCACTACAAGTCCAGTGAAACAACACTGGACTTCTCTATACCTGCATTATCCTCAAGATGATATAATTACATACAAAGTCGCTGGAAACAACACCCCTCTATACGTGGTAGAGAACTTAACTACCTCATACAGACAACAACACAGCAGAAGTTAGGACATTACTAGACTTGAAACAAAAGCTGCAAAAAACTGAAAAACGTAAGACAAGACACCTCTGTTTCCAAAATCTGGAACAACATCCTTTTCAGCAACCGAACTGCCCAAACACTTCATTAATTCAGAAAGGAATTGAAGAGCTAGCTATTCAGCGAGCTCCCGACCTTGTTCAGCGCTGAAGTGTTCTCTAACTAGGTTTGTGCTCTACAAATAAATATAAATATATTCAGGCTGTCTGTCTTTTCATTCTCTTCTAATATCTGTCCTAAAAAATAAACAGTTATGCTTCTTTGTTTTGTAGAATATTTGCCATTAGTCATGCAGCAAAAGGAATGCAATAAAGTCCTCCTTGTTGTAACTTGCAGGTCACCCGTGGTCGTACCAGAGCACACAAACTGCAAAGACAACAGCTAGTAACTGCCAAACTAAGTTGTGCCACTACCTTAGCGGGCACAGCAAAGGCCAGGGGAACTATGACCTTCCCAATGTACGAAATTCTTGCTCAGCCAGAATAAAAAACATCAACTGTAAAGTCTCTTATTTAACCCATCAGGCTGAGGTTGTGCTAAACATGTCCCTAGCACCACTTCTCAGGTGCTAAAGACATGTCCCGCATGTCCTAGCACCCACCCGGGCAGAAAGATCCGCTGCTCCCCCGAATGCCTCCCACCACATGCCCTCACCAGGGAAGGAAGCCGAAGTGCCACCCCCAACCACTCCCCTGGTAGGATCATGACACAGCATTCACAGGGTGTGCCAATATCATCATTATTCAGGGATGTGCTAGAAATAAAAGGCTCTTTTAGAGACATCATCTTACTGCAGAGAGATGTGGTGGTAGGAAACACACTAGAGGAAAGGAAAGAGTTTTTCCTTTCCCCAATGATTTTCTTGTGTGCATTCCTGCTACGGGGTAATGGGTCAGACTGTGATCGGACAGCAGAAATGCATACACTAGATCATGAAGAATTTTAGAGAGTGGCCCCTTAAGCAAGGGTCGCTCCTCCAAATATATATATATATATATATATATATATATATATACAGTATATATATATATTCTGTTTTCCACCTCCTAGGGGCAGATCTGCTGTTTTTTAGATGAATGTGCTCGAGGGGCAGGGCGGAAAATCACTAGCCACCCAGGATTACTGTATGTTATGAGAGTAGGGGAGCTTTTGCCCTTGCACGTGAGCTAGGATTGCTCCTCTGAGGGGTGAACTTTTTCTTTGTTTTCCCTCTCCCTACAGGGGCAGGTTAGCCTTTTTTTAGCCTGATCCAAGTCCCGGAAAGTGGAATCCCACTAGATATCAGGGCATTTCTCTATTACATGCAAGTAGGGGGAGCAGCCAAATGGGCGAGGCATGCTTCCCTTTTCTGCCAACCCTGGAGGCAGATTGGTGTCTTTTAGGCTGACATAATCCTAGGGAGGAAGTGGAAACCCACTAGATACCAGGGATTTTTTATATGTATGTGGGGGAGGAGTACCGTAGGGCAAGGGTCATTTACCAAACAATTGGGAAGTAACTTCCTTTGTATTCCCTGCAGGGGGCAGGTTGATCTTTTTTATTTGGCTGATCTGTCTCCAGGGAATGTTGGAAACCACTAGCCGACAGGGAATATGTTTCTCTTTGTGGGATGACCTGCCCCTTGTGTAAGTGTTGCTTCCTTCTACAGTTCCAGTTTTTTGCTTTCCTGTTGTGCCCCTCCTGCAAGTAGACTAGCTTATTTTTATGCCGATCTCCCTCTCGTGTTACACCCTCAGAGCAGTCCTCATTGTGTTTTATAATGCTAACTGTTATTTTTATAATCATTTTCAATTATAAACTTATGCTTTTTCATTTTTATTGTAGTGCAAAGCTTTTAATTTCATTGGTTGAGAAGCTTGTTTGTGGCTTCGGAATGGGGAGATCTCTAGTTTGTGTAGTTGCATGAGTTTGGTAAGGACACTTTTTGTAATGCTTACTTCAAATGAGTATCAGTGCCCTGCTTGAATGTTTTATGAACTGTTGTAATCACTTTAGCATGTTTAGCTTATGCTTAATTGTCTTTCAAATTTGTGTTTGAATTTGAGCAAAATCTTCAATGTGTTTCCTTGTGTGTAATTGTTTTTGTTTATTTCCTTCTTTCTAGTGGGATATCTTTGCTACTTGCTGTGTCTGGGCAGAGCGGGTGCACATGACCCTCAGTCTATCTGTCTGTGGCAAATGAGAGGTATGATGGAATCTTTACGTAGCAGAAATATCATTCAGTGGCTTAGATTGATATTTTCTTTCCAAAGCTTTCAGCCAGTCCTTTGCAGTAGTCTAACACCATATCATCTGTAATATTCAAAAGCGCGTTTGCGGGAACTGCAGGAAGTCTCATAGCCCTGCCCATGAGAATTTCGTGCAGAGACAATCCAGTCTTTCTATCAGGGGTGTTTCTCATTGACATTAGTGCCAAGGGCAATGCATCAGGCCATTTCAAATTTGTCGATGCACATATTTTCGCCATTCTTGATTTCAGTGTACCATTCATCTGCTCCACCAATCCTGATGCTTCAGGGCGATAGCTACAATGCAGTTTTTGCTCAATGTTCAGCGCTTCGCAAAGTAACTTTATCACCTCGTTATTGAAGTGACTTCCCCTATCTGATTCTAAAGAGATCGGGAATCCGAAACGTGGTATCAACTCTCTCAACAGTAGCTTTGCAACTGTAAGGCTGTCATTTCTACGTGTGGGGTATGCCTCAATCCAGTGACTAAAAATGCACACAATCACCAACACATACTTCAGACCTCCATGCACAGGCATCTCAATGAAATCTATCTGCATTCGACTAAATGGGCCACTGGCCCTGCCAATGTGGCTGGCGTTCACAACTGTTCCCTTTCCTGGGTTCATCTGCTGGCAAGTGACACATCGATGGCAAACTGCTTCTGCAGCTTGACGAAATCTGGGGTTAAACCAATCAGTTTTGAACAATCGTATCATGGCATCTCTCCCTAGGTGAGCTTGCCCATGATAGAACCGTGCAAGCTGTGATAAGAGACTGTTTGGCAAAAAAAAATTCCCTCATTTGAAACCCATAACTCGTCTGGTCTCTTTATACACTGTGATTTAATCCAGGAATCTCTCTCATCCTCCCTGACGTTATTCTGCAATGCTTTTAGTTCATCTATTGTATCTACGACCTTTAAGGCAAATGCTTCAGCTGTTTCGAGTTCTGGCTCACTTATCGAATTCCATTCATCCCTGAGTAATATACAGTTCAAGGCACAAAATCTTGCGACTTGATCCGCATATGCATTTCCCAGAGAAACATAGTCCTGTCCTTTCGTATGAGCACTACACTTTACCACTGCAACTTCGGCTGGCATTTGAATGGCGTGTAACAATTCCCTTATTCTTTCCCCATTTTTCACTGGGGATCCTGAAGAAGTCAGGAAACCTCTCTGTGACCATAGTTGTCCAAAGTCGTGCACAATTCCAAACCTGTACTGACTATCAGTGTAAATGGTGACTTTCATCAATGCGGACAGTTGACATGCTCTTGTAAGGGCTACAAGTTCTGCTACTTGTGCAGAATAGACTCCTTGAAGCCATCCCGCTTCCAAGACACCTGTTACAGTACATACAGCATATCCTGCTTTTAAAATTCCCATCCCATCTCTTAGACATGAACCATCAACAAAAACAATTTGATCATTTTCATCAAGCTTAGTGTCCTTAATGTCAGGTCGAGGTTTTGTGCAAAATTCAGTCACCTGAAGGCAGTCATGCTCGCTGTCTTCAGCGTCCTCAATTTCAGCATTTTCACCAGGGAGCAAAGTTGCTGGATTCAACGTAGTGCACCTTTTCAGCTGCACATTCGGTGAGCCCAGAATTATCGTTTCATACCTTGTGAGTCTTGCTCCAGTCATGTGTTGCGTTCGGGAGCGGGTCAAAAGTATCTCAACTGAGTGAGGGACCATGACTGTTACTGGGTGTCCCATCACTATTCCTTCACTCTGAGTGAGGCTGATACCAACTGCTGCTACGGCGCGCAAACACCCTGGGAGTGCTGCTGCAACCGGATCCAAAGTAGCTGAAAATACGCTACTGGTCTGTTTATGCCACCATGGGCTTGAGTCAAGACAGACAAAGAACATGCGTCACGTTCATGACAAAACAATGTGAAAGGCTTTGTGTAGTCAGGCATACCTAAAGCTGGAGCCCTACACATGCATTCTTTCAATTCAACAAAAGCATCCATCTCATCTCCTTTCAGCTCAATTTGATCCAAGGCATCCTTCTGGGTCAGCTTCAGTAAAGGCTTTGCTAGGGTCGAGAAGTTGGGAATCCACTGGTGACAGTAGCCCACCATTCCCAAAAACTTCCTCACCTCCCTCCTTGTCTTGGGTGGACTCATTTGAAGTACGCTTGTTATTCTTTCCTTCATTATTCTCCGTGACCCTTTCTCTATCTGGTGACCCAAGTATTTCACTTTCTTCTGACAGAACTGCAATTTGGAAGGAGACACCTTGTGTCCATTCCTTCCCAAATGGTTCAACAGAGCAATGGTATCGGCGGTGCAGCCACTTTCTGTCTTTGACGCGATCAGTAAATCATCAATGTACTGTACTAGGGTTGACTCAAACGGCAATTCTAATGCTTCCAAATCTTTCTTTAGAATCTGATTGAAGATTGACTGTGACTCAGAAAACCCTTGAGGAATTCGACACCAACTGTATACTCTGTCTAGGAATTTGAAACAAAAGAGGAATTGGCTGTCCTCATGAAGGGGCACAGAAAAGAATGCTTGTGACAAGTCGATGACTGAGAACCATTCGGCATCGCAAGGAATTTGAAACATTATCACAGCTGGATTTGGTACGACAGGGCAACATTTGACTATGATGTCGTTTATTTTCCTCAAGTCCTGCACAAGTCGGACCTTTCCACTTGGCTTTATTAGTCCCATTATTGGTGAATTACATGGACTGCTTAACACTTCTTTCAGTACTCCCTGCTTTACAAATTCGTCAATAAGTTGAGCAACTTTCATGAGGGTGTCTTGTGCCATGTGGTATTGTGGGGTCTGGGGAAAGATTGCATTGGGCTTTACAGTCACTTTCACTGGTTCCACTCCTTTCATCAATCCCACCTCTTTCCCTGTCATATCCCACACTTCCTTTCCGACTGTTTCCCGTAATTCGACTGGAATATCTTCTTCAGTTATCATTGGGAAAAGGCAAATCAGAGGATACTCTTCATCGACAGTTTCCATCTCATCCCCCTCTACACTGTCCTCTTCTTCCCCATCACTGCTCGTCTGGATTGTTATTCCCTCGTTCGAACACATGATCAAACAACCCAATTTGCACAATAAGTCTCTCCCTAACAGTGCTATCGGGCTTGAGTCACATACCACAAACTGATGCACCCCTTGATAGTTACCGATGCTGACTGGTACCGGATCTGTTATTGGGTTCGTCAGGTGCCTGTTTGCTACTCCCACCACTTGAACTGTCCTCCCTGAGAGTGGCAAATTTGGTACTTCACTGCTCTTAACAGTTGAACGTGTGGCTCCTGTGTCAACCAAGAATGAGACACGATGACCCATTACTCTTCCCTCTACGTACGGACCCTTTTGATCAACTTCCAATGATGCTGCAAGCACACAATCTCCTTCTTCTTCTGAACTTTCACTCTCCCATACATTGTTTATTCCACTCTCACTGTGTAATGGGAACTGTTGTACTGTGCCATTTGTACTCATTACCTGACCCGAGACCTGTGGAGGAACCATCACTTGCTGCTGACTCATTGGTGCCAAAGGTATTTGCATTTGCTGATTAGGTACCATGGGTAACTGCTGTTGCATCGGCTGCATTTGCGTCATCTGCATACGAGGCATCTGCATCTGCTGCGGCTGCATGGGCTGTAACCCCTGCAACTGATTTACGGTCTGAAAATTTGGGTTTGGACTTCTCATTTTCGGTCCCCTCATTGTCTGAAATGCATTGACATCATTGTTTTGCTGACCAACACCTGCACCTGCACCTTCCTGCACCACCATCGGGCACTCGCGTTTCCAATGCCCGACAATTCCGCACACGTGACACGGCATCACCTTCTTCATTGCCTGCACACCAGTCACAACAGTGTTCAAATCCGGACCATTATACGCAAAACCTCCTCTGCCTCTGCCTCTGGCCTGTGGCTGAAACATCATATTTCCCTGCAACTGCGGCTGCGGTTGCGGTACCTGCTGTTGGAACCCTTGCATCCCTTGCAAACCTTGCAGACCTGTCTGAGCTGCTTTAAGTTGCATCATCATCACCTTCTCTTTCAGCCTTTTCTGTTTCACTTCAATTTCGTCACTACAGTATTTCGCATAATTCAACACGATCGATTTCGACTGCCAACAAATCAAATGCGACTTTATCATCTGGCTTATCTCTGGTCTCAGCCCTTCCACAAATCTGAACACAAAATGAAGCATGTCCTTCGCCTCTATTGTCTCTGTGCCACTGTAGTTCTTAAACGCCTTCAACAACCTCTCATAGTAACTATGAATCGACTCTTTAGCCTCTTGGGCCGTTCGATCGATCTTCTGCCAATCCACATTTTTCGCGGCAACGTTCGTCTTCAAATGCTCAATCACCTTGTAGTACAAGCTCATCACCATAGGTGATGGTGCACCCGTATCCCTGTCTCTTTCTGGTTCACTTGTCGGCCAACCTACAGCTCTTTTGCAATCCTCCCACAAATCTGCTGGAACCACAATCTCAAAGAGAGTGTTCAGGTCTTCCCAAAGACATTTTGCAAGCTTCACAAACCTGTCAGTCTGTTGATACCATTCAATCGGCTTCTCTCTCAGTTTGGGAAAATCATCCGTAAATGACTGAATGTCGCTTCTGTGCCATGGTACATGTATTAATTTTCCCCCTGCTGTCTCCCTCATTGGTAACATGGTTACTGCCTCGCTACTCTGTGGTCTTTTCTCGTTGAGCTCTGTAGCACTGTCCCTCCTCTTTTCCTTCCTCTTTACCCATCTGCTTTCCCACTTGTCTAAGCACCTCCACACTTGTGCACTCTGCAGCAGTTCTCTAAGGTGCGCCTTCATGCCTGCTGACCTCATGTGTTCAAAATCTGTGGTCCCGAAATCCAACCTATAGCTCCTGCTCAAGTGTTTCGTCTTGTCTATATCAACCCCGTTTTTGTCAGCTACTTCCTGCAAGCTTTTATGTACCTTGTTCACTTCTTTTGTTATCCTGGGACATAGATACCTCAGCTCTTCTTCCGAGTAGGACTCTAACCTATTCACACCCATAGTCCCTTCTACCAATTCTTGTGCTTCCATGTTCAACCTGACCCTATTCATATAATCTTCTCCCTTCCCACTGGCTGAACTTTGTGTGGAATTTAGACTGTTGAACCATTGTGTCAGCTGTTGCGCATTCAACCCCATCAGTGTAGCGTTCACATCGACTGCCATTGATGGTTGCGGCAGCTTTTCAGTGTTCGATGTTAGAGGTATTATCAGTGGGGGGCTCGACCTCACCAGCGTTTACTGAGCACATATGGGACTAAACTCCATCAGGGTCCCAGATCCATTTGGCTGAGCCGCTATCGGAGTTATCCCTGGATTGTTTTCTATGCACCTTCTTTCTGTCCCATTCTGCAGCATTGATCCTTGACTGCTCATACCTAAGTTAGGCTGGCTGTACAAAGGTACCGGTGGACCTACAGTAATGGGTAGTGATATCGCGTCTGGGTTCTGTCCACTTCCCATGTTCTGAGGCACGTTCATTCCCACACTATGGGTCATCATTGCCGGCATACCCATCTGACTCCCCGTCATCTGAGCATGTGCTGTTCCCCCCTGCATCTGCTTCTGAGGCATCAAAAACTGAGTTGATTCAGCTTGTGCCAATGTCGGGTTGTGACCATTCTGTCCTCCCATCGCGGCTGGATCTAGAATCATTCCCGTACTATTGTCGCTGCTGTAATACCTTAAGACCTGCGGCTGATAATTTTCTGCAGGTTTCAACATGGGCACATCTGGATATATTCTCCTAACCTGCGGTATCTGCGGGGTGAACAGTAAACTCGGGTCCTTAGATCCCGATGAAGCCCCTGAACTCTGTGTTTCATTATTCTGTACCGATGCCGGAGGGGCAGAACTGGTACTTGGACCTTGTCCACTCTCTGCATAAGGTGGTGGACGGTCGTTCAGCAATTGCATTATTAACTCCTCATCCTCTAACTCCTCTTCTCTTCTCAACTTTTCCTCGTCCTCTCTATCCTTGGAACACCTTCTGTTTGTCTTACAGGTAGCTTTCTTACCTGTCTCCTCTTCTTCCTTAGTAATTGCGGGAAACAATTTTATCCCCTGCAGTACATCTGACCTCCACACCTTCTGTGCATTATCCCACCTAGCGTCCGCTAGTGTCTTTTCTACTTTTCTTATCCTGTTCTCGAACTTATTTTGCTGTTGCTGTCTAGCCATCAGTTCCCAAATCGCTAGAGCCTCAAACTGTGCTGGCCTTGGAGGTACCTTCATGTCGTACATCGTGAATCTCAAATTCTCTAGGATCCTTATATTGAATGTCCCATGGATCGGGAACGCTACGCTCCCATGTTTCTCTGTCAGTTTGTGCCATTGCTTTAGCCAAAGGCACGGAGCTACCCCTTTTTCCTCCATTACAATGTATGCTGGTGTACCTTCGGGTGGCATCTCCTCTCCTACGCTCGCTTTAATGTAAGACTCCCCCTTCATCGCACTCCTTAATGCTTTAAAAAATTTCATTTTCTCGTCTTTTATTTCACAAAATTTGTAATCAATAGGTGACTTTGGTTCCCGGAATACTCTTCGCTTGCCTTTCCCCTTCCAATCGAGCCCCACGGACTGCGTCCAATCCGTGCGCGACCCTTCTCTGCAACCAACCTATCCCAGCGCGGCTCCTAGTGACGTCACACTCACACACACTGCGGCTGACAAAGCCTCGCGGCTAGTCCTCCTTCACTCAGCTCTTTTCGTAACAACTTCTTGCATGTATCGCGAGCTACCAAAAAATAAAACAGATCTGTCGGTTTACTACAGGAAGGGTAACACAGTCGCTTCAGGACCTTAGGGATTTTTCACTAGCCTCAGCAGTTATTCCATCTTTCTCGGTCCCCGCGTTCGCAAGCAAATCTGACCCGCAGACTGCTCTCAACTTGTCAATGATCTATTCTAGTGCACTTAGAATCTTGTCAAAGCCCGAAGTCGAAGTTTCTTTCACTCCCTTAACACACGTACCGACTCGTTGACCACGCCCGATCAACCTACTAAACCGCCCAGACTACAACATAGATCAACATACTCCGGAGTCTCTTGACCTCGCAGGGCCCGTCTCAACAACAACAACCACGTGGACCTTTTTATGCACAAAGCGCCACACGCACATGAAGTTCGACGACTTCCCTACTCTCACACTCGGAGTCGCACCTCCGCTATTTCTATGAAGTTCGACGACTTCTCTACTTCTACACTCGGAGTCGCACCTCCGCTATCTTCTAAAAGAAAAATCCTCGCAACCTTTTCACACACCCTGCGGCAATAAGCTGTGCAAGCGCAAAACCCTAACTTCACTCATACCATCACTAGTACCGCCAACGCCGATTCCACACCTCCGTTCTCTCCATTCGCAAGCTCCGAGATCCCGGGAATGTCGCGGTGGACCTAGCCCATCATCATTCTGTCAATCAGTTTTATCCAAGAAAAATCTAATTCAACTTCTCGAGTGGAGTGTCAAAAGTCGAAACCGTTAATTCAACACCATGTACTTTAAGAGTACGGGGTCCCAAAAGGCGAAACCGTCCTCTGCTACCATCTACTGATAGAGCGGTCCGTACTAATAATTTACCTGTATTCGGACGCTCTTTAGGCTGATGAATCTTTTGGCTAAGTGGAACTCTCCGTACTCTTAATCGGTCACCTTAATCAAATCAATAATCAATATCGAACATAAGCAATACCTTGATCAACATAACACTTAACAATTAATCCAGAATACATTTCGGCGAACCCTGACCTTTCAGTCAGGAATAACCACACCAGTTTATTGCAAAGTTAGTGAATTTATTTCCCTATATTAACAAAGCTAGCACAATATAAATGTGTCTCAACACCAAATGATAAACGTAAATGAACATTAATAGCTGTCCATAGCGGCGAAACAAGTGCAATCTATTCAGCATTTGAATCACAAGGCATTCGATAATAGCAATGCAAATCACTAATACTATAATCTGTAATGAACTAATTGCATACATTTAGTCAGCATAACAAGGTCTCAAATTGCATCGTGCAACAAAAGGAATCCTCGTCTAACCTCAAATTAGCATCGGCATGTGGGCCTTCATGCGAAAACAATTTAGCAACATTAATTTAGTAAAACTCCTAGCTAGGGCTCTTATCAAAAATCAGCAGTTGGTTACCTAAAAGAAACACAATGCAATTGTACAATTTCCTTTCATATTTACCAATTACGATCAGCATACAAGGAAGTCTTCGTCTCACAGGTACCGTTTCTTGATCAGCATTGGTACCGTTTCGACCGGCATGGGACGGGGCAAAGGGGCAGGGGTGGACGGGGCAATTGCCTCACGGCGGCAAAATAAAACTACTACTTCATGCAAGGGATCAAAGTTAAAGTCTCTAGGGCAAGAATCATTAAAGTCTCTTTCTCTCGATTAGAGAAAGCATCAAAGTCTCTTTCAAAATGGCGTCGCAGCATGATGGGCCATAGTAGCTGCAAAGTCTACAAAATGGCGGGATGTCCAATAATGGCTGCTTTCCTCTCGTGCACCTGGGTTTTATAGACAACAGTTCAAATCCAGTAGGGTCTTCCATTGGAGGGTTCATAGGTTAGCTTCAAATTGTCCAATCAAAAACGACAGTTCTCAAGCTTTTACTTAAGCATACATTATCCTTGAAGATGGGTACGCAAGTTGCAACATTTTATACCAATTAGCTCACTTTCAGAGCCTCCATTGTCCGCACCTGCAGATCGACCTTGGAGTAAAGAGAAAAATGCCAAGCTGGCACGAAACTTTAAGATAAGCATGTGAACGATCTCAGTGGAAAAGTACAGCTTCAAGCAAAAATACACGTTTAATAGCACATTGGAAAAATACGAGCATCTAAACCGTGAGACCAGGCAACTAGGCCAAAGCCTCCACTAAAGTTATGCTAAGCTAAAGCATTTCAAACAAGCAAATCGTGGCATACGTTTATGATTATGTCGGATTAGTGCAATTCTAATACACCACGTTATATAAAGCACGCTTATAAATGTTGGCAAACTACTCTAAGGGCACATTTTGTCCCCGTACAATCTTTATTAGTTCGGTTAGAGTCACACATGATTATTGCAGTACTACGTTTAAGCGCTAATAAATGTAAAACCTTCATTTCTGCTTCATCACTACCTCATACAGACAACAACACAGCAGAAGTTAGGACATTACTAGACTTGAAACAAAAGCTGCAAAAAACTGAAAAACGTAAGACAAGACACCTCTGTTTCCAGAATCTGGAACAACATCCTTTTCAGCAACCGAACTGCCCAAACACTTCATTAATTCAGAAAGGAATTGAAGAGCTAGCTATTCAGCGAGCTCCCGACCTTGTTCAGCGCTGAAGTGTTCTCTAACTAGGTTTGTGCTCTACAAATAACTATAAATATATTCAGGCTGTTTGTCTTTTCATTCTCTTCTAATATCTGTCCTAAAAAATAAACAGTTATGCTTCTTTGTTTTGTAGAATATTTGCCATTAGTCATGCAGCAAAAGGAATGCAATAAAGTCCTCCTTGTTGTAACTTGCAGGTCACCTGTGGTCGTACCAGAGCACACAAACTGCAAAGACAACAGCTAGTAACTGCCAAACTAAGTTGTGCCACTACCTTAGCGGGCACAGCAAAGGCCAGGGGAACTATGACCTTCCCAATGTACGAAATTCTTGCTCAGCCAGAATAAAAAACATCAACTGTAAAGTCTCTTATTTAACCCATCAGGCTGAGGTTGTGCTAAACATGTCCCTAGCACCACTTCTCAGGTGCTAAAGACATGTCCCGCATGTCCTAGCACCCACCCGGGCAGAAAGATCCGCTGCTCCCCCGAATGCCTCCCACCACATGCCCTCACCAGGGAAGGAAGCCGAAGTGCCACCCCCAACCACTCCCCTGGTAGGATCATGACACAGCATTCACACGGTGTGCCAATATCATCATTATTCAGGGATGTGCTAGAAATAAAAGGCTCTTTTAGATACATCATCTTACTGCAGAGAGATGTGGTGGTAGGAAACACACTAGAGGAAAGGGAAGAGTTTTTCCTTTCCCCAATGATTTTCTTGTGTGCATTCCTGCTACGGGGTAATGGGTCAGACTGGGATCGGACAGCAGAAATGCATACACTAGATCATGAAGAATTTTAGAGAGTGGCCCCTTAAGCAAGGGTCGCTCCTCCAAATATATATATATATATATATATATATATATATATATACAGTATATATATATATTCTGTTTTCCACCTCCTAGGGGCAGATCTGCTGTTTTTTAGATGAATGTGCTCGAGGGGCAGGGCGGAAAATCACTAGCCACCCAGGATTACTGTATGTTATGAGAGTAGGGGAGCTTTTGCCCTTGCACGTGAGCTAGGATTGCTCCTCTGAGGGGTGAACTTTTTCTTTTGTTTTCCCTCTCCCTACAGGGGCAGGTTAGCCTTTTTTTAGCCTGATCCAAGTCCCGGAAAGTGGAATCCCACTAGACATCAGGGCATTTCTCTATTACATGCAAGTAGGGGGAGCAGCCAAATGGGCGAGGCATGCTTCCCTTTTCTGCCAACCCTGGAGGCAGATTGGTGTCTTTTAGGCTGACATAATCCTAGGGAGGAAGTGGAAACCCACTAGATACCAGGGATTTTTTATATGTATGTGGGGGAGGAGTACCGTAGGGCAAGGGTCATTTACCAAACAATTGGGAAGTAACTTCCTTTGTATTCCCTGCAGGGGGCAGGTTGATCTTTTTTATTTGGCTGATCTGTCTCCAGGGAATGTTGGAAACCACTAGCCGACAGGGAATATGTTTCTCTTTGTGGGATGACCTGCCCCTTGTGTAAGTGTTGCTTCCTTCTACAGTTCCAGTTTTTTGCTTTCCTGTTGTGCCCCTCCTGCAAGTAGACTAGCTTATTTTTATGCCGATCTCCCTCTCGTGTTACACCCTCAGAGCAGTCCTCATTGTGTTTTATAATGCTAACTGTTATTTTTATAATCATTTTCAATTATAAACTTATGCTTTTTCATTTTTATTGTAGTGCAAAGCTTTTAATTTCATTGGTTGAGAAGCTTGTTTGTGGCTTCGGAATGGGGAGATCTCTAGTTTGTGTAGTTGCATGAGTTTGGTAAGGACACTTTTTGTAATGCTTACTTCAAATGAGTATCAGTGCCCTGCTTGAATGTTTTATGAACTGTTGTAATCACTTTAGCATGTTAACTTATGCTTAATTGTCTTTCAAATTTGTGTTTGAATTTGAGCAAAATCTTCAATGTGTTTCCTTGTGTGTAATTGTTTTTGTTTATTTCCTTCTTTCTAGTGGGATATCTTTGCTACTTGCTGTGTCTGGGCAGAGCGGGTGCACATGACCCTCAGTCTATCTGTCTGTGGCAAATGAGAGGTATGATGGAATCTTTACGTAGCAGAAATATCATTCAGTGGCTTAGATTGATATTTTCTTTCCAAAGCTTTACTGTTCAATAGTAATTTTTACTGTTTGACACAGCTACAGTTTGATGAATCTAATTTGATTCAGTGTTGTATATTGTTGTCTGATAGGTGTATGAGTTTTAGTAGTAAGCAGCATGACTGTCAGCAGGCTGACCACGATCAGTTAGTTGGTTTGCTTTTTGAATAAGCCTCCAGACATAGGTCCAAGACTGATTCTGCTTCTGAGACAGACTATCAAGTGTGAGATTTTGGCAGTGAATTTTCTGTCCTAGAGCAATCATGATGATAAATCCACTATTAGTGCAGGTGTAGTGACTCATGTAGAGGGGGCCATTGAAATGCCTGTAATGCAGCATGAGCAAACTGGATTCCAGGCAGAAACTGGAAGGTCTCCCATTGGAATTGCTGAAACCTGGGTGGCCCTGATAGGTAGCAGCTTGTTTGCTTGCTTTTGGTGGTATTGCAGGGAGTAGAGTTAGCACAGACACCCTTTTTCAGATGTAGCTTTTTATTGATGATATGTTTTAAAATTATATTGTTGAGCAGACCACTGTGTATGCAGAACACCCTTTGAGGAACAAAAGTGCCACACTTGATACCCACTCTACAACTCTTCAAGATTTGGCCTGTATTTAACCATTTAGTTAATTGTTTCTCAGAGATCTATGTTCCAGGTCAAGATATATATGTGCACAAGTCTCTGGTCTTGTTCAAGGGCTGCTTAGCTTTCAGACATTACATATGCAGCAAGACAGCATGTTATGGTACAAATCTCTATATTTTGTGTGAAAGTGCCACTAGATATGCATATTATTTAAGGTTATACACTGGTAGAGATTTGTTAATTGATCCCCTTGGTTGTTCTTCCACTTTTGAGGTTAATGAAAAAAATATTTCAGAATTCCAACAACATTTTTTCACATGGGTCACTGTTAGACCTAGCTCTTTCTGCAAGGTCACCTCTGAAGTTTTGCCTTCTGTTGCTGGACCCATTTTTGTTGGTATTAGGACTATGTTCACTATTTCCCTACTAAACAGTGGTAAAGTGATTTTGCTGTCTCCATAAAATACAGTGCATTTGAATATATATGGTTGGTAAATGTAATTTACTTGTAAGTCCCTCATAAATGGTAATATATGTTCCCTGTGCCTGTAAATTAAATGTGACTAGTTGAATGTAGCACTCCTTGCTCCACCCAATAAAGTAGCACTGTAAAACATGTCTCAGGCATACCAATGCCATCTGTGTCCAGTTTTAAACTGCCATTTTGACCTGGGAAAATAAACCTTTGGCCAGGCCCAAACTTGTAATGCTTATAAGTAGGGCTTCAATATTAATGCTATTTATTGTTTTGACATTTCCATCTGTATTTGTCAAGATTTATTTTTTGCTCATGTTATCTGTATTCATCCATCTTTTGGGCTTGGTGTACAAAATGAAGCTGCAATGGGTAGTAACTGGCAAATGTATACTTATGTTTAACTGTCCAGTGGATTTTAGGCATTTACAGAAGAATACAGTCATTTGAAACTATTTGCATAAAGCAGATGTACTGCTGCAGTTATATAAGCTTCGTTAAGAAATCTTTTTATTTATTTTAACTCAACTGTCTGTCAATCCCCATAGCTATTGAATTTACACTTATAATTGACAATAATGAGAATCATCCAAAAGAAAAACTATTTTCTATATGTACGAATAAATACAGACAAGAAAATTGATGTTTTTCTGTCTGTATTGATCTGCGAATATCAGTAAAAATGGTAAACTGGGAGCCTTACTTATAAGTCACCCCTAAGGCTGGTCCTAAAGGCTCATACTAGAGGATGCATTGTATTTAAAAAGTAGAACTTGTGTACTTAAGATGTACTTACATTTTACATGTCCATATCATGACAAATACCTAAAGTCATTTTTTACTGCTGTGTGGCCTCTCTCTCGTTGATTGGGAACAGATAGTGATGTGCTGTTTACACTCATATTAATTGTAATTTAAAATGTTCTTTAATGGTAAAGTTGGTTTTTGAGTTACTGTTCAGAAAATGCCACATTTAGAAAGTTGCCATTTTCTTTTCCGAACCATCTGTGCCTTCTGTGAGTGTCTGATGGTCATATGACAGTAATGGCTCTGCTGTGGGGATGTATTATGTCCAGACAGGAACACAAAGGTACCTTATTTAGGGAAAGGATGGACCATCATGGCAGGATGACTGAGGAGGGGATCTACCCAGCCTCGTTACACTCAAAGAACTCTGCCTCCTGAACACCTAAAGGAACCTGACACCCAGACTGCCCTGCCTTTTGTCACCCCCAGAAAGTTTAGGGACTTGTCAGGGAAAGGGAAAGAACTTTCCATACCAGATGGGGGTAGGACAGGGAGTCCCCCCATTTGAAGGCTCGTACCAGGTATAAATGCTGGACTTCCAGAGCCACTCGCAGAACACTCCTGGACCTGGTGAAGCTACCGAAGAAGGGCTACCCTTCCGTCAGAGAATGGACCAGCTGTTTGAGGGACTGCCTTGCTGCCTAAGAAGAAAGACTGGACCTGCTTGCCTTCATCTCAGGCTAAGCAGAGTGACTCCAAGTGTCTGTTGCCTGACCTGTGTGAGCTGCAGTAAAGCAATAAGCTTCATCGATCTCCCTGCAAATGCCCAGCTGACATGCTGCAACAGGACCTTTCTGGACCTTCAAATAGACCTGCCTGAGCCCTGATGGCCTCTGCTGGAGTGAATCCCTGATCCTCAAGAGGTGCCTCCCCAGGTCCTGCTCAGGTCTAGGCCCTTGGCTGGCATCAGAGTGTACTCTTCCCAAACAAAAGGTGAAAATCCTGAAGTTTGTGCTCCTCATGACCGCAATTTTGCCTATTCATGTCGAAACTCTGCTTCCTGGATGACAGCCAATGCAAAGCTTCAGTGAAACCTGCTCTTTGCACAGACAATGACAGTAGGTGCTGAGTGGCACCTCAAGACCTGCAGTTTGCATTATAGCAATAACAGCTCACATTGACTACCAGTGCGAAGCTACAGCAACGACAGTCCATGATGCCCAACTTGTTCATCAAGCTACAGTGACGACCATCCACAGCACCCAATCTGCTTTTCGTGCTTCAATGACAACCGTCCATGGCGCTCATCCTGCTCTTAATGGCCTTCTCCAAAAGGAATGAAACTCGTCCCTCTGGACTACTTAAAAGATAACTTTTCGGCCTGGTCCCTGCATCCAACCCATGCTCCATTGTGGTCAGCATGAACCTTTGGCTATACACTGGTTTAGCATGACCAGATGACCTGGAGTGGTATTTTTGCGCATTTAGGTGCTACTGTTCACTGAAAACTTTAACATTGCATATCTCAGGTTCTACTGATTGGATCTTTGTTGTTCTGTCACTTTTGGTTTATTAAGATTTACTCTATTTTTCTCAATTGATTTGGGATTTTTCTTGTGTTTTGTTTTCTCTTTAATACTGTTTGTGTGCTGCTTAAATACTTTACATATTACTTCTAATTTAAGCAAAAGGATTTTTGTGTCAAACTACCAGAGGTCAAGCAAAGGTTAATTTAGTAACTTTTGTGGATTACCCCAACAGAGACTGTGGTTGTTGCCTGAGAAGGGCTTCTCTCCCCCATCCTACTCAATAGCTCATTTTCTCACTGTCACCAATTAAACATTAACAATTTCTACAGAAGAGGTCAATTATGTAAATAATTGTTCAAAGTGGGCACTGTGGCATGGGGCACAATGTGCTCTAACCGTAAAGGTTACCCTAAAGAACGTGTGTGTATGAAACATCAAAGGGGACAATGCAGTGTCTTATGTAGCAATGAATTACTTGCTTTGAAATTTTCAGACAGAAGAGATACCCACATAAGTTGTAAGAGTTGTAAGATAGAACCACACATGGCAGAACCACGCATTGCTTAATAATGCGATTAGAACCACGACCACATCTTTACCACATATGCCTTTACCATACTTTCCTTTACAACAAATTTAATTGTAAAAGCATACTTATTAAAGGTATATGTGGTAGCGCCATGCAAGGTTCGGTGATACAACCCCCCTGATCCCCTTGCCCCGCCCTAAAACCTACCCTGTCCTAAAACTACCCATCCCTGCCCTAAAAACTATCCCAACCTCCTTCCCTACCCTAAACCCTAAAAGCTACCCTGCCATAGCCCAAAAAACTACCCTGACCCACACCCTAAACCCTAAAAGCTTGGGGGCGTGGCATGACCTGCAGCAATGGTGGATGCGTGAATGCTCGGCTCCGCTTAGGCCCGACAGATATCCTTTCTGCACTGCCCCATCGGGGGTCGGAGACTGTTGCGGCTGCAGAGGAGGAACGGGGGCACAATTGAGAGGCCTTTGGTGCTGGTCAGGGATGTGGGGAGCGAGCTGCAAGAGAATCGGGTGACTGGAAGCCCCGGCCCCGGCTGATGAGGTGCTGCTTGAAGTTAGCTTGCACCTGGAGGAGGTGGCTGGGCCGCAACAGACTTGTGTGGCCCGGAGGGCTCGGAGGTGCCCCAATTGAAAGAGGAAGAGCAGCGGGGGCAAGCAACAGGGCAGCACTGGGAGCCACAGGGCCCCACAATGACACACTGAGGGAGTGAGACAGTCCCCTCGATGATCCAAGCGAGAGACAATGAAAGGCCTGAGAAGGGCGGCACACACCAGAAGAGAGGCCGGACTGGACCATCCTGCACCTGCGGCACACAGTAAAGCATTGATAGGCATGCCTCTGGGCTGCTGGCTATTCAGGCGCTCTCTGGTGGCAAAATCTAGAGGACCCAGAGGCACCGTGAGTACAGCGAGACCCTTGCACAGGACCCCCAGGATAAGATAGGGCCCAGATGGGGACTATATGGACTCATCCCCTGATGAATCCACGCCGCCATCGCAATCTATTAAGAGACATGTAGCGTTTCCCCCGTGGGGCAATAGACAGGGTTACTGACATTGGTGGCAATAGGCCGCGTCTGCACTCCCACACCCTTGGATGACATACCAGAGAGGAGTGAGCGGAATACTAGGGAAGTGCACCACCGGCGACAGCCCACCCCATGACACCGGACCCTCCGTTGGCCAGTCCCACCTTGGGGGGAGGAAAGTGACTTTGAAAGAGGCCACGGGGACCCCCACCATGCCCCTTTTGATGATACCATTTGTCGTACCGAATGACTACCAAAAGCCGGAACAGAGCTGAGTCACAGGGGCGGTGCCGGGTAAGTGACATGGCCCAAACAGACATGGCAAACCATGTCTTGCACTTTTTACATGCCACACTGGACAAGATCCTGGGAGCCATAGAGGAATCCAAAACAATGCTTCAGTGGGAAATAGGCCAAGTATCAGCAGAAATGGACCTGCTGAGAGTGGACCACCAGAAGCTAGCGGACAGGGTACAACGCACTGAAACCACGTTCACAGATTTAACCCCAGCGCATCAGGAGATTAAACCCACTGTCTTACAGCTGACCGACCGTATCCAACGACTGGACTGAAGATGCTGAAGGTTGGAATAGGTCTCCAGGGGGGCGTCAACAGCACTGACATGCTGACCTTCCTGGAGAAATGGCTGAGGTTAGAGGTCACCCTGGAGCAACTCACCCCCTTTTTTGCATTGGAAATGGCACATTGGGTGCCGTCGAGGCCACTTGCTCCGGGCCGACCCCCACGAGCTGTAGTGGCTAAGTGGTTGCATTACAGGGACAGAGACATACTGTTGCAATGAGCCAGAAAAGTCAGTCCCTTCTGCCTTGAAAATGGAACAGTAACCCTCTTCCTAGACTTCACGGCAGAGGTACAGATCAGGCGGGTCTCCAATGCAGCGGTCAAGCTGGCACTGCGAGACAAGGGCATTCAGCACTCGCTCCTGTTCCCAGCCAAGCTGAGAGTGATCATAGACGGGCACACTACCTTTTTCCAAAGCCCCGAGGAAGCATGGGAGTGGTTGGAATCACATAAAGCGGGTTGGGACCCCCAAACCAAAATGGGAATGGCGACGCAGCGTGGATGCAGGAGAGCTGGGAGACAATGAAACAGGTCCCGACCGAGCGCTGGACCGACCCCAACACAGAATGCATTAGACAGAAGGGCAGCTCTAGAGGCAGTGGCATTGCTACGGAACGTAGACCCGATTGGCGACGCCATTGGAGGGGTCTTGGACCACTGACCCCATGATGAGGGTTCTTGTTTGAATTTGGGGCCATGATGGCCACAGCCCCCCCCCCCAGTTTCTCAGCCACTATTACACAAATGGTGAGAACACTATGGTGGTCATTACAACCCTGGCGGACGGTGTAAAAGCAACGGTAAGACCGCAACAGGCCGGCGGTAAAAAAATTGCAATTATGACCGTGGCGGAAACCGCCAACAAAGACAGCCACTTTAACACTCCGACCGCCACGGCGGTATAAACAAACAGCGCGGCCGTCACCACCAACAGACAGGCTGAAGACAATGTACCGCCCACAGAATCACAACCTATCAATCCGCCACCTTTTCCGGGGCAGATTCACCGCGGATAAAAACACGGCGGAAACAGCCATTTCAAAGGGAAAACGCTCATCTCTACACACTCCACGAGGAAGGAGGGCATCATGGAGCCGGAACTCCATATTCTGCCAGCGCTAGTCTTCCTGCTCCTCTACGAGGATCATCAACGCCGGCGGCGAAGACCACGGTGAGTACTGCACCTACGACATAGGGGTGGGGGGAGGCAAAAACACAGGGACACACACACTCAACACCCCAACCCCCACCCCGACCCTCACCCACTACAACACACACACCAATACATATCTATACATTACAGTAACACCCCCCAACCCCCCCGAAAGAATGCAAAGACAAAAGGAAATGAGTGGAACCATTGTACTATATCAAAATACAGTAAGCAAATATATACATATATATATATATACACAATAAACAAAATATACACCACGATTAGTAGTGCAGGTATTGCACCATTCATAGTACGTGGACCACTGGGCCCAAAATGCATGGGCGAGGCCCACACAAGATACCCGATCCAAACGGAGAGAACACTGCAGGGGCATCTGATCGAAATACAACAGGCACCTCAGGGGGAAGAGAAGGGTGGGCACCTCATCCGGATGAGTGCACCACACCATATCCACGAGGGGGCTCCATGCCCATTGATGTATCCTGGGGAGTGCAAAGCCACAGTCTCTCAAGTCTCTACAGTGGGTGGCTTGCCCACTGTACCATCCTGGGGAGTTCAAAGCCACAGTCTCTCAAAACTCTACAGTAGGTGGGTTGCCCACTGTTCAATCCTGGGGAGTGCAAAGCCACAGTCTCTCAAGTCTCTACAGTGGGTGGCTTGCCCACTGTAACATCCTGGGGAGTGCAAAGCCACAGTCTCTCAAGTCTCTACAGTGGGTGGGCTGTCCACTGTTCAATCCTGGGGAGTGCAAAGCCAGAGTCTCACAAGTCTCTACAGTGGGTGGGTTGCCCACTGTTCAATCCTGGGGAGTGCAAAGCCACAGTCTCACAAGTCTCTACAGTGGGTGGGTTGCCCACTGTACCATCCTGGGGAGTGCAAAGCCACAGTCTCTCAAGTGGATGCATGTCTCCACTGGTTCTGGAGGGGGACTGGTGCCCAGAGTGCTTCATCCTGTGCAGGACAGACGGAGTGGATGTTGTTCTCCACTGGTTCTGGAGGGAGACTGGTGCCCAGAGTGCTTCATCCTGTGCAGGACAGACAGAGTGGATGCTGTTCTCCACTGGTTCTGGAGGGGGACTGGTGCCCAGAGTGCAGCACACATCCCGTGACGGTCCCAGTTGAGTCACTGGCCCTGCCGCAAATGGGCTAGCGGTGCTTTCCATGGCGGTCTTTGCCCTGTTCAGTGGTCCTTGGCCTGTTCAGCGGTGCTTGAGTTGCCAGTGTCAGACCTGTTTAGTGGTGCTTTCCATGGCGGTCTTTGCTCTGTTCAGCGGTCCTTGGCCTGTTCAGTGGTGCTTGAGTTGCCAGTGTCAGACATGTTCAGCTGTGCTTTCCATGGCGATCTTTGCCCTGTTCAGCAGTCCTTGGCCTGTTCAGCGGTGCTTGAGTTGCAAGTGTCAGACATGTTCAGCTGTGCTTTCCATGGCGGTCTGTGCCCTGTTCAGCGGTCCTTGCCAAGGCGGTCCTTCATTGCCCAGCAGGGCTATGGCTGGCGGTCCTTCATGGGTCAGCTGGGCTGTGGCTTGCGGGGCCCTCCTGGCCAGCTGGGCTGTTGCAGGCGGTGGCCTCCTGGGCAGTGACTCTGGCGGTGGCCTCCTGGGGAGTGACGATGAGGCTGGCGGTGGCCTCCTGGCCAGTGACTCTGGCGGTGGCCTCCTGGGCAGTGACGATGGGGCTGGCGGAGGCATCCTGGGCAGTGACGATGGGGCTGGCGGTGGCCTCCTGGGCAGTGACGATGAGGCTGGCGGTGGCCTCCTGGGCAGTGACGATGGGGCTGGCGGTGGCCTCCTGGGCAGTGACTCTGGCGGTGGCCTCCTGGGCAGTGACTCTGGCGGTGGCCTCCTGAGCAGTGACGATGAGGCTGGCGGTGGCCTCATGGGCAGTGAAGATGGGGCTGGCGGAAGCCTCCTAGGCAGTGACGATGGGGCTGGCAGTGGCCTCCTGGGCAGTGACTCTGGCGGTGGCCTCCTGGGCAGTGACGATGAGGCTGGCGGTGGCCTCCTGGGCAGTGACGATGGGGCTGGCGGAGGCCTCCTGGCCAGCGGGGATGATGGCAGGCTTCTCCGCCGTGCTGCTCCTCCCAGACTTTGGAGATTTCTTCAGCCCCTTCCCCACCTTGGGAGAAGTCACAGCTGAGTCGACAGTCCCCCCGGGACCCCTGTGAGCGGCTTTGCTGGCTGGAGTCTTCCCCCTCTCCCGCTGGGCACTGTCCAACTTCTGGTGCTTCACAGGGGGGGGACTGGCTGTGCTGTGGCTCCGTGCCACACTGGCTGGCCTGGTGGCCGGTGCACTCCACATACCTGTAACAACAGGCACCACTGGTCCCGGAGATTTTTTAGCTGAGGTGCTAGTACGGGACCTATGAGTTGGACTGGGGGGGGGGAAATAGGTTAAGGGTGGACAGGAAAAGTTTTTGGGAGACACTGGGACGGGTAGCTGGAGGGGGTTTGGGAGTGGAGGAAGAGGTGGTGGTTGTAGGAGGTGTAACTTTTGTGGATTTGGGTGCAGGGGCATGGGCTGTAGGCTGTCGTGAGGTGGATGGCTGTTGGGTGGGTGTGTGCCTGCGTTTGTGTATCTTCGGAGGGGGCGTCACAGACACACTGGGAGAGGACACAGGGGACGTGGAAATGGTAGTGGGGGTGGTGAGTGCACGTGAGCAGGGTGTGGTTGTGGGTGTGCTGGTGCGGGACGTAGTGGCTGTACGAGGAGGAGGGGGACACAGTGGAGGCAGTGGATGTTGGTGTGTCTGTATGTGTGTGATGCTTGCGTGAGTGCCTGTGGGATGTGTGGTGCTTATGTTTCCCTGAGCTTCCCTTGTGTGGTGAGGTGTGTACAGGCTGGTCTGATGGTGTGCTTGGGATAGGCAGAGGTACAGGGGATTGGGTCTGGGTGGAGGAAGTTGGAGGGGGAGGCTAGACACAGAGACAATGGCTGCCATCAGTGCTGAGGCCAGAGTTTGAAGGGTTCGATGAAGGGCAGCCTGACCAGAATGAATGCCTTCCAGGAATGCATTTGTGTGTTGCAACTCCTTTTCTACACCCTGGATGGCATTCAAAATGGTAGACTGCCCAACAGTGAGGGACCTGAGGAGGTCAATGGCCTCCTCACTGAGGGCAGCAGAGGTGACAGGGGCAGGGGCTGAGGTGCCTGGGGCGAAGGTGATGCCCACCCTCCTGGGTGAGCGGGCACGGGGCGAAGGCTGAGGGGCTGCTGAGAGGGCGGTGCTGGTAGGGGGGGGTGGCTGCTGTACCTGTAGAAGTGGGGGGCACAGATGTTGCCACCACCACAAGGGAGCTCCCATCGGAGGATGAGTCAGTGTCGCTGGTTGCAGATCCTGTGACCGCCGTGGTGCTCCCCTCGCCCTCCGTCCCACTGGTGTATTCTGAGTCCGTAGTGTGGCCCTCCATGGCCATGTGGGATGCAGCTCCCTCGTGCTCCGGTGCCACTGTACCTCCGCCTGATGATGCTAATGCACACAAGAACAGGGAGACCACAAAAAGGGGGGGGCGACAGAAGAAAGACAGGTTGAGTGCATGGCTTACCACTACCGTTGGCGGACAATACAGACACAGCAGCCCCCTGCACTACGTTGCGCTGTTGGGCTCTACAGATGCACTTCCTGGGAAATGGCCTACAAGGCTATGGACGACATCTGCACACATAGATGACACAGGGGCATGAATACCTGTACTTGGCACTCTACAGAGGTGGGGTGGGGTGCCACATGGCCTGCATTACGGAGGGGCCTAGCCTACGGAACTCTCCCTGGCCTAGGGAAACCCACAGCCCTCCTCCCCCACCCAGACACCTTCACTGCGCGCAAAGTCCGCTGAATGATAGTGTACTCACCCCCTTGTGTCTGCTGTGATGCCCTCAAGCGCCCATCCAACTCAGGGTAGGTCACCGCCAGGATCCGGAACATCAGGGGGCTCATGGTTCGACAGGCACCCCTCCCACATTGAGAGGCCATCCCCAGCGGAGCCTCCGCCGTGTTCTTGCTCCAGCGGCGAATGTCCTCCCATCTTTAACGGCAGTGGGTGCTCCGTCTGTGGTGGACCCCCAGGGTCCGGACGTCCTTGGCGATGGCACGCCAAATATCCTTCTTCTGGTGGGCGCTGGCCTACATGACATGTACAGGGGAAGAAGAGAAGTCATTCCCAACTGCACGTCAAAGTGAGTGGCCCACATCCCTACCCTTGCCATGTGGCACATGCATTCACAGTCCTTCATGCATGCAGAACTGTGCCCCCTTCCTTCTTACAACCAGCCCTCTCCACACAGGCATAGCCCATAGAACATGCTCCCTGTGTACTTACCTGTTGGTCTGGAGGACCGTAGAGTAGCCTGTACTGGGGGAGGACCTCGTCGACGAGCTTCTCCAACTCCTCTGCAGTGAAAGCAGGGGCCCTTTCCCCAGACGCATGAGCCATTGTCTCTTCCAGACCGAGGTCACAGCAGCACTTGCAGTGTAGGTCCTCTCCTGTCGAAGATCAGGTATCGAGTGATTCAACAGCTAGAAAATGGCAGTCACGTCCGCGGCGGTGCGTACCATCACCACCGGCGTACTTTGTCATTGGCTCCTGGGACCCATAGGGTCCAATGTTAACCAATGCAGCATTACGCCGAGGTCTTCGACCGCCTACCGTGACAGTGTACAACGCCAGCGCAGTTACCTCACATCCCATTGTCCCAGTTTAGAGGTCGGGCAGCCGACATTTCAGGGGCCCACATGGCCTAATTACCAACTGCGTCACACATACCTAGGCCTTGTGTCACAACACAAATGCAGGCCACATTTTGTGTATGAATGGTGTTCTGTGTAGACTGTGGGTACATACCTCTGAGTTGTTTGACTCTGTGGTCGCTGTTGTCCTTCATAGGCACCGTCCGCTGGGACATGTGAGGAGATGGCGGCATCCTCTGGTGTACCGACCGCTGGTGGACCTGTCTACAATGGAGGAAAGAAGTTTGATCATCACCTACAGGTTTGACCGTGCCACAATCCAGGAACTGTGTACCCAGTTGGAGCCTGACCTGATGTCAGCAATCCGCCATCCCACAGGAATCCCCCCTCAAGTGCAGGTGCTATCAGTGCTCCATTTCCTTGCAAGTGGGTCATTTCAAACAACAGTGGCCCTGGCATCAGGCATGTCCCACCCTATGTTTTCCAACGTGTTGTCCAGAGTGTTGTCTGTCCTTCTGAAACACATGCGGAGCTACATCGTTTTCCCTCGGGGACTTGCCTATAGTGAAAGGTGACTTCTATGCCCTTGGACATATCCCCAACATCATAGGTGCCATTGATGGGACCCATGTAGCTTTGGTTCCCCCCCCACAGGAGTGAACAGGTGTACAGGAACCGGAAGAGTTATCATTCCATGAATGTACAGATGGTATGTTTGGCAGACCAGTACATCTCGCAGGTAAATGCTATGTTCCCTGGCTCTGTGCATGACGCCTACATCCTGCAGAATAGCAGCATCCCTTATGTGATGGTCAACTCCAGAGGCACCGGGTGTGGCTATTAGGGGACTCTGGTTACCCCAACCTGTCATGGCTACTGACCCCAGTGAGGAATCCCAGGACCAGGGCAGAGGAGCGCTACAATGAGGCCCATGGGCGGACTAGGAGGGTGATCGAACGCACCTTCGGCCTCCTGAAGGCCAGGTTCCGGTGCCTCCATATGACAGGTGGTTCCCTATTCTACTCCCCAAAGAAGGTGTGCCAGATCATCGTGGCCTGCTGTATGCTTCACAACTTGGCTTTGCGACGACAGGTGCCTTTTCTGCAGGAGGATTGTCCAGATGGCGGTGTTGTGACAGCTGTGGAGCCTGTGGACAGTGGTGAGGAGGAAGCAGAGGAAGAAGACATTGACAACAGGGACTCAGTCATCCAGCAATATTTCCAGTGACACACAGGTGAGAAAACATTCCTGCCTACTACAAGTACTTTAACACTTCTAGCTCTATCCTGTCTGTCGATTTCAACCAGTGTATGGTCACTGAGTTGTCATTTTCCCTTACGGTTTCACAGGTGTGGTTTCCAACGTGTGTCATCTGCTTAGATTCCTCATGGACTTGAGATGTGTGACATAGGTATGTTGACATTACATTTGAAAAAGCATTTTGTCACTGTCATTGCTAATACACAATTTCTAAATCACAGACTGACTCCAGATTGTTTTGTGCTTCAAGGGTGTTTATTGAAGCTGAGGCAGTTCCAATATAGACAGGGTTACAAAGTGGGACAGTGGTTTGACAACCAGGGTGGTCTCATTTCTTGGCGGGGTCTTGGCATCGTGCTCTGTCTTGTTCCTGGATCTCAGGGACCGCTTGCGGGGTGGTTCACCGTCTGCAGGGGGGGTGCTGGTGTGGTGGTCCTGTGGCTGTGCCTCCTGTCCACTAGCGCCGGTGGAGGTGGTGGGCAGTTCATCGTCCATGCTAGTGTCAGGGGCCCCTTGTGGTGCCACAGTGTCCCTCCTGGTGTTAAGTATTTCCTTCAGCACCCCTACGATGGTGCCCAGGGCGGAGCTGATGGTTCTGAGTTCCTCCCTGAACCTCAAATACTGTTCCTCCTGCATGCGCTGGGTCTCCTGAAACTTGGCCAGGACCGTTGCCATCGTCTCCTGGGAGTGGTGGTATGCTCCCATGATGGAGGAGAGGGCCTCGTGGAGAGTGGGTTCCCTTGGCCTGTCTGCCTCCTGTCGCACGGCAGCCCTCCCAGTTCCCCTGTGTTCCTGTGCCTCCGTCCCATGGACCGTGTGCCCACTGCCACTGCCCCCAGGTCCCTGTTGTTGTTGGGGTGGTGGGTTATCCTGGGTTCCCTGTAGTGGTGGACACACAGCTGATTGACGTGTCCTGGGGACGGAGTTATGGGCCCGCTGGGTGGGTGCTGTGCTGGTGTTACCAGAGGGTGGAAGGTCTGAGGTGGGCTATGCCTGTGTGAGGGGAACCAACTGTTCCGAGGCCCACGATGGTCCGGGCTGGTCATCTAGATCCAGTTGTACAGAGCTGCTGTCATCACTGTGGGCCTCTTCTGTGGGTGGGGTGGAGATGTCTGGACCCTCCTGTCTGGTGACGTTGGGTAGTGGGCTTGCAGGGGTGTAAAAGCATGATTATTGCATCTGTGTGTGTAATGGTGTGCAATGGGTGGGTGACCGTGTACCCCAGTGCTAGCATTCCTGTGTGGGGGCTTGTGTGATGATGGTTGAGGGGGGTGTTATGGGTATGTGCAGTGGGCATGCTTTATTGATGGGTGTCCATGCTTTGTTGTGTCATGCAGGGCTTGGTGTTGGGATGTGTGGTTTGTGTTATTAGTACATTTGTGAGGAGTTGAAGTGATAGGGGAGGGGGCGAGGGTGGGGGTCTGTGATAGCATGCAGGTAGGGTGGGGGATATGATAATTAAAGGTGTGACTTACCAGAGTCCATTCCTCCACCGACTCCTGCGAGGCCCTCAGGATGTAGAATCGCCAAGACCTGCTCCTCCCATGTTGTTAGTTGTGGGGGAGGAGGTGGGGGTCTGCCGCCAGTCCGCTGTACCGCCAGGTGGTGTCTTGAGACCACGGAACACACCTTCCCCCGTAGGTCGTTCCACCTCTTCCTGATGTTGTCCCGATTTCTTGGGTGCTGTCCCACTGCATTGACCCTGTCGACTATTCTTCGCCATAGCTCCATCTTCCTAGCTATGGAGGTGTGCTGCACCTGGGATCCTAATAGCTGTGGCTCTACCCTGACGATTTCCTCCACCATGACCCTGAGCTCCTCCTCCGAGAACCTGGGGTGTCTTTGCCGAGCCATGGGGTGGTGTGTGTGATGTGTGGGGTGGTGTGTGTGGTGATATGTAATGGTGTGTGGTGTTTTGTGCGTGGCAGTTGTGTGGGTGATGGTGTTGAGTGCCTGTGGCTGCTAGTTTGTGGATGGTGGTGTCTCTCTCTGGCCTTCTTTCTGAATTTTTGGTAGTAGGGGTTTGTGGATGATGTGGGTGTGTGTTTTATAATTGTATTGGGTGTGTAGGTGTGGTGTGTGTATGTGTATCATATCAGGTGTGTGTATTTCGAATTGTCCAATGTGGCGGTGTTTTGTATGTGTGTGTGTATTTTGAGCGCGGCGGTGTGTACCGCCAATGGAATACCGCGGTTGAAAGACCGCCGCCTGGATTCGTGGGTCGTGATAGCGTGGGCGTATTTCGGTTGGCGTGACGGTGGAGGTTTTGTTTTCGCCAGTTTATCACTGACCTTTGGTGTGGCAGACTTGTGTGGGTGTCTGAATTTTCTTGGATTTCGAGATGTGGGTCATAATAGCTGTGGCAGAATTCCGCGGCTGCGGCGGTGTGTTGGCGGTCTTCTGCACGGCGGTAAACGGCTTTTAACGCCAATGTTGTAATGACCCCCTATATGACTTAATGTTATTGTTATTTGCTTTCCATATGCTAGGCAACCGACGGTTGCTGTGTTGACCTGAGGATTGGGGGTTTGGGATTGAAGGAACATGTTCTTGCTGCATGTAGGAGGTTAGATATTGCTGAATCAAAGTCGACATTGGTGATTGGGGACCGAGCGGAAAAGATGAGGGGCTGCTGCTATTGGGAGAGGTAGGTGTCCTTCTCCGATTCCGACTCCATCCGATGGCGGACTACACACTGGTAACCTGGGACATCCGAAGGATGGGGACTATTATCAGGCACCACAAGATCCTGGCAAAATCAAAAAGAAGTGGGGCACATGTAGCACTACTCCATGAAACACATATTACTACCCGAGAGGTGCACAGGCTGTGACGCAGATGGAGAGGGAAAATATTTGCCACCACATACTCAGCATTTGCATGGGGCGCACTGATATGGGTGAGGGCTGGGGTCCCGTTTGAGGCCATGTCCATAGATACAGACCAGGAAGGCCGATACGTACTGGTGGAGGGCAGATTGCACGGTTGAAATGTAGTACTGGGCTGTGTGTATGCCCCTAACCAGGAGCAGATCTCTTTCTTACAGACCCTCTCAGGATGCTTAGGTAAACCCTCGGGAGGACAGTTACTGAACAGGGGGTACTTTAACTGTGAGCTGGATACTGTTATGGACCGCTCCCTTCCCCTGTTCCCTGGGGCGACAGCACACAAGACGACAAATGGCTTGAAGGAGTGGGTAACACACTGGAGGCTGGAGGATGTCTGGCGGGTTCAGCACCCTTGGGATAGGGACTACTCATACTTCTCAGCCCTCCACCAATTGCATACTAGAATAGACCGGGTGTACTGGAACTCTTACTCCTGAGATTGCTCACTCCGAATACCTAGGCCAAACCCTATTGGACCACAGCCCATTACTTATTACCTGGCGCTGTGTCAGAGTTAGGGCCCCCATCCCGATGTGGAGACTTCAGCTGATGTCACTGGAAGACCCGACGTATAGAGAAGCTCTTAGGTCCTACCTCTTGGAGCACATTAGCATTAACAAGGGATCCACTGCATCACAACACATAGAATGGGAAACCCTAAAAGTAGCGACACAAGGCTACTGTATGGGACAATCGGTAGGAATCAGACGACCCCTTGAGCTTGAGATAAACTGATTGGAAAAGGAAATACATGACAGAGACAATGAACAGGGCAAGGATCAGGTGGCATGGCAATGACTCCTTAGAACAAAAGAGTCATTCAATCAGACCCAGGAAAGGCTGCGCTGTCATAATTACCAGAAGTACCTGGCGTCCTTGCATGCAGAGGAGGGTAGATCCGGCAGAATGATAGCATGGCTGGTATGTCCTGGTGGGGATGGTATCCCGATCACAAGTGTCTGTGGGATGGATGGGGGCCATGTGTATGCACCATCCGAAATAAATGAAGCATTTAAAACATACTACATGTCCCTCTACAGACAACCTGAGGAAGACCTACCACAGTCAACTCTAGCACTTGTAGACAGGGATCCGCTGGGTGAACCAGTGACTTTGGAAAAGGTAAAGACCGCTATTTCACAACTGCCAGCTGGCAAAACACCAGGCACGGATGGACTCCCTATGGAGTTTTGCGAAACATACCAGATATCCTCGCACCCTCATTGGTTGAGCTTTACACAGAGGCATTCGAAAGGGACATACTCCCTGCAATGTTGAGGGAGGGACTTTTTTCCAAGACCAAATCATGCAATGCCTCAGTGACTGATTTCAGACCCTTGTCCATGTTGAATTGCGATTTCAAGACCTTAAGTAAGGCCCTGGCTAAAAGGCTGCTCCTGCACGTTCCACACCTCATACATGAGGATAAGAATGGTTTCATACCTGTGCATAACACCTCCCTGAATCTTAGACAACTATTTTCACCTTTACACATACCACACGACGAGCGACACCCCGGTGCTGTGCTCCTCTCAGTGGACCTTGAGAAGGCGTTCGACTCACTAAGATGGGCTAATCTATGGGCAGTAATGATTCAAATAGGCCTGGGGGAGAAATGGGCGTGAAGGGTCGAATTACTGTACTGCCTCCCACTGGCGAGGGTGCGAACTGGCAGGGCAGTATCTGACGCCTATCCCATATTTCGAGGGACCAGGCAGGGATGCCCTCTCTCACCTTTGTTGTTTGCTCTCGTCATCGAGCCCCTAGCAGTTCCGTTTCGAATGGAGGGGCACATGAGGAGGGTACAGTGGGGCTCTGTGGACCATGTCCTGTCGCTCTATGTGGATGACCTACTCATTTATCTATGGGATGGTACCTCAGGGAACCCTTGGGTGCTCAATTTACTTGAGGAATTCGGTGGTCCGTCAGGCTTTAGGGTAAATAGGAAAAATACAAACGTCTGACCACTGACTGCAGGTGTGGAACGCCCCTCCTCCAGTCCTATTGATATTACATGGTCCCCCCACACATTCAAATACCTGGAAATACAAGTGTTCCACGATGTGCAAGACCTTCAGGATGGCAACCTAGGTAAAACGCTTCGGTCCTTAAGATCGTGCATGGCGTTTTGCTGCTTTCTTAGGCTCTCCATGATGGCCCGAGTGTCATTATCCAAAATGATTATGTTGCCCTGCTTTTTACACGACTTCATTAACCTTTCAATGAATATACCAGTGAGCTGTTTAAAGAATTAAATGCGCTCCTTAGGGAGCTCCTCTGGAATGGGGGCCAACAGCGAACATCTCTCTCCACCCTTCGCCGCCCCACTGATGGAGGTGGACTGGGAGTACCAGATTTTGAATTATACTACTTGTCGAGCCAGCTTCAGTGGGTTGCTAGGTGGTTTGCGGTTTGGAACCAGTTAGATCTGACCACATCCCGGGGCGACGTCAGAGGTGACCTGTTACTGGCATGAATGCTCGCCTCTCGGATCACCCTACCGGCACGAAACGTTACGCTGGCAGTGGCCCTGTCTTGCTGGAGACAGTTTCTGAGACGCACTGGCGTGACTGTGGCCTACTCCCCTGAAATACAACTGACGGGGATCCCTTGGGGACACCGAACCGCACCCTACCAAGGAATCAGATGAGGACCTGGACCCAGGCGGGAGTAATGACCTTAAGGGACTGCTTATGAGAAGGGGTCTTGCGTCCATTCACAGCATTAGTGGAGGAGGGCGGAGTCCCGAGGGGGCAATTCCTCCTATACCAGATACTGACCCACGCTATAAGGGGACTATGGCCTACGGTGAACGCAGAGCCAGAGATGCATAGAATACTCCAACTCTTATTGACAATGGGAGAAGATACCCACCCGATTGCCAGGCTCTACAGGGCCCATAACGAGGTTACCCGGGAGTCTCTGCAAACGCTCAGAGCGAAATGGGAGGAGACGCTAAACAAGGAGTTGATGACACAGAGTGGCAGAAAGTGCTGGCATACCCTCGTAGGGTGTCACGTAACACACGTCTCCGTTACATCCAATACAATTATGGACACATAACATACCTCACTCCCTACAGACTTAGGGTAATATATGGCAGCGAACCCAGGGAATGCCCCAGGTGCAATGCTGTAGATTCAGATTTAGACCACATGATATGGGAGTGCCCCGTGATACAGAGGTGCTGGCGGGGAGCGCTAGAGGCTTTGGTAGGAGTCCTTGATACACAATTGGAATTAGACCCTCCTTCTGTCTGCTGGGACTACATTCTAAACCCGCCTATAAGAGAGCTGGCAGCAGGTTCTTGGACCTAGCTCTGGTATTACTCAGGCGTCGGATTGCCAGGGCCTGGAAATCCCCTAGGGGCCTGGCCCTGGCGGACTGGAGACGGGATGTATCAGCTTGGGCCCAGGCTGAACTACACGCACTACGTAGGTAAGGAGGCTCGGGAATGTGTGCACGTCCCATTGCTGCATTGTGGACTGAGGTATAGGAGGCTTGGGAAATGCAAAAACAAGAGGTAGGTGGGGTCTAGAAACTGGAGAGGGCACCCTCTGCTAGTGTTTGGCTCCAGCCCCACTCGATGGGGAGCAGAGATATAACGAAACACATGCCATGGGTTCTTGATATACCAATTACTAGAAGTAGAGGGGCAGGGGCCACTGCTCTGACCCCAATACATATGTTCTGCCTCAACTGGTTACTCAGAGATGGTGACTGGGACCGTCCGGAGGGGTCCCCCACTCCTCTATTGAAAAAGAGGGGGGATCACGGTAGAGATACTGACCTCCCAAATCAGATAGCTCGGATACCATTGAATTCCCCAACCACACCACAGCATGGAAATGTCCCTCCAGCGCATTGTTATATGTTTTATTTAGTTGTGTTAATAGTTTAAATGGGAATAGCAATGATGATGGTGAATGACTCCTGATTAAAGTGGGACAGAGGTTGCAAGACTATGCGACTGCAAATTGATGAACTGTATATACTGGGTACCAGCATTACACACAGAAGGGCCATGATACAATTATGATAGTGCTTGGGGACCAGCTGCAATGTATGCACTTATGCATGTGTCATGCTCCAAGAGATATCACTTCCAGCTAAGTGTTGTACTTCTATGAAAAATACCAATAAACAAAGTAAAAAAAAAACAAAGCCTAAAAGCTTCCCTGCCCTGTCCATAAACCTCCTGTCCTAAGAACTATCCCGTAGCACCACCCCACCCTAAACCAAAGAACCTATCCTGTCCTAAAACCTACCCCACCCTGTCCTAAATACTACTCTGACCCCACCTTAAATCCTAAAACTTACTCTGTCCTAAAAACTAGCCCAACCTGTCCTAAAAATTACCACAGCCCCCCCACCCCTACCCTAAACCCTAATCCTAACCCTCCCTGTCCTGAAAACGACACCACCTTGTCCTAGGAACTACCCCAACCACCTGCCCCCGCCATAAACCCTAAAACCTACCTTGTCCTAAAATGTACTCTACCCTGTCCTAAAAACTACCCAGATCCCCTGACTCACCCTAAACCCTAAAACCTACCCTTCCCTCTCCAAAAATCTACCCTTTCCCCCACAGATGACCTAAACCCTAAAACCTACCCTGTCCTAAAAACTACCCCACCCTGTCCCTAAAAACTGCTGACCCCTGCCCCCCTAAACCCTAAAACCTACCACACCCTGTCCTAAAAACTACCCTGACCCCCGCTCTAAACCCTAAAACCTACCCTGTGCTAAAAACAACCCTATCCTCTCCTAAAAACTATCCTGATCCCCCACCCCAACCTAAAGCCTAAAACCTACCCCGTCCTTTCCTAAAACTACCCCAACACCCTGCCTGCGCCCTAAACCCTAAAACCTTCCCTGTCATAAAAGCTATCCCACCCTGTCCTAAAAGCAACCCCAACTCCCTTCCCCTGCCCTAAACCCTACCCCACCCTGTCCTAAAAAATACACCACCCTGTCCTTAAAACTACCCAGATCACTTGTCCCACCATAAACCCTAAAACCTACCGTATCCTGAAACATACCCCGCCCCATCCTAAAAACTACCCTGACCCGCTGCCTCTGCCTTAAACTTTAAAACATACCCTGTCCTATAAGCTACCCCACTGTCTTCTTAAAGCTACCCTGATGCCCTGATTTGTCCTAAACCCTAAAACGTACCCTGTCCTAAAAACTAGCCTACCCTGTCCTAAAAGCTACTCTGCCCCCACCTAAAACCGTAAAACCTACACTGTCCTAAAAACTACCCCACTCAGCACTAAAAACTACCCTGGCCCCCAGCTCCCACCCCAAACCCTAATACCTACCCTTCCCTGACCTAAAAAACTCCACCCCACCCTAAACCCTGAAACCTACCCCACCCTGTCCTAAAAACTACCCCAATCCTCTGCTCCTCCCTAAAACCAACCCTTCCCTCTCCTAAAAACTACCCGACCCCCCCACCAATGCCCTAAACCCTAAAACCTACCCTGTCCTAAAAATGACCCCGCCCGAACCCTAAAACCTACCCCAACCTATCCTAAAAACTATACCACCCTAAACCATGACACCTATCCTCTCCTAAAAACTACCCCACTCTGTCCTAAACACTACCCCAACCTCCAGCCCCAGCCTAAAACCTACCCTGCCCTAAAAACTACTCCACCCTGCCCTAAACCCTACAAAAATCTCTTCCCTGTCCTAAAAGCTACCCCACCCTGTTTTAAAAACTACCCTGTCCCCCACCCTAAGCACTAAAGCCTACCCTGTTCTAAAAACTACCTCACCCAGCCCTAAAAATGACCCCGACCCTGCCCTAATCCCTGAAACCTTCCCTGACCTAAAAACTAACCCGACCCCCCCAATATAAACTCAAAATCCAATTAACTCTCCCACTCTGTTCTAAAAACTACCCCGATCCCCACCCCTGCCCTAAACCTAAAACCTACCCTGCCCAGTCCTGAAAATTACCTGACCATCTTCCCCACCCCCATCCACGCCCCTGCCCTAAATCCTACCCACCCTGTCTTAAAAAAAACCCCATACTGTCTTAAAAACTACCCTGATCCCCCACCCTGAACCCTAAAACCTACCCTACCCTGTCCTAAAAGCTACCCCAACCTCCCACCCTGAACCTTAAAACCTACCCTGTCCTAAAAACTATCCTGCCCTGAACTCTAAAACCTGCACAAATGAGTGTCCAATCATCAGCAGATTGTCCAATGAAAACACATCTTTGTTTTATTATAAATATTGTGTCTTGTATGTATAATTTATGCTGAGTTTTTGCAAGCTATGTTGACATAAATGTGAACATCATCATAAGTTTATGTGACATTTAACTTATATGGTGTGCTCCGGCCAATTACAAGGTGTTATGTTTGGCACTGCTGTTAACAATTTCCATGTTTACCCTCCATAGAGTGATGTCTGTTGTAGAACCTTTTCTATTTGACTGAATGAACTAATTTATTTATTTATTTGGATAGTTAATTTTAAATGTCCTCATATCACCACAAGCAAGTACCCTCTTGATCTCGTCTGCCCCTCAGGCTTATATCAGGGTTGATTGTCAGTCAAGTTCGTAACTCAGGATACCTCACTGGTGCGACACATCTGAAACTGATCAAGAGATGTAATCACTGGACATAATGGTCTTCAGTCAATTTCCAACAGGTTCCACAATATGTCACAATCAACCTTGCCCTTACTCCAACTGATCTTGTTGTCCAATTCCCTAAAATATCTCACTGAGTTCCACCAACCCCATCAAATTTGGGGTGAGGGTGGACACCACATTTTGCATATTTCCCCTATTTGCAAGAGGACCAAGTAAAATATTAGTAGACTTTGTGATCTTGAGAGTGCTCCAGATCCATATCCTCACTGCACCATACCAAACATAAACAAGATGGGACTTACCTGCACTTCCAGTCCCAAACTGTCAGAGATTGTCTTATCTACATTCAACCAGAACCTTTCCAAGGCAAGGCAGCTGGTGAACATATGGACATTATCTGCCTCTCTGACTCCACATTGCTTGCAATTAGATTCCCCATCTCCTGTTATCTTGGTTACCTTCACTGGGGTCCAGTAAACTCTTTGTAGGATGAAGAAAGGGTTTCTTCTTAATGCAGCTGATTTAATCACAGAGTAAAGCATTCTTATAGATACTTGCCAAATCTCTTCCAATTCCGTGCTGGGCAAGTATCTATCCCAAACCAACTGAGGGGGTCTCATGCCTTCTTCTGCTGCTGCCACAAGATGACCGCACCAACATGACATCTCCTCTCTTGCCTTTGGATCCTGAAGATCCTTTTCCATGTGGCTCAAAAACGTAAACCTAGAAATTGCCCCATTATTCAACTCCCTCCAAGCATCCCAAGAAAGGCCCTTTCCCCCTTCCACTATCTTCCCTCAGTTTAAGATTCTGGATTTTCTCAGGGGGCTTGCCAAGCGGTCCAGCAGACACTCTGGGGTCCCTGGTGAGTCCCATTCCGGTGACAGCTTTTTGTAGTACAGAAACCCCAGAAGTGATCGAGCCCCATACCACATTTTAGCTGCCACCTTCAAGCAATTCAGACACACTTTAAAAAAAATGTGGGATCCCAGAACTCATACAAGAAACCATCTTCTGATAGATTGTTCAAATGACACTATACATTAGGTGCACAGATGATCTGTCAGAATGAAGGAGCATCCTATTATTCTTCAGTTGATACACCCAACAGTACAATTGAAAGCCTGTAAGCCCTAAACAAATGAAAGGCATTCTGGATCAAGTAAAATGAAAATAACCAGCTGGAAAAGTTAAACATACTGGAAATCCTCAGTTAAATGAAATGTTAAGTTTTGATTGCAAAAGATCCTTTTCATAGGCACAGTGACAAATATTTTCTGAGAAGTGGTATTCTAGGGATATAGTTTGCAACCTATAGTTTTTAGCAGTGCACATTCAAACCTTTTTTCCTGAAAAAACCATCACCTCTCACTTTAAATTTTTTAGCATCAATGAAGGAACCATACATCCTGAAGAAAAGGTTAGGCACTAGACAAAAACAAAATTGTGACTCCTCCATGTATCATTTCCTTTTTTTCACCTCTGCCAAGTGTCATGTGAGAAAGTTCAACCAGTTCCGGACTTTCAGCCAATGTCACTTTGGATTGTGGGGATTTACTTTTGTATTAATCGATAAAAGCCTGGCCTTGACATTCACAGCATGGTAAGTGCTGTTCCATGAGAAGCCAGGATAGGCTGAATGTGTCAGATATAACACATACAAACAGGTACATTTTATTTTTAACATAAAAAACCTCCTTTAGTTGCTGTGTTTGAATAGGTCATTTACTCTAGAATCACATTACACCTATATAAATTGAGGGCCTTATTTACAAGAAACTGGTGCATTGGTATCATTACACCAGATTGTTTGCGCCTGCCGCAAATCCCCTAACGATGTCATTGATGCGCTGTATTTACAGTTCAGAGCTCCATGGCACACGTTTTCACAGATGCACCAGAAATTCTGATGCATCTATTTGAGTTAAAGGGACGCATTGCTTGGAGTTGCATCATAAAACTGACGCAACTCCAGCAGCGCGTCAGAACACAGAGGAAAGTTCCATTATAAAAAGACTTGTGTCAATTGTACAACTGGTCTGAGAAGGCATTGAATTTTTTATGCAGTGAAGTAATAGAGTGATGCAGAGAAAACTTGTAAATTTCACTGTGTCAGTTCTATGTGGCTTTTACATGGGAACGCCTAACCTGCATACCTTTTTCCTAGTGCAGATAAAATGTGACGCAGGGCTTTACAATCTAATGGACTGGGCCCAATGCTTCAGTTTGTAAATATGGAGCAGTGTAGAGCACTGATTGCGTTGCACCATAAAAATATGACACAGCGGCGGTGCAAAGAGCTTGATTATGAGGCCCTGAGTGTCTCTTCTGTCTTAGGCACTGGAAAACAATGACAGACACTGTGGTTTGGAGCACACCAACCTCATGTAATGCTGGTGCATCCATAAATGGTGAGGCAAGGTTATGGCTTGTGAATAGGGTTTCACCACCAGAAGACCACTGAGTCTACTGGGTTACAGATGGTAGCTGCAAACATTACCTTTTTGGGGCCCAGGGTAATAGTTTCTAGGTTTGCAATTGGTAAAGTAATTTTTGCCTATTTCCCCTAAAATCACTGAACAGTTCCAGAGTCTGTACATTGTCATGATGGATGGGTAAAAGAGACAAAAGCACATCTTTTTATACGTCTAAGGAAATTCCTAACAAAAATATTGAGATGGTAGTATGCTGATTGATACAAAACATCTTTCTACATCCTTCTAGTTTTACACAAAGAAAGGGTCTTTTTGGCAACAACTTCTAGGCGGCGATATGTGTAGATCATACAGTCCAGGCTTTTTTCTTTAAGGTCTAGTTCTTGTACACCTCTTCAGGACAACAAATACAAGAAAACATATTGAAAACCAGGACTGGATGAGATACACATGCATGGAACAGAAAACCCTGAGTCCTCTGCAAATTGAGTTCTGCAGTGTTTGTAAAAGTTCAGAGCTTTTTTATCAGATCTACTATTCACTTCCGCTGTCTTTGTCAAAGAACTGGTACATAGACATTGCTGTAACTAGGGCCCTAATAGTTAAGCTCATGTTCAGAAATTCCTGGCCATCAGCATCTTGCATAATTGGCTCTCGTGGCCTATAAATGCAACGGCAAGAGTGTATCTACAAATGCCAGAATGCAAAGTGCTGTTGGAAAAATATAGAGGAATGGCTGTAGTTGTCACATGGTCTGAGAACACTTGAAAACAGTGTTGCCGGGAAGAAGACTGGGCCTCGGAATTATTGCTTTTATCATCACAGAAAGATCTGAGCCAGAGCGCAGCTCATGATTCAGTTTCTGTGAAAGGAAAGGTATGGATGAGAGTCTTTGAACTGGGTTCTGAAAACATTGTTGAGGAGGAGAAAGACACATTGGTTTCAAGGAGGGAAAAAACGCCCTGCTCATTTGAGTATATGGATTGTTAGAGATGGGTGCATGTTTGTTGAACATTGCCAAAGGAGCTTGCAGAAAAGGTTTATGTGCTGTGGTGCCAGACCTGAAATTCAAACCTGCTATTGTACTCTCATTTCTTTTTGGAAGGCCTCTGCCCTTACTTCTAAAACAATCCTACCTAAAGCAGAGCCTGAAGAAGCCAAGTATGCACTGGTGGATCAGGTTGAGTGAGTGTTAACAAAGGCACCGCTAAATTTTTGCCTTTATCTGCGACTGAAATACCTTCACATTCAATTGTGACTGAGGAATAGGGTTGCTTCCTGTTCTTGGGGGAAAAAAAGCTCTTGAGGCTAAATATCTTCCTTAATTGCTTTCTGAGGTCATTCCACTTCTGTCCTTGAAATGTTTCAGTAAAAAGTATATATGGGGACAGGGTAGGAACTCACACCAGGCGCTACATTTTTTTTAAAATTATTTTTGGGCCATGTGGACCACTGTACTCCCAAGGGATCTAGCACAGCCCTTCAGTGAGGTAGTGTGGTAATTAAGTGGAAGCTACTGCTCATGCTTCACCACATGCTACCACGGTACCATATCATGCAAGCTTCGTCAGGGAAACTTGCAATTGTGGACAGAACATTCCCTCCTCCCCTTTTATACAGTTTCAGCCTGGGGAATGGGGTCCTAAGGGCCTCACAAGGTTCAGGGAGGGGAGCTGCATGCTCCCTCCCAACATTTAAATATCTGGCTCTGGGACTCAAAATGGGCACAGAGGGGGGCCCTATTCAGGCCTCCTTCCCCATACATGTAATAGAAAAATTAAAGCAACAGTTTTCTTTTTTTCTTTTTTTTTACCACAATGCCGCAGGAGTCAGGCAGGTTCCTGGGAAAAAAAGACTGATTTATTTTTTCCTTTGACCCAAATATTACAGCACTCATGACCCCACAGACCGCCACTTCCCTGAGGCAATGAAAAAAGAATATGGTGGGGGCGAGTGGGCACTCCTGCATCCCAGGGATAAGCACAGTCCCGGGGCAATGAATAAAGAATGCAGGGGTGCTCTGCAGTCCCCCTGCCCCGTAGAGCACCACCTCCTTAAGGCAATGATAGAAAAAATGTGGATAGTGCAGCGCGGACCCACTCCCTACTCCCAGGGGACCACCACCTCCCTAGCGCAATAAATAAAGAATTTGAGGGGTGCTGTGTGGCCCCCCCTGCACCCTAGGGACCACCACCTTCCCAGGGCAATTAATAAAGAACGCAGGGGATGCCATGAGACCCCCCTGCACCCCAGAGACTGCCACCTCCCCAGGCCTATGAATAAAGAATGCAGGGTGTGCCGTACAGGCCCCACATGACCCAAGGACAACCACCTCCCTGGGGTTCAAATAATATTCAAGAAGGGGGTCCATAAGACCCCTAGCCCTGTGGGCCACCACCTTCCCAGGGCATGATATTATTATAATAATAGGGGGGTCCTGGGAACCGCCACCTCCTCTGGGATAACTTTTTTCATAGAATACAGGGACCACCACCTCCTTGTAGCAAAATACTTTACTAATCATAGAAAAGGTTCTTCAGACTCCCACCGGGCCACGTGGACCGCTGCCTTCTTAGGGCTCAAATAACTTTGAAGCAGGAGTTCCATCGTGGAACACAGGCCCCGGGGCTTACCACCTCCCTGGTGGAAATTTTTAATTAAGGTGGGGCCAGAGGCCAGGTACTGTGGCCAACCCCTGCAGCGCACGGCCAAAGGCCTTGTGTGGCGGTGGTTGGATTAACATACAGCAATTAAAACTACTTTACGTTAAACAACCCAAAGAAATTCACTAAAACCAAAGGTTACAGGGACATTATAATTAGGAAATATAATTAAAAAACCATAGACATTCACTTAAAAAAAACAAAGGTAACAGGGTCGTTATAGTTAGGCTAATATTTTAAATATACAAAACCATACAAAATTCAGCTGTCATAGTTAGTGTTATTTGAAATAACTATAACTTGTGCCCTAAGGTAACTATAAGTTGCACCTTCGACATGCACTGCTGATTATCTAAGATATTACAGCACTCATGACACCTTTTATAACATCATTGATGGTGCGTGGCGGGGGTTCGGGTTATAGTTATCTTAGGGCACAACTTATAGTTACTTGAGAAAACTCTAACAGAAGAATTTCTAGGGTTTGATACATTTAAAATGTGAGCCTAACTATAACGTATCTGTAACCTTTGTTGTTTTTAAGTGAATATATATATATATATATATATATATATATATATATATATATATATCTGACTGGCTATCGCTGGTAGGTAGTTATAGTTAGGACCTAGTTTCTGTATGGAAAGTGTTTTTTGTTTTGCCAATAACTTTGGCGCCGTTTGATGAATCCTCATAAAATTTTCCAAACTGCGTTGCCACTCACTTCAGCTGCTGTCCTTAAAGTTTTGAAGTGATTCATCAAGAGAGGGATCAGGAAAAAGTGCGGGTTCCAAAACGATCTTTCTCCATGCAATTTCCAAAGGGATTTTTAACCACAGTTACAGCCTGAACCGCTGGACGGGATTAGACCAAATTAGGCAGAAAGCTAGCTCTTGGTCTAGAAAGTGCCCTTTTTAGGGTCGTGCTTGAAAGCACTCTAGAGCCTGTTGTAATCTTTTTGTGGGCTTTTAACCATGCCCACTCTTGCTATTCATTCGTGCATGTCCTAAATGCTTCATTTTTATAGGTGCATTTTGTGAAATGTCCCTCCTTTGTGTGCTGAGTTCCCTCCCATTGCGTATTAACTAAGTGAACAATCCTGAACTTTTCTGTTGGCCATCACACTACGTCACGCTTCCTCCTGTTACAGCGTGTGATGGTCCCCCCTCCAGTTTCGGTTTGCCTTACATCCCAGCCAGGATCCTTTAGTAAGACATGGAGCTAACAACTCTTACGCTCATGGCAGTGGTGGTGCTTTGAATTGGTTTGCTTCTGTCAACTGTTTTACACTTCACTTTCAATTTATGTGGCAAGAAAAGTCCAGGTAGGAAATTACCATGCCAATTGCTCTAACTCAAGCAAATATCAGACCCGTTGCATTGCAAATGCTTGTTGTTATTTGTTGTAAATCCATTCAGTAGTTTTGGAAATATCAAAGGAAAAAGAAATATAGATATCCAGGGTTGTGAATCCTCCACTCATTCACACACTGGGGATCCAGGGGAAAAGCAACGGCCTGATAGGCTGTCCGCAACCTGAACGAAAAGTTCAGTGTGGGGAAAAATAAATGTGAAAAGTGTGATAGAGGGTCAGGATAGAGGTATCCTAACCCCATAGTACAGATTGGTGGGGTCCCTGAGGGACCACTCATGGGCAAAAAATTGCCCCAACTTTTAATTGAATTGGCCTGATCCAAGGATCCACTGCATGGCTCAGTGCAACTCCCAGTGTAAATTTTGTGACAGATTTGTGGATCTGGAGGCCAATGCAAAAAAAAACACACACACACACTCACTGAACCAACCCCGTGTGGGGTTGGAAGCATGCAGGGCCATGGCTGCAGGCCAACCCCCTTCCCTGCATGACTGAAGGTGGTGCTCAGCTTGGGACTGGATGCATGTCGGGAGTTGACTGCAGGGCCTCACTGTGTGCCAGACCCTGTGGCCAATCACCCACTGCACAGTGCTGAAGGCTGCGTGTTGCCGGGGGTTGGCAGCACGTGACTGCATTGAAAAACCACAGAAATCGACTGAAGAAAAACAAAAGTTACAGGGATGTTGTAGTTAGCAATTAAAATTTATAAAACCTCAGAAATTCACTGAATAAACAAAGGTTACAGAGACGTTATAGTTAGGTTCTGAATTTACATGTACAATACCATAGAAATTCAATTGTTATAGATGGAGTAACTATACCTCTAGCGCTATGCATGCACAGCTAAATACCCCACATATTACATCATTCATGATTTCTTCTGTGGCATCATTGATATTATCACTGCAGCATTTACAAAAAATTATTGATGAGAAAACTCTAGAGGGGGCTTCAGTTATAGTTACTTTAAAGCAGGAGTTATAGTTACTTGAAATAACTCCAACTATAACAGCTAGCTTTCTATGGTTTGAGTGTGAAAATTCAGAACCTAACTATAATGTGCATGTAACAATTGTTTTTTCAGTAAATATTATCTCAACTAACTATAACTCGTGCCCCAGCCATGCACAGTTTTTTGTCAAAAATTGCAAATATTACATTGATATTATCAATGATGTTATCAAAGATGTCTTGAGTGCCGTAATTTGTGGGGTAATTAGCAGTGCATGGCGTGGGCACAAGTTATAGTTACCTTACGGCACAAGTTATAGGTAGTTGAGATAACTCTAACTGACAAATTTCTAAGGTTTTGTATGTTTAAAATGTGAGCCTAACTGTACTGTATGTGTAATCTTCGTTATTTTCAGTGAATTTCTGTGTTTTTTTAAATTCTATTTCCTAACTATAATGTCCCTGTAAACCTTGTTTTTTTTCAGTGAATTTCTAGATTTTTCTTAATGTACTGTAATTTTCATTACATTAATCCAACCACGGCCGACCCCCTGTAAGCACCCAACCTTACACTGTGCACAGCCTTCATCCAGGTGCATTTGAGCTTGCCCACAAGACCTGGCCTGCAGCCAAACCATGCAGCTAACCTGCCGAACCACTCAACCCTATGCTGCCCATTGCCCTTTGGCTGTGCTTGTCAGGAGTTGTCCATGGCCTCTCTGGATGTGAGAATAGGTGTGAAAGTGTGTATCTGGGGGTGAGAGTGGCTGTCAGATTGTCTGACTGGGTGTGAGACTGCATACATCAGTGTTTTAGCGGATGCGTCAGTGTGTGCGCAGATCTGTGAGTGGGTGCATGAGGGTGTCAGTGGGTCTGTGGGTGGGTGTGTGACGGTCTGAGTGGGTGTGTCAGTGGGTGTGTGACTGACTGTGCCTGTAAGTGGGGGTCTGATTGGGGCTGTGAGTGAGTGAATGCATGAGGGTCTGAGTGGGTCTGTGAGTGGGTGCGTGACTGTCTGAGTAGGTCTGTCAGTGGGTGTGTGAGTGTCTGAGTGGGTCTGTGAGTGCGTGCGTAACTGTGGGTTTTTGAGTGTGAGAAATTGATTGAAAAAGAGATGGAAAGAGAAAAAGAAAGAGAGAGAGAGAGAGAAAGAGAGAGAGAATGTTTTTAGGCTTTGATGTCTGATATACTTAGAAAGAGATATTTGTCTGCAATTTACAATAAAAATGTATTTCTTATCAAAAAATATATAATCATTTATTTTTATTTTAAAAAAGGAAATTAATCCAGCTGGATTAGGACCCCCAATGTATGAAGGTGTGCGTCCTTCACACCGAGTTATGATTTAATTTTTTATTTTTTTGTTCAGCCCTTTATGGGCTATCTGGGACTGTGAGGGAGCCCTCCAGAGCTCCTCGTGGTCCCTCCATATTTATTTATTTATTTATTTTATTAGTTTTTTTTTTAAATAAAAAGACCTTTCGGGCTACCTGGCACCGTAGGGAAAGCCTTAAGGGTTCCCTCGCAGTGCCATTGTTCTCGCAAGCACAGAGCTGCTTTGACAGCAGCTCCTTGCTTGCTGAAGCAGTTCATCTCTGTCCCCTTCACGCGTGCAGGGGACGAAGATGAAAGCTTTGAATTTTGACAGTGGGACCTGCTTTACAGAGCTGCAGCCAAGCCACAACAAGCAGCTATGTTCGGGGGGATGAGCACCCTGAGACATAGCAGGAGCTGGCCCTGGATGGTGGTGGTTCTAAGGGCCATCAGAGGCTCCTCGAGGGCGGCCATTTCCAATGAGGACATTGTCCTGCGAGGTGGTGGTCCCTGGGGTTTGGGGTCTGAAAGGGACCCCATTTTGTGTTTATTAAATATTTGCCCTGGGGTGGTGGTCCCCAGGGAAGGGGAGGGACACAGGGCCCCCCTGTCATAAATCAGTGTAGCCCCAGGGTGGTGTGGGTCCCTGGCGCTGTAGGGGAGGACAGTGGGCCACCCCCGCTTACCTAAATCATTTTTTGCCCCAGGGTGGTGGTACCCAGGGCGTGAGGGGGTCTCACGGCCCTCCTCTCATATTTGTATATTTGCCCCAGGGAAGTGGGGGTCCCCAGGGCTGTGGGGGAGGCCCACCTTAAAAATATTTTTTCCCTGGGCGTTGGTGATCCTCTGCCCACGCACATTATCTCAATTGCTCCAGAGTGCTCGTGGTCCCTGGGGCTTATTAAAGCCCCCGGAGGGGGCCCAGTGCACCCCACTCCTACATTAACTCAAAATGCCCCCGGGATCTGGCCCACCCATGGGCAAATAAAAAAAGTAAGGGAGATTGGGATTTTGTTTTTTTAATCGCTGAAAAATTTGCAGATCCACTAGATTTTTAAGATTTTTTTTAAAAAATAAAAATATTTTCAGCCCTGAAGGGGTTCCTCAGGAACCCCAGCACCAGGGCTATGGGTCAGGGTGACTCTAACCTGGCCCTTCTTTCTTTTTTTTGCCTTTTTTTTCTGGGACTCAACTGAAGCCAAGTCCCAAGATGGCGGCCTACTCTTCCTTGTTGAAGTATTGGCAGCCAATCAGATATCATCACGGGGCAGTTGGATTCGCGGAGGATCAGTGACCCTATGTATCTATATTGTTTGGTCTTAAGTTACCCTAAACCTCTGAATGGATTTACACCAAACCACAAAATGTGTGATCTGCGGAACAGAATCTAGCTTTCTGCCAAATTTAGTGTAATTCCTTTCAGTGGCACAGGCTGTAGGCATCTCTGAAGGTTCTATGTAAAAATGCATGGGAAAATTATGTTTTGGGACACCCCTCTTTCTTGGCCCCTGCTTGACGGATTATCCTGAAACTTTCAAGACAGAAGCTGACCATAGCAAATTATAAGTTATGAAAATGTCATGAAGATTCATCAAGTGGCGCCAAAGTTATTTGTAAAACAGAAAACGCTCTTCCTATGGAAACTACGTCCTAACTATAACTGCATAGTGGTGACTATCTCTCTCTCTCTCTCTCTCTCTATATATATATATATATATATATATATATATATATATATATATATATATATATATGTATATATATATCTTACGTAGCCACTATGTAGTTACAGCTATGATTCATAGAGATAAGAATTCCTCTGATTTTTAAGTGGTAATAATATGCCACTGTGTGACAAATCTCCACAACACTTTGCAGACCTATTTCGTTTTCTACATTGGCTGATGATGCAAAGTTTCATGGGGATTGGTTAAGGGGATGCAAAGCAAAAAGAGGGGGCCCAAAACAAGTTGTTCCACAACAGCATTTCCATATACTTTTTGAACAGGCATAGCAGTAGAACATATTTTGATGAAATTAGGCAAGAAATTGGATTATAGTACGGAAAACCTTCTTTTTGCTAGTAGATGTAAATTGGTTCAGCAGTTTATAACTAATAGGCGACAAATACCTAGTGACATCTTGGGCCACGGTATGGCAGTACTTTTGTAGTATATAGTGGTACATGGGCGATGGTGAAACACAATATGAGTGGTTGCAAAATAAAAATGCAGCCATACAGTTAACACCACACTTTGGCTTTGTTATGTGTTTTCATGTGAAATCTAGATTATTACTTTACAACTTTATTTTGGGTTCTGAGAGAAGCAAGACACACATACCAGCTTCATCCTTGCTAAAAAAAATACATTGAGTAGTATTTGATATCATGAAAGCATGTAGCATATTACACACGCATTGTTCCCCCTCGTCTGCCCTCCAAAGCCACCCAGGCAAAGCCCCCATCTCTCGGGATACATGGGTACATGTTGTCGTCTAGTCTGGTTATTCAACAGGTGGTGTCCACTCTCTGTTTTGGAAGAAGCAATTGTCGTGGGGCAATGAGGCATTAGTAATGGAGTGTATCCTGAGGAGGACTTCATCCCAAAATGTTTGAATGTCAGACAGGTCCAACATGTATGTAAGAAGGTACCTCTAACCTCTCCTCCCTTCCAACATAACTTTCAACCTCCTGTGAAGCCACCCAGGGGTGAGGTGCTAGCGTGTCAGTATTTTGTATGCAGTCTGCTTGTAGTAGAGTCAAATAGATGACTTGGAAGCCCATTACCACATAGCCTCCCAAGACTCATCTGAAATGTCAGTGGCCAGTCCTCTCTCCCACTCTGTCAGCTATGCATGTTTTTTAGTGATGGTGAGAGCTAGTATGTAGAGGTATATTCATGGTATACCTTTACAGCAAATATTATTGGTGCATTGGGATTCTATTGGTGATTCCTCCCTTTGCACGGCTCTGAAAGCCTGGTCTCTCCCTACCCAATGTAGTGCCTGGGTGGCTCTATATGTGCCACGTCTAGTTAGATTGTTTTTCTCTATGAGGTTCTCGCCTTTCTAAAGGTCGTCATCATTGTAAGAATTCTTTAGAGAAGGTGATCAGCCATGGTCCTAAGAAAAGGAACCTGGAGCCAACACGCCTGGGACAAGTCCAGGTTGTTAGCCAATGAGATAAGGGGTAGATTGGGATCTCTTGTTTGCTCCTTATGGTTTGACAATGAGCTTGAAGGTCTGCCCCCAATGGCAGGGGACGCCTGCACAGGCCACAACCAGCAGCTACAAAAGTTAGCCAAGGGGGACCAGAGACAAGGCTTGTTCCACCTCTACCTGCAGCTTACCCTGAGGGTCTTGCTTCCTGTCAAGAAAAGGATGGAGCTGAGCCACTAGCATGTATGGAGTTCAGTCTGGGAAGCCCAAGCCCCCCTTGGCCATGGAGAACAATAAAGGTGATTTTGCCACCCCTCTGGTTTTATCCTTCTATCCAAAACTGATTATTTTGGTTTGTATCGGTGTTTGGATTGATTTAGGGATGGCTAAGGGAAGAGTCTGGAGAGCATATAGGAGCCGGGGCATGAAATTCTTTTTCAGGCTTTTGAGCTATCCCAACAAGGATATCTCTAACTTGCCCCACCTATAGAGGTCTTTGAAAAGGCGGTGGGAAATAGGAGAATGTTGCAGTCATAAAGGTGGCTTGTGTGGGTTGTGAGCTGAATCATTTACTCTTGCGTTGATGTTGATGAAAACATGAGGCAGTTTACCAAACTCTGTAGAGATAGGGAAAAGTAGAGTTACTGATTGATATTTTTAAAAAGGTTTATCGAGTACTCCAGTAGTCTCTCAAAAGTATCCAGTGAGTACAGCAGTACCTAACGTAATAAAAAAAAATATGTCTGACAAAATACACTCTATGACACACCACTATACTCCAGTGTACCTCAAGGCACTCAACTGTATCACACACCACTCCACTCTACGACATGCTATTCCACGATATGCCTTTCCACTGTATGTCACTCCAGTGTACTCTATGACATGAAACTCCAATCTATGCTACTCCAGCTCACTCTCACCTATTTGTAACCTAAGTCTCACCTCACTGTAACCTTACTTTAATCTCTGTTTTTAGTTAACTTCAAAGTTTATTGTAATGTAAAGTAATATTTTGCTACAATATGGAAAGCTGTACATGCTTGGGGATTGGCCATAGTGGCCGGCTTGTGGTCAAGTCCTGCATCCAACCCCCAAAAGGCTGCCAAACCCACTCTGTCATGGTCTTAGGCTGGGTGCAGCAAATTGTTGGCCTCAAGCTATCCCCCTTGGCAGGAAGTCAATCCCATGCCTTTTGCCATGTGCAGCGGGGGCTGGCTTTATTCATGGTGGCATAATAATATGTTACATTAAAAAATTAAAAAAATTAAACTACCCACAAGCAACCAATACCACCCTGTGGTCAGGCCCAGCATCCAACACATCAGGGCGCTCCGGTGCCTATTCTATGGGACCAAGAGATATTTGTAAAGGGAATTGGTCACATGCCTCCCCTCTCTGAGCCACAATGGGCCCCATGGACTCCAACCCCAAGAGTCTTTAAGGCGAGGAAGCAGAAGGCCCTCCTCTCCAATCCATTAGTGGCCCTGTGGACTCTATCCCCTGGGTTCATTGCTTAAATAAAGAGACTTCATCCCATGGGGCTGAATGTCATAAGGAAGGGGAGGGAGGCACAAGACACCCCACCTCAAGCCTTTACAGGCCCCAGGAACCCAATCCCCTGGGCCAAAAGCAATAGAAATGGGGAGTGGGGATGCACGGTCCACCTGATAAGTCTCATTAGGATTGGGGTACCTATCTCCTGGAGCTGATTATCATAGTTAGGGGAGGAGTGCAACACAGTTCCCCATCCCAACACTTATTAGGCCTGGGGACCACATCATTCAGGCCCCAATTACATTTAAAAACGCAGCCCCCCTCCCCCACCTACTGTGGCCACTGTGACTCCATCCCCTGGAGCCTGGGCCTAATTAGGTTGATTAATAAAATCATAATAAAAATCATTATTTAATGTGAAACGAAACTAGTAATTCACTGGAAGGAAACAGAGGTAAAAGTGATTGATTACTAGGTTCTGAGGAATAAAGGAGTTAGAATTGGGGTTTCTGGTTGTCAGAATATGCACCCTGGCCAAGTAGGAAGCACTACGTCTAGTCAGGGTAAGCTAGATCTACACTGTGCTCTCCCTCTGGTAGCTTGGCACAGAGCAGGCAGGCTTATCTAAAGAGGCAATGTGGCAACACACACACAATAATACAGTGAAAACACCACAAAATGTATGCCACACAGGGTTAGAAAAATAGATAATTTTATGAGTAAAACAAGACCAAAATGACAAAAATCCAATAAGTAGAAGTGGAGTTATGAGAATAAACCAAAAATAGTGCTTAGAAGTCGATAGCATTAAAACGTTACTTGAGGTCTTGCTTGACCAGGGTAAATCCAAAGTTCAGGACACTTGTGATGGAGGTTAGGCCGGCTACAGAACCCATGCAGGTTCTTCTCAAAAAGTACCTTGGATGTAACAAGGGTCAGCGTCGGAGATTCAATGCATTAGTTACGATTTTCGTGGTTGGGTAGATGCGTCAACATCGAGTCTCGCAGTAAGGTCCTGCATCGGCATCAAACTCCATTGAGGTACAGGCACTGCATCATCAGTAAGCCGTGTAGTTAATTGTTGTTGAGCTGTACTAGCTGTAGAATCGCTGTCCCCGAGCAACCACTGCATTATCATTGAATGACGATGTCTTGGTTCAGATCGATGCAAAGTCATCACTGATTAATTGATGTGGATGAAAAAAAGCCACAGAAACCCACTTTTGAGGCTCAGGACTGGACTAGCACCTCAGGGAAGGGTAGGACTCACAGATGTCAGAGTCCAGCAGCAGCAAGGTTGTCGGACGTCTTTGATTGCCCTGACATTTCAGAAACAATAGCAAGCCCTTTAACTCACTCTGGGTTCAGATGAGAGGTGCCCAGCCCTTTTTTCAGCAGGACAAAGGTCAGCAGGCACCAGAGTAACTCATCAAAGCAGAGGGCAGTCCTTTTTGGAAAGCAGTCCAGCAGAGCGGCACTCCTTGTAGCACAGCCGCCTTTACTTCTTGCAGGGTTCTTCACAGGTCCAGACCAGTACTGATTTGGTAGGGTTAGAGACCCAATTCCTTTATCCAAATTTGCCATTGAAGTAGAGGTGACTTCAAAGAAGGGTCTTTAAAGTGCACAGAGGTCTTTTCTTAATACCCCTGGCTTCAGACTACCAGTAGGAGTTATCAGCCCTTTGATGGGCACAAACACTCACTATTGATATGTAAGTGTCAGCTCCCCCTACTTTACCTGCCCAGGAAGAGCCAGTGGAACGCAGATGAGTGCTCAGACACACCTAACCTTCCTGTATTTGATGCTGTCTAGGGGTAATGCACAAAGTGTAGCTGTCAGCCACCCCGACATGTATTGGAAGTAGGTTGCAGACACACAGAGCTGTGAGAGCAAAGAAATGCCCATTTTCCAAAAGTGGCATTTCTAAAATAATAATGTTAAACCCCACTTTACCAGTAAAGAGGATTTCTCATTACCATTCAAATGATGTAAAACATGGTGCAGTTACTCCTTTTTGATCAGGAATTTCAGCTTAAAAGTATATTAAGGAATTCCTAATGCTGTCCTATCAGAGGAGTAGGCCTCATAGCAGTAGAAACAACTTTAGGAGTTTTGTATTACCTGGAGATGTAAAACATAAAAGTACATGACCTGCTTTTTACTTATATAGCACCTGCCCTATGGGCTACCTAGGGCCTACATTGGGGGTGAGATATTTAATAATGTGGAGTTTAATGCTTGGCAATGGGTTTTGAATGCCAAGTTGAAGTGGCAGTGAAACTGCACGCACAGGCTCTGCAGTGGCAGACCTGAAACATGTTTAAAGGACTTCTCAAGTGGGTGGCACAATTAGTGCTGCAGGGCCACTAGTGGCAATTAACTTATAGGTCCTTGGGTAATTGGACTACCACTTTACAAGGGACTTACAAGTAAAACAAGTATGCCAATTGTGGATACACTAATGTTATAGTGTTTAGGGGAGAAGCACGTGCATTTTAGCACTGGTTAGCAGTTGTACAGTGCTCAAAGTCCTAAAGCTAGCAAAAATAAAGCAAAGATCTGAGGCAAACTTGCAAAACGTTTGGAAGAAGACCACCCTGAACCTCACATGTCTAAAAATATGCTTAATGTGCATTACAGTGAAGCACACCATCCGCCATGAGCTCAGAAACTCTTCCCAAACTGCATGCATATTTGTCCCATTGATCTAACTTCAAAACCTCACATTGCTATATATTATAACTTCAAAGCCAGACCTATCACATTGCAAATGCTTGTTCAGGCTGTTGTCTTTAGGTCAAGGGTTGGCAGAGGTTGTGATGAATGCCATGCTAGCAATGGCAGCTAAACATAGTATTCTGAAAGGTTTAGCCTCGTTAAGCCAAGGGGACCTAATTCAAAAGAGCCTGATAATTGTTTTCTAGGATTTTCTTCATATGTGTGGAGTAGATGTGTTTTTTGGGAGGAAAATAAACATTTCAGAAAGTTGTCCTGAATATGTACAAGCATGGTGGCAACATGCTAACATTTACTTATGCAGCTGTTTTGCTATGTGGGAAGTCTGCAGGTAATTTACATTTTCCAATTTACATTTTTCCTCAGTTTATTTCCCTAGAGAAAATATTTTCTCTATAAAGACATCCCTTGCTGTATTCCACTGTGAAATATTGGAGTGTTCCCCACACATTCTCAGTAACCTGTTAAATGAGGAATACAAGAGGATGCTTACAATATCTACAACTGTTCCTCTGTTACCAACTATATACACCTCAACACTAAAGAGGTACAAGCAGCCCAAAAGATCCAGTCCAGGCCTTGTCAATCACAAATGTCATCATTGTGGCAAAATAATCCATGTACATCTAACCACAGGTGCTTTAACCACCACACATATAGTGTGGCATGCTGTATCACAGAGCTTTCTCAAACTAACACTGGTATAAACATTTATATTATATATATATATATATATATATATATATATATATATATATAGTGTTATGACGCGGAGTCCAAATGTGAATAAGTGATAAGCAAAGAGTGAAAGCAAGACAGGTATACAGTTACTCTATTATGTCCCCCTCCTTCTATATTTATTTTAGGTGCACCTTACTGGGGTAAAGTGTATATACTTCAGTTTCATAGATTAGAAAATATATGACAGTGTGTAAAGAAAAGTTTGCTTATATTCCCATTCCCCATGTGTTCATACTAAACATGTTTTAGTGCATTACAAGTATTTGTTCTCTCATAAGCACTCAGTAATTGTGTATATATTTAGAAAATACACTAATAATCCTGGTTGGCTACAACAGGCCACCCAAAAAGGATATGTATCCAGAGTCTTCCCAATATTTTCACAGAGTCAATAACTTGATAGGGCAACCTGGAAAAACAGTTGTTTTTGAAATATTCAAAGTAATCTGTTATGCACATTTACAATATGCGCCATTCTACTGTCCATTTATATTGGAGCATCTTTGTACAACTCATAGATGTGACTGTTCAAGGCTTCAAGTCAAATATGTTGGGACCATCTAACAGGACAAACTCCCTTCCAATCTTTGTGTTTTGTATCATGTACACACAGTTATTTCCCTCTTCACTGTCACAGAGCTTCACGAAATCAGTATGCTTTCTACCGGAGTCCTACAAGAAAGTTGGATATTATTGCAATGTACGTGTGCCTTTCAAGTGTCTTCATCAAGTAGTGTATATGGAGGAAATATCATAGCAAGAGGATGACAGATACAGAGATGGATTGCCTCTCTATGTGATAGACATGAACAAGCCATTCTCAACTGGCAAATTATACTTCATTACAATGTGTGCATCTTCTACGTGGATGCTAATCTGCCTGAGAAGATACTAAATCTGGCTACTATGCCTATTAACAACATGACAAGATTCATTTGCCTGTCAGCTCTGGTGGTGGTACTTAGCTTTCCAGTTAACAGACCACCCATTATCTTTTGTGGTCAGTCAATATGGTTTGCAGGGCTTCTGGGCATACAGATGGGCTCTACTGCTCTGCCCAGCATCTCACACAACTCTGTTGTTTGAGATGACAAACTGTTTGAAGTAGCAGGTCGGAAAGTCATGGACATTAACTATGTTTGCCCAGAGCTTTTAATATGCCATAGACAGTAACCTTTAGTAAAGGTTTTTTGACATTGCTGTTGTGAGTAGTTCGACTGTGAATTCTGTAGGTACCTCTTCTCTGCAATTAAGTACTTCTCAAACCACTTCAAGTACAGTGTCCTGTGGGAGATTCTTGTCTAATGACTTAGGGCCTGATTTAGGTTTTGGCGGAGGGAGATACTCCATCACAAATGGGAAGGATGTCCAATCAGCCATATTACAATCCCATCATATCCTAATGGGATTGCAATCAGTCATGTTTGTGCCAGAGTATTCCCTCCACCAAGACCTAAATCAGTCCCTTAATATCCATCATATCTAGAAAGAGGCTAGGTTGCATAAATGAATGATGCATTAGCTTGATCACATCCATTGAATCTCAGATATAATATCTGGTGGTGCCAACCCATGGCTTCAGAAATAAATCAAGCATAGTGGATCTAGGAGTGAGCCACAGCCAGACAATATGGGATGAACTGGGGGCTTCTGTAGTCTTTTGTGTATTTTCAGTAGTGTGTAAATGGAGGGCATGGGTGGATGTTTCTTATTGAGAAAATCAAAAGCTGATACACTTAAGTACCTTTGTACCAATTGTAGAGAAGCAATTCTGGTAAGAAATAATGGTTCCCTTATCGTGTGATTTCTTTGATCCCAGGGTATTGAATAGGCATACGAGACACAATTTGCTTTTATTCATCTTGATTTGCTATCAATTTGAACAGATAATATTCTGTACACTTTTGAATTTATGTGCTTTTCTGTACTACTTTCACACTATGCACTAGATACATTCAGTTTATATCCACTCGTTATGAAATATACCCAGTTTTAATGAAATGATACAGGCGAGATACAAGTAATGCTTCCCTCATCAGGTGATTTTATACCATGATATATTGTATCACCCAAAAAGGTAGCAGGGAGGTGTGTAATAACCTCCCTCCAGTGGCCATCTTGTGACTAGTCTTTTGCTCTGGGTCAGATGCGTGCAATCACACATCGTCGTTCCGCATTCTCTGTTATCTATCGGCCTGCTGATGCTGTGTGGTATATACAGAGCCCCATTTAATGGAAGCCATGTCTCTGGGAAGTAGGTATATCCTTACAAGACTTTGAACATTTCATTTAATTTCAGAGCCACTTTGAGTTATTTCTAGCTCACCCTTTTGAATTTTTACAGCACAGTGGAGGAGGGTGCAATGTTTTAAATGTATCCACGTGCATCTGTAACACTTTAAAGTTACTTTAATTCATCCTCTCTTTTATGAATGAGCATTACAGCCTTCGTGATTGATTCCGGAAAAAATTAACCACCTGAGGCACTTGGTGAGTTCTTTATAAATGCACTATATACCGCCCACTGCTCAATCACATTAGAACCCACCTAATTTATTGTGTTTACAATTCAGGAAAAATCATTGGCTAAAGGTATAGAAAGTCATACCTGCCCTTCATCGACTTAAGGTGAGTCAATTCTTCATTTCAAGGTTCAATATCTTTTAACTTATAGTTTTTTATACATGAGGCCTGATGGTATATGTGCTAACATAAGGGCTGTTCCATACCTAGTCCTGATGAAGACCCTGTAAAGGTAAATAACACAAATGATTTTTAAGAGGATGCAAAACATCAACGATTCTCTATACTGCCCGTACTTTGAGTTTGCTTTTCCTGGGCACTTAAGGATAAATGGCAACAATCCCATTCATAAGAGATTATTGAATGGTCAACTTTGGCAGGCTAATTAAAGAATCTGAATTGTTTCTTGTTCTTTAATATATATATATGTACAGTTGGTCCACCTTTTTTGCTGTATGCACTGAATGAACACTGTGGGGGTTATTCCAACTTTGGAGGAGGTGTTAATCAGTCGCAAAAGTGACGGAAAAGTGACGGATTTACCACCAGCCGTATTACGAGTCCATTATATCCTATGGAACTCGTAATACGGCTGGTGGTATATCCGTCTCTTTACCGTCACTTTTGGGACGGATTAACACCTCCTCCAAAGTTGGAATAACCCCCTGTGTCACTTAGCACATATAGACCACCTTATTCCATGAATATCTGTTTTATCAGAATTCTATCATTATACAATATATTTCATTTGCTCAAATTACTGTGTTTTTCAAACCTCTTATTTAATGAATTTTATATATAACCATTTGGGCAACTGCTGATTCTGAAAATTGACAATGATTTAAATCCAACAGAAACATTTCTTGTTTATGAACCACTTTGATGGATTGTTGCTGCATAAAAATACAACTACAACCTACTGGGACACCTACAATGAATGCAGCCAATTACAGCTGGCTTCATGACTTCAAATTTAAGAGTGATGGAGACTAACTGAACTGTAGACTGCTATCACTATCTTTCCATTTCATAGCACTAAATCAGAGTTCATTTTACCTAATTTGTTGGCAGTAAATTTATCAACCCTTGAAAGATGAATGCCTGAAATACCCTGATGATTACAAAGAGATGTCTAAAACATTGCTTTATTAATAGAGCCATCTGATTGCCAGAAAAAGGGAAATAAACAAGACCAAGAAAAAGTTGATATCTTGCCAATATTTCAACATTGCCTACAGAAGGAGAGAGAAGGACTCATGTTCTCTCATGAAGCAACTATATACTAAGTGGCAGAGAAAGCAGAAGCTGCAAGATCAGTGATGGAGTGGTTGTTAGCCTCGGAAACTAGCTTGAGTCAGCTTTTGTTGAAGGGTGAAGATTTCCTGCCTAAACACAAGGAACCAAACTCCAGGCCACACACTGGGGATTCCTTGTTTACATCCTGTGTGTGCTGCTTTGTAGAAACTAGGATTATTGATTGATATTGGATTGTCTCTAAAATTCCCAAAAAGCTCACCAAAACATTTGAAATCATGGGTCTGAGATGGATGAGATACTTGGGTAAGGTCTGATAAGCTTCACAGCTTTGAAGAAAACATTTGCTTTATAAATATTGCTTTCAAACAGTACCCAAATTCTGTTGGCCAGGGTCATTATGTTCCCTCCAGTTCATGTCCACGGTTGTAGATACCCATAGAAAGACTTTTGCCTTGATGTATGAAAGATTTTCTTCAAAGATTACTGATGGGCTATCTGGGGCACCGGGACATATATCTCACACAATTTGAAGGTGGTGAATATTGTTTAAATATTGATTTACAAGTTTTTGTTTTACTTGGGGGGCACTCTTACATTCATATTACAGTCATTAATGTCTTTCAGCTTGTTCTGAAAACAGCTACAACAATATTTTTTAGTCACACAGAGTTTTATGCTGCCAAATGTTCTATACAAAAGATGCATTTTATGTGGTAGCATATCTAGTGATTTTATTGTCTGCACTGAGCGTGTCAGTTTGTGGTCTATGTAGAATGTCTGTGTGGTGTCTGTGCACATGTTCATAGATGTATTTCTGATGTGTGTTTGTACTTTATGTAGATGCCCATCTATAGTGTATATATGCGCATGTTTGTAGAGTATATACAAATGTGCCTATAATGTTTATATGAATGTGGGTCTTTGTTGTGTATTCTTTATCTCCAATTTCACAGAAACAATTCTTATTTGGAAGAACATGGTTATTGAGCTTTTTCATAAATATAAACAGATGTTGTAAAAATAAAACACGCACAAACGTAGTGAAGGAGCTGTTGATAGACATTCCTTTTGATTTGAAGAACACTGGAAAAGGAGCAGTTAATACCCATGAACTGCCCCACTCCTGACAGCAGCTGCTTTTCACTTTATGCTAAATCACTTAGATTCACCCTGGACACCAACCTCTCTCTCAAGGAACACATTGTCAAAAAACAAAGACAGCTCTGTCGTCTTGAAAAAGTCAAACCATTTCTTCTAGAAAGGAACTTCAGAACTACAATTGAAATCCTTTTGCACTCGCATCTGCATAGTGATAATGTCCTACTTTATAGCATCCCAGACTCCACACTGATACCCCTTTGGGGCATCCTACACACCACAACACATCTCATTCAATGGTTGAAGAAATGTGATCACAATGCCCCCACCCTGATGGAACTTCAGTGCCACCCCTTGGCAGCCCGTACCATCTTCAAAACTAGATTTGAAAGGTAGTGAGGAAGAGTAGTTCAAGGCTTACTCTGGGATGTGTTGTGGGCTGGAAACCCAGAACTTCCAAAGCAGACAATAACAATTATTAAATGAATGTCCAGCTAGTGATTTTACTTTTAAAATGAAAAAGTACTTACTCTTACACAAACTAAATGCTAAGTATAAAATTACAAATATACACAATGAAAATCAGCCCTTCATTGCCCCCCCTGAACTACAGATGTATGTAATAATGTCTCTGTGTGCAATACAATGTAAGGCCTTTCATATTCCTTTTCTGTTTTAGATTTAAACCTATAATAACTGATAAAACCCCACCAGAAATGAAAAAGCCTTTATCAATGTAAACTTGTAAATAATGATAAACACTTGCATGTCTACTAACTAAAATGATGTTCAAAGGAAAGAAAGTGAGTATTTTATTTTATTTATTCCTGATGAGTCAAACACAATGTGACTTTTTTATACAAGGCAGCAACAAGAACGACTGATAAGAGATTAGTCTTTGAATTTTGTTACTCAGGTTTGTCATTAAAATGTTTCTTTTTCCTGTTATGCTTTTTCTAGTTTTGCCCACCAAGTCTGTTGGCATATTAAATAATTGTGTTCTTCTGGTAATATTTAATTCTGTCAGATTGCTGAATTGTCTGGATCATAGGAATCTTGGCAAGTATTACTATCACATTTCCCCATAGGCACAAAAGGTGTAAAATTATTTGATACATCGGACTTCTTTGCTCACAAGTCATTATTTATACCAAGACAACTTCTAAACTATCCACACTTCAAACACCCAATGCACGGTACAGTGCAGGTACCAGTGAAAAGGGAGTTGGTAAATTGTACAGAAAAAATGGTAAAAGAATGACACAAGAATGTCCACCAGCCTAAGTACAAACATTCGTTGTTGCAAGTGTCCTTTTTGTGATGTGTGGTATATTCAACTAATCATAGCTTTTTAGCTGACTGCACATTACTGCTGTTCTTTTGACCAAATATTTACAATATGGACATCGAAATTCACAGTTCACAAAAAAATGTGATGTTGGATAGAAAGTCAGGACTAACAAAGTATGACACTTTACACAGGGACAAATGACAGCTTTGAAACTCCGTGGAACAACAGCAGCACCACTTTCATGTAGTCAGGAAAAAAGTGCAGGAAAGCAATGGGAGGCATGCTGAAATCATTAGGATTTAGGGCCAGATGTACGAAGCGTTTTGCATGGTGCAAACAGCAAAATTCGCTGTTTGCGGCATGCAAAACGCGCATCTTGATGCTCATACCCATTTTGCGAGTTGGTACCCTGGTTACCGACTCGCAAAATGGGAATGCGACTCGCAAATAGGAAGGGGTGTTGCCCTTCCTATTTGCAATTCGCAACACAATGCAGAATTGCTTTGTGACCGCGAACGCAAAGCAATTTGCAGTTAGCACCTATTACAAATGGGTGCTAACCCATTCGCAAAAGGGAAGAAGTCCCAATGGGACCCCTTCCCCTTTGTGAATGGCACTGAAAAAATTAAACAAAAAAGTTTCATTTTCTCAGGTGTATTGCAACTCATTTTCCTTTGAGGAAAACGGGCTGCAATAAAAAAAAAAAACTGCTTTATTAAAAAGCAGTCACAGACATGGTGGTCTGCTGTCTCCAGCAGGCCACCATCCCTGTGAGTGCAGCAAATCACAAGGGGGTCGCAAATTGCGACCCACCTCATTAATATTAATGAGGTGGGTCTTTGCGACCCCCTTGCGATTCACAGATGGTGTCAGGGACACCATCCTGCATATGGGTTTGCGACTCGCAATTTACGAGTCGCTCAGACTCGCAATTTGCGTGTCACAAACCCAAACTTACCTACATCTGGCCCTTGGTGTTGAAAAATTAAGATCTAAAAATTATTCTGATGTAAATCAAAATTTGAAAAGCTCCATCAGCTATTATGCTGTTGACATTTTTAACCACCAGCATAATGTGATAACATTTACTAAGGAGCAGGTGAGTGACCCCTTAACTGTGTAAGGAATGTGATTATATAAAAATGTTTGAATATAACATTTTTATTTTTTTCAGTAGTTCTGTAAACCAGAGACTGCTTCTTTGTCCCTCCTAGTATGAGTCAGGATAACAAATTAAGAGAACTCTAATGGGCAGAAGATTAGGGCTGAAGGAGCTGCACCATGGCCAAAAAGGTGAAACAATAATTTTAGGGGCATATTTATACTCCGTTTGCGCCGAATGTGCGTCAAAACATTTGACGCACAATCAGCGCAAACGTTGCCCCATATTTAAACCCTGACGCCCGAGCCCGTGGATGATAAAAATCCGCAGTGTGCGTCATTTTCTGGATGCGGCAACCCGCCCTTCGTTAATGATATGCAGGGTAGGCGTTCCCGTCCAAAAAAACGACGCACACGGCCGTGCGTTGTATTTATGCTTCCGGGCAAAAATGATTCTCGGCCGGGAGGCGGAGCAAAAAAATTACGCAAAGCCCGATGTGCGTCAAAATTTAACGCCTGGGTCAGGGCAGGCGTTAAAATGGGGCAAACACACCTGTATTTAATCAGAACACACAGAACAAACAACAGAGCAGCAGAGCAGCAACAGCGAGACATGGAGGTGATTTTTATCCAGCGTGCACGTAGACGCAGAGCCCTACAGCAACAACAGCAGCTACAACAACAACAGCAGGGACCCCAAAGGCAGCGCAGAAGGCAGGAGAGGATATTCCCCCCAAGAACAACCCTGCATGGCCTCAGGGAACACAACATCATACAGAGGTACCGGTTGAACTGGCTGGCCATTCAGCAGCTGCTGAGAAACATTGAACAGCAGTTGGCCCCCACTTTAGTGACACCCCGCACCATCCCAACAGAAACAAAGCTGCTTGCCGTACTACACCTGCTGGCAAGTGGCTTGTTTCAAACAACTGGTGCCCTGGTTGGCGGAATATCACAACCATCATTCTCTGCATTTCTGCCAAAAGTACTGGATGCCATCATTCGACTGACACCCCTCCACATCTGCTTCCCTAACACACTGCAGAAGCAGCAGGAAACTAAACAGGGGTTCTACGCCATCAGTGGCTTCCCACATGTCCTTGGTGCAATCGACTGCACACACGTACGCCTTGTGCCACCTGCTGCAACAGAACACCTCTACCGCAACAGGAAGCACACACATTCCATCAACGTGCAGGCCATAGTCGATCACCAGGGATTGATCACCAACATCGTGGCTAAATATTCTGGGAGTGTCCATGACTCCTTCATCTTCCGTCACAGCACCATCAACCAACACTTCCAGGATGGACGGTATGGCAATGGAATACTTGTTGGTAAGTACAGAAACCTACTTATATACACACTGCACAGCAACCCTCTAGGACACACAAAACATACACCACTACAGCAACATGTGAACAGGAACACACTGAGGTCCTGACATCACTAGCCATGTTTCTTAACTCACCATTGAAACTGTCACACATTGGAATTTACTGTACAGCTTAATGTGAAGACATTAATGAGTGTGGTTGCCTAAATGTCACCTTGCAAATTGTAAGTGTCACAATAACCTGTACATTAATACATTGCATAAGTCTAAAGGTATGGGATGTACAGGGTACTTTCATATGAACGTGTTAACAACACTTTCAATTTTAACTCTGCATGGAACTATCATGCCACCCCCAGTGAAGACACACGGACACCTGTATCACAAGTCACAATGCTAGGGAGGACACACTCTATTGCAATTCCCAAAACATACTGCTGACAAACGGTTAGCTGACAAACACTTGCTCAGCCAAGGAAAAAACACAAAGCAAAAGTTATAGCCTACAAGTATTGGTTGTCACATTAGTACACAAAAGAGTCACAGACAACACAAGACTACTACTGCCATTAAAGGGCTTTACAAGAGTGCCTGCTACATCTACATGATCCCATTCTGTGTTTTTCTTTCAGCTGATCAGGGGTATGGCATCCAGCCGTGGCTAATGACACCATTTGGGAACCCGACTACTGCTGCAGAGCGGGCATACAATGACGCCCATAAGAGGACACGCAGCATTGTCGAGCGGAGCTTTGGGATCCTAAAGTCAAGGGTCCGCTGCCTTGACATCACTGGCGGTAGCCTACTATATTCCCCAGAGATGGTCTGTAGGATCATACTCACTTGTGCCATATTGCACAACATTTGTGTAAAAAGGAACATTCCCCTCCTGGAACCAGACCCATACATGCCTGAAGACGACGAAGAGGAGGGTGCTGGCCTGCAACAGGAGGGGGAACAACCAAACACGGCTGCTGGAGTGCGTAGGCGCCAACAGATTGTAAATAATTTCTTTTCATAATTTTTTCTATCACCACTTAATGCACAATTGTAAATAAACACAGATAACAAACACCACATCATGGTTTGGCCTATTCATTTCTGCCCACCTTTAGTTTGAAATTGCTGAAGAAGAATGTCGTCTCATTGAGCAATAATGACATAACACTCATCACACAAAAAATATACACCACAAATGTAATGGCCACCATACAATGGTCAAATACACACACCATGTAAATGACAGACATCCTGTACGGTTCACCTTTGAAGGGCAATAGCTGAGGACCACACATATGACTCACATACATGTAGGAAACATGGATCATCGCAGCAGATGGCACACAACTAAAACACCATCACTCAACTAGGGGAAAACAGGCCTCATACATCAGCCAGTTCACATGCTAATGTTTCAGGAACAGGAAAGTAGTACTAGACTCTTGCCAACAGTAATTCAAACAACTTACTATCATTGCAATGACTATCTGTCACTAGAGTTACACATAAGCAGAACATACACAGCACAAGTGCTACACCTATGACAAGCATCCAGCACATCACATCACATCTACATGTCAGCCCTTTTCTAAAAACAATACACACACTTGCAGCTGCTCACACCCCACCTGTCTGAAGAGGTCCCTGGAATGCCGATTTGTGTACACTCAGATTCCCTCATCAACACACACACACTCACAAGAGTCATCCAGTGTGCCACACCCTTTACTATGCCGACCATTGTCATACTACCATCTCACTGCATGGAACCCAGCTCATATAATACACTGCCTTGGAGTTTATAAGGCCTGGTATCACCTGTAGATTGATTCTTCTGTGAAAGGTACTGTAGGCTATTTATCAGCTAATCCCATCTGACAGGACTAGTGAGACACAGATGGAGGCCACACCTGTGATCCCCTCCATGCACACCACCCAAATGTACATGCCCTGTCCCTGCAGATGCCTCCTACTGCATACATGTTTGAATGTGAGCCATTACATCATTAAGCTTTGACACTAATGTAACACTTTATCTGGGTTCATGTGTCACCTTCAAAGCAACACAGGACATACACAGTGTGACATCTCAATTGTCTAATGCACCCTCTGACCAGTCCTAGTCAGAATACGTGATCATGTAATTACTGAAAGAGCGTGCACCTGATTGACCCAGCATCCTGTCAGCCTGACTGGCACCTGTCCGTGGGTCACTCTACAGATACCTGGGGTCCACCTATGGACCACAAATGCTGTCCAATACCTTTTGTACCTCAGACAATCATTTGTCATTAGCCTCATCAATGTATACTCAAATACATAGTAGTGCATCATCTGACTGTCATTTGCATCAGATTTGTGACAGTACCCATGAATAGGCAAATCTTGGCCCTTCCGTTGTCTGACCTTCATTATTGCCTAAACTTTAAAGTGTGACAGTGGACCAGGACCATAGTGTATGATGGTGTAAATGGCCTCCATCAAAGCCAGCAACCTCAGATAATGTCCATGAAAAGTCAACACATATGAGGACCCTGACTGTTCAAAACGCTGAGTAACATTTTTTTTTCAAATGCTAAAGATGAGTTGTGTGTTGAATACCAGCCATTTACGTCTGCACAGAGGCTATGATGTTTCATGATACATTACCATCCACAGAGGCCAACAGGAGTACAAATGTGGCAATGACACATGCCTGATCCAGACACCTGAGACATTTTCTCACTCAGCACAAAAATGTAGCTCATGTGAAAGTCTCATTACACGTGTTCAGTGACAGGGTGGGACCATCCATGTGTAGGTGACCATGTCCTCAATGGCTTTTCTCCATTTTTGCTACAAACAATGCCCAATTGGAACAAGATTAGCTGCCACTAACTCATGAGGAGACCTGGAAGTTACAGTGACAACATACACCCAGACAGTTGATAGTGGATCTACATTGGACCACACATATAAACATGTGCCATCCAATCAACCAAATATTTGCAAGCAGCCGATCACAGTAGTGTCCCAGTTGGAACCTAGCAGGAAGAATGAAACATGCCACAAAACCAGGTAATGCATAAAAGGCCACATACATCAACAACCTATTTGTCATCAGCACATGAGGAACGCCGAGATTTAGCAAAAAATTTCAATGCAAAATGGTATGTCAGATTGCTCCAAATAATCAATAGGGCAAACGTCAAATGGGCAAATGGGATTATTGAATGGCAAACAGTGAATCATACCCTATGGCCTTCCATGAGCCTGCTGCTGCAGGTTTAGCATTACTGAATAAATGAAACCCTTGGATAAATTAGCAAATCTGGAAGGGCAAACCCTAGGGTGCTGGGGGCCTAAGTCCACCTCTACCGCCCCCCAAATATACATGAAATATGCACATGTGAAGTACACACATGCATAAGGCGCATGTGTGGCCTACATGTCAAAAGTAAAACACATATAAGATACACAAATTCATAATTAGGACATGGTTACCCCCATAAAAAGTGTAAGTGACAATTGCACTACCTGTTTGGACTATAGATAATTGGATTACCGTGATAAATGTGGACACATTGTTGCTAAGGAATACATCCTGGTATCCCATTCATCATTTGAAATTAGCCATCAGCAATTACCCAAAATATATGTAGAAATATAGGTAATAACCATTTTGAGCAATCATTACTATTACACTGTGAATGCCTTCTATACATCCTATAAGGGACATGTGTCATAGCTAACCCCAAATGTGTATCACTTAGCACCGTTTGGTCATGACAACATTCCTTTCACAATTTGACAAAATAAAGACATATTTGTCAAAATGCGTCATATTTCCACGCATACAGCTTGGGCGTCATAAATTTTGACGCACAGGAGTGCACATAATGCAGAGTCAAAAAATATCCTTTTAAAATTAATATATTAATAAGCACCATTACATGGCCACCATATTTTCTATGATGCGTCATATTTCCACGCATACAGCTTGGGCGTCATCATTTTTTGACGTACAGGAGTGCACATCATGCAGAGTCAAAAAATATCCTTTTAAAATTAATATATTAATAAGCAGCATTACATGGCCACCATATTTTCTATGATGCGTCATATTTCCACGCATACAGCTTGGGTGTCATAATTTTTTGACGTACAGGAGTGCACATAATGCAGAGTCAAAAAATATCCTTTTAAAATTAATATATTAATAAGCAGCATTACATGGCCACCATATTTTCTATGATGCGTCATATTTACACACATACAGCTTGGGCGTCATAATTTTTCTGACGTACAGGAGTGCACATAATGCAGAGTCAAAATTAATTTTCATATCTGGTCATCATATTTGCCAGCGGCTTAAATTTCAACTCTAGAACTGTAAAATAAGCCTCACACAAATATAAGGGAACAATGTCGAAAAAAAAATTTACTCTGCATTATGTGCACTGTTATGCATCCAAAAATATGACGCACAATCTGTATGCGTGAAAATATGACGCATAACGGAAAAATTAAAACGGCGGCCATTTTATCCAGGATGTGATGTAATAGGATATCCTGTTTACAGATTCTGTACAGTGGGTGTACTTTCACTTTCACTTTGCAGTCTCAGATTATTCTAGACTGTGTGGCTGTGTGGAAAGTGTTGTCGTGTGTTTTAGTGCTTTTGTGTCCAGTGTACCTTCTCTATTGTGCTTTTGTGATCATTGTCTTGTTGTTTAATACTGTCTGAGTCTTTTTTGTATACTTTTGTCAAGTCCAGTGTTTCTTTTATTGTCTGTGGGAGTCTGTTCTAGGTAGTGTAAATTTGGGGTTAGTTGGGCTCTTATTCTTAAGTTTCCTTTTTTTTTTCACTACTCTACCTTTCCCCATTTCCCCCTTTTCCTTTTTGTCCAACTTTTTCACCTTTGTAAGTGCAGAGATGTCAGGTAGGCCAAGGCTTGCCAGGATGGGTGAGGAGGAATTGGGGAGATTTATATGGCTTGCTTGCCATTTCCTCCCACTCATGCTGGAGGCTGGGGGCCGTGTGATACAGGGGTATCACACGGAGGCGTGTAAAGTCCGGTGGGGGAAGGTGCGCCATCACTTGGTCCGTGTCTACGGTAGCCTGAGGAATGACCATCAGCTCAAGCACCGCTGGGCTGATCTGATATCCAGGGAGCAGGATCTGCTGGACCACCTGGGAATCACGATTGGTGGCCATGTTGGTGAGTACAAATCAATTACATGTGAATAATTGAAAGCTGTGTGGGGACATGTGATGATTGTTACCCAATCTGCTAGATAAGTAGCTGACTGTGTGTAATGCTGGGGAAACCTACTGGGTAATTGTTGCACAATGTGTAGGAAGACAAATGCTAGCAGTCAGATAGTTCATGTTTCCTACACATACCGGATGCCTGTAGCTGTATGTAATGTAATGTTGCCTTTGTGTCAGACAAGTGACACGTTAATGACTCTATTTGAACTCTACAGGTCATAATAGCCAGTGAAAAATGGATGTTGAAACATCAAACCTACATATGTAGACGCCATAGCTAGACAGAAATTTGTAAACCCAATATGATGCTATATATGAGTGGTGCCTTAACGTCAATTGGAGTTAGCTATGTTGTCCACACATATGTCACATGTGTGTCTGGTTGGTGTGTGTTGAAAATGACCACATAGGCTGTTTGAGTTTGAGGGGTCATGCAGTCCTCAAGTAACCAGCTTTTGGATGTCTCTCTGGGATGCACATGTTGAGATAAATGCACCCCGATATTGTTGGGGCATACTAATGGAGGTGTATCTTTGACACCACATGACTGTCCTGGCCACTGCATGTGTGTAGTATGGTGTGTAACTGTAGCAGGAGACTCATCCAATGTAAATGTTGATTAAGAATTCTTCCATGCAGTATGAGCATGTGTGAGAGTGTTTCATTACGCATGTCATATTCTCACATTGTCTTTGTAAGTGCAATTGTTTGTCAGTGCACGGAGTCTGAGTATATTCTTCCTTCCATGCTTTACAGGTGGACCTGCACCGTACACCGTGGGAGAGGTGGCTCATTTTGAGGACCCCGACACCTACAGTGAGTGTGGCATGAGTGCTATTTTTATTGTTTGCTAGTGATGCATGATGGACTACTGTGTGTTCAACAGAATTCAAGGTTTGATGCGCTGCCCATTCATTGGTATTGTTGCATTAGTGGGATTTCAAATATCACTTCAGTTTCAATAGACCAATGCTTATCCATCTCTCAGATTTAGGGGCTGTAGGTCATTCCAGTCGGCCCCGCTAAGGGGAATGGGATGAGTCATGTGGAATACACTGGTTAATGTAAGAGTTGCTCTGGGACTTGGCTTGGACTGAGTCTGCATTTCAGACTGACGTTCTCCCAGATAGCTTCTGCAAATGGCTTGTCTTAAATACGCAGCTTCCCTAGTTGAGGATGGACTGAGTACACTGTAGGTTGGATCTTCCGGGGGCATGTACTTCCACAAGTTGAACTAGGAGTGTGTGGGACTAGAGTGCAATGGCCTAGGTGTTCATTCTACTCATGATCATGAGTGTTCTTGCTCCTCTGTGTGTGTGTTAAAATATGCCTCACTGGTAGTATGTGATGTTGGCCTAAGTCAGTGCAGTTTGACATGTGTGGACCTTGGATAGGACAAGGTTTGGCTGACTCCAATTTGTTGCTAGCCCTTCATTGGTGTTGTGTGTGGAGGCAAATACTTGTTGAGCTTTCTATACACTCCTGGGTGTGCATTGAATCTGGGATTGTTGGTTGTTCTTCCCACCCCACCCTCAAAGACTGCCATGTGATTGGGAATAGGGTACCTAGGACTGTAGCAACCAGTATGTTAGACATACTTGTGACCTCTTGCAACTTTGTTTAGAACCTAGTGTACACATTCGGTTATGGCACATGAGTTCAATATTTGCAAAAAACATTTACAAAGGGCATTGATTGAGGGTTGTGATAGTTATCACATAGAGTGACATATGTAGTGAAGTCAGTATGCGGAAGAGGTTCAGCCATAATGTCAGCTGCATTACCCATTATTTGGATGAGAAGTTTAGGCTGATATCACCCATCATGTTGAGACATGGATATGCTAGGTGTGAGATGCCCTTTTGTATGCAGGCTTCACATGTACTTCCTCTGAGACTTTCAATCAACTATGTTGTGAAAATTGCTGTAACAAATACAGTACAAGTAATGTGCAATTGACCCATTATGCTATTCTACCCAATGCATTTCCTATGGTAAATAGTTGCCATATCTCTTCACAGCTGCAAACATGAGTGCCGCACAGAGACATCAGTTCGAAAGGCGTGCAATGAGATACCGGCACATCCAGCAGGTGCAGTCGGGGTTCAGGAGGATGGCCCGAAAATACCAAGCCGATCGGGCCTCCGGGGCACGGTGGGCCTCACCACAGGGGGGCCCTACATTGCCCACAACAGCCACCACCACCACATCCACCAGGTCTCCCCAAGTGGCCCCAGCAACGGCGGGGACAGTTGACCCTGCCTGGTCAGCACGACCTGGAACCCAGCAATTTCCAAGCTGCAGGACAGTCCAGTGGGCAAACAACTACTGCCACACCGTGCACCTCGGCCAGCACACAGACTGCAGCAGCCCCTCCTATTGACCCAGCGGCATTCCTGGCATTAAACCGGAAAATGGACAAATTTATTTCAAAGGTGGACAAGCTAAGCCAGGATGTGGCATATATTAAGAAAAGGGTTCGGTCCATCAGGCGGACCCTACGGAGGGCCAACCTCTAAGACTTTATTGCATTTTTTACATTTACCCCTCCCCTCTCTCCTCTTTCCTTTTTGTACTGATAGTTGAGTTTTGGGGATTAGTGTTAGGTTAGTGTAGGTTGTTAGCTTAGTTAGTGTTAGGGAGGAGGGTGGGGGGTCCTTATTCTTTCTATTTTTCATTTTTGTGTGGGTGGGTGGGGGTCAATGTTGGGATTCCTGTTTGTTTATTAAAAAAAAAAAAATTCTAAAAATAAAAATTACAAATTACAAAAAAATATAGGATTGTTTAGGATAGTATAGTATGTGTGTAGGTTAGTATGTGTTGTCCTGCATGTGTCCTGTCTCATAATTTTGATGTTTAGATCGATTTGTTATATGTGTAGAGTAAGTTTAGCTTAGGTTAGTTAGGGACAGTTGTGGGTTAGGAGTAGTCAGGTTAGATTAATGTAGGTATGACTTTTCCCTTAGTTGCCTCTGGTGTGAATACATAGGAATAAACATATAGTTAACCCTTTGCATTATGTGTTAACTGCTACTTGATCATGGCCGTGACATCAGTGTAGGTGAATGTTTTTCTATGACATTTGTGTCCTATGCTACACACCACAGATCATGGAGCTTTAACATGGCAGCTACCCGTGTGCTAACTTGGTAAGTATCCACCATTTGGTAGACCCACCATTGGTAGTTTACATCGATCACCAAGGATTTGTGTTGATGAGTAGGTATTCTACATCACAAAGTGTGCTTCCAGACTTGGTATTGTGGGTAATTTATTAGGTCGGACTGCAGTGCGATGTTCAGGGACATCTTTGTAGATGAGGTGTTGTTAACACTCTTGTCTTGTTGCCTTCATTGCTGACATAGATCATGTGTGTAAAATTTCTGCATGACTTCCCTTCATGGAAGTATACTCAGAAAGGGTGATTGATGCAGTGTTTAGTTGTGTTTGCTTAGATTATGCTGCATAATTTCATGTTTTAGTATTGCATGGTGCCTACATTTATCAGCCACCATTAGTTGACTTGAATTGCTATAGATGGAGCATTATTCTGTCCAACACAGCATGATTGTGTGTGGTTTGTCCCTTCATCAGTTATTCTCCTCAGGATGGTCAGGCTATGATGCAATCCTGGCCACTGCACAGATGTATCAGACTACATGATGTCAGGACAGTTGTATTGACAAGCTACACGGTTGTCACACAGGCACTTTAGAGTTATCTACTGCACAGTTTATGTGTCAAATAACACAGAGACATATTAGGTGTGCAAGTGCTATTTATTGATAGGTACTGTAGTGCAAAATGTCCATTGTCCATGTTTGCTGAGTCCGTTCTGGTGCATTCTTACATGGTGATCCTACAGAAGGGCTGTGGATGATGCTCCTGACATGCTGGGGTGATGTAACAGACAGTGCAGAGGGACAGGATTAGCCAAATAGTAGGAGAGAGACATTCACTGGCAATGGTGACAAGTCATACAGTGGTTAGCAGAACAGTCATTGAGTGTAGTTGTAGTGAGACTGGCATTCGACAAAACGTAGGACCTTGGTCAAAGAGGGCCATGGTGCAGGGACTAGTGCTTCCGGGTACTCTTCCGTGAGAATGTGATCTGTTCCATGTCTTCTTCTTCTGATGTGTGTGTTGCCTGGTTTGTCCTTGTTGTTGTTGGTTGGGAAGGGGCAACACACACCTCAGTGTTAGAAGACGTGGAGTCAGACATCCCAGGGGCTGCTCCCTGTGAAGTTCTTAAGGGCAGTACTGCTGCAAGGAGGGCCTGCTGGTTTTTGAGAATAGCAGCCACATCACGATGGTAGGCAGCCAGGTCAGCCCTGAGGGAGTCATGATTGCATTTGTGCATGCAGTGGAAAGTTTGGGGTGCGAGGTGTTATGGCAACACCCTTACTGCAGTGGTGAATTCCTTTATGGTTTCTTGTAGTCCTTGCAGTATGGATGTTAGGGCTTGCATAGCTGCTGCCTGATCCGCAGATGACAACATGCACGAGCGCACCCCCTCAAGGCTGGCTGCCATATTTTGCATCCCCACCCGCACCTCCTTGGCCAGCTCCCGCTGTACACCAACTACAGTTCTTTCAAAGCTGGTGCCAGTGTCGTCAGAGTCCTCAGCTGTATTGGAGCTGGCAGGTCTTAGAATTGGGGTGGTGGGTGGTTCTTCTGTGATTGCTGCTTGTTCTGTGCTCCTCCTTGTGACTGAAGGTGGGGTCTGGAGGGTTTCAAGGACCTTTTGGATGGTCTCCTGGGAAATGTTTATGGGCTCGTCATCCATGTCATCAGGGAAATCAGGGACAGGCATTTCGGCAGGAGATCCATGTTCCTCTGCAATGAAACAGTGTAAAATTAGTGTGTCTGTGTTGTGACAGTTTTGACGTAACATGCAAGCCTTTTGATGACTTTACTTTGTGATCTTGTTTGGTATTGGTATCTGCTGTCCTTCATATGGGCATTGTTATAGGCCTATGGCCCACCTGTGTGTCACATGTATGATATAGTGTTATCAGGCTTGTCTGCCTAATCGCCTCTAGGTGTTGCTTTGTACCAAATAGGGAATAGCCATCTTTTTGTCCTACTCGACCCTCCGTGTATATCTATTCTTATGGTGAGACCTTTCACTGGCTGTGGGTGTTGTGATTGCCCTGGCAGCACACTTGCCTCTCAGGACCTGCCCCAAAATCTGTTTATTCACATTGACCTAATTGTAATTGTTATGTGGCATATCCTATGCATGGCAATGTTATGATGTGATATGGATGTAGACATTGTTGATGTTTCCAGCTGATGTTGGATAGTGTGTGTTTAATTGGATTGCCCTGTTTATTGTATCAATGTCCTATTTGGTCCTCTGACTGTGCTGGTGTGTCTCAGTGACCAGTTGCATGTGTCCCCTCCTCAATGTTGTTGTCTGAACAGTATGACATTAGTGATGTTGCCTTGTTAGCCAGGCACGTGAGGGACCCTGACGTATGCAGCATGTGTGTGTCCTTAGTGCTGTGTGGCTCCTATTGCTATTTACTTTGGCTGATGTATGTGTCAACTATGGGCATTGACATTTGAGTGTACTAATGCCTTTGTCCTATTTCTGGAGATTGTTGCAGATGTCATCCTCACCCCCTAATTTGGGTATGTATGTTCCATGGGGAGGTTACTGCTATCGGCTACTATAGCTGCACAGAGATCAGAGGTGTTAGTGTCAACTGTTGTTGCAGTTACATTACAGTTGTTTTTTTGGCTACTGGATTACTGATAGGGACCTAGTTGATGTAGGATCTATTTTGACTGACGAGTGCCAGGATGTAAGTTTGACGTAGTGGCCTTCCCACCTGTCGAGGCTTTCCCTTAGCTCCATTGTTGTCATGACAGAATGCCCCCATGGGACTGTTGTTGGTGTTGTGTTATGTTGTGCCCCAGCTTCTGTCTGTGCTGGGAATGCCCCCCTGCCGTGCCCCTTTACCCATGCCACTCCATATATATGCTGACTTACATGCATTGTGTAGTAGAGATTCCCCACCCCGGTTGCAGTTATCATTATTGCATTATAATTCCCCATGCGACTTACCCTGCATGTGCTTTGTCTTGTGGTAGTCTGCGCTGTCCTGTCCTTGAATCCCTGTGACAATCTCCTCAGGGATGACGGCTGCGACCATCTCCTCCATGTGGTCCAGGGCCTCCTGGTGTGCTGGACTCCCACCTCCAGTCTGCAGTGCTGCCTTCCTGTTCCTGGCCATTTTTTCCTTTGTCCTACGTTTGCAGTCATGCCAGCGTTTCTTACACTCGGTGACTGTCCTGCGTACTTTAGCCACACTGTTGATCTTGTTAACAATTTGTTGCCATATGGCCTCTCTCCTGCTGATTGGCAACTTAGAGGTGATGAACAGTTGGTGCTGGTGTTCCGTCACCTCTTTAACCAGGATTTCCTGCTCCTCTGCAGTGAAGCGACCCTTTCTTTTTTTTTTTATATATGTCTTGGTTCCTGTATGTGTCATCCTGGCTGGTTCCTGGTCTGCTGTCATCTTCCTGGGGTCTGTTGTGGCATCTGGGATCCATTTTGGCTCTCCTCTGCTGAAAGGGCAGTGTTCGTGGGTGAATTTGATGCTATTGCGTCAAAAAAAACTGCGCTTTCCTGGTTGCGCTGTCGCAAATCGACCCACAGTCATTTGCGTCGCGTTAACGTTGTTTTCCTTTACGACTTGACGCCGCTGTGTGCGTCAAAAAATAATGACTCCCACCTGTTGGTTGCGCCGCCGTGCGTCAAAGTATAAATTTGATGCCCGCACGGCGCATCGAAATGGCGTTAGCCGGCGGTAATTTTTTTTAAGCAAAACTGCGCCGGCGCAGCTTTGCGTCAAAAAGTATAAATTTGGCCCTTAATGTCTTTTCCCTCTTCAGTCTGAATTAATGTGTTTACTTTTGCATTGACGTTTCTTCTTCCTTTATTCCAAAGGTGCACAAGGATCAACAATGGGGCTCCTAGTTTCAGAACCCAATCCAAGTTGTACTTTCACTCCTATCAGCATTTTTCCCAGCACAGATTCCTTTTGGCAGCTTGTGATGAGAGGAAACATGCAGGTTTATCACAGAGTAAAACTGAAACCATGCTATACTCCCTTCTGACCTGTGTAACACTAAATTACAAGGTAAATGTTTTTTCAAAGACCTAACTGAATGTGGCAGATAAAGTACTTCGGCTGAAAATCCTCTTCAAGCTGGCCTTGGAAATATTTTTAAGAAAATCTAAGAATTATTCTTATTTCACTAAAACTGAATGAGGCATGATGGTAGAAACATTTCTAAGGAACAGTCTGCCAGAGATTCTGGTGTTAGCTAATTGTGAGAGAATTGCCTTACTTGAACTAGCTGATGTTGATGACATTTCTAACTTGGATGAGGGGATACCCTTCACAGTCCAGTAGGGTTTATGTGTGTAAGAAACTGGGTTATTGATTGAGGGGGTGAACACCCTATTCAAGCAACAACCATTGTCCTTGTCAGGGTAAACAATAAAAGTGCTGCAAGCCAGTTCCGGCCAGAACATCTTCCTCCTCCTCTTCCTCCAAGTCAACATCACCTTCAAATACATCCTCTTCCTGCTGCCTGGGATGACCTGCATCCTTCTGACTGCCTTAAAGGCTTTGGGGATTACCTGGAGGTCTACTTTGGTGGCATTCCTCTCAACATTCAGCTCTGTCTTCTTGCAAAGCCTCTGCAGCTCGTCCTTGCTGAGGTCATTAGTGTTGATCAGCTTCATCTCCATTGTAGCAAAGAATGTGAGGCAAGCTTATGGGCCTCATTACGAGTTTGGCAGTTGGCCCGCCAGGCCGCCATGTTGGCAGTGTCAAAAAGATTGCCATGTTGGTGGTCTGTCAGACTGCCCTATTACGAGTTACACAGGAAGTCACCATGGCAGACACCTGTGGAAGTCAGGCAATGGTGGTCCGAATCACAGCAGTCCGTACTCAGCAAAACAATACACAACAGCACATTGGATGAATTTGAAGACAACACAGCTGACACACGTTGCAACACTGGGCACACCTGCAAAGCACACACTACAATCCTTTGCATTTACAATGCAAATCACAGAAGCCAGAGCACCTTTTTAATAAAGTACATAGATTAGGCACCCCTTTGTTCACCATGCCATTGAACATCCTACACAATTTTGTCCATTCACACCCTATTGAACATCCCCTGTATAGTAAATCACTGTCACCCATTTTTTTTTGTTCTACAATGTCATGTTCCAAAAAAATCCCCATTTTTCTGAAGATGAGTTAAGTGTCATGGTGGATTAAATCTTAAGAGTAGAGCCACAATTGGTTTGAGAAAAAGTCCAGTACACTCCTCTCAGTAGGAAAATGGAAATGTGGAACAGGATTGTCAACTGAGTGAATGCCTTAGGTACCACCCTGCACACAAGGGGAGCATCAGGAAGAGGTGGAATGATCTCAGGGGCGAGGTCCAATCCGTGGTCTCCAGGCACCAACTGCAGGACAAGAAGACTAGATGTGGCCCTCCCAGTGCTCCATTATTTCTTTCCAAGGAAGGAGAAGGTCCTGGCCATCCTGCATCCTGAGAGCCTGACAGGAATACCTGGGGGAATGGAGGCCGGTAAGTCACAACACTAAAAAGGTCACAATAATGTAATGTCATCTATGGTCATAGCCCACCTTTTGGCTCATTTATTGTTACTCAGCTCATTGGTCAAGTGTGTGTAGTAGAGGAAGTGACCTGACTAAAACTCCCAGCAGGCATTGTATTTGTAACTCCAAATACCAGCACAGTGGTCACTTGCTTATATCCCCTGAGTGTCAACTCACAACTGAAGTATACTCACTGGGGGGAGAACATTGGAAAAGTGTGTGAACTAGATGAAATAACCTGACTGCAACTCACAGAAGGCACAGTTTCAGCAAACACAAAACACCAGAACAGTGTTTATTCATTGAAAGAGCCCTGTTTGGCAACTCTCACTGTAAGTTAACTCAGCTGGGAGTATATCATTTGTATAGTCTGTGTGTTAGAGGAAGTCACATGACTGATAAGGTCAAGAGGGCCTGTCACTGTTAATTCACTTACCAGCCCATTGTCCTCTTTTCCAAAAACTCTTTTTTGGTAACTTACACATGGAGCGTACTCACCTGGGGGAATAAGATTTGCATAGTGTGTGGAGTATGGTTTCTGTTACTCCAAACTCTAGAACAGTGTTCTGTTGCCCAAGTATCCCTGTGCTTAGCTCTCACGTTTACCTTACTCACCTGGGAGAATAATATTTAAATAGTGGTGGACAATAGAGGGAGTGACCGGAATGCAAAGCCCAATAGGCCCTTTTTCTCCCACTCCAAACACAAAATCAGGGTTCACTTGTACAAATCCATTCATTTGTGAACTCACAATTCATGTGTACTCACCTTGGAGGGTAACATTTGTCAAGTGTGTGTGGTATGGAGAGTAACTTGACTGAAACTCCCAGGAGGCACTGTTTCAGTAACTCCAAACACCAGACCAGTGATTACTTGTCCAAATACAACTGCTTACTAACTCTCAATTGAAGTTCACTCAACTGGGAGTGACCAAGATACAGATCACACTCAACTCCGAGATGTGCCTGCCTACCTAGCTCCATCTTGACCTGCTATCCCAAGATGAAACTATGGAGGACAGGAAGGGAAAAATACTGAGTGTGTAAAACTATGATCTCAAAGTCCTCAATATGCATAACCAGATTGTGTCAAGGGCTACTCGTCGTTTATGTCTTTGCTCCACTGGAACTGCAGAAAGGTCTTGATTCTTGCAGGTTCTGCCTTGACCCAGGTAAGGGCGGCCCTTTCTGGTAGCCACGGACGGAGGAACGCCAAAAAGCAGTCTGTGCCCTCCACAAGGAGTCCCAAAGGAAAAAAACCCAAAGGAAAAAACCTTTAAGCAGGAACTCCTTGGAACAAAAAAGAAGCAAAATATAAGTCTTCCAACAGGAAAAATAATACTGGAAGAAGCTGGAACAGGCGAGGAAAAATAACTGGAGAAAAAGGTAGCAGGAGCGAAGATCACCACCAAAGGAAGTGTTGCAGAGCAAGGACAGCAAGAATCACTCACCTTATATACCCAAGAACAGGAAATGACCAACAGGAAGTAGAAAGTCACCATATTGGATTGGGAAAGGCTCATAGGAACATGTGGAGAAAAGACACCATGTTGAAAAAGGTTCCTAAGGCATGCAGGGAAAAAGAAGGCATGATGGGAAAAAGAAAGAACATGGCTGCTGAATATGCACATAAAAACACAAGGAAAGGGAGGAAAAGAAAGAAAGAAAAAAGGACAGGCTCACCAGGTGAGTGAGGGGTGTGGGGGAAGGTGCCCAAGTAAATATTGAGGGTGTGCCGTGCCCAAGACTCACCGAGGCCCCATGCCCAATTTGGGGCCTCAAGCAAGAAAGTAAAGCACAGTAGTGGTGCTGCACATCTGGCTGCTATGAACCGCGGCTGCGCTCAGAGCCGAATGCTCGTCTTGCGCCAAGGTCTGCTACGGCACGACAGATTGGTATTGGCAGCAGACACATTCACACTGCACTGACCACATGATGACTCCAGTCACATGTACAACAAACTCCTGGGTCTGCCTGCATCATAATCAACTAGGCATCAAAATGGCCAAAGACACATCTTGCATAGTCACTGTTTTGCTGTACTAGTGGCAAAATTGCATTCTCAGGTATTCCCCTCAAGGACTAATGATCTGCACATTTCAGCTGCTGCGTGACTTAGATGAAATTGGCATGCTTTACAAATGTCAGGTCAATTCAACCAATACCATGGGTACCTGCCACAATGGGATTGATAACTGCAAATTAACTTTGTAGAAGGTATCTTCTTAATTTAACAGTAAATTGTTTGAGGTAGATGTTACAATACAACCAGTAACATTGTAACTTTCACATCAACAGGTCAAACTGTCACTGGGCACAGAGAGGCCACACAACAGACTGCCACTACCCCCCTGGACGAAGCCCTCAGTCAAGAAGCCACATCTAGACTGCTGGACATAGAGGATGGTTCCAGCCCATCTGGGCAACCTGATAGGACACCAACAGTGAGTCTCACTGTGCCCACATCAACACCTCCCAGCCTGGTTGCCTCAACATCACAGGCAACCATTCGCCCACCAACCTGTGTACCAAGCACAATGTCTACTATCTGGTGCACCCCAGTCCTGATTCCTGAATTGCAGTACGACAATGACAATGAGGGTCTAGGAACCAGTGGGAGAGGGCAGCCTGTGGCAAGGGCACAGGCCCGTGGGCTTAGGGTGGGTGAGTGGGATGCTGTGGGCCAGCAGGGTGGGGCCACTGGGGTTGATCCTGGCCTGGATACCATCAGCCACATCTTCAGGGTCTATCTGGAGTCCCAAGGCATGATGGGCCAGGTTTTCACCGAGCTCAGGGAAATCAAGCAGTTTCAGAGGGACATTAATAGGGACATGCAAGGTCAGTGGAAGGCCCACAATAACAACAGCCAGTGGTATATGCACCCCAGACACCCCAGCCTACGGGGATGTCCAGCAAAGAATCCAGGAGGTGTGGATGGGAAGACACCCACTATTACCAGCAAGTGACCTCTTCCTTAAGCAACTCCTATGTGTGCCACATATTCACTCTGTTGACTGATACTCAGCCACCTACCAATTCCAAATGGAGGAGTACTCTGGACTTTGAACTCCCAATTGTATGGCATCTACTCCAATGATTTCATTCACTGTGGCTATGAAACCGTGCCACTGTGTCCACTCCCTGTACCTCAGCAGATCCCGTCATGTGGCCAATATGATGCTCTGATGGCAAAACCTACCCTGAATGCCTTATAGATTGGGAATGGGTACAGAAGAAAATGATTAATCTAGCCCATTTGTGTCAATATGGCAGGTCCCTAACTCCCATAGCTTTGTTATCACCTTCACACAGGTCATATTTGTCTTGTACAGGTGTATTGCATTACTGACGGTCCCACAGTGCAGACAGTGTGTTGATTCCTGGGAGTCCATGATATGTGACTCAGTATCTTGGTCACAAAACTGTACAATGCATGCCTTTGTTTGAAGGATGCCATCTTTGTAGGATGGACACATTTGTCCAAATGAGTATTATGTGCTACAGATACGTACCACAGAACCCACCCACTGAAGCAGCATGATTCTGTATTTGGTAGGCCACATGTCTGCACTTGCACAAGGAAGACAATTTCTGTACCCACAATGGTAGCCCTTTGATTATTACTCTTGTGTAATGTTGAAGTTTGTACTCTGTCTGTTGCCTGTAGGGATTGCATGCATTGAGTCATTCTCACAGAGTATGAATGTGTTGGCCCATTCATGCCTAAGGAGTTTAGGCTTCAGAAGCCACATAGGGTCAAATGTATCAAGAAATGGCGTTGAGAATCACAAATAGCGATTTTGAAGAAATCGCTATTTCTGAGTCGCAATAGGCCATGTATCATAATTGAGAATCGGAATTAGCAATTTCTTAAAAATCGCTATTTGTGGTTTGCGAGGCCCAAATACCGAATCGCAATTTGCATTTTCACAAATTGCAATTCGGTAATTGAAAATCGCAAATTGCGAGAATGCACACCTGGAGGAGCCTGATGACATCACAAGCAGGAAGTGAGTCATCTCAGGCAGTTTGCAGGTGCCACGCCCAAACTAGCACTCAGAGAGAGTCAGCCCAGCCACACTGAGCAAGTCTCTGAAGAAGGCAGCACAGCAGGACCAACATGGACACCTCTGACTAGGGAAAGGAGAAGGGAGAAAGGAAGCGCAAGCTGAAGTTTAGTGAGCAAGAGCTGGAGGTACTCACAGAGGAGGTGGTCAGGAGCCATGACCGGTTGTTTGGCAAAATCTCACCCCAGATGCCTGAGAGTGAAAAACGCAGACTCTGGGCACATATCCAGACAAAGATTTGCGCTGTTGGAGTGGCGCAGCGCTCTGTTGAAGAAAACAAGAAGAGGTGGTACGACCTGTGGTCCCGTGATGAGCAGCAGGAAGACTCACAAACACCGTCCCCAACTGGCAGATGCAGGAGCCCTGTTCACAGCAGAGCACAGCACCCGCTGGATGCCTACATATGCAGGCGCATAGGCTTTTGTGGCAAGTGAGGGAACATCGTTATTTGGTGGCCTGGAATCAGCTATGTTAAAGCAGCAGCGCCTGCAAATTAAAAAAATCACAGCATTACAAAGGCAGATGCAGCAGCATAATGCAAACATGGGGGGCCTGCATTGCCAGCTGGAGTGTCTCAATGCCAACATCGAACAGCTGCATGAGGGACAGGTCTAAGGATCGCAGGCTACGAGGCAGCTGACTACTGCTGTGAGGGAACTGTGTCAGGAGCTGCGCCATGACAGGGTAAGCCGCCGCAGGCAGGAGCGATGCTTCATGAGCATGTTTGGAGGTTTCTGTCGCTCTGTGACTAGGCTGGCAAATTCTACGGCTCTAATATCACGTCGTGCTGTGGCGGCACCGGTTGAGGCAGCACACAGCAGCAGGGATGTGGCCCAAGGACTGGTACAGATCACAAATGTGATTGACAATATAATGGGTAACCGGTCAGCCACACCTAGTGAACTTGGACTGGGGGACACGGAGGACACATCGAGCCTCAGCAGCCTAGCTGTGCCCACAATGGACACCAGACGTCGCAGCGCCAGGCACAGCACTGCCACAGAGGTAGACACTCGAGGAGCCAGTGAGGCAACTGCGTACTGGAATGGCGTGCGTGGCCGAAAGAAGTCAGTGTATTGGCCACAGGGGGATGTATATACTTCTGGCATGAGGCCACTATGAAGGAATAGTGCTTCACTGTTAACTGCTTTTGTTTTTTTTCACAATTTCTTTTGTTGGTACTCGTGGAACTCATATTACCTGACATTAAGGTAATACATTTACTTACTACAGGTACATTTGTCAGTGGATTTGTGTTGTTCATACTTACATCTGAAATGGTTGTGTGTGATGTCAGCATGCCTTTGCCTGCCCTCTGCTGCACTGGTCCTGTCTGCTGGCAGTAGGGGTGGTATGGGATCATCATCCTCATCTGATTCAGAATCAGATATTTCCGCAGGTATGCCCCTCGTGGTAGCTATATTGTGCAAGATTGCACAAGTAGCCACTATTCTACATGTTGTCTCTGGGCTGTACTGTAGTGCATCTCCACTTTTGTGGCGGTACCGTAAGCGACTCTTCAGCAGGCCAAAGGTGCGCTCCACCACGTTGCGGGTCGCCCTGTGTGCTGCATTGTATCTCCGTTCAGCAGGTGTATTTGGGTTTAGGTAGGGCGTCATCATGTAGGTGCGCACTACGTAGGCACTGTCTTCTGGAAGGAACAGAGGGTATAATGAGTAACTGAGCCATCTGACGTCACACTGCCATCATTGCACCAGTGTACAGAGGGACAATACCTAGTAGATATCCTTCACCAAACTCCTCAGCTAGCAGTCTTGTGTGAATGCCGCTTTGGCGAAAGATGCATGAATCATGGGTGCTCCCTGGGTACCTGGCCACAAGATCAGTTATGATGTATGAGGCATTGCATATCACCTGTATATTCATGGAATGTTGGTATTTACAGTTGCGGTACACATACTCTGTGGCTGATGGTGGACAGATTGCAACATGTGTCCCATCTATGGCACCTAGGACATGGGGGAACTGTGCTATCTGGTAGAAATCAATTTTTTGTCTGCTGTATTTCCTGTGGGGTGTGGGGGAATCTGATGTACTGGTGTATTCTGCTCAGCATGGCGTTGATAAATGCATTGAAAAATCTAGAGAGGGTACTCTGTGAGATCCCTCCAGCTGCTGCTATGACCCCTTGATAGCTCCCTGAGGCGAGTAGGTGGAGGGAGCATAATACCTGCATATGGTTGGGGATGCTATGAGTCCTATGTGTTGTGCGCTGCAGTATGGGTTGTAGCTCAGCTATCAGGTCGAGTATCATGGCAGAGCTCAACCTCTACCTCTCAAATATTTCCTCCTCTGTCTGGTCAAAAAGAATAATGCACACTCTGAAAATGCGCTCTTGTCTCCTCATCCCTCTCCTCAAACCTGCCAAGATCCTCATCCTCCTCGCCATGACATAGAGTGCAGGCATTCTGGGCCTCTTTATATAGGTTGCACCTGGTTATCACCTGCTTTCACTTAGTGGTATTTTACATGTGCAAAATGCCTTTCTGGGAAAAATCGCAATTTGCGATTTTTTGATGCATCGAATTGCGACTTGGTTTTGGAAGTCGCATTTTGTGCCTCGCAATTTCCTACTCGGAATACCATATCGCAAAATGCGACTCGCAAGACCAGGTCGCAACGCAAAAAATTGCAAATTTTGCGATTTCTTATTTTTGGTCTGCGAATTCCTTTCATGCATCGCAGACCACATTTTTGCATTCGCAAACGGCCAAATTTTGCGATTCGCACCGTTTGCGAATGCAAAAACATTTGATACATCTGGTCCATAGTTATGTAGTGTTTCATAGTGGCTCATATCACAGTACAAGTTGCTAGAGCATAGGCTACCTAATGTCAGTAAGCTTGCTTAGTCTTTGTAGGCCATCATCAGGGTAGTGTTTGTAGTCATGTCCCTGTACTTATTGGCTTATGTGTTTAACAGTTGGCAAGTATAGACAAATAGAAAAGTCCTAGCTTGGTGTTACTGACATGTATGTGACTCACCCATTTGTGATTAAACTTGTGATTATAATCTCTTGATTTCTCTTTTGCATCCATGCAAAAAAGGAACTAAGGAGAGCCATCACCATTAAAGGTGCAGTCCCTGGGGATCCACCGCTGATGGAGTACCCACTACAGGAAAAGGTAGGAGGACCTGAGAAGGTGGGCCCATAAGATTGCAGATGTCCAGCTGGGGATGTCCTCCCAATGTGGGCAGGGTGCCCGTGGAACCATGACTCCTCCTATTGGTCCGCATTCTGGTGGTGGCCTACCCAGACGTTGATGGGCATTTGATGACAGCACAGCAGCCACAAGGGGGAAAGTACAGGGCATACTCCTGCCTGTCACATTGCAAAGTGAATGTATTAGGTTTTGACATCTCCCCTGATGATTACGGAGAAGCCATGTGTAACACAGTAGGTGAGTGATAGTTTGTGTAGACATGTCACATGTTGTATACTGATGTGCCTTGCCTATTTGCCAGGGACCTAGGACACAACTGTGTACAACCCATAAACAACTTGCTCTCCAGGGACGGCATTTGGCTGTGTACAATGATCAATCAAATACTTGTTGTTGTAGCGGGTGTAAATACTATGCAACAGACCACTCCTCCTCAATGTTACAGGCTAAATGTAAGGACGTGATGGATCACTGTCCTCAGCCATGTGTTTAGGTAATGAGTATTGTGGCATCTGGCGCCCAGAGGTTACTTGTCTTCAACGTATGACAGGTGGTGGTACCTCACTAAGCTGGTAGTGTGAAGTTGGCCATCATACAGGTGCAGCTAACAATCAATACTTTCCCTTGGTGAGTGGGGAATGCCAATTGACATGATTTATGTGTCATCACTTTTGCCAGCATTTTTTGTGCCTACATGTCAGCATGTGTACCTTTCTCATTTGCAAAACATTTGTAAGCTGTTGTTTCATGCATGGTCTACCTGTGTTGATGGGATGATGTATGTATTCCTTCACATATATGTGCATGGCAACCTATGTGTGGAATAAGACATTTACAATGGGGGTACATTTCATGTTGTGCCATATACAGGAGTGTGTCATCATTGTTCATGGTCTAACACATACCCTCATACCTCATAGCATGTAATTTGGCTTGTACAACTGCAGTAGGAATGAGGGATATGACAGGTAGTTTGAGCTACAATGTGTTCTTTTTTTATGCCATTGATGTGGCATCATGTATCAAAGTGTGCTGCACTTGTGAATGGGTAAAGTTTGTAACTGGATGGTCGGCATGCATCATGGAGAGATGTGCAGTTTTATTAAAACTACATAGGTATGGGTACAAGCATTCATCCACAGACATCTGGGTCTGCATGATGTTGCTTGCATCTGGGTCTGCATCATGTAGCTTCCAATTGGGCATCAGGTTGAAGGCCTTCGACAAGTTCTTGCAAATCTCTGGGCCTCGCGGACATCCAAGAAACTAATGGTGTCTACTGATGCACTCAGAGTATGTCATTGTAAGATGTGCCAGGCATTAGTGGGGATGTCCCTGGGGCTTGATGAATCATTGTCTTGGTGTTGTGGAGTTTAACTACATCTCTCCCTAACATATTGCAAATGAAGTCTATAGTGTCCATTTCTATGCCACATGTATGGCCTATCCGACCAACATTAGTACTACCTCCATGACTCCACTGGGACAAATATCACTTGGTGAAGTGTGCATTGTGGACCTGCTTCCACTGTCACATGAGTATTTCCATCTCCAGGCTATTGTACTTTTGCCAGCAGCATGACATGATTTTGGAGCATCATGTTTTACTGTTGGGTAATTATGTATGTGACAAATAGGTGTGTGCATGGCGTTGTGTGCGATCTGTGGGAATGGAGTTGGCATTGGCCTACTCACGTATGACAACAGGTAACTGAGGTAGGCTCCATTGGGCAGATGAGGTCTTCTACTAGTTCAATGGTTACTGTGTTTACACAACTTCAGCCTTGCAATTGTAGTTGTCTGAGATCCTGATTTTCCTGTAGGCAACTTGTCAGTTCAGTTGGACTGTTTCCATGGGGAACAGGGTCAAGACTGATTTGCACGTGACTGGGTCTAAACTGGAATGGCATAGCACACAAAAAAACTGATAGATTAAACCCTGATCTGTGACTGGGGGTGAATGTTTGATTTGTTCTGCATTCCATCCATGATCTGTTGTTTTTGCATTTGTTGCCCCAAGTGGGAACGGTATGCCCAGACGTGGGTCCTGTGCTTGCTATGCCACCAGGTTCAAGCTAGCCTGGCTGACGAAGGGTGATACCATGAAACCGGTCCCAGTATGATTGTTTCTGGTCCAGGGAGGACGTGGCCTAGCAGTTCGGGTTGGACTGTTCCCATGGGGAACAGGGTCAAGACTGATTTGCATGTGACTGGGTCCAAACTGGAATGACATGGCAAGCAAAAAAACTGATGGATTAAACCCAGATCTGTGACTGGGGGTGAATGTTTGATTTGTTCTGCATTCCATCCATCATCTGTTGTTTTTGCAGTTCAGATGCCATGCATGCATATGGTATGGCACATGCATGGGCCACTTAGGTGGAGTTTGTTGATGGTGCCTTAATGTCTGCTAATCAGAGCTGTTGTTCAAGTGTGAACATGGACATGTGATTACCTTATTTCTCTTTATCTTTGCAGCATTATCCCAGGGAAGTAAAGGAGACAGGGCACAGCGAGTAGGAATGCATCTGACCAGAGGACCTTGGGTCAAGACACCATGGATACAGAGTGACCCAGTGACCCAGAGGGTGAAAGGAATTGTCATGAGGGAGACTGGAACATCATCTTCATCACCAGTTTCTTCCTCTGGTGGTCACTCCCTAGTGGTGGCTAACCCATTGGGTCATACCCCTGTTCCATCTTTGTCTGCCAATCCCCATTCTATCACCACCCTCCCTGTTGCAATCCACCCAGTTGGCCGTGCCCGCTCACCCAAGAGGGTGGTCATTTTCTTTGTGCAGGTACCTGTGTCCCAGCCCCTGCATTCCCTACTGCCCTCAGTGAGGAGGCTACTGACCGTCTGAGGAGTATCTCTGTGGATCAGACAGCCATTGTGAATGCCATCCTGGGATTGGCAAGCCAACTGCAGCAGAATAATGCACTCCTGAAAGGTATTCATGGTGCAATATCTAGCCAACAGAGATTTTTTTCAGGTTCTAGCATCTAAACTGATGGCAGCCAGTCATCACACACCTTCTGTTCCCTTTCCACCTCCCTTTTCCTGCAATTCCTTTTCTTCCTTTAAATTGCTCCTGAGTACCTTGGGTTGTCTGCCGACAATTGTGTTTGTTTCAGCCTGCTTGCTGATTCATTGGCTGGTGTTTTCAGTGTGTGACTTTGTTTACAGTGCTTATGTCCCCCGAGATAAGGGTGGCTGTTAACTGTATGCATATGTGACTATTAATGCAATAGTGGTGTCATGGCATTGTGTACTGTTTTATATGGTAAGTATTTCATCTTGTATTGTCCAATGTGAGAATGTATGGTGTTAGACCTGTCCCCCTGATATAGATTGTAGATTCATCTAATGTGTGGCAGCTTGAGTTTTGTGTGTGCAGGCATGGAGTTTGTTAAATAGTGCTACCTTTGTTTGCATTTGCCTGTGCATTTGTCCATTTACTTGTATGTACCTTGCAGCTACTTCATGTAGATGTCTTTCCATGCTGTTGGAGTTGTATATTCTTTGTTGACTTCACTTCCACATTTTGCAGATCATCATTTCATTTGGGTCTAGTATTGTTTGTCCCAGAGAAACATGTAGGGCCAGTTCATGTGCAAATTCTATTTGAGGGGCATGTGTAGAGTGATATGTGTCCCAGTGCAGCCTCCTTCCCTGAGTGATCCTTATGGCCCCATCTTGTGTTGCATTGTGGGTTATGTGTGTCCATATAAGGGCTGTTTACTGGAAGTGGTGTTTGTGTTCCATGCAGTATCCATACATGTATGTGTTGAATGTGAAAATACTCCATGGCATGTGAGGAATGTGAGTGTGTGAGATGTATTTGTAGATGTGATGTTGGTGTGTTGTTGGTGTAGTGTGAGACAAATTGTATACACTTCATTGTCCCTGTGCCTGAGATGGTCAGACATGCGTTTCTGTGTAGTGTTCCGGTGCACTGTGAGTGACCTGCCCAACGGGGGCATATTGTGACTGTGAATTAGTCCTTCTTTGTGTCTGATTCCAACACGGACACAATTAGACGTGTACTTGTTGCCCGTACTGTGACCCCCACATAATGTGGCTTATGGCAAGATGAGCTATTGTTAAGCGTAATGAAACAAGTAGGTGTGTGTACTTATGGGCTTTTGGGTCCATGGTGGAGTGAATTTTGAGCACCTTGAGGATCAGCAACAGTGGCAGGACATGCATAATGTGCTTCTTTGCGCCACCGGATGTGTAAGGCTGCCTGCAGGTGAGTGTCTCCCTTTATACTCTCTGTGTCCGCCTGCTGAGATATGGTGGTTGGACCACCAAAGTCACATTGGCGGTTTGCAACTTGATAATATGACCGGCAGAAACACTGTCTCTTCCGGGCTGTTTGTGCTGCCTCATGACCACAGTGGTCTCTGCTGCTTAGTGGTGCCAGCGGGACCACATAGGTCTTTGCTCCATAGGTTTGCATGACTTGTAATATGACAGTCAATCCACCAACACCACCATAGCGGTTCACGGACCACCAAACTCATAATAAGGCCCTTCATTTTGGAAAAGAGTTTAAAAAAGCAAATCAAAATGAAAGGAGAAATTAGAAAAAATGAATTTGAAGTCATGTTATTTTTTAGGGGTTTTACTGTTACACAAATCATTGGCACTGCACAAACACAAGTACTGGATGCTCCCCACTGCCACTAAGGGAAGACAGAGGAGCGCAGTGAACTTCCTACTCAAGAATCAACCACAATTCTTATCAGGCTGAACCACAAAAGTTACTAATTAACCTGTGCTTAACCCTTTGGTAACATGGCACAAAAGCAGTCATTTGTAACTTAGATGCACTGTGAAAGTATTTATGCAGCAAACAAACAGCAATAAAGTGAAAACACAACATAAGAAAAATCCAAAATAGTTTCCATTTTAATACATAAAATGACACCAGAATGACAGAAATCCAATTAGTAGAAATGGAGATATTGAATTTTAAAGTTTTGGATAAAAAGAGTGCCAAGATGCAGGAAGCACCAACTGTGGCTATCTAGTCATGCTAGACCAGGGCAAAGTTACATGTTCAGGCCAACTACAATGGAGTGCAGGTCGAGGACAGGAATAAGAGCTTGATCTGGATCTTGGTTGATCTATTCCTGCCATTGCTTTTTCCACAGTTTCTCCTCCTACCAATTAGTCTACCCACTCTATTTAGGTGCTGGCGGATCAATGAATGAAAGTCTGCCAGCGTCCTGCCTTCTCCATAAGTGTTTTCCTCCCCAATCAATGGAGTCAATGGAGTCATAAGCAAAAGTAGCTGTCTGAGGGAGTAAATGCTAGCTTTTCCACAGGGCCAAGCATGATATGCCTTGCTGCTGACATAACTGTGTGGGGTAAACCTCCACACCTGAGTTGGCGAATTAGAAGGGATGCAAAATTGAAACTTACCTTTTTCTCTTTTTTTCACTTCCCTTTCCATCATGAACCCAAACACTCAAGTCCTTCCTTTGCTGCTGCAATTTGACCACAAAGCAAATCATCCCTGTCATCGCCGGATCAAGGGTAAGTGTCTTTTTTACCTGTTACCTTTTGACTAGTCTGTTTACATTAGCTCTGTAGTGGTACATTAAATTCACAATTGCAATTAATGTTTTACTAATGTACAATGCATATGTGTGTAATTTGATAGTTTAAGAAATTTAAAGAAACACACCTGCATAATTTAATTTAATTTACAAATTTGTTGCAAGCTGCATTCATGCAAATGAACACCTACGCAAAAAGTGACATTAATCCCAAATTCAAAATGTGTCCATATAGGTGTGTTTAATCATTTTTCTTAAACTATCAGATCATATATCTATGCATTACACATTATTAGAATAATATACATTTAATAAAAAGGTAGAAATTGCTCTAGACAAGGCAACATATTTGTTTACAATAAATGTAAAAGCAATGTTAGTTCAAAGCCTAAAACATATTATATATTTATTAATGTTACATTTCCCTTTGGCTGGTGCATTCTCTGTATATTATAAAAACATTTATTTACTAAAACCTTTTTAAATGTGTAACGCATACGTGTCTAGTTCTATCACTTTTAAATTTAAAATAAACACACCTGCATTAACACCCAAAGAATTTTCAATTTTAAGTGTCCATAATTATGGTGAATGCTTGCACCACAATTTCTTTCTCCATACACATGTTTATCACTAATGCTTATCCACTGCAAATATTTTATTTTAAAAAGCTTTTTGTCTACCGTTATACATGTAAGTAAGTTGATGTAGCTCACATTTTTATTGTTAACATTGTTCCTAATCAATGACTTACAAAGGAATAATAATGTCAGGTCAAACTATAAAAGTAATATAATTTTATTAACCAATGATATGCTTTTCTCAATTTTTATTAAAGCTAAAATATAAATGTAGGGCAATCATGATGCACAGCATCAGCCTGTAGGTTTGTTGCCTGGAACTTGCCTTCTAAATTGACTGCCAAGGGGTAACCTCCTCAGGAAGAGGCATTTAGTGGGCACGGGATTAGGCACCTCAAGGATCCTTCTTGGCATGGTGGATTTTGGTTTCACAATGGGTAGGGATAGGTAAGACATCAATTCAGGGGAGGAGTACAGGTAGGATGGGTGAGGGAGAATTCAGTTTGGGAGGTAGTAGGAGCTGTAGTGGTTGATGTGTGTGTGTCTGTTACAGTTGCATGTGGGCCTGGTGTATGCTGTGTATGGTTGTGTCGATGTGTTTCTGGCAGGTGTTTGGTGTTTGAATGAGTGTGTGCATTTGGGTTTGGTTGTTGTTGTTGTCAGTGTGCTTTTGTGTGAGTGTATTTGTTTAAAAGAGTGTACTGTTGTGGTTGGTGTGGTTGTGGTGCGTGTATCTATGTATTACTGCTGCATGTGTGTCTGGTGTATGTTTTGATGTATGTGGTATAGCAGGTGTTTGATGTTTGGGTAAGTATTTGCATTTTGTTTTGGTGGCTGATGTTTTGTGTGTAGTTTTGCTTTTGTGTGTTTCTTTGTATGAGTGTGCTGTTGAGGTGCTTAATGTGGTGGTGGGGGTTGTGGGTGTGGTGGTGTTTGTGAGTGTGATGGTGGTTATGGATGTGAATGAATGAATGAATGAATCTTTATTGTACAGTTAATAAGAACCATTACAATGATGTGCAAAATATTGTCAACATAAAATCTGAAAAAAATTGTTAACAATTAAAAACAAAACCATAACTATTACACTTAATAAATACAGTTTAAAGGGGTAAAAATGATCCAGAACTTTGTTCTTTGTTTGTCCCCCTCCTGTCTCATCGTTCTATTCATTTTCATAAAAATGTCTTCTCAGCCTTCTTTTACATTTTCACCGTGTGTGAGTTCAGGATTGAATCACCTGGTTTTAGGCATGCTAATACTACTTGTCTGCATGTGCTTATGCCACGTTGATTAAAAAGCGATTTTAGCAAGCACTTCTCTCTTGCTCCAAGTCAGGGCACAGACAAATAAGGTGAATCATAGTCCTCTTCCCCTTATTACATAACATACAAATTTCCTTAGGGCTCTCCTACCCCCCCAGCATAATCTTTTTTATCACCAGGTAACTTTCTAAGTCGGATATACAGAAATTCCATTCTTAGAGCAGGGGACCATCCTTCTTCGAAATAGAGCTGCTGTTGTAGACATTTATACTCATTTAGTACCCCCCAGGCATGCAATCTGCACAACAATATTTCTTTGTCCTTCAATAGAGATAGCATTTTGGTTTTGTTCATTACTACTCTTTTGAAACATGCTACAGTTAGGTTTCTTTCCCAGCTTTCATGCAGCCCTAATTCATTTATTGCCTTATTTAGATAGAGCGCAGCCGGGTGCTCACTATTTTTTTTGGAGTTCTTGCCACAAAACCTGACACAGATCATTCCTCTTATTGGTTTTTATTCTGTGCCACGTTTTCATGTAGGCCCCTTTTCTATCTATGTCTGATTTATTAGCCCGAACTCCAATCGTATCTGTGCTGGTGAAGCATTTGGAGGTATGCGAAATAGCTGTCTATATGTTCTTATTATACTTGTATTTAAACATAGTGCATCATGGCCTCGCAATGCAACACTGCCATACGTTAAACTAGGTGCCAGTTTGGCTGATATCACCTTTAGTAATGGTAAGATGCTCAGGCCTTTCAAGGTTCTTTTTAGTTTTGAGAGCGCTATGTGCAATATTAGACCTTTCTTTTTTAACTCCTCCCTATTTTGGGTAAAGCACCCCCGTTCATCAAAACGCACTCCCAGGTAGCAATAGGAATGGACTAATTCCACCTGTTCTTCATTCATGAACCATCTATATTTTTTACTTATCCTACGGCTACATTCCATGACCTTAGTCTTTTCTAGATTTACTCTCAAACCATTTTGCTTTGAATAATTTGCTAGCCCACCTAGTAGTCTTTGAAGCCCGACTTGCATTTGGCTTATCAGAACAACATCGTCTGCATATAGCAGATTGGACATTGTTTTCTGGCCTAAACTCGGCGCATGTGAGTTTACTGCTTTTAGTTCTTGTGATAGAACTGCTAAAAACAAATTAAAAAGATGGGTGAGAGGACACAGCCTTGCTTTAGTCCTTGAAAGGTATCTGTTTTTCTTGACAAGACATAACCATCCTCTATCCGTATCCTCACCCAAGTGCCAGTATACAGAAGCTGTATAGCCTTAAGAAGACTGGATGGAATGCCCAATTCAGTAAGCTTCCTCCAAAATAAGTTTCGATTTACAGAGTCAAAGGCTGATTTAAAATCAACAAAGCAAAGGCATATTGGTAACTTCTTTTGAGTTTGTTTATGCATTAACAAGGATAATGCTAGTATATTAGTTTCTGTTCCTACTCCTTGTGTGAATCGTGTTTGATTTAGTGGGACAATATTTCTATCCATTGCCCATTCTCGTAGTTCACTTAGAAGTAGGCTAGCAAAATACTTTGCTTCTATATCTTGTAACATAATTTGTTGGTAATTTTCTGGTGCATCTCTGTTACCTTTCTTGTAAGCAGGGTTTATTATAGACCCCCGCCAGGAATCTGGTACTGTCTGTAGTTGTAGCACACAGTTATAAACTGTGGTCAGCACTGTTATCCATAAATCTGGGTTTGACAATACAAAACTTGAGGAAGCCCATTTGGTCCTGGATCACCGTCCTTCATGGACTTTAATAATATTTTCCTTATTTGATTCTCCTGGACGCTGTCTGTAATGCTATCTTTGTTTTCTATGCCCCCATTCCTGATGTCTTCAAGTTTTGATTTTTCCTCTCTAGGCCCTATTGCTGTTGGTTTGAATATTTCATTTACAAATTGTACCCATGTCTGTTCTGCTATATTGGAGTTTACTACTGGTCTTTGAGGCCAATTTATTCCATTTACAGTTTTCCAGAACTGCCTTGCAATGTGTTGTTCAGCCAAAAATAGTATCTTTGCCCATATCTCATCATTTCTTTCCCTTTTTTCTTTCCAGACCAGTCTTTGCAGACTCTTATTTACTTTTCGGAAGCTACGCTGTTGATCATTTTTTGATGAGTCTTTCCTAACTTTCCTTCGCAGTTTGTTCCTTTCTTTTCTAAACTTCTGAAAGGCTATAGATAGCTTTATTCTTCCCTGGGTCTCCTCCACTAGTCTTCCTCGCGGACCCTTTTGGGGCTTCTTTGCAACTCCCTTTTGTATTATACTATTAAGGAAGATCCCCCACTTTTTAACTTCATTGCCATATTAATTTCCTAGAGTATTCTTTACTAAAGTTTCGGCTAACTCTTTTACTTGGGTGTTCATTTCACTAGAGCATATTAGCCTTCGATAATGTATTGTGGTGTCTATTGGTGATATTGTATTTGTGTTGTAAGCACCATTCTCTGTTGTCCATGTTCGCTACTAGGTGTTATTTTTTATACTAAAGGATTTTATCCTTCCCCAGAGATTTAGCGTTACCAATGTGTGATCTTTTATGGAACAAGCGGAGTGTGAAAAATAGGTCCACTCAGGAGGAGTGTGTGATTGAAATATCCCATTTAGGGTTCTCATCCCTATGGACTCCAAGTCCTTTATTAAGGAGTTCACCCTTTTGTTGTATGTTATTCACAAGTAATCCCTATTCCTTTGAAGGGGAATTGACCATAGATAATATTGCTGGATCCCTTGCTCTTCACGCTCTGAAATGTGCATCAAATCCATATTAAAATCTCCTGCTAATATTATGCCTGGTACATTTCGTTCCTGTAATACGCCCATTATATCCCCACATAACTCATGCACTATCATAGACTTCATTTTTTCATTTGGGGGAAAATACACATTCATTATATATAAGGGAGTGTGTGTGTCTTCCCTCCAATTATTTAGTTTTAGTATCAGGATGTTATTATTTGCTATGTGTACCTGGACTGCTTCTATTCTGAGCGCTATTTCTATAAACATTTCTAAGCCTCCTTTTGGTCTGACCTGTTTGTTTATTTTTATTGCCGGTCTATAATGTCCTACATATCGTTCTATATCGAACGGTTTAGTCGCCCATGTTTCCTGAAGGCATATTATTTGACTACCTTTTAGCATCACAGCTATATCTTTCTTCTGGGACTTAGTTTGTGCTCCGTTTATGTTCCATGAGCTAATGTTTAAAACGTCATGCCACCTATTTGCCTCGCCATACCCAATAGTTCATATCCTACATTTTCGATGTAGAGTCTCAGTTATCCAACCTGCATTTACTATTATTGATCTTTCCTTTCCCTCTATGGTATATGCTTCTTGACTCTCCTTAGACTTTTCCGTCCTTCCTTTCGCATCTCTAAGAACTGAGTATGATTGGCCTCCCCGTTCTTGGATCTTACTATCATAAACGGTTCTGGATATATATCTTTTGGGGTAATGATACTTGTTTTCCCCAGGCTTCAAATGTAGCTTTTTCTCTCATCACTGCCTGGGCCAGCGAGATATTTTGAAATGAGGCCATAGTGGCTTCCTGCACACTCCCCTCATTCAGATTCAGAAATTCAATTGACACTATATCGTACGATGTTATATTTATCAGTGATGGAATTGCATGCAGTAAATTAAATATATTACCCCTGTTCAAAATGTCATGTGCACCTCTAGACTTATATGTGGGTATACAAATTAGTTTATCTGAAATGTTTGAGCTTTCTATGTCAGTGTTCTGGTCTTCCCTTCCCCTTGCACTTCTCCCTGGACTGTCTTTCCCGACTCATTTTTCCCATTTCCTGCTCCCTTCCTCTTCATAATCCGGCAGATCATGTCTTTTCCAATTATACTTTGCACTTTTATTACATACTCATTTATGCCCGAATGTTGCTTTTTGCTATCCTTATTATTCCCCCTGCTGTTTACCTGCTGAGGTTGGTAGTTGGTTCCTTATTTCCTGTGATTCCCATATTTTTAGGAGTTTCGATTAGCTGCTGTTTTTGTGGGCTCAATTCAGAAATTATGTTCTCCCTGTCGCTTGAGGGAATTGTAATGAGAGACTTCTCTGCTTTCATTGTATTTTTTGCGAGAGTAGTTCCCCTAGTTGATTTTACATCTACTATCTTTCCGGTATTATTCTCATTTTCCTTCTCATGCTTTTGAAAGATTGGAAAAGATTTCATTTGTTCTCTCTCCCGTGGAACTGTTTCTAATGTCGTCTCACAGGTATTTTCCGTCTTTTGCCTCGCGATTAGGAGTTCTAATTTTGCTGAGCTTATTTGTTGCTTTTTTCTTGCTTTATGCAATTTCTTTCTCTGTTTTTTTGTTTCCCCCTGCTGGTGCATGTTTTTTTCCTTGCTGCTTGAGTACCGTGGGTTTTCCCGGATTTTCTGCCTCGTCATTTTGTTTGTTGATCTCCTTTCTTCCTATAATGTCCTGTTTAACTCCTACGTTGAGATTTCCTGGGGAGTCATCTTTGTCGCCTCTTATTGCTTCATTAACTTCCATTTTTATTTCATAATCTTTCCTCCTTGGATAATAACACATGTCCCTTTCGTTCTCTATTTTTCTGTGCCCTATAAGATTATTCTTTTTTATATCGTCTATAATAGTACTTAGCACTTCAGGGATTTGTTTATGTTTTTCCATTATGGGGGCACACGCACATTCTATATTTGTAGTTTCTGATAGGGTTGTGCTCGAATAATCAGATTATTTAGATCCACCAATTTCTGGTCAGTAACTGATATTGAAGTTGCTATTATGTTTAATAGATCTATCAGGACATCCATTTTATTTGATTGATATGTCAGTGCCTCGAGTGTCAATTGTGATGTTTTAAAAACCACTTCCAATACGTCCACTGTCTTACTTTGTCAGGCTGTTGAATTTTCTTGGCTAACGTGTGTGGCCTGAGTCTCTTGTCGAAACTTTGTCTGCGGGTTATTATATTTTCCATTTCTTTGTCGTCACCCTCCATTTTCCTTTCAGTTATTTCAGTATTATCCTTTCCCTCTGATCTTAATACTTGTCCCTTTGATTCCCCTATTTTGTTCCCAGCCACTTCCACATCACTTCTAGAGGCGCTGGCTGTCCATTTCTCAGCAGGGCAGTTTTATTCTCCCTTTTGTCGTTTTGCTGGAAAGGTGACTCTGGCAAAATTGATAAAAGATCTGTGTCACTTATCGACCCCCAACCTAGCACTGCACTATCTTCCGTTTTCTCCTTGTTTTCATGTTCTTGCTTACTTGCAGAGGTTTTCAGCTCACTTTGCTGTGAGTTCTCTCTTACATTGACCTTTAGCTCTTTCACCTTTACTTGGCTGGATTTTATTGGAGTTATTGGACTAGTAAGTAAGTTTGTATCCTTTGGGGTAGAGAAGATTATACCTACTGGGTCCTTTAGGAAATTGCATTTTTCTGGGATTTTCTGTACCTTACCAAACATTCTTGCTATGAGTGATATTAGGGCTGCATTTTCCCTTGCTGGGTTTGCCTTTACTTTTTTTGACGTTTGCCCCTTCTGCATCCCTCTCCTCTTTCACGTCCTGATCTCATTTTGGGAGCTCACTACTCCTATTTAGATGATTCGAACTGACTATGGTTCAGTCTTCGGTGAAATCCTGGGCCGATCAAGCTACAATCACACCATCACTCTTCAGAACACCACATTAAGCACCTGCAAGCTTCACCCAGACATTTTCTGGACCGCTTCCGAAGTACTCCGTTTTACTTAACAATCCCACTTGTTTGATAGTCAGCTGATTGTATAGTTTTTGTGGTCAGTTGTGCACTGAGTCTGACAAAAAAATTATAGTGTGATACAGGGCGCAGGGGTGTAGGGGGTGACAGCAGGGGGGGCCGGGGAGAGGTCAGTTTGTGTCTTATCCCCTAGTAGACCCCCCATTGCACTCTGCTCTCTCCTCCTTTCCCCCCTCCTCACCTCCTTGTACTGGTCAGTGCTACTCAGTGCTGCCTTAGTCCTCCTTGCTTCTCCTTGCTCCTTACAGTATAGCAGCAGTGTGAATAGTGGTCGTAAAATGTAGGCGCAGTTTCCTTTAGCCCACTGAGGTTACCAACTTGCTTGTCACTCTCTCCTTATTTCTGTGCTTCTGCGCACTATGTTTCACCCCCTCATGCATCAGGCTCCGTCCGCCTGTCTGTAGAACCCCCCGCCTCATAAGATGACGGGGTCCACTGATGGATGCCGCTGGTGACTGGCGGCTGGCGGCTTGTGATTTGTGCTTCTAGGCACGACGACAAAAATACAGCACAAGCTGCAAAACACTGCAGCAGCTAACTCCTGCGTCCTGCTTGTGCCTGGTGCGCTGAGCTTGCGCCTGGTGGCAGGCACCTTATGATAGCCCCCCTTCTGGCCACTTTGCCGTCCCCGCAAGCCGCACGTCTGATCAGGCCACTTCTGCAGGGGGTCCACAGAGGGGCTTGCAATTGTTTCTACCGCAAGGGCGGTAAGCTAGGACTCTGGCAGTTCTATTGCTCTGGCGGCAAGCTCTGGCGGCTCTGTCTGCTTTTGGCAGCTTTTGGAGGCTCAGGCTGGTGGGTGGGCAGAAATATGACTTTTTGCAGCCCCTGCAGCTCCGCAGCTCCTCCTCTGACTCAGACTGGGGCTGCCCTACTGTCGGCCGCTGACAGTTGCCTCCGCCACCCAGTCACTTTGGGTCAAACACCCGCAGCCCCCTCAACTCTCCGACATAGCGCGGCTCTCTGATTCACCGCTCCGTGCTCCGCGCTTTGAACCGGAACCGGAAACTCCTTTATTATGGATGTGGTGTTGAGTGTAGTGGTAGGAGTGGTGCTTGTGGGTGTGGTGGTAGATGTGGTGGTTGTGATGGTGGCTGTGGTGCCTGTGGGTATAGTGTCAGTAGTGTGTGTATGTTGCTTGATTGTTTGCTTGCGTTTCTTTGTGTGTTTGCATTTATGTGTGTTTGTGGCTGTGCTGCTTGTGTCTGTGTGAGTGGAAGCCTGTAGAGAAGTGAGTGCAGTTGGGATAGGGGTGGGACTTAGGATTTGGGATGAGGAAGGGACCTGAATTGGGGCACAAGTTTGGGCTGGTTTGGGCTGGTTGGGGGACTGAAGTCCGTGTAGAGGTTATTTTAGCAAGTGATCTCTGCATGCCAGACATTGAACTATGAATGGCATTCAGAAATGCAACCATTTGTTACATTTGGCAACAAAGGCCCTGAATTCCATTAATGATCACAGTCTAGCCTACGGAGATGTTGCATTAGAGGTCAATAGCCTCCTCACTGTGTGGAGCCGGGGTAGAGGGGCTGGGTGCGAGGTGCCTGTGGCAAAACAGACCTCAGCCCTTTTAGGGGGTCGGGTTTGGATAACAGGGGGGAGCAAGAGGGAAGGTAAAGATGGGTCACTGGTTGGCAGGCAAGGATGCAGATGGTACATTTCCTGTAGGGTTTTCTACCACTAAGGACTGGTTGCTAGTGGAGGCCTCCAAAGATGATGGTGAGTGGCCTTCATGCCACTGTGTCCATTGGTGTCTGAGGTCTCACCACCCGACACACAGTGGCCAGCTGCTTCCCTGCCTACGGGGCCAATGTCCCTTTGCCTACACCTGAAGAAGCTGAAAAGATGTAAAAAAAAAAAATTCATGCCTGTGTAAATAAATCTGATCATGTGTTTTTTTTCACAAAACATTTTCCTAATTTTCATTTTTCACCTTCTTCAAGGCTTTCAAAATTAGTTTTACTTTACCATTATCTAATGCATGTAGGGAACATCTTCAGAACCCAATTGGGCACAGTTTTGTAATTTTCAAACATCACTTCCATATAATGTTTGATCATTTCTATTAACCGTCTTCAATATTCTTCAGGAATTGTTTAGCACCTCTGAATGGTTCTGTATGGTTGTTGTGAACTTATGTCACAAAAATCAATATCAAGCTGAAAAATAATTTGTTCATTGTCCATCTGCAAAAGTCTCTGTAACTAAAATATTTTTGTACCTTATTGATGTATCATCCGGACATAACAAAGGACATAAAAATGTTGTTTTGGGGTATGTGTTACTCTGCCACCTATGTGTACAAATTCCTATCTGTTTTATTTGAAAATGTGTGCCTAGCAAAATCATTTAAAATAAAAACAGACTGGCTTACATGCACATTTGTAAAGAAGTAAGACATCAAAACAATCTGTCACTTTTAACATAAATTGACTTTTTTTTATTTTTCATATATTTAAAAAAAAAAAATGTTGCAATTTTTTTCTCATGTTTCTAGTAATTTTGGCTCACATGCTCACTATTATTTGTCCATAATACCAACTCACCAATGTGACGTTTCTAACGGCCACATCGTAAGGGTCACCTGTAATTTGGGCAACTTAACTATATATGTATATGTATCTATATATATATATATATATATAGAGAGAGAGAGAGAAAGAGAGAGATATATATATACATATATATATATATACACACACACACACACACACACACACAACACATACTAATGTGAAGAAAAACATCTTATAGCACACCACTGAAAGTTGACTGTGACATTCCACCAGATACAGTGTATTGGGTATTGGAATGATCCCATGGCCACAAAATGGAGTACCACCATGAATTTGACTATTAGTATTACTCATTTGGGATTACTATAGTGAGGCGAAGTTCTGGCTCCAGCTGATTACATAAATCAACTGATAGCTTTCCTATTGAATCTGATTTTTTGGGATTACATCCTCTTCGTCCATGGTGCATGCTCTAAAACTGTAAATGTAAAAATGCACAGAATACCTGCATTATGCATGAGTTGTAATATTTTTAGAAACTTTGACAAACAATTCTTTATTGATAATGAGACTACATGGACCAGGCAGCCCCCCCCTCAACTACATTTGCAGTAGTAGAGTCCTCACTGAAGGCTTGTTCCTGGTCTGGAGTTGAGGTATCCTCAGTGGTAGATGGTTGTTCGCAGACTCTGGTTGTTGGACCTGAAATGAATTTTAAAAAAATCCACATTGTAAAAGTCTGGATTATACATCACATGATTTTGAAGCTACAAATGAAGCAACCTAAAAGTAAAAAGATATTTAATAGAATGATTAGACTTTTCAGTAGTTTTATGATAAAAATTACACACATGAACACTTTGGAAAAGCAGATAAAGAGATGTCCTGAGATGAAAAAGATAATTAGAAACTGTTTATAAAATATGCCAAACACTTAACAAAAAACAGTAGAGGAGAAATATGAATTAAATAACTCCAAGGACTAGCAGGCTACAATTAAGACTATGACACAACTTAGAAAGAAAAATTAGCATTAGTCATCATGTAACCATTGCAATGTACCTTTATTAACAATATCATGTATATGAACATTTGTATGTCAACTTACTTTGATTTGGGAAATCAATTACATCAATTCAATGAAATACCAAGAAAGTGACAACATACAAAATGAAACAAAATAATTACATTTTAATGCATAGAATAAATGGAGATTGATAAATACATAAGACTTTAACATGTGCAAATATGAAAGAAAGGATAAAATGTCCAACATTACGTTGTACTCAACTCAAATAAACCTTAACAACACTTGCAAAATTGTAAGTTGGTCATACCTAGTAAAATATATACAGTGGCGATAAAAAATCATATGCGAAATGTGTTATTAGGGTAAAAAAAAACGTATAAGTAACACAACTTCATGGAAAATGCAATGGAGAGTGAAGCTTGTTATTTTAACTAATACAAAATATATTCAAACAAACAAGGCACAATGCAACAAATAATCAATGAAGAAAAATACACATATTGATAACAAATATTGACAGTAGCAAACCAGGAAATACAACAATAATACTACAAATTTGAAGATAAAAATGAATTTGCTCATTTTTTATTTCGCTTTATATATTTAAAAAAGGTGCAAAACCTTTAGCAACAGTTAAATTAAAAACAAAAACAACATTTATGTTTAGTGACACATTCAAACATGTAACTTACCAGTCTCCACCCCACCAAGGATTCCTGTCAGATCTTCAGGATGTAGGATCTGCAAGACCTTCTCCTCTCATGGAAAGAATTATAAGGGGGGGCTAGGAGAACCACCACCAGTCCTCAGGGCCTGCAGGTGATGCTTGAAGGCCCGGGAATGCATTCTACCCTGCTGGTTGTTTCACTGCTTCCTAAGTTGAATGACCTGCCCTCTTACCCGGGAAACATCCTTTTTTACGACTTTTTTATTACAAAAGTCGTGGCTAACGAAAGCGTAACAACGCTTTTTTGAACCACGACTTCGTATTTTTGTGCCTTAACTACATATGTTCTGAACAACGAACATGCGTGGTTAAGGTACAAAGAAGGGAGTTTGCGAAGGTAAGTGGTGGGTTTAGGTTTTGGGGTGGGGTTGGGGGGGTGGGGCGTTTTTGGTTTTGGGGAGGGGGTGGGGGTCAGGGGGTTTTAGGTTTTGGGGTGGGGTTGGGGGGTGGGGCGTTTTTGGTTTTGGGGAGGGGGTGGGGGGTTAGGGGGTTTTAGGTTTTGGGGTGGGGTTGGGGGGGTGGGGCGTTTTTGGTTTTGGGGAGGGGGTGGGGGTTAGGGGGTTTTAGGTTTTGGGGTGGGGTTGGGGGGGTGGGGCGTTTTTGGTTTTGGGGAGGGGGTGGGGGGGTCAGGGGTTTTTAGGTTTTGGGGTGGGGTTGGGGGGGTGGGGCGTTTTTGGTTTTGGGGAGTGGTTCGGGGGTCAGGGGGTTTTAGGTTTTGGGCTGGGGTTGGGGGGGTGGGGCGTTTTTGGTTTTGGGGAGTGGGTGGGGGGTCAGGGGGTTTTAGGTTTTAGGGCGGGGTTGGGGGGGTGGGGCGTTTTAGGTTTTGGGGAGTGGGTGGGTGGTCAGAGGGTTTTAGGTTTTAGGGTGGGGTTGGGGGGTGGGGCGTTTTTGGTTTTGGGGAGTGGGTGGGGGGTCAGCGGGTTTTAGGTTTTGGGGTGGGGTTGGGGGGGTGGGGTGAGGGATGTAGGGTGAATGGTGCCTATTGCTAATGATTTTATCAGGAATGCCTTCACAACAAAATATCGTTGTTAAGGCATTTGTGGTAAAATCATTAGTAGTAAGGACGAGGTCGGTGTTCCGACCTCGTTGTTAAGGTTAGTAGTTGTTTTTAATTTGGTGTTCCGTCATATAATCCTCTTACCCTCTTGTGTGTGCAGGTGGTTTGTTCTAACACTCACTCTGTCAACTATTCTGGCCCATATTTGCCTTTTCTTAGCTATGGTTGTATTTTCTACTTGGGCTCCAAACAATGGTGGCTCTACTCTAATCATTACATCCTCCATGACCAACAATTCTCCCTCTGTGAAATGGGGATGCCTCCTTCCTGCCATTATGAGTAAATACAACTGAATGGAAGAGAGGATCCACAAATTAAATATAGAAATATACAAATGTACAATAAATAGAGGAGGCAAAAACAACTGATTCCTGTGTGGCATTTGTACATACAATGGTGTTCTGCCGTGGAATAGCAAAGGACCATGGTCTGAAATGGAATGATTTTATAGTGTGGTATGCAGGAATAATCAATTAGCCACACAAATCTGGTGTGTGCTGATAGAATCCATCCAATAGCCACAGTACAATGGTGAACTCGTTCCGCAATGGAATCCTGCCACCAGGAACCTGTCGCTAGAACGGCAGCACAAATATGAAATCTAAATATGCTCCGTGCAATCCCACCACACTGACGGTAATGGAGTAATGTTAGCCAGCAAAGGAGTCTGCTGCTTCGGCCTCGGTTAACCACTTGCACAATGGAAAGCACTCTATCGATGTGGACAGAGATTCAGCCACCGCACATCTAAATATGGCAGTCGAAATTCCGTCAGCTTGGTCAAGTACCTATAAACTCTACCGCTGAGGTATGATGAGAGTCCCCCGAAGATCTGAATCAGGCCTAAGTCTATCCAGCTGAGAGTTACTCCTTATGTCTTTCGTGTGAAGTCAGCATTGTTTCTTTATGAGGCTTTGCTTCACTCTGAATTGATTCTGTTGAGGCTTTCATCAGTGTGGCGATGCTTTCCAGGGTTTTGTGTCACTGGGTGTTGGTTCCAATGAAGCTTGTAAGTGTGTGAATAGGCTTTGCAGGCTGTGTGTCACTTAGCGAAGGATCTGATGAAGCTTGTAGCTGTCAGGTGAGGCTTTCAGGGGCTTTGCATCACTTTGCACCAAATTTGATGGATCCTTCAGTTAAGCCAGGAGGGGTTCTCTCTGATGCCAGCCAATGGTCCAGAATCTGTGGAGGCACCTCTTGGGATTGGGAACTTCCTCAAGAACAGATCAGCAGGGCTCAGGCGGGTCCAGTGTCATGTTCAGGCAGGTTCTGTGCAGCAGGTCAGCTAACCAATTGCAGGAAAGTTTGGGTTGTCGAGGCCCTGCAGCATAGATCAGAAGGCCAACCGATTGACCCTCATAGTCTGGGATAAAGGGAGCAAGTGCAGACTGTCTTCTCACAGAGCAAGGTAGGACTCAAGCAGCAGGGCAATCTTCTGGGGAATAAGGCAGGCACCATGCAGCAGAGCAGTCCTCTGGGAAACAAGCCAGTTATTCTTCTGTAATCTCCATAGGTCCGGAAGTACACTGAAGGGGGGTTCAGGAGGTCCAGTATTTATACTTGGTGCCACCCTAAAAGAAAGGGAGACATCCTGGCTACCGTCACATCTAGTTCTGGAAAGTGGTATGGGGTTACAAAAGACTGGTGTCTGGTCCTTTTTATGTGTGTGCTAGAGGTGGTCCTTTGAATGTAAGTGGGACAGAGCACAGCTCAGCCCCACACATACTGGCAGGGTGGCCTATCCTGGCAGCACCAAGTCCCTTTTTGTCTCACTGTATTGGAGGAATATACAAAGGTCAAGTGGCAAGCTATTCACTGTCATGTGACCTAGGCACAGGCTGGAGGCACCAAATGGTTGGGAGAAGAAAATGGCAACTTTCTGAAAGTTGCATTTTTCATAGTGATCACTGAAATTCTACCTTTATCTTTAAAGAGGATTTTAAATTACAATGCATTTGAATCCAAACTTGCCATTTCTATCTGTTCCCAAGTAAATGCTAGTTCTTACTAAATATAATAAGGTAATTCAGTGTTATCCAATGGGATAGCTAGGCCTTACAGTATTGAAAAACAAATGTAGGAGTTTTTCACTACCAAGACATGCAATACATAAAACCAAATGTCCCACTTTTTTAAAACAATGCACCCTTCCTTATGGACTGATTAGGGCCTACCTTAGGGGTGCCTTATGTATGTTAAAAAAGGAGGTTTAAGCCTGTCAAACGTTTTTTGTGCCAGGTCAAAATGGCAGTTTAAAACAGCACACGGGCTGCAATATCAGGCCTGAGAAATGTGTTCCAGTGTTACTAGGGGTTGCAGAACAATGAGTGTTGCAGGCAGATTTGTGTCCTACTGCCAACAAAATCAAAATTCAGAAAACAGGAGGGGTGAGGGTAAAAAGCTTGGGGGAAGACAACACCCAGCATGTAAGGAATAACAATCTGGCATTTTGACTGTAAGCAATTTACTATTTAATAAACTACATGGCATCACTGCATCATAATATTTAAACACAATTAACATTTTATTGCTGAACATATTCAGTAAGTCATGATGCACTGATAAAGCCCCCATGCAGACTACCTCGAAGGGACTCTACGTCCCAGGATTCCTGGCTGCTGCTGCTGGTGGGGACCGCCTGCCTATCGCGGGCACTTCATAGTGTGCCGCGCACCGCCGCCAACTGCTGCCCCCGTGCTGACTACCTCGAAGGGACTCCACGTCCCAGGATTCACGTCTGCTGCTGCTGGTGGGGACCGCATTCCTATCGCGGGCGCTTCAAAGCGCACTGCGCACCGCCACCAAATGCTGCCCCCGTGCTGACTACCTCGAAGGGACTCCACGTCCCAGGATTCCCGGCTGCTGCTGCTGGTGGGGACCCCCTCCCTATTGCGGGCGCTTCAAAGAGTGCCGTGCACCACCGCCAACTGCTGCCCCCCATGCTGACTACCTCGAAGGGACTCCACGTCCCAGGATTTCCGGCTGCTGCTGCTGGTTTGGACCGCCTCCCTATCGCAGGGCGCTTCAAAGCTTGCCGCGCACCGCCGCTGCGTAGGATGCTCCTGGGCAAGGGGGTGGTATTACAAGGACATTTTTGAACTAATAAAACTTTAGATGGATTTTTGCAAAAGGCAGTTGGTGCCTTGGACGAAGAGATAGAGTTGGTTGAGCGTTGCCTATCCATCTCAACATCCCCAGCCTCCCCAGTCTCCACCCCCCATCCCCACCTTTATTTCAAACTCTATTACAGTCCCCGTACCTCCAGCAGTCCCAAGGCACGCACCCAGCTTTTGCACCCCCCAGCTGTCCATTCAAAAAATGCCCAGGAGACTACGTTAGTGACCTCGGATAAGGCTATTATATCAGATGCTGTCCAGTTGACCCTGGCTCTTTCAGCTGGAGCAATAGTACCCGATCCAGAGCCTAACCCAAAAGGGAACAGAAAGCGTGGTGAGGCTAATCTGAGGAACAAACCAGCCCATACCATGAGTAACAACAACCCGGGTCCTGAAGCTGGGAATGATAGGTTCATAATATCACAAGAAAGTGTTGCTGGCCAACTGGCGCTTGAACGTATAATGGAGCATATAAGGGAGGAGCTCATCAAGAGCCTGCATCCTGTTGAAATCCACCTTCAAGTTATCGAGGTGAAATTAGGAGGGCTTATTTAGCCTCATACGCCTGATATTCCCCCGAGAGTTGACACACAACCTCACTGTCATTCCCTTACTTTGGGTCATTCCTCCGGCACTAATGATAGGACCCCGCAAATTTGGGTGAGGGCCCTCTGTCATTTAAGGACCGCTGTGACTATCCTTATCAACCAGAGATGGGTTGGAATGCCAGGTTGCATACCAACCCAAATGACAACTGCTCCAAGGCAACAGCTACCATTACTAGGGGAACTGGAGGAGGAGCCCCAATTATTAATACAGCGATTAAATCCAGCAAAGCCTTTAATGTTTGTGAGCGTCAACAACAAGGTCCCATAGAGACGGAACTGGTGCCCTGCACAATCAGTTCTGACAATCACGGGGGTCAGTCTAGAGTTTTATATCTGCCCCCGGAATCCTGTCCATATTTTCTTGTTATCACTAATGTTCCTAGACTCCGATCAAATAGTCTGGAAACCTACATTGAGTTGAAAAACAGGGTTACACATTGGTTGCATGTTAATGCTAATTTTGTATTTTGCATGGTACCCTCTATATTAATGATGAGGAGGGTGGAATGGGTGGTCCCGCTGAAGAAGATTGGAACGGGTGATTGCATTGTTATTAATTTTGACTCACCCGCCTTGGTCCAACAGCTTTTTCTAAACTCATGTAGAACTGGCCCTTCAGTAGGAGGTACCTCCTTGTGCACACTTGCAGCCTTTTACCCCCAGTAACCAAATGTGCCCCAAGTGGGTTAACACCTGACTTCAGAGGCCTCCTTTGCCCCCAAATGCAACATGCTTACCAGTTTGAACGCAGGTATCCATTATCCACCCTCCCAGATGTGGATTGACATAAAGCTAGTGCTATACAGGATACCCCAGAGATTCTGAGGTCTGGATTAACTATCAGGGAATGTACCATCTCCAGTGATAATGAGCGAGGAAGATCCAGAGTAGGCAGCCTAGACGGGACTTTGACCCCAAATGTGGGTTATAGGGGCCCTACCCAAACCACAATGTTAACCCAGAACGACATAAGGACCTTAGTAACTAGACGGAATACGATCAGCCCTGAACTTACTGGGGTGAGTGATATTATTGGAGACAAAGAAGCTGGGGGACTCATTGAGAGTAGTCCATCAATAGTCTCAATGTGTAACACGAATCCTACGAGTAATTCATTCATCACTTCTCAAACTTCGACTGACGCACTACAAGTCCGAGATGATACTTCAGTAAAATTGCTTTGCTGGAATATAGCCGGGCTTGAGCATAAAATGCGAATCCCTGACTGGGGCCATTTCATAGACGAGCACAAGATATGCTTATTTAAAAAGACATGGGCTTTGGAGCCCAAATACAGATGTGGTTTCAAAAGTTACTGGGTCCCAGCCTGTAAGGTGACTTCTGGGAGAACTTCCAGTGGTTTACTTATATGGGTTAGTTGTTCCCTTAAGTGCTGGGTTGAAGAAATGGATATGGGCAGTGCTGATCTGCAAAGTTTAATATTATCGACCCATAAGGAAAAAACCCTATTATTAGTAAACATATATAGCAGGTGTGTGGGCAGCAACTGTGAGTCTGATACTTTGATTGTATTAGACAATATTTTATCCAGTAAATCAACCACTCACGATATTATAATTGCAGGGGATTTTAATGCGACTTTCGAGCCTTATTCAGTGGCCCAAGAACTCTATGAAGAAGAGGACATTTACTGGGGTATTCCGCATCTAATATCGAACAAAATTCTTAGAATGAGCAGAACAGCCTACCAAATTGTTGATATCACTCTTGTAAAAGGTCTTCGTGCCTGTAATGGCCGTTCCTGCTCAGATTCCAAACCCCGCCCCACTTTTAGGCGAGGAGCTTATAGGAGCCATATCGACTATTTTTTATTGGATATCTGTTTGTGGGGACAAATGGTCGATATGGTGGTAACGGAACACGAAGAAAGTGACCACGAACCACTAGTATTATGTTCCAGGGGTCTGCTGCTTATACTAGAAGCCTCTGACCCTAAGGATTATGTATAGCAGCTTGCCATGACCAATGACAAAGGTAATATTAAGTGGAAATCTGTTAATTCCTCATTGGGTTCCCTTACATCGATATATAGCCTATTAGCATAACGAATGGAGCATATGCTCCGTCTACTTGAGGATGGGGATAGGCTCATGGCAGCACACTTAGAATTTTTTTATTCTCTTAAAACATTTTATTAAAGAGATGGATGCCAAAACAAGGAACAAGTGCAGTGAGAGGTGGTTCAACCACTCGGATAGGGAAGCTAAGCTCAAGCTATTGAGGGATTTAAGAAGGGGGGTTAGAGAGCCTATAAGACAATCAAGAGAGAGCTATAAACAGGAACTCATCAAGGCCCGTAGGAGCCTGGAGGAAGCAAGGTGGGCTGCTCTTCTGGATTCAACAAGAGCTAATGCCACCTCCAAGTTCTGGAAGCTGATTTCAAGCGAAAGTGGTGACTCCCGACCTCTGCCTGGTACCTCAATCCTCCCTGCAACATTGGTAAAACATTTTGGATCTCTTTATACAGGGGCAGATGCACCAGACCTCAGGGAATTGGTCAAAATCAGGAAACCTGATGTACCCCCAATTAGATTCACCTTGGTAGAAACCAAGGCAGCAATAACCTCTTTGAAGTGGGAGAAGGCCCCGGGTCTCGACAAAATCCCTGGTGATCTTTACAAATCAAACCCTGAAATCTGGGCTCCTTATCTGAATTTGGTTTGCAATGTAGTCGCCGCAGGAGCACCCATTCCCCGGACATGGAGGGGAGGCGAGATAGTTCCCATTTTCAAAAAAGGCAGCCCTAACGATCCCTCTAACTACCGCACAATATGCCTACTCGATAACCTCCAAAAACTCTTTGCAAAGCAGATATTGTTCCACTTAGATGAGTGGATAATAGGGAACGGAGCCATCTCTGATTTACAGGCAGGGTTCAGACCCACGGTCAGTACAATAGTCCAGGTCTTGAGGTTCTTAAGAATCAAATGGAAGACAGTGGACGTTGGAGGTGGCAACCGATATGTGGCTTTTGTCGATCCTAGAGAGGCTTTTGACCTGGTACCTAGGAATAAACTTTGGTTGATACTAACTAATATGGGTGTACCTAAAGGTCTTCTAAACCTTTTAGTCCGACTCAATGAAAATACTTTTGCCCAAATCAGGAGCGACAAGGATGGGGAATTATATGACCCAGTTGCTTTTGAAAGAGGGGTTAGGCAAGGCTGTGTCTTAGCACCTACCCTCTTTCTTCTAAACTTAAACAACTGTATCAAATATCTAACCAATTGCAATAATGACTCACCCAAGTTGGCAGGCAAGAAAATCCCAGGTCTGCTTTAGGCAGATGATACTATCCTAGTAGCCAAAACTCCCATGGGATTGCAAAATCTGGCTGACCAATTCTGCTTGTTCTGCAAAGACATTGGTTTGGAAGTTAACGTCAAGAAAACCAAGCTTATGATATGCAGTTCCCGGAAAATAAAAGCAAAAGCAACCATTTCAATGAATTCCATTCCTTTGGAAAGGGTCACTGAGTACGATTAATGGATTCGGGCAGTTGGGTTGCAGCTGTTAGAAAAGGGGCTCATATCATATGCCAAAGAGGGGGGGCCCTAGGACGTAGAAATGTAGCTAGTCCACCTTTGAATCCTATCCTTGAAATATACAAAGTCCAAATTCGAGGTGCTGCACTGTATGGGGCAGAGTTATGGGGTTCCCAAAGGCAGTTGGATGTCCTCCAAATTAAAGAGAATAATTTCTTCAGGTATGTAACTAGGTTGGGGAAGGGTACACCAATGATCCCTCTCAGACTTGATCTCGGAACAAACAGCATCAAAGATGTGGCGGGTCTGAGACCTCTCTTCTATTGGATCCGCTTATAGAAAATGGAAGAACTGGAACCCTTTTGAGAGGCAATTAAAGATCCTATAAAGACCCAGTATAGCTGGAATAAGGTCAGCTGGTTGAGGGAGATGAAATTGGCCTGGGATGAAATGGCATTCTCCCACTTTTGGGAGAGACCCGAGTCGATCCCTACCAATGCCACCTCATTAGTTAAACAAAGATACTGGGAGAAGGCCAAAGTGGAGATCCTCCATAGTAATGGGGTGGGTTGATTAACATCTGAGTTCCTGCTTGTAAAACAAGAACCATGGCCTGAGCAATTTTTTGATCTCCAAATACCTGCGTACACCTGTGCTTTATTCCTCCAGTTCAGATATGGAACTTTACCGGTCAATAGTTTTACTGCTCGATGGTCGAAGAATAGTTCTGAGGCAATTAAGTGCTTAAAGTGCAATACATTGGAGGAAGCAATTGAACATGTTTTGTTCTTTTGTCCCCTATATAGGAGTCCTAGGGAAAAGTTGATCATCCCATTGTGTAAAGCTTTGCTATTATATGATCAAGCTAACGCCTATAGAATTTGTAAATATGATTCATCTACATTGGTTGTAAGCGCAGTCACTAAATTCTTGACAGCAGCTTGGTCCATTCGTTACAGGGCCACTTTTAGTGCTTTGACTTCTAATGTTGAGCCACATAGTAGGAATAGTGGGGAATAATAGATGGTTATGACTTTTGAATGGCTCTTCCCCTTTTTTCTTGTTTTTTCTTAATGGTTTTAGAGATGATATTCTCATACCAAATTGTATTATAATTTATAGTGAAAATATCATAATAACAAAAGTATCTGCAATTTTTATTCTATTTATAGCTTTTATGGTCAATGGTTGGGATAAAGTACTTATTTAGCAATCTATTTACTGTAGAACAGTACACTGCACTTTAGACAGTTATGACCAGAACAGTTTTTACGATTCATGGTCGAGATATAGTATTTATTTACAAATGTATTTACTGTATGATAGCACACTGCACTTTAGACTGTTAGTACAAGAAATATTTTAATATGAGCGGTTCTGGCTACAAAATGTGTCTTCCCTTAGGATAATGGTATATTAAACCCTAGACTGGTAGTCCCAGAATTATTCTTACATTGAAGTCCTGATTCTATTATGTATTCATATATGTATTAATGGTTAAAAGTACATTCTCTTTTAAATAGCTGTGAATGGAAATTAAATAGCCTCCAGTAGGAGTCTGCCAAAATGTGTTGATGATCGGTTTTTAAGCAGGCAAGAAGGTCTCCTGTTATTTTCCCCAGATTATAAAGAAGCCAATGGTTGTTTCTGTTTTTAGTATTTATTAAGAGTTTTGCCATTTATTTTCATTTTTTTTTCTTGTTTATTTTCTTTTTATGTACTGATGTATGGTTGATTGTACTCTAATGGTCTAAATTGTTACTGAATAAAAGAGAATTGAATTGAACACTGATAAAGCCATGCTGCTGCTTATCCATTTGTCATAGAATGTTCTTTTCAATGTGTCATTGGGAGCAATTTGTAACAGTAGACGTGGGTTCGTATAAGGAAGTCAGAGAACAATACACATGATATCAAATCAACTTTTTTGCAGTATATGAAAACTTCACCATCAATATACTGCAGTGAACTATTTAAGGAGCAGAATAACAGTATAACAAAGCTGTCATCCAACAAAATTCCTGAAGATAAGAAAATCAATATAGGGGCACAGCCAACACTCAATTCTCCATACTGCTTCTTAAAGCTACTTTTGGAGTTTATATGAGATTATATGAGATCTAGCAGACAGCTAACATTGTCTCTCTCTAGTCCTCAAAAGTGCATTAATTCATGTCCAACCAAATTGTAAAATTTCAAATGCACTTAATATAAACCTTACATCTGGGGCCCCTGCTGGAATAAAGATCTGTGTAAAAAGGGCTCTCAGTGATAAAAACTGCAACACCCCTTACAATATTTCTCACATATTTCACTATGTAAAACCCCTTGTACTGTTTTTGTCCTGCTGTGCACTATCAAAGCAACTTCCTACTGGTTGTGATGCAGGTTGTGCATTGATGATGTCTTTATCAGCTATGAGGACTGGAATTACTTCTCAAATAGCAGTGCCAAATTGAATCCCTGTAGTGGAGCAGGTTAACAAAGGGAATGCACAAAAGCTCAGTCATCACCTCATTTTCGAGACACTCCTAAATCCTTAACAAGCATATGCAAATGCACAAAATGAAATCCAGACCTCTTCAGTCCCTTATATATGAGAGGTATGTGTGAGAAGGTGTCTCAGTATTAAACAATACAAAGCCCCATTCTGTTTGCTTTATCATTGAGTTTACAATATCAACCCCTCCCAATTGTGCTTGTCACAGTGTCCAGAGTATAACACCCCTTCCTTTAGTATTTGTCAGAGAGCTCAAAATACAAAATAATGTCCTGCTTTATTTGTCACAGAATTCGCAATGTAAAATCTCATCCATTTGTATTTCTCAGACAGTCCATAATGTAAAAGCGCTTAATACTGATTTTGTTGGAGTGTTCACAAAACACATACCCCTTGTTACATTATGTATCACAAGATTACACCAAACAAAGCCCAGTCCTCCGGTAGTTCACATGGAGTAGGGTCTAACATTTATGAACAATAGAACTACTTATTAGGCAAGCCAACTGCTGTCCAAACAAAGACCCATACAAGAAACGAAACACAAAAAGGGGTATGGCCTAACCTTTGAGCCAACTTTCTTTGAAATACGAACTGAGCACCTAGCACATCTCTGTAGCATTTGATCCTCAGGATAGCAAGGCAGAGTAGTTCAAGGCTTACTCTTGACAATAACAATTAATACATCAATGCACAGCTAGTGTTTCTACTTTTTAAAATAAAAAGTACTTCAAGTCACACCAAACTAAATACTAAGAATACATTTTCAAATGTACACAGCGAAAAACAGACCTTCATTGTCCCTCCCGACCTACAGTTTTGTGCAATCAAGTCTCTCTGTCTTACACAAAATAGAGCATTTTCATACGGCTTTCCAGTTTTAGGGGGTTATTCTAACTTTGGAGGAGGTGTTAATCCGTCCCAAAAGTGACGGAAAAGTGACGGATTTACCACCAGCCGTATTACGAGTCCATTACATCCTATGGAACTCGTAATACGGCTGGTGGTATATCCGTCACTTTACCGTCACTTTTGGGACGGATTAACACTCCTCCAAAGTTAGAATAACCCCCCTTAGGTTTAAATTATATTAACTGATAAAACCCCACCAAAAGGGAAATGGCCTTTCTCACTGTAAACCTAAAAACATTGAAAAACACCTGCATGTTCACCAGCTACAATGTTGTTCAAAGAAAATTAAGTAGGTAATTATTTCTGCCAGGGCAAACAGAATGTGACTTTGTAATAGAAGGCAGCAGCAAGAAAGACTGATGTAAGATTACTTCTAGCATTTTGTTGTTTAGGTTTCACTAAAATGTTATTTCTCTTTCCTTCTGTTTTTGTTCTAGTTTTGTGCAGTATAAATATTGGAGTATTTAATCATTTTTAACTTTTGATAGCATTTTGTTCTGTCACTGACTGATAAAATGCCTGGATCTTGGTGGATTTTAAAATCGAATTTTTTCATAGGACAGAAGGTGTAAACTCCTTTGATGAGTCAGACCCCTTTGTTTACAAGTCATTATTTACAGCTAGGCAACCTCCAAACACCCTGTATTTTAATCATTCAATGTAAAGTATAGCTAGCTCATGGTTTTATAGCATGTATTTTTTTGACATTTCAATCTGTATTTATTCAAATTTATGTTTTGCTAATTTTATCTGTATTTATCGATATTTATTTTAGGTTTTGTAAAGAAATGAAGCTGAAACTAGAATATTTCCAAATTTGTTGCAAGGGTGCCTGCAATGGTGCTAGGCAGCTAATTTTAGCGCCAGAGCAGGAGGAGAGGGCAGAAATGTGCTGTATCTTGTAGACATGGTGCATTTTTGCCCTTTCCCGGTGGCACAGGGTGGTGCAGCAAGACACTTGCTACGCCACCCTGCACCACAGGGGCTTGTAAATAAGTGTGGTATCTGTCCTCCAGCAGTGGCCCATATTTTGGGGCAGAGGGGCCATGTCTCCCAGCCTTGTGGCTGGCATAAAGAGTGTCTACAAGGCTGATGCAAGGTCAGTCTGACAGACACTCTTTATTTTCAGGTTAGGGATCCAAAAGCGAAATGTGCTAAATGTGCTGGCACCTGGCTGCCTTAGCTGAACTTTGCTGAGCTAAAAATGTGACAACCCTGTTTGGTTGAAGTCTTCAACCTTGCAAAATACCTATAGAGCCTCCCCTTTGTCATGAGGAGGAGCCTCATTGATAGCCGTGGACCCTGGAGCTTCCTTTTTTAGCCCTAAAGTGCCAAAGGTTGAGTGTCTGTTATTGATGCCTCGTCATGAAGTGGGGTTGGGTCATCAGTCTCACTGACCCAATTCAACTGTGTGACAAGGCAGGGACTGCTGCCTCCCATCATTGGATGATCTATCATCAGCTAATGAGTGGAGGCGGCAGTCCCAGACTATGGAACCACAGAGGCTTCCCTTTCAGAGATGCTGCAGAAGTGTTATGATTTTTAACGTTTTGTGTGCTGGCATGTGTGTATGTATGAATGTACGTGTATTTGTGGGTACGTGCTGCGAAAGGATGTGTTTGTGCTTGAGAATGATTGGTTTATGTGTGCACGCTTGAGAATGCATGGATGTGTGAGTAAGTGTATACGTAGGTGGGTGAGTATATGTGTATGCGTGCATGGCCCATCTGCTCCTTTCCTACTTAAATTTCCAGCTGTCATCCAGCCCTACCCCTGTCTCATCATGAATCAGGATCTATGAGTACTGAAAGTGAGACTGTATGTTCATGAGAGGAAAACAAAACACTGATGGTTGAATTGCTTGAAATGATCTCAGCCACTGGCACTTACTCTAGGCTGCATTCTAGTCCATCTTTTTTAGCCCACAGTATCAACACAGAAAGAGACCAAACATAGGCAAATTAGCCATGGTTCTGCTCTAAGTTAGGGGAATGAATAGAAAATTGAATATGCACTGATTTCTGTGTTTAACCTTAAAGATTTTTGTGAGACAACAGAAAGATTTAATTACACACAAATTATAGGTGTATATTTAGAATGCATAAATATCCTTCGCGATTAAGAATTATTCTTATCCAACAAAAATGTGAGCAAGTTAAAGGCACTCAGCAAGAGGCACGCTAGATGTATTAACACTTGTGTCATGTGATATTAGTATTAAGGAGGAACAAACAAGGCATTCATTTAATTTCATATCAAATGAATGTCACAAAATAACTGGAATTTGTAACAAGTGTGCCTGCAAACAATACCATATTTTTGAAGTATTTTTGAAGTATTATGGTTGAGCTTTTTGTTATCTTCTTTAAATATTTTCTTTAGCGGTGTACCTATATTAACAGGTATTACGCCCTTTCAGAATATTATGTTAATGGTGTTATTTTTATTTTCTGTAAATTATTTTATTAATAATATACCCAATATTTGAGTTATTAATTGTGTTTAATTTGTTTATTTGTTGTTGATACATCGGTTAATTGAGATGATTTCTTCAGACAAAAATTACTACTTGATATTCAAGGTATGTATACCATTAACTCAGTGAAATATTGGCTTAAATGATTTCACTTTATGCACTGCAAATGCTTAAAACAGGCACTTGGCTATGCTCCAGCACAGCCAAGCATGATATGGCCCCTGATTGGATGAGTTGTATCCTTTCAGTGCATACTTAATGGACACTTATTTTATTCTAGATTGACTACTTCTTCCTTCCGCTAGTGCTCCCTTCACTCCTCTATGCTCCCAGTGCTTTCCGCTGAATGTGCATTGGTAGCCATTTTGGAATCTGTTCTTATGTCACAGCCTAGCAGACAGCTCAGCTCTGTGGTTTGCGAAAGACATCTTGGGAAGTTTCAGAAAGTTGTCTTGGGAATGCATTCTGCCTGTTGCTTGCCAATGACTTTATGATTTGTAGCACATGTTTTCCGGGATTCTAAACTTTCTATTTGCTTGCTTTATTTGCTTAAGTCTCCTCTGCTCGAATTCATACCTGCCCATGCTAAAGTCGTGTTTACAGTATACTTCCACAAACTCCTTTTCCGGAATAAATAGGCCAGTAAATCTTATCTCATCACATTTGCTGGGCATTCAAAGACCCGGGTCCAAGAATGAGCAGTGTCTTCCACGGAGCTGCGTGTTTATTTTACTTTTGGATTACTTCAACGTGAGAGTTTTACAGGAAAAAGGAATAGAGTGGACTTTCTCCATGTGGCCTACTTGTACATTTTTTCAAAATTGTATTTTCAATATAGCCATTTCGAAAGGTATCTCATTCTTTAGCGGCACAAAACATTTGCCTTCTATACATGGGGCATGAGGTTCGCTATTGGCATTGTCAGAGTGGGTGGAAGCATGAACATTTTCAAAATCATGTTTGAAAACTATTAGGCAACTTATGCTGTTTATGGCCCATTCAATGTCAAGTACAGGATAAGATATTTTCACAAGAAAGAGTCAGCCACATTGTAACACTATTTAACAATGCTTCTTTTTCACTTTGATATGTAAAGCATATGCTTTATTTATGGCATCTGTGGCAACTCGTTTTAGGGAACTGGATACATTTAATGGCAATTTTTATGAAACCCTTTGTGTTTATGTTTAGCTACACAACATGTATGTATTCTGTCTGCAACTGAGCCTATATTTTACTACTAAACAAGCAGTTACAAGTGCAGTTACCTTGCATGCAATAGGGCCATGATTTGCATGTTGCAGCAGGTGCAGTGGCACAGGGGCCAAAAACTCTAGGAAATCCATTGAACACCAATTATTGCATTATTTTACTAGTAAACAACCAGTTACAAGTGCAGTTACCTTGCATGAAAAAGGGCCATGATTTGCATGGTGCAGCAGGTGCAGTGGCACAGGAGACAAAAGCTCTAGGAAACCCATTGAATACCAATTATTGATATATTTTACTACTAAATCAGAAGTGCAGTTACCTTGCAGGCACTAAGGCAATGATTTGAATAGTGCATCAGGTGCAGTGGCACGTGGGCCAGAAATTCTAAGAAACCCACCTTTTATTGCTGTATTTTACTAGTTAGCAAACAATCACAAGTGCAGTTATCTTGCAAGCACTGGGGCCATGATTTGAATGGTGCAGGACTGGAGCAGTGCCTGGCAGTAACGCTCCAAAGAGTGCATGTCACTTTGGCCGGCTGCTTTGCGCCAGCCAAAGTGGCATGCCGCCCTTGAAGCTCTCTACTCAGCTGTCGAAGACAGCTGAGTGGAGACCAGACACAGGCCTTTCAGGGCCTGAATGAGCATCCAGCCAGGAAGCTTCATCCAATCTAGGCGTTTCTTTCACGCTGGTTAACAGCATGAGAGTAATGTCTGTATTGTTTAGGGGAGCTCTTCTGGAATCGGAGGGCAGAAGCAAACGGAGGAGGATGTGCAGCCCATGGGTAAGTGCCTTTTGTAAAAAATGTTTGTGCAATGCATGTGTGTAATATATGTATGTGTGCAGTGCATGTAAGTGTGTAGTGCATGTAAGTGTAGTGTTTGTGTTATAGATAGTGCTATTTGGACTTAAGGATTGAGGGATGGTGTACTTTGGGGAGGGGGTGTATATTAACTTTATTTATTTTTTGTGAAGTGCGAGGGGCACTTCACTCGCCCCACCACTTTAAAAAGGTACAAGCTGCCACTGGCAACAGGTGCAGTGGCACGGGGGCAAAAGCTCCAGGAAACCCACTGTACACCAATTATTGCAATATTTTACTAGTAAGCAAGCAGTCACAAGTGCAATTAGTTTGCGGGCACTAGGGCCATAATGTGGCTGGTGCAGCAGGTGCAGTGGTATAGGGGCCAAAAGCTTTAGAAACCCCCTTGAACACCAATTATTGCTATATTTTACTACTACTACCCCCAAATCGGAACCAGCTATGGCATATATTTTCCCACTCCCCAGCGACTGTCTGCCTTTCCACTGTTTCCTGTGATGAAGTGCAAGCACCACCACCTCCACCTTTGTACTTTCTCACATTTCTCCTTTCTCACACATGCTTCCTCCCTCGCAGGCTTCCTCTTCTCTTCATCTAGGACACTGGCACATCTTTAATATGTATGGATCACCTTTTACAAGAGTACACGCAGCTTTTAAAAACAACAGCATTGAAAAGTTCTACAAAGTATTTCAGCATTTCAGGTGGGGTACTCCCTATTTTTTAAATGAAAATAGCTTCATTTTAGCTGCCTTTGCTTTAATGTACGCGAAGGAGGCAAAAAACTGAAGCCCCAGATTTTTTTTCAAAAGCCCCCACTTTTTTAGTTACAAAAATTTGGCATCATTTATGCTCAAGGTCTATGTAGAGTTCGGCCTCATTCGGCGGATTCTTATCTAGCAATAACCAAAGGCAATATCTAGTTCAGGTGCCTTTGCTCCGAATCTGCTCATGAGCCTAATTGTTTGATTAGATTTAATTTAGCCTGTGGGCAGAGTATTGTCAGTTTTGGTTTACCAGAAACTGTTCTCTTGCTTGCCTTACACAGCATTCACCTACAGTTTCATTTGGCCCTGATGATTTCACCCTTTGGGAATTTCTATGGAGTTCTCAATGGCTGGATGCTGTTCATTCCAATAGTAAATGTGTAATGATTTCTTTTCAAAGGTGGCCTGTGATCAGTTTACCTTGCTTTATTTTCATCCTAATTTTAAGAAGTACTGCATCTTTCTGATTACATACATGTGAACCTGAAATTCAAATTGTTTAATATTGGATATTTGCACATATTCAATAATATTCAATATTCAAATTGACACGTATTTTCTATCATGTACCAACGTTCCCATCCCATAATGCATTTAGACTACGTTAGCACAAGTTTGATAGTTTCACATGCCTGACTCTTGTGGCCAGGTGACTGACCCGACATGTGGGGAAAAAATTACAAACGAGGCAATAAGTGGATTCCTTTGTCAGACATGGTAGTGTAGATAAAGAGTTGTAAAAAAAATCAGGGCAACTGCGAGAGGTTTAGAACTATGTAAGGTAACCAGGTAATAGCCCAGAGCGAGTCTATGTCCCATTTCTATATCACGTGTGATCTCATGGGAGCTATTTCACATCAACTCATTTCAAAGCGCAGCTATAAAAGACAAATCCATATCCTCTGCTCATGAATTACAATAAGATCCTTGGAATGAGATGTTCTGTTTCCTGTGCCTCCTGTTCAGCACTTCCAAGGAAACAACCCACAGTTCATAGCTTCCCTGTTCATTAACTACACCTCTTAGTGCACATTCCAATAGTTACGTTTGAACCATTATGTTTGAGAAGGTGCCCCCTGCCCTTCTGAGAGAAGAAACAAGCAGAAGAGCAGTATAGAATCTCATCTACTGGTTGTCTACCCAGCATTCCTCCTATTTATTTTCCTCTATCTTCTGATACGAGGACAAGGATCACTGTGTGATTTACCTCAGACTCCTGCTGCTTGGTGCCAATTCACCAAAATGCCCGGGGGAGCAGAGTGACATCACATAGCCTTTGGCCCTAGTGACATCACATAAACTGACATCATGTGACCCTTGACCCTTATTCTTTCCAGTAAGAATGTCACATGGCCCTAACATCGCAACAGTTGACATAATTGAAGTTCCATAATACTTGCATGGTTATTATAACAGCATACAACAGATGCTGAATTGACCTTTGAACATTTTGGGGCATACTACTTGCCCTGTAGTGAACGAGCAAAGGGAGTAAGCTAGATCTCCTCTAGGGTGTTTCACAAGCTGCAAAAAATCAAAAAAATGGGATGAAATTGTGCATTAAACAGTGTGTTTTAAAGCACAGTTCTCACATCACACATTATCTGCAATGCTAGGTGATGAAGGGGCACTCATTCAGTGTGAAAATCCTTTCATGCTGTGTCAAGCCAATGAAATTTGACATTATCAAGAAGTTGACCCCATTTTTTCCAAATATAATATAGGTGCACCCCTATGTCAAAACTTACCTCCATTCTGCTGGGGAAATCATTTGGCATGTGTGCCCCCCATATTCCATGAGGGCATAAAATTCCACCCATATACCTTAGGTGATCCTTATGTCAAAAATGATCTCAGTATGTCAAGGTAAGCAGTTTGTCCTGGTTGTCAGACTGTCCACCTTTATGCCAAGAGATCACCCCCATTGTGCTAGTGTCAGACTTCTGCCACAGGTGTCCACATGTCAAAATTTTCCGCAAGTACGATAATATTTTGCCATGTGTTCTATATACACTAATACCACTATTTTAAACTTGTGCTCTGTATGCCATGTATGCCAATGCCAGTATTTTGTTATAGGTGTCTGTCATTTCAGAATTGCTGCAAGTATACTAGGACCAGTGTTCTTTCCTGGGTATTTCTATAAGACAATAATTACCTACAAAATGCCAGGGCCAATGACAAACATGCAAGCATCACATTCTCACTCACATTTAACTTCACTCACTAGCGTACATTCTCTCACTCGCACTCACTCACTCTCACTCATCCATTCTCATACTCTCTTACACCCTCTTAAACCTTTTCATTCTAACACACTGATCCACTTTTAATCTCATTCATTCAAACACACGCATAATTATTGACACTTAGGGCTATGTTTACTCATCCTTTGTGCAGGGTTTGCATGACTTTCATACTCCAAACCCTTTGCAAAACATTAGAGTGGAATGTACTATCCAACCCAAGCCTGATTTGCGTTGGTTAGTATCCCACACGAATGCAGAGTTGTGTTATGCTTTATTTTGCATTACTTTGCATCAAAGGGGCATTCCATTGGTGGTACATGGGTGTTTCCATGCAATGGCACATGGGCCTTAATGCAACCATGTATCTACAAACATTGGCAGATAGGAATTTGTACCAAAATCTTATGCCACCTAGAGGCAGGCATAACAAGGAGAAGTGTTTTAATTTATCCTTGTTTTTCCAACTTAGCATGTCTGCTGCATTGAACAGCCCACATACAAAGAGGAAAAAACCTTGAGGCATAGTATTTGAAACTGGCTGAGAAGCCTTCCACTATAAATCCGATGCTTCAGAGAATGCATACACCCTTGCACTATGCTACAAGGGTGTGTATGTTGGTGCAAGGTTGCTGAAAAGTGCACAAGTGCACAGGGAGAACAAAATACACCATATCTCAGTAGTTATAACACATTTTTCCCTCTCCTTTTGAAACAACGCAGTAAGGTAATTATGGTGTACCATTGTCTTGCATCAAAGAATAGTAAATCTGTACCTCTATCTTACACAATCCCACCCACCAAATGTCACTAACTCTCACTCCCTTTCACACACATGATTACACAGTCACACATGCTCACACATACATATGCTCTCTCTCACATAAACACACTCTCACCAACAAGCATGCACACAAAATACATTTAAAACCATTTTTACTTACCACAGCTGCCATGAAAGATCCCTTTCCATCTAAGAACCTGATTTTGAGATTTGCGGATGGGTTACTCTGTCACAAAAGTGACAGATATCCCTTCAGCAGTTTTAAAGTTTCCTTAGGCTATCATGGAATCGTAATACGGCGAACAGGCTAGTCATCATGTTTGTGATGAAGTAACCCCTTCTGCCAAACTCAAAATCAGTCCCTAAGTATCTTTCACTTTTTATGATATAATAGTGAAAAATAGACTATTACTCACTATTAGTATAATGAGAAATGGACAGAAAATAAGGCATGCACAGCCACCCCTGTGTTTATGGCACCAAATTTGTTCCCTCGGTGGCCAGGTTTGCAAAAACAGTGCCAAGGGACAAAAGGGATCAACCAGGGGTCGTAGCTGGCATCCATGTCTTGCTAGACTTGACTTTGAAACTTTTTCACTAATCAAGATCTTCCCCTGCCTGGCATGAAATGGAGGGTTTGTGTCAACATATGGTATGGGATAGGTGGGTAGGATCACTGAGAGATAAAAGACAATGGGGGTCATCATGACCTTGGCGGTCCTACCCGGGCAAGACTGTAGTTGCGGTCAGACTGCCTACAACGTGGCAGTGCAGGACCGCCAAAATATGACAACACAAGTGGACTGGCTGCATCACAGCCAGTTCACCACCTGTACCACCTTCGACCTGCTGGTCCACCTAACACCACCCACAGTATTTTGAGTATCCTTACCACCAGGGATTCAGTGGCGGCAGCCCCACAATGAAATCCCTGGCATAAGGATACTGGTGACAGGAATACTCATTCCTGCTGCCACAACAGGAGTCCCCAACCCCCCTTCTCCATGTAGGAGTCCCCCATCCCCACCCCATCAGAAGTCCCCAACCCCCCAAGCATCGACACCCCCTCTTGCCCTAGTCCCTGTTCTGACCCTTCCGCTCCCCTATCCATTCTCACACACATGCACACACGACACCCCACCACTCCCCTGCATACAGGCATTCACATAAGCACAGAGACACTTGCACACAAACACACACAACACCCCCCTCCATTCACACATACACACACACACACCCATTCACGCACTCAACACTCCTCCTCCCCTGTCGGGCGATCACTTTACCTGGTGGTCGCATTGGTTATCCGGGAGGGAACGGGATCCAGGAACCTTTCTCCGCCACCAGCACCCCGCCAACTCAACACCGCCACGCCATTCACAATATTGTAATACGGCTGGCGGTGTTGTGATGACGTGTCAGTGGCGACGGAGCAAGCTCCACTAGACAAATAGTGGCAGAGAGCAGCCAGCAAACATAATATGGCGGTCTGAAGACCGCCAACACTGGCGCTCATATGGCGGGTGTGTCTTTGGCGATCTACGAAATAGACCGCTAAAGTCATGAGGGTCAATGTCTTAATGGCATTGCTAGGCAGAGTGGAAAGAGACGGGTTGCCTCACTGTGTGGGTTGATACTGTGTTTAGGAAGGCTCAAGTGGCTGCTTTGCAAGTTTCACTCAAAGAAATTCATACAAACTCCATTGCAAAAAGCTGACCTCTCCCTAGTAGAATGCCCTTGAATCCTAACCAGGAGAAGAAATAATTTTTTTAACCAATCAGTAAGAAGACAGCAGTTGCAGCAACAGTTAGGGAAAATTTTATTGATAAGCTACAAAAGCAAAAGTAAGGGTCACTAAATAAATAACAGTGTTCCTGACTATTCTGATGTGTTATCACTTGTAGGACAAATTCAACATTTGCTAAGGTCACAGGAGTAATTTTCTTCAGATGCATGAGTTTATTGAATAATCTGGTCTGAGTACTGGATCGAGTTCACACACCCTCCTCCAGAGATTCAGCTCAACTCCATGGCCACATAGTGAGGATAGGAAAAGTGCTTCATCCTGGCAATTCAGTTTGTGTTGTTGGATAAGGAAATTATACTAGTGACCAGGGTAAATGGAACAATGGGTTTCTACTGATTAGCATTTCTGGTTTCCACAATTTGAGGCAAGTTCCAGAAGGCTCTGGATTTGAAGAAGCTGAATAAGTGAGTTGAGTCAATCCCTTCAATATGAACACATTCCAGATAATAATTCCTCTCATTCTTTCAGGAGACTACATGACACCTTGGACTTGCAAGATGCAAACCTTTATGTGCTGATTGCTGTACATGACTAAAAGTCCCTAAGATTCTTCATTCAGGGAAGGAATTACAGTTCAGAATCTTGACGTTTGGCCTAAAGTCAGCCCTCTGAGGATTTCCAAAAGTAGTGGCTCCAGTGAGAGACCTTGGTTGGAGGATATATCCCTACCTTGCCAACTAGTTGCTCCTTGTAACTTCAAGGGATCAAATCATAGAGGGGATGAGAATAGTCATTAGGGATTACACTTGATTGTTATGTAGTGCCAACTGTTGCTGTCACAAATTCAGATGTTCAGCGTGGCCAGGATCCAGGCATTTATCAACAGGGTATTTTGTACCTCTAACCACAGCAGACACACTCCACCTAATTTTGCTGGAAATCTTTCAGAATCAGATACTGTAGGTGAGCTCCTGTCTAAGAGTTCAAAAGCACATGGGAGCAAGTGTTTTCACAGTACCATCGACTTGATTGCATCTATGGCTGTTAATATAAAGTTAAAGGTACAACACTCAAGCAGTCAACTTAAACAGAATATGTTTTTCCTCTCAATAAATTAAGGTCCAGACATACAACCATTTCGTTTTGCGACTCACAAATTGCACATTTTTGCGACTTTCACTTTGCAAGTCGCAAAAGGGAATGTACTAATGTGTTACAGGCACATTTAGCGATTCCTCATGGGGTTGCAATTAACCTGCCTCATCATTCTTCGTGAGGCAAGTCCCATTTTGCAACCCATTGGGAATGGGCAATAACACAAGGATGGTGGCCTGATGGGGACTGCAGTCCACCATGTCTGTGTTTGAATAAATAAATAAAGCAACTTTTTTAAATGCAGCCCGTTTTCCTTAAAGGAAAACTGAAGGTGTTTCAAAAAGAAAAATTAATGTTTCTGTTTCATGTTTTTAAGGGTAGGCAGTGGTCCGTGGTACCAGTGCCTGCTCTTAAAAATATTTTCACTACCATTCACAAAGGGGAATGGGTCCCCTGGGGACCCTTCCCATTTGGCACTGGCTTACCACCTATTGAAGTAGGCGGTAAGCGTTGAATGTTTTGAAACTGCATTCCAGTCGCAAAACAATTACACATCTCCTTGCGACTAGCTATCAGGAAGGGATGCACTTGGCACGCCTCTTCCTTATAGCGACTCACAAACCCTATTTTGCAAGTTTGTAGTAGGTTACCAACTCACAAAATCGAGTTTGTATATGCCAGAGGCGTTTTAACCATTACAAACGGGCTGAATCTCCGTTCGCGACCACTAAAAACAGTCACACATCTAGCCTTAAGTCTGTCCAGGGAAATTTTCTGAAGATTTGCAGGAGGTTCTGGAATCTGTTCCTCAATCTTTTTGCTTTTTTCCCCCACTGCACAACTGCCCCAGTTTTGCTCCTGATGTCTGGTGGAAGGATCATGGGGCATGGATCCAGTTACAACAGAATGACCCAACAAATACCTCAATGTATTCTGTCTATTTTAAACATGTACCAGAGAGAGAACTAAGAACTGAATCTAGTGGTTCCATTTTGGTCCAGATGTCGTAGTTCCCAGTGCTGAAATTCCTTGCAGTACAACATTATTAGATTCTTCCAATGAAATTGCCAGACATCCATCTTTTACAGTGATTGCATCTTTCGATCTGAAGGTTGAGAGGAGGCAAAAGCATTCCAAGGAATATAGATAGTGAGATTTAGGAGTCTAACAGGCCTTTGGCATTTAAGTTTGATGTTAGGCATTAGGGAAGTACTAATTTATTAAGCATGAATTATGCTTTCGAATGCTGTGGTTTTGAGCCATGGTGGGCAATGGGCAGCTATTAAGGCTTTTAAGAGCCTTGGACAAACCTGAAGGATAATGAGGATTAAGTGATTCATATACTGAAAATCTTTTTTTCTCGTTCAACCTTTAGTAAAGCATTTGTGGCCCTCCTGGTATTTAAATTGGTTATGGATGTTCTGCTGAAACACAATTTAAACCTTCTGCATCAGTTGATATTAAGGGCCTGATTTAAGGGTATTGAGTGCAGCTCCACTTTCCTTGCACCTCTTAGAGACCCCCTACCACCACCATGTGTGTGCCGTATCTAAGATACGACACACCATGGCGCAGGGTATGTGGAAATAGCATCAACATTTTTGAAGTCATTGATGTACCCTGCAAGAGTAGTGCCAAAATGTTGGCCCTACTCCTGCAGAGTACATAGGGTCCCATTGTATTCAAAGGCATGCCCCCTTTTACTGTCTGCTCTGAGTATTTTCTTGCGCCATTTTTTTGCCCCCCCCAAGGGAGGAACTGGCACAGGCATAATGTGGCACAAGGGTTTACATAGTGGCACAATGCATGCATTGCACCACTTTGTGAATATGGCACATGGAAAAAAACTCTTTAGCACCACCTCAGCGTGAAAAAATGACTCTATGGCAGCGCTAAGGTGGCGCTAGAGCCTCTTAAATCCGGCCATACATTTGTTGCTGTGAAGGTAGTGTTCCTAGTGAAAATTACTTCAGCTTTAAGAAATAGGTTGGGGTTCTTGTTGCTAGAGAGCCATTTTTGTTTCTCAGGCAGTTGAAGTGATTTTGAAACAAAATTACAAAATTCAGCTTTTATTCCAAAAATAGGAACGTAATACGTAAACTAAAACTTTCACTTGTATAACACACTACTCACCTGTTAGGGTCTCAAGGTGCTGCACGCATACCGCTGTGGAACCCCTCCTGACTTTTCCCTGTGAGGCATCCACTCCTGGACAACCCCCAGGGTGAAGCCAGGCATCCAAGTGCTGTCAGGGACTTTGTGGAGATTAAGCAAGCTATTGTCCAGAGTTACAGAGTGGGGCCTATTCATTAGATTAGGCATCGAGGTATGAATTATCTGGTCCAAGGGAATTGAGCCCAAGACCCACTGAGACAGGAATTGAACCTTGGTCTTGGGGCAGATGTCTGCATCAGTGTCTGCCACTCTAACCATTGTGCCACACTTCTCCACAGTATTACATAAGCCCAGAAAGTGGTTCGGCTAGTAGTTTTCCTTTTCCTTACTCTCACTAAGAAAAAACCTGCCATTTCTGGGTGTCAAAAGGTCTTTAACCAGCTTTGGTGACTGAGTATGACCCATTAGACATTTAGGGGCATATTTATACTCCGTTTGCGCCGATTGTGCGTCCAAAAATTTGACGCACAATCAGCGCAAACGTTGCCCCATATTTAAACCCTGACGCCCGAGCCCGCGGATGACAAAACTCCGCCGTGTGCACCATTTTCTGGATGCGGCAACCCTCCCTGCGTTAATGATATGCAGGGTAGGCGTTCCCGTCCAAAAACGACGCACACGGCCGTGCGTCGTATTTATGCTTCCGGGCAAAAATGACTCTCGGCCGGGAGGCGGAGCAAAAAAATTACGCAAAGCCCGATGTGCGTCAAAATTTAACGCCTGGGTCAGGGCAGGCGTTAAAATGGGGCAAACACACCTGTATTGAATCAGAACACACAGAACAAACAACAGAGCAGCAGAGCAGCAGAGCAGCAACAGGGAGACATGGAGGTGATTTTTATCCAGCATGCACGTAGACGCAGAGCCCTGCAGCAACAACAGCAGCTACAACAACAACAGCAGGGACCCCAAAGGCAGGGCAGAAGGCAGGAGAGGATATTCCGCCCAAGAACAACCCTGCATGGCCTCAGGGAACACAACATCATACAGAGGTACCGGTTGAACTGGCAGGCCATTCAGCAGCTGCTGCAAAACATTGAACAGCAGTTGGCCCCCACTTTGGTGACACCCCGCACTATCCCAACAGAAACAAAGCTGCTTGCCGTACTACACCTGCTGGCAAGTGTCTCCTTTCAAACAACTGGTGCCCTGGTTTGTGGAATATCACAACCATCATTCTCCGCATTTCTGCCAAAAGTACTGGATGCCATCATTCGCCTGACACCCCTCCACATCTGCTTCCCTAACACACTGCAGAAGCAGCAGGAAACTAAACAGGGGTTCTACGCCATCAGTGGCTTCCCACACGTCCTTGGTGCAATCGACTGCACACACGTACGCATTGTGCCACCTGCTGCAACAGAACACCTCCACCGCAACAGGAAGCACACACATTCAATCAACGTGCAGGCCATAGTCGATCACCAGGGATTGATCAGCAACATCGTGGCTAAATATCCTGGGAGTGTACATGACTCATTCATCTTCCGTCACAGCACCATCAACCAACACTTCCAGGATGGACGGTATGGCAATGGAATACTTGTTGGTAAGTACAGAAACCTGCATATATAGTCGCACTGCACAGCAACCCTCTAGGACACACAACACATACACCACAACAGTAACACCTAGACAGGAACACACTGAGGTCCTCACATCACTAGCCATGTTTCTTAACTCACCATTGAACCTGTCACACATAGGAATTTACTCTACAGCTTAATGTGAAGACATCAATGAGTGTGGTTGCCTAAATGTCACCTTGCAAATTGTAAGTGTCACAATAACATTTACATTAATGGATTGCCTAAGTTTCAAAGGGATGGGATGTCCAGGGTACTTTGATATGAACGTGTTAACAACACTTTCAATTTTAACTCTGCATGGAACAATCATCTCACCCCCAGTGAAGACACACGGACGCCTGTATGACAAGTCACAATGCTAGGGAGGACACACTCTATTGCAATTTCCAAAACATACTGCTGACAAACGGTTAGCAGACAAACACTTGCTCAGCCAAGGAAAAAACACAATGCAGAAGGTATAGCCTACAAGTATAGGTTGTCACATTAGTACACAAAAGAGTCACAGACAACACAAGACAACTACTTCCATTAAAGGTCTTTTCAATAGTGCCAGCTACATCGACATGATCCCATTCTGTGTTTTTCTTTCAGCTGATCAGGGGTATGGCATCCAGCCGTGGCTAATGACACCATTTGGGAACCGGACTACTGCTGCAGAGCGGGCATACAATGACGCCCATAAGAGGACACGCAGCATTGTCGAGCGGACCTTTGGGATCCTAAAGTCAAGGTTCCGCTGCCTTGACAACACTGGCGGTAGCCTACTATATTCCCCAGAGATGGTCTGTAGGATCATACTCACTTGTGCCATATTGCACAACATTTGTGTAAAAAGGAACATTCCCCTCCTCGAACCAGACCCATACATGCCTGAAGACAACAAAGAGGAGGATGCTGGCCTGCAACAGGAGGGGGAACAACCAAACACGGCTGCTGGAGTGCTTAGGCGCCAACAGATTGTAAATAATTTATTTTCTTAATTTTCACTATCACCACTTAATGCATAATTATAAATAAACACAGATAACAAACACCACATCATGGTTTGGCCTATTCATTTCTGCCCACCTTTAGTTTGAAATAGCTGAAGAAGAATGTCGTCTCATTGAGCAATAATGACATAACAATCATCACACAAAAAATATACACCACAAATGTAATGGCAACCATACAATGGTCAAATACACACACCATGTAAATGACAGACATCCTGTACAGTTCACCTTTGAAGGGCAATAGCTGAGGACCACACATATGACTCACATACATGTAGGAAACATGGATCATCGCAGCAGATGGCACACAACTAAAACACCATCACTCAAATAGGGGAAAACAGGCCTCATACATCAGCCAGTTCACATGCTAATGCTTCAGGAACAGGAATGTAGTACTAGACTCTTGCCAACAGTAATTCCAACTACTTACTATCATTACAATGACTATCTGTCACTAGAGTTACACATAAGCAGAACATACACAGCACAAGTGCTACACCTATGACAAGCATCCAGCACATCACATCCCATCTACATGTCAGGCCTTTTCTAAAAACAATACACACACTTGCAGCTGCTCACACCCCACCTGTCTGAAGAGGTCCCTGGAAGTCCGATTTGTGTACATTCAGATTCCCTCATCTACACACACACACACTCACAAGAGTCATCCAGTGTGCCACACCCTTTACTATGCCAACCATTGTCATACTACCATCTCACTGCATGGAACACAGCTCATATAATACACTGCCTTGGAGTTCATAAGGCCTGGTATCATCTGTAGATTGATTCTTCTGTGAAAGGTACTGTAGGCTATTTATCAGCTAATCCCATCTGACAGGACTAGTGAAACACACCTGTGATCCCCTCCATGCACACCACCCAAATGTACATGCCCTGTCCCTGCAGATGCCTCCTACTGCATACATGTTTGAATGTGAGCCATTACATCATTAAGCTTTGACACTGATGTTGCCGTGTAACACTTTATCAGGGTTCATGTGTCACCTTCAAAGCAACACAGGACATACACAGTGTGACATCTCAACTGTTTAATGCTCCCTCTGACCAGTCCTAGTCCGAACACGTGATCCTGTGATTGCTGAAAGAGCTTGCACCTGATTGACCCAGCATCCTGTCAGCCTGACTGGCACCTGTCCGTGGGTCACTCTACAGATACCTGGGGTCCACCTATGGACCACACATGCTGTCCAATACCCTTTGTACCTCAGACAATAATTTGTCATTAGCCTCATCAATGTATACTCAAATACAAAGTAGTGCATCATCTGACTGTCATTTGCATCAGATTTGTGACAGTGCCCATGAATAGGCAAATCTTGGCCCTTCCGTTGTCTGACCTTCATTAATGCCTAAACTTAAAAGTGTGACAGTGGACCAGGACCATAGTGTATGATGGTGTAAATGGCCTCCATCAAAACCAGCAACCTCAGATAATGTCCATGAAAAGTCAACACATATGAGGACCCTGACTCTTCAAAACTCTGAGTAACACTTTTTCAAATGATAAAGATGAGTCGTGTGTTGAATACCACCCATTTACGTCTGCACAGAGGCTATGATGTTTCATGATACATTACCATCCACCGAGGCCAACTGGAGTACAAATGTGGCAATGACACATGCCAGATCCAGACACCTGAGACATTCTCTCACTCAGCACAAAAAGGTTGCCCATTTGAAAGTCTCATTACACGTGTTGAGTGACAGGGTGGGGCCATCCATGTGTAGGTGACCATGTCCTCAATGGCTTCTCTCCATGTTTCTACAAACAATGCCCAATTGGAACAAGATTAGCTGCCACTAACTCATGAGGAGACCTGGAAGTTACAGTGACAACATACACCCTGACAGTTGATAGTGGATCTACATTGGACCACACATATAAACATGTGCCATCCAATCAACAACATATATGCAAGCAGCCGATCACAGTAGTGTCCCAGTTGGAACCTAGCAGTAATAATGAAACATGCCACTAAACCAGGTAATGCATAAAGGGCCACATACATCAACAACCTATTTGTCATCAGCACATGAGGAACGTCGAGATTTAGCAAAAAATATGAATGCAAAATGGTATGTCAGATTGCTCCAAAGAATCAATAGGGCAAACGTCAAATGGGCAAATGGGATTATTGAATGGCAAACAGTGCATCATACCCTATGGGCTTCCATGAGCCTGCTGCTGCAGGTTTAGCATTACTGAATAAATGAAATCCTTGGATAAATGTGCAAATCTGGAAGGGCAAACCCTACGGTGCTAGGGGCCTAAGTCCACCTCTACCGCCCCCCAAATATACATGAAATATGCACATGTGAAGTACACACATGCATAAGGCGCATGTGTGGCCTACATGTCAAAAGTAAAACACATATAAGATACACAAATTCATAATTAGGATATGGTTACCCCCATAAAAAATGTAGGTGACAATTGCACTACCTATTTGGCCCATAGATAATTTGGATTACCGTGATAAATGTGGACACATTTTTGCTAAGGAATACATCCTGGTATCCCATTCATCATTTCAAATTAGCCATCAGCAATTACCCAAAATATGTGTACAATTATGGGTAATAACCATTTGGAGCAATCATTACTATTACACTGTTAATGCCTTCTATACATCCTATAAGGGACATGTGCCATAGCTAACCCCAAATGTGTATCACTTAGCACCGTTTGGTCATGACTAAATTATTTTCACAATTTGACAAAATAAAGACATATTTGTCAAAATGCGTCATATTTCCACGCATACAGCTTGTGCGTCATAATTTTTGACGCATAGGAGTGCACATAATGCTGAGTCAAAAAATCTCATTTTAAAATAAATATATTAATAACCAGCATTACATGCCCACCATATTTTATATAATGCGTCATATTTCCACGCATACAGCTTGGGCGTCATAAATTATTGACGCACAGGAGTGCATATAATGCAGAGTCAAAATTATATTTCATATTTGGTCATCATATTTGCCAGCGGCTTAAATTTCAACTCTAGAACTGTAAAATAAGCCTCCCACAAATATAAGTGAAAAATGACCAAAAAAAAATTGACTCTGCATTATGTGCACTCTTATGCGTCAAAAAATATGACGCACAATCTGTATGCGTGAAAAAATGACGTATAACGGAAAAATAAAAACGGTGGCCATTTTAGGCAGGATGTGATGTAATAGGATATCCTGTTTACAGATTCTGTACTGTGGGTGTACTTTCACTTTCACTTTGCAGTCTCAGATTATTCTAGACTGTGTGGCTGTGTGGAAAGTGTTGTCCTGTGTTTTAGTGCTTTTGTGTCCAGTGTACTTCTCTATTGTGCTTTTGTCATCATTGTCTTGTTGTTGAATACTGTCTGAGTGTGTATTGTATACTTTTGTCAAGTCCAGTGTTTCTTTTATTGTCTGTGGGAGTCTGTTCTGGGTAGTGTAATTTTGGGGTTAGTTGGGCTCTAATTCTTAAGTTTTCTTTGTTTTTCACTACTCTACCTTTCCCCATTTCCCCCGTTTTCTTTTTTTCCTACTTTTTCCACTTTGTTAGTGCAGAGATGTCAGGTAGGCCATGGCTTGCCAGGATGGGTGAGGAGGAATTGGGGGGATTTATATGGCTTGTTTGCCATTTCCTCCCACTCATGCTGGAGGCTGGGGGTCGTGTGATACAGGGGTATCACACGGAGGCAAGTAAAGTCCGGTGGGGGAAGGTGCGCCATCACTTGGTCTGTGTCAATGGTAGCCTGAGGAATGACCATCAACTCAAGCACCGCTGGGCTGATCTGATATCCAGGGAGCAGGATCTGCTGGACCACCTGGGAATCAGGATTGGTGGCCATGTTGGTGAGTACAAATCAATTACATGTGAACAATTGAAAGCTGTGTGGGGACATGTGATGATTGTTACCCAATCTGCTAGATAAATAGCTGACTGTGTGTAATGCTAGGGAAACCTACTGGGTAATTGTTGCACAATGTATAGGAAGACAAATGCTAGCAGTCAGGTAGCTCATGTTTTCTACACATACCGGTTGCCTGTAGCTGTATGTAATGTAGTGTTGCCTTTGTGTCAGACAAGCAACACGTTAATGCCTCTATTTGAAGTCTACAGGTCACAATAGCCAGTGAAAAATGGATGTTGAAACATCATACCTACATATGTAGACTCCATAGCTAGACTGAAATTTGTAAACCCAAAATGATGCTATAAATGAGTGCTGCCTTCACGTCAATTGAAGTTAGCTATGTTGTCCACACATATGTCACATGTGTGTCTGGTTGGTGTGTGTTGAAAATGACCACATAGGCTGTTTGAGTTTGAGGGGTCATGCAGTCCTCAAGTAACCAGCTTTTGGATGTCTCTCTGGGATGCACATGATGAGATGAATGCACCCCGATATTGTTGGGGCATACTAATGGAGGTGCATCTTTGACACCACATGACTGTCCTGGCCACTGAATGTGTGTAGTAGGGTGTGTAACTGTAGCAGGAGACTCATCCAATGTAAATGTTGATTAAGAATTATTCCATGCAGTATGAGCATGTGTCAAAGTGTTTAATTATGCATGTCATATTCTCACATTGTCTTTGTAATTGCAATTGTTTGTCAATGCACGGAGTCTGAGTATATTCTTCCTTCCATGCTTTACAGGTGGACCTGCACAGTACACCGTGGGAGAGGTGGCTCATTTTGAGGACCCCGACACCTACAGTGAGTGTTGCATGTATGCTATTTTTATTGTTTGCTAATGATGCATGATGGACTACTGTGTGTTCAACAGAATTCAAGGTTTGATGCGCTGCCCATTCATTAGTATTGTTCCATTAGTGGGATTTCAAATATCACCTCAGTTTCAGTAGACCTATGCTTATCCATCTCACAGATTTAGGGTCTGTAGGCCATTCCAGTCGGGCCCGCTATGGGGAATGGGATGAGTCATGTGGAATACACTGGTTAATGTAAGAGTTGCTCTGGGACTTGCCTTGGACTGAGTCTGCATTTCAGACTGACATTCTCCCAGATAGCTTCTGCAAAAGGCTTGTCTTAAATATGCAGCTTCCCTAGTTGAGGATGGACTGAGTACACTGTGGGTTGGATCTTCCGGGGGCATGTACTACCACAAGTTGAACTAGAAATGTGTGGGACTAGAGTGAAATGTCCTAGGTGTTAATTCTACTCATGATCATGGGTGTTCTTTCTCCTCTGTGTGTGTGGTAAAATATGCCTCACTGGTAGTATGTGATGTTGGCCTAAGTCAGTACATTTTGACATGTGTGGACCTTGGATAGGACAAGGTTTGGCTGACTCCAATTTGTTGCTAGCCCTTCATTGGTGTTGTGTGTGGAGGCAAATACTTGTTGAGCTTTCTATACACTCCTTGGTGTGCATTGAATATGGGATTGTTGGTTGTTCTTCCCATCCCACCCTCAAAGACTGCCATGTGTTTGGGAATAGGGTACCTAGGACTGTAGCAGCCAGTATGTTACACATAATTGTGACCTTTTGCAACTTTGTTTTGAACCTAGTGTACACATTCGGTTATGGCACATGAGTTCTATATTAGCAAACAACATTTACAAATGGCATATATTGAGGGTTGTGATTGTTATCACATAGAGTGACATATGTAGTGAAGTCAGAAGGCGGAAGAGTTTCAGCCATAATGTCAGCTGCATTACCCATTATTTGGATGAGAAGTTTAGGCTGATGTCACCCATCATGTAGAGACATGGATATGCTAGGTGTGAGATGCCCTTTGTATGTAGGCTTCCCATGTACTTCCTCTGAGACTTTCAATGATCAATGTTGTGAAAATCGCTGTTACAAATACAGTACAAGTAATGTGCAATTGACCCATTGTGCTATTCCACCCTATGCATTTCCTATGGTAAATAGTTGCCCTTTCTCTTCACAGCTGCAAACATGAGTGCCGCACAGAGACATCAGTTCGAAAGGCGTGCAATGAGATACCGGCACATCCTGCAGGTGCAGTCGGGGTTCAGAAGGATGGCCCGAAAATACCAAGCAGATCGGGCCTCCGGAGCATGGTGGGCCTCACCACAGGGTGGCCCAACATTGCCCACAACAGCCACCACCACATCCACCAGTTCTACCCGAGTGGCCCCAGCAACGGCGGGGACAGTTGACCCTGCCTCTGCAGCGTGACCTGGACCCAGCAATTTCCGAGCTGCAGGACAGTCCAGTGGGCAAACAACAACTCCCACACCGTGCACCTCTGTCAGCACACAGACTGCAGCAGCCCCTCCTATTGACCCTGCGGCATTCCTGGCATTAAACAAGAAAATGGACAGGTTTATTACCAAGGTGGACAAGCTAAGCCAGAATGTGGCCTACACTAAGAAAAGGGTTCGGTCCATCAGACGGACCCTACGGAGGGCCAACCTCTAGGACTTTATTGCTTGTTTTATTTATCCCTCCCCTCTCTCCTCTTTCCTTTTTGTACTGATAGTTGGGTTTTGGGGATTAGTGTAGGTTGTTAGCTTAGTTAGTGTTAGGGAGGAGGGTGGGGGGTCCTTAATATTTCTATTTTTCATTTTTGTGTGGGTGGGTGGGGGTCAATGTTGGGATTACTGTCTGGTTGTAAAAAAAATATCTATATATATATATAATTTATTTATTTTTTAAATTACAAAAAAATATATGTTTGTTTAGGATAGTATAGTATGTGTGTAGGTTAGTATGTTTTGTCCTGCATGTGTCCTGTCTCATAATGGTGGGTGGGGGGTTGATGTTTAGATCGATTCGTTATATGTGTAGAGTAAGTTTAGCTTAGGTTAGTTAGGGACAGTTGTGGGTTAGGAGTAGTCAGGTTAGATTAGTGTAGGTATGACTTTTCCCTTAGTTGCCTCTGGTGTGAATACATATGAATAAACATATAGTTAACCCTTAGCTTTATGCGTTACCTGCTACTTGATCATGGGCTTGACATCAGTGTAGGTGAATGTTTTTCTATGACATTTGTGTCCTATGCTACACACCACAGAAAATGGAGGTTTAACATGGCAGCTAACCCTGTGCTAACTTGGTAAGTATGCACCATTTGGTAGACCCACCATTAGTAGTTTACATAGATCATCAAGGATTTGTGTTGATGAGTAGGTATTCTACATCACAAAGTGTGCTTCCAGACTTGGTATTGTGGGTAATTTATTAGGTCGGACTGCAGAGTGATGTTCAGGGACATCTTTGAAGATGAGGTGTTGTTAACACTCTTGTCTTGTTGTCTTCATTGCTGACATAGATCATGTGTGTATAAATTCAGCATGACTTCCCTTCATGGAAGTATACTCAGAAAGGGTGATTGATGCAGTGTTTGGTTGTGGTTGCTTAGATTATGCTGCATAAATTCTTTTTTTACTATTGCATGGTGCCTACATTTCTCAGCCACCATTAGTTGACTTGGATTGCTATAGCTGGAGCATTATTCTGTCCAACACAGCATAATTGTGTGTGGTTTGTCCCTTCATCAGTTATTCTCCTCAGGATGGTCAGGCTATGATGCAATCCTGGCCACTGCACAGATGTATCAGACTACATGATGTCAGGACAGTTGTATTGACAAGCTACATGGTTGTCACACAGGCACTTTAGAGTTACCTACTGCACAGTTGATGTGTCAAATTACACAGAGACATATTAGGTGTGCAAGTGCTATTTATTGATAGGTGCTGTAGTGCCAAATGTACATTGTCCATGTTAGCTGAGTCCGTTCTGGTGCATTCTTACATGGTGATCCTACAGAAGGGCTGTGGATGATGCTCCTGACATGCTGGGGTGATGTAACAGACAGTGCAGAGGGACAGGATTAGCCAAATAGTAGGAGAGAGACATTCACTGGCAATGGTGACAAGTCATACAGTGGTTAGCAGAACAGTCATTGAGTGTAGTTGTAGTGAGACTGGCATTTGACAAAATGTAGGACCTTGGTCAAAGTAGGCCATGGTGCAGGGACTAGTGCTTCCGGGTACTCTTCCGTGAGAATGTGATCTGTTCCATGTCTTCTTCTTCTGATGTGTGTGTTGCCTGCTTTGTCCTTGTTGTTGTTGGTTGTGAAGGGGCAACACACACCTCAGTGTTAGAAGACGTGGAGTCAGACATCCCAGGGGCTGCTCCCTGTGAAGTTCTTAAGGGCAGTACTGCTGCAAGGAGGGCCTGCTGGTTTTTGAGAATAGCAGCCACATCACGATGGTAGGCAGCCAGGTCAGCCCTGAGGGAGTCATGATTGCATTCGTGCATGCAGTGGAAAGTTTGGGGTGCGAGGTGTTGTGGCAACTCCCTCACTGCAGTGGTGAATTCCTTTATGGTTTCTTGTAGTCCTTGCAGTATGGATATTAGGGCTTGCATAGCTGCTGCCTGATCTGCAGATGACAACATGCACGAGCGCACCCCCTCAAGGCTGGCTGCCATATTTTGCATCCCCACCCACACCTCCTTGGCCAGCTCCCGCTGTACACCAACTACAGTTCTTTCAAAGCTGTTGCCAGTGTCATCAGAGTCCTCAGCTGTATTGGAGCTGGCAGGTCTTAGAATTGGGGTGGTGGGTTGTTCTTCTGTGATGGCTGCTTGTTCTGTGCTCCTCCTTTTGGATGGTCTCCTGGGAAATGTTTATGGGCTCGTCATCCATGTCATCAGGGAAAACAGGGACAGGCATATCAGCAGGAGATCCATGTTCCTCTGCAATGAAACAGGGTACAATTAGTGTGTCTGTGTTGTGACAGTTTTGACGTAACATGCAAGCCTTTTGATGACTTTACTTTGTGATCTTGTTTGGTATTGGTATCTGCTGTCCTTCATATGGGCATTGTTATAGGCCTATGCCCCACCTGTGTGTCACTTGTATGATATAGAGTTATCAGACTTGTCTGCCTAATCGCCTCTAGGTGTTGCTTTGTACCAATTAGGGAATAGCCATCTTTTTGTCCTACTCGACCCTCCGTGTATATCTATTCTTATGGTGAGACCTTTCACTGGCTGTGGGTGTTGTGATTGCCCTGGCAGCACACTTGCCTCTCAGGACCTGCCCCAAAATCTGTTTGTTCACATTGACCTAATTGTAATTGTTATGTGGCATATCCTATGCATGGCAATGTTACGATGTGATATGGATGTAGACATTGTTGATGTTTCCAGCTGATGTTGGGTAATGTGTGCTTAATTGGATTGCCCTGTTTATCGTATCAATGTCCTATTTGGTCCTCTGACTGTGCTGGTGTGTTTCAGTGACCAGTTGCATGTGTCCCCTCCTCAATGTTGTTGTCTGAGCAGTATGACATTAGTGGTGTTGCCTTGTTAGCCAGGCACGTGAGGGACCCTGACGTATGCAGCATGTGTGTGTCCTTAGTGCTGTGTGGCTCCTATTGCTATTTACTTTGGCTGATGTATGTGTCAACTATGGGCATTGACATTTGAGTGTACTGATGCCTTTGTCTTATTTCAGGAGATTGTTGCAGATGTCATCCTCACCCCCTAATTTAGGTATGTATGTTCCATGGGGAGGTTACTGCCATTGGTTACCATAGCTGCACAGAGATCAGAGGTGTTAGTGTCAACTGTTGTTGCAGTTACATTGCAGTTGTTGTTTTGGCTACTGGATTACTGATAGGGACCTAGTTGATGTAGGATCTATTTTGACTGACGAGTGCCAGGATGTAAGTTTGACGTAGTGGCCTTCCCACCTGTCGCGGCTTTCCCTTAGCTCCATTGTTGTCATGACAGGATGCCCCCATGGGACAGTTGTTGGTGCTGTTTTATGTCGTGCCCCAGCTTCTGTCTGTGCTGGCCATGCCCCCCTGCCGTGCCCCTTTACCCATGCCACTCCATATATATGCTGACTTACATGCATTGTGTAGTAGGTATTCCCCCCCCGGTTGCTGTTAACATTATTGCATTTTAATTCCCCATGCGACTTACCCTGCATGTGCGTTGTCTCGTGGTAGTCTGCGCTGTCCTGTCCTTGAATCCCTGTGACGATCTCCTCAGGGATGACGGCTGCGACCATCTCCTCCATGTGGTCCAGGGCCTCCTGGTGTGCTGGACTCCCACCTCCAGTCTGCAGTGCTGCCTTCCTGTTCCTGGCCATTTTTTCCTTTGTCCTACGTTTGCAGTCATGCCAGCGTTTCTTACACTCGGTGACTGTCCTGCGTACTTCAGCCACACTGCTGATCTTGTCATCAATTTGTTGACATATGGCCTCTCTCCTGCTGATTGGCAACTTAGAGGTGATGAACAGTTGGTGCTGGTGTTCCGTCACCTCTTTAACCAGGATTTCCTGCTCCTCTGCACTGAAGCAACACGTTCTTTTTTTTCTATATATGTCTTCGTTCCTGTATGGATCATCCTGGCTGGTTCCTGGTCTGCTGTCATCTTCCTGGGGTCTGTTGTGGCATCTGGGATCCATTTTGGCTCTCCTCTGCTGAAAGGGCAGTGTTCGCGGGTAAATTTGACGCTATTGCGTCAAAAAAACGGCGCTTTCCGGGTTGCGCTGTCGTAAATTGACCCACAGTCATTTACGTCGCGTTAACGTTGTTTTCCTTTACGACTTGACGCCGCTGTGTGCGTAAAAAAAAAATTACTCCCACCTGTTGGTTGCGCCGCCGTGCGTCAAAGTATAAATTTGACGCCCGCACGGCGCATCGAAATGGCGTTATCCGGCGGTAATATTTTTGACGCAAAACTGCGCCGGCGCAGCTTTGCGTCAAAAAGTATAAATATGGCCCTTAGATAGCTTATTGGTTTTTAGGGCAAGGCAGAATTTGAAGGTGCATAAGATCTACAATTGCTTGGGCCTATTCTTTAGGGGAAGTCCGTCTCCTGGTTAGGATTCAAGGGAATTCTACTATGGGTATGTCACCTTTTTCAATGAAGTTTGTATGAATTCCTTGGAGTAAAACGTGCAAAGCAGCCACTTGAGCCTTTGTCAACACTTTTATCAAGCACTGCAGAATATATTGACTAATGTAAAGAACATTGGTGTGGGAGTTCTGAGTTCTATTTTGTCATGAACATTTGATTCTTGGTTCTCTATGGTTGTGTAGCATATCAGTGCATATGCGACTATTATGTACCATTTAGTCAAGACCAAGGTGTTGTGTGGTTACTCAATAGCAAAGACGGGGGGTAGAATGTGGGGCATGTGGGATCATTACTGGATGGTGTTTGAATAGGACTAGGAGTAATGAGAAATTCTAAGTAAATGAAACAATACTTCCTAAAGGAGCCATGCCCTTCAGTTGTCAGGGGCAGCTAGCAGCAGCTGATCACGAAAGCAAACCGAAACACAAAAGAACAAACAAAATTACCTGCATGAATCGGGATAGCCATGCTTCCCTGTCATATGTCATTTCCCTTCACATTTTGCTGATTTCCACAGCCATCCAAACAATAATGCAAGATGACTGAGGTCTTTGAGCTGTTCTCTAAGGTTTGGACACCCAAAATCCACTGATCTTTTAAAGAGCGGCTACTGGTGTTTGTACCCATGCTTTGTGAGATTGGCAGTGGTGGTAGTGAGAATGAAATTTTAGTGACTGGCATTTTAAAGTGTGCTCTTCAGGGGAAGATAATTACTGACCTCCCCCATGTAAAGGTGCAACCCATTCTCCTGGTCTGTGTGACAATCCACATTTGTGATGATCTGTGCACAAGGCTACACAGGTCTCAGCTCACTTCTGCTGCACGTGTACATTCTTTTTCCTCCTGTCATCAGTACAGTGATTTCTTTGAGTGAGGGTGTGAAGCCATCAACTCATTGTAGTTTTGGCATTGCCTCTGCCAGATGTTTCCCAACTCCTCCCCCTCTTCCTCAATCTACATCTCTTAAAGGAATAGCTGGGCCTATGAACAATCTACCTTGCCAGTTAGAACTCGTCCAGGAAAAGCTCAGCAAAGCTCATATTTTATTTGACCCCTGAATGTGTGAATCAAAGACTGTCTCTGTCCCTTTAATTAGAAAAGTCACCATGAAATCAGAAATAACAGAAAAGCTGATTGGTCATGGTCTAAGTATAGGACTGGTGATTTTGATCAGTTCAGTGTTCCTGTTTTTTTATTAATTCAAGATGAAGCTGTGTACTAATTTTGCTGAGATGATTGTGATACAGAGGTAGAAATCTCGCCATTTTTTCTAATCTGGGTAGCTATAGACAAAGATTCAGGAGGAAGTGTTGCTGCATTACCCTGTAGAGAAGAGCATGCTGCCTGAGCATTTCACAGAGTGCTGCATGCAAGAATGACCAGAGCCAAGCTGAACAAAAGAGTCCTGTCATGAAATTGTGCAAACTCCAGGACTTGTGGTCCTCTACAGCCAGCTACTTGAGTTTTTCACTGTACCATTATCTGCATTACCTGGGGCTGAAGGGAAGCACTGGCACCAGCTATTTTGGTTGGTGAGCGTACCTTTTCCCTGGTGCTCTCAGTCTTGCAGGAAAACCTTTGCTGCCTTTGTTGCCTTCCAGTTGCCTCCAGAAGCCCCCAGACGTATCTCAGCTCCATCCCCTACCCTATGGATTCAGGGACTTTCTATATTCTATATTGCATGGTTTCAGCTACATTCATATTTGACTTCCTGGGCCTCGATTACAGAATGGGTGCACTGTCTCAGTCTGCTCCGGGCAAACCTTTCAAAAGGTGTGCTTAGCACAGACAGGGGCAGTGCCCCATATTATACTGAATGTACTGCCCCAGGGCAGTCACAAATTCATGGCTGCCCTGGGGCAGAGCATTTGGTGAAGGACAGAGCTGCTTCTTGTAAGCTGATTTTTGTTTTCTGCATTTCATAATGCAGGTGGCAGCCACCTGCACTATAAAGAAGGGAAATGTGTCTTCTTTCAGGAGGGTCCAGTGAGTGACTGTACTTGTATAAAGGGGGTGTCTGTGGGGTATATAGGACCCCTTACCACCCTCTACCAATGCACCACCTTCTGGTGACATACTGGCAGGGTGGCTCCTATGGGCCTGTTTGCCTCTGTGCCTACATCCACAATAGACTGTGAGTGTGGAAGAAAAATAATTTGAGGGAACACCTTCTCATGATAGGGCTGGCAGTATTTAGCTCCATCAGTATTTCAGAAGGAGCCTCACAAGCATCTGGAGCTCCTTTTGTAATACCACAGTGTCTTGTGCATGTAGATATGGGGTGAAGATTAGTAAATCTATACGTAATTTCTTTATATTTATCTTTATAGTTTTGAGGTAATTGACATTCTGGTTACAACATTTTGCAGGATGATATTTTAACAAGAACTGACTTGACTGCTACTGTTTTGCTGGTCATTTTGTTAAGGACCACTGAGTGTGTACCAAGGCCACATTCTTGGTATCCAGGAGCACTGTTCATTAAATACAATTATCCCCAATTTCCAGTGATAAAGGTCTTTATACCACTCAGCAAGTAGGCTCTTGTAGTGGTTTTTATATCTAAAAAGGATGAATCCATGCATAGTAAAAATTGGAAACAAATGAATATGTATAAAGAAATAATTGTTTGCTTATAAAGAACAATTTTACCAACAATCACTAATTAGTGTCAGGAAATGTTTATGTCATTGTAGCAAAAACATATTCATATAACAATCTAGTAAATTAGTATATTTAAAGGTTTTAGGAACCTCATATAGTGGGTAATGAAAATATGACTGTGTAAATGGCATAGTAGTCAGTATAGAGGGTTGGGGAATAAACTGTACAATTTGTGAGCAAAAGTGGTGAAAAGAAATGGAAATTAGGGCAAAAGTTACCTAAACAGTTTGGGTGTGATGACAATGATACGGCCATATTGTTATCATATGAGCAGTGTGAGCTGCCACCAATCTAAAGTGATAGGGCGGTGCTTTGGGGAATAAAACTAAAATTAAAACACTTATCTGCCACTCCCACTGATGCTGCCAGCCGCCTCAGTGCTCCTCTCATCCTGTAAGCCCATAGGACACAAAGTACAGGCTCCCTACCCAATCCAGATGCTGCTCTCATGCTATACATGGAATGAGAGAAAATCCAGGTTTGGCCTAAGCAGGCTGGTTTGATGCTCAGTCCGGCACAGGGAGCCTGTGTCTTTTCTCCACTGGCTGTGCAACACAGCTAGGTTGGAGAAACGTAAGTGCACATGTCGGTTTGGCCGCCCTAAGACGGCTGGTCAAACCGACATGCGCACTTGCAGTTCCCAGAACTCCTCCCCCCTTGCTATGGCACGGCTCGGACACACCGCGCCCTAGACTCCATCGGCTTTGGCTCAGACAGTGATAAATAAAATGATAATACCATTGTTTTAATATCGTTTTATTTGCCATCTGTTGGCTCTGAGCAGTGGAGTGATGCTTCTTCGCCATTATGGAGGAGCCACCCCTGTCTGTGAGTCTTCTTAACCCCATTATAAAAAGTAAACATTCCAACCCTGTAATACTCCGTAGGACATCATATGGAGCAGAGTAAGGGGGGAGTGGCGAAGCAGCCAAGATGGCCCACGCTTGTGAACGTGGCTCCGGAGGGGCCTACAATCAATCCTTGAAAACAGCCCACTTTCAGGGACCCTCGACTTGGAGAGTCGGTATCCGGCGGCGCCAGGGGTCCAGATGAGCGAGGGGGAGTCAAATTCCGGAGCGTAGGGGGCCTTGCTGGAGTCGGTACCACGGGGCTCGCGGCCGTCTTCGAGGCCGGGGACTCGCGCAGAGAACACGCTGCAGTGCATCGGATAAAGCGCCTGTGTGCGCTGAGGGTGTGGCGGAGTGCGCGGTCCGCCGGCGGTGTCGGTGCGGGCCCGGCACCCACAACGAGGAGGTAACGCTGGGGAACAAGGAACGAGGCACGGAGCACGGCCCCAGGGGACTTGTAGAGTACGTTGAAGGGCGGTCTCGCCCTGGCCTGGCAGAGAACACACTGCAGTGCATCGGATAAAGCGCCCGTGTGCGCTGAGGGCGCGGCGGAGTGCGCAGTCCGCCGGCGGTGACGGTGCGGGCCCGGCACCCACGAGGAAGTGACGCTGGGGAACGAGGACCGAGGAGCAGAGCACAACCCCAGGGGACTTGTCGAGGCGTCCCAGGCCCTGAGGCGGCCCCACAGAAGCCATATTGAGTCCCACCTTTGCAGGACACAGGAACATCAAGGCACAAGGATAAAACACAGTGCTGGTGAGAGCCTGGCACACTTGTGGATGGTGATGCCGGCGACTGGCGACGGGGCAGTGCCCTAGCAAAGTAAGTGAAACACCTGGGCGGGCAGAGCGATCTCACACTGCGCATGCTTTTTGGACACCAGGAGTGAGCCCAGTTCCCTCTAAGGACATGAAGCCGAAGTGAGGGGGTGAATCCTACCATACTTAACTGGAAGGAGAGAACACACTTGGACTAAGGTGAAGGTGGAAAGGAGAAGGCCTGTAATAGCCCCTACTGCCCTGGGTGGTGCACTGTGCCCGAAAGAGGAAACACTGGAAGTGGAGAGCAGTAAAGACCTGGGCCTGGTGCTAAGGGCCACAATAAGAAGAGTCAGCGGGGCCCCCAGGAGAGAGAGAACCAGGTGAAAGGGGGGAACACTCTAAGAGAGCTACGACACTACTGAGTGGAATAGCTGATTTGGACTGCTGGATGTGAATGACTGGTCTAAGATAAGCTTTTGAGCTTACGTAAATGAGTGAAATATAACGGTACTGCTCACTTTCCCGCCAACGCCGAAGTGAAGCACTGCAAGTCCGATGTCATCCAAAAGCCGGCACAAGACCCAAGCTATGGACCGTCCAACACACACTGACCCCAAAGAGGGGGACCCTCTGAACTTTTCACAGGCTAGAGTGCAGGATACCCTAGACAAGATCCTAGGTGCAATCGAAGACACCAAAGCTACATTACAGCACGGTATCAATCAAGTGGCTGTAGAGGTGGGGCTTCTGAGGGCAGACCATCAAAAACTAACTGACCGAGTTAAAGAGGCAGAGACCGCATTGGCGGACATCACTCCCAAACACAGAGACATAACAATTACGGTAGAGAATCTCAATGACAGAGGGCAGCGGCTGGAACAGAGAGCTGAGGTCGCAGAAGGGAGGAACCGAAGGAACAATATCTGAGTGGTAGGCCTGCCGGAGGGAGCGGAAGGGACGAACATGGTGACATTTTTGGAAAATTGGTTGCGCACTGTTGTGGCATCAGACAACCTGACTCCGTTTTTTATGCTTGAATGAGCACACCGAGTGCCCACAAGACCCCTTGCCCCGGGCAGACCGCCCAGAGCGGTGATAGCCAGAGTACTGCATTACAGAGACAGGGATGCCCTACTCCAGAGGGCCAGAGAGGCGGGCCCCTTCAGAGTTGCGAATGGAGAGGTGACGTTATTCCCGGATTTCACCTTGAGGTCCAGATCAGATGAAATTTGTACATGGCAGTCAAGAAGGCCCTCAGAGCTGAGGGGATCCAGTATTCACTCCTTTTCCCGGCTCGCTTGAGAGTGACGCACAAGGGTAAATTTCAGTTTTTCCAGAACCTCAAGGAGGCCTGGGACTGGTTTGAGGCTCATGGGGGCCAATCGGCCCAGAGTGCAAAAGTCAACGCAGGAGAGACTGGAAGGGGCAGAGACCCAGGGAGGCTTGGGATACCAACGCAGGCACAGAAAGAACTTGGAAAGCGAGCGGACCTTGAGGTGGTGCCGTCCATGAGCAGAGAGGCATCCCCCCCCGGAGGCTCCGGGGTGGACTCAGATGGCACGGCCGGGTCCGCCATAGGATGTTCGGAGTCCTCGGCGGGGGCTCCGAAGGTGACCCCCAGACATCAGACGAGCTTGGGTAACAGATGTGATACCACGATCCTAGGGCAAGGTGAATTGTATGTACACGTGGCCCCTCTGGACTATGCCCCCCCACACGAGTTCTCGTCCAACCAATTAGACTGGTGAGAATTTTAGATACTCTGTTGAACATGTTGCACTGTTGCACAGTTTATTGGGCAACCTACTGTTTGCAAGGCGCCCTGGGGATAGGGAGTTGGGTTTTACAGTTACAATTCTTGTTGGTGTGATGGGCAGGGTGGAGCGATGTACTTATGTATACATTCCAAAACCTGAGGAGACTGTACTCGGTGCAGGGGTGGGCAATCTGAAATGCTAATAAGACAATCCCATGGCAGAATGTAATGTACTAACATGGAATGTACGCGGTATGGGGTCCCCATCCAAACGTCACAGAATACTGTTCTTTTTTAAAAGAAGAGGTGTACAAGTGGCAATGCTACAAGAGACCCACTTAACCACGGGAGCGGTGGAGAGACTGAGGCATTGATGGAGAGGGCAAGTGTTTGCCACTGGCTATTCAGCGTATGTGAGGGGCGCCTTGATTTGGATACGAGCGGGGGTTCCCTTTGAAGTCATATCTAAGGACATAGACCATGAGGGTAGGTTTGTGATAGCGGAGGGGAGGCTTCATGGAACTCCAATTGTCCTGGGCAGTGTCTACGCCCCCAACCAAGATCAGGTCCCCTTTATAACGCAACTTTCGAGTCATCTCACACGCCAACAAACTGGGGGTATCCTAATCGGAGGAGACTTTAACGGAATATTAGATGTGGACTTAGACCGGTCCTCTCCACCGGTTACAGGAGCAGCGACACATAGAATGGTGAGAAAATTGAGAGAATGGATGAATGCATGGGTCCTAGTGGATGTATGGCGGGTACAAAACCCCACTGAGAGGGACTACTCATTCTATTCGGGACTACACCAAGTACATACCAGAATAGACAGAGTGGTGTGTACAGCAGATCTCGCACAGGGAATGACCCACGCAGAATACCTTGCTCGCACATTATCAGACCATAACCCCCTACTGGTTACCTGGAGGGCGACAATGGAGGCCCCCTGTCCCGACATGGAGACTGACCCCCGGCTCGTTAGAGGACCAAGCATACAGAGAATCCCTTCGCCTACACCTCTCAGACCATATTAAAACCAATAAAGGATCAGCCTCTTCAAGATCCTTGGAATGGGAGGCTCTCAAGGTGACAACTAGAGGTTTTTGTCTAGGTCAGACAGTCGGAGTGAGATGCACTCTAGAACGCGAACTGAATAGTTTGGAGAGGATAATACACGAAGGGGAACAAGGTGGGGGGAATGGGGATGCAGTACAGGAAAGATATGTCCAGGCACGGAAGTCATATGCCCAGGTGGAAGAACAGCTCCGCTGTCACAGCCTTTGGAAATATCTCGCATCACTCCAGGCTGAGGAGGGCCACTCAGGTAGAATGTTGGCGTGGTTAGTAAGGGCTGAAGGGGACAGGGGACCCATTACGAGTGTCTATGATAAAGGGGGGGAACGTCAGTGTATGCCGGGACCCATAAATGACACCTTCAAAGAGCACTACTCCCATCTATACGGGGCCCTGGGAGAGATTAGAGCAGATGACCTCGGCAACTTTTTGCATCCAATCCCCCTGACCACGCTGTACCCGAGGAACAGGATAGTTTAAGGGGCCCATTGACGGTAGACGAGGTACAGGAGGCTATAGCACAATTGGCCTCTGGTTAAGACCCCAGGGATGGATGGACTTCCCATGGACTTTTACAAAAAATATTCTACACTGTTAGCCCCCCAGTTCGTGGAGATGTATATGGAGGCATTGCAACACGGAATGCTGCCGGACTCGCTTAGGGAGGCACTGGTGGTCCCTCTGCCCAAAATGAAGTCGAAAGAAGCCTCATTAACCGATTTCCGGCCTCTATTGATGCTGAATAACGATTTTGAAAACCTCAGTAAAGCCTTAGCCAATAGACTCCTACGCCACATCACCGGGTTAGTGCATACTGATCAGAATGGCTTTGTCCCGAACCGCAGCACCTCTTTGAACTTGAGGCATTTGTTCGCTATCTTGCACATGCCCGAAGAAGAGAGGCCCAGGGCAGGAGTGCTGCTTGCAGTAGATTTTGAGAAAGCTTTTGACTCGGTCAGATGGGACTATCTGGGAACAGTGATGCGGCGGATGGGAATGGGAGAGGGTTGGATAAAACGGGTGGACTTACTGTATATGTCCCGTTGGTGAGGGTGAGGATGGGCAGAATGATATCCGACACTTACCCTATATACCGAGACAAGGGTGCCCGCTATCGCCACTTCTATTTGCTCTGGCCATAGAGCCGCTGGCGGTTACAATGCGAAGCAAGGGCACTGGCAGGGGACTAAATTGGGGTCAATCAGAACATATCATTTCATTATATGCAGATGATGTACTCATATACCTCAATGATGAAGAGTCTGGCCTGCCTTGGGCTTTGCTGACGCTGGACCATTTCGGTGCACTCTCATGTCTATGCCTCAAGAGAAGCAAGACATTTGTTTTTCCCCTAACACAAACTTATGGGCGACCCGCCTCCTGCCCTGGGGACATAGTTTGGGCTCCACGCACTTTTAAGTATTTGGATATACAAATATGCCATGAGACCGGGGATCTGAGAGATGGAAACATTGGAAGGGCACTCCGCTCCATGAGGGCCTCAGTCGGTTTCTGGCGCTCATTAAAATTATCCATCATGGCCAGAATTTCTTTATCTAAAATTATCATGCTCCCCCGCCTCCTCTATTATTTTGCTAAATTACCATTATCGATTCCTTCAGCGTGGCTTCGAGAGTTAAATACCCTACTTTGGGAGTTTATCTGGGATGACGGCTGAAGACGCACAGCACTCCCAACCCTATGTAGACCAACTTTGGCAGGAGTGCTTCCCATGCCACTGGATTCAAGCTAGCCTTGTCACGAGTCGCCTGGACTACGGCAACACCCTCTACGCCGGGACCACCGCCAAACTCCAAAACCGCCTGCAACGCATCCAAAACGCCTCGGCCCGCCTCATCCTCGACGTACCCCGCAACAGCCACATCTCCGCACACCTGAGACACCTGCATTGGCTCCCAGTCAGCAAAAGGATCACCTTCCGTCTTCTCACCCACGCACACAAAGCCCTCCACAACAAGGGACCGGAATACCTCAACAGACGCCTCAGCTTCTACGTCCCCACCCGCCCCCTCCGCTCCGCTGGCCTCGCACTTGCTGCCGTCCCTCGCACCCGCCGCTCCACGGCGGGTGGGAGATCCTTCTCCTTCCTGGCGGCCAAGACCTGGAACTCCCTCCCCACCAGCCTCAGGACCACCCAGGACCACTCCGCTTTCCGGAGACTCCTAAAGACTTGGCTGTTCGAGCAGCGATAACCCCCCCTTTCCCCCCTAGCGCCTTGAGACCCGCACGGGTGAGTAACGCGCTTTATAAATGTTAATGATTTGATTTGATTTGATTTGATTTGATTTGATGAGGGGTGAAACCCCGAAACCGGTCCCAGGATGCTTGTTTCCAGTCCAGGGAAGACCTGGCCTAGCAGTTCGGGCTGGACTGTTCCCATGGGGAACAGGGTCAAGACTGATTTGCATATGGCTGGGTCCAAACTGGAATGGCATGGGCAGCAAAAAAAACGATGGATTAAACCCAGATCTGTGACTGGGGGTGAATGTTTGACAATGTTCAGCATTCCGTCCATCACTTGTTGTTTCAACTTTGGCAGGAGGCCTGGGGGTTCCAGATTTTGAGGCCTATTACCTGTTGTGCCAACTGCAATGGGTCGCCTGTTGGTTCGCTGGTAAGGGATACTTGGACAGATGGATTACTGTTGGAGATAGAAGTGCGGATCGAGTCATAGCGCAGTTGATTAATAAGAAGGTGGCACGCCAAATGGACAGTCCAATGACGAAAGTAGCCATATTTTGCTGGAAGAGGAGCGCAAGACGAGTGGGGTTGGGATCCCCTTATTCCCCGGCCTTGCCACTGACTGCCCTAATACTAGATCTGAGGGACGATGGCTTGGTGGGTACAGGGTTTGAGAATTGGAAAAGGGAGGGAGTGGAGATGGTAGGTGTCCTATTCCAGGATGGGGTGTTGAGGCCCTTTACTGACCTCGTGAATGATAGGGGAATCCATCCAGAATAATTTCTTCTGTACCAGAAGTTAACACATAATCTACGGGAGCACTGGGATGCAGTGAACGCAGAGCCTACCACCCATCAAATATTACACCTCCTTCTAACTTTGGGGGATGATGCACGCCGCATCACATGACTGTATCGAGCCCAACAGGAGGGGGCCCTTGACCCACTGCAATCCCTAAGGGAGAGGTGGGAGAGATCCCTGGAAAATGAAATAACAGACTCAGAGTGGAATAGAGTGCTAGCGTACCCAATGGAGGTGTCGAGAAACACGAGACTGAGATATACTCAATATAATTACACGCACAGGACGTACCTTACCCCACACCGCTTATCCTTAATGTACGGGGGGTCCCCAGGACATGCCCCAGGTACAGTGACGTGAATGCAGACTTCGACCACGTGGTGTGGAACTGCCCCAATCTACGACAGGGCTGGGGCAGTGTGTTGGAGGACCTGTCTAGACTGCTTGAAAGGGATTTGGCCCTATCCTCCAATGTGTGCCTATTGGGGCTTAGAACGGGACTTCCACGTAGGAAGGTGAGGGGTTGTTTTCTGGACCTGGCTCTGGTTTTATACCGGAGACTGATTACCTTGGGGTGGAAATCCCCCAGATGCCCATCACTGATGGAATGGAGACAGGAAATAGAGAAATGGGCCAGAGCAGAACTGCAGATACTGAAGAGAGAGGAGGAGCGTGGACTCCGCCAGACCCCCATCGCTTCAGAATGGGAGGAGATACTGACGAAATGGGAGGAGATGCTGAGGGGTACAGACACAACTATAGAGGGACTGAGATAAAAATAAAAATAAAGGACAGAAATAGAAGTCGGCAGTGACACAACTCCTGGGGCAAGGAAGGATGAATCCAGGGTTTGGAATCTAGAAGATACTAGAAGGGAAACGAAGATAGACATGGGATACATGGCCAAAGATCACAAAAATGACCGAGCGGGGTTAGAAGGAAATGGGCATTACTTGAAGGAGTTACTGACATGGGATTAAAAGGGGACGGATAGCATGAAAGGAGCCAACCCTGCTCCAAAGGGTAACGGAAAAGAGGTTGACTCCAGACAATGGAACCGCCTGCCCATACAAGTTCCATCGCACCATTAACTTGTTTAACTTTAGTTAAACACTGTTTTAGATGTACAAAAATCAGATCAATGGCATAGCTCTCATATGGCGCACAGGTAAACACACGAGGCTTCAGAATTAGACCATAAGCAATTAAAATTGATGTAAAGGTATAAGAAAGTATGTGATATTCGTACAAAACATGTAGCATCCTGAGCTGCACGAGAAAGACCAGTTGCCACATCAAATTATTCTGTATTTGTATAACAGCAAATTGTTAGTAAAAATATTTTTAAAAAAGCAAAATATGGAGCAGGGTAATTTGTCAGTGCAACTCAGGATACTAAAATGAAAAAGAGTATAAAATGGCTTTGGATATAGTGATACATCCATATTCAGATGTCTGGTGTTAAAAAACAAAAATAACTTAAATATATGCAGTGTCATTTAAGTCCCTACATAGCAAATGTTGTCCTGGAAACATAGTACATACCTTTCCCTAGAGTATTATCTTTATATTCCTTTCAAGCTTACCACAGCAATTTGATGATAACAATGTTAAATGTTCAAAGCATGGAACATATGCGGTAAGGAGAATAAAATATATTGGTATACTGAAAATGCTTTTAGGTTCCTCAAGACAGGGCATAATTGTGATTAATGTTTGTAAGAAGGTAACTGTACATCTGATGTACATGTCATTTATGAAGAGGAGGAGCACAACTTAAGACTGTACTGGAAACACCTCAATAGGATTGTAAGGAAGTCTAAAACTGTCCAATATGGCTCCAGTGTGCAACAAATATGCAGCTTATATGCTTTATTGTGAAAAACAGTATAAACAGAAAACATGAAGAGTGATCATGAATTTAACTGCACTAACAGTGCCAAACAGGAGATGAATCAGAAAAAGAGGTGAGTGGGATAACAAACAAAACAAATACATTAACTAAGACATATATCAAGGCAGACAGGGGCCCTGTTTATGTACAGATGTAGGTAAAAATGACAGTAAATTCAAGATTTGTTCAGGATGTACAGATGTAAACAGGAATTATAAACATGGGGTACCAGACCCTGAGCAGCATACAATACCCAGCAAAGAAGGCTATAGTCCTAAATACCAATAACAGGCATATTCATCTCCCAAAATATTAAGGTGAAAAAAATCTATAGCCAAAATCTTGGCTGGATATACTTATAATGTAAATGACAAAAACACCTACTACAAAAATATCAAGTAAAATAGTACAGTAATTTTAAAATTATCTAGTATTAAAATATTGACTACAACAACAGAGTAATATACAATTAATATTACCCTTAACAAAAATATAATGAACAGTAATGGTGGATTATCAATACAATATTTATATAAAATATATTATAAAAATATATTGATTCTAATTAATACTTTTTAAACATATTAAATGAAGTAACCTTAAATTTATATATAAAAATATTTAAAATTCCAACTGTACTAATGTAATATGTTTGTAATGTTTAGAAATAGTTAAAATAAATTTGAAATAGTTGACCAAAAGTATCCTTTTTTAAGACATTAATTGATTCAATAAAAAAATATATTTTAAAAACGAATACACTTTATTTATTTACAATTAGAAATATTAACTAGTTTATTTAAGGAAAATCAGAAAGAATGCAGAAACATTTCCTATTCTAACTTCAGTCCAACAAACATAGGTGAAAATGCATTTATTTGCAGTGGGGCGTATGATCATGCATTCCAACTCCTATATCATACACATTAGTGTAAGTACACATATTTTAAGGGTGGGTATATTTGTTATTTTACTTCCAGTGTCACAGACATGGAAGAAAATGCACCTATATGGGGCCGAGGTCATATCAAATATTTTAACTCAAATCCCACAAACTTTGAGATGAGTAGAATTCTAACTCCAGTCCAGCAAAAAACTTGGATAACTGTAATTAATTGGATGAGATAAATTAAAGTAAAAATCATTTTCTGGAGAATTTATTAAATTTTTATTTTATTTGTAAAAACACATAGATTTAGTTCACCCCCCAATAATTCATACTACTAAAAAAGTACACTCCAAATGCCATGAAAACATTTACAATTTGCCTTTGCATTGTTCCAAAAACTAATAAATAACACATTAATGGGTTCCACTTAAGTATGATTTTTAATTCTTCTGAATTGGTAGTTATTAACAATTTCAAACAACATAATTATAAAAAGCTTAATAACAATTAATACACCCTTTAAATAAAACACTACTATTCCAAACCCCACAACCCCAAAAAGTAAGATTTATAGCACTATATACAAGAATTTATTTCATATTGCTTGACAGTCTTAAAATGAAAATCTTAACATACAATACACCAAAACAATTTTAAAGTCTTGACTTTTAAGAATACAACATTTTAACCATTAGTATTATTGTTAGAAATTACAAATAAAACAAAAATTATTGTTTTTAGAGTCACCATATTTGGACCAAAACATTATGGTTAAATCATGGTATTTGAGAGTCAATATTCAAAGCTGCATCATACATAGATCAGCTAAAATAATTAGATGAAAAAACACTTTTCCATTTATCTACTCAATCGAGGTAATAGTCTTCATAATTCAATGTGTTTATACAAATACTCTTGGAGTGATTTACTATTACTGTCAGGTCACAACATTGGGGACGTTTCTGGATGACTTCTGTGGCCTGCCATCTCAGGTCATTTGAAATTTCTTGTCATCTGATGCAGTTTCTTCGGTTTTGTGTAGGGAGCTTAACACCTGCCTCTTGTTTTCTTCTGACTTCTTTGTCATTTCACAACAGCCATAAACAGGGGCATATCTTCAGGGGTGGGGTTTGGGGTATGACATCCCCCCAAATAAATGCATTCTTGGTTTGAAATTTGGGTCTTGGGACCTTAGTCGGATCTTCAATGTCTTTGATGGTTTTCTCCTCATCCTTGTTTGACTAAAACATTTTTAACCTGTCATTTTTTTAAAGGCCTTAGAAAGAGGCCCACTGAATTCAAATAAGTTATGAACCTGTTCCTCTTGGGAACAGTGCATCTCAAACTTTAGTCATCCCGTCACCCTTCAGTTTTTTAGTTGGGAAATTTGCAATTTGTCACTGACTAAGCTATGTCTTTGGCCATAAACACCATATTGCTACTAATGGAATCAACTAGGGAGCCTTGGAACAACTTCGATTATACCAGTTTCAAGGATCTCTCATCAGGTTAATAGCCATTGTGCCTGTTAGAATAGCAAGGCGAGTTGATAAAGTAAACTGTTTCCCTGGTCGCAATCCAACAGTAACTTTGTACCAGTACTTTAGGCAGTAAGTCACAAATAAAGTTGCTTGGACATAGTTTTTTTTTTTTTTTAATTTATTTATTGTTTTATTCAATTAAGTACAAACCCAAAAAAAGGAAAACATTCATTAATGCAGCAGAACTCCAGCCGAATGGATAAGTGTATTAGAGTCATTGCACAACATTTGGCTATCATGGTATCTTATTCTCAAGGCGTGCCTCTACCAACATCTCTCGCCACCCGCCAGTAACCCGGGACCCGTTCCAAAAAAAAAGGAGGGAATCATGATGAAATAAAGAAGGAGGGTCCACCATATCAGGAGAGATACAGCACTCCGTCTCGCCATGCAAGGAGAACAACATAACCACTCAATGGTATTAATCAGCCACCGTCATGTGGGGAGAACTGCAGCCAGGTAACAATTACGATAACCTCTAGTAATAGGCAGGCGGAGGGCACAACCACGTCACACAGGACTATCACCCGTCAAAATATCTTGCATGTTCCGTGGGGGGGGGAGCAGAAAACGCCTAGTGAGGGGGCATCAATCACACAGCACTCACAGTCCGCAGAGCCAGGTATTCCTCTAGAGGGCTCCAAATATTTTTGGGACGTGATCTCTCTGGCACGAGTTCCCAAAATATTAACAGTTGGTCATGGCAGAAAGCCGCATCTCGCAACCAATCCGATCTACGCGGTACTCCCCCCCTACCCCAGCACATCGCTACTCTCCTCTTGGCAAGGAGCACAAGCAGTCCCACTAAACGTCTATGCGGGCTCTGCATTTCGTCCATATATCCCAGGAGCGCTACCTTAGGGGAGAGGGATATCTCTTCTTTTATCATGTCAGCAATCGCTCGTCGTACCTCCTCCCAGTACTTATATACTTCCTCACACTCCCATGCCAGGTGGAAGAAACCTGCATCCGGGGCTCCGAAGCGGGCGCAGCGGAGGTCCGCCACCAACCTCATGGAGTGTAACTTCCTGGGTGTATAGTATATTCGGTGTAGGAATTTGAAATGCAGCAAGCGCAGTATATAGTTCGGGGACAATGTTCTCATATAAACACAACAGCTACGCCATATCCCATCCGGGATGGGCTCCCCCAGGTCTCTCTCCCAGGCAGCCCGGGCGGGCATCACCAAGCCGCCACTCTGCTCCTGCGCAGCATTATACAGTTTGGTTATTAGCTTGGAGGGGGATTTCGCACTGCACAGTGCCTCCAAAGCCCGGAACTCGGGAGGAGCGGCCGGCTCTGCGAAGAACCGATCCCGCAGCAAGGAGTGAACACGGAGTGCACAAAAGCGCCGCAGCGGGGAGTCGTCACAGTTCAAGAGTGCGTCAGAGACACCCAGCAGTCGGCCATCCACTACCCAGTCTCCCAGCGTCTGCAAGTCAGCGTCCCGCAGAAACCCACGCACACCTCTATCACAGAACATCTGGCCGTCAGCCACCGCCATAACAGGTAGTGATGACGCAAAAGGAGCCTGCACCCCAGCCCGCCGCATCAATGCCCTCCATGCTCCCGCAGTGCAGGAGACCGTGTCTATGCCTCTGGGGCGGGGGAGTGCCCGCCCTCCAAGCAGACATATCAAGCCGTCAGGCCAGACAGAGTCACTCTCCGGAGCAAGATGCGGCATATATCGGGGCGGATTCAGCCAGAAGTACGCGAAATGTGCCTGGGCACTATGGTAATATAACTCCAGGTCTGGAGCTGCCAATCCGCCGCGGTCAAACGGCAGCGTCAGCTTTTCCCATGCAATACAGGGCTGTCGTCCCGCCCAGACCAGCCGCACAAGCGCAGATCTCAGGCGCCGAAAATAAACTTTAGTGAGTGGCAGGGGAAGAGTTATGAATAGATACAGAAATTTAGGGAGTACCACCATCTTAATGATGGCGATGCGGCCAGTCAGCGAAAGAGGAAGGGCCATCCAGGTCTCCACCTTGCACTCCAGCCATGTCATCACTGTTTCATAGTTGGCAAGTCGGAGCGTCTCCGCGTCGCAGCTTAGGTGTATACCCAAGTAGCGCACTGGCCCGTCCGCCCAAATCAGAGGGTATCGCGAGTCAAATCTGCTCACCCCGGGGGTCAGTGGCAGAATCATTGATTTCGACCAGTTAATGGTGATCCCAGAAAAGTTCCCGAAGCGGACAATTTCATCTAGTAAGATATCCAGATTTTGCCTGGGATTGCACACATATAGCGCTATATCGTCCGCATATGAGGATATCAGGACAGGGCGCTGCCGGAATCTTAGGCCACTATTACTATATCTCTGACGCAGTCCCGCTGCCAGCGGCTCCATAGCAGCCGCGAAAAGAAGCGGAGACAGCGGGCAGCCCTGTCGCGTACCACGTGATACCGGGAATGGGGCTGATATGCTCCCGTTAAGGCGAAGCCTGGCAGTAGGCAGAGTATACAGCAGCCTGATCCAATTTACAAATCGCGCGCTAAGGCCCACTCGATTCAGAAGTGTAAACATATATTCCCAGGCCAGGGAATCAAAGGCCTTAGCCGCATCAAGAAACACAGTGGCCACGTCGTCGTCTGCCTCTAGTGATCCCAGCACTGCAAAGAAGGTGCGTAAGTTGTGGCTCGTGGATCTCCCGGGTACAAAGCCCGATTGATCTGGGAGCACCATTCTAGAAAGTAGTGGCTGTAGTCGAGTCGCTATCATTTTTGCAAGGATCTTATTGTCAATGTTTATCATGGAGAGAGGACGGTACGAATTGCATCGCGTCGGGTCTTTACCAGGCTTCAGGATGGTTATTATTAAGGCCTCCCGGAGGGAGGTCGGGAGGGAGCCCACCGCTAGGGACTCTTCCTACACCTCCAGCAGATAGGGAGCTAGGATGTCCCCAAATTCCTTATATAAGGCAGGGGTCAGGCCATCAGTGCCAAGAGACTTATCCCCGGGTAAGCTTTGGACCGCCGCCTTCACCTCCTCTACCGTGAACGGCACATCCAGATACATCCTGTGTGCCTCTTCAAACCACACTAACGCAATGCTCTCAAAATACTCCTTCATATCTGCCACCCTGAGTCCCACCGGGGGCGCATATAGCTGCGAGTAAAACTTGGTGAATTCCTGCAACACGCTTCCAGTACCAGTCACCCTGGCCCCGTCAGTGTCTAATACTTCAGTGACATAATTGCTGGCCCAGGGGCTACGCAGCAGCCCCGGGAGCGTCCTCCCAGCCCTCTCGCCCTCTCCATATCTACGAGCCCGCGAATGTCTCCCGAGGAAGCATACCTCTCTAAGTGAGGCCTCCTCATACAGTGACACCTCTCGTCTAATTTCCGCAAGTATCTCGTTTGACCATGTGGCCTCGAGACTCCGCTCCAGTACCTCAAGCCTCCTTTCAATATCAGCCATCTCTCGTCTTAATGCCTTCACTATCCCATGCTGTTTTGCTAGACACTCCCCACGGATCACTACTTTAAATGCTTCCCATACCGTGCCCGGGGAGTCCACCGACCCCCGGTTCTCCTAAAAAAATAGCCAAATGGCCTCTCGTATCTCCGCTCGGAAGGCGTCGTCCCGGAGGGCGCCACCGGGCAACCTTCACATTACCATTGGATTTAACTCACTAGGCAGCGCCATATCTAATAGTACCGGTGAGTGGTCCGACAGTGTGCGAGGGAGATGATTAATTGCTCTAGTCCAGGCCTCTACATCTTTAGTGCCCAACCATCGGTCAATACGGGACCAGCTGCTATGAAAGTAATTCAAACAAGTGCCTTCCCGCACACCCGCGTGTCTCCGCCTCCACAAATCTACCAGCGCGCCACTATCCATTACTGCCGTCAGTGCCCTTGCTGCTGAAACGTGCTGCATCCTGGCCACACTCTCACGGTCCAGCCAAGCATCCAGCACAACATTAAAATCGCCGCCCCAAACCACAGCCCCAGCTCCCAGCGACTCCACCCGGCGCCACACTTCCAGAAAGAATTCCGAGTCATCCACATTTGGCCCATACACTGCCACTAGCCAGCAAGCCCTGTCCAGCAGCATTCCGCTCAGCATTACATATCTTCCGTTGGGGTCGATAATGATCTCTCGTGTGCGCCATTGTAGCCCCTTACGAATAATGATTGCGACCCCTCGGGCATAACTGGAGTATGCCGAGTGATGAGTCTCCCCAACCCAGCCAGCCCTCAGTCTGTTAACCGACTGCACCGTCAGATGCGTTTCCTGAAGCATACAAATATCAATACTATGTCGTTTAGCATAAGCCATCACCAGCCGGATTTTTCGGTTGTCATTGAGTCCCCGCACATTCCATGTCAAGCATTTCACAGTAGTAGAAGCATCATCCCCCATCCAGACCCCCAGCCACGCAGCCCAGCATATGGACACAGCCCACCGCCTGCCAGAAACCAAACAGAAAAAGAACCAGAAACATTTCCCAGTTTGCCCTCGCCTCCCCCCTCCCACCCAGGCCCCCCAATCGGACCCTAGAAGTAGCCCGCCCAGCCATCCCCAGAACCCAAACTGAGGGGATATAACACGAAAGAACCGGACTCATCCGTGGGGGCATAGGCTCACCGATCGACCCTCCACCCTAAAAAGGGTATGGGAGAGAGGGGGCACGGACAGCCCCTAGCTATATAACAGGGGCAGATTGTGTAGCGGACCCCTATTTCTCCACAGCTCCAGTGATATCGAGGTCACCAGTCCAGCGCATTAGTCATTGTCACTAAGTGAGGCGTTTTCTGGGTTCACCTCCCCGGCCCCCCGCTGTTTAGGCAATCTTTTAACAAACTTATTTGCCTGCTTTATATCCGTGAAATATAACACTTTGCCCTCATGCCTCACTCTCAATTTAGCCGGATATAACAGAGCAAATCCTATTCCAGCCTGGCTTAGCGTACGCTTGATCGGCAGAAAAGCCCGTCTCTGTGCCTGTACTCCCGGGGTGTAATCAGGGAAAAAGTTGATTTCGGAGTTCTTAAAAGTTAAGGGGCTTTTTTCCCTGGCAAGCCGAAGCACGGTGTCTCGGTCCCTGTAATTTAGTAACCGTGCAATAATTGGGCGCGGAGGAGTGCCCGGCGGAGGCCGAGGGCCCAAGGATCGATGTGCCCTCTCAATCACCAGCATCCGCGACAACTCTCCAGGAAACAGCTCTTGTAGCATGTTCTCGACAAAGTCTTCCATGCGACTCATATCTGTTGTCTCCGGCAGCCCCACGATGCGGATATTGTTACGTCGGGACCGAGCTTCCAGGTCCTCATTCTTGTTTCGTATCACCTCCATAAGGCGTTCCATCTGCGCAATCTGTTCTCTATGGCCACTGCGAGCGTCCTCTATATCAGATGTGCGAGTCTCTAGCGTTTCAAATCTAGCATCATGGTCGTCCACTCGAGCTCTAATGCGGTCAAGCCGCTCCGTTACATGATCCAGCTTAGTGTCAATTCCGGCCAAACTGGTCTTGAGTTCCATGAACATGGCTCTCACGGACATCTCGGAGGACCCCTCCTCAGTGTCTGCATCTCCGGGCCGGGGTTCGGAAGTGGCGCCCCGTTTTTCTCCTCCGGAGAAGGAGAGTTTAGCTTGCCGCTTATCTGCTTTACCCATCTTGCAGTATTGCCATATGATGTAACTGAAGTAATCTGAATTCGCCCGCCCAGGTCAACAAGTTTCCAGCGCCGGAAGAAACAGCACCTCGACTGTCCCACTTGCTCCACTAAGCCGTCTGGTCAGCTCCCGGCGCGCCCAGCGGCCTCCACTTCTCTCACACCCCTATACCTCCACGCATGGGCCCAGATTAGCTGCGTTAGTTTCAGGGGTACGACTCAGCCCAGGAGGGCGGGGGAGGGGGGGTCCAGCCAGCCACAAAGCCGCTAATCCAGGGCGTTCAGGCTTCCGGAGTCCATAGGGCACCGGGATCGAAGAGTCATGTCAGCCGGGACCCCAAACCCCCGCCACACCTCCAGTCTGCCCTCTACCTGGCTCACGCTCCCAGTTCTGTGCTGGATTCCATGTGTGGTCCGCAGGACATCCGAGATTTCTGTGCAGGCAGCCGGGGGCAGTGTTCAAGTTCACCAAGCAGGTTCCTAAGCTGGCCCAGTTCCAGGTATACGCCTCACGCGGTTCCAGCGCACTCCACCAGTGGTCGGTGTGCGCCGTCCGCCAGCCGGGCCCCGTGCCCCTCCACCGCGTCTCTGGGATCCGGGGGCCCCCGAGGGAAACCCCTTCCGATGGGCGGGAGTGGCCCGCGAGTCCAGGGCAGGCCGCAACGCGCGCCCAGAATCAGTCACTGTCGCATTAAGGAGGAGGGGGGGGGGAGCCGTGGCCCGAATCGACCGCCGGTCTGGCTTCCCCGAGTTCCCGGCCCCTCTGTCTCCGCGCCCCTCAATCAGGGGAAGCGGTCGCCGCCCTCGCTCAGCCCGCGCGCACCTTAAGAGCCAGCACGCGCAGAGAGCCACCAGCGCTAGGCCCCTCGGCGCTCACCCGTCTCCCGGGCCCCGGCAGCAGCCAGACCCGGCTCGATATCGCCGGCCAACCTCTCAGGGGGAAGCACCTGGGGTCCGCTCCATTTCCGCCCCGATTAGGATGAGTTTAAGCGGATAAAGTGCCCGGCCCCGGCAGAGCCTCACCAGATGACAGCCATCTTGCCCGGCGGCCAAGCCACGCCCCCGTTGCTTGGACATAGTTGAATTAAAAACACAAAGTTTTGCAAACTTCATGAGGCACAGAAAGAAACAGAACCTTTGTAAACATTTGCAGGTTAAGAAACAACTTCAGACACTTATCATGAAGAGCTGCTTGTCCTAAAACAACAGTCATTGAGAAAACAATGATTTTGGAGTTTGACTAGTGCATGCACAAAGACACATACCACATACAGGTACATATGCCTGAATAGAGACACAGAAGATCATGACTATTAGAATCCTTACATATATACTATACTTTTAGACACCCATGCACACAGACCTGAAATACACATAGGCAACCATGCATTCAGCCCAACAACCAGCACAAAACATGCACATATAGGCACATAGGCACATAAAGAAAGCAAGCATATAGGAATGCAGGCATACAGACAGCACGCAAATGGGTACCTCTAGTCCAAATTACAAGCATGTAGAGGTGCCAAACACATACACAATACCATAAAACATGTAGATCAATGGATGAGCCAATGGATGGACTGGTCAATGAATGCATGATTTTGGATGGATATACATGAATGGATGGGTATGGAACAGATGCATATGGTAGAGTGGTGGCTGAATGGCAGGCATGCTGGATAGACAGATGAACCCTTGAACAATGGTTACACGAGTGGATGGATGGATGGACAGGCAGCTGGATGGATGAATTTTGGTTGCATGGATTTTTTGTTTTTATGAACTATCTGCCTAATTACATGGTTAGCAGTGCCACCACGGGACTACCAAACTCTCAGGGAAAATGCCACCGCCATGGCAAAGGCGTACCCCGACCTATTACAATGTTCCCGCCAGTCTGACTGGTGGGAACATTGCAATAGAGTGTTCCCTCTGCTCAGATCAGCAGGAACAGTGCTAACACAAGATAACACAATTTACAAGGGATGCCTATTTATATAAAGCAAGCCTGCTGGCTTTGTCAGAATTCACCACTTTAATGGAATTAAAAATGTATCATGTTTGCACCTTAAGATATCTATTAAAACAATCAAACCAACACTATTAATAATTTTGGCAACAAAGAATCTGAATCCAATATCACATGTTTGTCAGCAACGTTCATTATTTGCTTTAGGCATCAAAATGCAGCCATAGGATGAACAACAAGGGGTTACTGTACTACAGAGCCCAGAAGTAAAAGTTCCAACTCTTGGAATACTTTGAAATAATGGTAGACCAAAATATTGATAATAAAAATATTGCTGTGAACAATATCTACAATACTACAATACCAAACATAAAAATATACTATAACAACATACAGCCACACCATTAAAACACATAAAATGTCAAATAAAATATTGTTGAGATTATTTAAAAAAAAGATTATTACTTTTCAAGTAATAACTGCCATTAAACTAACAGACACAAACAAAACAATTTACAATATTAAGAAAACCCAATAAACACAAAGGAATATTAAAAACTGTATTTAAATCCATAATTACTGGATAAACTACTTAACTAAATATAACACAATTTAAGTAAAATATACAAATAATACACAATGACTAGCATCGCATAATTATAAACAAAACAAACATTCAACAAATAGATTATAAATGTATACACAGCTAAAAGAACAACTTACAACATAGAAACACAGATTAAACCTCAAAATAAACTTTGGTTAGTGTCCACCAAATAAAGTAGAAACTGCTAAAGAAATTCAAACTAAACACAGTCCAACCAATAAAATAAACAAACAAAATACAAAGTAACCAATAGAACTCTTAAAGGAATTAAAGAAACACTATTAAAATAAACAGAAAATAACCTAAACCTTACAGCAAGATACCTACAGGAAAGCAACACTCTGCCAAATTTTTTAGCGAATTTCCAGGAACTGCCCTGCATGAAACCAACCATCTGCATAGGAAAGAATGTAACTAAAAATTAAACAAAACTATTTGCTTGATGCTTAACCTAATGTAGGCACTAAAATATATGTTTCTCTTTATATCTCTAAACTTTAGATGCCATTACAAGATTGCAAACAAAAACACCCTGCTGACCAAAAGCACCAATTTCCACAACAACAAACTCGACAAAGTAAAAATGTAAGTAAATATAAGTAAATGTTAACAATCTCTAAATCTCTTAACTTAACCTACTTAGATGCTAGGGACATGCTGGACATGTCCTCAGTGCTGGCACTCGGGTGCTGAGAATGTGCTCAGCACTTCCTAGCACTCATTGCAGGGGAAGAGTGGCACCACCCTTGGACCACCCACCACCCAATTTCACTGGGATGGCAGCAGGAACACTTCTCTGCCACCCCTCCACATCCCCCAGTGATCTGATGATGTTAGCACACACATAGCATATCCATTTCATCAAGAGGTGCGTGGTCATGCTGGAAGCAAATGGCTTCCAATGTTGTCATGAAAGAGGAGGGTATGTCCTCTGCTGGGGGGATTGTGTGGGAAGAGAATCACCAGAGGTAAAGGAAGAGTTTTTCCTTTCCCTCAGTGTCTCTCTTCAGCGCATTACTGCTGTGAGATAGTGGGAGGGACTGCATATGCACAGCAGGAATGCACCCACTAGACACCTTGGTGAGGGGAACAGTCCCCTTAGCAAGGATCACTCCTCATTTCTGTGGGCACATGTTTTGCTTGTTTTCTGCCCCCTCTAGTGGCAGATCACCCATTTGGTAGACTGATCTGCCCCCAAGAAAACCACTGGACAACAGGGATGTCTGTAGATGCATGTCCACGAGTGGTCCTTTTAGCAAAGGTCACTTACCACATAGATTACTACTTGTTTTTGCTGTTTTGTGTCCCCTGGAGGCAGATTAGACATTTTTTAGGCTGATCTGCCCCCAAAGAGGAGAAACCACTGGATACCTTGGATTTTATGTTGATAAATGGTAGGGAGTGGCCCCTCGGGCAAGGTTACTTCCCAACTTTATGACCACATGCTTTGTCTGTTTTTTATGATGATCTGCCCCCAAGGGGCGGCAGAAAGCCACTAGATGTCAATGGCCTCCACTATCTAAAAGGCATAGCAAGAACACTACTATAAACGACCTAACAAATTAAATTAAAATGACATCCAACATACACCTACAAGCCAATACAATTCATATGAGTAATAATATTATTAAAATGAATTTTAACATTCAGTCTAACTCTAAATGTTAATTAAACACAATACCAAAAACTGACAAGTGAACATAACTCACAATGAAATTAATAAATAAATACATGAAATAAATTACAACACAATTATTAGAAAATCCAACACAGTGAGCATAATAAAAATAAAAATACACACAATACATAACATAAAAGTAATCAATGAACATATGTAGCTGATGTCCAAGATACTTCTCCAATCCACTGGAAACAATCCACAAACTAATGATAAAAATGCAGCATAACAAAATGCAAAAAATAAATCCGCTAAAGTAAAGTCACCAGGTTATTCCACTTTCCTAGGAAACAATCAAAAACATTTAACAAATTAAAAAAAGCCTTAGAAAACAGAAAAATGAAGGAAACTAAAAAGTAATATTGGTTAAAATATGACCAACGTATTTTCCTTTAAGAATGCATTAAAAAAAATAAAAGGCGTCCACTCTGATCGAAAACTTACAGCATATCCAACCTCACACAATTGGCACCCCTAAAACATAACACATACAAAACACATTTTAAAACTATACTGACTACAGAAACATCAGTGTTTAAACTAGAGTAGTACAGAGTTGAGCATCTGGATGTTTTGAGACACCTTCTATACCGAGCATGAATATTAACTATTGACAATCTAGGGCCCATATTTATTCTTTTTGATACAAAACTGCGCTGATGCAGTTTTGCGTCAAAAATGTTACCACCGGCTAACGCCATTTATTAGTGCCGCTCGGGCGTCAAATTTATACTTTGACGCACGGCGGTGCAAACCACTGGTGTGAGTCTTTTTTTTTTTTACTTAAACCAATGTGTCACGTCGTAAAGAAAAATGACGTTAATGCTGCGAAAATGACTGTGAGCTGGTTTACGACGTCGCAAACCGGATATGTGCTGTTTTTTCACGCAATTGCGTCAAAAAGCGGCGCAAACACAGCAAAATGTGCTAAGGAGAGCCAAAATGGATCCCAGATGCTTGGACAGACCCCAGGAAGATGACAACAGACCAGGAACCAGCCAGGAGGACCCACACAGGACCCAGGACAGGGAGAAGAAGAAAAGAAAGTGTTGCTTCAGTGCAGAGGAGCAGGAAATTCTGGTGAAAGAGGTGACGGAACACCAGCACCAACTGTTTGTCAACTCAAAGTTGCCAATCAGTAGGAGAGAGGCAATATGGCAACAAATTGTTGACAAGATAAACAGTGTGGCAGAAGTACGGAGAACAGTCATCGAGTGCAAGAAACACTGGCGTGACTGAAAGTGCAGGACCTAGGAAAAAATGACCAGGAACAGAAAGGTAGCACTGCAGACTGGAGGTGGGAGTCCAGAACGGCAGGAGGCCCTGGACCACAAGGAGGAGATGGTGGCAGCCGTCATCCCTGAGGAGATCGTCACAGGGTTCAAGGACAGGACAGTGCAGACTACCAGGAGACAATGCACATGCAGGGTAAGTCGCATGGGGAATTCAAATGCACAAATGTTAACTGCAAGCGGGGGGCATACCTACTACACAACGCATGTAAGTTGTGATATTCAGGGAGTGGCATGGGTAAAGGGCAACGGTACAGGGGCATGGCTCATTCAGAAGAAACCTGGGGCACAGTACTACACTACACCAACAGCCTTTGCATGGGGGTATGCTGCCATGCCAAGGATGTTGGAAAGGGAAAGCCAGGCCAGGAGGGTAGGGTATAACGTTAAACTGGCCTGCTGTCACACATCAGCTGGTATTCTCCCTCCATGAACTAGGGCTCAATTAACAGTCTCAGGCCATATCTGCAAGTGGAATTTAACATTGACAACAGTTGCCACTACCACCCATGCTGTGTGTGCAGGTCAAGTAGCTAATGGCAGTAACGTCCACATGGATCAAACACACCCAAATTAGAGGGGTCAGGATGACAATGTTATCAATCCCCTGAAATCAATACAAATGTTCTAATCCTGTCAAATGTGATTGTCCATAGTTGCTACAAACATCAGCCATTGTCATAAACATTATGAGGTACACAGCACTAATGTCATACCCATGCAGCATATGTCAGGATCAACCCTGTGCCTGGGTCACAATAGCTCCAATGACACAATGGAACATCCCAAATGTCATACTGCTCAGACAACAGCATTGAGGGGGAGGACATATGTAACTGGCTAGTGAAATACACCTGCACAGTCAGAGGAGGAACTGGAACACTGCTAGGACCATCAGTGCAATCCAATATAGCACACATTTCCCAACATCAGCAGTACACACTACCAATGCCAACACCCGTATCATGTCATGCCAATACAATACATAGTATATGCTAGGTCTCAGCAACAAATAGGTGGATGTGAAATATCGGAGACTGGGTCAGTTCCAGAATGTTAAGTGTGGTACAAGTGCCATTAGAACACCCACAGCCAGTGAAAGGCCACACCTTGAGAATGGAAGTAGACGGAGGGTTGAGTAGGACAAGAAGGTGGCAATTCACAAATTGGCCAGAACCAACTCCTAGAGGATGTGATGTTGACAAGTCCCTAAAGTGACCACAATACAAGTGACATGCAAGTGGGGCACAGGCCTGGTAGAATGCTAATATGAAAGAGAAGAACAATGAACAGGAACCAAGATCACAATGTGCAACTATTAGGAAGGCAGGCACGTCACATTACAAATCCCACAACACAGACACACTAATTGTACCATATCTCATTGCAGAGGACGATGGCTCTCCTGCGGATATGCCTGTCCTGGACTTCCCTGATGACATGGATGACGAGCTGACAAACATCAGCCAGCAGACCCTCCAAGATGTCCTTGGGACCCTCCAGACTGCACTTTCAGTCACAAGGAAGAGCACAGAAGTAGCAGCCATCACAGAGGACCCACCCACCACCCTGATTATCCGACCTGCCAGCTCCAACCCAGCTGAGGACTTTGATGACACTGGCACCAGCTTTGAGAGAACTGTAGTTGGAGTACAGCGGGAGTTGGCGAAGGAGGTGTGGGTGGGGATGGAAAATATGGCAGCCAGCCTAGAGGGAGTGCGCTCGTGCATGATGTCAACTGCAGAACAGGCAGCAGCCATGCAAGGGCGAACATCAGCACAGCTGTAAGAAAGTTGACACAACACCTACAACAATAATCCTGTCAACGCGTGAACAAATGCAATATTGAACCCCTCAGGGCTGACCTCGCTGCCTACCACAGTGATGTGGCTGCTATACATAAGAACCAGCAGCTCCTCCTTGCTGCAGTACTGCCTTAATAGTCCCACTGTTGGCAGCTACCGGGATGTCTGACTCCACGTCTTTAAACACTGAGGTGTGTGTTGCCCCTTCACAACCACCACCACCAAGGGCAGAGGAGACTACACACACATCAGAAGATAAAGACGTGGAACAGATCACCTTCACCCTTAAAAGTACCCTGTAGCACTAGTCCCTGCCATATGGCCACCTATAACCAAGGTCTTGTGTTTTGTAACATGCCAGTCTTGCAACAACTGCACTCAAGCACTGTTCTTCAGCCCACTGTTTATCTTGTCATCCTGCCCTGTGATTGTCTCTCACTAACTCATTGGCAAATCCTGTTCCTCTGCACTGTCTGACACTTCACCCCATCATGACCAATGACATGTCTTTTTGCACTTGTGTAGGATCACAATGGAATCTGTCACACTAATGGACTCACAATCATGGACAATGTACATATAGCACTACAGCACTTTCAAATAAATAGCACTTACACAACAACTTTGTCTCTGTGGAATGTGACATATCAACCGTGATGGGCATCAGTGATGTTTACCTCAGGTCAATGATTATATATTGTCAATACAACTGACCTGAAAGAATGTTGGCTGATAACTATGCACAGTGGTCTGGATTGTACCATCATCTGCTCTTCCTGAGGGTTAATTCTGAGGAAAATAGAAACTATACACCATTATGCTGTGTTGGAGAGAATAACGCTTCCTCAAGGGATGTCTAAGCCAAAAAATATGGCCTTCAACCTTTTCTTCAAGCCAAAACTTACGTATGTGACATTTGTCCCAAATTTTACCTAACACACACCATACTGCATGAATGGATGTGTATGAGTGTACGTACAAATATGTAACCGGGCTGAAAATTGTAACAAATGATAGATGAGAGTTATGTATCCCATACTACATGGGAGCATACTACCACTCACCTTATAAAGATTTGCTTGGACATCAGGCTGCAGGCAGACTTAACACAGTGTCCTCTATACCAATTCTGGTAGCAAAGTATGTGAGATTGAAAACATACATTGAAAATTAACAACACGTTGGGATACATAGTAACCTTGAGAGGTGGGTGCAATGGATGGCAGAATCTTAACAAAGTAGCTTTGGTGTAGCTGTCAATGTAACAGCTCAATTGGGATTTGGTTGCAGGATGCGACACAAAAGCTAATACTAACGAGACACTGTTCACCCATGCCAAGGCCCTGATTCCCAAGCATGTGACACATACTGTAAAGGGTTACCTAAGTATTTATTAAACAGTAAAAACAGAAGCTAAAACCAGGGGAAACACCTTACGTAACCTAACCTATCCTAACTACACATTACCCACAACTGGCCCTAACTAACCTAAGCTAAACTTACTTATCACATTTAATGAAACGATCTAAACATCAACCCCCGCCCCCTTTATAAAACGGGACACATGGATGACAACATATACTAACCTAAACACATACTATCTTATACTAAACAAATATATATTTTTTTGTATTTTTATATTTTATATATTTTTTTTTAAAACACCAAAATCCCAACATCATCCAACACATAATAAAAAACAGATATTAAAAAGTATCATACCCCCTCCCACTACTACTAACTAAACTAACAGCCTATTCTAACCTAACACTAAGACCCCAAACCCACTAATGAAAAGAACCAGGAAAGAGGAGGGAGGGGAGGGAATCATGGCTGAGGGTAAAATGATTACAAGTTCGCCCTCCATAGGGTCTTCCTAATGGCTCGCACCCTCCTATTAACTTGTACCACCTCCTGCTGCAGCCTGGTCATTTTCCTCAACATACGGTCCAAGTTCTGTTGCATCCGCTGGAAATCTGCTGGGTCAATGACTGCAGCAGGGGTGGTCTGGGTGCCAGTTGAAGATGTATGTTCCCTTGTCGGAGCCATGCCTGTAGGAGGAGGTGCAGGTGGTGCTGTGACAGGTCCTGGAGCAGTGGAGGTTGACGGTCCAGCAAAGGTGCCTGCTATGGTTGGTGCCACCTGGGTGGTAGTGGTGCTGCTGGTGGGGGTGGATGTGGTGGACACCGAAGGGCCCCCTTGGGCAAATGCCCTCCACACTCCGGAGGCTCTTTCATGACGATAACAATTTGCCATGTTGCGGAACCCAGACTCCACATCCAGAATGTGGTGGTAATGCATCGCCCTGCGCTGAAACTCCTGAATCTGGATGGGATTCATATTTGCAGCTATTAAAACAAATGTAAAACCAAACATTAGGTACTTCATTGTGTGATATGTCTCCAGAAGTAAATCAGACAATACATCTAATGTACCAGAAACAGCCCATATCATCATACAGATCACTGATTGTCCCTGAGGAAGTACATGCCAATGCAGCCTACACATGTCCTATCAAACAGCACAGCAATACTCTAAAAGATGGGTAACAGCTTAAATGACCTATGCATCATTGTTCAGCCATTTGTCACATAAAAATATGCTGCAAGTCCTCCACATGTGACAGGCCAACTAATGACGAACTTCTGGATGACAATCAAGGGCCATAAGATCTGTGAGTTGTAAATGGAATTGCCAGGATAGAATGCAGTTGCTAATCATGAGTGGGTATCCTAGTTTTGGACAAGTGACTTACAGATTTACATGTCTGTGTACTAAACTTGGATCATCAGTGCTAGGCACACTTTTCACAACCCTACGCCTGTGCCTGAGGGGGAGGGGGGCGGACAAGCAACAAATACTTTCAAACATCAAGGACACCCAGGAAGGTTTGGACAGCTGTACATGGGTTTGGGCAGTCCATCACAGGTAAGGAAGATGTCCAAAAGGAGACACCCAAACCTTGGACAATCCCATCCACGCTTATATTTGGAAATGCAGTCAATTGTCAACATCATTTCCTACCAGTAACACATTATTTACAACAAGCAGATAGATGCAAGCACACATCTGGCCATGAGCTGCATGCACACCTAGGCCATTGTATTCAAGGGCCTCATACACATAGCACAACATGTGGAGCTACATGCTGCTAGGAAGTCAAACATGCAGTCAAACATGTTCATTAGTGAATAGGAACACTCAAGTCTGTGGGTAAGACTTTGGCATCCCTATTCTGTGCGAATCAGAGTCTGACTTGCTGACTAAATCACAAATATCGTCCTCTGCTACATTTTCTGAATTTAAGTTTTATCCACAAAAGTCACCCTATTCACATGGCCATGCCTACAGGGATGCCCTACAATCCCAAAATATGACTATATGCTAATGATTGCCCAACTCAAAGATGGGAAAAAAATGATACTCCACTCAAGGAACATCACCGATCATTGACCAGCGCATCACACCTTGCTATGTGTCCAACACACAGGAGTCAATCACACAACAGCAGCAAACACAACACAGAACAGAAATATCAACACTTACTGGAGATATCTGGGTCCGCAAATCAAGCCACCTCCGATAGTGTAGGGGGCAGCTCCATGTGTAGACCATGGAAGGGAGAAATGTGCTCAATGTTTGTGCACTGTACAACACTTCCAAATACAATTACTGTGTGTAAGATTAAATCAGAAAGTCAAGCCTCTCAGACATGATGATACTGCATCCGACATACCACTGCAAACATGTACAAACCCGGGCACTCCAGTGAGTGAAACACACATATCTGCACACATGCAGTTGCCCTAACTATCATGTGGTGGCAAGCATGCTCCATCATTTGTTTGCAGACTCATTCATGGAGTGTATTACTCTCATCATGTGTATCCATGAGAGACTTACAAAGCCACTTTCCTGGAGGACTGCAATACCAGTCACCCAGCTATTGTGACTAAGACCAATGTAAAACACACAGGTACAATATACTGAGGGCCAGGGATAATTGTTACCCCTCAATTTGTATCATTTGCTTCTTTTAATGTGCCACGGCTATGGTAAGTTGCACCAAACCTTTTGATATGAACCCATGTGCATTACTGTTGGCATCCATCCCTAATTTAATTGTGGCACAACAAAGTCCAAATATCAGTCTAAGATGTTACCTGAGGTCAGCCATAACTTGTTACGTATGTGTCAGAATCCAGTTCAGACATGTATCCAAAATAATTGAGGGACACATTATTTCTTGAAAATGTCTGGATTAAAAACATGTCTTTCCTGATACACTCACAGACCATGCATAAAACATATGTTATAGCCACATTTGCATCATCTATTGACGTGAAGGCAGCACTAATTTACAGGCTCCTGTTGTGTTTTGTAAGTTAGTGCAGCTGTTGTGTCAACAAATGACAGTAATGTGTAAGAATTATTGTATAACTCACGGCAACTGTATGTTTAACTTGCATTCCACCTGTCCAAAAACATTGCCTGCAGCATATGAACAAATCTGCTACTGTCACTACAGAGCATTTAAATGTGCACATTACTCTGACTTGTACTCACCAACAGGGCCACCAATCGCAATCCCCAGGTGGTCCAGCAGGTCTTGGTCCCTGGCAACCAGGTCAGCCCAACGAGTTTCAGGTGGTGGTCATTGCACAGTGTGTTGTAGATTCTCTTGAGATGGTACAGGACATTTGCCCATCGGAGCCTCCTTGCCTCTGTGTGATACCCCTGTATCACACGCCCACCTGCTTCTATCATTAAGGGTAGGAAGTGGCACACCAGCCAAATAAATCCCCCCAGCTCTTCCTCTCCCATCCTGCCAAGACGAGGCCTACCCAACATGCTTGCAAAAAAAAAAGGGAATAAAGGGGTACCGAGGATAATGAAGTGAAAGTAGGAGAGGGAAATGAAAAAAAAATAACACAAAACAGCCCAACTATCCCCAAACTAACACTATCCACAACAGACTCCCAACAGTACAAAGACAAATTTATGCACCAGAAATGACAAAAAATACACTTACACAGGATATCACAGACACTTAGGAAACACCAAAAGACAATTTAAAGAACACCCAGGAAATAAATTCACAAAATGCACAGAGAGACAAGTCAAAACACAGCCAGACAGTCAGGAAATATCAAAGACTGCAAAGTGAAAGTACACCCACTATACCAATTCTGTAACCAGGATATCGTATTACATCACTTCCTGCCTCAAATGCGGGGCGTTCTTATTCTTGTGTGTCAAAATAGTATAAAGCTTACAGTCTGTGCGTCATTTTTTTTTAGGCATATGCTTAGAAATTACCCCACATCCCTATTTTCAAATATTTTTCATACTTAACCAATTTCATGGGATACAGTGTGGGAGTTACCGCTCAGGGCCAATGGATGTATAATGGCAATGAGCATCATTTTTCGACGCATATGCGTCATTTTTTTACGCATGTGCATCTTTTTTAGGCGTATGCGTCACAATTTCTGTCTTTGACTGGGTTTGGGTAATTTCTTATTTGTAATAGTACATGACAGGTATGGCAATACAGAGATAGGCTGTTGTCACCTACATTGTGCATTCCGGTGTAGGGGCACATGTGAGAGATCATACTACTGCGGACCATGATCCTCTAGTTGTTGTACCAGATTTGCACTCTTCACTGATGCAATAGATGGCCAAACGTGTGGAATACAATTAGGTATTACCCAGTTTGGGCATGTTTTGCATCAATAAAGGATAGCAAGGCTACGCAACTCAATACAGTAGTAACTCAATGCCTATGTGTCAATGTGTGTGCATTGGCTCTTTCTAATGTAGTTGTTCCACTGTGTGAACATCACAAGACACGTTTTCTCAAATCTGCTTGTATGCATGTGGAGTCAATGTGTCCAACCATCAGATGCTATTCAGTGTGGAAATGATAAAGGAAATGTGTTTGTTATACACGTAGCAACAAATGCTGTGTGAACTTCCTATGTTTTTTTAGACATAAGCATCACCAATGACAAACCATGCAACGGATAGATAGAAGACGGTTGATCATGGCAATGTTCCAAGACTAAGCCATCACATGTCCTGGAATGTTGGATACTACTTCCTAGGCACTTGTTTGTATACTACCCATGAGTCAGGCATTGGATAATGCTATGTGGGTACAGTGTTTGTGACACAGAGTCCCAAAAACAATCCACAATTGTCATGTCACACCACAGTTTGAGTCATATAAAGGAGCCATGTTTCTCCTGTGGCAGTGGAGGACCAGCAGACCAAGCAGCACGTGTGCACATATTTCCAGTGGTTAATTGCACAAAGGTGTCTGGTTCAAGTGTGTGGGGCCATGTGTAGCCTGAGTCATTATTGGGGTCTATGTTGTCACAGCTACGTGCAGGTCTAGTCATGAGTCTGTGGAGCCATTTCCTGCATTTACAAACTATCCTTCACAGCTGAATTGAAGGAAAGCCTAAGAAGAATTGAGAACACAAATGGGGATAGTCCAGCTATGTCACTGCAGACGTGTTATGAGACTGACAACAGGGCAACCTTGGTGTGCTGACAAAGTTAATGGATCAGGAATTTTCAACAGGCAGGTTCCCTAACAACATTTGTACACAGGGTGGCCTCTAAAATTCCCACTGCAGCCGGGAACATCAGTGCCTCTGTGCTGATTAATCTCACAGCTATTCACCACGCTAGCCCCATCAATATGTTGTGGCAATGTGAATCAGCGTGTTGACTGTCAGGGTACTAACATGTGTTGACATTTCATGCACATTATCTGACGCAGGTTGTTGTGCAGGAGGCACCATACCCAATCCATGCATACAGCCATGGTACACTGTCACTATTTGTCACTCATGCATACATGAAACCCAGACAAGGGATGGGCAATGATTAGGCTATTTGAAGACAAGTTCCACCCCATGATACGATAAGTAAACTGATTACGCTATACAATGTATTTGAGTATTCATTGTAGACCTACCTGACACAATACCCCAGGAGGAAAGTGAGGGCTTGGAAAGCAACTATGAGACAAATGTAGCCAAAGGGAACCTTTATGGTAACACAAAGTCAGGAACCAGTCAGGCTAACAGGATGCAGGGTCAATCAGCAACAAAAATGAACAGAGCAAAAACACAGTGAGTAGACTGAGACTGGTCAAAGCTGGAACAACACTGTGGAAAATGAAAACTGTGTTTGTCCCGTGTGTTGGAACGTAACACAATAACCCAAGGCCTGTGTTACACAAGTGATTTATATGGCAATTCAGTAGTGTTATATTTATAATAGCAGTTTCTATGCCGTTCCATGCAGCTGCAAGGGCAGTGCATGTTCAAATGGCTGGTCTGCGTGGAGGTGCTCACAGGTGTGTGCAGCTTCAGTCTCTCACAAATCCTGTAGGTGAGAATCAAGTTCAAAGGGCCAACAGTACCTTTCACATGTGAAGCAATGTACAGGTGAGTACAGGTCCTACAGACTACAAGGCAGTTCATTATTCAACCAGAAGTCCATGCAGACAGAAGAACAATGACTATGGCATACCATACTATAGAGGGAAGTACACTGGATTCAGAATGTGAGTCTGGGTGTGTGTAGATGAGAGATTGTCTGGGTACAAATATTCCATTTCCAGGGCACTCTGAAGAAGGGTGTGGTGAGACAGGGAACATGGCAGTGGCAGGACTTGTGACCTGGGCTGGCATGTGCAGGGGATGTCTTGCAAGCAATGCTAGTCATACCTGGGGCACTTGTGCTATCCATTTGCTGCTTATATGGAATTTTTGTCACACATACTCCTTGCAAAGATAGCTGGTGTAACACTTACTGATGTCAAGGGTCTGGTCATACCTTCTTGTTACCAGTGCAATAGCACATCCACTGCCTCATGTATGAGGCATTATTTTTTACCTTATTGAATGATGATGTCTTAGTTGTGTGCCATATGCTGCAATGAACCATGTTGCCAACATGTACGTGTTAAATAGCTGTGCTCCCCTGATATTGCCCTTCAAATGTGAAATGGACATGATATATGTCATTTACAGTATGTGTGAATTTGGGTGTACCTTCATACCCATCAAATATGATGTGGATTTTTTTTCTGTATCCTAATCTGTATTTCTGCAATGCTCCATGAGGCTACACTCTGATTATGATTGTTAGGGATAATGTTATGCAAAAATGATTACCCAGACCATGATATAGTGAATAGAATAGGTGTTTATTGACATATGGTAAGACAGTGGTGATGGATGAGTAGAGTTAAAAGACATTTTGGACAATGTGTTGTCGCCGACGCAATCCTGCAGCTGTGTTTGGATGGTCAACCTCATGTTGATGGACAGTATCCTCCTCTTCCTCCGCTTCAGGCATTTGTGGTTCGGGTTCATATAGGGTAATGTTCCTTCTTACACATATGTTGTGCAGGATGGCACAGGTCAAAATGATTGTGCACACCATTTCAGGTGAGTATAGGAGGCTGCCTCCGGTGATGTCGAGGCACCTGAATCTTGACTTCAGGATGCCAAATGTCCTCTTGACTATGGTGTGTGTCCTCCGCTGTGCCTCATTATAGGCATGCTCTGATGCTGTGCTTGGGTTTGCAAATGGGGTCATGATCCATGGCTGGGTCCCATACCCCTGATCAGCTGAAAGAGAAAATGAGTGAGAAAATGTTGATGTTGCTTGCACCATGATTATCACTTTGCATGGCAGTTGTTCTCTTTTGTTGTCTGTGACTCATTTGTGTTTGTGTTATTGTGTGGAATCCTAGGCTTCTAGGATGTACCATCAGCATTGGGTTGTTTTCTTATCTGAACTGGTGTTTGGCTGATTGGCCAGATGTCAGCGGTATTTTTGTTGAGTTGCAGTACATTGTGTACTCCCTTGTATTATGTCATGTGAAAGAGGTGTTCATGTGTCTTAACTGGGGGTGACATGATACTTCCATACACAGAATCAATTCCACAGTGGTGGTAACACAGTTGCATCTATATACCCTGAACATCCCATCCAATGTAACATATGCAATAGAATTAGTTAAACATCAGTGAGGCCCTTAGATTTGGCTAGGTGACAATGTACAACACATCTCCATACGTTGTCAGCACTGACGTGTTGACAATTGACTATGCACAAATATCCCATGTGTGACAAATTCTCTGCAGACCCATTTCTCTGCCCTTGCCAAGTCGACTCCAGTTCTAACGTGTACCTATACAACTGAACATGTACTAGTTCATCTGGCACACTTCGTTGTGAGGTTGTCATTTTGAGTGTCAGCAGGACCATATGCCTGTACATCTGTAGTGTGTGTGTGAAATTGTCTCAATCCGTATGTGTAGGAATGTGCACTTTCAATATTGTCACATCAATATGTGTTCTTAGCACAGTCCACTTGCTTATTGGTAGTGGGCAATGTCAGAGCAGGAGTGATGTGAGATATTGGTACTGCCTCAATGATTCCATGTCACCTTCATTGTAGTCATCATCATGCTATATGTGTTATGGTGTTTGACCTGCAGCAAAACACATTACACACCCCTCACACAGTACTTATTGCTTGGAAGGGTTTTTGATTGAGTGTTCTTGATGTGATATTGAAAGATTAATCTTCCAAGTTGTACTGCCAGTTAAAGCCATGTCATTGCCATTGTGTTGTTTTCAATTGTTTCCTTGTGTCTGTGGAGTGGCATCTGTTGTTATTTGGTTCTGTCATTTGTCCATAGATGTGTATCCCATTGGGTGAGGATATCAAACATGCCTAGCGGTGTCACAACCTCAGTGTGTTCCTGGCCACGTGTCAATGTAGTGGTGTATGTGTTGGTGTGGGGTGTCTGCAAGCTGGGTGCCAACTGTGGCTTAATGTTGCGCAGCAGCTGCTGTATGGCTTGCCAGTTGCCCGTGTACCTCTGGATGATGTCTTGTTGTCGGAGTCCCAGAAGGGTTGTCCTGGTGCGGAATATCCTCTCCTGACTTCTATGTTGCTTTTGGGGTCCCTGCTGGTGTTGTAGAAGCTGCTGTTGTTGGTCCTGTGCTCTGCATCTGCGTGCATGCTGGATGAATAGCACCTCCATGTCTTCCTTTTGGAGCTCTGCTGTTGCTTGTGTGTGTTTTCCGTAAGTACTGGTGTGTTTTCCCCATTTTAACACCTGCCCTGACCCAGACTTATTTTTTTAAGCAAATCGGGCTGTGTGTCATTTTCTGACTCCGCCTCCCGGCCTACCTTAAATATCTTAAAGTCCAACACTTCTATGCTAATTGTATTTGCTGTGGACAGAAAATTATTCTGTGAGTGGTCAACTGTCGGACCTTCTGAGGTAGATGTTCATCTCCCCATAAATTGAGAATCCTAAGGTTGTACCCTTGTTTTATGTAGTCACATGGGTTTTAATGAAATACAGGATTCTAACAGAATGGATAATTTCACAGTTTTTAATTAGTTTAATCAGTTGTGTGACACATTTTATACTTTTAGCCCCTTTGGCAATTTGCACATTCTTTGGCATCCTTCAACCAAATTGACAGAATGGTTGGGCAATGATGAATAATGGTAGAACATCTAAAACAGTTTATTTTCCACCATCAGGAGTGGAATATATTCATTTGTAAAGTTAGACATTATGGCCCTTGTTATGACATTGGCTGTGAATCCCGCTTACCGCCACGGTGACGGCCGCCAACATACCGTCACGGTGGTGAATATCTGTTCCCCATATTATGAGACACTCTCCAATCTGATAGAATACAGCCACATACACAAATCCGACAGCCCAAAGGTCAGTGCTAAAGTGGCGGTACCAACACCCATAGCGTTATGCCAACAAAACAACACCCACCACATTAAGACCCACAAATCACCACGGCGGACATTCAATGGCAGTGAACCATTGGCGGTACATACCGCCACGCTCAGAATGGACACCCACATATAAAACAACACTACACTGGCCAATACTAAAAACACACACCTGATACTCATACACACACCACACCCACCCACCCGCAGCACTATAAAACACATATCCACATTACCCACAACCCTTTACGAACAACAATTACTGCCTTGAGATTGACACGAACAGCACAGAGACAACTAGACACACATTACATACACCCATATATCCCTCATGCACCCCACATCACACACCCCACCACATTTCTCAACACGCTCTCACCAACACACTCTACAATACACCCGTGTCCCCACAAAGGTACCCCCGTTTCACTGATGAGGAGTTAAGGGTCATGGTGGAGGAAATCTTCAGGGTAGAGCCACAGCTGTTTGGAGCATAGGTACAGCAAATATCCATTGACAGGAAGATGGAGCTATGGTGGAGAATCGTGGACAGGGTGAACTCCGTAGGACAGCACCCAAGAACAAGGGACGACATCAGCAAGAGGTGGAATGACCTATGGGGGAAGGTATGTTCCGTGGCAGCAAGGCACCAGCTCGCCATACAGAGGACTGGCGGTGGACCCCCACCTCCTCCCCCAAAGCAGACAGCATGGGAGGATCAAGTTTTGCCATTACTGCATTCAGAGGGACTCACTGGAGTAGCCAGAGGACTGGATACTGGTGAGTCAATATTTACTACTTATCACCCCCTATACCTGCATGCCATCACACTCCCTCACCATCACTCCCATCACTCCACTCCATCCCACACACTGCACGTACACATATGACTAACCCCAAAGCCAAATCCTGTATGCCATACCAATGCATGGACAGCCCTCCCAGCCCAGCATGGACATCAATCACTAAAGCATGCACAGCATAGGAAAACTAACAATCACACAATACATCACCATACACGAACAAAGATGGCGGCGCAACAGCAACAATAGAGGGGAAGCCAGGGATGTACAATATGTCACAGACATGAAGCACAATATATCACTCACATCCCCACAGGTTCCCCAGCCAATCCCAGTGGAGAGGAGGGGCCACGACTATCCAGTCCCCCAACAGAACACGCCCCCAGTGATGACAGTAACTCTGGACTTTAGGACCTGGCCCATCAGAGACCACTGGATAGTCTTCAGCCCAGCCCACTCACAGTCCACCACAGAGCCTCCCCCATCAGTATACAACACCACCTCACCCACCCAGCGCACTCATAACTCTGTCCCCAGGACACGTCAATCAGCAGTGTGCCCACCTGTACAGGGACCCCAGTCCACGCCCCGCCCCCAAGACAATCAGGGACCTGGGCTCAGTGACAGTGGGTGCACTGTTCAGGGGACACAGGCACAGGGCAACAGGGACACTGGGGGGACCGCTGTGCGCCAGGTGGAGGACAGGCCCATGGAGCCAACTCTCCATGAGGCACTCACTGAGTTCCTGGGAGCTTACCAACATTCCCAGGACACAATGGGCCAGATCCTTGACAACGTGCAGGAGAACAAGCGGCTGCATGAGGGACAGCACCAGGGGATCAAGGAGGATTTTCAGGCCATCAACACCACCTTGATCTCCCTAGCAGGGGTGCTGGCAGACATGGCCAACATCGTGAGGGAAGCAACAGCACAGCAGTGGGCCCCTATTACTAGCCAGTCCATTGACCAGCCCTCCACTTCCGCTGCAGCTAATGGGCAGGAGGCCCCACCACAGGACCCACAGGCCACCAGCACCCCTCCCCTTGCAGAAGGTGAACCACCCCGCAAATGTTCTCTGCGACCAAGACAGAAGCCAGAGACACTTGCCAAGACCACCACCAGGAAATGAGACTCTCCTGATTGTCCCCCTTGTGTCCCATACTGTCACCTTTCCCACTTTGAACTGCCTTTACTCCCCTTCCTATGGCCCCTTGGACAATGGACCTGTGCTACAAACAAACTGGAACAATTTCCTAGACTTTCCTCCAGCATCACCCCATTCCATTGCACTTTTCCCTCAATTTCATAGTACTATAATAAACATTCTTAAACACAACTTGACTACTAGTATTTTATGTGTTGAAAATGTGCATTAATGGAAACAGTCACATCTAGTGCAAATAATCTGAACACTGTGAGAGCATAGAAATAACAACCTGTAGCTGTCTGTACTCATCACATCAGTACACAGTTGTTATCTCACAAACATCTGTAAAATGACAAGCCATAATTTGAGACGCAATGGTAGTTAATGCCATAATGCTACAGCCACACCGAAAATATCAATAGTAAGAGGAATGGTCAGTTGCATTGTCTCATCTTTGTGTCATTGGAAGTATTGATGTAAACTGATGTTCGGTTGTCCTCATCCTCAGCCTCCTCATCCTCACTGTACTCAGGGTCCACAGCTGCCACAGGGGGCATCTCCAGTCTCCTCCAGCAGAAAAGGTACATGCCGTCTGAGGGCCGGGTTGTGCAACATGCAGCATGCCACTACTATCTGGAAGACCTTCCTGGGTGAGTAGCACAGGGTTCCACCCATCAGATGGAGGCACCTGAACCTGGCCTTCAAGAGGCCGAAGGTCCTCTCGATGATCCTTTCGGTTCACCCATGTGCCTCATTAGAATGTTCCTCAGCCCCTGTCCTAGCAATTCTCACAAAGGTCAGCAGCCGCAATAGGTTTGGGTAGCCAGAGTCACCTGCAAGTATTGAGGGCCAACATTTAGCCTAACACAATGCGATGGGGATGACACCTGAAGGCATACACTAACAAACAGTGGGTTGGGACCATGACTCACCAATAAGCAACACCCTGCTCCTCTGTAGTTGGACAATCACATTTGGGATGCTGCTTTTCCTCAGGACAAAGGCGTCATGCCCCAAACCAGGATAGTTAGCAGTGACATGAAAGATGTACTGGTTCGCCAGGCACACCATTTGCACATTCAGTGAGTGGAAACTCATCTCATTCTGGTGGAGGGGGGGACTAACGCAATATTTGTCCCATCAATCGCCCCAACAATATTGGGGATAAATCCCATTGCATAGAATCCGGCCTTCACAATGGCCAGATCTTCCACCTGGGGGAAAGCTATGTAGCTGCACAGGTGTTTCACCAGGGCAGACAAAACTCTTGCCAGCATGATGGAAAACATTGGCTGTGACATTCCTTCTGCCAAGTCCACTGTCACTTGGAAAGAACCAGTTGCCAGGAAATGGAGCACTGATAGCACTTGCACAAGCGGGGGGATCCCAGTCGGAGGACGGATAGTAGATATCAGGTCAGGCTCTAATTGGGCACACAACTCTGTGATTGTGTTCCTGTCCAGTCTATAGGTGAGTATAATGTGCCTGTCCTCCAGTGTAGCCAAGCTCACAAGGGGTCTGTACACAGGGGTTTGTCAGCTCCTCCTATTCATCCACAGCAGTAGGTATCTGAGGGATACAAGAGTGAGTAGGCTGTCACAATTTGACCAATGGAACCACAACCTCAGTGTACATAGTGCATTTATGTGACGGAACAGTGGGAATGGTGAGGTATGTGCTAATCTAGGCTGTGACGCAGTTAAGGTTGATATGACCGTTGTCTGCCTCCATGAAATATGTATGTAGGGACAGGTGGAAGTGAGGTAACTCCGCCGACATTGAGCATCGTGGCAGGAGGCGGTCTTGCACCGCCATGCAATTCCTCATTGGATAATATGGGGCTCTGTGGAGTACAGCGGCCAATGGGGATCGGCGGTGACGGTGTACACCTCCCGGACGTGACTGCCATTTTCTATCTGATTCCTCACTTGTTTCCTGACCTTCAACAGGAGAACACCTACACTGCGTGTGCTGCTGTGACCTGTGTCTGGAACCTACCATGGCCCGTGTGACCGGGATAAGAGCCCCTGCTTTCACTTTGGAGGAATTGGAGTGCTTGGTGGATAGGGTCCTACCCCAGTACGGACCGCTGTATGGGCCTCCAGACCAACAGGTGAATACACCTTGGGCATGATGCATGTGGGAAGGATGCATGGAGATGTGTGTGCAGCATCGTGTCATCGGGGGTGTAATGTGGTGGTGTACATGGTGTGCACCGGCCAATGTGTGTACCAATGGTGACGGAAACAGGATTGGTGGGCCATATGTGTGACAAGCTGGATTGTATGTGTAATGGTATCCTCCTGTCTGTAGTACCTCTGCAGGTCAACGCCCATCAAAAGAAGGGGTTGTGGCATGCCATTGCCAAGGACATGCAGACCCTGGGGGTCTATAGCAGGCAGAGCTCCCACTGTTGGAAATATTGGGAAGACCTGGGACACTGGGCACGGAAGACCGCGGAGGCCCAGCTGGGAATGGCCTCCCAACAATGAAGGGGTGCCTGTCGGAACCTGACCCCCCTGATGGCTCGCATAGTGGTGGCCTACCAAGAGCTGGATGGGCACCTGGGGGCATCACAGAAGCCACAAGGGGGTGAGTACAGTGGGCATTACTACAATAATTGCAGGTGGCATGGGATCCGGGTGGTGGGTGTGAGTTAGTGGGTGTCCCTTAAAGCCAGGTCAGACATTGCAGCGTGATCCAGCTCAAGGGTAATGTGTGTATGGCAAATGCAGGTAACCTAGCTTGTTAGCATTCCATGTAAGTCAAGGCTTTGTGGGTACCAGGAGGGATGCAGTTGATGGTGTGTGGCCCTCAGCTTGCCATGGCATCTAGCCAAATCACTGGCAGTGCAATGCATAGTACCCATCCTGATCCCTGTGTGTGACGGTGCTGTGTATGCCAACTGTGGTGTAGGTGCAGTAATTGACCCAGTATTTCCTTTCTCTCTCTCCCCCGTTTATTCTCCAGTCATCCTGTCCATGTGTGCATTAGCATCATCTGGCGGAGAAGCAGAGGCACAGGCGACAGAGGGAGCTGCATCACACAGGATCCTAGAGGCAGAGTCCACCGACACTCAGGGAACCAGTGGAATGGAGGGTGAGGGGAGCACCACGGCGGAGATAGGAGGTGACAACACAGACTCAGATACCTCCTCCGATGGAAGCTCCCTGGTGGTGGCGGACACCTCTGTGACCACCTCAGCTGCAGGTACAGCCGCAACCTCCATACCAGCACTGCCCTCCCAGTAGCCTCTCAGCGAGTTGGCCTTGCCCGCTCACCCGGAGGGTGGGCATCTCCTTCACCACAGGCACCTCAGGCCCTGCCCCAGTGAGCCCTGCTGCCCTGAGTGAGGAGGCTATTGACCTCCTGAGATCCATCTCTGTAGGGCAGTCAACCATTCTGAATGCCATCCAGGGGCTGGCATCCCAGATGCAGCAATGCAATGCATTCCTGGAGGAGACCCACTGTGGATTGGCGGTCCAACAGAGATCAATTCAGGCTCTGGCCTCCTCTCTGATGGCAGCCATTGGCCATGTTCCTACTGTCCCCCCTCCACCTAACACTTCCCAGTCCCAGTCTCTTCAACCCCAACTCATCCCATGCACACATACAGGTGAGCATGCACACAAGACAACACACATGAATGGCACAGCCAAACACAAGCACCACACTTCATCCCACAAGCACTCAAGCAAACACCAGACAGTTGCAAACACAACCACATCCACTACCTCCACTATCTCCCCTCTTCCTCCTCCTCCTCCACCCCTTCACAGTTGCGTCGACACTCACACCTGCATGCACTGATTCATCATCCACCACCAGCATCACCACACCAAGCAGCACACACACCTCACTAGCAGACACCTCCCTTGTGTCCTCTCCCACCCTGTCTGTCCCACTCCCAAAGGACACAAACGCAAGCACTCACACACCCCACATCAGCAAACTTTCCTTGCACCTGCACCCAAGTCTAGCAGACTTACACCTCCAACAACCACTCCCTCAACCTCCACTCCCATCCCTCCTCCCTCATTCTGTCTCACGATCCCGAAGAAGCTTTTCCTTGCCCAACTTGACCTCTTCCTTCCCCCATCCTGCCCATAAGAGCAGGGTTACAATGACCCAGCCCAGCACCTCAGCCAAACAGTCCATGCGGACAGTGGTTGCACCACCTAGTCGTGGTGGCAAGTCAGTCAAGGATCCCACTACACCAGCCACGAAGGTTAAGGATCCCACACCTCCTGTCAGGAAGGGGAAGGAGCCTGCCCTCTTGCCATGAAGGGGAAGAAGTCCCCGACTCCAGCCAGGAAGGCTAAGGAGCCTGTCAGGGTGACACCACCACCAGTGGCCATGGGGCCCTCACTGCCAGCTGAGGAAATGCAGCCTACTCCTCCTGCAGAGGTTTCCCAGGATGCACCTTCACCTGCTGAGACAGTGCAGCCCTCACCTCCATCAGAGACTGCCCAGGAGGCACCTTCACCTCCTGACACAGTGCAGCCATCACCACGAGCGGAAGCCATGTAGGCCACCCTCCAGAGACTGCTGTACAAGGGGCCCCCTCCAGAAGCAGTGGACATGTTCCCCACCTGGTTGACTGTGACCTTGCACTCCCCAGCATAGGTAAATGGGCATGAAGCTCCCTCCAGAACCAATGGGAAAGTCACCCACTCCAGAGACTAGTAGGAAAGTCACCCACTTGAGAGATTGTGGCCTTGCACTCCCCAGCACAGAGATATGGGCATGGAGCCTCCTCTCCAGAACCAGTGCAAAAGTCACCCACTCCAGAGAATCTGGCCTTGCACTCACCAGTATAGGAAAATGGGCATGGAGCCCCCTCCAGAACCAGTGGGAAAGTCACCCACTTCAGAGACTGTGGCCTTGCACTCCCCAGCACAGAGATATGGACATGGAGCCCCCTCCAGAACCAGTGGGAAAGTCACACACTCTGAGGACTGTGGCCTTGCACTCCCCAGCACAGAGATATGGGCAAGGAACTCCCTCCAGAACCAGTGGGAAAGTCACCCACCTGAGAGACTGTGGCCGTGCACTCCCCAGCAGAGAGATATGGGTATGGAGCCCTCTCCAGAACAAGTGGGCTTGTTCCCGTATTTGGCTGAGGTGCCCCCCCACCCCCGATCCCCCTGAGGTGCCTGCCCACTTGCAAACTGATGCCCCTACAGAGTTCTATCCGCATGGACTGTGCTCTGTCGACATGTGGGTCCTTAGTACATTTGTTTATATCTGTTTTTCATACAATTGGTTCTTTTGGTAGCTGTTTACAATCAATACATTCTCTTTACTGCATCCTTGTTGTCCTTGCATTATTCTGCTGTGTATCGTGTGCCATTGTTTTTCGTCTGCAACTGGTTGTGTGTATGGTGTGTGTGTGTGTGTGTCGGGTATGTGTTGTGCGTGTGTGTGTGTGTGTTGTGCGTGTGTGTGTGTGTCACTCTCTTTCTCCTCCCTCCCTTGAGTGCTAGGTGGCTGTACTCACCGTCATCTTCGTCGGCATTGGTGTTCCAGGTGGAACATGACGTAGATGAGCATCGGGAAGACTTGCAGTTCCGGTTCCAAGGCGGAGTTTTTCTTCCCTGTGTCTCCAATGTTGAGTCTTTGGTCTTCTGTGTTCTGTTTCTGCCAGGCTTTTCATGGCGTTGGAACCGCCCCGTAAATCCTGGCAGATTCCAAGGTCATAATATGGTGAGCGGTACTTTGTCTTCTGCCGTGGTCATTGGTGTTAACGCCCTGGTGGTTGGTATGGTACATTGACTGTCTTTGGGAGTTATCACAGCCATGGTCATAATTTGAAAGAAATTACCGCCAGCCTGTTGGCGGTATTACCGCCTCTTTATCACTCGCCGTCAATGTCAAAATGAGGGCCTATGTTGACTTATGAAGTGGATACATAGCAGATCCTATTTTGAGGTTTTTGTTGACAGGTGTAAGTTGTGTAACCTCTCTACTACTTTTGTAGTCTTTGAATTAGCTGCATAAGCAACATCTTTCTCATATGCTCTGTTTTGCACATTACACTTTAGTTATGGATTTTGCATATATGTAACCTATGTTATCAATGTCTAGATGTGTTTTTATGGTCATGACTGGTCCAACAAAGATTTCATGTTTAAAATAAGCACACTCACAAAAGGCCTACCTCACCTCACTACCCAAGTAGAAAACAAAATCTAACCCAAAACTACACTACCACAATAAACTAATAAACTATACTACACTAAGGGACTACATTAACTATTACAACTTTAATGTAACCCATCTTGAGCGAAAGGTTGCACATGGAAGCAATCATGTTTACTTTTCTCTTACCAATGTAAACCATATTGGAAAAGATGTTGAACACTGCAAAAGTCAGATTGACTATTCCCACTTCTGTGTAAACCATTTGGCCAAGTCATTGGATACTGAAGGGATCATAGTTACTGTTCCTACTGCAGTCTAAACCATTATGGGGAAGGTGTTGGACACAGAAGGGTTCAGGAATACTATACCCACTCCAACCCAAACCATTTTGGGAAAGGTGATGTACAGCGAAATGGTCACAATAAATATTGCCACTGAAAAAAACAAAGGTTACAGGGATGTTGCAGTTAGGAAATAGAATTTAAAAAAACAAGAAAATCACTTAAAAAACAAAGGTAACAGGGACATTATAGTCAGGTTCTGAATTTACTTCCTGAAACGCATAGAAATTCAGCCTTCATAGTTAGGGCTAGTTCAAGTTTTTAATTCTATTTCCTAACTATAACGTCCCTGTAATATTTGTTTTTTCAGTGAATTTCTCAGTTTGTTTAACGCAAAGTAGTTTTAATAATAAGAGAATCCAACCACTGCCTTTGGCAGTGCGCAGCAGGGGTTGGCTGCAGGGCCTGACCTCCAACTTCCATAACTACCCAACCCCACGCCATGCACAGCCTTTGGTCATGCATGGCAGGGGTTGGCCACAGGTCTGTCTCTCTGAGTGTGAGAATAGGTGTTAGAGAGTATCTCTCTGGGTGTGAGAGTATCAGTCTGGGTGTGAGAGCGGGTCTGAGATGGTCTATTTGGGTGTAAGAATGGGAGTAAGAGGGTCTGCCTGGGCGTGAGAGTGGGTGTAAGAGGGTGTCTAGGTGTGAGAGTTGGTATGAGAGTGTCTCTGGGAGTGGGTGTGTGAGTGCGTGGGTCTGTGAGTGAGTGTATGAGAGTCTGAGTGGGTCTATGAGTGACTGTGTGAAAGTCTAAGTGGGTTAGTGAGTGGGTGCATGAGTCTCTTAGTGGGTCTGTGAGTGGTTATGTGATTCTCTGAGTGGGTCTGTGAGTGGATGCATGAGTATCTAAGTGGGTCCGTGAGTGGATGCTTGAGTGTCTGAGTAGGTCTGTGAGTGGGTTCTTCAGTCTCTGAGTGCATCTGTGAGTGAGTGTATAAGTTTCTTAGTGGGTCTGTGAGTGAGTGCATGATACTCTGAGTGGATCTGTGAGTGGGTGGATGAGCCTGAGTGGGCCTGTGAGTGAGTGCATGAATGTCAGAGAGGGTCTGTGAGTGGGTAGATGAATGTCTGAGTGGATCTGTGAGTTGATGCACCAGTGTCTAAGCGGGTCTGTGAGTGGGTGCGTGAGTGTCTCTGTGGCTGAGTCAGTAGCTGTGTGAATGATTCAGCCACAAAGGAATCTCACCTACCCTGTTATGCAACAAGAGTCCACAGTTTAGCACAAAATATCTACCCAAATGGAGTTCTTATAGCCTCCTTGGGTAAATGTCCAGTACGTATTCTACACTACAACTGCGTAATGGAGCACAAGGAAATGTCACCAGTGACCCTGTGTGCATTTTGTCAATATGATTGTTCCCGGTGCGCCTTTATCTAGAAATATCTGATAACATGAATCCTTCAAATAGAGAGACCAACAAGGCTACAAAGATGTAAATCTCTACCAAACCATGGACCTTTCTGTTATCTACATGACGTAAGTACTTCTCTGTTTTGTGGAGCTGTCTTCATATCCCTAGGCATCGAGAACACACCACCAAAATTGACAGGAAGTGCACTGGGGGACCCTTTAGTAAGCTGTCCATCATCCTTGTAAAGGGTGGGAAGACATTTGCATACTACTAAGGAGGATGGTGCAGGGCCAAGCAGATGGAGCTTCCGGGTGATTTGCACATTTGAATACTTGTAGCAATTTAAAAGAGGAACCATGGACTCTGCTCTCACCAGGAGAGGACAGAAATAACCCACTCGTCACAGTCACATACAGTTAATGTAGTGTGGCGATTGATGTGAGCATGATATGTACGGAAGTGTGCAACAGATAGTAAATTTAAGGTAGTGCAAAAAGTTATGAATGTAGGTTCTATTTTGTGGGATAAAAACAAGAAATTGAAGTAATAACCATACCATTACATACTGTAGTGACGAAGCATGCAGTGGAATAAATGTTATAGAATGGAATAGCGTGTCATACCTTCAGTGGTATTCCATGTTGTAGAGTCTGGGAATGGGGTATGGTTGAGTGACATTTACTGAAGTGGCATAGAGTGGAGTAGAGTACACTGGACTTGAGTATAGTGGAGTGTCCATGGCTGGATTGGCATTAAATGGCATGGGATAGAGGGGAATAGTATAGATTGAAATGAGGTACAGTGGACCAGTGTACAGTGGAGTGCTATAAAGTGGAATAGCATATAGTGGGGTGGTGTAGAGTGAAGTGGCATGCACTGAAAAAGCATACATTGAAGTGGTGTACAGTTCTCTGCCATAGAGTGGAATAGCGCAGAATGGAATAGTGTGCAGTTGAGTGGTGTACACTGTAGTGGCATACACTGGACGGGGGTACAATATAGAAGAGTAGAATGAAATAGCATAAAGTACAGCAGTGTACAATGGAGTTGTATACAGTGGAGCAGTGTAGAGCTGATTGGCCTAGAATGGAGCAGTGTACAGTGGACTGCTGTAGACTGGAGTGACACACAGTGGACAGACAGACAGGTGAATAGTGTACAGTGGAGTATTGTAGAGTGGAGTGGCATAAGATGGAGTGGCATAAAGTAGAGTGGCATACAGTGGAATAGTGTAAAGTGAAGAGTCATGGAGAGGGGGGTCACAGAGTGGAACAGCATAGAGTGGGGTGTTGTACAATGGAGTGATGTACAGTGACATACTGTAGAATGGAGTAGTGAAAAATGTGGAGTGGCATGGAGTGGTGTAGACTGGAGTGGCATACCTTAGAGCGGACGGATGTACAGTGCAGTGGCATAAAGTGGAGTGCCATACAGTGGAATAGTGGGGAGTGGAGAGGCATAGAGTGGGGTGGTATACAGTGGAATAGAGTAGAGTGGATGTTGTACAATGGAATGATCATACAGTGAAATACCATAGAGAGGAGTCGCCAAAAATGTGGAGTGGCGTTGAGTGGAGTAGTGTAGACTGGAGTGGCACAGAGATGAGTGTGGTACAGTGCAATAGCATACAGTGGAGTGGTGTAGAGGATAGTTGTGGAAAGTGGAATAATGTACAGTGGAGTGAGGTATATCGGTGTGCGGTACTGTGGAATAAGGTACAGTGAAGTGGCGTGGAGTAGAGTGGCATACAGATGCAGCTTAAATTTGTCAGGAATTTAGAATATGGTGTGCAGACTAACGCCAACAGCAAATTCTGCTGCATTGCTTTACTAAACATTTACCAAACAAGGCAAAGCCAAGCATAGTGGCCCTATGAGGCTTTGTAAATGTGAATAAAGTATTGTGTAGCCCATGCAAGGCCATGAGTGACGCAAGGGTACTGCAAAACTATAATACATGTGTCCCTCAGACCCTAGCACTAGAGCTAAGGGATCAGGGTGTCTGTACCCTGGCCCTTTTTCTTTATTAATTTCTTTTTTGGGGGGACTATGCTGTCCCAGCATGACAGCCAACACTCCCTTGCAGAAGTGTTGGCAGCCAATCAGATCTCAGCACGAGATCATGAGGGGTCATGAATCCTTTGCATTCCTATACATGCAAATTTGGATTTTCTTTAATTTCTCTAAAACTACTGAATGGATTCACAACAAATGACAAAAAGGTTGCTTTCTGGATCAAGAGCCATTTGTGGCAAATTTGGTGTCATTCCGTCCAGTAGTTTCAATGCTATCACTGTTCAAAATCCCTATGGAAAAATTAAAGGGGAAAATGCATTTTGGGCCCCCCCTTTTTTCTTGGCCCCAACTTGACGGATCACCTCAAAACTTTCTAGACAGAAGCTGACCTGACTGGCAAATGTTTTTTGAAAAGCCCCAAAGATATAGGTGTATATAGCTCTGAGGTGAATTCGGGGTACGAAGGCCCTTCATCAATGTTGCCAACGCTGAATTTTTCAGGGGAGATGCATCTGTATGAGATGGAAACAGGGTGACGTTAAAGGGGAGTTCAATACAAGATTAATGCAAACCCAAAAGAACAAGGAGATCAAAGAAGACGTGGAAGGTGCAAAGGAGGAGAAGGCAAGAAGGAATGACAGTGAGTATAATAGAAACAGATCTGGTGTACAGCATCCATTTTAGGACATCCTCATTCCTCACTCGTCATCCCTACTTCTCATCCCTGCTTCTCATCCATCATCCCTACTTCTCATCCATCATACCTACTTCTCTTCCATCATCCCTACTTCTCATCCATCATCCCTACTTCTCATCCATCAAATATTATCCCTACTTCCCATCCATCATCCATACTTCTCTTCCATCATCCCCTATTCTCATCCCTGTGTCTCATCCCTTCTTCTTATCCATCATCCCTACTTCTCATCCATCATCCCTGCTTCTCTTCCATCATCCCTATTTCTCTTCCATCATCCCTACTTCTTATCCATCATATATCATCCCTACTTCTCATCCATCACCCCTACTTCGCATCCATCATACATCATCTGTACTTCTCATCCATCACCTCTACTTCTCATCCATCATCCCTGCTTCTCTTCCATCATCCCTACTTCTCATCCATCATCCCTGCTTCTCATCCATCATCCCTACTCCTCATCCCTCACCCCTGCTTCTCATCCATCATACATCATCCCTACTTCTCACTTCTCATCCATCATCCCTACTTCTCATCCATCATACATCATCCCTACTTCTCATCCATCATCCCTACTTCTCATCCATCATACATCATCCCTACTTCTCATCCATCATCCCTGCTTCTCATCCATCATCCCTGCTTCTCTTCCATCATCCCTACTTCTCATCCCACATCCCTGCTTCTCATCCCTACTTCTCATCCATCATTCCTACTTCTCATGCCTCAGCCATCATCCCTACTCCTCATCCATCATCCCTACTCCTCATTCCTCATCCCTCAGTCATACCAACACATTTTCAGTTTTGTGAAACACACCTTCACACTGATTGGTTAGGAACAGCCAATCAGAGTGATGAGAGAGAGCTGCATTCTTACAGCTCTGCTGGTTTGGGAAATACAAAAAGCCCACAGCTAGGGCCATAAATCACCTCTTGGAGAAAGGGTTATACAGTTCTTCGAAAATCTTTCTGGTTTCAGAAAAGAAAAAAAAACAGCTCTCAGAGATAAAAGCAGCCTTTGGATGAATTGTATTGCACTGTCACCAGAGTTGACTTTAAACATTTTGTTTCTACATATGAAACTGAAACCAGAAAGGTTTTCGGTTGAACTGTAGATGACCTGTATAACCCTTTCTCCTGGAGCTGATTTATGGCCCAGGCTGTGCACTCCTTGTATTTCCCAAACCAGCAGAGCTTTCAGCACAGGCCTGTGCAAACAGAAAAACACTGAGTTAAATAAAATGAAATATTGTGCAGCCTTGAATTCACTGGAAACAAGCACACAGTTGCATTTCCTCTCCTCCCTCTTCACCCACCATGTGCAATGAGGAGGCTGTTTTTCACTGAAATAAAATGCTGCTCTCTCTCATAACTCTGATTGGCTGTTCCCAACCAATCAGTGTGAAGGTGTGTTTCACAAAACTGAAAATGTGTTGTTATGACTGAGGGATGAGGAATGAGGAGTAGGGATGATGGATGAGGAGTAGGGATGATGGTTGAGGCATGAGAAGTAGGAATGATGGATGAGACGTAGGGATGAGAAGCAGGGATGAGGGATGAGAAGTAGGGATGATGGAAGAAAAGTAGGGATGAGAAGCAGGGATGAGGAGTAGGGGTGATGGGAGAGAAGCAGGGATGATGGATGCGAAGTAGGGATTATGGATGAGAAGTAGGGATGATGTATGATGGATGAGAAGCAGGGATGATGGATGAGAAGTAGGGATGATGGATGATGGATGAGAAGTAGGGATGATGGAGAAGAAGTGTGAAGTGGGGATGATGTATGATGGATGAGAAGCAGGGATGAGGGATTAGGAGTAGGGATGATGGATGAGAAGCAGGGATGATGGATGAGAAGTAGGGATGATGGAAGAGAAGCAGGGATGATGGATGAGAAGTAGGGGTGATGGATGAGAAGTAGGGATGATGTATGATGGATGAGAAGTAGGGATAATGGATGAGAAGTAGGGATGATATATGATGGATGAGAAGTAGGGATGATGGATGAGAAGTAGGGATGATGGAAGAGAAAAAGGGATGATGAAAGAGAAGCAGGGATGATGGATGAAAAGTAGGGATGATGGCAGAGAAGTAGGGATGATGGATGAGAAGTAGGGATAATATATGATGGATGAGAAGTAGGGATGATGGATGAGAAGTAGGGATGATGGATGAAAAGCAGGGATGAGAGGTAGGGATGAGGAGTGAGGAATGAGGATGTCCTAAAATGGATGCTGTACTGGTGATACATCTTTCCTAAAAAACACCAGAGGAAAAGCATATAAACCTGCTAAATAAGGGTTTAACATTCTGTTCCATAGTACAAATGAACCTGGCAACAGTCAGGATTGCTCTATATAAGGTTTTGAGAAAATTGTAGCTCAAGAACTTTTTGCACAAAAGGGTAAGACGACCACCCCGGGGACCATCAGAGCATCTCTCCGATTACCACTAAAGACATGGCCCATTTAAAGCCACTTATGGAAGCAGAATCAGAAGAAGCCAAAGTTGTAACTAACTTGGTGACTCTCTCGGATCATCAATACTGTGAAGCACTACTAATGCAACGGTTGCAAGAAAATGTGAGCCAAGATCCAGATTTGTAGACATTTTTCTGTTCCCCTATGTACCCAATTTTTTCTCAGAGATTCTATGGCTTTCTTAAACAGTATCAATGGAATAACATGGAAGAAAACTATCTTATGGCAACGATAAATGTTGTTTCTTTATAAATGTCTATTGAACATATGAATGAATTAAGTGCCTGTAGGTAGTTTCTAAGATCAAGGCCCAATTGGTTGTAACATGCTGAAATGCTGATACAGCTGTTTCACAGTGTATTCCTTTTTGATGACAGCTTTTATCTACAAAAGAAATGGAATTTCATGGCACATCTTTTTCCCTAACCTATGCAAACCTAACAATGAGGTGGTGGGAAGCAGAAACAGTATGGCCAAAAGAGAATTCTGAGATTCTGGAACATGTGATTTTATGGGTACGGTACATAGATGATTTGCTCTTGATCTGGGAGGGTAATGAGAGAGAACTGGAGAACTTTATCATATCACTGAAAGATAACCTACAGACATCAGTAGGACATCAGTGCGACATCAGTGTGACTGAAATAAACTATCTGGATATAGGCGTTTACAAACAAGAGGGGAAAATGTGCACTAGAATTCACAGGAATTCAGCAAGTTGCAACAGCATCTTGCATGTTAATAGTGGGCATCCTCGGAAACTCAATTGGAGTATACCATATGGGGAGTTCCTTAGAGCATGGCGCAACTGCTGTGAGAACAGTAAATTTGAATTGCAAGCCAGACATATGTATATCAGATATACTCACAGGGGCTACCCCAATTCTGTGCTGAATGATGCGCTGATTAGAGCTAGGCAGAGAAAGCAAGAGTAATTGTTAACACCAAAAAAGGCAATTTTGAAAAAGGGAGGCGAGTGTAATGAAATCAGATATAGAATGGAATTTAATGCCTTAAGTCAGATTAAATAGCTCTTAAATGGAAATTGCTTGCAAATGATGACACTGAGAAAAAAAGCTATTAGATCATTTTAAAATCACTTGTTAAAAAAAACGGCCTCCCTCAGTGATCGTTTGACCAGGAGTTGCATGGCAAGTACTAAGATAGATGGGTCAAACTGGCTCACAACAAAACAGCTGGGTTTTTGTGGCTGCCTGAAGGATGCCTGAAGCACAAAGCTTACTCGTTTGGCCAGAATAAGGCATCCTTCGTGTTGCACAATGGGAATTCAGTGGAAATCAGGGAATGGATGAGTGCTGGAAAATATGTGGTTTATGTGCTGGAGTGTAATTGTGAAAAATGTTACATTGGGAAGACAATTAACAAACTCAAACTACACATCCTGCAGCACTACCAGGCCATTGACAAGAATGTTATTACGTACTCAATGACCAAATATATTTGGGAAAACCACAATGGCAACAAGTCTGAACATCGGTACCATGGCATAGAGGGGCCAAGATGGGGAGATCGAGAATTGGTGATCAGAAGATCAGAATCCTGATTTGCATGGGAATGCCATGTGGACTGTATGCGGACACTGACTTACATGTATATTTGTAATTAAAGTTATTGTCAGAATTCTGTATTGTGTGTAGGACCTCTATTTCATTGAGTCACAGACCAGCTTATGAGAACTTAAATTTGTGGAGAGTTTCTACTGGTAATATTGCAATGGATATCTCTCGAGTTTAGGATAAATAGTTGGAGAGCGTGAGAGACAATGGGAAGATAAATGGGACTGGTTCCATCCTCCACAAACACTGAATTTTACATGTGGCACTCCTGTCAGTTGAACGGAGATGGATTGTATTTTAGAACACTGTTACTCTTAAAAGCACACCTTGAAGCTGGTAGTCCCAAATTTGAATTTATTCACTATAGAAGCATTTGCACTTTATGCATCAGTTTCTCTCATCATTAATTTCTCAGGAGAAACTTGCTGATATGCAATTTACAACATTCTCCTCACGATAATTGTATTCTATTCATGCTTTTGCAATTTACGCATCAGTTTCCCTTATTGTTAATTTTGTGGGGGAAACATGATAATATGCACTTTAGAGCATTATCCTCCCGATAATTGTACTATAAAAATCATACATTTGGATGAGTGGTTAAATTACCGAGAATCCCATTATATAATGCACATGAACTATTTGTACCATCCTAAGCATCACTGATGGATCTGGGACTTAGTTGCGTCTGCACTTTATTCTGCATTCTTTGCACATTTTAATCTGGTATCTTGCACTAGGTACATGTACTTTCGAGGTGTCCCCATTGCAGAATGCACATGCACTTTATAATTTTTACTACTTTAAATACTTAGGGCCGTATTTATACTCCGTTTGCGCCGAATTTGCGTCGTTTTTTTCGACGCAAATTCGACGCTAAACTAACGGCAACTAACGCCATATTTATACTATGGCGTTAGAGGCGAATAGCGCCAAAGTTCCCGGAATGTGCGTCATTTTTTAGCGTGAACCCCTTCCTTGCGTTAATGATATGCAAGGGAGGCGTTCCCGTCTAAAAAATGACTCCCAGGCCTTTACGTGGTATTTATACTCCCGGGCAAAAGAGACGCCCGGGAGTGGGCGTGGCTAAAAACGGCGCATTTGCGCCGCTTTTTAACGCCTGGGTCAGGCATGGCGTTAAGGGACAAGTGGGCTCAAAATGAGCCCAGAGTGCCCTCCCCTGCCCCCAGGGACCCCCCCTGCCACCCTTGCCCACCCCAGGAGGACACCCAAGGCTGGAGGGACCCACCCCAGGGACATTCAGGTAAGTTTTTTTTTATTTTTTTTTAAATAATTTTTTTTGGCATAGGGGGGCCTGATTTGTGCCCCCCTACATGCCACTATGCCCAATGACCATGCCCAGGGGACAGAAGTCCCCTGGGCATGGCCATTGGGCAAGGGGGCATGACTCCTATCTTTACAATGATAGGAGTCATGTTGATGGGGGATGGGCGTCGTTAAAAAATGGCGCAAGTCGGGTTAAGACGATTTTTTCGACGTAACCTGACTTGCCCCATTTTAAGACGCCCATACGCCATTTTCCCCCTACGCCGGCGCTGTCTGGTCTACGTGGTTTTTTCCCACGCAAACCAGGCAGCGCCGGTCTGATTGCGCCGTCTAACGCCATTCCATAAATACGGCGCCCGCATGGCGCTTCAGAATGGCGTTAGACGGCGCAAAACTTTTTGACGCTAAACTGCGTTAGCGCAGTTTAGCGTCAAAAAGTATAAATATGGGCCTTAGTTCAGTTGCAATATCGTGTATGTGGGAAACATCAGTGCAATAATGGAAAGGCACCTGACACTTTAATGTTTGCAAGCAAAACAGATACACATTGCAAATCTGTATATGCACACCACACTTAACTCATTTAGTACAAAACAGACATGAGAATAGGTTCCGTGGCGCTTTTAGTGGAGTACTTAACAAGTACTTTACAAGTATAACGACGTGAGATATATGGCAAGAAATATTTGAGGTGCTTTTTTCTTTGAAACAACTCATGTGGCATGAGCAGGAACCGCGTCTGGGCATGAGATCATTATATTGGGAATAATTTGATAATTTGATAGGATAATAAACACAAAGTGATGTTTTATGTGTTATCAAGTTAGCAATGTAAGATGACGCTGCAAAGAGCATGCACTTAGGAAGTAATATGTATAATCATTATCATGTTAGCATTGCAAGCAGATGCCTTATCCAAAACGGTAAATGGGTATTCATGCAATTTTGTGCATTAAGGTTTGAATTTTTTTTATATTACATTGTCAGCACATTGTCACCACAATATGGAGCAGAGTATGTACTTCACAAACATTTATATTGGAAATGTGCATATAAAAGCCATTGCAAAGTGCTCATCAATGTGCACTAGCAGTATAATGCATATGAATAACTGGGAAGGAACTTTAAAGGAAATTTCTTTGAAATCATATTATTTATTTGTTGACAAATTGTGGATTTCTTTATGAAAAGTCCACTCAATGAAAAAGATTGCTCTCATTGGTAGTTTACTGTCATACCTGTGTGTTTCTAACATCATGTAATTATGCATATAGTGCACCACTGTTCTTTATTGTGATGGAAAAAAGATGGAAAGAAATGGAGCTTGTATTACTGTAATTCTTAGCACTATTGCCTTTCAGAATGCTGATGATGGGAAGGGGAGTTTCCCTTTTTCAAATGGCACTATGGAACTCTACGGCCAGTTGATGGCTCCTTTAGAAATGTGTCGCCAAGTTTGCATCTTGCACTTTCAGAATGAGTTAAATAAATAATTTGCAACTAATGCCTTGGCAGTGCTGCTTTCTTTTTCTAACACCCATTGCTTATAGTTTGCAGTCTCGAAATCATGGCATGGATGGGTTTTCAGTAAATATATAAATACATATGAATATGTGTGTATATTTATGTGTGTATATAGATGTGTGTGAGGGTAGACAGATATAATAGATAGATACACAAATAGATAGATAGATAGATAGATAGATAGATAGATAGATAGATAGATAGCAGTGTCCTGCCTGCTCCCCAGACAGGGACACAGATATGAACACCACACCAAGCACCAGCTCGCTCTGTCTTGGGATATGGGATCTCCTAGTCCCTACTGTCTTGCACTGGGTCAGGAAGATAGTGGTCCCATGTGCATAAAATAAGTGTGAGGAGGAGGGTCCCCACACACACACACACACACACACATTCCCCATTTAAAATAATTTACCATGGAGAGCCATGCTCTTCATTTTCTAATAGGTTTGCATTCAGGAGCCAAGCTTCTCAGGCCAGTTTTTCTGGGCACATTGGGCCAATTTTTATCATGATCAATTTTCATCATAATGGGCTCATTTTGCTCCTGGTGACCAGCCCAGGCCACCAGAGGCATTTTCCTCAGGCCTCCTGTCACCTAGAGGTGCTTTTGCAGGGAGCTAGGCTTTGAAGGGCACCCTGCACCATGCATAGGCTTGGTTCCTGGTGTTCTTTTTCTGGCTGCAGGGACATATTGACTAGACCCTCTGCAGTCAGCCAGACTATCACCCTCCATGCCACACTCCGTTGGTACCAGAGCCTCCCTGCTTCTTGAAGCATACCTGTGTATCAGGAGATTACAGGTCCAATGTATTCTCATCTGTGTCTCCTCTATGGAGAGACTTTTAAGTAGAGTTGGAATGTTCTACAAGCCAGGCACATCTAGACAATCCAAGGATACCACAACATCAATCCACTCTACTGCACAGCATTCTGGGACAATACATTATAGTGACTAAGTTTTCTGTAGCAGGAGCTCCCCTAAGAGCCTCAGCTCCACCCCAGATGACACAGCTGCCTGATTCCTTCTCACCAAAACTTCAAAGATGAACCCCATCTTTTGTTGGCTTCAGATGTCTGTCCCTCTTCCTTTGTTCTAGTGGGTCTGGGCTCACCCAGCCAAGGGGCAATTCAACAAGCTAATTATCAGATGCTGATTTCAACCCCACCCCTTCCTTTCCAGGACCAAGCAATGTTAATTTCTCTATTGTTTGGGGAGGTCTTTGAACCATCTGCTGGGAAGCACAGTAATTTACTTGGACCTGTAGGGCAGACAAAGGCCTGGAATCTGATTATGAGCTGAGCCAGGGAAATACAACACATTTTAAAGTGTCATAAGATGTGTATGTGGGATATGAGGGACTGTACATTCACACTTTGGGTGCATGTTTAACCAAAGATATGTACCTTGCTAAACCCTGTAGGCTTAAGTAGCTTGAAACTGTATGTTAGGGCAGATTTCCCTTGTTATGGGTAGACAGTGTAAGACCCACTGACCTGCAGAAGCACTACAGACCTGCACGATGAATGCCCACTGTGTGAATGTCCCCTCTTTCTTAGCATGGTTGACCCCCATTTTCTGCCTGTTATCAGTGTGTTTGACTGTGTTCACTGGGCTCCTGCTAACCAGGATCTCAGTGACTATGCTGTCTCCCTCCTAACTTCGTAACTGTACCTTTTTCTCGTCACAATTGGCATACCTGTACACCCATTTAATTCCTTAGTATGTGGTACCTAGGTACTTATGGGGGTACCAGGGGATCCCTGTGGGCTGCAGCAGTTATTCTACCACTCATAGGGAGTTCTTGCAAAGGGTTCTGTAGGCCTGCCATTGCAGTCTGCGTGAAATGAGTGCATTCACCCGTTTTCACTACAGGTCACTGAAAGTCACCCTTATGGTAGGCCCTCTGTGGTCAGAGGGCAGGGTGAGGGTACCTGTGTGTGAGGGCACCCCTGTACTAGCAGAGATGCCCCCACAAACTGCAGATCCATTTTCCTGGACTTTGTGAGTACGGGGATGCCATTTTACACATGTACTGGACATAGGTCACAACCTATGTCCAGCTACATAATGGTAACTTTGAACCTAAACATGTTTGGAATCAAACATGTCAGAATCATAATCATACCCCAATACTGGCGCAAGTATTGAAAATGTGAATCCATGCACTCTGGGGGCTCCTTAGAGGACCCCAGCATTGCTACCACCCACCTTGTAGGGCTTTCTGGGCAGCCTAAGCTGCTGCCACCCCTCAGACAGGTTTCTGCCCTCCTGCTGCTTGATCTGATCAAGCCCAGGGAGGCATGACAAAGGATTCCTTTGGGTGAAGGAGGTAACACCCTCTCCCTTTGGCGATAGGTGTGACTGCCTTAGGAGGGGTAGCCTCCCCAAGGCACTGGTATGCTTTGAAAGGCACATTTGGTGCCCTACATGCATAAACCAGTCAACACGGGTTCAGGGACCCCCAATCCCTGCTCTGGACCGAAAATGGATAATATAAAGGGGTGTGACCACTTCCCTGTCCATCACCACCACAGGGGTGGTGCTCAGCACTCCTCCAGAGGATCCCTGGGTTCTGCCATCTTGTTTCCAAGGTTGGCAGGGAACTCTGGGAGCATCTGAGTGGCCAGTCCAAGCAGGTGATGTCAGAGCCCGCTCCTAATAGGTGCTTACCGGTCTAAGTGACTAATCCCTCTTTCAGGGCTATTTAGGGTCCTTCTCTTGGGTAGGGCCTCAGATTCAGCTAGCAAGACTCCAGCAGGATTCCTCTGCAACCTCCACCTCGACTTCTGGACACTGGAACCTCGACTGGACCCTCCAGGAACTGACAACGCTGCAATGAACAAAGACTCTTCTGCAACTTTGTTTCCATGGGTCCTGCCAGCTTTGCAACATTTACCAGGCCGTGCATCCTCAGAAGACAGCAACCAGTCAGCCTGCACAAGAAGAAGAAGGAATCTCCCTTGAAGTGATGGAGTCACTCTCTGGCATCCGCAGGCACCTGCTGCAATGACGACTGGCTGTGTGGATCTCCTCTCATACTGAGCTGCATGGATCCTGCATCATGGGTGGTGGTCTGGAGTAGTCATCTCGGTCCTCTCTGCCAGTTGTCCAACTTTGGTAGAGGTAAGCCTTGCCTTCCCATGCAGGACAGTACCCCATGCACTGCGTCTCTTGCAGCTGCAAAGGCTTGTTTATGTCTCCTCTAAGGGTTCTTCAGGTGACGTGTAGCGCCAGTCCCCAGCACTCCTTCCTGCAATGCACAGCCCTCTGCCTGGTTCTCCTGTGGCATGGGGCACCCTTCTGTAGTGCTGCATGAGCTCCTTCTGTGACTTTTGTGTCCCCATCCTGTGGGACTCCTGTGGGTGTTCCCTCTGCTTCTGTGGACTCGCTACAATGCAGAGGGTCCCATGTGACTCCCCCTTCTGGGTTGAGTCCTCCTGGGCCTTGCTGGTCCCTGGCAGCACCACTTTTCCACTAAATACGTTTCCCTTTGACAAGGCTTGTTGGTGGAATTCCTGCACCCACACACATCTGCAATCTTCACTCTAGCGTGGGACATCTTCTGCATCCACCAGGATCTCTGGCTCCAGGCTCCAGGGCTGCAGTGCTGACCCATTCTTCCTCACCATCGACCAAAACCTGCCAGTACAGCTGGGTGGGAAGTAGCTCCTACTCCTCCTGGACTCCACTGACACTTTTGGACTTGGTACCCTCTCTCCACAGGTGTTCTTCTCCAGGAATCCACTGCCGGTTTCTTGCAGTCTTGTCTGGGTGTCTTCTTTTTCTACTTTTCCTCCTTTTGGGTGGTTTGGGGAAATTCTAGTGATTTCCTCCCGCGTTCCTGGTCCCTGGGGGGGTACTGTGTTACTTGCCTCTGTGGTTTTCTAGTACTCCCAGCTCCCCTCTACACATTCCACTTACCTAGGGGAGGGTCATGTGTTCGCAAACCATATACATTTAGTATATGGTTTGGGACCCCCCTAGGGTCACTATTGGTTATTGTGATTCGCACTGTTTTCTAAACTTTTCTATGCCAATTACTGGTTGCTAGTGTATGTTATTAGTGTATTACTTACCTCCTATTGGAGGGTTTCCCTTCTAGTATTTTGTGGTATGTGTGACAAAAATTAAGGTATCTTTATTTTTGTACACTTGAGTGTTTTCTTTCATGTGTGTAAGTGCTGTGTGACTACAGTGGTTTTGCATGAGCTTTGCATGTCTCCTAGATAAGCCTTGGCTGCTCATCCACAGCTACCTCTAGAGAGCCTGACTTCTAGACACTGCCTACACTTCACAAAGAGGGGATACCTGGATCTGGTATAAAGTGTAACTACCTTAGGTACCCACCACACACCAGGCCAGCTTTCTACACCCAAATTGCTACCAGACACAGGTGTATTTAAGGGACTGATGGCGCACCAAGTATTCAAATTAAAAAAAGTTTTTCAATATCTGAACTTCCAACGGTGCAACTACAGTAAGGAATACACCCTACATTGATTGAACAAAACAATCAATTAAATGTACTACAGTACTGAGGCACTCGTTGATCTAATATCACATTACCATCAAGGTTTTTCAACAGTTCCTATTTTTAACACTGTATAATTGTGTGTATATTACGCCAAATTAAAGAGAGTCAGTAACAATGGTATTCCAAACCTCAAAATCCTCATGTATTATACTTTGTCCAAAAACCGTGTTACCTTACTTTGACATTAAAATGAAAGAAAATAAAATTTACACAAACAGGAGTTAATAAACACATTTTTTCAATATTTATACTTCCATTGATTCATAACCATTGTCCTTTCATCAAATGTTACTGTAAATCCACTCTTTCAATGATCAAATTATCTGTCCGTTCTTTATGAACCAAAATACTGAAAAATAAAGTACATATTATTCTCCTAGTTCATCGTGTTTCTGAATGTATAGGACATCCATCCTCCTTATAGATGAATCCATAAAAAAACGTCCATGTTTCCTATAATGGTCTTACTGCCATGTCCATGTTTCCTATAATGGTCTCACTGCCAACACGTGTTTCGTCACTTGACTTCCTCAGGGCTGAGACTTAGTCATTCGATAGCTTATTAGATTCTCCTCAAATAAGAGATACTTCTTGGATCTGCAAATACTTTATCCTTCCCAGGACAACCGGTTGATCCGGAATCACCAAAGCAAAATTCCAAAAGAAAAAAACCTCGCTCCAAATGCAACAAATCTCTGAAAGCGCTTAACTCAATTCCGTAAAGAATGCCCGCTACGGGAAAAACTATGTTCTTGAAGCTCGTTGCGAGTAAACATTATTTAAACATGCTATTCTAATAGTTTTACAACTTTCTGCAAAAAACAAATAGATGTGCAGTATCTGCCTCTTCCTCAACATACTATAACAATCAGGGCCTTATTCCAAGTTTGGCAGCCGGCGGAGGCTGCGCGCCAAACTTGTTAAGTCAGAAGACTGCCACTCTGGTCTTTCCCCCTCTGGCCTGCTGTTTCCGCCCGCTGGCCCATTGGAAAACTACCCACAACCTTGGCGCTGGCTCGTAATCAAGCTGGCGGAAATGTTGCAGTGCTGCCTTGGCTAATTAAGATCGCCGGCACTGCCAGGCCGTCGGCCGGTGGAAAAGTGGCAGTACCGGCGGTCAGACTGTGGCACTTTCATATAGTCATAATGTGGCTGTCAGACTGCCGCTTTGGCGGCTGTCCAACCGCCACCACCAGTCTGGCTGTCCAAGGACCACCAGACTCATAATCAGGGCCTCAGTCTAGCCTATAAACCAAGATATTATGCTTTTTAGGAGTATAGTGAAAATTACGTATTGCTTTATAATGCTGCATCTTGAAAGTGACAGTGTTGACCAATCTGTGGCCCCAGAGATCCTAACTTTCAGTTCTTCCATTTCCTCATCTTTCCTTAATATCTCAATTTTTTAGCAATGGAGGTTGATTTTTGATTTAAAGTCAGTTTTAAAGTGAGCACCAGGAGGTATGGAGTGCTATAGGAGGATAAAGCCAGCTCCATATGCAATTGGATTTTGCCAGGAGTTGCGGGCAGTGTAGTGGCATAGGGGCTGCTTTAAGTTGCTCCTCAGGGAGCATTGTGGGGATGATGTCATTATATTTGGATTATCATTGTCAGACAGCCTATGCTTAGATATTCTAACTATTGTTATGCCGAGCTATATATGAAACTCATTAAGAAAATACATTGATGAATAACTGCAAAATGTGTCATGTAATTTTTTTTTTCAATTGCAGTTTTCAAAGCACATTGTGACTATGGACCAGATGTTTTTTTGCATGTTTTACCGAACCGTAACTTGGGAAATTACACTTTGCAATTCAGTAATTGAAATAGAGCGCATATGATCCTAATAGTGATTTCTTAGGATTCACTTCCCTAAAATACAGAATCACTAAAAGTGGTAAGTTTACATTCGCAAATTGCAAAACGATGCCAAGACACACACTGATTCATTACAATCAGAAACTATATTGTTCCACTGAAATTGAGAATAACAGAAGCTTGCAGTGAGGACCTGTTTAGACTTCCAGCTACAGCTTTCTGCAAAAGTAACAGGTCAAAAAGGGCAGGCGGAGGACTCTTCCATGAAGTAAAGAAGAAATTCTCTGAAGATGCAATAGCTGTACTAGTGGAGGATTGTGTAGCAAATAGTGACCAGCCAAATGCAAAATCCTCCCTAACTGTCCCTAAAGCCACCAAAAAGATAATATGGAGCAGTATACTAAAACAGATAAATGCACTAGGAGTAAGAACGCATGTACAAGGTGGTATGACCTTCGCTCATATACAAAGGAAAAGCTGGGAAGTCAGATGATGAAATCTGTCTGCCCTGGAGTGGACCTATAGCGTTGTAGCGTATTCAGTCAATGAGAGTCTTAACCTGATGATTAAGGGCCTGATTTAGAGTGTGGAGGAAGGGTTACTCTGTCACAAATGTGATAGATATCCTGTCTGCAGTATTAGGATTCCTATAGGATATAATGGGATCGTTATATGGCAGATGGGATGTCCGTCACTTTGTGACAGAGAAAGTCCTTCTTCCAAACTCTAAATGAGGCCCTAAGTTTGTAGTCTTTTATTCTATTCCTACTACGTGACAACACAATAAGTATATAGAGATCTGTGAGATTAGCTGATTGATGGCACAGTTTACTTGACAGTCAGGCCCTTATTGTGAGTTTGGTGGTCTTTTCAGAAGACCGCTGTGGTGGTGGCTGCCAAAATTCCGCCAGTGATGGTGGTATCTCGACCACCGTATTACGAGTCACATACTGGAGACTGCCTAAAAACAGCCACAAATCTGACACTGCCAGGCCGACTGAGGGCGGGAGAGAGGCATTCCCACCAGCAGCTCCACCAGGCCAACAACAGCCCACCTTCCATATTACGACCCACACATCAGCACAGCCGTCATTGCACAGCAGAAAACCATTGGCGGTGAGAACCACCATGCTGAAAATTTCACCTCCACCAGAATCCAACACCACATTGGACAGTATGAATACCCCACACCTGACACACATACCCATACTACTCAAACCCACAACTATACAACACACCCCCACGCAACCCACAATCCTTTTCAACTACAATCACAGACAGACAGTGAGGATCCACAAACCAATCACATACCACTGATACACCATAGGCACATATACACTGCACATGCATCACACACCATACAACTGCACCATCAACACAATATACACATCACAAATGCACATAAACACCACAACACACCTGCACACCAAACTCAGCACCCCCACCCACCTTCAAGCCCCAAACCCCCCCCTTGCACCCAACACCCCTCCAAACCACATCACTACCACCATGTCCCCTCAAAAGCACCCACAATTCACAGATAAAGAGTTGAGGGTCATGGTAGATGAACTCGTCAGAGTAGAGCCACTACTGTTGGGAGCACACCTCCAGCAAACATCCATAGCCAGGGAAATGGAGTTATGGCTGAGGATAGTTGAGAGGGTCAACTCAGTGGGCATCCATCCACGCACAAGGGAGGACATCAGGAAAAGGTGGAATTACCTTCGGGGGAACGTGCGTTCCATGGCTTCTCGACACCAGATTTCCATCAACAAGACTGGCGGTGGACCCCCACCTCCTCCCCCAGAGTTCACATCATGGGAGGAGAAGGACTTGGACATCATGCATCCAAAGGGCCTGATTGGTATAATCAGAGGACTGTGCTCTGGTAAGTCAACAAGACTCCCCTGGCACCAACGACTCCTGTACAGCATGAGTCTCCACCACCCTATCACTCCCCAATTCACCCCATTTCACACTTCTGACCCCCAATCACATGATGCCCCTCCCCTGCATGCCACACCACTCGACTCCTACTATCCCCACACAGTTCCTCCCTAGTGCACAGATAGCACTCACAAAGGGAAGCACCACAACTTCCACAATTCATTACTCCCTACACATGAAAATATGTCATTCCCACCAATACAGTGGAACACCTGCACGTAAAACCATCACACATGCTACACATATTGGATGTGTCAACTGCGTATTACTACATGACAATGACAGCAATGCTATCCACTGTCCACTACCCTCAATGCAACATGGAAACTATGTCAAAATCCATCTCCCACAAACAATGTCTGCAGTGCTGCATCTGTCATTGCCATCCCTGGGAAGCAAGTCAAGACACTGTATGCATTAGACTATGAACAAGTACACCTCCACAATTTAACTCTCTCCCTCTCCATCCACAGGTACCCCTGCCACTGCCACTCTGCCCTCCCAGGTTGAAGGCATCAGTAGATGTCTGGAATTCGACGATTACCTGGCCCATCTGGGACAACTTGTCAGTCCACCAACACCAGCCCCACCTCGCCCACATCAGAGTCCCTCACCCTAATGGCTACAACAGCACAGTCAACCCCTCGTCCCCGAACCTGTGTCCCAAGGACTGTAAATCAGCAGTGTGCCCCACAGTACAGGGAACAGAATCAACTCCTCACACCCAGGATGATGAAGGATCTTGTGCAACTGGGAGTGGGCACATCGTGCCAGAGGCACTAGCACAGGAGGCCACAGGCAGTGGGACGACACCTGTGGGCCAATGGATGGGGTCCAAAGGGAAACAACTGGCCAGGAGCCCATCTCCAAAGTCCTGGGAGCATATCAGCAATACCAGAACCAGAGGCTGCAGAGGGAATACCACCAGGAGACCATACAGCAGTGGGAGGCTGTAGGAAAGTACCATCTTTCTTGGCATGTTACCCCCAATTTTACATGTATGTCAGTATGTTGTTGCCTGTCTCACTGGGATCCTGTTAGCCAGGACCTCAGTGCTCATAGTTTGTGGCCTAAATGTGTATGGCTGTGTAGTGCCTAACTGTGTCACTAAGGCTCTGCTAATCGGAACCTCAGTGCTCATGCTCTCTGTGCCTTTAAATTTGTGACTATAGGCTAGTGATTACATTTACCAATTTCAATTGGCATACTGGGCCCCCATTATAAGTCCCTAGTAGATGCTACCTATGTACCCAGGGCATTGGGGTTCCAGGAGATCAAAATGGGCTGCAGCATTTCTTTTGCCACCCATAGGGAGCTCAGACAAACCCTTACACAGGACTGCCATTGTGCCTGCGTGAAATAACGTGCAGGTTATTTCACAGCCATTTTCACTGCACTTAAGTAACTTATGAGTTACCCATATGTCTAACCTTCACTTGCTGAAGGTTTGGTGCAAAGTTACTAAGTGTGAGGGCACCCTTGCACAAGCAAAAGTGCCCCCACATAGTTCAGGGCCCTTTCCCTGGACTTTGTGAGTGCTGGGGACACCATTAAACGTGTGCACTACATATAGGTCAATACCTATATGTAGCTTCACAATGGTAACTCAGAATATGGCCATGTAACATGTCTAAGATCATGTAATTGTCCCCCCAATCCAAATATGGTATTGGGGAGCCAATTCCATGCATCCTGGGGGCTCCACTATGGACCCCCAGTACTGCCAAACCAGCTCTCCGGGGTTTTCTCCACAGCTACAGTTGCTGCTACCCCACAGACAGGGTTCTGGGGTTTGGGCAGCCCAGTCCCAGGAGGGCAGAACAAAGGATTTCCTCTGAGAGAGGGTGTTACACCCTCTCCCTTTGGAGATAGATGTTAAGGGCTGGGGAGCAGTAGCCTCCCCCAGCCTCTGGAAATGCTTTGAAGGGCACAGATGGTGCCCTCCTTGCATAAGCCAGTCTACACCGGTTCAGGGATCCCCCAGCCCCTGCTCTGGCACGAAACTGGACAAAAGAAAGGGGAGTGACCACTCCTCTATCCATCACCACCTCAGGGGTGGTCCCCAGAGCTCCTCCAATGTGTCTCAGACCTCTGCCATCTTGAATGCAGAGGTGTGAGGGCACAGTGGAGGCCTCTAAGTGGCCAGTGCCAGCAGGTGACATCAGAGACCCCTCTTGATAGGTGCTTACCTGGTTAGGTGGCCAATCCTCCTCTGGGGCTATTTAGGGTCTCTCCTTTGGGTTTCTCTTCAGATAACGAATGCAAGAGGTTACCAGAGTTCCTCTGCATCTCTCTCTTCAACTTCTCCCCAGGATCGACCGCTGACTGCTCCAGGACGCCTGCAACACCGCAACACAGTAGCAAGACGACTACCAGCAACATTGTAGCCTAATCCTGCCGGCTTACATGACTGTTTCCTGGTGGTGCATGCTCTGAGGGCTGTCTGCCTTCACCCTGCACTGGAAGCCAAGAAGAACTCTCCCTTGGGTCGACGGAATCTTCCCCCTGCTAATGCAGGCACAAAACGTCTGCATCACCGGTCCTCTGGGTCCCCTCTCATGCTGACGAGCGTGGTCCCTGGAACACAGGAGCTGGATCCAAGTGACCCTGACAGTCCAGTGGTCATTCTGTCCAAATTTGGTGGAGGTAAGTCATTGCCTCCCCACGCCAGACAGTAATCCTGTGTACTGCGTGATCTGCAGCTGCTAGGGCTTCTGTGCACTTTTGCAAGGATTCCTTTGTGCACCGCACAGCCCATGTCCCCAGCATTCTGTCCTGCATTGCTCAACTCGCTGAGTTGACCACTGGCTTTGTGAGACCCTCTTTTGTTGTGTTGAGATGACCACCATGCTCAGATTTCTTGAACACCTGTTCAAGTGCCTCTGTGGGTGTTGCCTGCTTCTGCCTGGGCTCTTTCTGTTGCTGAGCACTGCCTCTGTCTCCTCCTTTAAGGGGTAACCTCCTAGTCCTTCCTGGGCTTGGGCAGCACCCATTATCTTCAACCACGACTCTTGCAGCTAGCAAGGCTTGTTTGTGGTATTTCTGCATGGAAACAACTCCGCATCCTCCAGCACACCGTGGGACATATTCTGACCAAAGGGGAAGTTCCTGGCTCCTTCGGTTGTTGCAGAATCTTTGGCTTCTTCCACCCAGAGGCAGCCCTTTTGCACCTTCATCCGGGGTTTAGTGGGCTCATGCCCCCCCGGACACTTGCGTGACTCTTGGACTTGGTCCCCTTCCTTTGCAGGTCCTCAGTTCCAAGAATCTGTCTTCAGTGCTTTGCAGTCAGTTGTTACCTTTGCAGAATCCCTATCTCGACTTTCTGAGGTAGTAGGGTAACTTTACTCCTACTTTTCAGGGATTTGGGGTGGGGTATCTTGGACACCCTTATTGTTTTCTTACACTCCCAGCAACCCTCTACACACTACAGTAGGGTCCTGGGGTCCATTTGTGGTTCGCCTTCCACTCTTGGAGTATATGGTTTGTGTTGCCCCTAGGCCTATTGTGTCCTATTGCATCCTATTGTATTCTACAGTGTTTGCACTACTTTTCTAAATGGTTACTTACCTGATTTTGGTTTGTGTGTATGTTTTGTGTATTTTACTTACCTCCTAAGAGAGTATATCCTCTGAGATACTTTTGGCATATTGTCACTAAAATAAAGTACCTTTATTTTTAGTAACTCTGAGTATTGTGTTTCTTATGATATAATGCTATATGATATAAGTGGTATAGTAGGAGCTTTGCATGTCTCCTAGTTCAGCCTAAGCTGCTCTGCTATAGCTACCTCTATCAGCCTAAGCTGCTAGAACACTACTATTCTACTAATAAGGGATAACTGGACCTGGCACAAGGTGTAAGTACCATCAGGTACCCACTATAAGCCAGGCCAGCCTCCTACACCTGGCTGTTGTAGACGCCCCTTCGCTGTCAGCTTCCTTGGTCCTTTCTTGTTTTCCAGCTCCTACCTGTTCCTCCGTATCACAGCTCTCTATCCTTGTCTGGCTCCTCTCCTTCTTGTAGCTTGCGTCCTCCTTTCTCTCTCTTTGTTCTTTCTCACAGTTCATGTAAAAGTAAAAGTGGTTCTTTTTTTGACCATTCCTTATGTAGCTTTAGTTTTGCTAAATGTTTCAAGGTGTTTAACTCCTTCTTTCCTTTCCTTTACAGATGCAAGCATCGTCGCAGACCAGTTTCGAATCTCAGGTAAGTAATTGGTTTCCATATTTTTATTTTGGACCTTGCTACTGTGACAGGACCATCTACACGGCCACTAATTACAGCCATGGCTGAGGCTATTGAGAGCACCGTGGCTACTGCGGCTATGCCTGACCTAACAAACATTGACAACTCGGTACCGCCTCAGCAATATCCGGATTGTTTGTTTTTTATAATTAAGCAGTACAATATTTGTAAGACTAAAATATGACATATTTCTCATTTTGAACAAGATGGCATTCCAGTCGGGCTCATGTAACAGTTCAATGCATTGAAATGTACTGTTTAAAAAACATATTGTAGGATTGGCAGTACAATTAACGGTTTGAAGCTTTTACGAATGAAAAGGAATGCACAGTTTACTATAATATTATAAGGGAATGAATGTTCTTATTTACTTAACTTTAATATTCAATACCATGATCTTGGAGAGAAAAAATATTAGTTCTTCATATATATATATATATATATATATATATATATATATATATATATATATATATATATATAATAATATGCTTTTACTTGTACATATGCTCTTCTGTGGCATACTAAATACAAAACTTTTTAATTCAAGATATGGGACATTTTATACATAAATATAGAAAAACACATTACTGAGTAATGTGATGAGCATAATGTGGATTAAAGAGGATCAGGAGTATACCAACAATGAAAATTGTAGGTGTAGGTGTAATTTCCGTTGCTAGGGGTATCTAGCAACGGAATTACACATACACCTACAATTTTCTGGAACAAAATTGCCTACAAGAACACACCCCATAGATCTAATAGAAATATACAGGTAACAACACAACATAGAACAAACTTTTATATCCAGTGACACAGGAAGCCAAGAATTCTACCACCATGACCATGGGTTCCTACAAGACCTGACAATACAAGTACCACACCACGTAGAGCAGAATTTGTTAAAACTACTTTTTAGACGTTCAAAGAAAACAATTGGAAACCATTACTTTGATAGCAAGAATCATGGAGGAAGGCTTGTCTGTTAAGATAAGTAGTGCTGACAATTTAAATGAAACTATGAGCCCATTACAGTATTCTATTTTTACTGAGGCACATCAACAAAACCAAAGACATGTTGTGCTTAAAGTACAAAATATGCATAAACATACAGGGAAATTATTCGCAACAGCTACAGGGATTCATTGGACCATTCATATTCTCAAGAAAAGACACTGTAGCAAAGATGTTGCAAATAGCAACCATGCAAACACATTCTAGTGGTCAAGTCATGCCTGCACAAGAAAGTGAGGAGGTTTCTAACCTTAATAGCATGTCTGTGCTTGAGGTTATAAGATCTAGCCACATGCAGTCAGGCTGCCAGTTTCAGAGAAGATAAGTTGCAAAGTAATCTAGAAAAGCGCACTTTTAGCAAGCAAACAAAGAGGCATTAAATGATTTGTTTTTAAAATCCAAATCAACAATTTATGTTTTTACATTACTAAGGAGTGGAATGTTCTGTTAAAAAGGAAAACATTCAGATCTTAATTTGTGTGTATTCACATTTCCTGTGGGAAAAACATGGAAATAAAAATTACTTTTCTACATTTTGACTGAAAGAATTTCATTTTTCATTGCATGTATGTGTTTAATATGCTTATCTAAAAAATTGTGGGTTATGTTGGAATGCTTCTTCCTTTCATCCGCTGCTCTCTTGGCATCTTGGGATGAGTTTGAAGGTGGGTGGTCTTCCCCTTCATCAAACATGTTGTGATCTGGCTTCATCAGGAGTCCTTTCCTGTAAGCTCTATTGTGTGACTTAGCATACACTATCATTATCTTGCATGCACCAAAGGTGACTATTTGAGTGCTCCTCCAGTGAAACCTCACCTAAAGCAGATCATATGTCCACTCTATAACAGCCCTTATTCACATGTAGTCAATATTGAACTGACATTGCCTTCTTGTAGTTGCATTGAGGTATGGGGCCATTATCCACATGCGTAGTGCAAAAGCACTGTCACGTAACACAAATAAAACATGCTATTAAAATCACAACTATATAGCTGGGTTAAGAAAACTCAATGTAGAAAACTACAAATACCTAAAAGAAAATAATTTGTAAAGTTTTCATTTGCAAGCCAGGTGTATAGAGCGCAATTCAGGAATATATAGGTCATAAGTATAGCTAGGAAATGTAGTCACTAGGTGAGTTATTAAAGAACCAGCATTGTAAACTATCCAAATGTTTAAGGAGTGCTGGCTCTTCGTATTACTGTATAAACAATGCAATAGTGCTAATAGGGCAAAATAAGTTAAAATGTGTGCCATCAACACAGACTATAGAATGGAGGGAATGTGCCACACTAAAATTGTCATTTTTTTGTTGAAACTCCTGTTGAGAACTTAGAATAAAATATAAATGAATGATGACCAGCATTGCATCCAAATGTTTATGAAATAAACGATAAAGTGCACCTTGAGAAAGCTCTTCTGCCTTGGGGACAATCCCCTGATAGCTTCCTAATGCTAAAAGGGGTGGGCAGCAAAGTACCTGAAGCATGTGGGTATAGAAACACTCTCATGTGTCTATAGACAGCAATAGGTCAAATTCAGAATTTAAATCCAAATAACAGTGCTGCTGTGCCTATACTTCATATATTTCCTCCCCAGTCTCCTGTGCTGGTGTAGAGCAATAGCCTCATCCTTCCTTCCCACAGCAGTCATTGTGGAATAAAATACAATGACCCTCATGTAAAAAAACATTTTACGGTTAGTAAGGCTCCGAATCAGAAAATCAGAGCCTTTCTGACCACAAAATTGCATTTTTTTTATTCACCAAGCCCAAATTGAGATTGGGTAATGTGTCACCAAATCTTACCGAATTGCTAATTTGTTTTGAGACTAAATACAGACTCAGAATTTGGAAGGGGTGCGGTAATGGTGTCCCTTCCAGAAAATGAGATGCATTTGAAAAAAAAGATTGCTTTATTTAAAAAGCAGTCACAGACATGCTTGTCTGCTGACCCCAACAGGCCACCATGTCTATGAATGTAGCCAATCGTAGTGGGTCACAATGTACGACCTACCTCATGCCTATCAATAAGGTAGGTCAAATTGCGACCCACTACAAATCCATATTATGAGAACCAACCTATTAAAAAATAGGTTGGTTCTCAAAATACAAATGGAATGATAACAAGTCGGTGTGTAGATTGCGACCACTTCTAACAAATTAATTTTCTATATTGCATTTAATTTTGAATGCTTATTTGTCTCAATTTACCTTTCCATAAATAGAGTCTTTGTACATGAGGCCGGAGTTTCCACCCATTTTAAAGCTTGCACCTAAGTACCACCTGCTTCTACTTGATGAGAATGGGCCAAGCAAAAAAATCAGTTTTTCGACTATTTGCAATTTGCAAACAGAGATTACATTCAAAACTAAGAAACGCAAATCGAGAACTAGTAGCAAGTAATCATTAATTCTGCTTCTAAAAATGTGAGTTGGTAGGATTCAGTTTGCATCACTATTTTTGTGATTGTAATGGAAAATTCATTGATACATGCCAAATTTAGCTTTTCCAAGTTGTTAACCAATTTGCTACCGAATTTTACAGTTCTTACATCTAGCCCTATATTCTATGGCGTTTTCCATGTCATTTCTTCTTTATCACAGTGAGAACATAAAAGAAAAGTTGTGTGCCATATTTAATCGTTTTTTGCCTTTTCCTTCATCTCTACAACCAGAACAGCTGGACATCCCTTGTGCTGATGTTGCCTCAATCCCACCAGGATCCCAAGCAGCTTTAGCATGTGTTTCAGTTTTCTGAAGAACGAAAACAAAAACACTGACACCTCAGCCATCTATTTCTACTAATAAAGTTAAAAAATACTTTTTGAGTACCTGCAGTAGGTTCTCATCAGCAATAATTACAAAGGCGGATTCTAATACGAGGACATAAGATAGAAAAGGCATTCTGGACTATCCACATTGTCCATGTGCTGGAGCTTTAGGCCCTGATTTAGAGGTTGGCGGACAGGTTACTCAATCACAAATGTGACGGATATCCCGTCCACCGTATTATGATGTCCAGGATATAATGGACTCGTAATATGGCAGATGGGATATCCTTAGTCATATCCTATTATCCCTCACACCCATCCAGGATGGTTGCACAGTCCAACAGTTCGCACTTTTTTAATGCTTTTCTCAAATACTCCCACCCTCCAACACACCATGCCATACTTCGCTTCTTATTGCATTTATTCTATCACTAGTTCTTCCTTGCATCAGAACAACATCCATTATTCCTATTCTCTATTGATCTGAGACCCATCCTAACAGATTTTCATTTTCATACAAGGATCACTGGCTGCTAGAGAATGAACAATCAGCACTAGTGCAAAGGTTAAACCCAACATCTATTGATTATATGCAATAGTGCTTTTTAGGAGCAAGGGGATTTGCCTCTGGAAGCTGCTTGACACTCTGGCATTCTGTCCCGTGCAACAATCCCTTGCATACCCAGTACCATACATCGTAGACTTCATAGATTGCTTACAGCAAGTTATGAACCAAATCCAACAATAGCCTTTTATGCAGTGATTAAGCATTATGTTTTCGAAATTCATCAAACTGTCCCCCAAGTTTAAAAGAGCCACGGATCCACATCATACATGGCAAGGCAAAAGGCTTATCAATGCTTGTTTTCATTCCATTCTTTATAACTTTTTTATTTTTTCCAATGTGTTTGGAGTGCCTTGAAGTCACAGTAGTTCTAAGGCAATAGCATCATTTCTTTGTATCTATAATAATCATATTTGCATGTAACGTGTATTAAAAATAAGAGGGTTAATCTATGTGTACAAAGTACACTTCCTTCCTACAAGGGATAAGTATACTGTTCTATATAAACTAAATGCAATGGTTACGTTTTTGACATTTAACATTTTTATTTCAAGCATATGATCACTGCGATTTGGCGAAGGCTTGTTTTCTTTTATGTTTGCTCCTGTTATTTTTGTGGCACATGTTTCCAATAATAAAACTAAAAAATTTAACATTCAAACCAGCCTGACCAAGGCTTTTTAATATATGTAGTGGATGGTCTGTTCCAAAGTGCAGGATTTCACACAATCTCTTTGTATCTAGTTACGTTACCAAAAGCTCTGCAACTTCTTACAGACCTATTTTTTTAAATCTCTCAGCAACAGCAGTCTTGTAAAAAAATATACTGTTTTGCCAAGGGCATTCATTCTATAGCTATTGTGATTTTGGCGCAGTTTACTGAATAAATGACCGGAGTAATCGTATTGTGACACATTGGTATCATTCTCATCAGGAGGGAGCCTGGAACATATTAGCAACAAACTAGATCACTGGGTAAATTGTACAGTTTTTGGCAGACATGGTTTTCTCCATGACATATCTGTAGATTCAGTACTCAAAGAATACTTCGCTTTTTAAGTGGGCCACCCAGCTTTAAAATATGTGTTTCTTTCCTTTTACATTTCATCACATAAGTGGGGAAAATGATGGAGGTAATAATGTTTTCATCTGATTGAGAAAGTATCCTCAACCTAACATCATTCTTATAAAGCAGTGGGAAACGCACATTACAAAGGCTTGGAGTTTACAAGGTAACCTTATTTCCTCCTAAAGATTGATCATAATGGTATGCATATGCGTATGTTCCTTGTAACATGCATGATAAACAATTAAGCTCTCATTATTAGGGGTCTGGCAAGAATTTCCCCCACTCCTTGAGTTGCCGATTGCCGGTGGACTCTGAGGGTCCAAAAAGAATGTGGCATTATTGGGGAAAAAGGTAATTCTTGGTTCGATATCCCAGGTAATTACTAATTTTGGGCCAAACTTCCACACGGGAATTTAGCAGTCAAAATGTCCAGCTGAAAGCTAAGAGATGTATGGCGTTCCCATAGATATTATAATTCCTATGGGCTCAGTAACTACTGTTTTCGACCCAATCAAAAGTAAGAGGCCACATGTAATGAGGGCCCCAGAGGTATAAAACTACTTATGTCAGCAGAGATAAAATGCTGGTATCAGTTTATCAAATGTCTGAATCACCTTTAGGGTAAGGTACTTGCCATGAATGTTGTGTTGGGTTCTATGTAACTTCATTGTGGCTGCTTGATTTGTGGTAGATGAGGCCGGGAGAAAGGCTGCCAGGCCAACATATTACCACGTAGGTAGGGTCTCAAAATAGCCCTGGATTCTTTCGAAGTCAGTCGCAAATTGCCACCCCATCTAAGAAATCCATTTTGTACATTCCATTTAAGGAATCACAAATTGTAACTATATATAATCTGTTTGCAACCTGGCTATTTCCTTGAAAAGTAATGATACTGCGAGGTTTTTTTTAGCATAGAAGTGAATGTAGTCTGCTCAGAGTTTCACCCCACGGATCTTTCACATAAAAGAGCTGTGGTTTGATCTTCGTCTCATGTACGTTAAGGTGTGATGAAATCAGGTTACCTCCAAATGGAGATAACTGTTTTCCCTGGATTTGCCAGTGTGTTCATTCTAAGAACATATTTTATTAGCAAACATTCCTATATTTAGATACCTGGAGATGTTCTCTAACTCTTTGCAGTGAATTGGATTAATGTTGCAAAAGTATAGAATACTTCCTTCCAAATAGTATATTACTATTTGGGTAAATATTGTTGAACCTATTCATTTTTCCTAGTTTGTAAGGGCAATACATTGCTTCTGCTAAGTGGCTGGTATAGAGTGCAGAAGATGGGCTTTACTCTGTCAGGGTGATGGAGGAAAATAATTCATCGCCCATCCTCAGCCCTGCGGTTATATCTTAATTTTGGCAGGATTCACCATCTTGGTGGTATCTATCAATGTGTTAACAGTTTGGCTGCCAGCTCTCTCAAACATGAAGGCTGCCCTTTAAACTTTTAACTTGTTTTTGTTTTGTCAAAAACTAAATTCTAACGCGATATTGTGTTTTTGAAAAACAAAAACTAATGACCGTCATACCATTTGAGTTGTCTCCTGTCATGTGGGGGTCACTTAAACATTTTCACTGCCCCTTTGTCCTAGGTTTTCACAGCAGTAATGGAAAATTAAAACTGGCCATTCAGCTTCACACTCTTAAATTAGGCAGGTGGTTGAATGGCCAAAACTCTGATGGCTCGTACTCCGTCAGGCCAACAGAGGAATAGGGGAATAAGATCATATTTAAGATCCACTCACCTGTAAATCAGGTGGGCAGACCTTCAGTTTGGTGGACAGAGTACTCTGTCACAGTTGTGATGAAGTACCTCTCCACCAAACTCTAAATCGGGCCTTTATTTTTATACATACTAACTGTATCATCTACATTTTGTAATATATTTACTGTTTCAATTGTAATATTCTCATGATAAAAGCTCTTAGTATTACCTAAATTTGATATATCCAGGACAAACAAATGAAAAGGAATGGGAGACAAATGTTTTCCTTGATTTTATCCAATTTATGGCATGATCATTTCTAGCACACAAGAGGTTTTATCTTCAAATACAACTCACATATCAACATGCAGGAGGGGCATCCTCAAAGACTATCATAGTCTATACCTAAAGAGTTTTCCTGAGCCCACAATATAACTCAATTTACTTGATCAAAAACTGATTTAAAGTCTATACAGATATGTAAGAGATGCCCCTTATTCTTTTGATTATTTTAACTAGTCATGTTAATTTTGCTCAACGGTTTTATACATATTTGAGAAAAAATCAGTTTGATTGGGGGTAATACATACCTAGTTCTACATGTTTATCCAGTTGATTAAGTATCAATTTGAATGAAGTCATTACAGTTATACCCATGTGAATGATAAGCCTAAAATTCGAAAGATCATCGGAGTAACCTCCCAGTACGTGGAGCATGTCCTTCCATTCCAATGGTAATTGTAGCATTTAGATGAAAACATTTCTGAAAATAGTTCACATAGAAGCCCTCCCCAAGTGCCAATGTTTTGACTAAATAACTCTGTTCAGGTACCCATCTGGGCACAAGCTCTAACAAGCCCCACAAAGACTTTTTACGATTCTAAAAATACATTTAAAAAAAAAACATTCCATGTCTATCAAGCAGCAAGCAATAAAATGTCTCTGCTGTATCTTGAATATAGAGAAGAAGAGTATATATTCTCGAATTCTGCCTTAGTTGCAAAACCCTGTTTTGCCACTGCCCATCCTTGTAGAGTTCCCTTGCCCTGGTAGTTAGGAATATAGCCCAAAGTCTGCAGTAAAAGAGAATATTGGACAGATTTCAGACAAAGGCTTAGTTAAAGAAAGTTTTTTTAACATATTTAACAGTACCATAACAACTAAAAAGTTACAAATGACACAGTAAAAGTCCCCAAACTAATTTCTAAAAAGAGAGACAGATCTCACAAGCAAAATTACACTAAAATGATTAAATCCAATAAAAGGAGTGATAGACATTATTTTCATAGTAAACAGCACCAAGTAAAAGTAAAGTGTAAATTAGTAATCACATTTTGTGGTTGGCTGGGTCTTAAATGTGATTTTAGGTCAATCACAGTGGAGTAGAGGTTAGATACACCAAGCAAGTTGTCTCAGTCAACGATTTTTCCTTCTGTCTTAGAGCCCTATTTAAAGTTTGGCAGATATTACATCATAGGCTGTAATACAGCGTATTGGACATCTACCACATTTCTAAATAAGGCCCTCAGTGTTTTTATGGAGTGGGACCAGGATGATGACTGAATGTGACAATGTCCTCACAAAGGCAGATATCCATCAGATGAGGTCCCTCTAGAGTAATTGGTTTTGTCTAGAAAATCGCCTAAGAGGAACATTTTATTTTCACAACTGTTGAGGCACTCTCGCCAGTTAGATACCTCTGGTGCCTTTGCATGATCAAGGTGCCTAAGTGGGGACTTAAGGCCTGATTAAGAACTTGGTGGCGGGAAATACTCCATCACAAACAAGACAGATATTCTCTCCGCCGTATTATGTTCCCAGGATACTCTATGAAAATCGTAATAAGGAAGTCAGGATATCTGTCATGTTTGTGGAGGAGTATACCCTCCATCAAGATCTAAATCAAGCCCTTACTTTCTTATTTGAGGTTTGGAAACCCCCATCATGACTAGCCTGGAAGCTGCAGCTGGAGGCTGAACATTCTTCTGAGTCCCGACTTTTTCCATCTTTTTGGTGTTGCTCACCTTGGTCACAGTAAAGGTTCAGGGTCAGTACCTACGGACCAGGACCCACTCCAGCAAAGGTTCACTTTGGCACTGGTCAATTGGTCACTCTTGGAAAATACCTCTTGCAGATTTTTGTGTTCCTGTAGCCATGCAGTCAACTGATCTGTTGTACTGCCATTTGATAAAGTTTTGTTTTGACCAATGACTTTGTGTTTCACCACTGCGCATATTAGTTGCTCAATGTTCACCAGTAGCACATTGTATGTTTTGTTCATTTTAGCCGCCTATGGGCTTTGACATTTCATTAGCCATTACTTTCTGTATTCAGTTTAGCCGCCTATGGGCTTTGACATTGCATTAGTCATTACATTCTGTATTCTGCCTATTGGCTTTGACATGCTGTATCCAGTCTAGCCGCCTATTGGCTTTGACATTGCATGCCTATTGACTTTGACATGATGTATTCAGTTTAGCTGCCTATTGACTTTGACATGCTATTAGATATTCTGCCTATTGGCTTTGACATGATATCATATATTACATTTTGTATTCAGCTCAGCTGCCTATTGGCTTTGACATGATATTATACATTGCATTTTATATACAGCTCAGCTGCCTATGGGCTTTGACATGATATTATACATTGCATTTTGTATTCAGCTCAGCTGCCTATTGGCTTTGACATGACACTAGACATTGCATTTGATATTTAGGTTAGCTGCCTATTGCCTTTAACATGACATTGCATTTGATATCTAGGTTAGCTGCCCATTGCCTTTAACGTGGAGTTAGACATTGCAGTTGAGAATCCAAGCTGTATTTTTCCAAGCTGTGTTTTTGCACAAGAGAACCAAGATGTTTTTCTCACAGTAGACTAGACATGATAAGAGAGAGTACATGGGTGTTGTTCTCTCTGCTTGAGCTTGGGAACAGGAGTAGTCTTGGAGACCTGGCCAGTCTCCAAAAGGCTTGCTCAGTTTCCCAGGTCTGAGAGGAGGGGGCACACCTTTGTAACGAATGTAACAGGCTGCAGAGGGTTAGATTCGAATCTGCCGGACCTCGTGCTGGAGCTTGGCGCCAGCTGCCAGCAATCCCGTGTGGGTAGATGAATCTCTTTCCCGCGGCTGACAGGGGTCATCAGCTTGTAGACCTTAGAAAGATGAAGCTGTAGATAGTTCCCACACGGTGAAGTATTTGTTTTGCTTTGCATTCAATATCTTATAAATATAACCTGCTGTGTATATTGCAAACTGATATATTTTGTTTGATTAACGCGGACTTGAAAGCTACTAATTCGTCATTCATAAATATTGTGGTTGGGGAAGAATTAACAACAATAAAAGTCTTCTTTGACCTCAGAAGTGCATTTCTGTTGTGTTATGTTAGTGCTTAGAAACTAAATAAGAGGAATGCACTACAATTGGTACCAGGAGTGGGGTCGGTCATTAAGAGGTGATTAAGAGGGTGTTGACGAGTTGGTAGATTTCTAAGTGCACACTTTAAAAGTGTAATTGTTTTTGTTGTTTGGAGAATTACAGAAATTGTTTTTTTGTTGTTTGGAGAATCACAGTAGCACGGCAGACCATGTCATGTGTTGTTAAACTGCCTGATGGTGCTACGAAAAACTGTGAATTGTTTGTTGTTTGGAGAATCACAGTAGCACGGCAGACCATGTCATGTGTTGTTAAACTGCCTGATGGTGCTACGAAAAACTGTGAATTGTTTTCTGTTTGGGGAATTACAGAAGAAAATGCATGTGTAGCTAAAATGCCTGATGGTGTTTTGAGAAATAATTCCTGTTGTACATATGTAGAAAACGTGTCTTTTGGAAGTAATGATGACAGAAAGGTCTGGATACCTTTATCTGCTTACAGAGAAATGCAGGAGAAATGTAGGCAGTTGGAACATGAAAATAGGAATTTACGTGAGCAAATTAGCCCGACTGAAAGTTATAAAAGGGCTGTTTTTGAAGAATCTTTCTTGTCCCATTCCAGTAATGAGGGGGTTAAGACAGCTCCGAGCTGCACTGAGTTTTCGTGTGAGCCAGGGTTTTTGGCAGCCAAAATGCATTCCTTAACTGATAACACGGACGAGAGAGACCAGAATGTGATTTACGAGTTACCGTTGCAAAATGCACAAGTAAAACGAAAGATTTTAGAGCAAGAGCCGACTTTCATTAGCTTGTTTGATTTTTGGAAACAGAAAAGCCCTCATTTGAGTGAAATCCTAACACTTTTGTATATGGTCACTGTGAAAAATAATATGCAGCTGCACGCTTGTGATTTGGCAAATGAAATAATGCAGACTTCAGGTTTCTGCGCAGTGCAAGAAGGAAAAACTGATGTACATGTAATTCATGGACAAGGAAAGAAAATAGTGCCCCTAGCTAGAATCATACAATGGATCTGGTACTTGCAAGACAGGGCTAGAGTACCACAGGTAAAAGAGTTATCAATGAAGTTGTGTGCACCATTTGAATTCGTGTCTACTGAAGATAAAAAGCATGTTTGTTTTACTAATGATTCATTGACTGAAATGTTATTTTCTGGCACAGTAGAAGGAACAGCGTTGTATAATGTGTGTCAGATTTTAAAGCAAGAGCTACGTGAGATGTGTCATTTTTACGCTGATTTTTGGTTCATTGCTAATGTTTTAGCACCTAACTGGTTCAATTACCTTGCAGATGTTAATGAGAAAAATTCAGAGAGAGAAGTGTTCACCCAGAATTCTGCCTTAGTGGGGATGGCTAAGTGGGTGCCCCAGAAATGTGAACAGCTGAGAGAAAAAGCCACTTACAGGTGGGCAGAGATGAGAGAGATGTACATTCCCCTAGATTTGATAAAAACTGTGCAGCACGCACAAAAGCAATCTGTCATGCAAGCAGTCACAGAGCAGTTGGGGAGAGGAAAGTTACCAGAACAGAAATGGCAAATTGATCAGGCTTTAGGGAGAGTGATTGCTGCAAATTACCAAGGAAAAATCGAAATTATGCTGATACCTAGAAAAGAATCTGATTCATTCATACAAATTGGAGACAGAATGGCCCAAATTGGCAAAAGTGCAGTGAATGGAGGTTTGTTAAAGAAGGAGTCTGCCCCAGCCCTTCTGACAGTGCAAGAAAAGGGAAGCTGTGGTGCAGCAGATAAAAACCTCAGTGCTGGTGTGTGGGCTGAAGCCCCAAGTGATCCTCCAGAACCTGCAGAAAATATAACAAAGGGCCTCAAAAACGTCCTGCTGATTATAAAACAGGGAAAGAAAGAGGAAGGGTGCAGTTTAAATGAAAAATGTTATTTGCAAGAAAAGTCATACTTGTTTCTTTTGCAGATCCTACCACGTTTCGCCACTGTCCCTGAGTGTGCTGTGTGGTCCCCCTTCCGGTGTGTGCGTGTGGGGTAGGGGAAGGGACCGAATCCCCAACCTGAACCTGGCTGAGTAAAGTGCCAGCACCATGGATCCATTTTGCGCAAACTGCGCCTTCAGTTCAAGTTCAACTTGTTTGATTGCATTCTTCCACTGGAACTAAGCTGTGATTTTTTTTTTTTTTTTTTTTCCCTTCTCGTATGGAACTCTGACTTTTGCTTACCTTCCAGCAAACCTTTCAGGTGGACCGTGCATCTTTTACATGAGTAGAACTCATGCCACATCAAATTGCTAACACTGTTGAATTAGAGACTCACTCAGAGTATAAAAATTGCCCAGTCTTTTCTATGTAGATGTATCTGATGTGAAAGGTTATGAGATCAATGTGTTAATTCACTTCTATTGCTTTACAGGGATTGCTTTGATCATTCAAATTTGATTTGCTGATAATGTTTTTTTTTTTGTGCTGATGTTTTTTTGTTTTTGTTTGAAACAAGAGATATGTGAAACAAAAATTCATTGGTCAAAGGGCGGAATGTACTGCCATTTGATAAAGTTTTGTTTTGACCAATGACTTTGTGTTTCACCACTGCGCATATTAGTTCCTCAATGTTCACCAGTAGCACATTGTATGTTTTGTTCAGTTTAGCCGCCTATGGGCTTTGACATTGCATTAGCCATTACTTTCTGTATTCAGTTTAGCCGCCTATGGGCTTTGACATTGCATTAGTCATTACATTCTGTATTCTGCCTATTGGCTTTGACATGCTGTATCCAGTCTAGCCGCCTATTGGCTTTGACATTGCATGCCTATTGACTTTGACATGATGTATTCAGTTTAGCTGCCTATTGACTTTGACATGCTATTAGATATTCTGCCTATTGGCTTTGACATGATATCATATATTACATTTTGTATTCAGCTCAGCTGCCTATTGGCTTTGACATGATATTATACATTGCATTTTATATTCAGCTCAGCTGCCTATGGGCTTTGACATGATATTATACATTGCATTTTGTATTCAGCTCAGCTGCCTATTGGCTTTGACATGACACTAGACATTGCATTTGATATTTAGGTTAGCTGCCTATTGCCTTTAACATGACATTGCATTTGATATCTAGGTTAGCTGCCCATTGCCTTTAACGTGGAGTTAGACATTGCAGTTGAGAATCCAAGCTGTATTTTTCCAAGCTGTGTTTTTGCACAAGAGAACCAAGATGTTTTTCTCACAGTAGACTAGACATGATAAGAGAGAGTACATGGGTGTTGTTCTCTCTGCTTGAGCTTGGGAACAGGAGTAGTCTTGGAGACCTGGCCAGTCTCCAAAAGGCTTGCTCAGTTTCCCAGGTCTGAGAGGAGGGGGCACACCTTTGTAACGAATGTAACAGGCTGCAGAGGGTCAGATTCGAATCTGCCGGACCTCGTGCTGGAGCTTGGCGCCAGCTGCCAGCAATCCCGTGTGGGTAGATGAATCTCTTTCCCGCGGCTGACAGGGGTCATCAGCTTGCAGACCTTAGAAAGATGAAGCTGTAGATAGTTCCCACACGGTGAAGTATTTGTTTTGCTTTGCATTCAATATCTTATAAATATAACCTGCTGTGTATATTGCAAACTGATATATTTTGTTTGATTAACGCGGACTTGAAAGCTACTAATTCGTCATTCATAAATATTGTGGTTGGGGAAGAATTAACAACAATAAAAGTCTTCTTTGACCTCAGAAGTGCATTTCTGTTGTGTTATGTTAGTGCTTAGAAACTAAATAAGAGGAAAGCACTACATCTGTAGAGCACACTTCCTAGCCCTGGGTACAAGTGGGAGTAAGTCCAGCCCTTCAGGTCTCCATATGGGCCACAGAGAGTAGGTTCAGTCCTCTTCTGATCTTCCACAGGTCTAAGTGGGTTCTAATGAGCAGAGGTTGAGGTGCCATTGTTGTAGGAATTACTAAACATTGGGTAGAAGTGCAGTGCTTTATTTTTAAAATAATAAGTGCTGATTCCCAAAGAGCTGCTCAGACACCTGCGGCTGGTGCTATAAAATGTCAGAACTTGAACAGCAAGGGTGAGCAGTCCCAAATCCACCTCACGCCTCTTTAATTCAGTGCCAGGCACTTCCTTCCCATTTATCTCACTCCTACAGGAGTCTGCTTTCTCCCTTGTGACAGTTTTTCTGGATTTTTCTTCCTTCTTTTTTTCCTCTGTTGCCCTCTGGAATGGTCTGATGTGGAGAAATAAGTGCTGGTCCCCAGAAATAAGTGCTAGTGCCCCCCACAAGCAACAACCAGCTCAAATTAAGCACTGTGGGGGTGACTCCTGGGTATGTGCTAGCAAATGGACACAAAGTTTCCAGGGACATTCGCTCTTTTGCAGTACATCCACTTTATACTGCAAATTATCCTACAGATTACTATTCCTACTGAAATCCAATGTGACTGAATCCTTCTTTCCCTGATGAGGCTGGTGGCCCTGCCTGGGATTTTTTTTAGGAAAATGGCAGCCCCTTCCTCCTCCACCGCACCAAACTGGTTCTGGTACCACCCCCTTTTTCCACTGAAATGGAGCCAGGTTGGCTATAGTTGGCTCTGATATCAAAAGACATATTTCCAAGATCACACGTGTTTCTAAACTATGGATGGGCAGCCCTCAGCAAGGTTCTTTAGGTTCTTACACGGTAATTATGTTTTTGGACCCTTCCCAAAGGCCCTCCCCAAGAGAGAATAAATACCATTCCTCAAACAAGAGGCCTTCCTGCCAAAATGCTCAAGCCTTTATTTCTGCTTCCAGAACAGTTTTCACATTTCATCAAGCAAATAAAATTTTATTTTCTGAGTCTCAGCATTTCCCATTTCTAGAATTTCAAAATGCCATTCAGAAAGTTTTTCATCTTTCAAAACTAACTGTTTGCAGATTTGTATTTTTGACATTTAAAAAATGCAAAGACAGATTTTACAGTCTTGCAGTCTTACTAACAACATTTAATTTATGTTCAGTCATATCCTTTGGGGCAGAAGCCTCATGATTAATCTCTCTGATCTAGATCTGATATTGTGTCATGATTTACTGTGATGGTGTCATTGGTACAATGGTTCTGTGATGTCATAAGTGTGCCAATTAGCCATTTTGACACCTGAAAGTTTAACCTCTTTGTGATCACCGAATTTTGGCAGGTATGTAGTAAGGCAGGTGAGGGGTATGGCACTGTATGTCAGAAAACTCCCTGAATTAAACATGGTATATGTAGGAAACAAACACTCCCCCTATATAGCTAGAGACCTAGAGATAATATGTATTATTTCTATAAAAGCAATTCAGAAAGACTTGGCACACTGTTTAGAGAAAGCATACATATGTGGTAAAAGTGGTTGCAATTTGAGCACCGACTTTTACTGAATGCATTAGTCCCTTGCGAACCTATGTTGAAACATGTTTCAAAAATTAAGAATCATACGGGGTCACAATTTGACCTACCTCATCAATATGCATGAGTTAAGTTGTAAATTGTGACCCACTGAATCGCTGGCATCATATAGATGGAGACCTGCTGGGGTCAAGAGACCACCATGATTGTGATTGTTCAAAATGAAGCTATATTTATTTTTAAATGCAGGCTGTTTCCCTTAGAGAAGAATGGGATGTGTTTAAATAAACATGAAAGTTTAAAATAAGTTTTTTTATGAGTAAGCAGAGGTACTCCTGGAGAAGTCGAAGGCCTAACAGGAAAGCGCTGTTGGAAAAGCCCACCAAGACTTGCTGGCCAGGTTGAGAGAAGTCAGTGTTGTGCGACAATGCAGAGCTATCCTTCATATCAAGAGAACGCTAAAGGTAGTGATGACTAGCTACAATGTCAAAGGCGGAGACTATCAGGTACGAGAAATAGGAATATACTCGCCAGCGAAGTAAACATTTGCAATTGCAGCATCGGACACCATAGCCAGGATTTGCTGGAGAGGTAGATCCATGCAAAGTAGCAAGTTGTGTCTACTACGTTCTGAATTTTGCCTTGAGCAAGGCGACTCAAACACATTGCCCACCGTTATCAAAGTCATAAGTTGGGTCAGGATAATGGAAGCTGTGAAAATAGCATGAAGAAGTTACTTGAATGAAACATAAAGACAAAGACCAGGGCATGCAAGAAAAAAAAACTGTACTCACCATCAAAATTGAAGAAGGCACCACACAGCTGTTGAGCCAATCTAGGGATGCAAGCTCATACACATAGCCAGTACTTCCAGAAGGCACAGCTTCAGGTGCACGATGAGCGTCCCCTGAAAAGATCATACTCTCAACGGCAAGAAAAAGAAGTGTGAAGTACACAGTGGCTGCTCTACTAAAACCTCCGCCACAGATAGACCACATGGATTGAGTCTTATGATGACTCATAGATTCCCTGGATGATGCAAATAAGGAGAAAGTCATTAAGTACTTATAGATTGCTGCTGGTGATGAAGTGAAAGAAGTGACATAGAAAATCTCACAGACTCACAATATCACACCAACAGCTCAAAGAAGTATTAGGAGCCAAAGTCAATCCGACGGCGAACATAAATCATAAAAGGTACATTAGAGGGGTTCCTTTCAGGTGCCATCTATGCTGCATGTCACCTTGTTGCATAACTTAGCCTTTGTGTCACCACGGAGGCTGATATAGAGACCTCATTCAAAGGTAATGAGGGTTGGGGGAGGGGGCTTCTCATGACCATGGTACTGGCATAATAGGTTAGAAATTAAGGGCCAGATGTAGGAACATTCCCAATTGCGACCCGCAAATTGCGAGTCTGTCACAATTTGGAATGTTGGATGGTGTCCCTTACACCATCTGCGACTTGCAAGGGGGTTGCAAAGGCCCACCTCATGAATAATCATGAGGTGGGTCGCAATTTGCGACCCCCTTGTGAGTGACGGCCCTCACAGGGATGGTGGCCTGCTGCGGACAGCAGACCACCATGTCTGTGACTGCTTTTTAATAAAGCATTTTTTTTTGTAATGCAGCCCGTTTTCCTTAAAGGAAAACGAGATGCATTACAAAAACCAAAAATGAAACGATTTTTTTTACGTTTTTTCAGAGCAGGCAGTGGTCCTAGTTCCACCTATACTATTGCCGTTCAATACTTTTTGTTCACTTTACTCTGAACTGCTGACCTGTTCTATGTCCAGCCTGCATTTTGCACTGCCTTGATGCTGCTGTCGTCTGATGCTGTAACACAGTAGTTGTTCTGATCAACAAATCCTTCCTGTCTGCTGTACCAAGAGGAGAGGTATAATTTGCAATGTTGTTTTCTTGTTTCCTTTTCAACTTAGATAATTACACAACAGTCAAAATGGGGAGCACCCTGTCTTCCATTCCAGCATTTGTGACCCCAAGGCATCATGGTAAATGCAGTCATTAGCACGAATTTGAATAAAGTTTTGAAAGTTTTTCACCATAAGTTGGTGCGGCGAGTGCCGTATCTTCGGACACGTGTTTCTGGCTATTTGGCCGTCATCAGCGAAGAGCCACGTGTAGCTGGCAGGGTTGCTTGAAATGCCGCCTTGAAAGTATTCACAGGTGTAAGTACCACTCAAGAAGGCGCACAGGTGCTTCACCCGAGCTCGTCAGCTCAGAGGCTCACGGGAGCCTTAATTACAACAGTCAAAATGGGGAGCACCCTGTCTTCCATTCCAGCATTTGTGACCCCAAGGCATCATGGTAAATGCAGTCATTAGCACGAATTTGAATAAAGTTTTGAAAGTTTTTCACCATAAGTTGGTGCGGCGAGTGCCGTATCTTCGGACACGTGTTTCTGGCTATTTGGCCGTCATCAGCGAAGAGTAACGTGTAGCTGGCAGGGTTGCTTGAAATGCCGCCTTGAAAGTATTCACAGGTTTAAGTACCACTCAAGAAGGCGCACAGGTGCTTCACCCGAGCTCGTCAGCTCAGAGGCTCACAGGAGCCTTAATTACAACAGTCAAAATGGGGAGCACCCTGTCTTCCATTCCAGCATTTGTGACCCCAAGGCATCATGGTAAATGCAGTCATTAGCACGAATTTGAATAAAGTTTTGAAAGTTTTTCACCATAAGTTGGTGCGGCGAGTGCCGTATCTTCGGACATGTGTTTCTGGCTATTTGGCCGTCATCAGCGAAGAGCAACGTGTAGCTGGCAGGGTTGCTTGAAATGCCACCTTGAAAGTATTCACAGGTTTAAGTACCACTCAAGAAGGCGCACAGGTGCTTCACCCGAGCTCGTCAGCTCAGAGGCTCACGGGAGCCTTAATTACAACAGTCAAAATGGGGAGCACCCTGTCTTCCATTCCAGCATTTGTGACCCCAAGGCATCATGGTAAATGCAGTCATTAGCACGAATTTGAATAAAGTTTTGAAAGTTTTTCACCATAAGTTGGTGCGGCGAGTGCCGTATCTTCGGACACGTGTTTCTGGCTATTTGGCCGTCATCAGCGAAGAGCAACGTGTAGCTGGCAGGGTTGCTTGAAATGCCGCCTTGAAAGTATTCACAGGTTTAAGTACCACTCAAGAAGGCGCACAGGTGCTTCACCCGAGCTCGTCAGCTCAGAGGCTCACGGGAGCCTTAATTACAACAGTCAAAATGGGGAGCACCCTCTCTTCCATTCCAGAATTTGCGACCCCAAGGCATCATGGTAAATGCAGTCATTAGCACGAATTTGAATAAAGTTTTGAAAGTTTTTCACCATAAGTTGGTGCGGCGAGTGCCGTATCTTTGGACACGTGTTTCTGGCTATTTGGCCGTCATCAGCGAAGAGCAACGTGTAGCTGGCAGGGTTGCTTGAAATGCCGCCTTGAAAGTATTCACAGGTTTAAGTACCACTCAAGAAGGCGCACAGGTGCTTCACCCGAGCTCGTCAGCTCAGAGGCTCACGGGAGCCTTAATTACAACAGTCAAAATGGGGAGCACCCTGTCTTCCATTCCAGCATTTGTGACCCCAAGGCATCATGGTAAATGCAGTCATTAGCACGAATTTGAATAAAGTTTTGAAAGTTTTTCACCACAAGTTGGTGCGGCGAGTGCCGTATTTTCGGACACGTGTTTCTGGCTATTTGGCCATCATCAGCGAAGAGCAACGTGTAGCTGGCAGGGTTGCTTGATATGCCGGCTTGAAAGTATTCACAGGTTTAAGTACCACTCAAGAAGGCGCACAGGTGCTTCACCTGAGCTCGTCAGCTCAGAGGCTCACGGGAGCCTTAATTACAACAGTCAAAATGGGGAGCACCCTGTCTTCCATTCCAGCATTTGTGACCCCAAGGCATCATGGTAAATGCAGCCATTAGCACGAATTTGAATAAAGTTTTGAAAGTTTTTCACCATAAGTTGGTGCGGCGAGTGCCGTATCTTCGGACACGTGTTTCTGGCTATTTGGCCGTCATCAGCGAAGAGCAACGTGTAGCTGGCAGGGTTGCTTGAAATGCCGCCTTGAAAGTATTCACAGGTTTAAGTACCACTCAAGAAGGCGCACAGGTGCTTCACCCGAGCTCGTCAGCTCAGAGGCTCACAGGAGCCTTAATTACAACAGTCAAAATGGGGAGCACCCTGTCTTCCATTCCAGCATTTGTGACCCCAAGGCATCATGGTAAATGCAGTCATTAGCACGAATTTGAATAAAGTTTTGAAAGTTTTTCACCATAAGTTGGTGCGGCGAGTGCTGTATCTTCGGACACGTGTTTCTGGCTATTTGGCCGTCATCAGCGAAGAGCAACGTGTAGCTGGCAGGGTTGCTTGAAATGCCGCCTTGAAAGTATTCACAGGTTTAAGTACCACTCAAGAAGGCGCACAGGTGCTTCACCCGAGCTCGTCAGCTCAGAGGCTCACAGGAGCCTTAATTACAACAGTCAAAATGGGGAGCACCCTGTCTTCCATTCCAGCATTTGTGACCCCAAGGCATCATGGTAAATGCAGTCATTAGCACGAATTTGAATAAAGTTTTGAAAGTTTTTCACCATAAGTTGGTGCGGCGAGTGCCGTATCTTCGGACACGTGTTTCTGGCTATTTGGCCGTCATCAGCGAAGAGCAACGTGTAGCTGGCAGGGTTGCTTGAAATGCCGCCTTGAAAGTATTCACAGGTTTAAGTACCACTCAAGAAGGCGCACAGGTGCTTCACCCGAGCTCGTCAGCTCAGAGGCTCACGGGAGCCTTAATTACAACAGTCAAAATGGGGAGCACCCTGTCTTCCATTCCAGCATTTGTGACCCCAAGGCATCATGGTAAATGCAGTCATTAGCACGAATTTGAATAAAGTTTTGAACGTTTTTCACCATAAGTTGGTGCGGCGAGTGCCGTATTTTCGGACACGTGTTTCTGGCTATTTGGCCGTCATCAGCGAAGAGCAACGTGTAGCTGGCAGGGTTGCTTGATATGCCGGCTTGAAAGTATTCACAGGTTTAAGTACCACTCAAGAAGGCGCACAGGTGCTTCACCCGAGCTCGTCAGCTCAGAGGCTCACGGGAGCCTTAATTACAACAGTCAAAATGGGGAGCACCCTGTCTTCCATTCCAGCATTTCTGACCCCAAGGCATCATGGTAAATGCAGTCATTAGCACGAATTTGAATAAAGTTTTGAAAGTTTTTCACCATAAGTTGGTGCGGCGAGTGCCGTATCTTCGGACACGTGTTTCTGGCTATTTGGCCGTCATCAGCGAAGAGCAACGTGTAGCTGGCAGGGTTGCTTGAAATGCCGCCTTGAAAGTATTCACAGGTTTAAGTACCACTCAAGAAGGCGCACAGGTGCTTCACCCGAGCTCGTCAGCTCAGAGGCTCACGGGAGCCTTAATTACAACAGTCAAAATGGGGAGCACCCTGTCTTCCATTCCAGCATTTGTGAACCCAAGGCATCATGGTAAATGCAGTCATTAGCACGAATTTGAATAAAGTTTTGAAAGTTTTTCACCATAAGTTGGTGCGGCGAGTGCTGTATCTTCGGACACGTGTTTCTGGCTATTTGGCCGTCATCAGCGAAGAGCAACGTGTAGCTGGCAGGGTTGCTTGAAATGCCGCCTTGAAAGTATTCACAGGTTTAAGTACCACCCAAGAAGGCGCACAGGTGCTTCACCCAAGCTCGTCAGCTCAGAGGCTCACGGGAGCCTTAATTACAACAGTCAAAATGGGGAGCACCCTGTCTTCCATTCCAGCATTTGTGACCCCAAGGCATCATGGTAAATGCAGTCATTAGCACGAATTTGAATAAAGTTTTGAAAGTTTTTCACCATAAGTTGGTGCGGCGAGTGCCGTATCTTCGGACACGTGTTTCTGGCTATTTGGCCGTCATCAGCGAAGAGCAACGTGTAGCTGGCAGGGTTGCTTGAAATGCCGCCTTGAAAGTATTCACAGGTTTAAGTACCACTCAAGAAGGCGCACAGGTGCTTCACCCGAGCTCGTCAGCTCAGAAGCTCACAGGAGCCTTAATTACAACAGTCAAAATGGGGAGCACCCTGTCTTCCATTCCAGCATTTGTGACCCCAAGGCATCATGGTAAATGCAGTCATTAGCACGAATTTGAATAAAGTTTTGAAAGTTTTTCACCATAAGTTGGTGCGGCGAGTGCCGTATCTTCGGACACGTGTTTCTGGCTATTTGGCCGTCATCAGCGAAGAGCAACGTGTAGCTGGCAGGGTTGCTTGAAATGCCGCCTTGAAAGTATTCACAGGTTTAAGTACCACTCAAGAAGGCGCACAGGTGCTTCACCCGAGCTCGTCAGCTCAGAGGCTCACGGGAGCCTTAATTACAACAGTCAAAATGGGGAGCACCCTGTCTTCCATTCCAGCATTTGTGACCCCAAGGCATCATGGTAAATGCAGTCATTAGCACGAATTTGAATAAAGTTTTGAAAGTTTTTCACCATAAGTTGGTGCGGCGAGTGCCGTATCTTCGGACACGTGTTTCTGGCTATTTGGCCGTCATCAGCGAAGAGCAACGTGTAGCTGGCAGGGTTGCTTGAAATGCCGCCTTGAAAGTATTCACAGGTTTAAGTACCACTCAAGAAGGCGCACAGGTGCTTCACCCGAGCTCGTCAGCTCAGAGGCTCACGGGAGCCTTAATTACAACAGTCAAAATGGGGAGCACCCTGTCTTCCATTCCAGAATTTGCGACCCCAAGGCATCATGGTAAATGCAGTCATTAGCACGAATTTGAATAAAGTTTTGAAAGTTTTTCACCATAAGTTGGTGCGGCGAGTGCCGTATGTTGGACATGTGTTTCTGGCTATTTGGCCGTCATCAGCGAAGAGCAACGTGTAGCTGGCAGGGTTGCTTGAAATGCCGCCTTGAAAGTATTCACAGGTTTAAGTACCACTCAAGAAGGCGCACAGGTGCTTCACCCGAGCTCGTCAGCTCAGAGGCTCACGGGAGCCTTAATTACAACAGTCAAAATGGGGAGCACCCTGTCTTCCATTCCAGCATTTGTGACCCCAAGGCATCATGGTAAATGCAGTCATTAGCACAAATTTGAATAAAGTTTTGAAAGTTTTTCACCACAAGTTGGTGCAGCGAGTGCCGTATTTTCGGACACGTGTTTCTGGCTATTTGGCCGTCATCAGCGAAGAGCAACGTGTAGCTGGCAGGGTTGCTTGATATGCCGGCTTGAAAGTATTCACAGGTTTAAGTACCACTCAAGAAGGCGCACAGGTGCTTCACCCGAGCTCGTCAGCTCAGAGGCTCACGGGAGCCTTAATTACAACAGTCAAAATGGGGAGCACCCTGTCTTCCATTCCAGCATTTGTGACCCCAAGGCATCATGGTAAATGCAGTCATTAGCACGAATTTGAATAAAGTTTTGAAAGTTTTTCACCATAAGTTGGTGCGGCGAGTGCCGTATCTTCGGACACGTGTTTCTGGCTATTTGGCCGTCATCAGCGAAGAGCAACGTGTAGCTGGCAGGGTTGCTTGAAATGCCGCCTTGAAAGTATTCACAGGTTTAAGTACCACTCAAGAAGGCGCACAGGTGCTTCACCCGAGCTCGTCAGCTCAGAGGCTCACGGGAGCCTTAATTACAACAGTCAAAATGGGGAGCACCCTGTCTTCCATTCCAGCATTTGTGACCCCAAGGCATCATGGTAAATGCAGTCATTAGCACGAATTTGAATAAAGTTTTGAAAGTTTTTCACCATAAGTTGGTGCGGCGAGTGCCGTATCTTCGGACACGTGTTTCTGGCTATTTGGCCGTCATCAGCGAAGAGCAACGTGTAGCTGGCAGGGTTGCTTGAAATGCCGCCTTGAAAGTATTCACAGGTTTAAGTACCACTCAAGAAGGCGCACAGGTGCTTCACCCGAGCTCGTCAGCTCAGAGGCTCACGGGAGCCTTAATTACAACAGTCAAAATGGGGAGCACCCTGTCTTCCATTCCAGCATTTGTGACCCCCAGGCATCATGGTAAATGCAGTCATTAGCACGAATTTGAATAAAGTTTTGAACGTTTTTCACCATAAGTTGGTGCGGCGAGTGCCGTATCTTCGGACACGTGTTTCTGGCTATTTGGCCGTCATCAGCGAAGAGCAACGTGTAGCTGGCAGGGTTGCTTGAAATGCCGCCTTGAAAGTATTCACAGGTTTAAGTACCACTCAAGAAGGCGCACAGGTGCTTCACCCAAGCTCGTCAGCTCAGAGGCTCACGGGAGCCTTAATTACAACAGTCAAAATGGGGAGCACCCTGTCTTCCATTCCAGCATTTGTGACCCCAAGGCATCATGGTAAATGCAGTCATTAGCACGAATTTGAATAAAGTTTTGAAAGTTTTTCACCATAAGTTGGTGTGGCGAGTGCCGTATCTTCGGACACGTGTTTCTGGCTATTTGGCCGTCATCAGCGAAGAGCAACGTGTAGCTGGCAGGGTTGCTTGAAATGCCGCCTTGAAAGTATTCACAGGTTTAAGTACCACTCAAGAAGGCGCACAGGTGCTTCACCCGAGCTCGTCAGCTCAGAGGCTCACAGGAGCCTTAATTACAACAGTCAAAATGGGGAGCACCCTGTCTTCCATTCCAGCATTTGTGACCCCAAGGCATCATGGTAAATGCAGTCATTAGCACGAATTTGAATAAAGTTTTGAAAGTTTTTCACCATAAGTTGGTGCGGCGAGTGCCGTATCTTCGGACACGTGTTTCTGGCTATTTGGCCGTCATCAGCGAAGAGCAACGTGTAGCTGGCAGGGTTGCTTGAAATGCCGCCTTGAAAGAATTCACAGGTTTAAGTACCACTCAAGAAGGCGCACAGGTGCTTCACCCGAGCTCGTCAGCTCAGAGCTGCACCTACTTAAGGTGAAAGACTTTTTGAAAAATGTCTCTATCTTTAAATCAAATGACTGCATTTACCATGATGCATTGGGGCTATTTTATGCTGGAGTGTGAGGCAGTGTGCTCCCCTTTTTTTTGTGTGTCTAATTGACGGCTCCCGTGAGCCTACGAGCTGACGAGCTCTGGTGATGCACCTGTTTGCCTACTGAGTGGTACAAAAACCTGTGAAGACGTTCGGCAGCATTTCAAGCAACCCCTTCAGATATATTTTCTCTCTGCTGATGACGGCCGGTAGCCAGAAACACGTGTCCAGTAAAAGACAGCACTTGCTGCACCTACTTAAGGTGAAAGACTTTTTTAAAAATGTCTCTATCTTTAAATCAAATGACTGCATTTACCATGATGCATTGGGGCTATTTTATGCTGGAGTGTGAGGCAGTGTGCTCCCCTTTTTTTGTGTGTCTTAGATAATTACACCATTGGAACGTTATAGTTATTTAACCTAGATCAGAGGTTCCCAACCTGTGGTCCGGGGACCCCTGGGGGTCCGCGAAGCCTCTTCAGGGAGTCCACGACTGCTTAAACATTTAAAGAATATTAACAGATTAGGTCCCCCAGCTTTCAGTAATGACTTTGTGGGGGGTCCCTGGACTCCAATAACGATTTAGTGGGGGTCCACGGATTCCATTAACCATAAAGTGGTGGTCCACGGAAGTCAAAAGGTTGGGAACCACTGACCTAGATAGATGATTTTCCAAATTCTTTTGTTTTTGCCCACATGTTAGTCCATCTCCACACATGCATGTCCACATTTGTACAAGGGATAATGATGACCAGTCCAAATTACGAAGTGCTTTTAATTGACTTTGGTGATTACTGATGTCACCATCATCTGCTTTGAAAACTGATTTGGATGTGCATATTATTGTTATGATGGTTTGTGTTATTCTCTTGGAGTGTTTAACAGCAGTAATGTTTAGCAGGCTCACACTCTTTAGATGTTTTTGGTCAGCCTATGAATTTCACAGTTCCAGTTCTACCACAGCCAATTCAGAATTCAGGAGTGACTCAAATGGAATCTACGCCTAATGTAATGACAACTGCACAAATTGTGAATCAGAGACAGGCAATACCTTTGTATTCCCCAGCAATTTTGTGCACCATTTATATTATTTTGGCTTAGTATTGTAATTAGGCTTTGAAACTTTATTCAGCTTGGAGTCTTGTTTCTGTGGCCAAATTGGTCATGGTGTGTAATATTTTTTGTGTTTTTGATGTTATTTGTTTCTGTTTATTGAACCTGACTACTACACTCCTCACTGAGTCCAAAGATCTAGATGACCTTTATGTGGTAGGACGTGTTGTGGTGTCTCACCTGAGTGCATGCGGTTTCTGAACCCTAGGCAGGAAGAACACCACCGAGTTGCGCTCCAACAGTTTTCGTAGCAGAGGATGGCTTTGCCTCAGGAGTTAGTGAGTTAGATCTTGCTCACATTGTGAGTTGTTGTTGATGAAGTGTAGGGGTTGATAACATTCCAGCATTGTGTTACAGGTGTAAGGTATGTGTTTTGAGTAGGATTTGCACTTACAATACTTTTGGTTAAATTGCGGTGAAGTGTAATACGTGAGGTGTTTGGAGAGTCATCGTATTCAAAGTAAATGTTGCGCTTTGTGCTCAGAATTGCTCATGTGGTTGTTGTTGTTTACGGGTCCTGTGTGGCCTAGGACTCCGGAGTAGCGCACACGTGTATGGAGACTGTTGGTTAATGTATTATCTTCAGTGGGGCATTTGTAGATTGAGCGCTGTTGACAATTCCAGTAGATTTCTTGAGTGTGAGTTGTTGGTTGGTATTAGGTGAATCCTGAGTGCATAGGGAGAATCTGTATCAACCGCAGTTAGATTTGCGGGTCAAAATCTTACTTGCGTATGTGCGAAAGTCACAGTCGGAAGTGTAACCATACAGCTTTCAAAGCATTTGAGTCCTAACTGTGGTGAGCAGACAGGTTTGGTTTTTGTGCTTGCAGTATTTGCATTTAGGGTGTATGTGTCAGAAGTGTATGAGATGGCTCTGAAGCGAGTCGAAGCTGCAGAGTGGAATGAGTGTGATGTCATTTGGTCTGCGCTGGGATTGGTTGGTTAATGAGAAGAGCTGCACATGGATTGGTGGACAAAACTGCATTGGTATAGGTTGAGGACAGCTTGTGAAAAGGATTGTGGGATTGAAAAGTACTTCCTGGGTTTGTAAAATCTGTGTTTGTGAATTGAATTTGTAGAATTAAGTTTTTCAAAGCTTTAGGAAGTGAGTTGAGAGGAGATGTATTTCTTCCAGTTAGGGAGGGTGAACCTACTCCACCTGAGGGTATACCAGCATTCGAGGTATTGGAGGAAAGAGGAGTTTCAGCATGTCTTTGGATGAAGCAGTGGTGCTAAATCACTAAGAAGGAAGGTAACTTTATTTTCCCTAATTATGGAACTTTCAATTTAAGAGTATTAGAGAATCTAAGGAGGGTGTTGTATGAGTTAAAACTTCTTCCTAAACCTGCACAGTTTGATACACTTGCCATTTGGGAATTAGTTGTGAGACAGAAATAAGCTCAGAAATTTGAGAGGAGACTGAGGAAAGCAGAATACATTGGCAGATGCTAGATGGGATGAGGTACAGAAAATGTGGAGATCAGAAACATTACATGGAATGAAATTATCCCCACCAATAACACAGGAGGGTGATGGAAGTGTTAGACCTAAAGCGAAAAAGAAGCCCACAGAAGACTTAGAGCAGAAGTCAGGTGAACATAAAAGGACAACAGCTACGGAAAATGATTCAGATGATCAATTTATAACATAGCTTTTGCAGAATCACCCCTCACCATATAATGCAGTTAAATCAGTAAATCAGAATGTAGCCCCGAGAATAGCCACAGCTCCAGTTCTGCAAAGCCAGATTCAAGCAGTACCTAATATACCTACTACTACTGTAGCAAAGGTACCAGTGGTTCATCCAACAGTTCCGGTTGTTAATATAGCCCAGAGTGTCACAGTTCCAGTTATACCACAGCCAATTCAGAATTCAGGAGTGACTCAAATAGAAGCTATGCCTAATGTAATGACAACAGCACAAATTGTGAATCAGAGAAAGACATTGCCTATGTATTCCCCAGCAGCGACACCACAGACGGTTGCCCCAAATCACTGAATCAGAGTTTTGGTACAGTATTAACTGGTCAAGGTACAGGATTGATGTTCCCACCAAATTGAACAAATTAATCAGGACCAGATGCATTGACAATTCTTGTGACAATAGGCCCAGTCATTCTGTTGAATGCCCAAGGAAACAATGGAATTGGTCAACAGACTCCAAATCCGGTATCAGCATTGCATTCCCCTTTTGGAACAAATGCAGAAATAGAAAGACTGAGCACTACTGTGCCAGCAATGACCCCTACGACTTCTTACGGGTTTAGCCAGAGATGTGATAAAGTAGGTCCTCTAATTAGTATGGCATGTTCCACATGCAATATAGGTTAATCTGTGTTGGCTCAGGAGCAAGCTATGAGAGCACCATGTAATACTCCACAGCCTATGTCTCGAGGTAATAATATAAGCTTGCAAGGACTATCGGCACAACAACTAACTGAATGGTTAGACATTTTGGGCGATTTATCAGCTTTGAGAAACACGCTTGAAGAAAGAAGACACTGATCATGGCTAGACTAAAATGGAATTGAATTAAATGATTGAGGGAACACGACAGATTGGATTCTTACAGTGAAAATGAGTTACGCTTTGTATGCAAGGAACTCACACATCATGCAGGGCAGACCTATGAGAAATTTGCTGATTTGGCAGAGAAGTATGAAGTTGAGATGAATAAATCCAAACAGTTTAAAAGGAGTTACAGATTAGAATTTGATTTGAGAGACATTGCAAACATGGGATCATCTGGAATGAAAATTCACAGTAAGGAATTTAGGCGGTCATTCTGACCTTGGCGGACGGCTGAGGCCGTCCGCCAAGGTACCGCCGTCAGAACACCGCACCGCGGTCAAAAGACCGCGGCGGTGATTCTGAGATTTGCCCTGGGCTGGCGGGCGGCCGCCAAAAGACCGCCCGCCAGCCCAGGGCAAATCAACCTTCCCACTAGGATGCCGGCTCAGAATTGAGCCGGCGGAGTGGGAAGGTGCGACGGGTGCAGTTGCACCCGTCGCGTATTTCAGTGTCTGCTAGGCAGACACTGAAATACTTTGTGGGGCCCCCAGGGGCCCCGCGGCACACCCTACCGCCATCCTGTTCCTGGCGGGAGAACCGCCAGGAACAGGATGGCGGTAGGGGGTGTCAGAATCCCCATGGCGGCGGAGCGCGCTCCGCCGCCATGGAGGATTCTGACGGGCAGCGGAAAGTCGGCGGTACACCGCCGGCTTTCCGCTTCTGGCCGCGGCTGTACCGCCGCGGTCAGAATGCCCGGCGGAGCACCGCCGGCCTGTTGGCGGTGCTACCGCCAACCTCCGCCATGGCGGTAATTACCGCCGGGGTCAGAATGACCCCCTTAGTCAGAGTATCCAAACATGGGGGACATTGGATAAATGGGAAGGCAGATGGGCAAAAGAAAGGGATCAGAAGAAAATGTTGACTGCACCCTCAAATGGTGAATAGCAGGCTGAGGGAACTGTAAAAATGATGCCAATGAGTGAAATTCGAGGAGGGAATTTCATTCACGTCCCATGGAACAATAGTTACATTTTGTCATTTACAAATGATTACCCAAAGTTGAGGGAGAAGCCAGTGGAATGGTACCAACAAACTGAGAAGTTTGTTAAGCTTGTAAAGTGTTTGTGGGAAGATTTGAACACTTTATTTGAAATTGTGGTTCCAGCAGACTTTTGGGTTGAGTGTAAGCAGAGTGTTGATTGGCCAACTCGTGAGCTGCCAAGGGATTCAGTGACAGGTGTTTCGTCTTAAGAGGTGATGAAAAGTTATTATAATGTGCTTACATTTCTGAAGACTAGAGTTTCCCCCAAAGATGTTGATTGACAGAGAATTGACAAGACAGATCAGGAATCAAAGGTGTCTGTTCATGCTTATTATGAGAGATTGTTGCAACTATTTAAACAACACAGTGGCACAGTGTTAGACTTTTTCATTCTTGGAGTGATCTCCCTTTACTTTTTGCCTCTGTTCCCCAGGTTGTTGATGTGTGCTGGACTCTGATTTTGCTGTTTTTGTTACTCTGGGTACTTTACCACTGATAACCAGTGCCAAAGTGCAAGTGATCCTTTACAAAATGTGTATGAAATTGGTTTGTCCATGACTGGCACATTTGATTTACTAGTAAGTCCCTAGTAAAGTGTACTAGAGGTGCCAGGGCCTGTAAATCAAATGCTACTAGTTGGCCTGCAGCACTGGTTGTGACACCCACATAAGTAGTTCTGTAATCATGTCTCAGACATGCCACTGCAGTGTCTGTGTGTGCAGCTTTAACTGTAAATTCGACTTGGCAAGTGTACCCGGTTGCCAGGCCTAAACCTTCCCTTTTCTTACATTTAAGACACCCCTAAGGTAGGCCCTAGGTAGCCCCAAGGGTAGGGTGCAGTATGGTTAAGGTAGGACATAAAGTAATGTGTTTTATATGTCCTGACAGTGAAATATTGCTAAATTCGTTTTTCACTGTTGCAAGGCTTGTCACTCTCATGGGTTAACATGGGGGCTACCTTTAAATCTGATTAAAGTGTAGATTACCTTTTGGAGTGGACAGATATGTGGAGTTTGTGGTCTCTGAGCTCACAATGTAAAAATAAATCTTTTAGTAAAGTTGATTTTAAGATTGTGTGTTTGAAAATGTCACTTTTAGAAAGTGAACATTTTCTTGCTTGTACCATTTCTGTGACTCTGTTGGTGGATTCCCTGTGTGTGTCAGTTTGACAGTTGGGCTGGTTAGACCTCACACTAGACAGTAACACAAAGGGAGCTGGAGTGTAGTCTGCATTTCCTGATGAGCCATCTGTGCTAGGGGGGGGGGAGTGGTCATTTACACCTGAAAGGGCTGTGCCTGTCTTCACACAATGTAATCTCCAACCCCCTGTTGAGTGTCTGGGGCCTGGCCTGGGCAAGGCAGAATTTCACATTCAAAGGAGACTTTACTTTGAAGTAGGCCTACTTTAAAGGTGAAACTGGGTATAAGAAGGGCACCCAAAACCACAGACTTTAGAACACTTCTGGAAACAAGAGGAACCTCTGTCTGGAGAAGAGCTGAAGAGATGAGGAAGAAGAGCTGCCCTGTCTGTGACTGTGCTTTGTGGAGCTATCCTGCAGTTGCTGCTTCTGCCAGAGTAAGAGAGCAAAGACTGGACTTTGTGTGCCTTCCATCTTGTGAAGAAATCTCCAAGAGCTTGATTTCGAGCTTGCTTCCTGTTGTTTGAAGTCTCAGGGACAGCAAAGACTTCTCTCTGCCAGCACCTGGAGTCTCTGGAGAGACTCCTGCCCTGAAGAGTTACAGGCCCTTGAAAGGGAAATCTGGTGAAAATTCAAGGAAATCGGCTTTGGACAACTCCGGACCGATGCTGCTGCAGAATCCGGTGACGCCGCCTGCAACCGACTCCGTGATCTTTGCTGGAACGCACCGACCTTCGCAAGCCCGACATTGCTGCAGCCCCACCGAAGTCTGCGACTCTGTGGAAGTCGCCACACCACGTCGTGACCAACGCCTCTCGAAGTGCGCGGATTCAAAGTTTCGCACAGACACCGCGATCCCCGACTTCGCCCATCGGCGTGTTTTCACTGTTCACCAAAGGTACTCTACCTGGTGTCGGATTGTTGGGAACGACTCCGTCACGACGCCGTGTTAACACCTCATCCAAGCATTTTGTGTTTCTGAGCGCTATTTTTGAGTTTAATCTTTAAAAAATCATAACTTGACTTGTGTATGTTGGATTTTTGTCGTTTTGGTCTTGTTTTGTTTAGATAAATATTTCCTATTTTCCTAAACTGGTGTTATGTCATTTTGTAGAGTTTTCACTAAGTTACTGTGTGTGTCGGTACAAATACTTTACACCTAGCACTCTGAAGTTAAGCCTACTGCTCTGCCAAGCTTCCAAGGGGGTAAGCAGGGGTTAGCTGAGGGTGATTCTCTTTCACCCTGACTAGAGTGAGGGTCCTTGCTTGAACAGGGGGTAACCTGATTATCAACCAAAGACCCCATTTCTAACATTGGTGATCAGCGGTTGGGATTTGGACTTGTATTTGTACTTGACATACAGTGATTAAGTGTACACTACTGTTTGAGTTCAGACCACTACGTGACTACATACTACTTGTCTTGTGATTTAGCTTTTCTCTCTTTTGGGGCTATTTTTGTTCTACGTCTATTTTTGCTGATCCCTCGATTGACTTTTTTTTGGAAACTTCATATGAGAACTTGTTTTCTGACTTGGAACTTTGCACTTTTGTTTAACTCTTCATCATTTCTCAATCTGGAGATGCATCAGCTGGAGCTGCTTTTGACATAGAGAAATTGGAGAGCTACACTGTGGCTCGGTTGAAGCAGTTCTGCAAAGATTTGGCCTGTCCCATTAAGAGCTCTTCCACGAAGGAGGGGCTATAAAAGGCACTGAGGGCCTGGGTAACAGCCAAAGAGGTTGAGGGGCACACAGAGGATGAGCAGGGTGAGGAGGAGAGGGTGCAAGTCACTCACAATGATGTAGTGGGTGGGCCTGTTATGTCCAGGGAGAGATTCTCCAGGGCAGGTAGCAGTGTGTCCTCCAAGGGTCTGACACCTGAAGAGTTACAGGACAAACAGGCAGAGAGGGAATACCAATTGGAGCTGAAAAAGTCAGTCTAAAGATGGAGATGGAGATGGAAAGGGAGATGGAGCAGAGAAGGTTGGCCGTTGAGGAAAGGAGGCTGCAGCTGGCTCATGAGCTTAGCTTAAAGTAGTTAGACACAAGGAGCCAGTCTAGCAGAGATGGTGGCAGCAATCCTACAGTGCAGCCTGAAAGGAGGATGCACATTCCCAAAGACCTGGTGAATGATTACAAGAGGGAGGTTGACATACACTTGTGGTTCAAGGGGTATAAGTCTGCTCTCCACATGAACCTAGTCCCTGAAGCTCATTGGGGGGCAGCTCTGTGGAAGCACTTTGAGGTAGAAGGAAGGGATACACTGACAGCCTTAGGGGATGCTCAGAATCTCACCTACACGTTCATGAAGGATGCCCTACTCACAAGGTATGGTCACACCCCTGAGCAGTATAAGGACAAGTTTAGGTCCTCTAAGAAGAAGGAATCCCAAACATGGTTGGAATGTGTTGATTCTTATCGCAGGTCACTGGATGGTTGGGTTAAGGGCAGTAAGGTAACTACATATGAGGGGCTTCACAATCTGATTGTTTGGGAGCACTTGTACAGTTTATGTTAACCAGAGCTGCGCCAGCATCTGATTGACAGCAAGCTGACTGATCCCAGGAAGCTTGTGCAGGAAGTGGACCGCTGGGAGAGCACCCGGATCCAAAAGAGGTATGGGGAAGACCACGCCAAGGGTGGACAGGGTCCCTCTTAGAAGAAAGGGGGGGTAAGGGTAAACAGGGGGAGTTCTCTAAAGGGCCCCAAACTTATTCCCAGGGAAAGTATTCCCAATCTCCCAGTGAAAAGAAGCCATGGTTCTCCAAAGGGAAATCAGTGGCAGGTGGTCCCCCACGTAAGTGCTATGTGTGTGACAAGGTGGGTCATGTGAGGGGGGACCCCAAATGTACACCAGCACCCACTTGTGCGCCGTCCCAGGGTTTGGCCAGTGTAGCGCTTGGGGAGGAGTTGGTTTCAGGTGGGTGGGAACCAGCTGAGATGACCCTTGTCTGATGAGGGGACAGTGAGATGGTCCAGAGAACCCTAGTGCCTGAAAACACTACGAAGAACAGGCAGTGGGTGACCATCAATGGACAGAGGGTGGAAGCTATGAGAGACACATGAGTCAGTGTGACTACAGTGAGGAGTCAGCTGGTGTCTGAAGAGCAGGTTGATCCCCGGGTTCTTCACCAAGTAGTTGCAGTGGACACCTCAGAGCGCCTGTACAGAGTGGCACAGGTTCCCTTTGAATTGGGGGGGGTTTCATGTTCCTTGAAGGTAGCTGTGAGTCCAACCATGCCTGTTGATTGTTTGCTAGGCAATGACCTGGAGGATTCCTCTTGGAAGGAGGTAGAACACAGGTCTCACTTGGAGATGTTGGGTCTGCCTGGTTGGGTATGCGTATCCACCCGGTCAATGGCAGCCCGTCAGAGTGGTCAAGAGCCCCTGGAGCCTGAAACAGTGGCCCAGAGGACGGCCAAGAAGAGGAAGGGCAGGGGGCACAGGAAACCGACCCCCGAAGTTCCCACGGTCTGGGAGGAGGCAGAGCCTGAGGGTGACGCCCCGGAGCCTACAGGGGAACATGTGGGATGAACTGGGGAGGTCCCTGAGCTGTCGCAGTGGCAGCAGGAAGGGGGGCCCACCAGAGAGGCATTCTGTGAGGCACAGAAGGTATGCCCTACTCTAGGGGGGCTGCGCCAGCAGGCTGCAGCCCAGGCGGCTGGTGAGGAGACAGGATCACACCTAATCTACTGGGAGGACGGCCTCCTGTATAGCAAGCCTAAGGTTCCTGAGACTGGGTCAGCACGTGTGCTGGTGGTACCCCAGTGCTTTAGGGCCTTCCTACTTGGTCTGGCTCATGATGTGCCTTTAGCTGGACACTTGGGGCAGGGCAAGACCTTTGACAGGCTTGTCACCCACTTTCATTGGCCCCAAATGCAAAAGCACTCTGATACCTACTGTAGGTCTTGCCAAACTTGTCAGGCAAGTGGCAAGAGTGGGGGGAAATGTAAGGCGCCCCTCCAACCTTTTCCTGTAGTTAGTACCTCCTTTGAAAGGGTTGTTATTGACACTGTGGGGCCTCTGGGTCTGAGGACAGCCATGGGCAGCAGGTTGATCCTGGTCTTGGTGGACCATGCCAGCCGGTACCCAGAAGCCATTCCTCTAAGGACCGTCACTGCCCCGGTGGTGGGCCGTGCCTTAATGGGAGTTTTTACCCGCATGGGGTTCCCCAAGGAAGTGGTATCTGATAGGGGTACCAACTTCATATCTAAGTATATGAAGTCTCTGTGGAAGGTGTGTGGGGTAACCTACAAGTTCACCATCCCTTACCACCCCCAAGGTAATGGTCTGGTTGAGAGATTCAACCGCACCTTGAAATCCATGATCCAGGGCCTGCCAGAGGCCTTGAGGCAGAAGTGGGACATCCTCTTGCCATGCCTTCTGTTCACTTACAGGGAGGTGCCTCAAAAGGGACTTGCTTTAGCCCGTTTTGAGCTCATCTATGGCCACCCTGTGAGGGGACTTTTGAGTCTGGTGAAGGAAGCTTTGGAAAAAGCTCCTAGTAAACCACCCCAGGATGTATTTAGCTACATGCTGGCTTTAAGAAACCAGACTGCCCGCTTCAGGAGTCTCACTCACGAGAACCTGGAAGCAAGCCAGGAGGATATGAAACGGTGGTACGACCGGAATGCCACTCTGGTCAAGTTTCAACCTGGTCAGAAAGTGTGGGTGATGGTCCCAGTGGAGCCTAGGGCGTACCAGGATAAGTGGACTGGGCCATTTGAGGTGGTGGAGTGCAAGAGCGAAGTCACGTACCTGGTGGACTTGTGGCCTCCAAGGAACCCTTTAAGGGTCTTGCATGTCAACTGCCTCAAGCCACACTTTGAGCGGACTGAGCTGTCAATGCTCCTTGCAACAGATGACGGGGTAGAGGAGGAGAGTGAGCCTCTCCCCGACCTCCTGTCTGCAGGAGAAAAAGATGGTTCAGTGGAGGGAGTGATCCTCTCCCCCTCCCTGACTGAGGAGCAGCAAGGTAAATGTTGCCACATGTTGGGACAGTTTTCCTCACTGTTTCCGTGATCCTAGGAGTCACACACTTGTGCACACATAATGTGGACACTGGGGACACTACACCTATTAAACAGGAGGTTTACAGGGTGACAGGGTCAGGACATGCATTAGGGATGAGGTATCCAAAATGCTTACCCTAGGGGTTATCGAGCACTCCAGCAGTTCTTGGGCCTGCCCAGTGGTATTGGTCCCAAAGGCTGCTGCACCTGGTGCCACTCCAGAACTCAGGTTCTGTGTGGACTACCAGGGACTCAAAGCGGTTAGCAAGACTGACACACCCCCTGAGCTGATGAGCTCATAGACCGGTTGGGAGCTGCCAAGTACCTCAGAACATTTGATTTAACATCTGGGTACTGCCAGATTGCCTTAACTGAGGGGGCCAAGGAGAGGTCAGTATTCTCTATCCCAGATGTACACTTTCAATTTAAAGAGATGCCATTTGGGATGAAGAATGCCTCTGCCACCTTTCAGAGGTTGGTTAACCAGGTGTTGGCTGGGCTGGATGAGTTCAGTGCCGCCTGCCTGGATGACATTGCTGTGTTTAGTTCCACATGGGGGGAACACCTGCAACACCTCTGGAGAGTGTTAGAGGCCCTGCAGAAGGCAGGCCTCACTATTAAGGCGAGCAAGTGCCAAATAGGGCAGGGTTCTGTGGTGTACTTAGGACACCAGGTGGGGAGTGGCCAGGTGGCACCCCTACAGCCTAAGATTGACACAATTCTGGCTTGGGAGCCTCCCAAGACCCAGACTGAAGTGAGAGCCTTTTTAGGTCTCACAGGATATTACAGGAGGGTTTTTAAGGGACATGGTACCATTGTTACCCCCTGAACCGAGTTGACTTTTACGAAGCAACCCAGGAAAGTGATCTGGACAGAGGCTTGCCAGAACGCTTTTGATGCCTTGAAGGCTGCCATGTGCACAGCACCTGTGCTGCAGGCACCTGACTACTCCAAGGAGTTTGTTGTGCCAACAGACGCCTCAGAGAATGGTATTGGAGCAGTACTCTCACAGCTTAATGATGAGGGCCTAGATCAACCCGTAGCCTTCATTAGCAGGAGGTTACTACACAGGGAACGTAGGTAGAGTGCCATAGAACATGAAGCGTTTGCTGTGGTCTGGGCACTGGAGAAGCTGAGACCCTACTTGTTTGTGACTCACTTCCAACTTCAGACCGACCACATGCCCCTCAGATGGCAATGCAGATGAAGGGTGAGAATCCAAAACTGTTGAGGTGGTCCATTTCCCTACAGGGGATGGACTTTACGGTGGAACACCGTCCTGGTACCGAACAGGCCAATGCTGATGGTCTGTCCAGGTTCTTCCGCCTTAGTGATGAGAGCTCCCATGAGGTTGGGTAGTTGCTCCCCACTTTCAGCTGGGGGGGACACGTGTTAGACTTTTTCGTCCTTGGCGTGGTCTCCCTTAACTTTTTGCCTCTGTTCCCCAGGTTGTTGATGTGTGGTGGCCTCTGATTTTGCTGTTTTTGTTACTCTGGGCACTTTACAACTGCTAACCAGTGATAAAGTGCAAGGGCTCCTTTACAAAATGTAGATGTAGTTGGTTTATCCATGATTGGAATATTTGATTTACTAGTAGGTCCCTAGTAAAGTGCACTAGAGGTGCCAGGGCCTGTAAATCAAATGTTACTAGTGGGCCTGCAGCACTGGTTGTGACAGCCACATAAGTAGCTCTGTAATCATGTCTCAGACCTGCCGCTGCAGTGTCGGTGTGTGCAGTTTTAACTGTAAATTTGACTTGGCAAGTGTACTCACTTGCCAGGCCTAAAGCTTCCCTTTTCTTACATGTCAACACCCTTAAGGTAGGCCCTAGGTAGCCTCAAGGGCAGGGTGCAGTGTATGGCTAAGGTAGGACATATAGGCCCTCATTACAATCCTGGTGGTAAATCCCGCTTACTGCCGTGCAGAAGTCTGCCAACATACCGCTGCGGCCACGGAATTCCGCTACAGGTATTACGACCCACAGCTCGGAATCTGCCACAATACAGACACCCACACAAGTCTGCCACACCAAAGGTCAGTGCTAAACTGGCGATAACAAAACCGACACAATCACGCCAACAAGAATACGCCCACACTGTTACGACCCACGAATCAACGCGCGGTCTTTCAACCGCGGTAAACCATTGGCAGTACACACCGCCGCGCTTAAAATACACACACATTTACAAAACACAACCACATTTGACAATTCAAAATACACAAACCTGATATACACATACACACACCACACCCACACACTCACACCACTATAAAACACAGACCCACATTACCCACAAACCCTTACTACCAGAAATTTGAAAGCAGGCCAGAGAGAGACACTACCAAAAACAACACCAGCATCCACAGACACACAACACCATCACTTACACAACATCCACGCACCTCAAACAACACACACCAACACATCTCCTCACACATCACAACAGACACCGCCTCACATATCACCCACACCACATCATGGCACCCCAAAGACACCCCAGGTTCTCTGAGGAGGAGCTCAGGCTCATGGTGGATGAAATCGTCTGGGTAGAGCCACAGCTATTCGGATCACAGGTGCAGCAGACATCCATTGCAAGGAAGATGGAGCTATGACAAAGAATTGTCGACAGGGTAAACCCAGTGGGACAGCATCCAAGAACACGGGATGACATCAGGAAGAGGTGGAAAGACCTACGGGGGAAGGTGCGTTCCGGGGTATCCAGACACCAGATTGCTGTACAGAAGACTGGCGGTGGACCCCCACCTCCTCCCCCACAACTAACAACATGGGAGGAGCAAGTCTTGGCAATACTTCATCCTGAGGGCTTTGGAGGAGTAGCAGGAGGACTGGACTCTGGTAAGGCAAATCTTTACTACCTTATCCCCCCACCCCACCTGCATGCCATCACATGCTCCCACCCTTACCCTCACACCTATCACCCCAACAACCCACAGATACCCCACCAACACAACCAACACATCCCAAAACCAAGCCCTGGACACCCATCACCAACGCATGTCCAGTATAGAGACTCACTCATGCCCCAAAAATCACCAATCACACAAGGACCAAGCCAATAATGCAAGCACAGGAGTAGAGGGTCACTCGCCCATTGCACACAATGGCACACACAGATACAATATCTATGCATTTATACCCCAACAGGGCCCCTACCCAACGTCACCGGACAGGAGGTGCCAGACATATCCAGTCTCCCCCACAGAAAATGCCCACAGTGAGGACAGCAGCTCTGCACGCCTGGATCAAGATGACCAGCCCGGCCCATCTGGGACCTCGGGACAGTGGGTTCCCCAGCCACTGTCACAAGCCACCACAGAGCCTCCCCCCTTCAGGAAACACCAGCACAGCACCCACCCAGCGGGCCCATCCCTCTGTCCCCAGGTCACGTCAATCAGCAGTGTGTCCACCACTACAGGGAACCCAGGCAAACCCACTAATACAGGGCGATCAGGGACTTGGGGGCAGTGCAGTGGGCACACGGTTCAGGGGACAGAGGCACAGGATAACAGGGAAACTGAGAGGACTGCTGTGCGACGGGGGGCAGGCCCAGGGAACCCAGGAGACCATGGCAATGGTACTGGCCAAGTTTCAGGAGACCCAGAGGCTGCAGGAGGAACACTACCTTAGGATCAGGGAGGACTTGAAGTCCATTAACACCTCCCTGGTCATCATTGCAGGGGTGCTGGCAGACCTTCTCGACACCAGGAGGGACACAGTGGCACAACAAGGGGCCCCTGACACTAGCCTGGACGATGAACAGCCCTCCACCTCCGCTGGCACTAGTTGACAGGAGGCACCGCCACAGGACCAACAGGACACCAGCACCCCACCCCCTGCAGATGGAGAACCACCCTGCAAACGGTCCCTGAGATCCAGGAACAAGACAGAAAACATTGCCAAGACCCCGCCAGGAAATGAGACCCCACTTCTGTCCCACTGAGTCACCCTGTCCACCCTTAAACTGCCATTGCTGCACTTCCTATGCCCCTTTGAACAATGCACCTGTGAACCAAATAGACTGGACTCTGCCATGGACATTCCTCCACCATCACCCCAGCCCAGTTTACAACCCCCTCCACTTATTTGCATAGGAATAAACACACTTCAATCACAAAACAATCTGGAGTCAGTCTGTGCTTTCACAAATGTGTAATTGCAATAACTATGGAATATAGCAATGTCAATTTACTTGTTGACATACCAATGTAACACAGCTGTATGCCAGGAGTAAACAGAGCAGAGGGCACAAAGTGGGACCCAGATCTGTGAAATGGAAAGTCAAAGTGACAAGTCACGGTCCATACACTGAGTGAAAATGACAGACTTATGCTAGCTCAAACAATAGTATGAGATGTGGGAAGCAGTTACTTCTTCTTACCTGTGTCTCACTGGAAGTATTGCATGATGATGTTGTTTCGGTTGTCGATATCCTCTTCTTCTGCCTCTTCTTCACTGTCCACAGGCTCCACAGCTGCCACAAGACCACCATCTGGCCTATTCTGCAGAAAAGGCACCTGCCGTCGCAAAGCCAGGTTGTGCAGCATACAGCAGGCCACGATTATCTGGCACACCTTATTTGGTGAGTAGTATAGGGAGCCACCTGTCAGATGGAGGCACCAGATTCTGGCCTTCAGGAGGCCAAAGGTGCGTTTGATCACCCTCCTAGTTCGCCCATATGCCTCATGCCCTTGTCCTGGGATTCCTCACTGGGGTCAGTAGCCATGACAGGTTGGAGTAACCAGAGTCACCTGCAAATGTCGATGGATATCTGTTAGACACACACTAAGCCTTAGGGACAGCCCCATACCCAGACACCTATGTCAACTGTATTGGGACCTTGCCCTCACCTATTAGCCACACACGGTGCCTCTGGAGTTGCCCCATCACATAAAGGATGCTGCTATTTCTCAAAATGTAAGCGTCATGCACAGAGACAGGATACTTGGCATTGGCATGGCAGATGTACTGGTCTGCCAAACACACCATCTGCACATTCATCGAATGGTAGCTCCTCCGGTTTCTATACACCTGTTCATTCCTGCGGGGGGTACAAATGCCACATGTGTCCCATCCATGGCACCAATGATGTTGGGGGTATGTCCCAGGACATAGAAGTCACCTTTCACTGTGGGCAAATCTTCCACCTAAGGGAAAACGATGTAGCTGCGCATGTGTTTCAGCAGGGCAGACAACACTCTGGACAACACGTTAGAGAACATTGGCTGGGACATCCCTGATGCCATGGCCACTGTTGTTTGAAAAGACTCACTGGCCAGAAAATGGAGTACAGACAGGACCTGCACAAGAGGGGGGATTCCTGTGGGATGGCAGATAGATGAAATCAGGTCTGGCTCCAACTGGGCACACAGTTCCTGGATTGTTGCACGATCAAGTCTGTATGTGACTAGGATGTGTCTCTGTTCCATTGTCAACAGGTCCACCAGGGGTCTGTACACCGGAGTATGCCGCCATCTAATCACCTGCCCCAGCAGACATGCCCTATGGAGGATAACAGCGAGCAGAGAGTCATCGAACATTGAGGTATCACAATTTGTTATTTGCAGAAACGTTATTAATCCGCAATGTGCCGGTAACTGTCTATATTCCTGGCCCAGATAGGTGTGACACAGTTAACATTCATCCCATGTGGCCTCCTGAAATGACAGCTGCCTGACCTGTAAGGTGGGACAAGGGGATATGAGGTAACTGCGATTGCGTTGTACACCGTTGCGGTGGGCGTTCGAAGACCGCGGCGCAATTCTGCATTGGTTAACATTGGGCCCTATGGGTCCCAGGACGGTACGTACCGGCGCAGACGTGACCGCCATTTTTGGTCTGTTCCCTCACTTGATATCTGACCTTCAACAGGAGAGGACCTGCACTGCAAGTGCTGGTGTGACCTGTGTCTGGAAGCGACGATGGCTACAGTATCTGGGGAAAGGGCCCCTGCCTTCACTTTGGAGGAGTTGGAGAAATTAGTGGATGGGGTCATCCCCCAGTACACGCAACTGTACGGTCCTCCAGACGAATAGGTGAGTACACTGTGAGCATGCTGCATGGGCAATGCCTGTTTTGAGTGTTGTGGATCGAAGATACATGGGGGGGGACTGAGGCCTGCATGTGCGGTTGGTGAGTGTATGTGCGTCAGGGCATGGGTGGGAACTGGTGGGCAATGAGTATGACGGTCCGGACGGGTAAGAGATTTCCTTTCCCCTGTACCATTCCTCTAGGTCAGCGCCCACCAGAAGAAGGGTATTTGGCGTGCTATCGCCAAGGATGTCCGGACCCTGGGGGTCTACCACAGACGGAGCACCCACTGCCGTAAAAGATGGGAGTAACTGTGCCGCTGGAGCAAGAAGACGGCAGCGGCCCAGCTGGGGATGGCCTCCCAACGTGGAAGGGGTGCCCGTCGCACCAGGACCCCCCTGATGTACCAGATCCTGGTGGTAGCCTGTCCGGAGTTGGATGAGCGCTTGCAGGCATCACAGCAGCCACAAGGGGGTGAGTACACTCTCATTCAGCTGACTCTGCACGCATTACAAGGTGTCTGGGTGGGGGAGGTGGGCAGTGGGTTCCCCTCGGCCAGGGCAAACTTGGTAGGCAAGGTCTCTTGTGAGGCAGGCTATGTGGCACCCCAACCCCACCAGTGGTAAGAGCCATCTACGCCTAGTCAGGCTTCTGTGACTTCCAAGTGTGCAGCAATTGGTCTTAGGTCTCGTACCCCATGGTCAGCTGAAATTTCTAGGAACTGTCAGTGCATGGCGTAGTGCAGAGGGCTGCTCCATTTGTGTTGTGTCCGCCAATGGTAGTGGTGTTGCATGCACTGAACATGTGTTTCTTCTGTCTCCCCCCCCTTTTTGTGGTCTCCCTGTTCTTGTGTGCAATAGCATCATCAGGTGGAGGAGCATTGGCACCGAAGCAGGAGGGAGCTGCAACCCACTTGGCCCTGGAGGGTGAAACAACAGAGTCTGAAGCCTCCGGTGGGACAGAGGGTGAGGGAGGCTCCACGGCAGGGACAGGAGCAGACAGCAGTGACATCGACTCCTCCTCTGATGGGAACTCCCTTGCGGTGACGGGCACCTCTGTGTCCACCGCATCAACAGGTACAGCCGCCACCCCCCTACCAGCACCGCCCTCCCAGCAGCCCCTCAGCGTGTCTCCCATGCCGGCTCACCCAGGAGGGTGGGCATCTCCTTCGCCCCAGGCACCTCAGGACCTGCCCCAGTCAGCCCTGCTGCCCTCAGTGAGGAGGCTATTGACCTCCTGAGATCCCTCGCTGTTGGGCAATCTACCATTGTGAATGCCATCCAGGGTGTAGAGAGGCATTTGCAACAAACAAATGCATACCTGGAGGGCATTCATTCTGAGCAGGCAGCCCAACAGAGAGCATTTTAGGCTCTAGTCTCAGCACTGACGGCAGCCATTGTCCCTGTGTCCAGCCTCCCCCCTCCAACTTCCTCCACCCAGACCCAATCCCCTGTACCTCAGCCTATCACAAGCACACCATCGGACCAGCATGCACACACATCAACACACGAGTGGACATGGCAAATATAAGCACCACACATCCCACAGGCACTCACCCAAGCACCATCCCCATGCAGACACACCAACATCCTCTGCCTCCACTGTGTCCCCTCCTCCATGTCCTCCTCCCTCCCTGTCTCGTCTACACTCACACCTGCATGCACTACATCCTCAGCCACTATCTCCATCACCAGCACGTCCATCTCCACACACCGAACACGTGCACTCACCACCCCCACTACCATTCACACATCCCCAGTGTCCTCTCCCAGTGTGTCAGTGAGCCCTCCTCCCAAAGTACACAAACACAGGCACACACCCACCCAACAGCCATCCACCTCACAACAGCCTCTGGCCCATGCACCTTCACCCAAATTCAACAGAAGTACACCTCCAACAACCACTACCTCTACCTCCACTCTCAAACCCCCTCCATCTTCCCCTCCCAGTGTGTCTAAAAAACGCTTCCTGGCTAACATTGACCTCTTCCCTACACCTCCCCCTGTCCTTCACCTAGGGTCAGGCTTTCCAGGTCCCAGCCCAGCACCTCAGCCACCAAATCCCCAGGCACAGTGGTGCCAGAAACTGCGGGGTCATCGAGTGCGCAACCCATCAGTGCTGCCAGTGTGCCACGTATCGAGGGCAAGGACATTCCGCCACCTGCCAAGGTGAAAAAGGTGCCCACATCCCGGAGGAAGAAGCCGAAACTACCAGCCACCAAGGGCTCAGCAAAAACAAAAGGGGATAGTGGCAAGACAACTGCGGCACCATCAAAGGTGGGGAAGGGCCAAAAGCAGAAGAGCAGGTCAGGAGAGGGCATGGTGGCACCGACTGAGGGACCAGTGTCACACCTTGTGTCCATGACCATGTCAACCTTTATGGTGGCGAACACCGCTAGCTGCCCCGCCACCACAACCTCCACCTGTACCACCCCGGCATGTCTACAGCCTCAGCGTCAGTCCTCAGCCTCTTCCCCAGTGGGCAGCCATCCGAGGCTGCAGGAGATGTCCTGCTTTGTCCCTCAGCATGTGCTGACCCATGCCCCACCGCCAGCACCGCTGCCACACATACAGCCGCAAGCACCGCCGTCAGCACCGCCGCCACCTGCACCGCCCCCGGCACATCTACAGCCTCAGCGACAGTCCCCAGCCTCTTCTCCAGTGGGCAGCCATCCGAGGCTGAGGGAGACATCCTGCTTTGTCCCTCAGCAGGTGCTGACCCATGCCCCGCCGCCACAGACACCGCGTCAATCACCGCCGCCACAGACATCGCTGCAAGCACCGCCACCTGTCCCGCAGCGTCCTCGGACACTGGCACCACCGCTGACATGGCTACCATGCCCAGTTGTCAGTCGTCTGAGGCTGGAAGAGAGTTCCTGGACCCTGGGCAGCTTCCATGAGGCATGACTTCCATCACTGTTTGCACCTGGGGTATGTCGCTGCCTCCATGGCATATCATGCTACCTGAACCTCGCCAATCTCGTGGCACGCACACCCAGGTGAGGGAATTGTACCTGCCACACTGCACATGGAGCACTCTGGGCACCATGCCCCCTCCAGAACCAGTGGAGTATCAAATCCACTACCTCAGTCCTTGGCAGGATGAAGCGCTCTGGGCACCATGCCCCCTCCAGCACCATGCCCCCTCCAGAACCAGTGGAGTATCACATCCACTACCTCAGTCCTTGGCAGGATGAAGCACTCTGGACACCATGCCCCCTCCAGAACCAGTGGAGTATCACATCCACTCCCTCAGTCCTTGGCAGGATGAAGCACTCTGGGCACCAGGCCCCCTCCAGAACCAGTGGAGACTGTTATCCACTTGAGAGACTGTGGCTTTGCACTCCCCAGGATAAAGCAGTGGGCAAACCACCCACTGGAGAGACTTGAGAGACTGTGGCTTTGCACTCCCCAGGATAGAGCAGTGGGCAAACCACCCACTGGAGAGACTTGAGAGACGGTGGCTTTACACTCCCAGGATACAGCAATGGGCATAGAGCCCCCTCATGCAGCAGTGGAGTCGTGCGTTTATCAGGCTGAGGTGCCCCCTCCCCTCCCCCTGAGGTGCCTGTGTATTTTCGATCTGATGCCCCAGCAGTGTTCTCTCTGTTTCCAGTCAGGTATCATGTGTGGGCTTCGCCCATGCATTTTGGGCCCAGTGGTCCACAGACAATGATTGGTACACTATCCGGACTTGTGTAGTTGGTGTACATATTTGTATATACTGAATTTTGACTTTTGACTAATGGATTTTTCATGATTACAATCGGTACAATAATTTCCTTTTGTCCTTGCATTCTTCCGGGGGTGGGGAGTGTATATGTAATGTTGATGCATGTAATTGTGTGCATGTTGTTGGGTGTGAGGGTGAGGGTGGGGTTGTTGCGTGTTGTGTGTTGCATGTGTGTGTCACTCTTTTTCCTCCCTCCTCCCCCCTCCCCTGTGTTGTAGGTGCAGTACTTACCGTAGTCGCTGCCCCTGCCGTTCGTACTCTTGGTAGAAGAGGAGGTAAACCAACATAGGTAACACCTGAAGTTCGGGCTCCATGGCGTCCTGGTTCCTTGTTGGGTGTCGAGAGGTGAGTGGTTTCCCTTCTGTGTACTGTTTCCGCCATGCTTTTGATAGCGTTGGTTCCGTCACAGAAAAGGTGGCGGATAGGCGTCTTGAAATACAGTGGGCAGTACTTTGTCTTCCGCCTGTCTGTTGGCGGTAACTGCCGCAGTGTTTATTTCTACCGCTGTGGCGGTCGCAGTGTTAAAGTGGCTGTCTATGTTGGAGGTTTCCGCCATGGTCGTCATCCCATTTTTTTTTTCGCTAGCCTGTTTGCGGTATTACCACCGCTTTAACACCGACCGCCAGGGTTGTAATGAGGGTCATAGTAATGTGTTTTATATGTCCTGACAGTGAAATATTGCTAAATTAGTTTTTCACTGTTGCAAGGCATGTCCCTCTCATAGGTTAACTTAGGGGCTACCTTTAAATCTGATTAAAGTGTAGATTCCCTTTGGGAGCGGATGGACATGTGGAGTTTGGGGTCTCTGACCTCACAATTTAAAAATACATCTTTTAGTAAAGTTGATTTTAGAATTGTGCGTTTGAAAATGCCACTTTTAGAAAGTGAGCATTTTCTTGCTTATACCATTTCTTTGACTCTGCCTGTTTGTGGATTCCCTGTCTGGGTCAATTTGACAGTTGGGCTGGTTGCACCTCACACTAGACAGTGACACAAAGGGAGCTGGGGTGTAGTCTGCATTTCCTGATGAGCCATCTGAACGACTCCGTCACAACACCGTGTTAACACCTCATCCAAGCATTTTGTGTTTCTAAGCGCTATTTTTTAGTTTAATCTTTAAAAATTCTTAACTTGACTTGTGTATGTTGGATTTTTGTCGTTTTGGTCTTGATTTGTTTAGATAAATATTTCCTATTTTTCTAAACTGGTGTTATGTCATTTTGTAGAGTTTTCACTAAGTTACTGTGTGTGTTGGTACAAATACTTTACACCTAGCACTCTGAAGTTAAGCCTACTGCTCTGCCAAGCTACCAAGTGGGTAAGCAGGGGTTAGCTGAGGGTGATTCTCTTTTACCCTGACTAGAGTGAGGGTCCTTGCTTGAACAGGGGGTAACCTGACTGTCAACCAAAGACCCCATTTCTAACACACATTATTATTGAACCAAGAGATAGGATTCATTTTGTGTTCAGATTTGTTCAAGAATTGAGGTCTGAAATTAGCAATAGGATTCAGAATCATTTGATTTGCTAGCAGCCAATTGAAGAAGTACTGCAGTATGCAAAATACTTTAGTGTTGAAATGGATTTAAAGAAGAAGAGATTAAAGAAGAAGATGATGCAGATTAAGACTGTACAAGCAGCAGGTATGCAGGGATCACAAGGGAAGATTAGCTCAGGAGGAATGCAGGGAGTAGAACAGGGCAATATTATGCCTCATTTTAGAGGTAGAAGTTGTGAAGTTCGAGTAGATCAGAATGTTCATGTGGCTGTTGTTCAGAACATGAAGAGAATGCTTCCTTGTCATGCATGCAGCAAAGTTGGACACTGGAAATCGGAGTGTCCATAACATGTATAAATAATTTGGTGCAATGAGGTGGTGTTGTGTAGATGCTTGACAACAGCTAATTTCAATCTCAACGAGTTCTAAGGCCCCAAAGTCAAGACATAAATATTCCTACTGGTGTAGTACATGCTAGTTCTCCAACCACATGTACAATGTCCCAACAGCAGATTAAGGTTCCACAGCAAATACATATTCCACAAGCTCCGATGGCACATCAGCAGGTAATGGTTCCTCAGTAGAATGCGAATCAGAGAAGAAATGCAAATATAAATCACTGATATCACACAATACCCACTAATAGATTTCAGTGATAATGAAGTGAGTGAAAGTTCAGAAGAGGAAGGATGTGTATTGGCTGCCTCGTTGGAGGTAGGTCAGTGTGGTCCCTATCTGAATGCAAATGTTATGGGGCATGATGTTTTTTTTCTGGTTGACACTGGAGCAACCCGTTTCACTGTCAGATCTGCAGAAGTCCCTAATATGCCCCTTTTGGAAGAACAGTTCAGGTAGTAGGAGTAGCAAACCAGCATTTGGTAATCCCCATTACAGAGAACATCCTGGTCAAGATAGGAACATTTGAGGATTTACACCAATTTGTAGTCTGTGATTCAAGTCCTGTGACTCTTTTGGAAAGAGACTTACCACGCCAATTAAAATGCTCCATTACTTGTACTCATGAAGGGATAGTGATTCGAACAAATAGTGATGATGAAATTTCCAGCTCAACTGATGAAATGTATTCTCTCATTTCATTGTTTACTGCTATGACAGTCAGAGACTTGTCCCATGAATTACAGGACATGGTACTGTTGAGAGTTTGGGATCTCTTCAGAAAGGATATTGGACTCATACAAGGTGATGACCTAGTCAGATTGACTTTAGAGGCAAATGCAGCCTTTCCTCGAATGCCACAATATAATATGACCCCAGAAGTAAATGAGGGACTTACTCCAATAATTGCAGACTTTGTTGAGCAGGGAGTTCTAAAAGAAGTGATGGACAGCCCATGTAATTCTCCTATTATGGGACTGCGAAAATTCAGTGGAAAGAGGAAAATTCTTCATAGTTCAGGATTTGAGAAAAGTAAATTCAGTTGTGGTATCATGTTGTCCCATTTTGACAAATCCAGCTGTAATATTATTCCAGATTCCATGTAAAGCAGAATGGCTTTCTGTTATTGAGTTGTCCCAAGATTTCTTCTCAGTGCCTTTGCATGAAGAAAGACAGTTTCTATTCTCATTACAATTCGGCAACCGTGTGTATTTGTGGTGCCGTACTCAAGAAGGATTCTCATAATCATCCTGAAAAAGAACCTAGAGCCCTTAAATATGCTGTTTCAATCTGCTTTGGTATAATACCTTGATGATTTGATGGTTGTGTCCAATACATGTGAAGCTTGCAGACAAGATACCATAGCATTGTTGAATCATTTGGGCGAACATGGACATAAATTAATCCCTATTAAATTACAGTATTCCTAGAAGGAAGCAAAGTATGTGGGTCACCAGATTGAAAAAGGTGCAAGGAAAGTGTCCAGGGAGAGAGTTGCGACTGTTATGCAAATGAATCCCCCAGTTACACAGAAAGATGTCAGAATGCTCTTAGGCATGGTGAGCTACTGTTGCCAATGGATCCCAAATGTTTCAGTTACCTCTAAACCTCTGCAGAGACTAACGCACAGACATTACCGACCCAGTCCCATTAGAGGAAGATTGCATGAAAGCTTCCTATGAGTTGAGAGAGAGAGAGTTTGTGCAGAGCCTCTGCTCTGGGCAGGCCTGATTACACAAACACGTTTTTCACTGTTTTGTCATGAAAGTGATGGTTGTGCTCTTTCTGTTTTGGCACAGTTGCATGGAGGAACACACAGACCTTGGAATATTTTTCCACCACACTGGATCATGTTGCTGCAGCTTTCCCTGGCTGCTTAAAAATTGTGTTAGTATTAGTCATTGTGAAGGCATAGTGATGGGACAACCTTTAACTGTCTACATCCCATATTCAGTTGAGGTCCTTTTGACCTGAACAAAAGCCCAGTACCTGACAAATGCCTGTCTTACCTGCTGTGAGTTATTAATTCTTGGATGCCCCAATGTGACCATCAGAAGATGCTCAAATCTGAATCCTGCTACATTGTTGCCCGTTAATGTTGGTGTTTCAAAATATATTAATGAAATGGAACATGACTGTCTCGATGTCACTGAACTACGAACCAGACTCAGACCTGATATTCAGGATACTCATTTAGAGGAGAATGATCAAGTTGTATTTGTTGGTGTCTCCTGTTTAAGAGACAATGAGGGAACCCTGAGAACTGGATATGCACTTTTCACCATCCCAGGAGTAGTAGAGGCTTCATGGCTTCAGGGAGTCATTTCTGCCCAAGAAGCTGAATTAGTTGCCCTTACAAGAGCATACTGTGTACCTGAGCAGCTTAAAGTGACAATAGTCACAGTTAGTCAATATGGATTTGGTGTTGTGCATGACTTTGGACAGTTATGGCATCAGAGAGGCTTTATGACCTCTTCAGGATCACCCATTCAAAATCGTGAAAAAATTCAGTCTGTTGAATGCACTACATTTACCTGAGAAAATTGTGGTTGTAAAGTGTGAGGCACATCAGAAATCAAATGATTATATCTTGTTAGGCCATGTTTATGCTGACCAAATTTCCAGATATTGTGCACTCCATTGCGTCACCTTCAGTGAAGTGTAGGGTGGTAGAAGTGACCCAGGTGAGACAAATCAAAGTTTCCTAATGTCAGTGGTTGATACCTGGGATGAGAATAGATATTGCATAAAGAAACTACAGAGGAAGAACGTAGAAGTTGGAGTAGAGAAGGTTGTGTACAAAGATAGGAAGATGATGTCTGGATTTAAAATGAAGGGAAAGTAGTGCTGCCAAATTGTTGACCTCTATTGCTAGATATGACCATGGTCAAGTTCATCTCTGCAGAGATGCAATGATTTGCACATTTAAACAGGCATGGTACAGTCCCAGATTTAGGTTAATCACAGAAGCAGTATGTCACAGATGTGTCACATGCTAACAAACAAATGTGTATACTGGTGATCGTGTGCATGTTTTTGAGGTAGATAGAGGCTAATCCAACACAAAGGAATGTCTCGCTCTAGCCAAGCTACTGCTCAGGGAACTGATACGCAGGTTTGGCTTCTTGACTTCTTTGGAATCAGATCGCGGAATTCATTTTAATAATGGGATCATAAAATTGTTGAGTGCAGCCCTGACCATTGAACAACAATTGCACTGCTGTTATAGACCAGAGGCATCTGGATTAGTGGAGCAAATGAATGGAACACTGAAAGCTTGATTGGCAAAGGTTTGTGCCTCTACAACATTAAAGTGGCCTGATGCATTACTACTTGTCCTGATGAGCATGTGTAGCACCTCTGACAGAAAGATTGTCAACACATGGGGCGTGCAATGAGGTTATCAGAAGTACCTGCAAATGCACTTGTGAGCATAACAGATAACTTAGTATTGGATTATTGCTGGATTATTGCAAAGGTCTGCCTGATGTGGTTCTAGCCTTATCTCAACAGGTTGAAGCAGCAATGGTTCAAATGGCTCAAGATCACTGTCAAAGCTTGAAGGCTGGTGAGTGGGTGCTTCTCAAAAAGCACGTAGGGAAGAGTTGTTTAGAACCAAGGTGGAAAGGACCCTATCAAGTCATTTTATTGACAACAAAAGCTGTGAAGTGTGCTGGTCTTACAAACTGGATTCATGCAAGCCACACACGTAAAGTTCCATGTCCTCTTCAAAATACAGATTTTGGTCTCCTAAGAATAAATGCAGAAAGTGAAGGGATGCAGATGAGCCAAGCTGTGAAAACTGAACAAGTGGCTGAAGAAGATCTCGTACAAGAGGTTGAAAATACAAGTATTCCAAATGCAGATAATGGTGCGGGAGAGCAGTCAAAGCCAACTGACTCCTGCCATCCAGCAAATGTTGAAAATCCAGTTGCATTTGAATAGAGAGTACTGTGAAAGGAGATCAATGGCCTGTAGTAACACCTGACCCAGTGTCTGATAAGCTCCCAACTATGACAGCAGCTGTGATGAATCAAATCAAAGTGAAGACATAAATGGTGCTGTGAGAAGAATGAAAAGAAAAAACATGGCAAGTCACAAATATTTGGCACCTGAGTGGATCTATCTTGTTGCAAACAAATAGGAGAATGAGTTTATGGCCTTTTGCTTTGACTGTGAGAGTTCATTTGAACATTCTGGAACTTGAAATCACATTTGAACTGACTTGAAATAACCTTGCTAATTGATCAACAAAGACATTGCATACTGGAAGTGATGTTAAGTGATCATCAGACTGTGATTTCTTAAAAGACAAACACTTTTGAACTCTTTTTCTTAGAACATTTTAGTTAAAACTTGGTGAACTTTCTGAAAGATCAAGAACTGTAAATAAGTGCAAAAGACTTTTGAAAGCTGTTTTAAATTTTGAATTTTGCTTGCTTTTGCTTTGGATTTTATTTGTCCTTTTGTCTTTCTCCTCTCTGATTCTACAGAAGCCAGGAACCCAGGGCAGGGTACTTGTTAATACATTTGAATAATCAAGAGTATATTCAGTATTTTTCTTCAAATTATGATCAGTTTTTTTCTTTTGTTCCCATTAAATAGCATTTGACCAGCATTGCAAAGGCTAAGGGCATAGATATAGTAGGAGGTTTCTTTGAACCTACACTAACGTTTGGCACAGCATGTGCACATAGAAACAATTTAACATGCATTCTTACATAAGTAGAGAAGGAGCTTACTAAGCAAGTTGATGACAGAAGGAATGCAATGTAAGAAAACATCGAAAAGAGTATAGTTTCACACGATTACAAAAATAAATCAGTTCACAACAAACCTGACACACATGGAAGCTTAGCTTTAGGTTGGTAAAATCCAGGGAAGCTTTGTATATATAGGCCTCAATTGAAAACTGATAGTAAGTTTGCAGGGATTAGTGAATACACACGTGTTTTTGTTTAAGAGTGTGTGGGATTTTAAATTAAATTGACAAGACCTCGCTGTGCCTGGTGTATATTACATTTGTGGGAAGAACGTTTATTACAGATAACCAAAAGGTAGGTATGGCACATGCTATTTAGGGGTGTTTTTTTCCGAAAATATATCAAGTAGATGATTTTGACAATTTAGCTGGAAATGAGAAACTTAAGATGAGAAAACGAAGAGGAGCAAGTAGTTCAGAAATTACCGGAGATACTCTTGGAGCTATTTTCCATCGGTAGGTGTGATCTTGAATGACATTAAGATCTGGAAGCTATCAACCAAGGTAGATTGAATGTCAAACGATTTTGCAGGTGCAGTGCTCCTAAGGAACATGGAATTGGTTGCGTAAGGTCAATGGTTTTGCAGAATTGCCTTGTGCTAGATATCCTTTTAGCAAAAGAAGGCGAAGTCTGTTGAATTTTAAAGACACAACATTTCTGAACTTACATCCATGATAACAGTAAGGAGATAAGGAAATACATTTCTAACCGGACATGTCTGAAAAATGTCTTGACTAAAAAAGGCAAATGTTTGGGAAACAATAGGTGAAGGGTTCTCTAGAGTAGGATCATGGTTTGGAGAATTGGGAAATGGATTTGTGAGAATGATCTTAAAACCTTTATTGATTTTGACAGTGTACATGATTTGTGCCCTGGGATTTTACAAAGCTTACAAATTCTGGAAGATACAAAGAGAAAAGAATAAACAGAGGAGGGAAGAAATTGAAATGGAGAATATGAGAAACAGATACTACAAGAACCTGAAGAAAATTAAAAATTACCACAGACCTATGTGTTACCATACTACAAGGCTTTGAATTGTCTCATTGCAAATGAGAATGTCCTTTTGTGACGGGATAAATTGCTGTCAGAGGGACTGTTAGAGATCAAATTTCACTTCTACATTAGAGGCAAAGTAGTTATCATATGGCGATTTACAAGTTTCATTTAAAAGCCTAACTGAGAAATGAACATGAGATGTAAAAATGGGCACATTTGAAATATGGTGGACATTGTGATCTCTATTTGTTTTCAACATCACATTTTATTATGAAAAATGTTGCACATTTGTATTTTAATAAATTACTGACATGAGTTAATAGTATAAGTGTTATTTTTAGAGAAACAATAGAGATGAGAGGTATAATATGATTATTAAGTTAAGATGATTTAATGTGAGTTACATGTGTGCAGAAAAATAAATGCACATTTAAATGAAATGTTTAACAGTGATTGCAATAAAATAATTTGCTTTGCATATTTTATTTGAATTGTAAGATGTGCAGTAGTTTTATATGTATTAAATTCATTAATATGTATTTAGACTTTTTTAGCCAGACTATGCCTGGATATCCATTTTGCTGAAGTAACGGAAATTGTCAATTTATTCTGTTTCCTTTGACCTGTTTTTTTTTTCTAGACTGCTGATGTGTTAGTGAATGTCTTATTGTATTGAAGACATGAGAAGCTTTTAGGTAATAACAAATGTAATAGTATTTGCTCTAGCTGTTGAAAAAGGCAGGAAGCATTAGGTTAGTAACATGTGAAATGTTAAATCATCCTGTAGAGGCTTGAGAAAAATGTTCCATATTTCAAACATCTCATATATGTTATATTTTGGTGGAACTGTATGAACTCATCAAGATGACATTGTGCAATCCATGAGAAAATCCGGAATAGTTGTGAACCTAAGGGGCATTTACATTGCCAAGTGGATATCAATCCATCTGCACAAGATGAGTCCACCCTGATGTCCAATAAGGATTCTTTGTATATTTCTACTTAGGGAGAGACTTTTGAAATTAGAAGTTAGGCTTGTGGGAATTAGTACTTTTGTGAGTTACTCTTCTGAGAGTCTGCTAGTGACCATCCTGAGATCCAGTTCTATTCTTTGTCTCCCTCTCTGAACCATCCTCTAATGTTTGTCTGCCTTTGTGATGTGGTGAATCCATTTTAGTTTCCTACTGGGACACAGGAGTTTAACTTAGCCTTTGGCTTGCAGGTCTGTGCCCTTGTAACGTAGTAACTTTTAAACTACTTAGCTTGCTCTGTTTTATTTCATTTATTTTATTATTTCTTCTAAGATGACTGCTGCAGTTTATATTTTGTAAAAATGTTTTGATTTGCATTATCAGTGCCACTCTGTGAAGGCGTCATTATCAGCATTATGATCAGTGATGTACGTAGGTATTGTTATCATGTCCCCTTCTCATTTACGTGTGATGGGAACATAATGTGAACTTGTTGGGGATTGTTTATGCAATTGCCACCACAAGTCTGCCTTCTTATCAGTTGTTTAGGAACATACCTGCGTCAGGGATCCTACTTGATCTGTTTAAATAAATCTCACACGGACAAGGTCATTAGAGGGGTTCCTTTCAGATGCCATCTATACTGCACGTCACCTTGATGCAGAACTCAGTCTTTGTGTCACCACCGAGTCTGACCTACATACCTTCACCGACAAGGTCATTAGAGGGGTTCCTTTCAGATGCCATCTATACTGAACGTCACCTTGATGCAGAACTCAGCCTTTGTGTCACCACAAGTGTGACTTACATACCTTCCATGGTAACAAGGGTTGGGGGGTGCTTCTAATGGACATCTTAATGGCAGATTCAGTTTATCAAACCTAGCTCTCATTAGGCTAGAGATTAGGGGCCAGATGTAGCAAACGATTGCGACTCGCAAACGGGCCGATTCGCAATTTGCGACAGTGCAAAATCGGAAATGGGATGCAAAAAGCCCATTTCCGACTCGCAAAAAGCGATGGGACCCGTTTGCGAGTCGCATCCGGTGCGACCCCATTTTGCGACCCGCAAATTGCAAGTCACAATTTGCGAGTCGCAAACCTTATGCAATTGCAACTCGCAAATTGCGACTAGTCGCAAAAAGCCCAGTTTACATGTCCCATTTACCACTAACTCAGAGCAGGTGGTAACCATTACCAAAGTATAAAAGGGGACCCAGAAGGCATCTGGGTTACTCAAGATGGCGGAGATATACCTGATAGCAGTGAGGAGGAGAGTCTACGCAGCCCAGCAGAGGAGGAGGAGGGGCCACAGACAGGAGAAGATATATAGAACCAGGCAGACTCTTTTTCAGCAAACTGAAGAGGAGATCTATGACAAATACCGCCTTAGCAGCGCAGCCATTCTAGAATTAATAGATTTACTGAAACCACAGCTAGAACACAAGACTCTGCGTGGCTGCGCCATCCCTACGCATGTGCAAGTACTATACGCACTGCACCTCTTGGTCTCAGGGAGCTATCAGGGGGTCATTGCCATGGCAGGTGGGGTATCCCAAAGTGCAGTGTCAAGGTTCCTCAGGGCATTCCTAGATGCCTTAGTCACGCACATGTCTCACTTCATATACTTACCAAGGAATGAGGCAGAAATTAACAGCACCAAGCTGGACTTTTACCGCATTGCCCACTTTCCTCATGTCATAGGGTGTGTAGATGGGACACACATTCAAATATGCCCCCCTGCTAATCTGGAACACATTTTCCGCAACAGGAAGTGTACCCACTCACTCAACATACAGGTTGTTTGTGATGCCCATTATGTCATCACGGACATCGTAGCTAAGTTTCCTGGCAGTACCCATGACTCATACATTTTTAGGCATAGTGGGATACATCAACGCCTGGAACGTGGGGAATTTGGAGACGGTTACCTCCTAGGTAGAGCCACAGACACTTGCAGACATACACACAGGTCACTGTGCACAACAATCTGGACTTCCTAACCGTGTACTTTTGTGCCCAACAGGTGACAGTGCATATGCTCTCAGGCCTTGGATCATGACTCCGTTTTTAACACCCAGAACTGAATCAGAGAGGCAATACAACAGTGCGCATAAGAGGACCAGGAACCTGATCGAGCGCACCTTCGGACTGCTGAAGGCAAGATTCAGATGCCTCCACCGCAGTGGAGGCGCCCTCCAATACACCCCCATTACCGCTTTCAAAATTGTGGTCGCATGCGCCATCCTCCACAACATAGCCACCCGACGTGGGCTACCTCTCACCCCTGCAGACCCAGATCCTGATGATGAAGAGCAAGAACAACCACATCGCCATCATGGGGATAGGAGTCTAGCTAATCAAGGCAGACTGAGACATGACCACATTGCAACGCAATGTTTTGGACGGTACGTGTCAACTCCCACCATACTCACCTATTAACCATTTGTTAAGTGGAACAAAAATAACTGTTTTATTAATGTCATGAAGAAACTATATACAAGTTGAAATTGTCCATGGGCAGGAAAATGCCAACCAGTCATGTGGCACATTAACGCCATGTGCCACATTAATCTGTCCTGGCTGTTATCTATGATCTCCTGCCCCTCCTGCCAGCCTGGCTGGTCCCTGCTGCGTCCATGGTGCTGTGCCTACCACTCCTCAGCACCCTACTGTGAGTGGCAGAGACACTGCTCACTGTTGAGCCCTCCTCCCAGGTGTATTTGTTAACTTCCTGACTGTGATGTCATCATCATGTGCCAGGAAGTGTTTCCAGAGTGTTCTGGTATGCTTTCTGGAGTGTTCTGCTGCATCTGCAAGCAATTTTGAAGGTATTCGCAATTTGCGACACCCACTCGCTAATTGCGAGTTCGTTTTTTGCACACTCGCAAACAGCGACCTCGCAAACTGCGGACTCGCACACAGCGTTGCGAGTCCGGCTGCGAGTCGCAAAATCGGATCGCTTTTTTTTCTGGCATTCCAATTTGCGACTCGCATTTTGCGAGTCGCATCAACTCGCAAAATGCGAGTCGCAATTTTGATTTTTGCTACATCTGGCCCATGGTTCTCTTTTCTAGGCATTTTATATTTCATGTTTATTGTAAGATGGTGGTGATTTTATATTCACAACTCTCGTCTTCATAATACTGCTTCTTTTACTGTTTATTACCCTAATCATTGCAGCACATGCATTTTATCGTAGATTTCAGTCTTTTCAATAAACCTACTGAGAACTTTCCTGCATCTCCTTTGTTGCCTGTGTGTGACTGAGTCTTGTTACTAACGAGAGAAAAGAGTAACTTCTGTTCCACCATGATTTCCCTGAGAGGTCTTATCTACAGTCGATGCGTAAGGCTGCTAGTAATCACCTTAGCTCTCTGAGTTTTGGTGAGGTACTGTTTGTGAGCTGGAAGGGTTGGGCCAACAGTTGTGACTTGTATGAGTGACTCAGTTGCCTATAAGCAAGAGTGCTGTAATCCCTAAACTAGCAATTTTACTTATGAGCGAGAGTCCAACAACGACAGTGATGTTCAGAAATACTCCTCATGAACTATCCTCCATGTTAAGCCTTTATCACCTATCCTAGGTGCCCCAATACTATTGCTGTTTAGTACTTTATGTCAAAAATGGAAGGAAGGGCTAGGGTATCGGGAGATTTAGCGAAATAAAGATGGTCCTGTGTATAGTACTCACATATGAATCACAACACAAAGAATACACAGTTCCACTAAGGGACAGAAAGACTAATCCCAAAATAAATAAAGAAAGGTCCCTGTGAGTCTGGTCAAGCAGGAACAAGAGCCCTCACTCACCATATGACAACATGCTTCATCTTTGGGCTTTGCTCCTTGTTAGGCCGGTGCTGCAATGCTTGACTGGCCCCCCATGGGGGCTCTTTGCCAAAGATCTTTTATTTTAGATAGTTGCCGGTGAGTAAATGCAGAAATGTGGGATTGGTACAAAAAAAAGTGCTGTTAAAAATGACTAGAGAAGGGAACAATAATGAAAATTTATTGAGAGTTAAACCTCTGTCATGATTGAAAAATAGAGTAGGGGAAAAAATTTGTTTAATGTCTAATTTCCCCTAACCAAGTGAAATGTCTACTAATCACAGTCCCTATAGTTTGGGAATGTGATGAGAGCAGGTTCAGAAATCCCTATACTGCTTCTAAAAGGTCAACATGTTTCTCGCTTCTACAGTCAACAAAGATCTAGTGCGATTCGTCAGGACCAATAAACCTACCTAATCCTCAATCTTCAAAAAACCTACAAAAAAAAAGCATATCACACAGTACAAAACACAAAACTACGTGCACTGTGAAGGAGTGGGGAGGCTCAAAACACACTGGTAACTCATCCCCCTCGTGATGTGTGAAATTGGTAGTGAGTAATCAATTAACCGACAACCACAATCCTCTTAGTTAAGAGGTACCATCCTTACCCTCCTCGTATTAAAGGATGGGCCCCATGGGGATAGAAACAAGCTTTAGTTGTCCAATCTGGTCTAAATATCTAAATGTATATGGATACAGAAGTCAGTTATAGGCAGTCTCAATGGATAATTCTCATAATTACACAGAGTTAACAATAAAGGAGGTTCGCACATCTGAAGAGATATCATAATAAATAATGTATATGCCCCATCCTTAATATATGGTACCATCTATCTATGCAAAAGGCAATATAGTGATGTGATGCACAGTGCAACACAATATACCTGGCCCAGTAATTAACCTATTTCCAAAGGGAGAGGGTGTAACACCCTCCTCCTAAAGGAAATGCATTGTTCTGCCTTCCTGGGACTGAGCTGCTCAGGCCCCAGGAGGGAAGAAACCTGTCTGTGAGGTGGCAGCAGCTGCGGCTGATGTGGAAACCTCAGAGTGCTGGTTTGGCAGTACTGGGAGTCCATGGAGGAGCCCCCAGGATACATGGGATTGGTTCCCAATACCAGATTTGGAATGGGGGGTGTAGGAAAGTACGATCTTGCCTGGCATGTTACCCCCATATTTCACTGTACATATGTTGTTTTAGTCAATGGCGGTCATTCTGACCCTGGCGGTTGAAAACCGCCAGGGCAGAGTGCTGCGGAAGCACCGCCAACAGGCTGGCGGTGCTTCATGGGCAATTCTGACCGCAGCGGTAAAGCCGCGGTCAGAAAAGGGCAACCGGCGGTTTACCTCTGCCACAAAGAATCCTCCATGGCGGCGCTGCTCGCAGCACCGCCATGGGGATTCCGACCCCCTTCCCGCCATCCTGGTGGTAAAAACCACCAGGAACAGGATGGCGGGAACGGGTGTCGTGGGGCCCCTGGGCAGTGCAGGGGCCCCCTAACAGGGCCCCATAATGATTTTCAGTGTCTGCCTAGCAGACACTGAAAATCGCGACGGGTGCCACTGCACCCGTCGCACACCAGCAACTCCGCCGGCTCCATTCGGAGCCGGCTTCATCGTTGCTGGGGCTTTCCCGCTGGGCAGGCGGGCGGCCTTTTGGCGGTCGCCCGCCCACCCAGCGGGAAAGTCAGAATGACCGCCGCAGTCATTTGACCGTGGTGTGGTCTTCTGGCGGTCTCCGCCCGGCGGGCGGCACCCGCCGCCCGCCGGGGTCGGAATGACCCCCTCTGTGTCACTGGGACCCTGCCAGGCAGGGCCCCAGTGCTCATAAGTATGTGCCCTGTATGTGTTCCCTGTGTGATGCCTAACTGTCTCACTGAGGCTCTGCTAAGCAGAACCTCAGTGGTTATGCTCTCTCTGCTTTCCAAATTTGTCACTAACACGCTAGTAACTAAATTTACCAATTCACATTGGCATACTGGTACATCCATATAATTCCCTAGTATATGGTACTGAGGTACCCAGGGTATTGGGGTTCCAGGAGATCCCTATGGGCTGCAGCATTTCTTTTGCCACCCATAGGGAGATCTGACTATTCTTACACAGGCCTGCTAGTGCAGCCTGAGTGAAATAACGTCCACGTTATTTCACAGCCATTTTCACTGCACTTAAGTAACTTATAAGTCACCTATATGTCTAACCTTCATTTACTGAAGGCTAGGTGCAAAGTTACTAAGTGTGAGGGCACCCTTGCACTAGCAAAGGTGCCCCCACACTTTCCAGGGCCAATTCCCCAGACTTCGTGAGTGCGGGGATACCATTACACGTGTGCCCTACATATATGTCATTACATATATGTGGCTTCACAATGGTAACTCAGAATATGGCTATGTGAGGTGTCTAAGATCATGGAATTGTCCCCCTGTAGGAGGCTGGCCTGGCTTGTAGTGGGTACCAGAGGTACTTACACCTTGTGCCAGGTCCAGTTATCCCTTATTAGTGTTGAAGAGGTGTTTCTAGCAGCTTAGGCCGATAGAAGGTAGCTATGGCAAAGCAGCTTAGGCTGAACTTGGAGACATGTAAAGCTCCTACTATACCACTGGTGTCATATGCACAATATCATAAGAAAACACAATACACAGAAGTACTAAAAATAAAGGTACTTTATTTTTATGACAATATGCCAAAAGTATCTCAGTGAGTACCCTATAGTATGAGGATAAGATATATACACAAGATATATGTACACAAACCAAACTTAGGTAAGTAATAGCAAGAAAAGTAATGCAAACAGTGTAGAATTACAATAGATTGCAATAGGAGCACATAGGTATAGGGGCAACACAAACCATATACTCCAAAAGTGGAATGCGAACCACAAATGGACCCCAAACCTATGTGAGCTTGTAGAGGGTCGCTGGGACTGTAAGAAAACAGTGAGGGTTAGAAAAATAGCCCACCCCAAACCCCTGAAAGGTAGGTGTAAAGTGCACCTACTACCCCCAGAGAGCACAGAAGTCGTGATATGGGGTGTCTGCAGGAAGAACAAACACCAGCAATGCAACAACAGTGGATTTCCGGACCTGAGTACCTGTAAGACAAGGGGACCAAGTCCAATAGTCGCGACAGTGTCAAGAGTGGGCAGGAGCCCAGGAAATGCCAGCTGAGGGTGCAAGGAAGATGCCACCGGTTGGAAGAAGCTTGGAGTTCTGCAAGAAAGAAGATAGCTAGGGACTTCTCCTTTGGAAGACGGATTCGCATATTGCGATGAAGCTTGCAGAGGTATTCCCACACAGAAAGACTGCAAACAAGCCTTGCTAGCTGCAAGGGTTGCAGTAGAGGTTTTTGAGTGCTGCTGTGGCCCAGGAAAGACCAGACAGTTGCCACTTGGAGGAAGAGACAGAGGGGGCACCCAGCAACTCAGGGAGCCCTCACAGAAGCAGGCAGCACCCGCAGAAGTACCTGAACAGGCACTTGGAAGTGAAGTGAATGGAGTCCACATGAAGTCACAAAAGGGAGCCCACGACGCCCGAGGACAACTCAGAAGGTTGTGCACAGCAGGTTAGAGTGTCGGGGACCCAGGCTTGGCTGTGCACAAAGGAAATCCTGGAAGAGTGCACAGGAGCCGGAGCAGCTGCAAATCATGCAGTACCCAGCAATGCAATCTAGCGTGGGGAAGCAAGGACTTACCTCCACCAAACTTGGACTGAAGAGTCACTGGACTGTGGGAGTCACTTGGACAGAGTTGCTGAGTTCCAGGGACCATGCTCGTCAGGCTGAGAGGGGACCCAGAGGACCAGTGATGCAGTCTTTTGGTGCCTGCGGTTGCAGGGGGAAGATTCCGTCGACCCACGGGAGATTTCTTCAGAGCTCCTGGTGCAGAGAGGAGGCAGGCTACCCCCAGAGCATGCACCACCTGGAAACAGTCGAGAAAGCCGTCAGGATGAGGTGATACAAGGTTGCTAGTAGTCGTCTTGCTACTTTGTTGCGGTTTTGCAGGCGTCCTGAGCAGTCAGCAGTCGATCCTTTGGTAGAAGGTGAAGAGGGAGATGCAGAGGAACTCTGATGAGCTCTTGCATTAGTTATCTAAAGAATTCCCCAAAGGAGAGACCCTAAATAACCAGAAAAGGAGGTTTGGCTACCAAGGAAGGAGGATAGGCTACCAAGAGAGGTAAGAGCCTATCAGAAGGAGCCTCTGACGTCACCTGCGGGCACTGGCCACTCAGAGCAGTCCATTGTGCCACAAACACCTCTGTTTCCAAGATGGCAGAGGTCTGGGACACACTGGAGGAGCTCTGGGCACCTCCCCTGGGAGGTGCAGGTCAGGGGAGTGGTCACTCCCCTTTCCTTTGTCCAGTTTTGCACCAGGGCAGGGCTGGGGGATCCCTAAACTGGTGTAGACTGGCTTATGGAGAGATGGGCACCATCTGTGCTCATCAAAGCATTTCCAGAGGCTGGGGGAAGCTACTCCTCCCCAGCCTTCACACCTATTTCCAAAGGGAGAGGGTGTAACACCCTCTCTCAGAGGAAATCCTTTGTTCTGCCTTCCTGGGCCAGGGCTGCCTGGACCCCAGGAGGGCAGAAACCTGTCTGAGGGGTTGGCAGCAGCAGCAGCTGCAGTGGAGACCCCGGAAAGGCTAGTGCCAGGGTGCCCACACACTAAGTAACTTTGCACCCAACCTTCACCAGGTGAAGGTTGGAATCCACAGTAGTACTTGGTGAAATCCACAGTAGGTGACATGGTAAGGACTTTAGAAAAGGAAAAATATATTGTTGATATTATATGAAACTTAAAAATGAAAAAATTTACTAATATGCACTGAGCATCTATGTAACAGGGTAAAACTGGTCAAAGTAAAGGAGAAGTCTACCAATTGCAGCCAATGTTATGTCATGACCTGTGACAGTTATTGTTAGAAATGGGATCTCTAGATGACAGAGGTATGTACCCAGTCCAAGAGGAGCTCACCACTCTAGCCTCTAGTTAGGGTAAATAAGAAATACACTAAAAGATAACCTGTGCTTACCCTCTGGTAGATTGGCACAGAGTAGTCAGGCTTATCGAAAGAGGCAATGTGGTAAATATTTGTGCAACACACACACAAACACACACAGAGTAACACAATGAAAACACCTCAAAAAAACTCCACAAAGGTTTCTAAAAATAGACAATAATTTTATATATAAATCAAGACCAAAACATCAAAATCTAATAAGTACAAGTTGAGTCATGAATTTTAGATAAATAAAAGAGTTCTAGCACTTAAAAGCAGATAGCACATTAGGGGTTACTTGAGGTCACGCTGGACCAGGTCTTAGTCAGCAGTTCAAGCCAACCGCGATGGAGCACAGGCCATGTACCGGTGCCACGAAGGCCCAAGGAGCACAGTACCTTGATTCTGGTCAAAAACACGAGATACGGTGTCAATGCATCGGTGGATGCATCGATGTCACTCCACAGTCGAAGGATGTGTTGATTTTTCACACACATTGATTCCGAAGATGAGCATGAAAGCCCTTATGTGTTGATTCCTAAGCCGATGAGCCAGGTTTCTCCACGGTGTTGAAGTGATGCATTGATCCTCCTTCAGCGAGGGCAGCGATGCAGTGGTTTCAGTGCTGTGTGGATGCTGATGCACCAAGTGCTGCTTCCAGCAGGCAGGGGATGTTTTGGCCAATGCACCGGTTCCGGAGGTGCTGCTGGGGCCCAAAATGTGATGTGCCAGTTTTTCTCCCGCAACAGAGTTGATGTGTCGGTTCCAACTGACAGCAGGCAGGAGATGCGTCATTTTGCTAGTGGAAGTGTCTGGGTCCACATCCACTGAACCAGGCACAGGAGCAGGGGTATAGACTTTGATATCACTGAGTCTCTTGGAACAGCCCTTTGAGATCATTTTGGGGTACAAGGCAGAGTCCAGGTCTCCCTCAGTAAGGTCAGAGAGCAGCAGGCAGCAGTGCAACACAGCAGAAAAGCAGTCCTTCCAGGTCAGCAGTCCAGCAGAGTAACAGTCCTTGAAGCAGCACAGCAGTTCTTCTGACTGAGTCCAGTTGTAAGTCCTGAAGTATCTGATTAGGTGGGGTCAGATATATAGTACTTATACCCAAATATACTTTTGAAGTGGGGGCGACTTCAAAGAGGGGTCTTTGAAGTGTACAAGGATCCTTTCTTTCTCAGTCCTGGCTCCAGACCATCAGTATGTGGTAATCAGCATTGTGTGTGGGGACAGGCACTACCTATTCAGCTGTGTCAACCCCTCCGGTCCTTCCTGCCCAGGAAGAGCCATCAGAATGCAGATGAATGCAGTTGAACACTCAGACACACCTATCCTTCCTGTGTTTGTGGCTGTCTAGAGGAATTGCACAAAGTGTGGCTGTCACTTACCCCAGATGTGTATTGGAGACAGAGATGCAAGAGCATAGACATCCCTACTTTCTAAAAATAGCATTTCTAAAATAGCAATGTTAAATTTGACTTTACCATTAAAGAGGATTTATCATTACCACAGCAAAGATGTAAATATTGTACTGCTACTCCTTTCTAATCAGGAATTACAACTTGAACGTGTATTAAGTAATTCCCAATGTTACTTCATGAGAGGGGTAGGCCTCACAGTAGTGAAAAAAAACTCTGGGAGCTTTTCATTATCAGGACATGTAAAACTTAAAAGTACATGTCCTTCCTTTCAGTAACATAGCACCCTGCCCTATGTGCTTCCTAGGGCCTATCATAGGGATCACATATCTGTAATAAAAGAGGTGTTTCAGGCTGGCATGGGATTTTAAATGCTGAGTCGAAGTGACAGTAAAACTGGACACACAGGCTCTGCAGTGGCAGACGTGAGGCATGTTTTAAAAGGTTACTTAAGTGAGTGGAAAAATCAGTGCTACAGACCCACTAGTAGCATTTAATTTACAGGCCATGGGCACCTATAGTGCACTTCACTAGGGACCTTTAAGTAAATTAAATATGCCAATTGTGGATAGAGCAATGTTACTATGTTTAGGGGAGAAGCACATGCACTTTAGCACTGGTCAGCAGTGGTAAAGTGATCAGAGTCCTAAGGCCAAAAAAACTTCTTAACACGTCCCTTTATGATATTTTATTACACATCAGGACTTGTTTTAGGCCAATGAATCTTTTGACCCAGTTGAGAGACACCTTTGGACGAGATAGCTAATCAATATGCCAATTAATACGTCAATAATGTCATCAATATTTATCACAACAATACATTTCACTTTAGTCAAAGTCATTAATCAATTCAAGACGCCACCATGACCTTTCAGCCATGAATAATCACACCAGTTTAATAGAATTTTATAAGTTTTATTCCCTATTAATTACAATCTAGAAGCAGATGCGTTAATTTCAACACCAAGAAACACAATAGCATAGTCACGATATGGCAACTTTGGTAAGATTTCATTAAAGTAAGAATCACAAACATCAGAACATAACAAGGCATGAACATAGATCAATTCAGCAGAGTGTCAATAACGCGTCAGTTCAACAAAGCATAGATTCGGTCATTTGTCTATTTGCGTCAGTTTTGGTGAACACCTGTCCTAACCACTGATTAGTATTAGCATGTTGGGCTTTATGCAAAACAATTTAGAACACTAATTTGGAAAACATCTGTCTAGGGTCTCTGTCAAAAGTAAGCAGTTAGTACCTAGAAAGGAAAAGCAAACAGACGAGTCACAATTGCATTGTCATAATTACCCTCCAAAGTTCAGGTCAGCGCACAGGTTCAGTCTTCGTCCTCAGGACATCAGTTAAATCGCCATCAGTCAGGACTCGGCTCCGGGGCAAAAGGGCACTTCCCTCAGAAGGAGGAAAAGTGTAAATGGACAAAACTAAGGGTGAGGATGGTTTTAATAAAGTAACAAGTCACCAAACAGAGTGACAGAGTTTCTGGATAAAATCAATAGCATTCCCTAACCCACCTAAATGACTCCCCGTGACATGGGTTTTTATCCCTTTTTCCATTGTACATTCCCCCAAAATTCTATTGGTCATCTGTTATACCCCACTATCTTTAACCTATCAGAAAATACATTAGATAACCCAACTCTTCACCCCATATTATTTTACAAGTCTTTGATTGGTCTTCATAATTGACGTCTTCTGAGGTGGCACGTCCGGTATGATTTCATCTTTCTGTAATTCTTTGCACATCTTTTAGTCAGCAGTTCCATTGTCTTCATCGGTTTGAATGACCTTGTACATTACATTAATCTACACTGTTTCAATTTGCTTTTTAACATTTACTCTGCGCACACTGAAGAATGCTTGAGAACGGATCTAACATGGTTACATTCGTCTTCTAATTTGAAGAAAAAGAACACGCAGGGTCGTGTCCCTTTGTGAGTCAGCACACTGCAAAACAGAAAATGCATTTAATATGAGAGCCAAGCAGCTAAGCTTCGGCTCATGCTAACTTAAGGCCTATGAGGATTTCAGCACAGGTTCAATAACGCAATCAATAGTACAAACTTATTTAAACATAATATAAACATTTTAGTCATTATTATTAGTCTATGTATACATTGGTGGCCACTCCCCGTGGTCACAATTCAAGTGCACGTCTAAGCAAAATTACTATTATTATAGTTTCTATGCAGCATTATCACACATGGATTCATAAACATTTCTTGTTAATATAGATTATATAAGCTACGTTCTTGCAGTCCCTCCTCTGATGACGTTCGTCATCCCACAAATCTTTCCCTTTGACCTTTCACTTTAATTTTTCACTTTACGCATAATGCGCATTTCGACATCGTGTCCCTTGTGTGAACTTTCCCAAATTTCATTAAACATTTTCTCTCTTTCACTTTCCTCATTTCTCTTGTTTCTCTTTGTCCAATTTCTTTTAATTTTATCATTAATTTTGCATGCTCCCCATAATCCTAATAGACAGGCCAGAACAATTAATAGACCCCCTAATATTTTTGCAAGTACCCCATTCCAAATGTTGCTAAACCAGCTCCCTACTCTAGCAATTCCTTTTCCTAATTTCTCCCACACTCCAGGTTCTTTCAAATCCTTTAAATCTGCACTATCTTTACTTAGGTTAGTAAGCATACCTCTAATCTTTTTACTATTGTCTGGTATATATGAGCAACAATGACGCTCGTTGAGCATCTTGCAGACTCCACCACTCTGTGCTAAAAGAATGTCTAAAGCAAGCCGATTTTGAAGAGTCATAGCTCTTTCCGCAGCAAGTTCAGTATCCATCAGGAGTATAGCCCCTGTAAAATTTGTCAGCATGTTATCCACAATAGTAGACAACTTTTGAATCTTTATGGAGTTTAAGCTAACCCCTACTGAAGGAATTATGGCTCCAAATATGTCTCTAACGACAGCAGCCGATGTCTCTTGTTTTTGTCTAGCATGTTGTAATTCAGACGTTTTAGGTATTTGCTTTAAGTCATCAATCTGGTAAATCTTTGGGAAAACTATCCCCAAATAACATGTCCCATACCATCCCTTAGGGAGACGGTAATAAGCATTAAGTCCACAGATATAATAGATCCCCGGGATCGCTGGATCCTGTCCATTTAACATGAATGTCCATTTACTCTGAACCAAAAACACATGCCTGCATTCACTCGTTCCCACAAATAAAGTGTCATGTTCAGATTTTGGTCTATATATACAAAGCCTCCCTACATGTAATGCATCTATAGCTAATTTGCCTTGCGTCTTTATTTCGGTGTAAGCATAATCATTTGCATATGTGCGTTTTTCTAACCCCTTTTCTAATCTTTCCTTCAGTGCTTTGCGTCTATCATCAGTGTGATCTAAAAAGCTTTTCTCTACAGGTGTCAGTAAGCAAGTCAGGTTGTTGCGGTGTGCATAAGCGTTGGTTCAAAGAAACCTCTAACTAATTTTATACTATGCTCCTTAGCTAACTTTTTCAGAAACTCAATCACAGGCACAAAGGCAAATACTACATCCAAATTTGAATAAAAATATTGCACATGCTCTTGATGATAGAATCTTGTTAACAGCAAGCTACAACTTATCCCATAGGTTAATGGAAGACTATGATAGGTGACCCCTTCTTGCACTGATGAAAGAATCTTTGTGCACACATAACAGTTTTTCGCATCCATTGTCTCAACATACTCATTCAGAAAGCGATAGAAGACATTAGTGGAAAGTTCCCCTTTTGAGTTAGTTCCCTCATGCAAGTGTTTCACATCTTGCTCAAACCTTTCCCACGGTGTTAGTGTTGTAGTCTCAGGTTTTGAAGCATTGTTAGTCGCTTTCTTATCCATCCACAGCATTCCCACAATCACACCTACAATTATTATTGCACACACAACACCTATTATAAGACTCAACCAACCACACACTTTACCCTTTTTGTTACTACCACTATTATAAGCCATGTCTGTAAAGAATCAGACAGCAGAACAATAATCAATTGAGGACAATGTAAAATTCTCTCTTTTTTTTCTTTTCTTCTTAATGCAAAAAGTCTCTTTCTCTCTGCGTATATTTACAGCGTTTCACTCGCTCCAGGATCCTTTTGTCAAATCAGGATAGCAGCTTGTCATAATTGGATTTTCAAAGTCAATTCAGGTTATCAGTGTCACATCCGGTAATTTATAAGTCTCTTTCTTAGCTTTTCCAACTTTCAATTTCGGTTTTAACACAGTCTCCTTTCCTGATTGATTTCAGGTACCGTAGTATTGGCCTGGTACTTTTCGATCAAAACAGAACGCTAAGAATTCTTGTTGCCATTCAGATGTTGTTGCATATGCCCATTCAGGACCCGCGTACCTTCTATTTGCGGTTCTCTTTCTTTTCAAACGGCGTTCGCCTTGAAATTCTCCTTCTGTCACACCGCGGCGGCCGCGGCTGCCGCGGCGGCAAGCACGGGCCGCCACAGCGCGGCATTTGGTGAACACCGCGGCCTGCATGCAAGCCGCGGGGGAAGCCGCGGCTTGCAGGCAGGCCGCGGGGGGAAGCCGCGAGTCCGGCCAGGGGTCGCGGCACTCGCCGCGCCCCCTTTTTTGCTTCTGCCGCAAGGGCAGACGCGGCAGGAGATGAGACCCCGAGTTGGGTCTCGAATCTGCCGCGATAGCGCATTTAGTGCGCTTAACATTCTGACATTAAAGAAACCTTCTTCTTCACCACTTACCAGGTCTCAACAGGCGAAAGCCGGATACCTGCACATGGTGGTGTTTTTATGCATGTCTTTTCCCTTTCCCAGCATGCTGCCCACTTCCTCTCTTCCCAGCATGCATTGTTTCTCTTTGTTGGACGCATGTTCTTTATTCTATGTTATACTCTTTTCCCCAATCCAAGATGGTGGTGTTTCTACTTCGTGTTTCCTACTTCCTGTCTAGGGGTATATAAGGGGAATTCAGCTGCTTGCTCATTGTGTTGCGACACTCCTTTGGTGGTAGTCACGCTCCGGCTGGTTTCCTCTTGTGGACCCAGTATTTCCTGACCTGTCTTCGCCTCCAGTTTTCCTGTACTCTCGGATCTTCAGTTCTAACGCCCTGGTGTCCTCCTTCTGTTTCAGGGAGTTCCTGTTGGAGGTTTTTTACCCTTTTGGGGTTTTTCCTCTGGGACTCCCTCTGGAGGGCACAGACTGTAGTGGCTTGCTATTGTGAAACAGCACCGTGGCTACAGGAAGGGGTCGCCCCTACCTCGGCCAGAGCAGAACCTGCCGGAATCGGGGTCGTTCCCCAACCCTCATCAACTTCGACGGTCAGCCCAGTGAAAACCATGACACCTTCACTCAGATCCTCTGTTCTTGTGGTATCGGTTTCTTCTGTTATTGTTTCACCTGGTACATTCTTTTCTTTCGCAGCCTGCTTCTTTGGCCGGTTATCTCCCTTATGTGTCTTTTTCCTGCTTGTTCCTTCAGGACGCTGAACAGCACCCTCCTCTTGTGCTATGGTGTTTTCTCTTGATGGACCTGCAGCTGGCTCAGAGGATCCCGGTGTACTTTGATCTCTTTCTACTATTTCCCCTTCTTCTTCTTCTGGATCTGTAACAGGTTCAAGCTCTAACCCGTATCCGTCTGCTTCTGGGAGAACCTCTCCTTGATTTAGTTCTCCTTCTGCCTCTACTGAGATAGGCACATTGTCACCTCTCTCAAACTCGTTTACTGTTTGAGGGACAAGGCTGTTCTAGGTGGACTCGCCTGCAGTCTCAGTTCTCTCTTGGCTATTTTCAGGCTCTGAGACTTCCCTCTCTGGAACTGTTGAGTCAGAAACTTCAAGTTCCTCATCAGATGGACATGTTACCTTCTTTGTGTGACTGGCATGTATCCAGTTTGGAACGCCTGCACATTTCACAGCAGTGGTTGTTGTCAATATTACTTGATATGGCACCTTCCAGCGTGGCTCCAAACACGATTTTCTCACGTGCTTCTTGACAACCACCCAGTCACCGGCTTGCAGGGTGTGACCTGGATCACTGATCGGTGGCAATGTGTTAGCTTCCACCTGGCGAGAAAAAGAGCGAACCACATCAGCCAAACCTTTGCAGTAGTCCAACACCATATCATCCGTGAAATTCACAAGAGCATCTGCAGGTACTGCCGGCAGCCTTATAGCTCTACCCATAAGGATCTCATTGGGTGACAGTCCTGTCTTCTTATCAGGGGTGTTCCTCATCGACATCAGCACTAAGGGCAATGCATCTGGCCATTTTATATTGGTAGCTGTGCACATCTTCGCCATTCTCGATTTCAAGGTACCATTCATTTGTTCTACTAGTCCTGATGCTTCAGGGCGGTAGCTACAATGCAGCTTCTGTTCAATGTGTAATGCGGCACACAAAAGCTTAATCAACTCATTGTCAAAGTGTCTGCCACTATCTGATTCTATAGAGACCGGGAACCCGAACCTGGGTATTAGTTCCCTAAGCAGCAGCTTTGCGACTGTGAGACTGTCGTTCCTACGTGTGGGGTAAGCTTCAATCCAGTGGCTGAAACACACACAATCACCAACACGTACTTCAATCCTCCACAAACAGGCATCTCAATGAAATCCATTTGCATCTTGCTAAATGGACCACCAGCTCTCCCTATGTGGCTCAAAGTTACCGCAGTCCCTTTTCCGGCATTCATCTGTTGACAGATGATGCACCTGTGACAGGTAACCTCTGCAGCACGTCTGAATTTTGGGTTAAACCAGCCTATCTTGAATGACCTGATCATTGCATCTCTCCCAAGATGTGCCTGTCCATGGTAGAGCCGCGCAAATTGTGACAGAAGACTGTTTGGCAAAACCAGTTTTCCTTCTTCTGAGACCCACAAGTCATCAGCTCTTTGTACGCGTTGCATTCTCTGCCAGGAGCGTTTTTCTTCTTTGCTAGCACGACCCTGTAATGTTTTTGGCTCATCTAGTGTATAGACCATCCTTAATGCAAGATTCAAACAGGTGTAATTTTCAGTTTGCGGTAACAATTCCCACTGGTCCTTGAACGATATACAGTTCAATGCACAAAATCTTGCGACTTGATTTGCATAGCCGTTTCCCATGGACACAAAGAGGGTCATTCTGACCCTGGCGGCCGGTGGCCGCCAGGGCCACCGACCACGGGAGCACCGCCGACAGGCTGGCGGTGCTCCAATGAGCATTCTGACCGCGGCGGTTCAGCCGCGGTCAGAAGCGGAAAGTCAGCGGTCTCCCGCTGACTTTCCGCTGCTCATTGGAATCCTCCATGGCTGCGGAGCGCGCTCCGCAGCCATGAGGATTCTGACCCCCCCTACCGCCATCCAGTTCATGGCGGGTAAGCCGCCATGAACAGGATGGCGGTAGGGGGGGTCGCGGGGCCCCTGGGGGCCCCTGCCGTGCCCATGCCAATGGCATGGGCACGGCAGGGGCCCCCGTAAGAGGGCCCCAAAATGTATTTCACTGTCTGCCTTGCAGACAGTGAAATACGCGACGGGTGCAGTAGCACCCGTCGCACCTTCCCACTCCGCCGGCTCGATTACGAGCCGGCATCCTCGTGGGAAGGTCGTTTTCCCCTGGGCTGGCGGGCGGTTTAACTGGAACCGCCCGCCAGCCCAGGGGAAAACTCGTAATACCCGCCGCGGTCTTTTGACCGCGGCGCGGTAATTTGGAGGGCGGGATCCTGGCGGGCGGCCTCCGCCGCCCGCCAGGGTCATAATGAGGCCCAAAGTCTTGCAACTTAACATGAGCATTGCATTTCACCACGGCAATTTCAAGAGGTAACTGAATCGCATGTAACAAATCCTTAATTTGTTCACCATTTTTCACAGGAGAACCAGAAGTGGTCATGAAACCTCTCTGTGACCACAATTGGCCAAAATCATGTACAATTTCAAATCCCCATCTGCTGTCAGTATAGATAGTGACTCTCAGATTTTCAGCTGCGTGGCATGCCTTAGTAAGGGCAATTAATTCTGCCACTTGTGCGGAATACACTCTCTCGAGCCAGGAAGCTTCGATGATACCAGCTATGGTACATACAGCATAACCAGCTCTCAGCATTCCGAGTGAGTCTCTCAAACAGGATCCATCAACAAACATAATGCAGTCATTTTCCTTTAACTGTGTATCTTGAATATCAGGTCGGGGCTTGGTACATAGTTCTGTTACCTCAAGACAGTCATGCTCCATTTCCTCTTCATTATTAATCTCGGTATTCTCAACAGGAAGCAGAGTTGCCGGGTTTAATACAGTACATCATTTCAGTGAAACATTAGGTGACCCCAATATAATTATCTGGTAAATCGGGCATTTGTCATGTGCTGAGTTTTGATTTGAGTCAACAAAATTTCAACTGAATGAGGAACCATTACTGTCAAGGGATATCCCATCACTATGCCTTCACACTGCGTGAGGCTTTGACCAACTGCTGCAACTGCGCGCACACAACCCGGTAAGGCTGCTGCGACGGGGTCCAAGGTAGCTGAAAAATATGCTACAGGGCGATTTGCACCTCCATGGACCTGTGTTAAGACAGACAAAGAACAAACATCACGTTCATGACAAAACAGTAGGAAAGGTTTCGTGTAATCAGGCATACCCAAAGCTGCTGCCCTGCACATGCACTCTCTCAATTCCATGAATGACTCAAGCTCTTCTTTGGATAGAGTTATGGTGTACGGTTCATCCTTAATCTCTTTGCCTGTCAGCTTTATCAAGGGTTTTGAGAAAATTGAGAAGTTGGGTATCCACTGGCGACAGTAGCCCACCATTCCCAAAAACATCCTGACATCTCTCTTTGTTGTCGGGGGTTTCATTTGCAAAATAGCTGTCACCCTTTCCTTCGATATTCTCCTGGACCCTCTCTCAATCAAGTGTCCTAAGTGTTTCACCTCTTTCTGACAGTACTGCAGCTTCTTTGGCGACACTTTATGTCCGTTCTTTCCCAAATGATTCAGTAAGGCAATTGTGTCATACTTACGGTCATCTTTTGTCCTGGACGCAATCAGCAAGTCGTCAATGTACTGCACTAAAGTCGAGTTAAAAGGCAGTACTAAGGATTCTAAGTCCTTTTTCAATATCTGATTGAAGATGGACGGTGACTCGGAAAACCCTTGAGGAATTCTGCACCAGCTGTACACTTTGTCCAGGAATTTGAAACTGAATAAAAACTGGCTGTCCTCATGAAGAGGTATCGAAAAGAAAGCTTATGACAGGTCTACAACGGTGAACCATTCAGCATCACAAGGAACCTGAAACATGATCACTGCTGGATTTGGCACTATAGGACAACATTTTACCACAATCTCGTTTATTTTCCTCAAGTCCTGCACAATTCGAACTTTCCCACAAGGCTTTTTCAGACCCATTATCGGTGAATTACATGGGCTGCTCAATACTTCCTTCAGGACTCCCTGTTTCACAAAGTCTGCAATTATTTGTACCACCATAAGAACATCTTGTGCCATATGATATTGTGGCACCTGGGGAAACACTGCATTTGGCTTCACTTGTACTTTAACTGGTTCCACTCCTTTTATCAGTCCCACTTCTTTTCCTGTCAAATCCCACACCTTCTCCGTCACCGTTCCCTGTAACTCAGCTGGTAAGTCAGTCACTGTAAGCATCGGGAATAAGGTTATCAAAGGGTAATCTTCATTCACGGTTTCTGTCTCTGACTCTAAGAACTTACCATCATCCCCTTCATCATCACTGTTTGTCTGCACCTCAATTCCATCATTGGAACAGGTCATCGAGCATTTTGTCTTGCACAGTAAGGGGCTCATTCTGAGCCCGGCGGGCGGCGGGCGCCGCCCGCCTGGAGGGAGCCGCCAAATGACCGCACTGCGGTCATAAGACCGCGGCGGCCATTCAGACATTTCCTCTGGGCCGGCGGGCGCTCTCCAAAAGAGCGCCCGCCGGCCCAGAGGAAATGCCCCTGCAACGAGGACGCCGGCTCAGAATTGAGCCGGCGTAGTTGCAGGGGTGCGACGGGTGCAGTTTGCACCCGTCGCGTATTTCAGTGTCTGCATTGCAGACACTGAAATACACAGTGGGGCCCTCTTACGGGGGCCCCGCGGCACCCCCTACCGCCATCCTGTTCCTGGCGGGAGACCCGCCAGGAACAGGATGGCGGTAGGGGGTGTCAGAATCCCCATGGCTGCGGAGCGCGCTCCGCAGCCATGGAGGATTCCCCCGAGCAGCGGGAAGTCGGCGGGAGACCGCCGACTTTCCGCTTCTGACCGAGGCTGAACCGCCGCGGTCAGAATGCTCGTGGGAGCACCGCCAGCCTGTCGGCCACCGGCCGCCAGGGTCAGAATGACCCCCTAAGTCTCTTCCCAGTAGGGATACCGGACTTGAATTGCAGACTACAAACTTATGCAGTCCCTGGAAGTTGCCAATCTCAACTTGCACTGGATCTGTAATTGGATTCGTCATGTACTGGTTTGCTACTCCGACCACTCTTATGGTACGCCCCGAAAGAGGCAATTTCGGAACCTCTGCACTTCTGACCGTGGAGCGTGGAGCTCCAGTATCAACCAAGAATGAAACCTTGTGACCCATTACCTTTCCCTCTACATAGGGTCCCCTCTGATCTACCTCTAGGGACGCTGCAAGCCTGCACTCTTCACTGTCCGAACTGTCATCCGACCACTCCTCATTCATTCCATCTTCACCACGCAATGGGAATTGCTGTACTGTAATATTTTGGCTCATCACTTGACCTGTGACCTGCTGAGGAAGCATCTCCTGTTGCTGTCCCATTGGAGCCATTGGTAGTTGCATTTGCTGTCTAGGTACCATGGGAACCTGCTGTGGTACTTGCTGCATTTGCGCTGGTTGAACACGCAGCATTTGCATTTGCTGCATGGGCTGTAACCCTTGCATCTGAACCATGTTATTTGGAAAGTTTGGGTTTTGATTTCTCAATTTTGGACCTTTCATATTTTGCAATGTACCGACATTGGTGCTTTGTTGAACGACACCATCCTGCACCACATTTGGGCATTCCCGCTTCCAATGCCCCACGCCCCTGCACGTGTGACATGGTGACATCTTTTTCATCCCTTGTGCGTCATTTTGAACCACAACAGTATTCAAGTCTGGACCGCGATTCACAAAACCTCGACCTCGACATCTTGGTTGTGCCTGAAACACACCATTGCCTTGTGGTTGCTGCTGTATCATCTGCTGAATTCCATTTCCCTGCATTCCTGCCTGCGCAGCCCTTATCTGCATCACCATCACTTTCTCCTTCAACTTTTTCTGCTTCAGCTCAATCTCATCACTACAGTATTTTGCATACTGTAACACCTCGTCAATCGGCTTCGCTTGCCAACAGATCAAATGACTCTTAATCATCTGGCTAACCTCTGGTCTCAACCCTTCAACAAATCTGAACACAAGATGGTTCATGTCTTTCGGCTCAATTGTCTCAGTACCACTGTAATGTTTGAATGCCTTCAACAACCTCTCATAGTAAGCAGGTATTGATTCCTTAACCTCCTGAGAGGTCCGGTCGATTTTCTGGCAATCAGTCACTTTCGGCGACACTTTCTGCTTCAAAAACTCAATCACTTTATGATAGTACTTCATCACCTCCTCAGAGGGTGCTCCGGTCACCTTATCCCTTGCCGGCTCCTGCGTCGGCCAGTCTACCCCTCGCTTGCACTCAAGCCATAAGTCGGGCGGAACAATGATCTCAAACAAGGTATTCAGATCTTCCCAGAGACACTTCGCAAGCTTCACAAACCTATCTGTTTGTTGGTACCACTCGATCGGTTTCTCCCTCAACCTGGGATAATCATTAGTGAAGGATAGGATGTCTTCCCTGGACCACGGTACATGGATTAGAACCCCACCAGCTGTTTCTCTCATTGGTAGCATCTTTACTGATTCCGTATCTGGTGTAGTTTTAGCTTTACTTGATCCTGGGCTGTCACTTTTCTCCTTGTCTCTTTTCTTAGCCTATCTGCCTTCCCACTTTTCTAATGCTCCCCAGATTTGTGCACTTTGTAATATTTCTTTTAAATGCGCTTTCATTCCGGCAGACCTCATGTGGTCGAAGTCTTTTGAATCAAAGTCTAATCTGTAACTTCTTTTCAAATGTTTAGTATTCTCAATGTCGATATTGTACTTGTCTGCTAGGTTCGCTAATTTCTGATGTACCTTGCCTACTTCCTTAGTAATCTTAGGGCATAGATATCTCAATTCTGCTTCTGTGTATGACTCTAACCTGTTTACCCCCATTGTTCCTTCCACTAATTCAAAAGCTTCCACACCCAGTCTCACAACGTTCAGGTATTCATCTTTCTTTGTGGTTATTGTAGCAGGTTGTGAAGGTTTGTTATTTCCCAGCCACTCGTTTAGTTGCTGCACAGAAAAACCTTGCAACAAGATATCGGTGTTTGTGATGTTTCCACACTCATTGTCTGTGGGGCTAACACACTTGACCCTACTTGTCTTATCACCTCAATAGGAGCCCCAATCGGACTAAGGCTTAGCAAAGACCTGAGGTTTTTGGCTGTCTGTGATATTGGTGAAATTGATCGTGGGGTTCCTGTGAATCCCTCTCTCATCATCTCTTGGGTCCCCATTCCTTGATCACTTTTCTCGGGTTTACCCTGTGCATATAATGATACAGGTGGACCAACAGTAATTGGCAATGATATTGCAGCTGGTGTCTGACCTGGTCCCAAACCCCGTGGAGCAGCGACTCCAAAGGTCTGATTCTCTGAAGCTGGGGCAGGTATTAATGGAGGTCCTGCTGCTGGACTATACCCTGGTATCATTTGTGGCTGCGGCTGGGGCAGCAATTGCGGAGTTGACTCAATCTGCACTAACCTCGATTTTGTATATATCGGGTCTGGCGGCACTATCAGATTTATAGTAGTCTCTAGTACAGGGACGTCTGGATAGATTCTCTGTATCTGCGGTGGAGGTTGCAACTGTATCTGCATGTCTGGCGCAGTGGGTACACTGACACCATTCTGTATCGAAGCCGTATCACTAGTCTGTGCTGTATCAGTAACTCCCTTCTCCTGCGTCTGGTTCCCAGGACCTGCACTAGTGGTAGAAACATTGTCGCTTACTGCATAAGGTGGCGGGCGATCATGTAATATCCGATCCAGAAATCCTTCGTTATCCTCTTCTTCTTCTTCTTCCCAAGCTCTTTTAGTCTCTTTAGGCTTACTAGAGTCCTTGTCTGTTTTACATGTGGCTTTCTTTCCCTGTGTCTCGTCTCCCTGTGTTATTGCTGGGAACAATTTTAATCCATCAACTATTCCCCGTCTCCACATTTTGCTTTCATTATCCCACCTAGCTTCCGCATAAGTCTTTTCTGCCCTTTTTATTCTTCTTTGGAATTTCTCTTGTCTCTGTTTAAGAGCCATTAGATCCCAAATTGCTAAAGACTCATACTGAGCTGGCCTCGGAGGTGGCTTCTGTACACTTAACATCCACCTTAAATTCTCTAGAACTCTCGTATTGAACGTCCTGTGTTCTGGGAACGCTAAACATCCCTCTTTTTCTGTCAATTTGCGCCACTGTTTCATCCATAAGCAAGGCGCGACACCTTTTTCCTCCATGACTATGTAAGCTAGAGTACCTTTAGGCGGTGTAGGCTCCCCTTCACTCGCCATAATGTATGTGTCTCCTTTCAGAGCATCGTTCAGGGCAAATTCCCCGGACTTTGTGAGCGCAGGGACACCATTACATGCGTGCACTATACATAGGTCACTACCTATGTATAGCGACACAATGGTAACTCCGAACATGGCCATGTAACATGTCTAAGATCATGGAATTGTCACCCCAATGCCATTCTGGCATTGGGGAGACAATTCCATGATCCCCCGGGTCTCTAGCACAGAACCAGGGTACTGCCAAACTGCCTTTCCCGGGGTTTCACTGCAGCTGCTGCCAACCCCTCAGACAGGTTTCTGCCCACCTGGGGTCCAGCCAGGCCTGGCCCAGGAAGGCAGAACAAAGGACTTCCTCAGAGAGAGGGTGTTACACCCTCTCCCTTTGGAAATAGGTGTCAGGGCTGGGGAGGAGTAGCCTCCCCCAGCCTCTGGAAATGCTTTGATGGGCACAGATGGTGCCCATCTCTGCATAAGCCAGTCTACACCGGTTCAGGGATTCCCCAGCCCTGCTCTGACGTGAAACTGGACAAAGGAAAGGGGAGTGACCACTCCCCTGACCTGCACCTCCCAGGGGAGGTGCCCAGAGCTCCTCCAGCGTGCCCCAGACCTCTGCCATCTTGGATTCTGTCAAAGCCCAGCTCACCTGAGTTCTTGTTCAGTTCTGATGGAGGTTGAAGACAATCCGACCCCACCCTGAAACTGCTTGTTCCCGCACACTAGTTTTTAAAACAGTGCACTAAGAACAGAAGCTCAAGGGAAGGGGGGAAGTGGATAAAATAAAAAAAAGAGAGACAACACCGTTCTTGCGTTTCCACTGTTGAAGTGCTGCACAAATCTGCGGCCCTTTCTGACTTCTGTAGAAACTGGTGCCTAATGAAACATAAACAAAGAACAGATAAGTGCAACCTATTCCTAAATGGGTTCCTGACTATCCCTTTATTTATTGGAAATTCTCTTCTAAAAGTACCTCTTGGATCCTGGTCTCTAGTTTCCAGGTTTGGAATGTGTTACTGCTCTGGGATGTGTTTTCTATTACTGTAAAGCTTCTAAAACATTAAACAAATACCGTTATCAGAATTACCAATATCAAACATTCATCATAATATAACTAAAGCCTAAATTCCCAATAGCAGACTCACTTTTCGCATATTTCCAGAATCTTTTATAAAACAAATACTGTACTTTTACATCATAATACAGCATGTAACTTGTGCAAGTCCTTGATTTACTGTTTGCCTTGCTGTCAATGGTTTCCACTGTTCGATTCCCAAAAGTTCCATGAAAAAAAAAACAATGTCCGCTTCACAAAGTCCTGCAAAATACTCCTGCAACAAAGAGCCTGAATCACAATGCTCGTGGAAGGCACTTCGCCTCAAACTGTCTATACACGAATCCAGAAATTGCCGTCAAAGCTCCCTCAGGTAATAAAAAGTTTTGCACTTACTTGTTGCTGGCAAGAGATACTGATCAGTCTAACCTTGTCTTCTTTCTCTTTTGCAGGTTACTCGTAGGAGAGAGGCTGAGGCAAGGAGGAACCGGAAACCGGAAGAAGGAAGAGCCAGCAGCTGCGCCCATTGAAGTCAAAGAAAGTCTGTAAAGAGCAGGAGTGCCAGCGCCGAGGGATCTGTTCTCAGGTAAGCGGGAGGTAGACGAGCACAAGCACTGGGTGAGGTTCGGGGGATGCCTTTTATAGACAGGGCTGGGTGTGGTTCGAAGAGCTGGGTGTGGTTTGAAGGGCTGGGTGTGGTCCTCACATGCTGCACATGTTCTTGGAAGGTGTGCAGAGCTGGGTGTGGTTTGAAGAGCTGGGTGTGGTCCTCACATGCTGCACATGTTCTTGAAAGGTGTGCAGAGTTTCAGTTATTATGCAAATGAGTTGGATTAACACATGGCCTAGGGAGGAGTGTTTTAAAGAAGCCTTGGTAAAAGCAAGGCCCAATGTGTAAACAAAACAGCACATTAAACAACATACACAGAAGCCTGGGGGGGGGGGGAAGGTGAGATAACAAGAAAGGCTTTGAATAGTAAGTTTAAAAGGGAGCTATTACAGAACCCACTAGTGCAGTGAGAGGGGACATGCTCTTTGCTGTGTACAAACCCTAACAGTTGCCCCCCTCAAAGGCCCTCCTACAGGACGGGGTTTTCCTGGATTTTTTAAATAAAACCGTCTAATCAGCTGTGGGGCATGTACATATGATGCTGGTTCCCATGAATTCTCAGATTCATCATATCCTTTCCATTCTACTAAATAAAACAGACGTCCACTAATTCTTTTTGAGTCTTTTATGCTTTTCACTTCATATTCCAGATTTCCCTTAATTGGTATGGGTGGAGGTGGTGGTTCAGGTCGGGTTTTTGAGTTGTACGGCTTAAGCAAGGACACATGGAATGTAGTATGTACTGGATATTCTTTTGGTAAATCTAATTTTACTGTTACCGGGTTTACTATGGCAGTTATACTAAAGGGTCCAATGAAACGTGGTTGCAGCTTTCGGGATCCCTCTATGTTTAGGTTTTTTGTGGAGAGCCATACCTTGTCACCAATTTTATACATTGGGGCCTCAGACCTGTGTTTGTCTGCTTGTCTTTTCATGCTTTCCTTGTTCTTTAATAAATGTTTCCTGGCTTTGTCTTGTATGTCACCTAACCTCGTTAGTCTATCCGTTACTGTAGGCAACAGGGAATCTTCTAACAAAATGGGTATAGCTCTTGGATGATACCCCTGCAAGAAATAGAATGGTGAGCAAAGTAGAGCTGAATGCTCAGTATTATTATAAACAAACTCTGCTACAGGAAGAGCTTCCAACCATTCACTAGAATAATCAGCCAATAAACAACGTAGCGTTTGAAGTAAGGTTTGGTTCAGTCGTTCAGTCTGTCCATCTGTCTCTGGATGGAAAGCAGTGGATAAGGCCACATCTATTTTCAGTTTTTCACATAATTTTTTCCAAAATCTGGAGTTGAACTGGCTCCCTCGGTCTGACACCACTTTTCTTTAGCAAACCATGTAAACGCACAATTTCCCTTATAAAAATATCGGCAAATTCTGCCGCCGTGGGTAATTTCCGTAATGGTACAAAATGTGCCATTTTAGATAAAAAATCCACTATAACCAACACTGTTGTGAAGGATTTTACAGGTGGTAAACCTACAATAAAGTCTACGCTCACAGTGTGCCAAGGTTGTTTGGGTGTTGGCATTGGTATTAACAAGCCGTCAGGAGCCTTATGAGAAGATTTATGTCTTGCACAAATTGGACAGGTAGTGACAAATTGCTTAATGTCCTTTCTTATAGTGTCCCACCAAAAGTGTTTTTGCACATTTTCCAGGGTTTTTACCCAACCAGGATGACCTGCCAACGGTGAGGCGTGATGCCAAATTATCACCTGTGTTTGTAATTCAGAGGTGGGCACTAACAGCATGTTGTCGTGATACAATAAACCTCGTTGTATTGTGTTATGGGAATCCTTTAACCAATCCTGAGGTGCTATTTGCATGTGTGCATTATATAGATCTGTGATGAAATCCTTCTGTTGTACTGGTGCCAACAACTTTTGGGGAGGAATAATGGGTTCTCCTATTTTATCTTGTTTCATGTCTGAGGTATGTCCGTATCTAGATAACACATCAGATTGAATTTGTTGTGCACCTGGTCTATAGGTTATAACAAAGTCAAATGTGCTAAAAAAATTTAACCAGCGCATCTGACGTGGTGTTAGTGCTTTAAGTGATCCAAAAAACTGTAGGTTCTTATGGTCAGAAAAGATTGTAACTGGGTACTTGGCTCCCATTAAATGGTGCTTCCATTCTGAAAAGGCTACTTTGATAGCTAGTAGTTCCCTTTCAGCCACAGTGTAATTTTGTTCAGCTGGCAATAACTTTTTGGAATAGAAGGCTATAGGATGTAACTGGCCATCTACTGCATCTCGTTGAGAGAGAACTCCTCCTAAAGCTACTTGTGAAGCATCCGCTTCAACAAAAAAGGGCAAGTCAGGATCAGGATGTTTCAGAATTGGGGCTGAAGTGAACTTTTGTTTTAGGAGTTGAAAGGCGTGTGCCGCCTCATCAGTCCAAAGAAATCGTTGCCCTTTCCGCAACAAGGTAGTTATTGGGGCCGCAATGTCTGCAAAATGTGCAATAAACCTCCTATAAAAATTGGCGAAACCCAGAAATTTCTGAATATCTTTTACAGAGGATGGTTCTGGCCAATCAGCAATAGCACTGATTTTCTTTACATCCATAGTTATTCCTTGAGGTGACAGGCAGTATCCTAAAAAGTCCACCTTGTTGACATTAAAAGTACACTTTTCTAACTTAGCAAAAAGATGATTTTCTTTTAACTTTGATAATACTGCACGAACATGTTGGGTATGTTCTTCTGAGTTCTTAGAGTAAATGAGGATGTCGTCTATGTATACTATGACACAAACGTCCAGGAATTTGTGTAGGACCTCATTTATAAAGAACTGAAAGGCCGCAGGGCATTACATAACCCAAAGGGCATTACTGTGTACTCAAATAAACCAAACTTTGTCTTGAAAGCTGTCTTCCACTCATCCCCCTCTTTTACTCGGACCAGGTGGTAAGCTCCCCGCAGATCTAGTTTAGTGTATACAGTAGAATGTCTTAATTGATCCAACAACACAGGTATTAGAGGAAGAGGCTATTTATTCTTTATTGTAGCCTTATTTAATCCTCTATAATCGATACACGCGCGCAGGGATTTATCCGGCTTCGGGATAAAAAAGAGTGGAGATGACACTGGAGATGTGGAATGACGGATGAACCCAGACTGTAGTAGGTCATCTAGGTAGGTTCTTAAGTATTTGGTTTCTTCGTCAGTCAAAGCATATACTCTGTTATTAGGTAAAGGGGCCCCTGGGATAAGATCTATACGGCAGTCATAAGACCGATGTGGGGGCAGCACACTAGCCTTTACTGGATCAAAGACGTCTTTAAAGTCAGAATATTCAGGAGGGAGACTTGGTTCATCTTGTGTAACACTAGCACAGTGTAATACTGTGCTCTGTTCTGTACCTGCTTATTGATAGCAATTGGTTCTACAGAAAGAGGAATCCAAAGTAACAGTTCTATTCACCCAATCAATTTTTGGGTTATGAGTTGTTAACCAGGGTACCCCGAGAATCAAACCAAAATTAGGAGTATCTATCAGATCAAAGCTAATCACCTCTGTGTGCCCGTTCTGACAGACCATAACAAGTGGACTTGTTTGTTTTGTGATTAATCCAGAGGTCAATTCTGACCCATCCACTGCACATACTGCTTCTGGACAAGGCTTTAGGCACATAGGAAGTCCTAAGATTTCAGCTAACTTATTATCCACAAAATTTCCTGTCGCGCCTGAGTCCAGTAGGACAGGGAGAGAATGCCTCACTTGGGTAGTAACAATTAAAACGACCTGAATTATGAAATGTCTAGGTATGTGCGGTACCCTGAAGGCTGCAGCATTAGAGGTTTGATTAAGATGTTTTCTCGAACAAGTAACCTCTCCCCTTGTTGAGCTTAATCGTTTCCCGATTCAGTTGAGGAGGTGGAGGAAACAGCACCCTTTCGTGGAGTTTTAGGCTTTACTGGACATTCTCTGGCAAAGTGACCTGCCCTGCCACAATATAAACATAATTGAAATGTTCTCCTTCTTTCTTTTTCCTCTGATGTGAGTGGACCTCTGAGTGTCCCTATTTGCATAGGCTCTGGTTCAGGGAGTTTATTATCTGTGTCTTTCTTCTCGTGTCTAATAAAAGTTAACCGTGATTCCAGTTTGTATTTATCTCTCTTTCTTTCTCCTAGTCTATGTTCTAATTTCACAACTAAATCTACAAAGTCCGAATAGTCTTTTGGCAAATCAACGATATGAGCCAGCGCGTCTTTTAACTCGTCTCTCAAACCTTTATAAAAAAGGGAGACACGCTTTTCTTCTGGCCACTGTGTCTCGGTGAGTAAACGATTAAAACTAGTGAGATAGGTCAATAAATCCTTGTTACCTTGTTTAAGATTTAAAAGCTCATTATCACTTGCCTGCATGAAAGTGTGTTTTGCAAAAAGGCTGGTCATGGTACGTTTAAATTGATTCCAATTATGGAGGATGGGATCATCTCTATCCACGAAAGGAATTGACCAATTGGCTGCTGTGCCACCCAAATAAGACAAGACGAATGCCACTTTCGTATCATCAGTAGGGAACTGTTGTGGCTTACAAATGAAGTGTAATTGACATTGATTGATAAAAACATGGAATTTGTTACTATCTCCATGAAAACGTTCAGGTGCTGCTAAGGGCACAACATTAGGAACATTAACAGTAACCTCAACTGGGGAAGGCAAAGTTGTATGTTTTGATGGCGCCCCTGTCTCTGAGGAGGTTTTAAACAAAGGCGTAGAAGCTGTGGTCCACTGAGATCCCCTAAATTTATACCTGCTTAAATCCTGTTTTAAAGAGGTATTCTCCATCTTTAATCTCTCTATTTCCTCTTGCATATGTTGCAAGATGCCAGACACTGATTCATTATGAGCCAAGTCCTCATTTAGGGCCTGCGCCATATCCGTGACGTCAATGCCCTCTATTTCTTCCCCGGTATTCATCGTCCACCAGAACTGAAATTTTTTAAGGCTTGTGCTTCTGTCAAAGCCCAGCTCACCTGAGTTCTTGTTCAGTTCTGATGGAGGTTGAAGACAATCCGACCCCACCCTGAAACTGCTTGTTCCAGCACACTAGTTTTTAAAACAGTGCACTAAGAACAGAAGCTCAAGGGAAGGGGGGAAGTGGATAAAATAAAAAAAAGAGAGACAACACCGTTCTTGCTTTTCCACTGTTGAAGTGCTGCACAAATCTGCGGCCCTTTCTGACTTCTGTAGAAACTGGTGCCTAATGAAACATAAACAAAGAACAGATAAGTGCAACCTATTCCTAAATGGGTTCCTGACTATCCCTTTATTTATTGGAAATTCTCTTCTAAAAGTACCTCTTGGATCCTGGTCTCTAGTTTCCAGGTTTGGAATGTGTTACTGCTCTGGGATGTGTTTTCTATTACTGTAAAGCTTCTAAAACATTAAACAAATACCGTTGTCAGAATTACCAATATCAAACATTCATCATAATATAACTAAAGCCTAAATTCCCAATAGCAGACTCACTTTTCGCATATTTCCAGAATCTTTTATAAAACAAATACTGTACTTTTACATCAAAATACAGCATGTAACTTGTGCAAGTCCTTGATTTACTGTTTGCCTTGCTGTCAATGGTTTCCACTGTTCGATTCCCAAAAGTTCCATGAAAAAAAAAACAATGTCCGCTTCACAAAGTCCTGCAAAATACTCCTGCAACAAAGAGCCTGAATCACAATGCTCGTGGAAGGCACTTCGCCTCAAACTGTCTATACACGAATCCAGAAATTGCCGTCAAAGCTCCCTCAGGTAATAAAAAGTTTTGCACTTACTTGTTGCTGGCAAGAGATACTGATCAGTCTAACCTTGTCTTCTTTCTCTTTTGCAGGTTACTCGTAGGAGTGAGGCTGAGGCAAGGAGGAACCGGAAACCGGAAGAAGGAAGAGCCAGCAGCTGTGCCCATTGAAGTCAAAGAAAGTCTGTAAAGAGCAGGAGTGCCAGCGCCGAGGGATCTGTTCTCAGGTAAGCGGGAGGTAGACGAGCACAAGCACTGGGTGAGGTTCGGGGGATGCCTTTTATAGACAGGGCTGGGTGTGGTTCGAAGAGCTGGGTGTGGTTTGAAGGGCTGGGTGTGGTCCTCACATGCTGCACATGTTCTTGGAAGGTGTGCAGAGCTGGGTGTGGTTTGAAGAGCTGGGTGTGGTCCTCACATGCTGCACATGTTCTTGAAAGGTGTGCAGAGTTTCAGTTATTATGCAAATGAGTTGGATTAACACATGGCCTAGGGAGGAGTGTTTTAAAGAAGCCTAGGTAAAAGCAAGGCCCAATGTGTAAACAAAACAGCACATTAAACAACATACACAGAAGCCTGGGGGGGGGGGAAGGTGAGATAACAAGAAAGGCTTTGAATAGTAAGTTTAAAAGGGAGCTATTACAGAACCCACTAGTGCAGTGAGAGGGGACATGCTCTTTGCTGTGTACAAACCCTAACAGATTCAGAGGTGTGCTGGCACACTGGACTGCTCTGAGTGGCCAGGGCCAGCAGGTGACGTCAGAGACTCCTTCTGATAGGCTCTTACCTGTCTTACTAGCCTATCCTCCTTCCTAGGTAGCCAAACCTCCTTTTCTGGCTATTTTGGGTCTCTGCTTTGGGGAATTCTTCAGATACCGAATGCAAGAGCTCACCAGAGTTCCTCTGCATCTCCCTCTTCACCTTCTGCCAAAGGATCAGCCGCTGACTGCTCAGGACGCCTGCAAATCCGCAACAAAGTAGCAAAGACGACTACTGCAACCTTGTATCGCTTCATCCTGCCTGCTTTCTCCCCTGTTTCCTGGTGGTGCATGCTCTGGGGGTAGCCTGCCTCCTTCTTGCACCAGGAGCTCTGACGAAATCTCCTGTGGGTCGACGGAATCTTCCCCCTGCAACCGCAGGCAACAAAAGACTGCATCACCGGTCCTCTGGATCCCCTCTCAGCACGACGAGCGTGGTCCCTGGAACTCAGCAACTCTGTCCAAGTGACTCCCACAGTCCAGTGACTCTTCAGTCCAAGTTTGGTGGAGGTAAGTCCTTGCCTCCCCACGCTAGACTGCATTGCTGGGTACCACATGATTTGCAGCTGCTCCGGCTCCTATGCACTCTTCCAGGATTTCCTTCATGCACAGCCAAGCCTGGGTCCCCGACACTCTAACCTGCAGTGCACAACCTTCTGAGTTGTCCTCCGGTGTCGTAGGACTCCCTTTTCTGACTTCGGGTGGTCTCCGGTTCACTCCTCTTCTAAGTGCCTGTTCCAGTACTTCTGTGGGTGATGCCTGCTTCTGTGAGGGCTCCCTGACTTGATGGGTGCCCCCTCTGTCTCCTCATCCAAGTGGCGACATCCTGGTCCCTCCTGGCCCACAGCAGCATCCAAAAACCCTAACCGCGACCCTTGCAGCTATGAAGGCTTGTTTGCAGTCTTTCTGCGTCGGAACACCTCTGCAAGCTTCTTCACAACGTGGGACATCCATCCTCCAAAGGGGAAGTTCCTAGTCCTCTTCATTCTTGCAGAACACAAAGCTTCTTCCATCTGATGGCAGCTTCCTTGCATCCTCAGCTGGCATTTCCTGGGCATCTGCCCACTCTCGACACTGTCGCGACTCTTGGACTTGGTCCCCTTGTCTTACAGGTACTCAGGTCCGGAAATCCACTGTTATTGCTTTGCTGGTGTTGGTCTTCCTTGCAGAATCCCCCTATCACGACTTCTGTGCTCTCTGGGGGTTGTAGGTGCACTTTACACCTACCTTAAAGGGTCTTGGGGTGGGCTATTTTTCTAACCCTCACTGTTTTCTTACAGTCCCAGCGACCCTCTACAAGCTCACATAGGTTTGGGGTCCATTCGTGGTTCGCATTCCACTTTTGGAGTAAATGGTTTGTGTTGCCCCTATACCTATGTGCTCCTATTGCAATCTATTGTAACTTTACACTGCTTGCATTACTTCCTTTTGCTATTACTGCATATTTTTGGTATTGTGTACATATATCTTGTGTATATTTGGTATCCTCATACTGAGGGTACTCACTGAGATACTTTTGGCATATTGTCATAAAAATAAAGTACCTTTATTTTTAGTATATCTGTGTATTGTGTTTTCTTATGATATTGTGCATATGACACCAGTGGTATAGTAGGAGCTTTGCATGTCTCCTCGTTCAGCCTAAGCTGCTCTGCTATAGCTACCTTCTATCAGCCTAAGCTGATAACTGGACTTGGTACAGAGTGTAAGTACCCCTTAGTACCCACTACAAGCCAGGCCAGCCTCCTACACCAAACTAATGCAAAATTACTGCGAGCACCTTTAACAACAACAACACAAATTTGCCGGTTTACTACAGGAAGGGTAACACATTCGCTTCAGAACTTTACAGAGATTTCACTTGAAGCCTCGGCCGCTACTCTCTCCTTCTCAGTTCCCGCACCCGCAAGCAGAATTCGACCCGCAAATCCTACTCTTGACTTGTCAATGGTTCGTCCTAGTGCACTTTAGAACTTGCCAAATCTCTATCGAAGGTTTCACACATACAATTTGACTCAATCTCGACTTGTCAACCACGCCCGATTGACCTAATTAAACCGCACAAATTACAACATAAACCCAAGTGTCCCCTACACTTGTCAATTTACTCCGGAGTATTAGACCACGACGGGTATGTACATGAACAACCAACCACGTGGATAATTTTGAGCACAAAGCGCCACACTCATATGAAGTACCCCGACTTCCCTACTCTCATACTGCGGAGTACGCCCACTCCTACTAAAACAACATTTACCTGGCCTAGATACACACAAACTTCACGAATCACCTGCGAAATGCATAAGCTGAGCAAGCGCAAATCCTACACCACACATGCTATGATGCCAAGAACATTCCCAACTCACTTAGGCAGGCTCCAAGATCCCGGGAAAGTCATGGTGAATTTAGAAACACATCATACCTCCAATTTGCATTATCTGAGAAAAACAATTTAAACTGCTACCAGAACTGTTAACGCGTCCCTTTATGATATTTTATTACACATCAGGACTCGTTTTAGGCCAATGAATCTTTTGACCCAGTTGAGAGACACCTTAGGACGCGATAGCTAATCAACATGTCAATTAATACGTCAATCATGTCATCAATATTTATCACAACAATACATTTCACTTTAGTCAAAGTCATTAAACAATTCAAGACACTACCATGACCTTTCAGCCATGAATAATCACACCAGTTTAATAGAATTTTATACGTTTTATTCCCTATTAATTACAATCTAGAAGCAGATGCGTCAGTTTCAACACCAAGAAACACAATAGCATAGTCACTATATGGCAACTTTGGTAAGATTTCATTAAAGCAAGAATCACAAAAATCAGAACATAACAAGGCATGAACATAGATCAATTCAGCAGAGTGTCAATAACGCGTCAGTTCAACAAAGCATAGATTCGGTCATTTGTCTATTTGCATCAGTTTTGGTGAACACCTGTCCTAACCACTGATTAGCATTAGCATGTTGGGCTTCATGCAAAACAATTTAGAACACTAATTTGGAAAACATCTGTCTAAGGTCTCTGTCAAAAGTAAGCAGTTGGTACCTAGAAAGGAAAAGCAAACAGACAAGTCACAATTGCATTGTCATAATTACCCTCCAAAGTTTAGGTCAGTGCACAGGTTCAGTCTTCGTCCTCAGGACATCAGTTAAATCGCCATCAGTCAGGACTCGGCTCTGGGGCAAAAGGGCACTTCCCTCAAAAGGAGGAAAAGTGTAAATGGACAAAACTAAGGGCGAGGATGGTTTTAATAAACTAACAAGTCACCAAACAGAGTGACAGAGTTTCTGGATAAAATCAATAGCATTCCCTAACCCACCTAAATGACTCCCCGTGACATGGGTTTTTATCCCTTTTTCCATTGTACATTCCCCCAAAATTCTATTGGTCATCTGTTATACCCCACTATCTTTAACCTATCAGAAAATACATTAGGTAACCCAACTCTTCACCCCATATTATTTTACAAGTCTTTGATTGGTCTTCATAATTGACGTCTTCCGAGGTGGCACGTCCGGTATGATTTCATCTTTCTATAATTCTTTGCACATCTTTTAGTCAGCAGTTCCATTGTCTTCATCGGTTTGAATGACCTTGTACATTACATTAATCTACACTGTTTCAATCTGCTTTTTAACAGTTACTCTGTGCACACTGAAGAATGCTTGAGAACGGATCTAACATAGTTACATTTGCCTTCTAATTTGAAGAAGAAGAACACGCAGTCCCTTTGTGAGTCAGCACACTGCAAAACAGAAAATGCATTTAATATGAGAGCCAAGCAGCTAAGCTTCGGCTCATGCTAACTTAAGGCCTATGAGGATTTCAGCACAGATTCAATAACGCAATCATTAGTACAAACTAATTTAAACGTAATATAAACATTTTAGTCATTATTATTAGACTACGTATACATTGGTGGCCACTCCCCATGGTCACAATTCAAGTGCACGTCTAAGCAAAATTACTATTATTGTAGTTTCTATGCAGCATTATCACACATGGATTCATAAACATTTCATGTTAATATAGATTATATAAGCTACGCTCTCTCAAACAAATCAGCAACAAAATGAGGCAAGCAGGCAAAAGGTTTTGGGGATGCCCACCCTAAGGAAGACAGTTATTATGTGTAGCTTTTCTTTATTGCTACCTACCAGTGGAAACAACTTTACACCACGGAAGGAAAAGCATTGTTATGAAGGAAGAGTGCAATGAAGGTATCTGACTCTTGTCTGTTGCTCCTTCACAGTGAAGTCATGTTTCTGTTTCTCTTATTCTGTTGTCATTATGTTTTAATTTGATGTTTATTTCATTGGTTTTACAGACTTTTGTACTTGATTGTTGGGTGGCCACTCCTATCCCCTTTGAGTACAGTGTATTTGCCATTTTCCCTAGCTTCCCAAATTGTAAATGCTTTTGGGGATGGATTTAGCATTCATTCTTTGATGGGATTTCTTTCCCCACAAGTTCTCATTCTGTGATCGGCAGGAACACTACATCAGTACTTTTGCACCATGAATAATCCATACTTAGGGGCCTAGATACAAAACGACAGCTCTAATTTGAGTCCTTTCCTGAAACATGGAAAACAGTCGTATTCCGAGTATAATTCCCACGGGTTTTTCCTCCACCTTGAGCCATTTCGGCTGCACACACTTACTTACCTTTTTCCTGTCACAATTTACCCAGGGAAACACTTAGGAGTGTGGTGTTCCAGCACATGGTGAGATTCTTACATTAAAGATCATAGACTAACGTAACGTACCTTGTCTTCTGCCCTGTTATAACTTTTTTTCGATTTTAATGGCCAGCAGACTTCTGCCAGTTCCGTGGACCTCACCTTGTGCACTCACGGGTGCACTGTCTCTGATCAGTAGCTGTTTATGCTCTATACATTTTTATTTGATTGATTGATTGACCTATTCTTGCGGCACATGCCACCTTTCATTCCTGGAGCTTCTGGCCGTGCCCTTCTGTGCAGTACTTCCTTGACAGTCGCTAGGGTAGCACTTCAGCCTCTCTGCTCTTCTGTTGGTTACTTCAATGTGCAGTTGATGTCACCACAACTCGCTGACCATCCTACGAGTAGTTTTACGCCTGCTATCGACGTAGCACGACAGCAGCCCAGTTTTTTTTACAGCACCTGCTTTTCTCATATCAGTTTGGCTTCATCCATTTTCTAGCCCTGTAACCATAAGAAAGTGCTAAGTAGTTGAATTTAATAGAAAGAATGAGAAAAAAGGCATTTGTAACATTTTTAGACAAATGATTAGGATATCCACTCTGTTCAGTGATATTTATGACTGACGCCAGAGATCCAGATAACCTAACTGTAGGGTACCGACTGAGTCTTATCTTCTCCCTTTGTTCGTGTATCCCAGTTCTTTCATGTAATTGAACAGGCTCGGGTCAGACTGCAACAGTCTCTGGCTAAAATACCCCAGACAAAAATCGATGTTTGACTATTGACTACCTACTAAGCCCTGTGCCATGCCAGCAAGATGGATATGTATGCCCCACCCGCTCCTATCCAGACTCTGGTATCAGAAGCTCTTGGCTTCTTCAGTGGTAGTCAGTCATTTTATGTGTTTGAGCCAGCCGCCAGTCTGGTAGATATTGACAATGTGCCCCATAGGAAGACGTTTGTTGTTAGCTGATATGTCCCTCACGTTAAACAATAAATACATGGAGGTTACTTGCAGAGAATGCCCCTAAATAAGAAACATACAATGTGCAACACCCAAACAACATTTTTCCTGAAGTGACTATGCAGGAGGTATTGAATAGTGCAGATCTAATTCCTTTACTCATGTGACCAAAGAGGAGGCTTAAGCCAAAACCTCTGGCTCAGATGAGGAATCGTTGCTGCCCCAAAAGAATCCTAAACCAAAGATGTGCACAAGAATATGTTGGTGCTTGCATAAAAGTAATCTTGTTCCTTCCCATGACCTCTGCAGTGAGGAGATAGTCGATTCCAAAGAGCATGGTCACTCTGGTTCTAGAGAATGTGCACCTTTATAGCATTTGGTAGCCATTGCTGTGGACTGGTTATGTACCCTAAGGCAAAGCGATCTAGAAAAATACTCACAGCATACTGATGCCTTCCCAGAGGCTGACAAGATAATCATTACATTCATTCAGTTTTCAGGCAGATGCCATAGGCCGTGCTCTTCACCACAGCCAATATAGATTCCTGGCCTCTCAACCACATTTGAAAAGGTCTACAGAGGAATACCTCTATCCTGGATTATACCAAAATATCAACAATGTAGTGTCCTGGCTATTGGACTGTCTGATTCCTCATGAGGACTAAAGTAACCCTGATATCAGAAAGAAGAAATCAATTGTAAAGAGGAAAGATATTTAGATTAAGGATGTAACTCTGCCTTCCATCACTGATGGATGTATCTTTAGTGATTGCTTTCAGAAGGAAATTGCCAAGTACCTCAAATTCTTCACCTCTGTATACCAGGCTCAAGTGAGTTACAGAGAGGTGCAGAGGTTTTGGCAGTGCCGGTCAAACTGCAGGATATATATATCAGGACCACTTTAACCACTGTCTGTCTACAGAGGTTGGGGGCCCTGAGGTAGCTGTAAATGTTCTTCAGCAAAAATGGGAGTGAAAAAGACTTTAAATACCTTGATCCTTTCAGTTAGCATGCTGACATCTCCTCTCTAGACTTCTATCAATAGCAGGAGGGGCTGAGGATTGCCTTTTGTAGGAGGCTGGCCTGGTTTGTAGTGGGTACCTTGGGTATTTACACCTTATACCAGGTCCAGTTATCCATTATTAGTGAATTAGTAGTGTTCTAGCAGCTTAGGCTGATAGAGGTAGCTATAGCAGAGCAGCTTAGGCTAGGAGACATGCAAAGCTCATGCAATAACTTCAGACTCTTCTGACCTCGGATCAACCGCAGCCTGCTCCAAGAAATGCTGTAACTGCAGCAAAGTGTCTACAAGAGACACTTTTCTTCAGCAACCTCAGCTCCAAGTCAGCAACTGCAACAGTTTCCATGGTGTGCATGCTCTGAGGACTCCCTGCCTTCATCCTGCACCAGAAGGACCAAAGAAATGTCCAGTGGAGTGACAGAGTCACTCCCCTGCTCCAAGCAGGCACCTTCCAAGGCGACAATCGGTAACCTGGGACTCCTCTCATAGTGATGAGCCTGAGGGTGGACACCATCGACAGAGACTGTCCTGAGGTCCTGCTGATGCAATTTGGAGGAGGTAAGACCTTGCCTTCCCCGAGAGCGACGGCACCCCTGTGTACTGCGTCTTCTTCGCCTCCTGAGGCCTCTGTGCACTGTTTGCGAAATTCCTTCATGCACAGCCTGGCCCTGGTCCCCAGCACTCCTTTCTGTGATGCTCAACTCGCTGAGTTGTTCTCCAGCAGTGTGGGACCTTCTTTTGTTGTGTTGCGTCAACTGCATTTTGCACCTCCTTTGAACCCGGGTCCTGCGGCTCCTGGGGGTGCTGGCTGGCATCCTGAGGACTCTCTAAAGTGCTGAGAGCCCCATCTTCCTCCTCACACAGAGTTGAGGCACCCAGATCCCTCCTGGGTCCATCCACCGCCATTTTAACACAAAATGCACTTTTGTTTGTAGCCAAGGCTTGTTGGCGGCTTCCAACACGAAAACTCATCTGCAACAATCTTCACGCCGTGGGACATCTTTTGCATTATGCAGGAACCCACTGGCATTTTCCTAGGGTGCATTTCTGCAGTCTTCGACTAACCGGGAAATCTTCTTTTGCACCCTCTTCTGGGTAGACAGGGGCTCCTGTCCTTCCTGGAACTTCTTTCGACTTCTGGACTTGGTCGACTTTCTTTGCAGGTCTTCAGGTCCAATAATCCAGCAGTTGTTCTTTGCAGACTTGGTTGGCTGCTGCAAAATCCCAAAAACGAGGTGTAGTGTGTCCTAAGGAAACTTGCAGTATTTTACTCCTGCTTTTCTGGGCTCCAGGGGGGGTAATTTACTTACCTTTACTGTATTTTTACTCTCCCAGCACCTCTGCACACACTACACTTGTCTAGGGGGGAATTCATGATTCACATTCCACTTTCTTGGTATATGGTTTGTGTTGCCCCTAGACCTATTTTCTCCTATTGCATTCTGTAGGATTTCATACTGTTTGCATTGTTCTATGACTATTTACTTGTCTGATTTTGGTGTCTAGTGTATATATTGTGTATAATACTTACCCCCAGAAGGAGTTTTGTCTCTAAGATATTATACTTGTGTATAAGTACTGTGTAACTATAAGTGGTATGTGCTTTTGTTCTGCCTTCCTGGGACTGGGCTGCCCAGACCCCAGGAGGGCAGAACCCTGTCTGTGAGGTGGCAGCAGCTGTAGCTGCAGTGCAAGCCTCAGCGAGCTGGTTTGGCAGTACTGGGGGTCCATGGTGGAGCCACCAGGATGCATGGCATTGGCTCCCCAATACCAGATTTGGAATGGGGGACAAGTCCATGATCTTAGACATGTTATATGGCCATATTTGGAGTTACCATTGTGAAGCTACTTATAGGTATTGACCCATATGTAGTGCACGCATGTAATGGAGTCCCCACACTCACAAAGTCCTGGGAAATTGCCCTGAACTATGTGGGAGCACCTTTGCTAGCGCAAGGGTGCCCTCACACTTAGTAACTTTGCACCTACCCTCCAGCAAGTGAAGGTTAGACATATAGATGATTTAAAAGTTACTTAAGTGCAGTGAAAACAGCTATGAAATAGTGTGTTCACTATTTCCTGCAGGCTGCAAAGGCAGTCATGTGTAAGGGTTTGTCCGAGCTCCCTATGGGTGGCAAAAGAAATGCTGCAGCCCATATGAATCTCCTGGAACCCCAATGCCCTGGGTATCTAGGTACCATATACTAGGGACTTATAAGGGGGTTACAGTATGCCAATTGAAATTGGTAAATGCAGTCACTGACCTACAGTGACAAATTTAAAAGCAGAGAGAGCATAAGCACTGAGGTTCTGATTAGCAGAGCCTCAGTCATACACATTAGGCCACAAACTGTGAGCACTGGGGTCATGGCTAGCAGGATCCCAGTGAGACAGGCAAAACACACGGACATATAGGTTTTTGTCTATGAGCACTGGGGTCCTGGTTAGCAGGATCCCAGTGACACAGTAAAAACACACTGACACACACTCACAAACAGGCCAAAAGTGGGGGTAACCATGCTATAAAGAGGCTACTTTCCTACACTGTTCCTAGCACACTACACATAGATAATATCTGACACTTGGGTCCTCCATACTATACAACAGATTAACTTTATTGACAAGCCCATTCAGACAGTAAGACCTCACCACCTGGACTGAAGAAAAAATAGAGCCCTTGTTAAGTCATGAACATTCCCTCCTTAACAATATGTGCCTCATACCAGCATATCAGGATGGTGGAGATCTATCTCATGGGACAACTCATGACCACTCATGAGTTGTGATGAATCTTGACTTAACTGATGCCTATTTTCAGTTCAAGTTTCCACCCACACAAACGTTTCTTATATTCAAGTTTGGCTGTAAAAAGTGGTGATTTGTAAGCCTTTCCTGTGTCCTCTCTTCAGCCTCTTTATGTTTCCTTAGGTTTTTCACCCCATAACTGTGGTAGAACATGCAGTTCTGACAAATTATCCAGCTCAAGGATTTCCAAAGCATGTCCTATTGCGCCATTTTGTTCTAATCTCACCTAACAAACAAAATGATACTTTTTTTAGGTTTACTAGTCAACTGTGAGACTTTTATGGGTGGGTCCTTAAAGTCTATAGTCTTCCTCTAATTCAACATAGTCACCAAGGTTTACAATCACACTGGAGCTGCGCTTAGCTCTGGATTTGGGCCACTTATCCCTCAGACTCCTGGATTGGACTGAGGGTCGTTTCACCTCTTCTAGTCCAGGGATTTATACAGGCCCCCTTAATTACTGGTGTCTTCAGTGACGAAACGCTTTTTACTACAGGTTGGGACACTCTCACTCAGATCCAGTATCCCTAAATGAATCCTGACAGGCCAAGCTTCGTTAGTTCAATGTAGTTGTCCAGCTTACATATGGCAAGAAATTTGGCACTGAATGAGGAACTTCTTCCAAATCTAGCAAATTCTAATGCTGGCCGGAACTTCCACTACTTGAAAGCCAACAGAAATAGAAGTGGAACCCCGCAAAGTATTCAAGCAACCTGGGATACTCTTATGTTAAACATGAGTACAATAGAGATCGATATCTTAGACATTCAAGTAGATATGAGCCACGGTGGGTTGGAGACCAATCTATTCCAGCCATTGCAGGGAATAGTTTACTCCATGCCAGAAGTAGCCATCCAGCGAGTTTGAAGAGGGGCATCCCCTATGGGGAGTTTGTAAGGGCCAAAAGGAACTGTTCCCCTCCTAAAACTTTAATGAGATAAAAAAATGCCATGTTAGATAGATCTAATAGCAGGGGTTAACCAGCTAATGTTTTGGCTAATGCGCCCAGAAAGTGCAAACAAGGGACTCATGTATACTACTTTATCCTCCATCTACGAATAAGAAGATAAAATCAAAAGTCAGATTGATCACAATGTTTAAGGAGGACTCTCTTAAAATTCATCAGATTGTGTCCAAACATTGGAAGTTGCTAACCTCCGATAAAATCATAGGAGGGGACATTACAGCATCAGCAGGTGTCACCTATAGTAGAAGTAGGTCCATGATGGACACTTTGGCGATTCAGTACTTAATAATCAAACTTGGTTGGAAAATCCACAGGGATTTTACAAATATGGGCATTGTAATGCATGCACTGGCAGTGGAACATTGAAAGCTCATTTATCAGATTTGGTCAAAGATGTAAAATTGCAGCTTACCTCATATGCACCACAGTTTACTGTGTGTATGTTTTACCATGTCCGTGCAATTTAAAATATGTGGATAGCATTATTTTCCACCTCAAAAATATTTCCTTGAACATGAAAGCCATTACAAACTCCAATGTAATGGATAGGAGATGGCGATTCAAATTCCAGCATGTGAACTGTTTTCTGTTCTGACAAAAAAAAAAAAGTTTCCACGTTTTTCCACTCGTGCTGATGAGGAACTATGCCGACTTTAGACTTCCATTTTTGTACACTGGCATGTTTTTTTTTTAGGATTGTTTTTTGTTTTGCGCGTATGAGATGTGGATACATCCTCGCATACACTACCCCTTGTTCCCTAATCAAACTTTAGAATGTTTTCCCGGGGGCTATGTATGGCTGGTAGTCCACACCCAGTCGGGCATTATTTATTATGAAGGGATTATCTGATTTATGATCCCTGTTGTTACCTCGTTTTTTGGGAGTTTTAACTCTAATGCCTTGGAATGGTACCGATTGTTTTGAATCTTACGGTCGAGTCTAAACAAGTCCCTGTCCACGAAACGGGGATAATACACTAATAATCAGATTCCCCAATGTATACTGCCTTGGCAGCATGAACACTTAAAGTACGGTGTGGCCTAACCGCTATTTGTGACAGTCATCATGTCAGCATCTCTTATCTCGAACATAAAACTATCTAAATATGGGCCTCATAATCAACTGGGACTTACAGCACACAGCAGCAGCATGCATACAGCCTATTAATATGTAACGTGTTGTATTTGGTGGTCGTACTCATTTCAGTTGGAATGTTATTTTTATGAAGGTTCAGATAATTTCATCCTGCCTATGATGACTTATCAGCACGCTGTATATTTGATGTTTTGAGATTTCTCATGTACTATGTATGAATTCCCAATATGCTATTGGGAATTCTGATTGATAGGTAAGATATCTTCCATCTTATGCTGCATGTTCAGGGGTAATTAATTGTTGTTTAAACTAAAATATGACGCAGACATGAGAGTACTTGGATTTGTGCTGCACAAATAATCTGAACACTGGGGGACATATTTATATTCTGTTTGCACCGAATTAGCGTCAATTTTTTTACCCTAATTCAATGCAAAACTAAGTCCATATTTATACTTAATGAGATGCAAGGTAGGCGTTCCCGGCAAAAAATAACTCTATGGCCTTAACGCCATATTTATACTCCTGTGCAAAAATGGTGTGTGGGAGGGAGGAGGGATCAAAAAGTGGTGCAAAGCTTGCTTTGCCCCATTTTTTAACACCTGGGTCAGGGCAGATGTTAGGGGACCTGTGGGCCTATTTCCATGCTGGAACACCATGGAATAAGCCCACAAGTGCCCTCTCCGGGCCCTAGGGACACCCCCACCCACACCAGAGGGACAGCGGAGGATGGGGGGGCCACATCCCAGGCAAGTACAGGTAAGTATTTTTTTTTTAAAGTGTCATTGGGGGCGCTGATATGGGGCCCTGAAATGGGCCCCCCGAAATGGCACTGGGTGCATTGGCCATGCCCACGGAACCCTGGTCCCCTGTGCTGGCCATTGGGGTGGTGGGCATGACTCCTGTCTTTTCTAAGACAGGAGTCATGTGGTATGGATGGTTTTGCGTCAGAAAATGATTCTAGGCAGGTTAGGGTAATATTTTTTACTCTAACCTGCCTAACTTCATTTTTTGGTGCAAAAACCCCTTCTTCCATACTGCCAGCCCAACCCGACTAAAGTCATTTTTTTTGCCTTTGCCTACCCTTTGCACTGGCTTGCACCATTCCATAAATATGGTGCCCGGCTGGTAAACAGAAATGGTGCAAGTCAGTGCTAAACTTTTTGGTGCAAAACTGAGTTGGTGCAGTTTTGCACCAAAAAGTGTAAATCAGGGCCTAAGTATCCACCATTACATATGGGCAGCCTTTAACCATTACCTCATGTTTGCAGTTAGTTGTACACATTTAAGCTGCAATGTCATTTTTGTGAGGGTTCAGCTATTCGATCATCTTTTCTATGAATTATGGGACATGTAGTGTACTGACATTATAAGCGTTCTCGCACATCAGATATGAATTGTTAACAGGCTATTGAACATTTTGGACTGGCTGTAATGAATTGCCTTTTTTACTTTGTATGCTCAGGGACAGGGCTTTAAGAGGGATAAAATAAGTGGGGGTGGTCTCTAACAGCGGCATAGCCACACAGGCATCACAAGAGTGCTTTATCAGGGATGGGGCTTATGTAAATATGGGTGTTGCCTATAAAAGTGAGTCTAGAAACTTGTTGCTCACAAATTCATCACGTCTTACTCAACAAACGATAACTGAAATCAACAGCAGCATATTTATTTATCATAAGCAGTAATGTGCATGTACATTTCTCTGCACTAATGAAGGCATATTTATTGTAAGGGCCTTTCACCAAACCCCTGGCACTGTTGCATGAAGTAGCTATTAACTGAACTGAGTGCTTCTGGATATGTATTTACATAAGCATGCAGACCCTACAGGAAAATACCTTAAAATAAGTAGATGTTCCTGAGCATTTCAGCAAAGAAGCAGGAACGTTTCAGTGCCTTTTCAGAGGTGTTAAGTGCTATATAAATGGCACCTTCTCCATTTGAGGAAAAAGGCAGCTTGAAATTTGTTCTTTCCACTCGATACCAGTCCTGCTGCAAAGCGTGGCAAAATAAATCATACAAACAAAAAGCCTAAACCAACTTCAATTACAGCAGTTTCCCTTTGCTTCAAAAGCTGCTGATTTGATGACCAGACCAACCTTTGTTTTCACAAATTAATTATTTTTGTTACCATCCAGCTGAGGGCCAAGATCGGGACAGGCTCACCTACCCCCCACAGCTGCAAACCACAAAAACAGTCTGATTGAGGACAAGTCTGTGGCTCATCATTTACTGGTGTGGTGTAATGGAACAAAGCGATACAGCACAAGACATGGTCTGCAGGTTCACACAAGAGGGCAGATGTATCATTCCTCACAATAGCGATGAACTAATTGCGATTTTTATCGAATCGCAATTAAGTAATCGCTATTGAACTGTATGAAACTCCAGGAGTTTCATACTGCGATTCGCAAGGGCTCGCAAATGGACCTACCCCATTAATATTCATGAGGTAGGTCAGAATTTGCAAGCTATTGCGAATGTCTACAATCACAGGGATGGTGGCCTTCTGGGCTCAGCAGACCACCATGTCTATGATTGCTTTTCAATAAAGCAATCTTTTTTTTAAAATGCAGCCATTTTTCCCTAAAGGAAAACAGGATGCATTTAAAAATGAAAAATGAAAAGTTTTCTTTTCATTTTTTAAGAGCAGGCAGTGGGCTGTGGGACCACTGCTTGCTCTTACAAAACATTTCCGCATGCATTCACAAAGGGGAAAGGGTCCCTTGGGGACCCCTTACCCTTTGCAAATGGGTTACCACCAATTTGAAATTGGTGGTAACTGCAATTGTTTTGCACAGCATTCACGGTCACAAAACAATGATACATACCTCTGTGATCCGGTATTAGGAAGGGTTGCCCTTGACACGCCCCTTTCTAATACTGCATCGGTATGTAGTCGCAAATCCAATTTGCGATTCACTAACAAGTTACTGAATCGCAAATTGGACTAGTTACATACCAAAATGCATTTTTGCAATCACAAAAATGTTTGATACATCCAGTCGAGGGTGTGTTGCTTGGGAGGGTTCAAAACTTTGGTCTGCCAGAGCTGCTGCCATTTTCTTCAGCTCACTAATTAAGAGGATTAATCAAGTGCCTGAAAGTGACCCATTTCAATCTTCCTTTGAAATTTCTGCCAGTGTTCCGTCCCTGCCGGAGAGAGCCCACTTAAAGCCCTGCCCAGGGATATATAATTATTGTAAAATTGTGAAACAGTAGCAATGTGATATGCCACAGAAAATGTTCAGTCAATTGTCATTGTCTATATCAGAGTTTTGAACGTTTGCAAGGGGTGGTTGTGCATTTGTAGCTAAGGACGGTGGACATCGCTAAAGCATGTCACAATAAATGGTGAATCAGATGATTGGAGTGATAGCTGTTTTCCTGGGAAATCTGGAACTCTTGGAATTACACATTTGTGGATTTAGTAACCTTGAGGCAGCCTGGTTCCCAGCAATAACGCTGTTGGTTGGTGAAGTGTTTTGTGGACCAATGCTGTAACACATATATATGTGGTTGCTAAGTATATAATTCATATAATTTGTTACATCTTCTCTTGATAAAAAATAATTTTTAAAAAAAACAGAAAAAGAAACATTGCTATTTAACATCATATACCAGTAAAGTAAATATTCAAAATGTTTTTTCCTAGCATGATCATCTACATTTTCAAGAGGAAACCCAACTATTATCTTCCTTATTGTTTTTCTAAATGAGTTCTGCACATTATTAAAGTGTTTAAATTCTTCCCAAATAAATGAACCCAGTGAGTTGCAATCTAATGATCTATTTTGATTACTTGATTTTATAAATGAAATTTGAACTAAAATAGATTGTCTGAAAAGGCTACATGATAACCTCAAGTGCCCCTCTCGAGTTGCATTACGCAGCTGGAGAACTTTCCTATAGGCCTGAAGGAGCGTAAATGTGACTCAACCCCTACTCGTCACAAAGATGCAATATATATGTGCACTTAGCACAATATACTCTGTGTGATCTAACATTATCAATGTAAAGTGTTGCACTTGAAAACAGTACTGAAGTGCATTCACTGTAGAACTAGAAAATCATATACTCTGTGTACCTTAACCTTAATAAATGAACTATGTGTGCACTAATGTTTTTACCTTGCATTTAAATGTAGCTAACAGTTGAATTTACACTTGTGTATTCAAATTTGCATTGCTTTTATCATTAGAGTGAGTTTAATTTGAACTTATGTAGTAACATTCTCATCTATTTGTAGTCAAATGTGTGAAGTTGGCACGCATTTTAAATGTGCTCTATTGCATTATACGTTAAATGTGATCTGACTAGGCCTGAATTTCTCTCAACATGAAATTCTTTTTTTCCATTTCTAATTGCATGTCTTTTTCTTTGAAGGAATGTCCACATGAATTGTAAGCTTGGGACTAGATGTCACACTGCCTTATCCATAGACAGCTTGAGAAAAATACCTTTATGGAGGAACACGGAGGACCTGAGTGTGAGCTGACAGTCCCAATTCAGTAATGTTGTAGGTGAGCAATGTCAATGTCGTTCTCAGGACAGCTCTGGGAGAAACTGCAGATGTTGCGGCTTACAGCGTGAGAATGGAAAAGGACAATGGAGCCCCTGAAGGAGTGAAAAAGGAGTGTGGCATAGGAGGAACTGTGTGATATTAATTAGCTCTCTCCTAGGTTGTTAGGCATATCTCCTTTGGTCTCCGAGATGTACAGACCTCTTTTTTCATCACTCATTCTGTCCCTTTTTGTTAAGTGTGGCTTTGGCTAACACTTACTTTCTGACTTTAAGAAGACTCTTGATCAAGCTTCTGATATGCTGACACCTTCCAAATACACATGAGAATATTTTTCCTCTCTAGCAGTTCCTGACTTTTTGAAAATGTTCCCTGTACTTAGAAACTTTGATTAATTCAGGTCCTGAGCTAGATGACTTTAGACATAATTCATGTTTAGGAGAGAAAATCGAAGATCGTTCTCTGAACACCAAATCTTATTGTTAATTTTCTGTTTTAATGTAACTGAACTTTTTGTATACCTTATGCTGATGTGCCTAAACGTCTTTAGGAGATTTGTCTATCCTGTTGTGATCTTGTATCTTTATGGCATGTTTTTGAGACTGATTTACATTAACCTGTCTGTTAACATGTAATAAATCTCCTTAACTTTATTCTTGATTCCTGGTCCTCATTGCGTAGCCAAATGTGTTACATGGTTAACTGTAAATTGTTGTGACTAATGCTAACTCCCTTTACAACTAGACTCGACATTGATTAACTGAAACTTGGAAAATTGAGAAGAGAATGGTCCAGAGCTCCATTAGGCCTGACAATGAAATTTGTCAAGACAGGATCCAGTTGATCCTAGATAGGCACCCTGCTATTAGAAAGGGTAGGAATTAACTTAACTCCAATCACATCTACAAATGAATCTCCCAAGGAACCTGTCAATTGCTTAAATCAGTATTGAAAAGCAATCATCAATACAACACCTTACTTTGTAAAATTGTTGCTGGAAGGTCCACTGTTGCTTCACCAAACTGCAAAATCATTTGAAGTAGGCATTACAGATATATTGTGTTTTCCCATAAACCAATTGCTGATGTTTTTTCTGTAAAAGCTGCTGAATAACTTAAACAATAGTTGGGCAATAGCATTATAACAGGAAACAGCTTTCCTTCCAAAAGATATGTGTGAATTACAAGATATGCCAGGAGACATGTGTCAATTTAGAGAGCCTATGGAACATGCTTGTAAAAAGTCTTGTACTGTGTGATCTCTTTATGAAATCTCCATTTCACTGGTATACTCTAAGGAGAGCACCATACTTAATAAAGTACATTATCTTCTGAATAGTGCATTACATTTAAATTAAAAGCACCAGTCATAACAATATATCAACTTAAGAAATAAAGCCTGTAAAAAGAATGTTCATTGAAAGAAATTGAGATATACATTTACCACCAACAAAGAAATAACATGTTTATTTTCTCATCTTTTCAATAAGAAGGGATAGAACACCTTCCATCTTTAGAACCTATGTGTAACATCTTTGCTGAAAAAGTGTGAGAACATATATATTGACACATCCTCTCATAGATGGGCATTTGCAGATAGCTGCCCTACTGGCACTATGAGCTCTTGAAAAACTGAAATCTATAGGAGGTTTAAGAGACTGGTCTCATGAAAAAAACAGACATTGTTACTGTCATATGGACTGTTGTGCAGGCCATGAGGTCCTAGCCATTTATGAACTGCTGCAGACCTGCTACATTCCAAGATAGTAGATTAAACTGGGTGGAGCATTAAAATAATTCAATATAGGAGCCAAAACTCACTGGCTGAAGTTATTACTCTCACAGTCCCAATACAAAGGCAACCCAACTTTAATTTGTTATTGAACCTCTGTCAGTTTTGTGTCTGGTAATATGATGGCTAGCAATAATTCCATTGTTTCATAATTTCAGGTTAATACTTGTCTCATTCCCAGGGTGACCTTTGCTTGTTGCACCTTTAAACACTGATTTAGGACCAGGGGAACTATAAAAACCTTGAGTGCCTGGTAACAGTTGTTGACTTATGTTCACAAATTAGCATCATTTGTGTAAATTGTAACTCAAGATCACTGGATTTTAGCTTCTGACATTTCTCAGGTTAACTGGGGAGCCTTAGAATATCACCACTATTGATAATATTCTGAGGGTCAAGGGACACATATTTAAGAGTGAAGACTAGTTGAGAACAGCCTGGGTTGTTTTTGGTAAAAGATGATGTATGGAATGAATGTTGACTGCTCCCCTCAAGTTGATTTTTGGAAACAATATTGCTGTATTATATTGAGCTGTTGGGCAGCTTTGAAAGTCTGAATGGGATCAGTAGTTATAAATACCCTCCTCTTTAATGTGTGGCAACCTCTGTTTGTTATTAAACAAAAACATTTACAACCAGGGTTTACAACCTTTAGGACGTGCACTTTTTGTCCTTAATCTTAATTGAACTGTACAATAGTTTTTGAGGGGACATCAGAGGTTTCGATAATTGGATCCCTCCACATATCCAATAGTGGGACCTAGAGACAGAAATGGACAAAGTATGGGCTGCTAGATTATTTCTAATAATATAGTCTTCAAACTGCATTGATACATCAACCTTGGGTTTCTTTTTCCTGATCTTTCATACCCCTACTTGGTTCATCTTTAACACCTTCTGCAATATGCGCTTCTAATGCACACCAAATCTGCATTTCTTTTTTACCAAATGAGTATCACTAAGCGTTTACTAGTTTCTAATATGGCTCTTTTAACTTACATTCTTATGTAATGCGATCCCTTACTTTGTCTGACAACATATACATTTTGTTTTATACAGGCATACTGTCTTCAGTATCAATTGCATAGGTATACAGGCGTGGAAGCCCAGGGGTGTTCTGAAGTCAGAGTAGGGGAGAGGTTGACACATTCTATGGACCCGTCTTGCTCCTTGGAGTATAGGAGGCCAGGGAGAGGTTCACTCTCCTCTTCCACTCCATCGTCAGTCACCAGGAGATTTGTGACCTCCAACCTCTCAAAGTGAGGTTTAAAGGTGCTGTCATGGAGTACCCATATTGGGTTTCTAGGGGTATTGAGATTCACCAGGTAGATGACCTCGTATGGCCCAGGCCAGCTGTCTTGGAGTCCTGGGTGTTACACGGGCTGCATAATCCATACTAGCTGGTGTTCTGATTCGCTTTAAAGTAAGAAGGAACAAAGCTAAAGAATGCAAACAATGCAATATTCATTGTGAGTAATGAATTTATTAAGGCACTTCCTAGATCTCGAATGAGGACATACAAAAATATTAACATGAGCAGTTACCTTGAATGCAGCAAAACACGTGTAGATACTAAAATAATCACAGCAGTTGAATAATGATAGTCAGAAAAAGGGCAATACATCAACAATGAATAGGTATGCAGTGAATATATATATATATATATTTATATATATATATGTATATACACACAGCAAAGCTAGATTATTAAGTATTAATATACATCACCATGACTTCTTCATACTTGCCAACATCAAGGCAAGGAGTCCTGGATGACTGAGGCAGTAGGAGAACTTTCCAACATGGGAAATTTTACCTTGAACATTGTGACCACGTTCAGGAGAACTCCTTCTAACCCAGTGCCAAGCCTCCCCAACTTATATACCTTAAACAAACCCAATAGGAAGGTTTGACAACCTCCCCATCCCTTGGCATAAGTTATGAAATTCAAGTGCCGGCTGTGCTCGGTCTGCGTCGACAACAAGGAAAGGAACGGTCCCTGCCCCGATGCACATTCCTAAGACAGAGAAGCTGTACTTTTCTTGATGGAAACATTCCCAGGGCCGAAGCCTTCTCTTATCATGTACCTTTACATCCCCCATGTTTTGATCCAATACAGTGTAACCTTGTGCTAGGAAGAAGAGAATAAACATGTTCTGTGTAGAAAACAAGCTGTGTGTGGAAAATACTGATGCAACGGCATCTGGAGCTGAGCTAAGCACAAAATGGAATCAGTGGTCAAAATGGAGTCAGTGGGTAAATACAGATAGCATTACAGTTGTCCAGGATGAAAAACGACCAGAGTGGCCTTCTAGTCATACCAGAGTTTTATAACCTCTTGGCTTGCCTCAAGATTTCTTATTGTTTTCTCCCAGGAGCACTACATCTGTTTTCAAAGAGAGACAGCTTGTAGCTAACTGCATTCTGGGTGGTGGATTCTTGGGAGCTTGTACCCACCCTTCTTTCAGCAGACCAAGAGGAACCCTAGCAGGGTGACCATAGCTCAAATGGGCTAACCCAACTTCTTTCTGTGTACTTCCATGTAAGTAAAGAACGGGCATGGGAAGACATTGTCCCACTTCCACCTCATGGGTTAAGACAGGCCCTTAATCATGCCTCTGAGGGTCTTATTGAATCTCTCTACAAGCCCATTTGTTTGATGGTGGTAAGATGTTAAGAACTTGTAGGTTACCTCACTCCCATCCCACATGGACTTCATGTATTGTGACGTGAAGTTAGTGTCCTGTCATACAGCACTCCTTTGGGGAATCCCTCTCAGTGACCTAACCACTGGAGGTGCAGTTACAGTCCACAGTGCTATGGACCCTAGGTATTTAGTGGCATGGTCCAACAAAACCAGGATAAAACTGTTGACCAAGACAGTTTGGAGGTCCAGGGGCCCAACAAAGTTGATGCTCATCCTTTCAAAGCAGATGACAACAACCGAAAAGGATACCAGGGAGTCCTTCAGCTTTTTCCTTGCTTTACTATTGTCCTGCCTGGTGGGATATCACTTACAGAATGTATCTTAGTCTGTCTTCATCTGGGACTAATAAAAGTGAGTGACAAGACTGACAAAGGTCTTGTCCTACCCAGATGTCCTGCCAGTGGTATTTCGTGAGCCAGATACAATTGGAAGGCCCTGTAGCACTGGGGTACCACCAACACATGGATTGCTCCAGGTGCAAGTTCCTTGGGCATGCTATATAGGAGGTCATTCTCCCAATAGATGAGGTGGTCTCTATAGGTTTTTATCAGCTGTCTGGTCCTCAACTTGTTTCCACAAGCCCTATAGAGTTGGGTATTCTGCATCTTGTAGAATGCTTCCCTGGTAGGTCACCCTCATCTTGCTATAAAGCAAGCACAGGCAGTCTCGCAGAGGTGTAATGTTCTTCCTGGGAGGCTACATGGTTGCCTCCTCAGGCATCCATTTAATCCGGTCTATGGAAGTTTCAAGGCCTTTTTTCCCATGTCCCTTGCCCTTTCTCTTCTTGGCAGTGGTATGGGCCATTGTTCCAGACTCCAGGCCTTCTCAACTCCCCTTGTCGGCAGCAATGGACCGTGTAGTCATGCAAACTGACTCAGGCAACCCTAACATCTCCAGGAGTGACCTGAGCTACATTTCCTTCTAGACAGTGTGCTATAGATCATTGCCTAACAGACACTCTATAGGCATGGTAATGCTCACATCTACTTTTAGAGAACTGGAAACCCATCCCCCACCACTCAAAGGGACCTATAGCTACTTGGTAGTGTCTCTTGCAGTTGTCTGAAACTATGACCTGGTGGAATTTATTGGATATCACCTGATTAGAGGACACCAGATAACAAGTCATGGTAGTCATACTAGCACCTGTGTCTCTCAGAGCCTCCTATCACTGCCCATTGATGGTGAACCACTGCCTGTATCTGGAAGTATTTGAAAGCATGTGGGCTTTAGGCACCATCTCTTGGTCTCCCAGGGACACTAGGGTAACCTCTCTTCTGTCCGCATGCTATTTGGGGCCACCTCTTCCCCAAGTTCTACACTAGCCAGCCCTGGTGTCTGTGCTCATTTGAGGCATGTGATGTCTCCCTTGGAGAGCCCATACGTGTAGCACTGATTAGACGTCCCAAGCTATCAAATAATCCATTCTTTATCTGATCAAGTTGGGACTAGTTATTGTTCCCTTGGGAATTCTTTTGGGAGCCTTTAGAGAACCCCTCTTTTTTTAGTGTTTCCCCCCCACCTCTTTCCTCATGTGAAGAACCTGACCAGCCTTGTGGGAATCCCCTCAGACACTTTTGTGTGGACCCTAGTGCTGAGCCAGCAGTCCATCTCTTTACAGAGCTCCCTGAGGTCTGAGAGCTTACTATCAACTAGATGTTGGCACAGCTCTAAAAACAATTGCTAAACATGTGCCCTCTTGCAAACGAATTGGACAGCCCCTTGTAATCATTCATGTCATTGCCTTTCACCCAACCATCCAGTGCCTGGTGAAAGTAATCAACAAATTCCAGCCAGGATTGCTGGGCCACCTTATGGCTATCCCTAAATGTATGCCTTTATATTGCTGAGGGGCACTGCACAAACACAAGTTCTGAATCCCACCACTGAGCACCAATGTAAGAAATTGGATTGTTGGTTGAAGTGGGTGTGAGCCCTTCTCAATCAACAGCCACAACCATTATCAGGGTGAACCACAAAAGTCACTAAATTTACTTATGCTTAACCCTCTTGTAGCTTGGCACAAAATCAGTAAGGCTTAACTTAGAGGCAATTTGTGAAGTGTTTATGCAGCCCACAAACAGTAATAAAGTGAAAGCACAACAAAAGAACAAACCCACACCAATTTAGAAATATAGAGTAAAATTCACTAAATCATTTGACACTCAAATATGTCTAAAATCCAATCAGTAGAACTGGAGATATGGAATTTTAAAGTTTGCAGGTAAGAATAGTGCCCAAAAGCATCAGGTTGTGCAAGACTGGGGAAAGTCATAAGTTCAGGCCAACTGTGATGGCATGTGGGCTGGATACAGGGATAAGGTTAGTCCGGCTGAAAATGTTACCTTCTTAAAGTCTGACATGAAGAGTCCAGTGCTGTGGAGGGGGCCTCGGGGAGCAGAGAGAGCATTGTGGATGGTCGTTGCTGTAGCACAAAGAGCAGGCAAGGTGTTGGACGTTACTGTTGGTCATTGCTAGAGTTTTGCATTGCTGATCACCGTGGGCTGTTGATGCTGTAGCGGTGAGTGTAGATTTCATGTTGCCAGTCATTGCTGGTGGTCCTTGTAGCGTGAAGAGTCAGGTTCACTAGAGCTTTGCTTTCGCAGGTGCCAACATACCGGCACCGAGGCGGATTACCACTACCCATATTATGAGGCACACATACCAATCCGTCACTGTACAGACGCACACACAAGTCAACCAGCCCAAAGGTCAGTGATAAATTGGTGGTACCAAAACCCACACTGTTACGCCAACAGAACTACACTCACAGCATTATGACCTGCAAATCACCGCGGTGAACATTCAATGGCGCTAAACCATTGGCGGTCCATACTGCCTCGCTCAAAATACACACAACCTAACAAAACAACACCGAATTGGACAATTCAAACTACACACACCTGACACACATACACACACCACACCCACAACAGTATAAAACACATACACACAATACCCACAACCCCTTACGATGAACAAATATTGCCAACTGAGAGAGACAGACCAAGAGCACCCACAGAACCAGAGCCACAAAACACCATCACCCATACAACATTCATGCACCTTACAGCACACACCCCAACACATCACCCCACACACCCTCACACACACCACACACACTACACCCATACCACCACAAAGACACCTCAGGTTCTCAGAGGAGGAGCTAAGGGCCATGGTGGAGGAAATCATCCAGGTAGAGCCACAGCTATTCGGATCACAGGTGCAGCAGACATCCATTACAAGGAAGATGGAGCTATGGCGGAGGATCGTGGACAGGGTCAACGCCGTGGGACAGCACCCAAGAACAAGGGATGACATCAGGAACAGGTGGAAAGACATACAGAGGAAGGTTTGTTCCATTGCAGCAAGACACCGGATGACAGTGCAGAGGACTGGCGGTGGACTCCCACCTCCACCCCAACAACTAAAAACATGGGAGGAGCAAGTCTTGGCAATCATGCATCCTGAGGGTCTGGCAGGAGTAGGAGGAGGACTGGACTCTGTTAAGTCAACTCTCTATTACTATCACCCCCCTACCTGCATGCCATAACATACCCTGACCCCTGCCCTCACCCCATCACCCCACCACCTCACATACACCACACTATCACAACCCACTCATACCAATGCCAAACCCTGCATGTAACACCAATGCCCGGACCCCCATCACAGACCTGCATGGACACACATCACTAAAGCATGCACACTAGAGGCAATCACCTAGCCCACCAAATCACTACTCACACAAGGCTAAACTGCCAGGGCAATAACAACCATATAGGACAACACACTCATACACAAGATGGCACACACAGAAACAATAACACTGCATTTACATCCCCACAAGTCCCCCGTCCAACGTCACCGGAGAGGAGGTGCCAGTAACATTCAGTCCTTCCCAGGAAGAGGCCCACAGTGACGACAGCAGCTCTGCTCACCTGGATCTGGATGATCAACCTGGCCCATCAGGGACCTTCAGACAGTCGGTAACCCAGGCACAGTCCCATACCACCACAGAGCCTCCCCCTCAGGAAACACCACCACAGCACCCACCCAGTGGGCCCATACCACTGTCCCCAGGACACATCAATCAGCAGTGTGTCCACCACTATAGGTATCCCAGGCCACCCCTCAAACATAGGACGATTAGGGACCTGGGGTCAGTGGCACTGGGCACACGGTTTAGGGGACAAAGGCACAGGACTACAGGGAAACTGGGAGGACTGCTGTGCGACAGGGGGAGGACAGGCCCAGGGGACCGACTCTCCAGGAGGCACTCACCAACATCCTGGGAGCATACTAACATTCCCAGGAGACTATGGGCCAGATACTGGACAATTTGCAGGAGACCCAGCAGATGCAGGAGGGGCAGTACCGGGGAATCAGGGAGGACTTGAAGGACATCCACACCATCCTGGTCACCATTGCAGGGGTGCTGGCAGACATGGCCAACACCACGAGGGTGGCAGTGGCACACCAACGGGCCCCTGACACTAGCCAAAATGATGAAAAGCCTTCCACCTCTGCTGCCGCTAGTGGACAGGAGGCCCCACCACAGGACCAACAGGCCACCAGCACCCCTCCCCCTGCAGAAGGAGAACCACCCGCAAACGGTGCCTGCGATCCAGGCAGAAGCAAGAGAACATTGCCAAGACTCCGCCAGGAAAGAAGAATCTACTGAATGTCACCCTAGTGTCCCACTCAGTCACCCTGTCCACCTTGAACTGCCATTGCTTCACTTCCTATGTCCCCCTGGACAATGCACCTGTGATACCAATAGACTGGACTCTACCCTCGACTTTTCTCCACCAGCAACCCAGCCCATTGCAATACCCCCTCCACTTATTAGCACCTAAATTAACACCCTTCGAACAAATACAAGTATGGAGTCTGTCAATTGATTGAAATATGTATTCGTTTAACAAGCTGTAAACATTGCAATTCAACTATACAATAATATATACAGAGGTATGACCTGTAGTTGGCAGCAGTCAACACACCAGGAGCCAGAGTAGGGCACAGATATCTGAAAATATAGATGCCAAAGGGTACAGTAAGTGGCCATAGTAGTGGGAAAATCAGCCAGACATGTACAATGTCCAACACAAATATGTCAATGGAAGGTGAAGTTACAGTGTCTTACCTATGTGTCACTGGAAGTACTGTCGTATGATTGATGTTCAGTTGTCCTCATTCTCTGCCTCCTCTTCGTCACTGTCCACAGGGCCCACTGCTGCTACACGGCCATCTCCAGCCTCATACTCCTGCAGAAAAGGCACCTTGCGACGTAAGGCAAGGTTGTGCAACATACAGCATGCCACCAGCATCTGGCACACCTTCTTGGGTGAGTAGCACAGGGAACCACCTGTTAGATGGAGGCAAAAAAACCTGGCCTTCAGGAGGCCGAATGTCCTCTCGATTATTCTTCTTGTTAGCCCATGTGCCTCATTGTAACGTTCCTCTGCCCTTGTCCTGGGATTCCTCACTGGGGTCAGTAGCCATGAGAGGTTGGGGTAACCAGAGCCACCTGCAAATATTGATGGATACCTGTTAGCCAAACACTAACTCTTAGGGCCCACACCATACCCATACACCAACATATACTGGGTTGGAACCATGGGCTCACCTATTGACCACACCTGGTGCCTCAGGAGTTGAGCCATCACATATGAGATGCTGCTATTCCTCACGATAAAGGCACCATGCACCGACCCACGATACTTAGCATTGACATGGGAGATGTACTGGTCCGCCAGGCACACTATCTGCACATTCATGGAGTAAAAGCTCTTTTGATTTCTGAACACCTGTCCATTTCGCTGGGGGGGACGAATGCAATATGTGTACCATCAATCACCCCAATAATGTTGGGGATATGTTCCATTGCATATAAATCAGCTTTCACTGTGGCTAAATCATCTGCTGGGGGAAAACAATGTAGCTGCACATGTGTTTAATCAGGGCAGACAACACTCTAGTCAGCACTATTGACAACATTGGCTGGGATATTCCTGCTGCCAAGCCCACTGTCACTTGGAAAGAACCAGTTGCCAAGAAATGGAGCACAGATAGGACTTGCACAAGAGGTGGGATCCCAATGTGGTGACGGATAGTAGATGTCAGATCAGGCTCGAATTGGGTACACAGCTCTGTGACTGTGGCCCTGTCCAGCCTATAAGTGAGTATAATGTGCCTGTCCTACATTGTTGCCAAGTCCACCAGGGGATTGTATAAGGGGATGTCTCCATCTCCTATTTATCTGCAGCGGTTGTACTCTAGGGTCCAAAAGAGTGAGCAGCTTGTCAGTATTCCACACTTCCAAACTGTACACTGTATTGCATATTGTGACAGTAACAGTATGTTTTTGGATAGGCCCAAATGGTGCCTATGTGTATTGTGATACAGTTAGGTGCCATGGCCTGTTCCCCCCTGAAATGACGCCTGCCGGTCCTGTGTGGATGGACATGTTGAAATGAGGTAATGCCACTGATGTTGTGCGCAGTTGCGGGAGGCGGTCGAGTACCGCCATGCAACTCCTCATTGGTTATCATTGGGCCCTATGGGTTACTGTGGCCAATGGTGAAGTACACTGGCGGTGACGGTACGCACCGCTGCAGACGTGACCGCCATTTTCTATCTGTTTTCTCACTTGCTACCTGACATTCAACAGGAGAGGACCTACACTGCAAGTGCTGCTGTGACCTGTGTCTGGAACCGACCATGGCTCGAGTCACTGGGAAAATGGGATGGGGTCCTACCCCAGTACCAAATGCTGTATGGGCCTCCAGACCAATAGGTGAGTAAACTGTGAGCACGATGCATGGGGCAAGAATGAATGTAGTGCTGTGTGTGAGGGCTTTGAGTAAGGGGGGGTTGGTGGAAGGGTCCTGGGCAGCGTGCTGCATGTATGGTAGGCAATGTCTGTGCGTAAGGGGATAGGAGGGTGTAGGAGGCTGGCCTGGCTTATAGTGGGTACCTGATGGTACTTACACCTTGTGCCAGGTCCAGTTATCCCTTATTAGTAGATTAGAAGTGTTCTAGCAGCTTAGGCTGATAGAGGTAGCTATAACAGAGCAGCTTAGGCTGAACTAGGAGACATGCAAAGCTCCTACTATACCACTTATATCACTTAGCACTATATCATAAGAAAACACAATACTCAGAGTTACTAAAAATAAAGGTACTTTATTTTAGTGACAATATGCCAAAAGTATCTCAGAGGATATACTCCCTTAGGAGGTAAGTAATATACAAAAAATATACACACAAACCAAAATCAGGTAATTAAACAGTTAGAAAAGTAGTGCAAACACTGTAGGACACAATAGAATTCAATAGGAGACAATAGGCTTAGGGGCAGCACTAACCATATACTCCAAAAGTGGAATGCGAACCACGAATGGACCGCAAGCCTAGTGTAGTATGTAGAGGGTCACTGGGAGTGTAAGAAAACACTAAGGGTGTCCAAGATACCCCACCCCAAGACCATGAAAAGTAGGAGTAAAGTCACCCTACTACCCCAGAAAGACAGTAAAGTCGAGATAGGGGATTCTGCAAAGACAACAACTGACTGCAAAGCACCGAAGATGGATTCCTGGACCTGAGGACCTGCAAAAGAAGGGGACCAAGTCCAAGAGTCACTCAAGTGTCCAGGGGGGGCAGGAGCCCACTAAACCCCAGATGAAGGTGCAAAAGGGCTGCCTCCAGGTGGAAGAAGCCAAAGACTATGCAACAGCGGAAGGTGCCAGGAACTTCTCCTTTGGTCAGAAGATGTCCCACGGCGTGCTGGAGGAAGCAGAGTTGTTTCCATGCAGAAATATTGCAAACGAGCCTTGCTAGCTGCAAGAGTCGCGGTTGAAGGTTTTGGGTGCTGCCAGGGCCCAGGAAGGACCATGAAGTTGCCCCTTGCAGGAGGAGACTGAGGGGGCACTCAGCAACAGAGAGAGCCCATGCAGAAGTAGGCAGCACCAGCAGAAGCACCTGAACAGGTGTTCAGAAGATCTGAGCACGACGGTCAACTCAGCACAACAAAAGGGAGTCCCACGAAGTCGGAGTCCAACTCAGCGAGTTGGGCAATGCAGGACGGAGTGCTGGGGACCTGGGCTAGGCTGTGCATGAAGAAAGTCTTCCAAAAGTGCACAGACGCACTAGCAGCTGCAGTTCACGCAGTACACAGGATTTACTGTCTGGCGTGAGGAGGCAAGGACTTACCGCCACCAAATTTGGACAGAAGGGCCACTGGACTTTCAGGGACACTTGAATCCAGCTCCTGTGTTCCAGGGACCATGCTCATCAGGATGAGAGGGGACCCAGAGGACAGGCGATGCAGAAGTTTGGTGCCTGCGTTGGCAGGGAGAAGATTCCTTCGACCCACTGGAGATTTCTTCTGGGCTTCCAGTGCAGGGTGAAGGCAGACAGCCCGCAGAGCACGCACCACCAGGAATTTATGGAAAGGGAAGTAAGGACTAACACTGATCGTCAACAAGGGAGCGTAGACCCCTGAAGTGCGTTGGGTGTTTTATTTTGCCGTAATAAACTTTTGAAAAAAAGGACATCGTGTGGCCGAGACTTTTCTTTCCATGCAGAAGGAAGCATTATGATATGATATATATATATCTAGTGGCTATGTATATTTATGCACACATACAGTAAAGCTAGATGTTAAGAATTAAAAATGCATCACCATGGGGCTCGAATTCAACATCTTACTTTGTCTGCCAACGTCTATCTGTTGAACGTGTGATGTACTGAGACAAAAGAGAACAACCCCAATAGGATTACTCTGAGCAATGCGTCCACCATCAGAGATGAGCTCCTTCTCTCTCAGTGTCAAGCTTTCCCACCTTATATACTTTAAATAAACGTGAGAGAAAGTTCTAGAAACCCCTCCTCCCGTCGAGTAAGTTGTGAAATTCAAGCCCTGGGCCTAACAGGTCAGTGTTGAAAAAACACACTAGAGACTGGCCAGATCCCAAGTTCTGTTTCCAAGACCGAGCTGTACCCTTCTCTACCATAAACATTCTCAGCCTTGCACAGTCTTATCATGGTGTCATGCCTAATATTATATTCCCTTCCCTAGTGAGAAAAGCGCAAACACGTTAACAAGCTGCGTGTGGAAGAATGCCTGTGCCACCAATGTAACGGTGTTTGAAGCTAAGTTAAGCACAAAATGGAGTCAGTGGTCAAGATGGAGTTGGTGGTTAAATACAGATAGCATTACAAGTATGCAGATGCCAAATAGGATCAGAAATGTCCAACTTTACAAACCTGGCATTTTAACGATTGTAGCTTAAGATCCAAATTTACCATTAAAGAGGATTTTAAATTACAATTCCTTAGACCCCAAACACTGCATTTTTCCCTGTTCCCAAACACAAATGATCATTTATTAAACGTAATAAGGTAACCTAATATCATCCTATGGGAGAGGTGGATCTCATAGAAGTGAAAAAAACAGTATAGTGGGTTTTCAGTACCAGGTCATGAAAAACTCTAAATTACATGAACAACATTTTAAATACATTGTACCCGGTGCAACCTGATCTATGGGCTGCTTACAACCTACCATAAGGGTGTTTTATAGGCATAAAAAAGGAAGTTTTAGGCTTTGCAAAAGCTTTATTTTGCCAAGTCAATATGGCAGATTAAAACTGCAAACACATACTGCAGTGGCAGGCCTGAGACAGGTTGGAGGGAATAAGGGATGCCGGCCCACTAGTAGCATTTAATTTACCAGCTCTGGGCACATGTATTATCACTTTAGTGGAGACATATAAATAAATTAAAAGTGCCAATTGGGTGTAAGCCAATTTTACAATTTTAGCAAATAGCCTTAGACCTTTATCAATGGTTAGTAGTGGTAATGTGTGCAGAGGCCTAAGGGCAACAAATACAAATTCAGTAAAACAGGAGGAGTGAAGTCAAAACGTTTAGTTGCAGATCACCCTGATACTGTCGGGATCAACATAGAGGTTGACAACTATTAATGAATTAACTTTGGGAAAAAAAGGCAGAGGGTGTTTTAGTAAAACCTTTGAAGCTGATCTATTTTTAAAATGTTAGATTGATCAGTGCTGCTCATAACATTTGGGCTAGATTGAGGGCTAAATTAGGCTTCTCAAGGTATAGCTATTACACCCTGCTTTGGCAATCCCTGCTTTTTCCTGCTATGTTTAAAGATAGATATTGGGGAACTTGGGAACAAGCAGGAATCTGGAAAATTGGGGATATCTTTGCATCTAATCAAATTTGTTTTTTTTTGGACCTACATGAGAAATTTGGACTGCCCAAGCAGAGATATTTTAAGTATCTTCAAACTAGACACTTTTTTAAGCTTGAAATTAGTAAGATCTTGATTGTGAAGGTATCCATTGGTTGGTCTTTGACAACCTCCAGTAGATCTAAAATTAAAACACTATGGCCCATATTTATACTTTTATAGTGCTGCATTTGCATCATTTTTTTACACATAAGTGGCGCAAACTCACAAAATACTATTATATTTCGTAAGTTTGTGTTGCTTTTGCATCAAAAAATGACACAAATGCGGCTCTAAAAAAAGTATAAATATGGGCCTATATCACTTGTTATTGGATCTTGAAGTGGATGATATAAATCTGCAGTTAGCAAATTGGGTCAGAAGTTAGGAGATTAAAGCAAATGATGCCTTTTTTCAGACATCTCTGAATTTAGGCCACAAGGTGTTATTGTAAGCAAGGTTGAAGAGTACACATTGTAAAACAATTTATATTTTGTACTATACCGAGACTACTTGTTCAGTTGGGACAGATGACTTAACTCCAGATATTCTGGCTGTGGAGCCACTGAAGCTGACACCGTACACAAGGTTTCTACTTGCAATAGATTATCCACCTTTTGGAAGGAAGTTGCTGATTTTTGGGAACCATTTTAAAATCGTAGACCATAATCACTCCCCATTTTATGTTACTGATGGTAAATACTCAATACACAAGAGACACATCTAAACTCCATCCAATTTGTGTGGCCCTGGCTTCAGCAGATATCAGTATTGTGGCAGACTGGATAAACCCAGAACAACCAGCTTACCGCCACTGATTATCTAGACTTTTAGCAACATATGATACTGAAGAGAGTTTGTATCAATGCAAGGGTAAAATATGAAGGGCTAGGGGAGCCAAGATATGGATGCCAGTGTCTAATTGGTTATACTTAATGAACTCCTGATTGTTTTTTAGATAATGCTGCAAAAAAGCTTAAAGAATGCTGTTAACTTTTTATTTTCTGGTCAATTTCTTCCATGTTTTTTTAATAAGGAAGGAAGACAGTGATACCCTTTAGTCTGGCAATGAATCAATTGTTTTCATTTTCATTCTGAAATGACATTGTCCTATAGCTATTGCCCAGCTGCGATTGTCAGGCAATTAATGATGTACCTTTTAACTATGATAATCTGTGAGAAGTATATATGTATTCTTTGCTCTATTTTAGGAGGTAGAGCTTGCCAGGTATTTAATGGGTTAATTTGCATTTGAGTATATGCTTGAGAATGTAATTTAATGAATGAACATATATTTATGTACTCTTTCCTAATCAAATAAAATTAATGAAGAACATGCAAACCTTATGATTGAAAGAAGCCACCTATTCTGTTTCTGTGAATCAGGGTGTGGACTAATAGTTTTGCTGTTTTTGTGACCCAAATGTATACTTGGATGTAAAAAATGTTTTGTGAATAGTCCTAGCACCTTAGCATTGCAGAGCATTCGTAGAGACCCAAGTTCCTGTTTTCCTGGACGTAATTTTGTCTCATAAATAGGATTTGTGGTAACATCTATCAAATTTAGAGAAGAACATCAATATTTTTTCTTTAAGATCCTGTTCAGGTCTTTATTAATTTTTTTATTTTCAAGTTTTAAATGCCCAATGTATTTGCTGATGATTATGCTATTAAATGTCAAGAATATGCTTCACTGACTTCTGCCTACTTGAAGTGGGAAACAAGAGAAATGTGTTACTTTCTCAAAAACATAATGCACTGCATGTGTGCTGCAATTCACATTACACATTGAGGCCCGGACTTACTAAGGGCTTGCATTGCCCTTGTGTCACACATGGTGATGCAAACCCTTAATGGGGATTTAAAAAGCCAAGCAAAGCCTCCCAGCCCCAGGTGTGACAAGAAGAATCTTTATTTCTCCTAATTGCTTCCTTTTTGTATGTGTGTGGTGCATTCTGCATCCCTCATAGAAAAAGAAAGATGACTTTAAGGATTGTTTTTGTGTAGAAGGGTGTCTCTTCCTACACAAAAACAATCCTGCTTGTAATTCAGGCACCCTTTCAGCATGATGCAATGTTGCGTGCATTGGCACTAGGCAGCACGTGGTGTGCCAGTGCGAGAAGGTGGTAGAAAAGTACTACATCTTGGTAAATATTTGTAAATGTGGCACGTTTCTAATGTCACCCTTTCATGCAACTCAGTGCAGCAAGTTGCTTTGCTGCAATGTGTTGCGTCAAATGTTGGTAAATCTGGCCCCAATATCTGGGATCCGTCTGAGTTTGCCTATGAATATGAATTTTTACTCTAAAGGTATGATTTCAGTGTGCATCATATCCTTAACATAACACACTCATCAACACAAGGCAAGCATAATTTAGGACCAGTGCAGGGTAAGACATCAGCAGAAGGTCAGTTTTTGTAGATATGGTGCTGTGCTAATTTTTCCCTTTACACATTGGTGCGCTTTGTGTTATATGAAACGTTAGTAAATCTTGTCCAGCATATCAGAATATTTCTGGGTTTAGCCTATGGACATTTTCTGTACCATGTTAACACACAACCATGGACTGCATAGGAGGCAAATTAACTCTAAACCCTTTCCAAGCATGGATTAAAAAGGCTGAATTGACAGTGTTAGCGTGTCTGACCTTAATATGTAACCTTACAAGGGGTCATGAATAGATCGATGAACTTTTCGACTCACAATTAAGATGATCCCACCATAACTCCAGTACATGCAGATCAATAATCAGTACACAATATCAATAATCATCAATAGACAATGAGATTAATAATCAATAGAGTGAGTAATTGTCATACACCATGACCTTTCAGTAATGAAAAACCACACCTTTTAGTAAAAGTTAGAATATTTATTTCCCTATATAAACAATGCTAAAGTCATGTAAATTAACCTAAAAAACAAATGATACACATACTGAAACAACTTTGGCTGTCCAAAGCGACGGAAAAACGTAATCTAATCAAAGCTTGAACTATTACACATTCTACGGTTATAATGCTATTAATAACAAGAACAATTTTGCAACGAGATCACATAAAAATAGGTTCAGCAAAGAAATTTATCAAGCATCATTCCTTATTAGCAGATTTTCATTAGTGAGGATCCTTAACGAACACGAATTTGGAAAAACATCTAACTATGGCGCTTGTAAACCGTGCGGTTGGTACCTAGAAAGAAAAAGCAAATATGCATAACAGACAAAAGGGTACAATTAATACCTCTCCTCAATTGGATCGCCAAGACAAGATAGTCTTCGTCATCAGGACATCAGTCGATCAGAAAGGCATCAGGATTCAGCATCGAAGTTCAGAAAACACAAAGTCTTTAAGCAATAAAGTTAAGCATGTCTCTTGTCAAGATGGAAAATGGGCAAGAATGGGCTCATGGCAAATGGCAAATGCAAAATGCAAAATGTTGGTTTCTTCTCAGTGCAGTCCCGCTAAGTTAAATTCACTAAAAATACTTCCCAAATCCCTATTGGTTAAGGGATCGCATGTTCACACTATGTCCAATAAAACTAAAACTCCAAATCTATGAATTTTATGATTACTCGTTTCACATGTAGCTGATTGTTTTTTCCTGCAATGTTCTCATCATCCGGCTCGCCAGGTAACAATATTGTTTCAGCTTCTACTCCATTGTGTCCCTCCTGAGAAAGTCAGTCATACACATACATAGGGGTCATTAAGACCCTGTTTGACAGCCGTAATTTGGGGAATGACACTGCCAACAGGCTGGCGGTACCTTATCCCAAGTTATGACATTGGTAGTTTGGTACCACTCCGTCCGCCAGGGTGGTAACAGACTCCGGGCTGGAGACTTCGGTCTCCAGCCAGGCGACCGTCACAATCCCACCTTCGGGATTATGACCCCGCCTACCCCCATGGTTTTCATGGCAAATCTACAGTCCCAAAAACCATGGCGATAAGCACTATCAGTGCCAGGAAATACCTTCCCTGGCACTGATAGGGGTCACCCCTGCCCTCTACCCCTCCCCAGAGTCCTCCCTCTCCCTCTTCCGACCCCCCTACGTCCACACACGCGCTCACATCCACACTCGCTTACCCACATCCACTCACGCATGCACATATACATACCCACACTCCGCAACACACACTAACACACATTGTGGCACACACGCATTCACAACACACACGTACACTCACATTCATTCATTCACACACGTATTCCACGTGACTCACACCTGCATGCACGCATACAAAAACAGACACACCGCCCTCACACACAACACCCCCACACAACACCCCCGACCACCCTCACATGTCAGAGAACCTGACTTACGTGCTTGCAGGGGACCTCCGGCAGAAGACAGGACGCGGCACTGCTGCCAGCATCAGCGTCTGCCAGCAAAACACCGCCAGGCCGTATCATAGCTCATGATACGGTAGGCGGTGTTTTGCTGGCGTGGCGCTGCTGCTGGCAGCAGTGCCAACATACCGCCATCCACCGCCATGACCGTCGACGGAATACCGCCAGCCTTCTGGTGGTATTCTGTCTACGGTCATAATGCGATTGGCGATAGTATGTTGGTGGCCGTTGCTGTGGCGGTAGATGGCATTTACAGGCAATGTCATAATGAGGCCCATAATGTTACGTTTAGCAAGAACAGCATCTTCTAGCAGTCGATTCTCATGAGAAAACTTTCTCAGCTACAAGCACATTTACACAATACAATGGAAAATCACAGTTTAACACTCTAGGACAGCCATTTATTAAAGGTTAAGAAATACAGCTTGACATGAAGCCTGCCGGCTAGGCCAAGAAAGTCAAGGCCTACAATTAACAAAGCTAATACATAATGCATAACCTTTAATATGACATATTACTACATTAGTCAAACATATGTTCAACATTTCATAGCATTAGACTAATAATAAGTACACCTCGTTAACATTGGAGGCCACTCATCGTAATCACATTTTCCAATCCATACATTATTTTTCTACGTATTATATTTTCTACACAAATCGATTACTCAAAATACATTAACACTCATTCATAATTTTTCCTAAAACATCTGTGCTAGCAACAGCAACAGTTCCTTAGAAAGTCCCAAAAAAGTGATGTTTCTTGGTAAATTCTGAATATAGTACATATGAGTATGAATTGATATCAAGGACATAAAAAAGGCACAAAGGTTTCTAGGAATGCTTGTAACTCAAAAGTGAGACCAACCGAAGTCTGAATCTGTAAAATCTCTTCTTCGGGTGCTGGGGAAGGGGGCAGTATATTGTGCTGTTACTAAAGTTTACATGACTGCCTCAGATATGATACTATTCTACTGTGAATGCATGTTCAGATTACTCATTTTGGGGACTTGGAACTCTTTTGGGAATGAGGAAAGGCAGTGAAGGCTTAATACAGAAGATGGTAGCATCAGATTTTGTATGACAATAAATAACACTCAGAAAAATTAATGTCAATTCAGCTGTACAATATTTAAAAATAATACAACTTTCATTTAGCTATAAGTCAACAGAGCAGTTTGAATTCTGATATACACAGAAATCCATAATCTAAGAAACCGTTCTGGGGCTGAGATGTGATCCAAACATTCCTTTATGGCTTCTAAAAGCTGCTGGATTTTACATAACACTGGCCACATGTCCAACGTGATTCTATGGGGCTGCAGTTTGATTGAGTCAGGAATCTTTACAGCTCATCTGGTCTCTTTTTTCTTTCTATGACATTTTTCCCCATATTAGATTAAGACTTATTCAAAGCATGCCAATGTAGTGTTTTTGGGTTAAGTCTCTGTATTTACACAACCCTGTTTGCCATTCTCAAAATCCCAGCTGGCTTATTCTCTGCTTCTGATTTACATGCTCCAAAAATAATCATATTAAAAAAAATCCCAAAACCCAAAAGTTCAGAACCTAAACAATAATATGATAATATGCATGATCTGGTATCAACTCATTCATCTGACACATGTGTGTATCCATCATCGAATATCTTACCCCAGCTACGCAGCACAGGCATATTTTAAAAGGTGAGGACTGGCGGTTAGTACTCAAGTACATTACAGCAGAAGCTTAATGTAAGTGAGACCTACAAGGAAGGTCCAAAAACCATATGGTCTAAATCCAAAAATCCAGTCGGGTTTAAGTGGGTCAGAATACACACTCTCAGAGCAAGAATAAAGGGGATGTTTGTAGGTCTTTTCCATAGAGTTATAAAAAACCGAAGACTCAAAACATACAGGGTACTGGTCCAAAACAAAACAACAGAAAGGAGTAACAGAAAAGCAGAGTGAGGCAAGCAAGATTTCTAGAGAAGATAGTAAGAGGTTTAATGAATTGGGGTCACTAGGGCAGGGCAGCACCCATAATGGGTTGGCAGCGGTGTATGTAGGAGGCTGGCCTGGCTTGTAGTGGGTACCAGAGGTACTTACACCTTGTGCCAGGTCCAGTTATCCCTTCTTAGTGTAGAAGAGGTGTTTCTAGCAGCTTAGGCTGATAGAAGGTAGCTATGGCAAAGCAGCTTAGGCTGAACTAGGAGACATGTAAAGTTCCTACTATACCACTTATATCATATGCACAATATCATAAGAAAACACAATACACAGAGTTACTAAAAATAAAGGTACTTTATTTTTATGACAATATGCCAAAAGTATCTCAGTGAGTACCCTCAGTAAGAAGGTAATATATATACACAAGTTATATGTACACAAACTAAAATTAGGTAAGTAATAGCAAGAAAAGTAATGCAAACAGTGTAGAATTACAATAGGTTGCAATAGGAGCACATAGGTATAGGGGCAACACAAACCATATACTCCAAAAGTGGAATGCGAACCACGAATGGACCCCAGACCTATGTGAGCTTGTAGAGGGTTGCTGGGACTGTAAGAAAACAGTGAGGGTTAGAAAAATACCCCACCCCAAGACCCTGAAAAGTAGGAGTAAAGTGCACCTATTACCCCCAGAGAGCACAGAAGTCGTAATAGGGGGATTCTGCAGGAAGAACACACACCAGCAGTGCACTGACATCGGATTTCCAGACCTGAGTACCTGTAAGACAAGGGGACCAAGTCCAATAGTCGTGACAGTGTCGAGGGGGGGCAGGAGCCCAGGAAATGCCAGCTGAAGGTGCAAGGAAGCTGCCACCTGTTGGAAGAAGCTTGGAGTTCTGCAAGAAAGAAGAGGACTAGGAAATTCTCCTTTGGAAGACGGATGTCCCACGTCGCGATGAAGCTTGCAGAGGTGTTCCAACGCAGAAAGACCGCAAACAAGCCTTGCTAGCTGCAAGTATCGCGGTAGAGGTTTTTGGGTGCTGCAGGGGTCCAGGAGGGACCAGGATGTCGCCACTTGTTGGAGGAGACAGAGGGGCACTCAACAACTCAGAGAGCCCTCACAGAAGCAGGCAACACCTGCAGAAGTACCCCAACAGGCAATTGGAAGTAAAGTGAACTGGAGTCCACACGAAGTCACAAAAGGGGGTCCCATGATGCCGGAGGACAACTCAGAAGGTTGTGCACTGCAGTACGGAGTGCTGGGGACTCAGGCTTGGCTGTGCACAAAGGAAATCCTGGAAGAGTGCACAGGAGCCGGAGCAGCTGCAAATCACGAGGTACACAGCTTTGCAGTCTAGCGTGGGGAGGGAAGGACTTACCTCCACCAAACTTGGACTGAAGAGTCACTGGACTGTGGGAGTCACTTGGACAGAGTTGCTGTGTTCCAGGGACCACGCTCGTCAGGATGAGAGAGGACCCAGAGGACCAGTGATGCAGTCTTTTGGTGCCTGCGTTAGCAGGGGGAAGATTCCGTCGACCCACGGGAGATTTCTTCGGAGCTTCTGGTGCAGGGTGAAGGCAGGCTACCCCCAGAGGACGCACCACCTGGAAACAGTCGAGAAAGCCAGCAGGATTAGGCACTACAATGTTGCTGGTAGTCGTCTTGCTACTTTGTTGCGGTTTTGCAGGGGTCCTGGAGCAGTCAGCGGTCGATCCTTTGGTAGAAGGTGAAGAGAGAGATGCAGAGGAACTCTGGTGAGCTCTTGCATTCATTATCTAAAGAATTCCCCAAAGCAGAGACCCTAAATAGCCAGAAAAGGAGTTTGGCTACCAAGGAAGGAGGATTGGCTACCAAGAGAGGTAAGAGCCTATCAGAAGGAGCCTCTGACGTCACCTGCTGGCACTGGCCACTCAGACCAGTCCAGTGCCCCCAACACCTCTGTTTCCAAGATGGCAGAGGTCTGGGACACACTGGAGGAGCTCTGGGCACCTCCCCTGGGAGGTGCAGGTCAGGGGAGTGGTCACTCCCCTTTCCTTTGTCCAGTTTCGCTCCAGAGCAGGGCTGGGGGATCCCTAAACCGGTGTAGACTGGCTTATGCAGAGATGGGCACTATCTCTGCACATCAAAGCATTTCCAGAGGCTGGGGGGGGCTACTCCTCCCCAGCCTTCACATCTATTTCCAAAGGGAGAGGGTGTAACACCCTCTCTCAGAGGAAATCCTTTGTTCTGCCTTCCTGAGCCAGGGCTGCCTGGACCCCAGGAGGGCAGAAACCTGTCTGAGGGGTTGGCAGCAGCAGCAGCTGCAGTGGAGATCCCGGAAAGGCAGTTTGGCAGTACCCGGATTCTGTGCTAGAGACCCGGGGGATCATGGAATTGTCCCCCCAATAACAGAATGGTATTGGGGTGACAATTCCATGATCTTAGACATGTTACATGGCCATGTTTGGAGTTACCATTGTGAGGCTATACATAGGTAGTGACCTATGTATAGTGCACGTGTGTAATGGTGTCCCCGCACTCACAAAGTCCGTGGAATTTGCCCTGAACGATGTGGGGGCACCTTGGCTAGTGCCAGGGTGCCCACACACTAAGTTACTTTGCACCCAACTGTCACCAGGTGAAGGTTAGACATATAGGTGACTTATAAGTTACTTATGTGCAGTGGTAAATGGCTGTGAAATAACGTGGATGTTATTTCATGCAGGCTGCAGTGGCAGGCCTGTGTAAGAATTGTCAGAGCTCCCTATGGGTGGCAAAAGAAATGCTGCAGCCCATAGGGATCTCCTGGAACCCCAATACCCTGGGTACCTCAGTACCATATACAAGGGAATTATATGGGTGTACCAGTATGCCAATGTGAATTGGTAAATGTAGTCACTAGCCTGTTAGTGACAAATTTGGAAAGCAGAGAGAGCATAACCACTGAGGTTCTGGTTAGCAGAGCCTCAGTGAGATAGTTAGGCATCACACAGGGAACACATACAGGGCACATATTTAGGGCACTGGGGCCCTGCCTGGCAGGGTCCCAGTGACACATAGACTTAAACAACATATATACAGTGAAATATGGGGGTAACATGCCAGGCAAGATGGTACTTTCCTACAGTGTATTAGTACCAATTAAATGTTTTGGAATGAGGAAATGAAGTATTGAAGAAGGTTTGTGCTGAGGTGTTGTGTTGAATGAGTGTTGAGGCACAAAGACATTTTCAAGGATATTTATGAGTTTGTTGATTTTAGATGAAAACTATTAGTTGAAGTGTTAAGTAGAATGGTTAGATGCAACATGAAGAGTCTACCTCCACCTTTGGACATCAACCTCACTGGCAGATTTCAGGAAGAGATGCTAGACCTGGCTGTTCGAGTGAGCCATGTAACCTAGCAGCTGCTCAAGTGAGCCCTGAAACCTAGCGCCTGGACACCCCATGAGTGATAAGCAGCACTATACAAATACTGATTGATTGACTGATTGACAATGATTGAAAAATTACTCGATAGGGGGATATGCATTGTGTGCAAGGGTAGAGTAGTATCTTTGTATGTACATGCTTATGATCTGTTTATTGAAATAGTGTTCTAGCTCTGAGGTTGTTGAGGATGAAGGTTCTGGTGGAGTCATTGGCCATTCAGGGTCAATTTGGGCAACATAAGTCAACTGTCATCCTTGTGCATTCCTAGAGTGAGCCAATAGCCATCCTTGTGCACTCCTATGTCAGACAGCCTAGATCAATGCTTGCAGGCTCCACACAAATGATGGAGGATGGCATTGACATGTGTCTGGATGTCATATCATGAGGCCACACTGTGAAACTTAAACGTTGTGGCCATTTTGAAGTCTTTCTGGTCAGTTGAGTGGAAAGCGATGATCAATCACTCCATAAGCTTCAACAAGGCATTTTTTTCCCTTGACAGATTGTTTAGATTCTTGGTGAGGTTCGCATGCCAATTTATATTTCAGACGATCTAAACATTTGAAGCAAACTTAACATTGTTTATGAAAGCAACACCTCCATTGTGCTATTATTTTTCTTTACCCTCATCACTGTGTTAGGCCATCTGATGTAGCTCATTCCTCAGTGCTGTATTTTACAGGGTTTGTGCTTTTATTACTTCATCTTTATCATTTTGGTGCCAAACGGTTACATTTCACCATTCTCCTATATACAGTGTGTGGCAGATCAAGCCTTTACTCTAACATCTACTCAGGCATTTCTGTTGGTGCCACAAGAACCCCCTAATGAAATGGGTTGAGTGGAGCGAATATTTCTTGAATTACATAACTGCCATTGAAGATGATACTTCAGAAGAATTCACTCCCATTAGGGAAAGGAACATTTTATAGCACATTTTAGGCCAAGAGGGCCTGGGGATTTATATCCTCAGATAGATGAAAAGACCTCCAGAGGAGACAGATGTGTTTAGAAATGCGTTGGATAGGAGTGACTGCTATTTTGAACTTACTGTTTATAGTGGTATTGATAGGTTTAACTTATTCCAATGACAACAATGTACCTCTGATTCAAATGATGACTATGTTGCTACCATCATGAAGCTAGTTGTTTCATGGAGGTTTTGCAGCCTATATGATGAATTTATTAGAGGCAAAATTGTCATACCTTTCAATGATTTGAGCATCTGGAAAGGGTGTAGGGCAACTGAGACTCTACCTTGAAAGAAGTTGTAGCCATAGTTGAAAAGGCAAAACTTTCCAAGAGATGTTGCTAGAGCTGCTCAAAGCAATGCCGCTGTTCCCAAGGACCTCATCTGTAAGGTCTCTCAAGACATAACACATTGATGAGAGTGAAACGCAAAAAGTCTTACGAAAAGATGGCCCTAAATATTCTACAGGAAATAGGCCTTCAGTAGATCAACTGTTCAATAAGGAACATTTTGCTCAGGATAAAATGTGTTCAGTCATCAAATACAAATGTTCGCATTGTGGCATTATAAGCCATGTTGCAATAGTTTGCAGGAAAATATGTTAAACCAGCCATTAAGTATATCACTAAAAAGATCTGATGCTGAGTTCTAATGTCTGGATGAATGGAACCAAATATAATGCATTAGGCCTGATTGTGAAATTAAGTGATAAATCTGAGTGTTAAATGGTGATAAGTGGCATTCCTATTGAGACTGCCATTGACTCTGGTTCACCCTTCACCACAGTTGACAGGAAAATCTGGTCCAATAAGTTTTCAGGAGTACCTGGGAAAGATTTAGTGCCATCAGATGAGTATTCTGAAAATTTCACTGGGGAGGTTATCCATATGTTGGGTTACAGATGCTTATCTTTTTAGTTTAAGAGTCGAAGAATCTTTGACAAGCTGTATGATGCTGAAAAAGACCTTCTGACTTAGAGTCTTGGACATCACTTTAGACAAGATGAACAAGTGCTACTGATGAATGATAAAGGGGATGTGAGTATATAATGTGCAATGACTTTCCGTATGCCTTTTCAGGAAAAGTCTGGGAATTAATGGCAATTTCCCTCAAAAGTGTTCTTAAGAAGGGTTTTACACCAGTGTGCCATAAAGTTATGAATTCACCCATAAATACCAATAATGAGGTAGCTGTTGAGAAGGTATAATTAAAAGTGTTGAATCTACTGACTGATTGGCCTCTTTGGATGTAGCACGGAAGACTAGAGACTGGGTCAGATTATGCATAGATTTGGCCAATCTCAATAAAAATATTCTTGTTGATAAGTTTCCTTTGACCAGATCATTGAGCTGTTTGCTAAAAGCAGGTGGTCCAATTGGTTCTCCACCAGTGTTCTGACATGAGCAGATCACCAAGCACCATTAGATGCACACAGTGGGAGTCTTACTTTCCTTACTCTATACGAATTCTATTATTTTGTTCACACGCCTTCCAGACTTGCATCGGCCCCTGGCATTTTCCAATGGTTGATCTGCTCTGTAAAGATTTTGAAGGGGTCATTTTTTAAGATAACATGTTAATTATGGGCAGAGATAGAGCAGAACATAACATAATGTTGAAAGACGTTTTGAGTGTTTTGAGTGCCAAGGGTTTCACTGCTGAGTTAAATAAATGCAAGTTTGGGGTCAGGTGGATGACTTACGTAGGTAAAGAAATCCGTGATTGTGGGATATTATGTGGGATATTATGTAAGAAGGAATTCATAGAATCTATTAAAGATGCACCTCTGTCTACTGTAAGGGTGAAGTTAGGTTCTTCCTATGACTTTCAGAGTTCTATTAAAAAGTGTTTGCAATTTTGGAAGCCTGGGTTTTAACCTGGAATCAACATGTGATTTTGCTTTATATGATAGTGGGAATGTTTTTCCAAGACTGATACTGCTCCTACAGAGACCTACCTACCTTCTCAAATATGGTATTTGTCAAACTAATCAAAGCATAACATCAGGTATGTTGGCTGCCCTGCCTGAGAAGATGAAGGATTATGTTGATGGGCAAATAAAACCTTGGATTTATTGATTATTACATTTCTTTGAGTATCTAGTGTACCTGTATGTAGTTATTTCTGCTTGTCGTTGTACTTATTTTATGTTTTTATTCATGGTGTTTATATTGGGCGGAGAATGTGTAGAATCTATGGGGCATATTTACAAGAAAGTGGGCACCATAGATGATGCACCACTTTCTTGCGCACCCCCACAGGAACCTAACTATACCATCTGTGTGCCAAATTTACAATTCGGCACACCATGGCGGTCATTAGAACAATAGCATCAAAATGTTTAATGCTATTGGGGCGCTTTGCTGCAGTAGCGTCAAAAATGTTGACGCCAGTGTAGCAAAGCACAGGGAGGCCCATTGAATATAATGGGTGTGTCATTTTAACACCTGCTCTGAGCAGGTGCTAAACATTACAGAAAAAATTGTGCAGTGAATTGGTGTAATTTTCACTGTGCCATTTTTTCAGGCCTCCCCGTGCCGCACGAACGCCCCCCTTTCATACACTATGCCTGATGCAGGCATAATGTGGCGTAAGGGTTATAAGGTGGCGCAATGCAAGCATTGCACCTCTTTGTAAATATCGTGTTGCAGAAAAGCCACCTTAACATCCATAAAATGATGCTATGGCGGTGCTAAGGTGGCACAAGGGGCTTGTAAATATGCCCCTTTCCATCTACATGATTAAGCTCTGCTGCGATGTAGTTGTGTTCTAGTTCTGTGGTTCTGGGGAATGAGTTTGAGGCACAAGGAGTTTCAAAGATATTTACGACTGTTGATCATATATGAAAACTATTGTATGAAGTTGCAAGCAGAAAGGTTAAACACAGTGGAGGTAATGAGAATAGAGTCGATGATGGTGGGAAAATGTGTTGATAGTCGGGATTATGCATTGTGCTTGAGGCTGGAGGGTACATATTAGTCCTAATCTATTTGAGTTCTGAGGCTCTGTCGGTTGGGGTTTCTAATGTAGCAGGTACTCTTGGGCTACAGAGGATGTAAGACTTGTCAGCTGTTCCTAATAAACCTCCTCTGTCTACCTTCCATGTGAGTCTAATCCTTACAATTAAGCTAGCTGGCAGACACTGTTTGCAACACAACCTTATTGAGACTTGGTAAAGCCAGCTCTGCAGATCATGTATCTGGTTAACGAGCTCCCCAAAGCAGGGCTTTCTGTAGAGAGCACATTTTGAAAGATGGAACTTCCTCGTTGAATATTTTGCAGCCTAACGTCATACCTTGTTTATCTTGTATTTACTGTTTCGGCCTCTTGGTAGTACTAAAGCAACTTTGCGCTTTTAAAAGCTATGTCCCTTTATAAAACTAACGAGAACAAGATGAAACCCTTACTTTTAAAACAAACAAATATGTAAGAAGCCCTTTTTTGTTTTAATTAGTTCAGCGAAGACTTGAAAGATAGAAGTAACTAGTTCATGGTATAAAATAAATGAAACTGTCAGGTGTTGGCCCAAAAAGTTTCTGCTGCTTTTGCTCGCCTGTTGGGTGAGTTGCATTACAGTGTGATTAGAATTGATTGTGACGGAGTTAAAGCAGTGTTCTGCACAGTAATGTCGTTTGAGGCAGAAAACCAGTCTGCAGCTCAGCTGGGCCAAGCCCCGGAATGCAAAAGAGGCAGTGAAGAGCACTGCAGGCAACATGAGAATATTAAAGATCTTAGCTCTTCGTAGCACAGACAGATATGCCAATATAAAGGTCTAATCCTATTGTGTTCTATACGTGTTCTCGAAATATGACAATTCGCAGTTTCAGGCATCTTTTTAGAAAAGCAGTTGGTCAAACCATTCCGGTCTGTTGCTCTGGAATGGGCAGCGTGTTTTATGAGCAGAAAGAAGCTGTGACTGTAATAACACTGCAGAAAAAGATGTGCCTGTTTTGTGTCGGCTGAACTTGGTTTTCGAGTCTCAAGATTGCACTTTTAAAAAGCCACACTTTCTTACTAATACCATTTTATGAAATGGCATTTACATGAAAAAGCGGCGCAAAAGTAACCTCCACAAAGAAGACTTTTATTCACAAGGAACTTTTTTAAAAGCTATTTTAAAAGATTCCATTGCCTTCTCATAAGCCCTTGCCTCCGTTCTATCTCTCCATGGGACTGAAAAGGAATTAAATGGAAAGCAATCCCCGGAAATGCTGATCATTTCAAATGTACATAAGGCCATGTCAATTTGCATGCAGTTTATTTAGTATTTTAGGCGACCTCTGCTGCGGTAGAGAAAGCTCTCAGAAAAAAAGAAATGTTTACTTTAAAAAATGTATCAGTAAATTGGCGATGCAGCCCTTTCCGAGCCCCTCAGTCCTTATTTATTCTGGTTGTGCTAGGGCAGGTATGTCAATAAAAAAAATATTAATGAGTGTTCATGTATTCTGAGTAATGGATTTTCTTAGAAATTGTAATACCAGCGAAAAATAATGCACACCTTTGAAAATGTGATCAGGATGAGTGGCCATCAATGTTCACAAAGTGTACTTATTAATAGTTTATTATTATGAAATGTTTAGTAATGTTTGACTAATGTAGTAATGTGTCATGTAAAGGGTTATGCATTGTGTATTAGCTTTATTAGGTCTTAACTTAGTGGAGGTTTTGGCCTAGTTACCCGCCCTCATGTCAAGCCGTATTTCTTAAAGGTTTAATAAATGGCTGTCCTAGAGAGTTAAACTATGATTTTCCATTGTATTGTGTAAATGTGCTCATAGCTATAATTCTTTCGCATGAGAACTGATTGGTAGAGATGTGGTTCTTGCTTGAATGTAACATTATGAGTGTAATGTTTTAAGACTGACTTTCTCAGGAGGAGAACAATGGCGACACTGACTGGAGTATGAGCTGCAACAATATTGTTACCTGATGAGCCAGACGATGAGAACATGTGTGTAAGACTGACTTTCTCAGGAGGAGAACAATGGCGACACTGACTGGAGTATGAGCTGCAACAATATTGTTACCTGATGAGCCAGACGATGAGAACATTATAAGAGAAGCAAATAAGCGACATGTAAATGGAGTAGTGGTAGAATTCATAGATTTGAAGTTTTAGTTTTATTGGACAAAGTGTGAAAATGAGATTCCTTGATCAATAGGGACTTGGGAAATAGTTTTATGGAATTTAACTTAACAGGACTGCACTGAGAGGAGAAGTCACCATTCTCTCTATTCTTCTTCAGGGTTTACCTCTATTCTTTTGAGTTGCTTAAAGACTTTGAAGTTTCTGAACTTTGATGCTGAATCCTGATGCCCCGCTGACCCAACTGATATCCTGACGACGAAGACTATCTGAGCTTGCCGAGCCAATTGAGGAGAGATATTATTGTACCCATGTGTTTGTTATGCCTATATGCTTTTTTTCTTTCTAGGTACCAACCACACTGTTTTAATAGAGCCATAGTTAGATGTTTTCCAAATTTGTGTTACTAAATTGTTTTGCATGAGGCCCAACATGCTGATGCTAATCTGATGTTAGATAAGGATTCTCACTAATGAAAATCTGTCAGTTGGGAAAATTGTTTAGTGAATTTCTCTGCTGAATCTAAATGTATGTGATATCATTTTCGCAATTGTTCTTGTTATTAATTTGTACCATAACCTTAGAATATGTAATAGTTCAACCTTTGATTAGATTGCATTTATTTCACAGGTTTGGACAGCCAGTGTTGTTTCTATATGTGTATCATTTGATTCTGAGATTAACTTATGTGACTTTAGCATTGTTAATATAGAGAAATAAACATTCTAACTTTTACTAAAAGGTGTGGTTATTCCTGACTGAAAGGTCATGGTGTGTGACAATTACTGACTCCAGTGATTATTAATGTAATTGATTATCATTGATTATTGATGTTATTGATTGATCATTGATTAGTGGTCTGCCTGTACTGGATTTATGGTGGGAACATCTTAATTCCGAGTCAAAAGGTTCATGAACCTATTTGCGTCCCCTTGTAAGTTTACTTATTATGGTCAGATGCGCTAACAGAGATGGTAGCAGAGGATGGTTTGTCTCCTTAAGAGCCCACCAAAGACTTCCAGAACAGAGTAACAGGTACTAACAGAGACATTAGCAGAAACTGATGGTTCATCTCCCTAAGAGCTCATCATAGGTGTTCCAAGAGATGATAGCATAGATGTCTGAAATAGAATAACAGGTATTAACAGAGATAGTAGTAGGACTGATGGTCCCAGAGGTGGTGTCAGGAAAACATAAAGATCAACGGAGATGGTAGTAACTTGATTATTTGGTCCTTTGAGAGTTCACTATTACTGAGATTTGGATTTTATTTTTCAATTATGTTAATTGGAGAGAAAATGTTCCCTTAGGTCCAGAAATGACTTTCCCAAAATCTACAATATTGCTGATGGTTGTTTGAGGATGTTCTCGGTGTTCTAGTGATAGTGTGAATGTAGTAGGGTTTTGCGCTCGCACAGCTTATGCAAATCACAGGTGAATTGTGATGTTTGTGAGGGTTTAGGGAGTTTGCGTACTCCAAATGAAGTTGTAGAAGGAGTGTGCGTACTCCGCAGTGTGAAAGTAGGGAAGTCGTCGAACTTCACATGTAAGTGGCGCTTTGTGCTCAAACATTGTCCACATGGTTGTTAATGTACGGACCCTGCGTAGTCTAAGACTCCGGAGTATATTGAAAAGTGTATGAGACACTTGGTTTTATGTTGTAATCTGTCTGGTTTAGTAGGTTGACAGGGCATGGTCGACAAGTCAGAGTGTGAGTAAAAGTGAGTGAAAGAAAATTTAGACTGAGATCTGGTGAGTCCTATGTGCACCAGGACAGACCCACTGATCAGTTGAGAGTAAAATTTGCGGGTCGAATTTTGCTTGCAAATCTGGGAGACTGAGAAAGAAGAAGTAGCTGTAAGTGCGGGAAGAGCCGTCAGTGAATAATCCGTAAAGTTTCTGAAGCGATTGTGTTACCTTTCCTGTAGTAAACCAGCAGATTTGGTTTTTGAGTTTGGGTTTACTGCTCGCAATTCTACATTAGTTTTGTGTGAATGGGAGTTTGGGAGGACAAGCCGCAGAGCTGGGATAGGTCAGATAGTGAGAAGGGTCGCGCACGGATTGGCAACCGTCCGTGAGAGGCAATTGGTTGAGAAAGTGGGTGAAGAGAATTCTGGGATTAAAAGTCACTTCCTAATTTGAGTTTGGATAACAAAAAGATCAAAAAGATGACATTTTTTACAGCTTTAAAGAGTGCTTTAAGGGGGGATATGTACATTACAGCGAGTATTGGTGAAGCTACACCGCCAGAAGGTACACCAGCTTACATTGTAATGGAAGAGAAGGGTGTTGCGCCATGTCTTTGGTTTAAGCAATGGTGCAAAGTGACAGAGAGGGATGGGAACTTAGCATTTCCTGAAAATGGGACGTTCAATTTGAGGGTTCTAGAGCATTTAAGGATGGTGCTATATGAATCAAAGCCCCTTCTGAGATAGCACAGTTTGAGGCATTAGCGATTTGGGAGCTAGTAGCCAGACAGCAACAGCAACAGAAATTAGAGTGTAGAATGAGAAAGGCAGAAAAGACTTTAACAGAGGCTAGGTGGGACAGTGCTCAGAGAGTATGGAGGATGGAGACGTCAAACGGAATTAAGTTGTTTCCAGCGATTCCGCAGGACAATGAGAAGGAAGAAAGGAAAGCTACTAGAAAAACTAACAGAAGACTGTCTGAAAATAGGGAGGCTGGGAAGTCTTCAACAGCGGAAGAAGAATCAGATAATGATGAGTTTATTTTACAGTTATTGAGAAATTGCCCACAACCATATGCAGCACATGAGAGTGGTCTGAGTACCATTGCTGATCCTTCAGCTCTGACGCAGGCTAATGGGATAATGAGTCCAGTGCAGGTTAATACTAGCCAGCCACAGAGTCTGATGAGGGGTGGTCTTAACGTGACTACTAATCCTGTAGTGCAAAATCAGGTGCAACCACTACAGGTTCAGAGAATTTACCCTGATGTGCCCATTATGGAAACAACTTTGAATTTAATGGTGCCTACGGAACAGGTTTTCCCGACACCAATGTTGGTTCAGACTGAACCAACTCCACTTTTACTGCCCCAAGTGCAGCCACAAGTCATGCCGAGATTCACTCCAGTAACAGGGACACAGTCAGAGATTACTCCAATGATGGATGAGAACATGGGAGTTACTCTTCCCCAGATCTTAAAGACCAGAACAACCCCAGAAGCTATATCTTTATCTATTACCGTTGGTCCAGCTGTACCCCTACTTGCACAAAAGAAACCTAGTGTGGGTGAACAGGGTGTCATGACACAGAATGTAATGAGCGGAAGACATAGCAAAAATGCTTGAGTAGCCTCTCCTGTGGGACAGGCTTTTGACGGATCAAGATCACTGTTGGACCTTAGTCCATTCTGAGTACTTCCAGATACTATGGTAGGATCAAACATTAGCCAGCGTTTGAAATTGTTGACACCGCAGTCCCCGAATGCAGTTGTACAGCAGGAGCCACCAGTCCAAGCCAATCACATTTTGTTGCAAGGATTGACAGCTCAGCAGTGGACTGAATGGTTAGAAAAGCTGAATACCCCGCAGAGTGCTCGTAAGGGAGAGGAGTGCTTGAATTGTACTAGGCTAAGCAGGGAAATGGGTGAGCTAATTGAGGGAATTGAATGTGTCAATAGGTTAGAATCCTACCCAGAGGCAGAATTGAGATATTTGTGCATGAAGATTACGAGGGAAGTGAGTAATGTACATCAGAATTTTGCAGACCTGGCAGAGAACTATGACATAGAAATAGAGAAAATGAACCATTTGAAAAGGAGTTACAGATTTGATTTTGAGACTAAAGATTTTGAACACATGAGATCTGCCGGAATGAAGGCACACCTTAAGGAATTGCTTCAAAGTGCCCAGATCTGGGAAGCATTAGACAAATGGGAAGGGAGATGGGTCAAGGAAAGAGACAAGAGGAAAAGGGATTCTGTGGAGCTGACTGCAAATGTGCTGCAAAGCCAAGATCCAGTGAAGATTTTATCAAAGAGAGAGATTCCAGGAGGGAATTCTGTTGATGTCCCTTGAAGCAGAAGTAATATTCTATCATTTACAAATGATTATCCAAAATTGAGAGAGAAGCCAGTGGAGTGGTACCAACAGACAGACAGGTTTGTGAAAGTTGCAAAGTGTCTGTGGAAAGACTTGAACACATTACTAGAATTAGTAGTCCCACTGATCTGTGGATAAAATGTAAAAGGAGTGTAGATTGGGCAACAAGCGAACCAGAGAGCGACAAGGATACAGGTGCACTGTCTCCCAATGTAATGAAATATTACTATAGGGTGATTTAATTTTTGAGAACGAGAATTTCGCCCAAGAACATTGATTGGCAGAGGATTGACTGGACAGCTCAGGGAGCAAAGGAGTAGATACATGCCTATTATGATAGATTGTTACAAGCATTCAAGCATTACAGTGGTACCGAGAGAATTGAGGTAAAAGACATGATTAATTTTGTGTTCAGATTTGTGGAAGGGTTGAGACCTGAAATTACCCAGATGATTAAGAGTCATTTGACTTGCTGGCAAGCAAAACCAATTTATGAGGTATTGCAGTATGCAAAATACTGTAGTGATGAAATTGAGTTGAAGCAGAGAAAGCTGAAAGAAAAGGCAATGGTGATGCAGAATAAAGCTGCTCAAACAGGTATGCAAGGAAATTTTCCACAACAGTTACTGCAACAGCAGCAGGGAAACATGATGTTTCAGTCCCAGATGAGAGGTAGAAGTCGCCGAGGCAATGTGAATCCTGGTCCAGATTTGGTTACTGTATTGGTTCAGAATGATGTACAGGGAATAAAGAGGTTATTGCCTTGTTCCGTTTGCGAAGTTATCGGACATTGGAAACTGCAGTGTCCGATGATGGTGCAGGAAGGCATTGTTCAGCAAAGTAATGACATCAATTTGTTCCAGAACATGAGAGGGCCGAGAGAGAGAGGTCCCAACACAAATTTCCAAAATAATGTGAATCAAATGCAGAATTTTCAACCAATGCAGCAGGTGCAAATGCCACGTGTAGAAATGACACACTTGCAACAGATGCAGCAGCAGGTTTCCATGGTACCTAGACAGCAAATTCAGATACCTCAAGCCCCAATGGAATAGCAGCAAACAATGTTTTCTCAACAGGTCACAGGTCAGAGGCTTAACCAAAGTAATAACACAGTACACCAATTCCCGTTTCACAATGAGACTGGAATAAATGATGATTGTATGAGTGAAAGTTCAGATGAGGAGCCATGTGTGTTTGCAACCTCCTTAGAAGAAGATCAAAGAGGCCCCTATGTGAAGGGAAAAGTTATGGCTCACAGAGTTTCATTTTTGGTTGATACTGGAGCTACACACTCTATAATGAGATGTACAGAAGTTCCAAACTTGCCCCTCTCAGGTAAAACAATTCAGATTATAGAGGTAGTGAATCAGTATTTGACTAACATGATTACAGAACCGGTTCAGGTTAAAATTGGCAGCTTTCAGGGATTGCACAAATTCGTGGTCTGTGATTCAAGTCCAGTATCCCTACAGGGAAGAGACTTGTTGTGTAAAACGAAATGATCGATTACTTGTTCAAATGATGGAATTGAGATTCAGACGAATAGCAATGATGAAGATGATCAAGCCCCAGAGACCAAATGTCCAACTACAAATGAGGAATATCCTCTGATTGATTTTTTCCCAATGTTCACTGTGAAGGAGCTTCATCCCGAATTGCAGGGAACGGTTAAGGAGAAGGTGTGGGATTTGACAGGAAAAGAGATAGGCCTGACAAAGGGAGTTGAGCCAGTTAAAGTTACTGTAAAGTTGAATGCAGTTTTTCCTCAAATTCCCCAGTACCACATACCACAGGATGTCCTTACGAAGGTCACCCAGATTATTGCAGACTTTGTGAAACAAGGGGTTTTGAAGGGAGTATTGAGCAGCCCATGTAATTCACCGATAATGGGTTTCCAAAAGCCCTGTTGGAAAGCTCGAATTGTCTAACATTTGAGAAAAATAAATGAGATTGTGGTCAAATGTTGTCCTGGGTACCAAATCCAGCTGTGATAATGTTTCAGATTCCATGTGATGCCGAGTGGTTTGCTGTCCACGCCTTCTTTTCTGTGCCTCTTTTGTTTCAAGTTTTTAGACCGAGTTCACTGTTGGTGCAGAATTTCTCAATGGTTTTCAGAGTCCCCTTCCATATACAATCAGATCTTGAAGAAGAATTTGGAGTCTTTGGAGTTACCTTTCCAATCGACTTTGGTACAATACATTGATGACTTGCTGATTGTGTTCAAAACCATGGACGAGTGCAAGTATGATACGATTGCCTTACTGAATCATTTGGGAAAGAATGGTCATAAAGTCTCTCAACTTAAATTGCAATACTGTCAGAAAGAAGTGAAATACTTGGGTCACCAGATTGAGGAGGGATCAAGAAAGATATCCAGAGAAAGGGTTACGACCATATTGCAGATGAATCCCCTGACTATAGAGAGAGACGTCAGGATGTTTTTAGGGATGGTATGCTACTGTCGCCAATGGCTTTCAAATTTTTCAGTCATTTCGAGACTATTGCAGAAGCTGACTCTTAAGGAAGTCACTGATCCCATAGTGTTAGACCAGGCTGAAATAAAAGCGTTCACTGAATTGAGAGAGAGTCTGTGAAAAGCTCCAGCTTTGGGTATGCCTGATTACACAGAACCTTTCACATTGTTTTGTTATGAGCGTAATGCATGTTCTTTGTCTGTCTTGACACAGGCCCATGGAGGTATAAACCGAGTAATCTAGGGTCACCAAATGTTTCACTGAAAAGATGTACAGTGCTGAACCCGGCAACCTTACTTCCTAATGAAAATGTTGTGATTGAAAAGGTAGAAGATGTTGAGCATGATTGTCTTGAAGTAACTGACTTGTGCACAAAACCAAGACCTGACATTAGAGATACCCGATTGGAAGTGAATGACCAAATTATCTTTGTTAATGGTTCCTGTCTAAGGGACAATACAGGGACACTGAGAGCAGGATATGCCGTGAGCACAATCATTGGTATTTTAGAAGCTTCTTGGCTTCGTGGAGTGAATTGGGCCCAAGTAGCGGAACGTGTAGCCTGCATGACATTTTTCTGCTCAGATGATAGTTAAAATCTATGCGGATAGACAGTTTGGATTTGGAATAGCCCATGATTTTGGCCAGTTGTGGTCACAGAGAGGTTTATTGATCTCTTCTGGTTCACCAGTGAGAAATGGTGAAAGGATTAAAGAACTGCTACATGCTATTCAGATGCCTGAAAAGATTGCCATGGTGAAATGCGGTGCACATCTGCAGGACTCCGAGACATTGGGAAATGGTTATGCGGATACAGTCGCAAGGTTTTGCTCACTGACCTGTATATCGTTCAAAGATAAGTGGGAAATGTTACCTGAAGAAGACAAAACATGTCGAAGTTTGCACTGAAAGTAATTGATACCCTGGAGGAATTGAAAATGTTGCAGAATAATGTTGACAGAGAGGAAAAATGTTCATGAAGTAAAATGAAATTTGTGCAAAGACAAGACAAGTTGTGGGTTTAAGAAGAGGGTCAATTGGTTTTGCCAAACAATCCATTGTCTCAAATGGCTAGGTATTATCATGGTCAAGCACATGTTGGGAGGGATGCCATGATTAGGTTGTTCAAACATGATTGGTTCAACACAAAGTTTAGACAGGTTGCTGAAGCAGTTTGCCTTTTGTGTGTCATTTGCCAACAACTGAACGGGAGGAAAGGGACAGTGGTTATGTTGAGCCACATTGGAAGAGCAGGAGGTCCATTCAGCAGAATGCAGATGGATTGTATTGGGATGATTGTGTGTGGAGGTTTGAGATATGTGTTGGTGATTGTTTGCATCTTTAGTCACTGGATTGAAGCTTACCCTACACGGAGAAATTACAGTCTCACAGTAGCAAAACTACTGCTTAGGGAACTGATGCCACGTTTCAGGTTTCCAATCTCTTTAGAATTAGATAGGGGAAATCACTTCACCAATGAAGTAATTAAATTATTGTGTGCAGCATTGAACACTGAGCAGAAGTTGTATTGTAGTTACCACCCTGAAGCATTAGGACTAGTCGAGCAAATGAATGGTACCTTGAAGTCAAGAGTTGCAAAGATGTGTGCGTCCATGAATCTGAAGTGGCCTGACTCACTGCCTTTAGTTCTGATGAAAATGAGAAATACACCCAACAGGATAACAGGATTGTTGCCGCATGAGATCCATATGGGCCGAGCCATGAGGTTGCCAGCGGCGCCAGCAAATGCACGCGTCAAATTACAAATGATATTGTGTTGGACTACTGCAAAGGTGTGGCTGATGTGGTTTGCTCTTTCTTTCAGCAGGTGGAAGCCACCACACTTCCACCGATCCATGGCCCAGGGCACAACCTGAGAACTGGTGACTGGGTTGTGGTCCGGAAACATGTGAGGAAAACGTGTTTGAAGCCTCATTGGAAAGGACCTTTCCAGGTAGTTCTGACAACTACCACAGCTGTGAAGTGTGCTGGAATTCCGAACTGGATCCATGCCATTCACACGAAGAAAGTGCCATGCCCACTGGATCATGAAGAAGAGTTGTTGAGAGCACCAACAACAGCAGAGCAAGTCTCACACCAGCACCCCACCCCCTGCAGAGGGAGAACCACCCCGCAAACGGTCCCTGAGATCCATGACAAAGACAGAGCACAATGCCAAGACCCCACCAAGAAATGAGACCACCCTGATGGTCATCCTACTGTCCCACTTTGTCACCCTGTCCATACTTAAACTGCCCCAGCTCCACTTCCTATGCCCATATGGGCAATGCACTTGTGAGACTAATAGACTGGACTCTGCCATGGACATTCCTCCACCATCACCCCTCACCATTTTACTACCCCCTCCAATATTGGGCACTTAAATAAACACACTTAAACCACAAAACAATCTGGAGTCTGTCTGTGATTTCGAAATAGTGTATTAGCAATTACAGTGACAAAGGGCTCTTACAATTGTAATGTCAACATACCTATGTCACACAGCTCTAGTCCATGAGGAATCTAAGCAGGTGTCACACAGTGGGACCCACATCTGTGAAATCGTAAGGGAAAGGGACAACTCAGTGCCAACACACTGGGTGAAAAGGACAGACAGTAGAGAGGTAGTGTGTTAAAGTACATGTAGTAGGCAGGTCTGTACTCTTACCTGTGTCTCACTGGAAATATTGCTGGATCACTGAGTCCCTGTTGTCCATGTCTTCTTCCTCTGCTCGTCTTCACTGTCCACAGGTTCCACAGCTGCCACAACACCGCCATCTGGACCATCCTCCTGCAGAAAAGGCACCTGTTGTCGCAAAGCCAAGTTGTGAAGCATACAGCAGGCCACGATGATCTGGCACACCTTCTTTGGTGAGTAGAATAGGGATCCACCTGTCATATGGAGGCACCGGAACCTGGCCTTCAAGAGGTCAAAGGTCCGCTCGATCACCCACCTAGTTCGCCCATGGGCCTCATTGTAGCGTTCCTCTGCCCTTGTCCTGGGATTCCTCACTGGGGTCAGTAGCCATGACAGTTTTGGGTAACCTGAGTCACCTGCAAATGGCGAGGGACAACTGTTAGACACGCACTAACCTGTAGGGATATCCCCAGACCCAGACAACCATTCCCACTGTCGTGCTCCCAGGTGCTCACCTAATAGCCACACACGGTGCCTCTGGAGTTGCCCCATCACAAAAGGGATGCTGCTATTCTGCAGGATGTAGGCGTCATGCACTGAGCCAGGGAACATGGCATTCACATGGGAGATGTACTGCTCGGCCAAACATACCATCTGTACATTAATTGAATGATAACTCTTCCTGTTTCTGTACACCTGTTCACTCCTGTGGGGGGGACCAAAGCCACATAGGTCCCATCAATGGCACCTATGATGTTGGGGATATGTCCCAGGGCATAGAAATCACCTTTCACTGTAGGCAAATCCTCCACCTGAGGGAAAACGATGTAGCTCCGCATGTGTTTCAGAAGGGCAGACAACACTCTGGACAACACGTTGGAAAACATAGGCTGGGACATCTCTGATGCTATGGCCACTGTTGTTTGAAATGACCCACTTGCAAGGAAATGGAACACTGATAGCACCTGCACTTGAGGGGGGGATTCCTGTGGGATGGCAGATTGCTGACATCAGGTCTGGCTCCAACTGGGTACACAGTTCCTGGATTGTGGCACGGTCAAGCCTGTATGTGATCATCACATGTCGCTCCTTCATTGTCGACAGGTCCACCAATGGTCGGTACACAGGAGGATGCCGCCATCTCCTCACATGTCCCAGCGGACGGTGCCTATGAAGGACAACAGCGAGCACAGAGTCAAACACCTCAGAGGTACGTACCCACAGTTTACACAGAACACCATTCATACACAAAAGGTGGCCTGTATGTGTGTTGAGTCTAGGCCTAGGTATGTGTGCTGCAGTTGAAAATTAATCCATGTGGGCCCCTGAAATGGCGTCTGCCTGACCTGTAAAGCGGGACAATGGGATGTGAGGTAACTGCACTGGCGTTGTACACCGTCGCGGTAGGCGGTCGAAGACCGCGGTGCAATGCTGCATTGGTAAGCATTGGACCCTATGGGTCCCAGGAGCCAATGACGATGTACGCCGGCAGTGACGGTACGCACCGCCGCGGACGTGACAGCCATTTTCTATCTGTTCAATCACTCAATACCTGATCTTCGACAGGAGAGGACCTACACTGCAAGTGCTGCTGTGACCTCGGTCTGGAAGAGACAATGGCTCGAGTGTCTGGGGAAAGGGCCCCTGCCTTCCCATCGGAGGAGTTGTAGAAACTCATGGATGGGGTCCTCCCCCAGTACAATCTACTCTACGGTCCTCCAGACAAACAGGTAAGTACACTGGGAGCATGCTGTATGGGCTATGCCTGTGTTGAGAGGGCTGGATGTAAGAAGGAAGGGGGGAGAGTGCGGCGTGCATGAAACAACGGTGAATGCATGTGCCACATGGCAAGGGTAGGGATGAGGGCCAATCACTTTGACGGTGCAGTTGGTAATAACTTACTCTTCCCCCTGTACATTTCATGTAGGTTAGTGCCCACTGGAAAAAACATATTTGGCGTGCCATCGCCAAGGACGCCCAGACCCTGGGGGTCTACCACAGACGGAGCACCCACTGCCGGAAAAGATGGGAGGACATTCACCGCTGGAGCAAGAAGATGGTGGAGGCTCAGCTAGGGATGGCCTCCCAACATGGGAGGGGTGCCCGTCGCACCATGACCCCCCTGATGTTGAGGATCCTGACGGTGGCCTACCCGGAGTTGGATGGGTGCTTGAGGGCATCACAGCAGACACAAGGGGGTGAGTACACTCTCATTCTGCTGACTTTGCGCACAGTGGAGGGGTATGGGTGGGGGAGGTGGGCTGTGTGTTTCCCTAGGCCAGGGCGAGTTCCGTGGGCAAGGTCCCTCCGTAAGGCAGGCCATGTGGCACCCCACCCCACCTCTATAGAGTGCCAAGTACACCTAGTCATGCCCCTGTGTCATCTATGTGTGCAGATGTTGTCCATAGCCTTGTAGGGTATTTCCCAGGAATTGAACAGTGGAGCCCAAGAACGCGGCATAGTGCAGGGGGCTTCTGTGTCTGTCGTGTCCGCCAAAGGTAGCGGTAATGCATGCACTCAACATGTCTTTCTTCTGTCGTCCCCCCCCTTTTTGTGCTCTCCCTGTTCTTGTGTGCATTAGCATCATCAGGCGGAGGAGCAGTGGCATCGGAGCACCAGGGGGCTGCATCCCACATGGCCATGGAGGGCCACACTACGGACTCGGATTTCACCAGTGGGACGGAGGGCGAGGGGAGCTCCACGGCGGGGACAGGAGCTGAGACCAGTGACACGGACTCGTCCTCTGATGGGAGCTCCCTTGTGGTGGCGGCAATATCTGTGCCCCCCCATCTACAGGTACAGCCGCCACCCCCCTTCCAGCACTGCCCTCCCAGCAGCCCCTCAGCCTTCGCCCCGTGCCTGCTCACCCGGGAGGGTGTGCATCACCTTCGCCCCAGGCACCTCAGGTCCTGCCCCAGTCACCCCTGCTGCCCTCAGTGAGGAGGCCATTGACCTCCTCAGGTCCCTCACTGTTGGGCAGTCTCCCATTTTGAATGCCATCCAGGGTGTAGAAAGGCAGTTGCAACAAACAAATGCATTCCTGGAGGGCATTCATTCTGGTCAGGCGGCCCTTCAGCGAGCTTTTCAGACTCTGGCCTCAGCACTGATGGCAGCCATTGTCCCTGTGTCTAGCCTCCCCCCTCCAACTTCCTCCACCCTGACCCAATCCCCTGTACCTCAGCCTATCCCAAGCACACCTACAGACCAGCATGCACACACATCAACACACAAGGGAAGCTCAGGCAAACATAAGCACCACACATCCCACAGGGACTCACGCAAGCATCACACACATGCAGACACACCAACATCCACTGCCTCCACTGTGTCCCCCTCCTCCTCGTCTCCCTCTTCCCTCCCAGTCTCATCTACATTCACACCTGCATGCACAACCTCTACAGCCACTACGTCCCTCTCCAGCACACCCACAACACACCCGGCTCACGTGCAGTCACCACCCCCACTACCATTCACACATCCCCTGTGTCCTCTCCCAGTGTGTCTGTGATGCACCCTCCCAAGATACACAAACGCAGGCACACACCCACCCAACAGCCATCCACCTCACAACAGCCTCCAGCACATGCACCTTCACCCAAAGTCAGCAAACGAACACCTCCTACAACCACCACCTCTTCCTCCACTCCAAAACCCCCTCCAGCTACCTGTCCCAGTGTGTCAAAAAAACTTTTCCTGTCCAACCTTGACCTATTTCCCACACTTCCCCCACCCCATCCGTCTCCTAGGTCCCGAACTAGCACCTCAGCCACAACATTTCTGGGACCAGTGGTGCCTGTAGTCACCGGAATCTGGACTGCACCGGCCACCAGGGCAGCCAGTGTAGCACAGAGCCACAGCACAGACAGTCCCCCACCTGTGAAGCATCAGAAGTTGGCCAGTGCCCGGCGGGAGAGGGGGAAGACTCCAGCCACCAAAGCCGCTCCCAGGTGTCCTGGTGGGAGTGTGGACTCAGCTGTGACACCCTCCAAGATGGAGAAGGGCCACAGGAAACCAGGAAGGTCTGGGAAGAGCAGCACGGCGGAGAAGACCGCCATCATCCCCGCTGGCCAGGAGGCCACCTCCAGCAACAGCCCAGCTGCCTAGGACAGGACCGCCAGCACCAGCCCAGCTGCCCAGGAAAAGACCGCCAGCACCAGCCCAGCTGCCCAGGACCGCCAGCACAAGCCCAGCTGCCCAGGACAGGACCACCAGCACAAACCCAGCTGCCCAAGACAGGACCGCCAGCACCAGCCCAGCGGCCCAGGACAGGACTGGCAGCACCAGCCCAGCTGCCCAGGACAGGACCGCCAGCACAAACCCAGCTGCCCAGGACAGGACCGCCAGCACCAGCCCAGCTGCCCAGGACAGGACCGCCAGCACCAGCCCAGCTGCCCAGGACAGGACTGCCAGCACAAGCCCAGCTGCCCAGGACAGGACCGCCATCACAAGCCCAGGTGCCCAGGATAGGACCACCAGCACAAGCCCAGCTGGCCAGGACAGGACCGCCAGCACCAGCCCAGCTGCCCAGGACAGGACCGCCATCACAAGCCCAGCTGCCCAGGACAGGACCGCCAGCACAAGCCCAGCTGCCCAGGACAGACCGCCAGCACAAGCCCAGCTGCCCAGGAGGCCACCGCCAGCAAAAGCTCCGCTGGGCCATGAGACCGCCAGCAGCTGAGTCCCTGCAATGGAGACCGCCGCCTCAAGCACCGCTGCACAGGGCACCGCCATCTCAAGCACCGCTGAACAGGGCACCGCCGTCTCAAGCACTGCTGAACAGGGCACCGCCATCTCAAGCACTGCTGAACAGGGCACCGCCGTCTCAAGCACCGCTGAACAGGGCACCGCCGTCTCAAGCACCGCTGAACAGGGCACCGCCGTCTCAAGCACAGCTGAACAGGGCACCGCCATCTCAAGCACCGCTGAACAGGGCACCGCCATCTCGAGCACCGCTGGCCCATGAGCGGCAAGGGCACTGACGCAACTGAGTCCGTCACGGGGTGAATGATGCACTCTGGGCACCATGCCCCCTTTAGAACCAGTGGAGTATCACATCCACTACCTCTGTCCTTAGCAGGATGAAGCACTCTGGGCACAAAGCCCCCTACAGAACCAGTGGAGTATCACATCCACTACCTCTGTCCTTAGCAGGATGAAGCACTCTGGGCACAAAGCCCCCTCCAGAACCAGTGGAGACTGTCATACACTACCTCTGTCCTTAGCAGGATGAAGCACTCTGGGCACAAAGCCCCCTCCAGAACCAGTGGAGTATCACATCCACTACCTCTGTCCTTAGCAGGATGAAGCACTCTGGGCACAAAGCCCCCTCCAGAACCAGTGGAGACTGTCATCCACTACCTCTGTCCTTAGCAGGATGAAGCACTCTGGGCACAAAGCCCCCTCTAGAACCAGTGGAGTATCACATCCACTACCTCTGTCCTTGGCAGGATGAAGCACTCTGGGCACACGGCCCCCTCCAGAACCAGTGGAGACTGTCATCCACTTGAGAGACTGTGGCTTTGCACTCCCCAGGATTGAACAGTGGGCAAACCACCCACTGGAGAGACTTGTGAGACTGCGGCTTTGCACTCCCCAGGATTGAACAGTGGGCAAACCATCCACTGGAGAGACCTGTGAGACTGTGGCTTTGCACTCCCCAGGATTGAACAGTGGGCAAACCACCCACTGTAGAGGATTGTGAGATTGTGGCTGTGCACTCCCCAGGATTGAACAACGGCCAAACCACCCACTGGAGAGACTTGTCAGACTGTGGCTTTGCATTCCCCAGGATTGAACAGTGGGCATGTGGCCCCCTCGTGGATTTGGTGTTGTGCACTCAAGCGGCTGAGGTGCCCCCCTTTCCCTCCCCCTGAGGTGCCTGTTTAGTTGCTCTCTGATGCCCCTGCAGTGTTCTCTCCATCATGGTCGGGGATCTTGTGTGGGCCTTGCCCATACCGTGTGGTCCCAGTGTTCCACAGACTTTCTTAGAGCACTACCTGGACTACTATGCTTTGTATATATTTTGCACATGGTGTTTATATATGTTACTGCCTACTTGCTTCTAATACATTACAATGGTTACACTCATTTTCTATTGTCTTTGCATTCATCCGAGGGGTTTGGGGGGTGTAACTGTGATGTATTGATATGCATTAGTGTGTGTTTTGTGGTGGGTGAGGGTGGGGGTGTTGCATGTTGCGTGTCCCTGTTTTTTTCCTCCCCCCTCCCCTGTGTCATAGGTGCAGTACTCACCGTGGTCTTCGCCGCTGGCGTTCGTGCTCCTGGTAGAGGAGCAGGAAGACTATTGCAGGTAGAATTTGGAGTTCCGGATCCATGGCGTCCTCGTTGGGTGTGTAGAGGTGAGCGTTTTTCCTTCGGGATTCCTGTTTCCGCCGTGTTTTTGTCCGCGGTGGATCTGCCCCGGAAAAGGTGGTGGATTGGCTGTCATAATAGTGTGGGCGGTACATTCTCTCCCGCCTGTCTGTTGGCAGTGACCGCCGCGCTGTTTGTTTGTACCGCCGTGGCGGTCGGAGTGTTAAAGTGGCTGTCTTTGTTGGCGGTTTCCGCCACGGTCTTACCGCCGCTTTAACACCGACCGCCAGGGTTGTAATGACCACCATAATGTAGAGGAACACCTCTACGTTTACATGACCACTCGTCCAATGATTTTCAACTTTCAGGCAAATAAATTATTTGGGCCAAAAGCTGCCATTATTGTAGCACCCTAGCATGAAATTCATCAGTGCTGCATTTAAAAAAAAAAAATGTAATGAAAATAAAGCAGAAATGTATGATAACAGGGAAGCCAATACTCATGAGGTCGGGTACTTTTAAAATTCTTATATGTTATGCTATATGTTATGTTATGGGGGTATTGTTCTTAGAGAGGTTTACAGCCAGATTACATAAAAAGCAAAAGTAAAAACTGAAAAAATTAGTTTTGACAAATTTTAAGCTGGTCTGATCCACCACAGATTCCCATCGTTCTACAGTCTGTTGGTCTGTACTTTCAAGCCACTGTATATTTTTTACAGAATAGGGATAACGTCTTAAAGAGAATTCTTCCTCCATTCTAGAAATGCTTCCCCCCACCCTTCTCTGCCTCTTTGACTTCCTCCTAAGTGCAACGGCTCGTACTTACACACTTCAACCCCTGGCTGGCACTTGTCCACCACTGAATCAAAACTATTTAAATTTTTATAAAGAACAGGACTACTTTCTTTTACTTCAGTATTTTATAAGACACACCCCTGTCGAAATCCTTCAACCTAACAAAAACAGATTAAATTGTGTACTGGTTTTCACTGATCAGAATTTGCATATTACCTTTCCAACTCCATCTTTATATGAAAGAATAGGTATTTTGTAGTATTATCCAACGCACAAAGTATGTATCCGTTAAATTCCTGATATTGTGCCAGCAGTGTTTACCAATTGTAAAATTACAACCATGCTTCAAAATGCCACAGCCGCTGCTTAATTTTTGCCCACAGGCACCGCACACCCTTGTGCTATTGATCTATCTGACAGAATAACCCCCACGTTCCTGCAAACAATACCCCTGCTGTTGCAGCTCATGCCCTCCTGATTTTAGACAGCGATTGCAGAGCACACGTGCTGCTGAACTGACTTCAGTGCAGATACCCGTCTCCCTGCAGTCTGCTAACTTGCACTTTCAACCCACCACAATGTATTTTATCAGAGTCGAGCCTCTGTCCCATGCTCTATGTCTTCTGCTGAATACTTACACTGTTGATTTTTTCACACTTTTGAGGGGCCCGCAGAGAGAGAGACTCACTCCAGTCTCTCCGCTGGAACGTTCGGGCAACAGGAAGTGGCGCGGAGGTGACAGGATAGGCAGCAGGTAAGTGGGGGAGGGTCTAGGGGTGGCGATTTAAACGGGGTGTGGGGGGAGGGATCGGCCTCTTTCCATGCCGATAGTTAAACGGAGCGGAATTTGGCCACAGTGTTTTTTTTTTTCTTCTGTGTGCAGGCAAGTGATGGGCAATACATTTAGGGCCGTATTTATACTCCGTTTGCGCCGAATTTGCGTCGTTTTTTTCGACGCAAATTCGACGCTAAACTAACGCCAACTAACGCCATATTTATACTATGGCGTTAGAGGCGAATAGCGCCAAAGTTCCCGGAATGTGCGTCATTTTTTAGCGTGAACCCCTTCCTTGCGTTAATGATATGCAAGGGAGGCGTTCCCGTCTAAAAAATGACTCCCAGGCCTTTACGTGGTATTTATACTCCCGGGCAAAAGAGACGCCCGGGAGTGGGCGTGGCTAAAAACGGCGCATTTGCGCCGCTTTTTAACGCCTGGGTCAGGCATGGCGTTAAGGGACAAGTGGGCTCAAAATGAGCCCAGAGTGCCCTCCCCTGCCCCCAGGGACCCCCCCTGCCACCCTTGCCCACCCCAGGAGGACACCCAAGGCTGGAGGGACCCACCCCAGGGACATTCAGGTAAGTATTTTTTTATTTTTTTTTAATAATTTTTTTTGGCATAGGGGGGCCTGATTTGTGCCCCCCTACATGCCACTATGCCCAATGACCATGCCCAGGGGACAGAAGTCCCCTGGGCATGGCCATTGGGCAAGGGGGCATGACTCCTATCTTTACAATGATAGGAGTCATGTTGATGGGGGATGGGCGTCGAAAATAAATGGCGCAAGTCGGGTTACGACGATTTTTTCGACGTAACCTGACTTGCCCCATTTTAAGACGCCCATGCGCCATTTTCCCCCTACGCCGGCGCTGCCTGGTGTACGTGGTTTTTCTCGCGCACACCAGGCAGCGCCGGTCTGCTTGCGCCGGCTAACGCCATTCAATAAATACGGCGCCCGCATGGCGCTTCAGAATGGCGTTAGCCGGCGCAAAACTTTTTGACGCTAAACTGCGTTAGCGCAGTTTAGCGTCAAAAAGTATAAATATGGGCCTTAGGGCCGTATTTATACTCCGTTTGCGCCGAATTTGCGTCGTTTTTTTCGACGCAAATTCGACGCTAAACTAACGCCAACTAACGCCATATTTATACTATGGCGTTAGAGGCGAATAGCGCCAAAGTTCCCGGAATGTGCGTCATTTTTTAGCGTGAACCCCTTCCTTGCGTTAATGATATGCAAGGGAGGCGTTCCCGTCTAAAAAATGACTCCCAGGCCTTTACGTGGTATTTATACTCCCGGGCAAAAGAGACGCCCGGGAGTGGGCGTGGCTAAAAACGGCGCATTTGCGCCGCTTTTTAACGCCTGGGTCAGGCATGGCGTTAAGGGACAAGTGGGCTCAAAATGAGCCCAGAGTGCCCTCCCCTGCCCCCAGGGACCCCCCCTGCCACCCTTGCCCACCCCAGGAGGACACCCAAGGCTGGAGGGACCCACCCCAGGGACATTCAGGTAAGTATTTTTTTATTTTTTTTTAATAATTTTTTTTGGCATAGGGGGGCCTGATTTGTGCCCCCCTACATGCCACTATGCCCAATGACCATGCCCAGGGGACAGAAGTCCCCTGGGCATGGCCATTGGGCAAGGGGGCATGACTCCTATCTTTACAATGATAGGAGTCATGTTGATGGGGGATGGGCGTCGAAAATAAATGGCGCAAGTCGGGTTACGACGATTTTTTCGACGTAACCTGACTTGCCCCATTTTAAGACGCCCATGCGCCATTTTCCCCCTACGCCGGCGCTGCCTGGTGTACGTGGTTTTTCTCGCGCACACCAGGCAGCGCCGGTCTGCTTGCGCCGGCTAACGCCATTCAATAAATACGGCGCCCGCATGGCGCTTCAGAATGGCGTTAGCCGGCGCAAAACTTTTTGACGCTAAACTGCGTTAGCGCAGTTTAGCGTCAAAAAGTATAAATATGGGCCTTATTACCATAGCGAGACTTTCGGCCTTGCTCGTTTATTGAATACGCGGCACTCCGCCTCTATTACTGCTCCGGCGTCATGGCAACAAGCCACAAAGCTGAAGCAGTTAGGGCCGCGCTTCACTTCCTCAGCGAAGCCGGCAGACCTGACCTACTCTGGCCTTGTGTCCTGGACCAGGCCTGGGTTGGCATGATGCAGCTGACGTGGGGCGCGTCGAGCCGGGTAGCCGCCGTTATTGCCTCATGTTCGTCTCCAGACCGGGAAGGGGGTGGGGATGGTGAGGGGCCCCAAATGAGCATACAGACACCGGGGGGTCACGCGCGAGGCGCCCCCAGCCCCCCCAAGATCAGAGGAGCATGGGCATAGCACAGACAGTTGAGGAAACTGGGGAGGAGCCAGGCCCCATTTTTGGTACACATTGACCCACAGGGGACCAGCAGGTTTTGACTAGTTGGGAAGAACATGACACAGCCCATACTTTGGGGGAGCAGTCCTTGCCAGGGCCCAGCGACTTATGGGCCCTGTTGGATTTGTCTTGCCCCAAGGGAGGCACAGCTCCCCTCATGGACCCTAGGCCCCCTGTGAAGAAAAGAGGCAAGAGTGCAACGAAAGGGAAAGGTGGGCCTGCCAAGGCCAAGACAGTGGGCGGGCAAGGCAAAAGATCCAGGTTAGGGGCCGGGGTGGGGCCAGTGGGACCTGCGACAGGTGGGGGACCCGTGCTGAGTGTCTGGGACCTGCCTGAGGCTTGGGACCTGGAAGACAGGATCAAAGAACAACGCTGCATGGTGGCGGAGACTGAAGCCAGGTGGGCATAGATATGCAGAGACAGGGTGGAGGCGGGGCCCGTGACAGGCAGTTTATGAGGCCAGGAGAGGGTACTGGTGGCTTGGTGCCCCAGCCTACTAGTTTGGGGGCTGGTAAGTGGGCTGGGTGCCACAGGTAGAGGAAGGGAGGGGAAAGGAGGCTTGTGCAGCCGGAGGGCAGATCGGTGCGGGAAGTCCCAGTGGTGCACATGGCTACTTTGGGAAAAGCCGGACAATGTCAGCAGCCAAGGCTGGCAGAAAGAGGGTGACACCAACGGGGCGCAACACAGCCCCTGCACGTTGGTCTGAAGCACTAGAGGGGTCTTCGGCGGCCATCTCTACACCGCGGTAGCATGGGTCTCACAAGGATGGTTTGCGCCATGCAGGCCGAGAGGAAAGTTCTGGGGCTACTTCCAGAACAAAGGGTGGTGTCACCTACAGGTGTGAGATGGATGACGAGGAGGTGTTTGACCTTGATTATTATGAGGAGCTGGATGAGTGGGAGGAAGGAGAGATTCGTGAGGCGGAGGTGAGTGGCATTAAAGGGAGAGGGCGAGGGCACAAGTGCGGCGCAGCCTCTTCTTGTGCTTCTATTTTACAGGGTCATATGGCTGCTGACGGGCCAACGGAGGTGCGCCCAGGGATGGTGCGTGGTCGAGGGTCAAGGAAGATTGCACGGCCTTTGGGGTCATCAGACAGAGGTAAGGGACAATGGTGGTCAGTTTGGGGGGAGGGTGCTGTTTCTAGTGGTTCCTGCATGAGAAAATCCATAGGGGTGGGCGATTGCTCGGTGATGGAGTCAGATAAGGAAGGGTTAGTGCAAGGCAGTGACATAGCAAAAGCTAAAGACTGTTACAACAGTTACTGAAACAGGCAATCAGACATCAGGTGAGATCACTGGGTCAGAGAACAAGGAAGGGGGGATACAAGAAGTGGCTCCCATACATTGGTTTGGCTATGCCTTTGGGCTCGCATATAGCGGAAAAAACAAAAGCGAGAATTTGGAAACACGAGTACGTGGACGTTTTTAAGCTATTACATAAGGACATACAGGCCAAAGAAGGATCCAAGGAGGAGGAGTGGGAGCTAGCACGTAGGCCAAGAGTCCCAATTACGATGGATAATTGGACGTTGGCCTTCCTGATTTTTGCCAGTATATACTGTGAGAAATTCCCAGATAGGGCCGTATCGCTTTTCAAGTATATGGATATTATACAGAAGGCACAGATGCATTTTGGAGGTTTCGCATGGCTGAGCTATGACGAAGAATTCAGGGCTAGGGTAAGTGTCAATCCGGATAAGCCATGGGGCGACGTAGACCCAGAATTATGGATGTAGTGGATGGCATCTTCTCAGTCCTAGGCATCTACGCATACTGCAAGTGGTTTGCCTGTAGTCTACAAGCCTTTTCAGGCCCGCCCCGCCCAGGGAGGGGTGGGCACAGGTTCTCGGCCCACGGTGTCCACCACGGGAGCATGCTGGAATTTCAATAAAGGTTTCTGTTCCCGGCAGCCCTGCAGATTTAAACATGACTGCTCCAAGTGCGGGGGTCGTCATCCAGTCACTCAATATTTATCCCTCCCAGCCCGGCAGAGTAATGGAGGGCATCCAAGGGATGAGGCATGCAGGGCGCTCCTGCGCCAAAAGTGTCCTACGCCAATCAGGCTGCAGGCCTTACTGCCCTGGTTGTGCGTTTATCCAGATTCTGACAAGGCCCGTAAGTTAGAGTGGGGTTTTCAAACAGGTTTCCGGGTGGGCTATCAGGGTCCCCGGGTGAAGAGATGGGCTGACAATTTACGGTCTGCCAAGGAGCTGCCACAGGTGGTGTGAGCCAAATTGGCAAAAGAAGATTTGTTAGGTAGAATTGCAGACCCCTATTACGATTGGCCAAGCGCAGATTTAATGATATCCTCTTTGGTGGTGGTGCCTAAAAAGGCCCCAGGCGAGTTTTGCCTGATTCATAATTTGTCCTGGCCAGAGGGCACTACTGTCAATTTCTTTATCGCACCTGAAGACACTAAGGTGGTCTATGCATCGGTGGATGATGCCACCAAATTGGTCAGGAGGTGTGGGCAAGGTGCTGAATTGGCGAAATGCGATATTCAGTCCGCCTTCAGGCTGTTGCCAATACACCTGGAAGATTTTGATCTGCTGGGTATGCAGCTGGACGGGGCCATTTATGTCGACAGGGTGCTTCCCATGGGCTTGCACCATTTCATGTGCACTTTTTGAAACCTTCAGTACCTCCCTACAGTGGGTTTTTGTCAGACAGAGTGGGCACCGGACGGTGACTCACTATTTGGACGATTTTCTGTTTGTAGGGACAGCCACTTCTGGGGCCTGTGGGCAGGCGCTGATGGCTTTTCAAGACCTAACTCAGCAGGTGGGGCTGCCTTTGGCTCTGGAAAAGACAGAAGGGCCTTTATCAGTCTTAACCTTTCTGGGCATAGAGTTGGATGCGAACGCATTGGTAGCCAGATTGCCGGCACCTAAGGTGAAGGAGATTTTGGAATTCCTAGGTGCTGTGCGAGTGCTCCGCAAGATTGACCTGCGGACTGCTCAGAAGTTGCTGGGCTACCTTAATTTTGCCTGCAGGCTAGAGAGAGGAGGAAGGACCTTCTGTAGGCGTTTAGGGTTAGCCATGTCAGGAGCGGTGCTGCCACACCATATGATACGAGTATCAGTGGGCTTGAGAGAGGACATTATGGAGTGGGAAACCTTTTTGGAGGATTTCAATTGGGTATCCATGTTTTTCTGTGACACCAATACGGTGTGGCAAGAATAGATATTTTCTGATGCGGCTGGAGCCTCTGGCTTCGGGCTTTTCTGGGATGGGAGATGGTGTGCAGAATCATGGCCTATGCAATGGTTACAGCAAGGGAGGAGCTGTGCCTTCCTTACATTTTTTCCACTTTTGGGGGCATGAACTAGCTAACAGGACAGTGGTTTTTAGGGTTGACAATATGACAGTCGTTGAACTAGTCAACAGACAGCGAATGAGGGATCTCAGAGTTTTGAGCTTGTTGCGCCAGTTTATGCTTTGTTGTTTGTCATTGAACATTATTTTCAAAGCTGCGCACATACCTGGGGCATACAACGAGATTGCAGATTCCCTGTTTCATTCACAGTGGCAACGTTTTCGCACATTGGCACCAGGAGCGGAGCGGAGCAAGACTGCGGTCCCGGCAGACATTTGGGAGTGGGGGCGTGATGATCACTGGGCTGGTGGAGATGTCGTTAGCGGAATCCACTCGGCGGAGTTACAGACTTGCATGGTTGGAGTTTCAATCTTTCGAGTTGTGTGCAGGCAATATCTGGTTACAGGGACAAGATGAGCTTGAGTCACGTGTGTTACGTTTTGTGCTTTTTCTGATTGAGGAAGGTCTATCCCCTGCGACCATTGGGGGCAAGTTGTGCTGGTCTTTTTTTTTTACAGGAAACTCTTTTTTGGTTCAGATCCAGAGCATAATGACTTGCTGGGTAGGATGCTGAAAGGCTGGGGCAGGGTCAGGACAGGTTCAGGAAGGGCAGCGAGGGAGCCAATTACTTTTGATTTACTATTAGAGATCTTGCATGTGTTGCAGGTATGCTGCACAGATGACTATGAGTTGGTGTTGTTTCGCTTATATATGGTGTGGATGTTTTTGGGGGCTTTTTGAGTATCTGAATTATTGGGGGTGGGAAGGGGACTAGGTGTGAAGATCAAAGAGGTTTGCATGCATGGGGACCATTTGGGGATCTGGCTCAGGCGCTCTAAGACCGATCAGTTGGGGAAGGGAAAATGGGTATGGCTGGACAGAGGTGGGAATGTGGCTGTGTGTCAGATGTGAGAGTGGATGAGTTTTGGGGGTATGCAATGCCTGACAGGAGACAGTGGGGTTTTTGTTCATAAGACAGGAGCAAAGCTTACTAGCTTCCAGTTGTTACAGGTTTAAGAATGGCACTGAAGCGGACAGTTCGACACCCACTGGAGTATGGTACTCATTCATTCAGGATTGGGTCAGCCACGGCGACGGCCCATTTGAGGTGAGACTGGGCAAGGATTAGGGCTATAGGTAGATGGAAGTCTAGAGGCTGTGAGCGCTATGTGAGGCCGTAGTAAGGTTTGTGTACTGCATCCATGTGGGTGAGTTAGCTGAAGCAATTGTGGGGGTAAACAGGTTAGCTCCTGTGGCAATTTTTTACAGTTCTTTTTCTTTACAGGATGTGTGTCTGGCCCACAGAAGGACAAGAGGATAATACGGCCGGTCGGCCATTCCTTCCGGCGATGTTTGCAGAAAAACAGATTTACGGCCGGGCGCTGGGACTCAGACAGACATGATAGCAGACATCATGAGGTCTTTTGGTGGGGTAAAAGTGGCATGAGGTGGGGAAGCCTGCATCCGTTTATTACTGCTAGTTTGCCGAACTGGGGATGTGCTGACTTGCTGTTGATTCACCTGGGGGAAAATGACCTTGTGAAGCTATCAGGGCTCACACTACTGCAGCACATGCAGAGAGATCTGGAACTTCTCAAACAAAGGTTGCATGGTACCTGCTTGGTATGGACTGAGCTTGTACCCCCTCGAGCCTGGAGCGGGACAGTTAAACATGGAGCGATGGAGCGGGCTCGCAAAAAACTGAACCGGGATATGAGGGTATTTTGTTGGTCACATGGGATAAAAGTTTTAAAGCATGAGGACATCACAGAACAGGATGAGGCACTGTTCAGACTGGACGGGGTGCATTTGTCACAGTTGGGTAATGCATATTATCTCACGGGATTGAGGTTACTGGTGGGAGATTTGTGGGGAGAGAAGTTGTGGTTCAGGGAACAGGTTTAGGAGGCTAAGGCTGCAGTAGTGTGTCCAATTGTGCCTGGGGTGGGGCAGCAAAACGCCAAGTGGGTTTATGCTGGGTGGCAGTAGATGGGGGAGGGTGGAGAGCCAGATGCTTGCTTGGCCACCCTTCGAAGGGAAAAACAAGCAGGTGAAGGATCAGAGTGTGGGGGATGCACGAAGCAAGTAGGGCATGAAAGAAAAAGGGGACTGTCTATGGGAGTGGAAGCGAAATGCGGATTCGGAACTGAAAAAGATGAGAGGGGAAATCTTAAAGGATTGGGGCTCTGTTAAAGTTGGGGTGTACTCGTTGAAATGTTAAATGATGTAATCTGGTTGAAATCCTGTCCTAAATAAATGACCTTTTACACTAATGATTGTGTCACTGAAGTGTGTCCTGATGGAGGAGCCCGCGGAGAGAGAGACTCGCTCTAGTCTCTCCGCGGGCACGTTCGGGTGACAGGAAGTGGCGCAGAGGTGACAGGATAGGCTGCAGGTAAGTGGGGGAGAGTCTAGGGGTGGCGGTTTAAAAGGGGTGTGGGGGGAGGGATCGGCCTCTTTCCGCGCCGATAGTTAAACGGAGCGGAATTTGGCCACCCACCCACCCGGTAATGGGTAAGGTAGAAGGGGGGATAACGGCGCGAGGTTGCTTGGTCAAAGGGGGGGGTAGGGTGGCTGGTGAGCATCAGTTAGGGCAGGTGGTGACGAAGGGGTGATACAGTAGATGGGGGAGGGTGGAGAGCCAGATGCGGGCTTGGCCACCCTTCCAAGGGAAAAACAAGCAGGTGAAGGATGAGAATGTGGGGGATGCACAAAGCAAGTAGGGCATAAAAGAAAAAGTGGAGTGTCTAGGGGAGTGGAAGCGAAATGCGGGTTCGGAACTGAAAAAGGTGAGAGGGGGAATCTTAAAGGGTTGGGGCTCTGTTAAAGTTGGGGTGTACTCAATGAAATGTTAAATGATGTAATCTGATTTCAATCCTATCCTAAATAAATTACCTTTTACACTAATGATTGGTGTCACTGAAGTGGATCCCGACAAATACTGACTAAAACATGCTGATCATTGTTCCACAGGGAATAAAAAAGGGCGTAACAGTTTTAATTTCTGAGAGTTATGGTCACTCTCCTCTCTGTTCTACAGTTCTCAATGTACATACATCTCTCAGTTCTTCAGATTAACAAACACACATAGAATTATGCACAATTATTAACTGAAAAGCATTGGCATCTTGTATTTCTGTCACCACTCCTGTATGAACAGGGATGCAGTACTGCCAGCCATTACTAGCTAATGTGTTGAGGCCTGCACCATTGTTGGACTACAAGGGTGCGCTACAACAGGTTCCTACTTCAAATATGGAGTATAAAAGGCCCCTGCTTGACAAAGTTAATTGCTCTGTTGGCCAGCAGTAAGACAACACTATCCGCAAGACAATAGACCCATTTTGGGGGGATTTGCTTATCGAAGTAAAAGGAGTGGGTGCAGGAAAATCTACATGGGTTATTTAATTTTCACCTCACTGACAAGCCTGGCCATGCCTTTTTAACACGAACAAAAGGAGTCAAACAGAGCTCTAACATTGCTAACATAAGGGATCTCTTTGTAGCCTTTGAGGGAAGGAACCAGTTTTCAAAGGCAGCTAGGGGTGGGGCTAAGTGCCAGGAGACAGCTGTTACAAAGTAAGACTTGATTTTGGCCATATTACAAAATATCATCATGCTGTGTGGGGAGGTAGACCTGCCAGTAGGCCAATTCTAGCAAGTGTCTGCCAGGGATAGAGGAATGATATAGCAACACTCAGTTGAACAGAGATGCCCAAAGCCCTTGCACAACGTAGAAACTGAGGGCCAAATTTAAGAAAAGGGGCGCTGCATCATATGCAACGCCAATTTTCCTGTGCCTCTTAGCACCCCTCTAATGCCACCATGTGTTCACCGTATTTAACATATGGTGCACCATGGTGGTAGTTAGGGAAAGAGAGTCAGAATCTTTTACGCTAATTTGGGGCTTTGCAGGATTAAAGTAAAAAATGTTGACGCTAATCCATCAAAGCACCTAGAGGCCCACTGAAAACAATGGGAACCTCATTTTAACGCCTGCTCTGTGCAGGAGTTAAAAATGCCAAAAACAATGGTGCAAAGAAATCTTCTAGATTTCTTTGCACCATTTTGCACCTCCCCCCAACAGGGGAATGCCCCCCTTGAATACATTATGCCTGGCGCAGGCATAATGTGATGCATGGGGTTACAAAGTGGCGCAATGCATGCATGGCATTGTGCCACTTTGTAAATATGGCATGTGGAAAAAGCCACTTTAGTGCCACCTTAGCATAAAACAATTTATGCTATGGCGCAGCTAAGGTGGTGCTAGGGGCTCTTAAATACTTAACTATGCCACTGAGAATCTAAGAGGAGTATAGGGGATTGGGAATGATTGACTTTGTGAGGACAAACCCCGGTTTGGAGTGAAGGGACACTCTTCACTTGTGCTTTATTTAATGTTGTTAGATTCTTGTCTCCAGGGTCAGAGGCACTCCCTTAAGGGCACAGTAGAGAGTGTGCTTTCTTGGACTCTGGAGGAGAGGGTTCTCTGGAATTCTGAGGACCATTTAAGACTGGAGGTGTCCCTGTCAGGTGTACCCAAGACCACAGCAAGATGCACAGGTGACCTACAAGTGGCACTGAGACCATGGGACCTAGAGAGTAAAGGCAGCAGTATAGTCTGCCTTCAGAACCCGCATGATGCTGATGTCAGGAGACCAATGTCAAAGAAGACTGTTGAGGTCCTGAAAGACCAAAAGGGCAAGCCACAAAGCTCTCCCACATAAGGGAAGAGCAAAAAATCAACCCTCAAGAACTGACTGAACAATTAGAGACCACAAAGCCCTTAAAAGGGACTTTTGGTGGCTGGAGAGCCCCCACCTCTAGCACCAGTTACAATGGGGCTCCTTTCCAAAGGTCTGAAGGGAAGGAAACTGTTTGCTTCCTTCCCCCTATTTTTTCTGACCTGTTTTTGTCGGTTTTACCACTCTGGGCACTTTGCCACTGCTGACCAGTGCTAAAGTTCAAGTGCTCGCTGTCTAAATTGTAATGGTGATTGGTTCCTCCATGATTAGCACATTTGACACATTTGATTTACTAACAAGTCCCTTGTAAAGTGCACTATGTGTGCCCAGGGCCTGTAGATCAAATGCTACTACTAGGCCTGCAGTGCTGATTGTGCCACCCACATGAGTGGCTCTGTAAACATGTCTCATATCTGCCACTAAATTGTCTGTGTGTGCATTTTTAACTGCCAGATCGACTTGGCAAGTGCACCCACTTGCCAGGCCAAAACCTTCTTTTTTCTCTAAGGCACCTGTCAAGAAAACTATTGCCAGTGTTGTTAAGTTCTTCCCTCAGCAAATACTATTACTCTTTTCCTTGTACCCATGTTGGTTGCAGCAGCATCCTCACACCCGGTGGTTCTTGCGGAGGCTGTTTTTAGAACTAGCTTCTCCAGGTTTAACTGCTACTCAAGATGGTGGCCGCAAATCCTTGTGAGGTCAGCGCTCTAGTGTTTCTACCTTAGTCTTGTGCTGAAGCGACCCTCCAGCTGTTTCTCTCTTGGGGCCCTGCACTTCAAATGTCATCCTGAGGAGAATGAGCAGTGTTTCTGGGGTACTTTGTTTCATAAAGAATTCTTCCAGTTTTGAGTAACTAATTATTTTTCTTGTTATGGTGTGCACACCAGCTACTTTTTCCCTTTTGAAGAAGCTGAATTGTTTCCTTCTTCCAACAACTGGCTATCGGCTTTCTGAGGAGAATTAGTTTTGGCTTAGCAGAACTTCATACAACTGCAGTAAGGGATCCTTTTGTATGATTTCCAGACTTGCCAATATATATGTATATAAAACTCTTTGCTTTGCAGACTTGTCAGTCTTAGAGACAAACCTCAGTGCTCAGACAAATTCCTAGAGACTGTGATTGAGAAAATCCAGCACGTTCCATAGCAGCAAGACACCAGTTCACTGTACAGAGGACTGGCGGAGGACCCCCACCTCCTCCACCACAACTCACAGCATGGGAGGAGCAAGTCTTTGCAATACTGCATCCTGAGGGCCTGGACGGAGTCAGAGGAGGCCTGGACACTTGTAAGTCAACTCTCTACTATTATCACCCCGCACCCTGCATGCCATCACATACCCTCACCCTCTCTCCCATCGCTTCACTACTTCCTACACACTCTACCATCAGATCTCTTCAATCCCAATGCCAAACCATGCATTCTGTACCAATGCATGGACCCCACTCACAGCCCTGCATGGACACCCATCACTAAAGCATGCACAGCATAGAGAACTAACAATCCCACCATACACTAACATACAAAAGCGAAAGCTGGCAGGGCAAAACCAAGCGTAGAGGGGAAGCCAGGGATGTACAAAATGTCATACACATCAACCATAACACATAATTTACATCCCCACAGGTACCCCAAGCCAATGTCACTGGAGAGGAGGTGCCAGCACTATCCAGTCCCCCAACTGAAGAAGCCCACAGTGATGACAGTAACTCTGGTCTTCAGGATCTGGACGATCTACGTGGCCCATCAGGGACCACTGGAAAGCCGGTTACCCAAGCCCAGTCACGCACCACCACAGAGCCTCCCCCATCAGGAAACAACGCCACAGCACCCACCCAACGTACCTATACCTCTGACTCCAGGACACGTCAATCAGCAGTGTGTACACCTCTACAGGGACCCCAGGCCACACCTTGCACTCAAGACAATCAGGGATCTGGGGTCAGTGGCAGTGGGCACAGGCCAACAGGGTAACTGGGAGGAGTGCTGTGTCTGGGGGAGGACAGGCCCAGGGAACCGACTCTCCAGGAAGCACTCACCCAGATCCTAAGAGCCTACCAACATTCCCAGGACACAATGGGCCAGATCCTGGACAACGTGCAGGAGAACAGGCGGCTGGAAGAGGGACAGTACCAGAGGATCAGGGAGGACTTGCAGTCCATCATCAACACCATGATATCCATAGCAGGGGTGCTGGCAGACATGGTCAACATTATGAGGGAGGCAGTCTCACACCAGCGGGCCCCTGCCACTAGCCAGATATCTGAACAGCCTTCCACTTCTGCTGCCGCTAGTGGCCAGGAGGACCAGCCACAGGACTCACAGGCCAACAGCACCCCTCCCCCTGCAGAAGGTGCACCACCCCACAAACATTCCAGACAGAAGCCAAAGACACTTGCCAAGACCCCTGCCAGGAAATTAGACTCCCCTGATTGTCTCCCTTGTGTCCCACTCAGTCACCCTGTCCACCTTGAACTGCCATTGCTCCTCTTTCTATGTCCCCTTTAACAATGCACCTGTGCTTCAAACCGACTGGAACAATATCCTGGACTTTCCTCCATCATCACCCCATCCCGTTGCACTTTCCCCCATATGTTAGCACTTCAATAAACACCCTTTGAAAATCTATTTAGAGTATGTCATGTATATCAAATATGCATTTGTTTGGAAACAGGTACAAACATTCAAATGGACTGTACAAAGAATGAGCACAGATTAATGACCTGTAGTTGGCTGTAGTGATCACATCAGGAGTATTTGTCAAATCACCAACTTCTGCAAAATGAATTGTCAAAGGGAACAGTAAGTGGGTATATAAGAAAGAAATATTAGCATGCCATTGCCACACAGATTACAACCAAAGTCACTGAAATGCAAAGTTACATTGGAAGTATTGACGGATCACAGATGTTCTGTTGTCCTCATCTTCTGCCTCCTCATCCTCACTGTCCACAGGGTCCACTGCTGCCACAGGGGCATCTCCAGTCTCCTCCTACTGCAGAAAAGGGACATGGCGTCTGAGGGTCAGGTTGTGCAACATGCAGTATGCCACTACTATCTGGCAGAACTTCTTGGGTGAGTAGCAGAGGGATCCACCTGTTTGATGGAGGCACCGGAACCTGGCCTTCAGGAGGCCAAAGGTCCTTTCAATGATCCTTCTGATTCGACCATGTGCCTTTTTATAATGTTCTTTTTCCCTCATCTTGGCATTCCTCACAGGGGTCAGTAGCCATGATAGGTTTGGGTAACCAGAGTCACCTGCAAATATTGTGGGACAACATTTAGCTACACACTATCCCATATGGCCAACAGCATAGGCATACCCCAACATATACTGGGTGAGAACCAAGGCCCACCTATTAGCCACGCCCTGTGCCTCTGTAGTTGGCCCATCACATTGGGATGCTGCTATTCCTCAGGATAAAAGGCATCATGCACAGACCCAGGGTACTTGGCATTGTTGTGGGAGATATACTGGTCCACCAAGCACACCATCTGCACATTCATGGAGTGGAAACTCCTATGATTCCTGAACACCTGTTCATTCTGGCGGGGGGGCAAATGCAATATGTGTACCATCAATCGACCAATTATGTCCCATTGCATAAAACTCGGCCTTCACTGTAGCCAAATCCTCAACCTGGGGGAAAGCAATGTAGCTGCACATGTGTTTTATCAGTGCAGATAACACTCTTGTCAGCACTATTGAAAACATTGGATGTGACATTAATGCTGCCAAGCCCACTGTCACTTGGAAAGAACCAGTTGCCAAGCAATGGAGTACAGAGGGCGATCCCAGAGGGCTGACGGATAGCGGATATCACGTCAGGTTCCAATTTAGCACACAGCTCTGTGATTGTGGCCCTGTCCAGTCTATAGGGGAGTATTATGTGCCTGTCCTCCAGTGTAGCCATTTCCAAAAGGGGTCTGTACATGGGGTTATGTCTCCATCTCCTATTCATCCACAGCAGCAGGAATCATCCACAGCGGCAGGAATCTATGGGACAAATGAGTGAGGAGGCTGTCACAAACTGAACAATGGAGCCACAACAGTAGTTTGCATTCTGGAAACTTGTTATGGGTGACTGTGATTTGTCCAGGATGTGCCTATTTCTCCTGTGAGGCAGCATTATTCCACAGGGCTGCTCGCAACCAAAATGGCTTCTGCCTGTCCTGTGTGGAAGGACAGGTGGAAGTGAGTTAATTCCGCTGACGTTGTGTGCCGTGGCAGGAGGCGGCCGGGAACCGCCATGCAATTCCTCATTGGTTGCAATTTGGCCCTATAGGGTACAGTGGCCAATGGTGATGTACGTCGGCGGTGACAGTATGCACCACCGCAGACGTGACCGCCATTTTCTATCATATACCTCACATGTTACCTGACCTTCCATAGGAGAGGACCTACACTGCATGTGCTGATGTTACCTGTGTCTGGAACCTACCATGGCCTGTATGACCGGAGAAAGGCCCCCATCCTTCACTTCAGAGGAATTGGAGAGACTGGTGGATGGGGTCCTACCCCAGTACAGACTGCTGTATGGGCCTCCAGACCAACAGGTGAGTACACTGTGGGCACGATGCATGTGGCATACATGTATTGAGGTATGTTTGATGGCTCCATGTAAGAGGGAGGGATGTCCTCCTGGCTGGCTATACATTGAGTGCTGGGCTATGTGTGTTCCAATAGTGCTATAAACGGATATGGTGGGCCATTAGTGTAAGGCCGCCACTTTATCACCAACCACCAGGGTCGTGATGAGGACCTAAGTGTTATAGTTGTGACACTCCAGGGCATATTGAGTCTAGTAAAATGTGTGCAGCAAAGAATGCAATTTGCCGCAACTGCGGCAAAAGACGACATTTTGTAAAGGTATGCAAATTTAAAAGTGAGATGGGGTAACAGAAGAATCTAAGTTATTGATCAAGAAATCCAAGATGTTTGTGAGAATGTGCGTGAGATGATTTTAGTACTGGACAAGGACTTGGAAAATTCAAGGAAGGGAGTCCAGGGCTCAGCTAAGGTAACAGTGGAAGAACAAGTGAAAATGGAAAGTACTGATGTGTTGGAGAAGCTGCATAGTCAAATATTTTTGAACAAAATAGAGAGAAGAATAGTACTGACAATAGAGAATGCTCCTGAACCTTGTAACAAGGATGAATTAAGATCGTTCCTTGGTCTTGCGTAATATTGTTCAAAATGTATGCAAAACTTTACAGAAGTGGTTGAGCCTTTGAGAAAATTAATGAAAAAAGGCATTGAATATGAATGGAATGAAGATTGTAAGCATGCTTTTTAAGAGGTAAAAGGGTGTTTTACACAAGCACCTACGTTGGGACACTTTGATGTGACAGCAAAAACATATATTACTACTGATGCCAGTAATGTAGGCATTGGGACAATTTTGACATAGATCAAAGGTAATGAAGAGTTTGTAGTTGGATTTGCTTCAAGGAGATTACAGGGAGCGGAGACATCATATTCTGTAATAGAGAGGGAAGCCTTAGCATGTTGCTGGGGAATTAATCATTTTGGATTCTGTGTGTGGGGTATACCATTCAAGTTGAGGATGGACCATAAACCATTGACATATATCTTTAAAGGTGGAAGAGGGTTGGAAGGAAATGTTACACCACATATCTCTAGGTGGTTATTAACTGTGATGGACTATAATTTTGAGATGGAATTTTTTAGAGGTAAGAAGAACATGGTAGCAGATTACTTGTCAAGAATGCCAATTGAAGTAGAGGACGTTGAGGGGAATGGAAATGTAGGAGAAGGAGAAATTGTTCCTGAAGATGTAGTGATAAGCATAAAAGAGTGGGAGACTGCGAGAGGAAGTAATCTGGTTATGAAGAACGTTGAAGAAAGGTTTCTATGTGGATGGAGAGATGAAGATGGACGGAGTGATGATGTGTCTGATTACTTTAAGATTGGAGATCAATTGAGTATACAAGATGGGAGATTGATGAGGAGAAATCAACTAATTCCCCCCGGAAGGGGTTCGTAAGCACATAATTAATATCACACATGAAGGACACTTAGGTAGGGGAATGATGAAGAGGAAAATGCGGCAACCATTCCGCTGGGCAGGCATGGATCAGGAGGTAGAGGAAACAGTGAAGAATTGTATAGTATGTGCCAATAGTGATAAAACCAAAGTGGTAAGACAACCTCCCTTGGCGCCGATAGAGTTTCACGGTAAACCTTGGGAAAAATTAGCTGTAGATTTTATTGGCCCTTTTTTAAGATTGGGTTTGAAGAGTAGATACATAATGGTGCTGGTAAATTGTCATAATAAGTGGTTTATGGTTAAAGCAGTAGAACAAGTAAACACATCAAAAGTGATTGAGTTTTTTGAAGAGGCCTTCATGGAAGAAGGAATACCCAAAACAATTGTGTCAGACAATGGGTGCAATTTGTATCAAGAGAAATGACTGGTTATCTACTTAGGATGGGGATTGCTCGTGAAAGGGTTTCTTTATTCTGACCACAAGCTTATGGTCTTGTAGAAAGAATAAACCGGATAGTGATGGAAAATAATCAACTATCATTGGCTAATCATCTTCCTTGGATGAGGGAGCTGAAAAGATTGATGTGGGCCTACAGGACAACTCCTCATTCTGTAGCAGGAGTATCACCATTTGTGTCTCTGAAGGGAAGAGAACCAGGGGTGAAGGCGTGTCCCATGTGGTTGAGAGTAAAGGAGGAAGTAGGAGTGGATAGAACACTTATAAAAGAAAGAGTTGAAGAGATGCAGAAGAAGAATATTCAATATTATAACAAAAGGATGGGTGTGAAACAATATCACATACGAAGGGGTGATTGGGTTGTTATAAAGAAAGGAGGCATAGTTCAAAAAGTGGATAGTAAGTACTCCATTCCACATAAGGAAAAGGAAGTTGGACGTAATGTGGTGATTTTGGACAATCGATTGTAAACATTGACCACTCAGTGGTGGCACCGATGTATTATATGAAATGTTATGAAGACTTAGGCCCTCATTATGAAATTGGCGGTAAAAGCCACTTACCGCCGTGCAGAAGACCGCCACCACACCACTGCGGCCGCGGAATTCCGCCACAGCTAATATGACCCACAGTTCGGAATCCGCCAAAATTCAGACACCCACACAAGTCCTCCGCACCAAAGGTTAGTGATAAACTGGCGAAAACAAAACCTCCACCATCACGCCAACAGAGATACGCCCACACTATCACGACACACGAATCCACGCAGCGGTCTTTCAACCACGGTATTCCAATGGCGGTACACACCGCCGCGCTCAAAATACACACACATCTACAAAACACTACCACATTGGACAATTCCAAATACACACACCTGATACACATACACACACCACTCCCACACCCAATGCACTATAAAACACACACCCACATCACCCACAAACCCTTACGACAACAAATGACGGCCATAAGCCAGAGAGAGAAAGCACCATCAACAACACCAGCATCCACAGGCACACAACACCATCACCCACAGAACTTCCACGCACCTCAGACAACACCCCACTACATATCAGCACACTTATCACCCCACACACCACCCCACACATCACCTACACCACCCCATGGCACGGCAAAGACACCCCAGGTTCTCGGAGGAGGAGCTCAGGGTCATGGTGGAGGAAATCTTCCGGGTAGAACCACAGCTATTCGGATCACAGGTGCATCACACCTCCATTGCAAGGAAGATGGAGCTATGGCGAAGAATAGTGGACCGGGTCAACGCAGTGGGACAGCGCCCAAGAAATCGGGAGGACATCAGGAAGAGGTGGAACGACCTACGGGGGAAGGTGCGTTCCGTGGTCTCCAGACACCACCTGGCGGTTCAGCGGACTGGCGGCGGACCCCCACCTCCTCCCCCACAACTAACAACATGGAAGGAGCAAGTCTTGGCGATTCTGCATCCTGAGGGCCTCGCAGGAGTAGGTGGAGGAATGGACTCTGGTAAGTCAGACCTTTAACTACTTCATCCCCCACCCACCTGCATGCTATCACCTACCCCTACCCTCGCCCTCACCCCCATCACTCCTACTCCTCACAAATGTCCCACTATCACAAACCACACATCCCAAACCCAAGCCCTGCATGCAACACCAAAGCATGGACACCCATCACTAAAGCATGCCCACTGCACATATCCATACACCCCCCTAAACCATCATCACACAAGGTCCCACACAGGAATGCTAGTACTGGGGTACACGGTCACCCACCCATTACACACCTTGACACACACAGATGCAATAATCATGCCTTTATACCCCTGCAGGACCCCTACCCAACGTCACCGGACAGGAGGGTCCACACATGTCCACACCACCAACAGAAGAGGCCCACAGTGATGACAGCACCTCTGTCCAACTGGATCTAGATGACCAGCCCGACCCATCGGGGACCTCGGGACAGTCGGTTCCCATCACCCAGTCACAGGCCACTACAGAGCTTCCCCCCTCTGGAAACACCAGCACAGCACCCACCCAGCGGGCCCATACCTCCGTCCCCAGAACACGTCAATCAGCAGTGTGTCCACAACCACAGGGAACCCAGGCTAACCCACCACCCCAACAACAACAGGGACCTGGGGGCAGTGGTAGTGGGCACACGGTCCAGGGGACGGAGGCACAGGAACACAGGGTAACTGGGAGGGCTGCTGTGTGACAGGGGACGGACAGGCCCAGGGAACCCACTCTCCACGAGGCCCTCTCCTCCATCATGGGAGCCTACCACCACTCCCAGGATATGATGGCAACAGTACTGGCCAAGTTTCAGGAGACCCAGAGCCTGCAGGAGGAACAGTATATGGGCTTCAGGGAGGAACTCAGAACCATCAATTCCACCCTGGGCACCATCGTAGGGGTGCTGAAGGAAGTACTCAACACCAGGAGGGACACTGTGGAACTACAAGGGGCCCCTGACACTAGCCTGGACGATGAACTGCCCACCACCTCCGCCGGCGCTAGTGGAGAGACGGCACCGCCACAGGACCACCACACCAGCAGCCCACCCCCTGCAGAGGGAGAACCACCTCGCAAACGGTCCCTGAGATCCAGGACAAAGACAGAGAACGCACCTGTGAGACTAATAGACTCTGCCATGAATTACTCCACCATCACCCCTCACCATTTTGCTACCTCCTCCAATTTTTAGCACTAAAATAAACACCCTTAAAGCACAAAACAATCTGGAGTCTGTCTGTGATTTCAGAATACTGTATTAGCAATAACTGTGGCAAAAAGCTCTTTCATTTGTAATGTCAACATACCTATGTCACACAGCTCTAGTCCATGAGGAATCAAAGCAGATGTCACACTGTGGGACCCAGATCTGTGAAATCGTAAGGGAAAGTGACAACTCAGTGACCATACACTGGGTGAAAAGGACAGACAGTAGAGAGGTAGTAGTGTTAAAGTACATGTAGTAGGCAGGTCTGTACTCTTACCTGTGTCTCACTGGAAATATTGCTGGATCACTGAGTCCCTGTTGTCCATGTCTTCTTCCTCTGCTTCCTCGTCTTCACTGTCCACAGGCTCCACAGCTGCCACAACACCGCCATCTGGACCATCCTCCTGCAGAAAAGGCACCTGTCGTCGCAAAGCCAAGTTGTGAAGCATACAGCAGGCCACAATGATATGGCACACCTTCTTTGGTGAGTAGAATAGGGATCCACCTGTCATATGGAGGCACCTGAACCTCGCCTTCAGGAGGTCGAAGGTGCGTTCGATCACCCTCCTAGTTTGCCCATGTGCCTCATTGTAGCGTTCCTCTGCCCTTGTCCTGGGATTCCTCACTGGGGTCAGTAGCCATGACAGGTTGGGGTAACCAGTGTCACCTGCAAATGGCGAGGGACAACTGTTAGACACACACTAACCTGGAGGGATATCCCCAGACCCAGACAACCATTCCCACTGACTAGCTTCCAGGTGCTCACCTAATAGCCACACATGGTGCCTCTGGAGTTGACCCATCACATAAGGGATGCTGCTATTCCGCAGGATGTAAGCGTCATGCATTGAGCCAGAACATGGCATGCACATGGGAGATGTACTGGTCTGCCAAACATACCATCCGTACAGTTATCAAATGATAACTCTTCCGGTTTCTGTACACCTGTTCACTCCTGTGGGGGGGGACCAAAGCCACATTTGTCCCATCAATGGCACCGATGATGTTGGGGATATGTCCCAGAGCATATAAATCACCTTTCACTGTAGGCAAATCCTCCACCTGAGGGAAAACGATGTAGCTCCGCATGTGTTTCAGCAGGGCAGACAACACTCTGGACAACACGTTGGAAAACATAGGCTGGGACATCCCTGATGCTATGGCCACTGTTGTTTGAAATGACCCACTTGCAGGGAAATGGAGCACTGACAGCACCTGCACTTGAGGGGCGATTCCTGTGGGATGGCGGATAGCTGACATCAGGTCTGGCTCCAGCAGGGTACACAGTTCCTGGATTGTGGCACGGTCAAGCCTGTATGTGATTATCACGTGTCTTTCCTCCATTGTCGACAGGTCCACCAACGGTCGGTACACCGGAGAATGCCGCCATATCCTCACATGTCCCAGCGGACAGTGCCTATGAAGGACAACAGCGAGCACAGAGTCAAACAATTCAGAGGTACGTACCCACAGCTTACACAGAACACCATTCATACTCAAAAAGTGGCCTGTATGTGTGTTGAGTCTAGGCCTAGGTATGTGTGACGCAGTTAAAAATGAAGCCATGTGGTCCCCTGAAATGGCGGCTGCCTGACCTCTAAAGTGGGACAATGGGATGTGAGGTAACTGCGCTGGCGTTGTACACCGTCGCGGTAGGCGGTCAAAGACCGCGGCGCAATGCTGCATTGGTTAACATTGGACCCTATGGGTCCCAGGAGCCAATGACGACGTGACCGCCATTTTCTATCTGTTCAATCACTCGATACCTGATCTTCGAAAGGAGAGGACCTACACTGCAAGTGCTGCTGTGACCTCGGTCTGGAAGAGACAATGGCTCGAGTGTCTGGGGAAAGGGCCCCTGCGTTCACATCGGAGGAGTTGGAGAAACTCGTGGATGGGGTCCTCCCCCAGTACACGCTACTCTACTGTCCTCCAGACAAACAGGTAAGTACACTGGGAGCATGATGTATGGGCTATGCCTGTGTGTAGGGGGGTGGATGTAAGAAGGAAGGTAGGAGAGTGCGGCGTGCATGAAACAACGGTGAGTGCATGTGCCACATGGCAAGGGTAGGGTTGGGGGCCAATCACTTTGACGGTGCAGTTGGTAATAACTTTCTCTTCCCTACAAATCATGTAGGTCAGCGCCCACCAGAAAAAACATATTTGGCGTGCCATCGCCAAGGACGTCTGAACCCTGGGGGTCTACCACAGATGGAGCACCCACTGCCGGAAAAGATGGGAGGACATTTGCCGCTGGAGCAAGAAGACGGAGGAGACTCAGCTGGGGATGGCTTCTCAACGTGGGAGGGGTGCCTGTCGCACCATGACCCCCCTGATGTTCAGGATTCTGGCGGTGGCGTACCCAGAGTTGGATGGGCGCTTGAGGGCATCACAGCAGCCACAAGGGGGTGAGTATACTCGCATTCTGCTGACATAGCGCGCAGTGGAGGGGTCTGGGTGGGGGAGGTGGGCTGTGGGTTTCCCTAGGCCAGGGCGAGTTCCGTAGGCAAAGTCCCTCCGTAAGGCAGGCCATGTGGTACCCCACCCCACCTGTGTAGAGTGACAACTACACCTAGTCATGCCCCTGTGTCATCTATGTGTGCAGATGTCGTCCATAGCCTTGTAGGCCATTTCCCAGGAATTGAACAGTGGAGCCCAAGAACGCGGCGTAGTGCAGGGGGCTTTTGTGTCTGTCGTGTCCGCCAACGGTAGCGATAATGCATGCACTCAACATGTCTTTCTTCTGTCGTCCCCCCCCTTTTTGTGGTCTCCCTGTTCTTGTGTGCATTAGCATCACCAGGTGGAGGAGCAGTGCCACCGGATCAGGAGGGAGCTGCATCCCACATGGCCATGGAGGGCCACATTACGGACTCAGAGTTCACCAGTGGGACGGAGGGCGAGGGGAGCTCCACTGCGGGGACAGGAGCTGAGACCAGTGACACGGACTCGTCCTCTGATGGGAGCTCCCTTGTGGTAGCGGCAACATCTGTGCCACCCCCATCTACAGGTACAGCCGCCACCCCCCCTTCCAGCACCGCCCTCCCAGCAGCCCCTCAGCCTTCGCCCCGTGCCCGCTCACCCGGGAGGGTGGGCATTACCTTCGCCCCAGGCACCTCAGGCCCTGACTCAGTCACCCCTGCTGCCCTCAGTGAGAAGGCCATTGACCTCCTCAGGTCCCTCACTGTTGGGCAGTCTACCATTTTGAATGCCATCCAGGGTGTAGAAAGGCAGTTGCAACAAACAAATGCATTCCTGGAGGGCATTCATTCTGGTCAGGCAGCCCTTCTGCAAGCATTTCGGACTCTGGTCTCAGCACTGATGGCAGCCATTGTCCCTGTGTCTAGCCTCCCCCCTCCAACTTCCTCCACTCTGACCCAATCCCCTGTACCTCAGCCTATCCCAAGTACACCTCTAGACCAGCATGCACACACTTCAACACACAAGGGAAGCTCAGGCAAACATAAGCACCACACATCCCACAGGCACTCATGCAAGCATCACAAACATGCAGACACACCAACATCCACTGCCTCCACTGTGTCCCCCTCCTCCTCATCTCCCTCCTCCCTCCCTGTCTCGTCTACACTCACTCCTGCATGCAGTACCTCTACAGCCACTACGTCCCTCTCCAGCACACCCACCACCACACCCCGCTCACGTGCAGTCACCACCCCCACTACCATTCACACGTCCCCTGTGTCCTCTCCCAGTGTGTCTGTGACGCCCCCTCCGAAGATACACAAACGCAGGCACACACCCACCCAACAGCCATCCACCTCACGACAGCCTCCAGCGCATGCACCTTCAACCAAAGTCAGCAAATGAACACCTCCTACAACCACAACCTCTTCTTCCACTCCCAAACCCCTTCCAGATACCCGGCCCAGTGTGTCAAAAAAACATTTCCTGTCAAACCTTGACCTCTTTCCCACACCTCCCCCACCCTGTCTGTCTCACAGGTCCCGAACTAGCACCTCAGCCACAACATCTCCGGGACCAGTGGTGCCTGTAGTCACTGGAATCTGGAGTGCACTGGCCACCAGGGCAGCCAGTGTGGCACGGAGCCACAGCACAGAGAGTCCCCCACCTGTGAAGCATCAGAAGTTGGCCAGTGCCCGGCGGGAGAGGGGGAAGACTCCAGCCACCAAAGCCGCTCCCAGGGGTCCCGGTGGGAGTGTGGAGTCAGCTGTGACACCTTCCAAGGTAGGGAAGGGCCACAAGAAGCCCGGCAAGTCTGGGAAGAGCAGCACGGCGGAGAAGACCGCCATCATCCCCGCTGCCCAGGAAGCCACCGTCAGCACCAGCCCAGCTGCCCAGGAGGCCACCGCCAGCACAAGCCCAGCTGCCCAGGAGGCCACCGCCAGCACCAGCCCAGCTGCCCAGGAGGCCACCGCCAGCACCAGCACAGCTGCCCAGGAGGCCACATCCAGCACAAGCCCAGCTGCCCAGGAGGCCACCGCCAGCACAAGCCCAGCTGCCCAGGAGGCCACCGCCAGCACAAGCACCATTGCCCAGGAGGCACCGCCAGCACAAGCCCCGCTGGGCCATGAAGGACCGCCAGCACAAGCCATGCTGGGCCATGAAGGACCGCCAGCACAAGCCCCGCTGGGCCATGAAGGACCGCCAGCAAAAGCCCCGCTAGGCCATGAAGGACCGCCAGCAGCTGAGTCCCTGCAATGGACACCGCCGTCTCAAGCACCGCTGAACAGGGCACCACTGTCTCAAGCACCGCTGAACAGGGCACCGCTGTCTCAAGCACCGCTGCACAGGGCACCGTCGTCTCAAGCACCGCTGAACAGGGCACCGCTGTCTCAGGCACCGCTGAACAGGGCACCGCCGTCTCAAGCACCGCTGAACAGGGCACCGCCGTATGAAGCACCGCTGAACAGGGCACCGCCGTCTTAGGCACGGCTGAACAGGGCACCGCCGTCTCAAGCACCACTGAACAGGGCACCGCCACCTCAAGCACCGCTGGCCCATGAGTGCCAAGGGCACTGACGCTACTGAGTCCGTCACAGGCAGAATGAAGCACTCTGGGCACAAGGTCCCCTCCAGAACCAGTGGAGAGATCCATCCACTACCTCTGTCCTTAGCAGGATGAAACACTCTGGGCACCATGCCCCCTCCAGAACCAGTGGAGAGATCCATCCACTACCTCTGTCCTTAGCAGGATGAAGCACTCTGGGCACAAGGCCCCCTCCAGAACCAGTGGAGAGATCCATCCACTACCTCTGTCCTTAGAAGGATGAATCCATCCACTACCTCTGTCCTTAGCAGGATAAAGCACTCTGGGCACCATGCCCCCTCCAGAACCAGTGGAGAGATCCATCCACTACCTCTGTCCTTAGCAGGATGAAGCACTCTGGGCACCATGCCCTCTCCAGAATCAGTGGAGACTGTTATCCACTTGAGAGACTGCGGCTTTGCACTCCCCAGGATAAAGCAGTGGGCAACCCACCCACTGTTATCCACTTGAGAGACTGTGGCTTTGCACTCCCCAGGATATAGCAGTGGGCAAGCCACCCACTGTAGAGACTTGAGAGACTGTGGCTTTGCACTCCCCAGGATGGAACAGTGGGCAACCCACCCACTGGAAAGACTTGAGATACTGTGGCTTTGCACTCCCCAGGATGTAACAGTGGGCATGGTGCCCCCTCGTGGATTTGGCATCGTGCACTCAAGCGGCTGAGGTGCCCCCCCTTTCCCTCCCCCTGAGGTGCATGTTCGGGGATATTGTGTGGGCCTCACCCATACCGTGTGGGCCCAGTGTTCCACGGACTTAATTGGAGCACTACCTGGAATACTATGCTTGGTATATATTTTGTAAATGGTGTATATATATATATATATATATATATATATATATATATATATATATATATATTTTGTTTTTTTTTGCCTACTTGATTTTAATATATTACAATGGTTACACTCATTTTCTATTGCCTTTGCATTCTTCTGGGGGGGTTGGGGGGTGTAACTGTAATGTATTAATATGCATTAGTGTGTGTGTTGTACTGGGTGAGGGTGGGGGTGGGGGTGTTGCGTGTGTATGTCCCTGTTTTTTCCCTCCCCCTCCCCTGTGTCGTAGGTGCAGTACTCACCGTGGTCTTCGCCGCCGGCGTTCATGCTCCTGGTAGACGAGCAGGAAGACTATCGCAGGTAGAATTTGGAGTTCCAGGTCCATGGTGTCCTCGTTCCTCGTGGGGTGTGTAGAGGTGAGCGTTTTCCCTTCTAAATTCCAGTTTCCGCCGTGTTTTTATCCGCGGTGAATCTGCCCCGGAAAAGGAGGCGGATTGGCCTGTCATAATAGTGTGGGCGGTACATTGTCTCCCGCCTGTCTGTTGGTGGTGACCGCCGCGCTGTTTGTTTGTACCGCCGTGGCGGTCGGAGTGTTAAAGTGGCTGTCTTTGTTGGCGGTTTCCGCCACGGTCGTAATTGCAAAAATTTTACCGCCAGGCTGTTGGCGGTCTTACCGCCGCTTTAACACCGTCTGCCAGGGTTGTAATGACCACCTTAGTAAGAACCTGAAAATAACTTATGAAAATTGCTTCTGAAATGAAAAATTTAAAAATTGTTAAATAATTATTTAATTTTCTTAGGTAGTTTTAGACATAGTTTTTTTACATTTTTTCGGTTTAAATAATATAATGGGGGAGATGTGTGAAGATATCTTGCAGGAATAGCATGTTTAATGATAGAGGTGAATTGGAATGTAATAAGGTAAGCTGTGAGGTCCGATGGAATGTGAAGAAGGAGAGAAGAGGAGATGAAGAGCAGGGAGGGTCTGCTGGAGATGTCACATTGTAAACCTCTTGGAAAATAAAGAAGTGCAAGTGAAGGAGTGATCTTTACAGTAACCCAAAAGGCAGGGTGCTGTGTAAGTAAAAGGCAGGGCATATATCTGTGTGTTTTATATGTCCTGGTAGTGGAGAACTCCTAAATCCATTTTCCACTGCTGTGAGGCCTGCTCCTTTCATAGGCTAACATTAGGGCTACCCTCACATACTCTTTGAGTGGTAGATTCTGATCAGAAAGGGGTAAACAGGTCACATTTGGTAATACCAAAATCCTGCTTATCAGTGAGGATGGATCTTATATTGCTATTTTAGAAATGCCACTTTTAGAAAGTGAGCATTTCTCTGCACTTAAAATCTATCTGTGCCTTACAGCCTGTCTCCGATCTACATCTGGGCTGGGCTGGTTATCAGCTCTCTTGTGCATTTCACCCAGACAACCACAAACACAGGATACTCAGTCACACCTGCACTCATTTGCATACTGAATGGGTCTTCGTGGGCTGCATGGGTGGAGGGGCCTGACACTTACATTTGAAAGGCAAGTGGCCTGCCCTCACACAATGGACTGCCAAACCCCCTACTGGTACCCTGGAAGATAGAACTGTACTGAAAGGGGACCTTGTGCAGTTTCTCCCCCACTTCAAATGCATTTTTGGGTATATAACCTGGGTCCATACCAACTTAGACACTTCCTGGGACAGACACTCTGAACCAGATCCTGCAACCTGTCAAGAGGAGCTTCCGGGCTGCTCAAAGGATTTACCTGAACTGCTTTGCTGTGAAGGACTGCTGCCTTGCTGTTTCCCTACTGCCTTGCTGTCCTCTGGCTCTGCTGAGAAGTGCTCTCCAAGGGCTTGGATTGAGCTTGCCTCCTGTTCCCGAAGTTTCAGGGCCAAAAAGACTTCTACTCTTCAAAGAAACTCCTTGTGCGGTGAAAATCTACGCACAGCCTGCCGGAATCGATGCACAGCCTGCCCAGTGATAAAAGAATCACCGCATTGCCGAACCAGAAAGACGCAGCCCGGCTCCCTGAGTAGAGATCAACGCAGCGCCTGCATTGTGACGGGAACTTCGATGCACAGCCCTACCGTATCGATGCATCGCTGAGCCGGAATGATGCAGCCTGACTTTCTGTGGGAGGAATCGATGCAGCGCCTGCTGTGCAACAGAAACTCCAATGCATCACCACACCGGATCAACACAGCACCTGTGACTTCATCCTGCACGGCCAGGATGTCCACGTATCATCCCTGGGCGTCAAAAGACCGCATATTGCAGTGAGAATCCAAGGCTGTGTGCCAGAAATCACTGCAATGCCCTTGCAGCATGGAAAGAATAGATGAATCGTCTGTGCGTGTCATGAAATCTGATGGACACCTACCTTTTTCCATGTATCTCCTCCTCTGCGTTATTTGGCCGTATACTTTTGACTCATGCCAGGTACGTTGTGCACACAAGAGACATTTGTTGATTTCTAAAGACTTAAGACTCTTCTTATCATTGCAAAATGATATTTCAACTTGTGCTTTTCAAATATTGACCGTATTGACCTTAATTTACTCAGATAAATATCTTATATTTTTCTAAACCTGTGTGGTGTATTTTTGTGGTGTTTTAACTGTGTTATTGCATGATTACACATTGCCTTATAAGTTAAGCCTGACTGCTCAGTGCCAAGCTACCAGAGGGTGGGACAGGATAATTTGGATTGTGTGTGACTTACCCTGACTAGTATAGTGGTCCCTACTTGGACAAGGACGTATACCTCTACCAAGTAGAGACCCCATTTCTAACAGTAGTGGACCCAAAACCTCAGACTTTTAGATTACTTCTGGATCAAGAGGAAACTCTGCCAAGGAGAAGAGCTAAGGAGCTGGAGAAGGAATATTGCCCCTTTGCCTGTGAGTGTGCTTTGCTGGGTTGGCCTGTAATGGCTGCTTCTACCTGAGAGAGGATAAAGACAGGACTTTGTGGTATTTTCCCACTTGTGAAGTGTCTGTAAGGGCTTGGACTGAGATTGCCCCCTGTTCTGATGTCTCAGGGCCATCAAAGACTTCCACTGCCAACACTTGGACTCCCTTGCTGAGACTCCCACTTTACCAAGTGGTTCCTCATCCAATCTCTGGGCCCTTGAAAGGAGAAGCTGGTGGAACCAAAAGTGAAATCGAAGCGCAGGAGACGTGCGGGAGAAAATCGATGCACCACCTGCTTTGTGGCTTAAAAATTGACGCACCACCTGCATCGCAGCTGGGAAATTGACGCAACACCTGGGCACAGCTGTCAAATTCGACACATCATCCATACAGTGCGTCTCTTCACCACTGTGTGTCAGAATTTGGCACGCATTGTTACTGGACATCAAAATCATTGTCAACCTGCACAGACCCAAGGTTGCATGTCTGGAAATCAATGCATCACTCTTCTGGAGGAGAGAAAAACGATGCATCACAACCCGACCAGAGATGAAACGACATGCAGCCTCACTTGCAAGTAAGGAATTGATGCATCACTGACTTTTCCAATGCATGCTCACCCTGCGCCTTTATTTTTGACGCAAGCCAGGTATTTTCTGTAAAAACAGCGCATCCATTCATTTCTATGAATTAAGACTCTTTTTAATTTAAACATTCATAACTTTGTTTGTGTATGTTGGATTTTTGTTGTTTTGGTCTTGTTTATATAGATAAATAAATATTGGCTATTTTGCTAAACTGGTGTTGTGTTCCTTTTGTGGTGTTTTCGATGGGTTACTGTGGGTGTTGGTTCGGATACTTTACACATCGCCTTTGAAATATGCCTGGCTGCTTGTGCCAAGCTACCAAGGGAGTAAGCAAGGTTTTTCCTAGGTGTGTACCTCCCTTATCCTGACTAGAGTGAGGGTCCCTGCTCGAGCAGAGTGCAAACTGACTGCCAAACAGAGACCCCATTTCTAACAAGGACTGACTACTAGCACATCTGTCGGGCCATTGTCCTGGCCCCTTTTCCATGTAGAGTGCTTTTCCATTGTGGCACAGAGTTAGGGTTTGTACACAGCAAAGAGCATGTCCCCTCTCACTGCACTAGTGGGTTCTGTAATAGCTCCCTTTTAAACTTACTATTCAAAGCCTTTCTTGTTATCTCACCTTCCCCCCCCCCCAGGCTTCTGTGTATGTTGTTTAATGTGCTGTTTTGTTTACACATTGGGCCTTGCTTTTACCAAGGCTTCTTTAAAACACTCCTCCCTAGGCCATGTGTTAATCCAACTCATTTGCATAATAACTGAAACTCTGCACACCTTTCAAGAACATGTGCAGCATGTGAGGACCACACCCAGCTCTTCAAACCACACCCAGCTCTGCACACCTTCCAAGAACATGTGCAGCATGTGAGGACCACACCCAGCTCTTCGAACCACACCCAGTCCTGTCTATAAAAGGCATCCCCCGAGCCTCACCCAATGCTTGTGCTCATCTACCTCCCGCTTACCTGAGAACAGATCCCTCGGCGCTGGCACTCCTGCTCTTTACAGACTTTCTTTGACTTCAATTGGCGCAGCTGCTGGCTCTTCCTTCTTCCGGTTTCCGGTTCCTCCTTGCCTCAGCCTCTCTCCTACGAGTAACCTGCAAAAGAGAAAGAAGACAAGGTTAGACTGATCAGTATCTCTTGCCAGCAACAAGTAAGTGCAAAACTTTTTATTACCTGAGGGAGCTTTGACGGCAATTTCTGGATTCGTGTATAGACAGTTTGAGGCGAAGTGCCTTCCACGAGCATTGTGATTAAGGCTCTTTGTTGCAGGATTATTTTGCAGGACTTTGTGAAGCGGACATTGTTTTTTTTCATGGAACTTTTGGGAATCGAACAGTGGAAACCATTGACAGCAAGGAAAACAGTAAATCAAGGACTTGCACAAATTACATGCTGTATTTTGATGTAAAAGTACAGTATTTGTTTTATAAAAGATTCTGGAAATATGCGAAAAGTGAGTCTGCTATTGGGAATTTAGGCTTTAGTTATATTATGATGAATGTTTGATATTGGTAATTCTGATAACGGTATTTGTTTAACTTTTTAGAAGCTTAACAGTAATAGAAAACACATCCCAGAGCAGTAACACATTCCAAACCTGGAAACTAGAGACCAGGATCCAAGAGGTACTTTTAGAAGAGAATTTCCAATAAATAAAGGGATAGTCAGGAACCCATTTAGGAATAGGTTGCACTTATCTGTTCTTTGTTTATGTTTCATTAGGCACCAGTTTCTACAGAAGTCAGAAAGGGCCGCAGATTTGTGCAGCACTTCAACAGTGGAAACGCAAGAACGGTGTTGTCTCTCTTTTTTTTATTTTATCCACTTCCCCCCTTCCCTTGAGCTTCTGTTCTTAGTGCACTGTTTTAAAAACTAGTGTGCTGGAACAAGCAGTTTCAGGGTGGGGTCGGATTGTCTTCAACCTCCATCAGAACTGAACAAGAACTCAGGTGAGCTGGGCTTTGACAGAAGCACAAGCCTTAAAAAATAATTTCAGTTCTGGTGGACGATGAATACCGGGGAAGAAATAGAGGGCATTGACGTCACGGATATGGCGCAGGCCCTAAATGAGGACTTGGCTCATAATGAATCAGTGTCTGGCATCTTGCAACATATGCAAGAGGAAATAGAGAGATTAAAGATGGAGAATACCTCTTTAAAACAGGATTTAAACAGGTATAAATTTAGGGGATCTCAGTGGAACACAGCTTCTACGCCTTTGTTTAAAATCTCCTCAGAGACAGGGGCGCCATCAAAACATACAACTTTGCCTTCCCCAGTTGAGGTTACTGTTAATGTTCCTAATGTTGTGCCCTTAGCAGCACCTGAACGTTTTCATGGAGATAGTAACAAATTCCATGTTTTTATCAATCAATGTCAATTACACTTCATTTGTAAGCCACAACAGTTCCCTACTGATGATACGAAAGTGGCATTCGTCTTGTCTTATTTGGGTGGCACAGCAGCCAATTGGTCAATTCCTTTCGTGGATAGAGATGATCCCATCCTCCATAATTGGAATCAATTTAAACGTACCATGACCAGCCTTTTTGCAAAACACACTTTCATGCAGGCAAGTGATAATGAGCTTTTAAATCTTAAACAAGGTAACAAGGATTTATTGACCTATCTCACTAGTTTTAATCGTTTACTCACCGAGACACAGTGGCCAGAAGAAAAGCGTGTCTCCCTTTTTTATAAAGGTTTGAGAGACGAGTTAAAAGACGCGCTGGCTCATATCGTTGATTTGCCAAAAGACTATTCAGACTTTGTAGATTTAGTTGTGAAATTAGAACATAGACTAGGAGAAAGAAAGAGAGATAAATACAAACTGGAATCACGGTTAACTTTTATTAGACACGAGAAGAAAGACACAGATAATAAACTCCCTGAACCAAAGCCTATGCAAATAGGGACACTCAGAGGTCCACTCACATCAGAGGAAAAAGAAAGAAGGAGAACATTTCAATTATGTTTATATTGTGGCAGGGCAGGTCACTTTGCCAGAGAATGTCCAGTAAAGCCTAAAACTCCACGAAAGGGTGCTGTTTCCTCCACCTCCTCAACTGAATCGGGAAACGATTAAGCTCGACAAGGGGAGAGGTTACTTGTTCGAGAAAACATCTTAATCAAACCTCTAATGCTGCAGCCTTCAGGGTACCGCACATACCTAGACATTTCATAATTCAGGTCGTTTTAATTGTTACTACCCAAGTGAGGCATTCTCTCCCTGTCCTACTAGACTCAGGCGCGACAGGAAATTTTGTGGATAATAAGTTAGCTGAAATCTTAGGACTTCCTATGTGCCTAGCCTTGTCCAGAAGCAGTATGTGCAGTGGATGGGTCAGAATTGACCTCTGGATTAATCACAAAACAAACAAGTCCACTTGTTATGGTCTGTCAGAACGGGCACACAGAGGTGATTAGCTTTGATCTGATAGATACTCCTAATTTTGGTTTGATTCTCGGGGTACCCTGGTTAACAACTCATAACCCAAAAATTGATTGGGTGAATAGAACTGTTACTTTGGATTCCTCTTTCTGTAGAACCAATTGCTATCAAGAAGCAGGTACAGAACAGAGCACAGTATTACACTGTGCTAGTGTTACACAAAATGAACCAAGTCTCCCTCCTGAATATTCTGACTTTAAAGACGTCTTTGATCCAGTAAAGGCTAGTGTGCTGTCCCCACATCGGTCTTATGACTGCCGTATAGATCTTATCCCAGGGGCCCCTTTACCTAATAACAGAGTATATGCTTTGACTGACGAAGAAACCAAATACTTAAGAACCTACCTAGATGACCTACTACAGTCTGGGTTCATCCGTCATTCCACATCTCCAGTGTCATCTCCACTCTTTTTTATCCCGAAGCCGGATAAATCCCTGCGCGCGTGTATCGATTATAGAGGACTAAATAAGGCTACAATAAAGAATAAATATCCTCTTCCTCTAATACCTGTGTTGTTGGATCAATTAAGACATTCTACTGTATACACTAAACTAGATCTGCGGGGAGCTTACCACCTGGTCCGAGTAAAAGAGGGGGATGAGTGGAAGACAGCTTTCAAGACAAAGTTTGATTTATTTGAGTACACAGTAATGCCCTTTGGGTTATGTAATGCCCCTGCGGCCTTTCAGTTCTTTATAAATGAGGTCCTACACGAATTCCTGGACGTTTGTGTCATAGTATACATAGACGACATCCTCATTTACTCTAAGAACTCAGAAGAACATACCCAACATGTTCGTGCAGTATTATCAAAGTTAAAAGAAAATCATCTTTTTGCTAAGTTAGAAAAGTGTACTTTTAATGTCAACAAGGTGGACTTTTTAGGATACTGCCTGTCACCTCAAGGAATAACTATGGATGTAAAGAAAATCAGTGCTATTGCTGATTGGCCAGAACCATCCTCTGTAAAAGATATTCAGAAATTTCTGGGTTTCGCCAATTTTTATAGGAGGTTTATTGCACATTTTGCAGACATTGCAGCCCCAATAACTACCTTGTTGCGGAAAGGGCAACGATTTATTTGGACTGATGAGGCGGCACACGCCTTTCAACTCCTAAAACAAAAGTTCACTTCAGCCCCAATTCTGAAACATCCTGATCCTGACTTGCCCTTTTTTGTTGAAGCGGATGCTTCACAAGTAGCTTTAGGAGGAGTTCTCTCTCAACGAGATGCAGTAGATGGCCAGTTACATCCTATAGCCTTCTATTCCAAAAAGTTATTACCAGCTGAACAAAATTACACTGTGGCTGAAAGGGAACTACTAGCTATCAAAGTAGCCTTTTCAGAATGGAGGCACCATTTAATGGGAGCCAAGTACCCAGTTACAATCTTTTCTGACCATAAGAACCTACAGTTTTTTGGATCACTTAAAGCACTAACACCACGTCAGATGCGCTGGTTAAATTTTTTTAGCACATTTGACTTTGTTATAACCTATAGACCAGGTGCATAACAAATTCAATCTGATGTGTTATCTAGATACGGACATACCTCAGACATGAAACAAGATAAAATAGGAGAACCCATTATTCCTCCCCAAAAGTTGTTGGCACCAGTACAACAGAAGGATTTCATCACAGATCTATATAATGCACACATGCAAATAGCACCTCAGGATTGGTTAAAGGATTCCCATAACACAATACAACGAGGTTTATTGTATCACGACAACATGCTGTTAGTGCCCACCTCTGAATTACAAACACAGGTGATAATTTGGCATCACGCCTCACCGTTGGCAGGTCATCCTGGTTGGGTAAAAACCCTGGAAAATGTGCAAAAACACTTTTGGTGGGACACTATAAGAAAGGACATTAAGCAATTTGTCACTACCTGTCCAATTTGTGCAAGACATAAATCTTCTCATAAGGCTCCTGACGGCTTGTTAATACCAATGCCAACACCCAAACAACCTTGGCACACTGTGAGCGTAGACTTTATTGTAGGTTTACCACCTGTAAAATCCTTCACAACAGTGTTGGTTATAGTGGATTTTTTATCTAAAATGGCACATTTTGTACCATTACGGAAATTACCCACGGCGGCAGAATTTGCCGATATTTTTATAAGGGAAATTGTGCGTTTACATGGTTTGCCAAGCAAAGTGGTGTCAGACCGAGGGAGCCAGTTCAACTCCAGATTTTGGAAAAAATTATGTGAAAAACTGAAAATAGATGTGGCCTTATCCACTGCTTTCCACCCAGAGACGGATGGACAGACTGAACGACTGAACCAAACCTTACTTCAAACGCTACGTTGTTTATTGGCTGATTATTCTAGTGAATGGTTGGAAGCTCTTCCTGTAGCAGAGTTTGTTTATAATAATACTGAGCAATCAGCTCTACTTTGCTCACCATTCTATTTCTTGCAGGGGTATCATCCAAGAGCTATACCCATTTTGTTAGAAGATTCCCTGTTGCCTACAGTAACGGATAGACTAACGAGGTTAGGTGACATACAAGACAAAGCCAGGAAACATTTATTAAAGTACAAGGAAAGCATGAAAAGACAAGCAGACAAACACAGGTCTGAGGCCCCAATGTATAAAATTGGTGACAAGGTATGGCTCTCCACAAAAAACCTAAACATAGAGGGATCCCGAAAGCTGCAACCACGTTTCATTGGACCCTTTAGTATAACTGCCATAGTAAACCCGGTAACAGTAAAATTTGATTTACCAAAAGAATATCCAGTACATACTACATTCCATGTGTCCTTGCTTAAGCCGTACAACTCAAAAACCCGACCTGAACCACCACCTCCACCCATACCAATTAAAGGAAATCTGGAATATGAAGTGAAAAGCATAAAAGACTCAAAAAGAATTAGTGGACGTCTGTTTTATTTAGTAGAATGGAAAGGATATGATGAATCTGAGAATTCATGGGAACCAGCATCATATGTACATGCCCCACAGCTGATTAGACGGTTTTATTTAAAAAATCCAGGAAAACCCCGTCCTGTAGGAGGGCCTTTGAGGGGGGCAACTGTTAGGGTTTGTACACAGCAAAGAGCATGTCCCCTCTCACTGCACTAGTGGGTTCTGTAATAGCTCCCTTTTAAAATTACTATTCAAAGCCTTTCTTGTTATCTCACCTTCCCCCCCCCAGGCTTCTGTGTATGTTGTTTAATGTGCTGTTTTGTTTACACATTGGGCCTTGCTTTTACCAAGGCTTCTTTAAAACACTCCTCCCTAGGCCATGTGTTAATCCAACTCATTTGCATAATAACTGAAACTCTGCACACCTTTCAAGAACATGTGCAGCATGTGAGGACCACACCCAGCTCTTCAAACCACACCCAGCTCTGCACACCTTCCAAGAACATGTGCAGCATGTGAGGACCACACCCAGCTCTTCGAACCACACCCAGCCCTGTCTATAAAAGGCATCCCCCGAGCCTCACCCAGTGCTTGTGCTCGTCTACCTCCCGCTTACCTGAGAACAGATCCCTCGGCGCTGGCACTCCTGCTCTTTACAGACTTTCTTTGACTTCAATTGGCGCAGCTGCTGGCTCTTCCTTCTTCCGGTTTCCGGTTCCTCCTTGCCTCAGCCTCTCTCCTACGAGTAACCTGCAAAAGAGAAAGAAGACAAGGTTAGACTGATCAGTATCTCTTGCCAGCAACAAGTAAGTGCAAAACTTTTTATTACCTGAGGGAGCTTTGACGGCAATTTCTGGATTCGTGTATAGACAGTTTGAGGCGAAGTGCCTTCCACGAGCATTGTGATTAAGGCTCTTTGTTGCAGGATTATTTTGCAGGACTTTGTGAAGCGGACATTGTTTTTTTTCATGGAACTTTTGGGAATCGAACAGTGGAAACCATTGACAGCAAGGAAAACAGTAAATCAAGGACTTGCACAAATTACATGCTGTATTTTGATGTAAAAGTACAGTATTTGTTTTATAAAAGATTCTGGAAATATGCGAAAAGTGAGTCTGCTATTGGGAATTTAGGCTTTAGTTATATTATGATGAATGTTTGATATTGGTAATTCTGATAACGGTATTTGTTTAATTTTTTAGAAGCTTAACAGTAATAGAAAACACATCCCAGAGCAGTAACACATTCCAAACCTGGAAACTAGAGACCAGGATCCAAGAGGTACTTTTAGAAGAGAATTTCCAATAAATAAAGGGATAGTCAGGAACCCATTTAGGAATAGGTTGCACTTATCTGTTCTTTGTTTATGTTTCATTAGGCACCAGTTTCTACAGAAGTCAGAAAGGGCCGCAGATTTGTGCAGCACTTCAACAGTGGAAACGCAAGAACGGTGTTGTCTCTCTTTTTTTTATTTTATCCACTTCCCCCCTTCCCTTGAGCTTCTGTTCTTAGTGCACTGTTTTAAAAACTAGTGTGCTGGAACAAGCAGTTTCAGGGTGGGGTCGGATTGTCTTCAACCTCCATCAGAACTGAACAAGAACTCAGGTGAGCTGGGCTTTGACACACAGCTACCGGATGCATCCTGGACTTGGTGAAGAGTCTACAAGGCTGATCTGCATAGCCCACTGTCACTACTAGTGCTGTAACTGGTCGCCCCCCAACTACAAAAGGTATACTGTCTGGACAACACCTAATTGCTGCTACAGTCTCTGAGAGAGGGAAACTATAGCACACATCCTCCCATCCTGCCAGCAAGTACATTTTAAGGTTTGAGGTGAGCTCGCTCTCTTCGCACTGTGCTTACCATCAACTGACTCTATGGTGGGCAGTGACTGGGGCAGCTCTGGTGCCTGTGGGGAGCTGTGACTGAAATGATTGGGGTCCTGTTGCACCTAGTGGGGATCCCAGCGGCTTCAGGGGAGTGGAGGATACTGTGCCTCATCATTGCCAGAGAGACTGGTCCCACTGCTCTGGTACTGCATACCTGCAGGGCTATCCTAAACTAGTGACGTGCCCCCAACTCCTCCGCATACTGTGGGTTGGGCGCTGGAAATTCCTAGATCAGCCCCCCCATTAGCGTGGAGGCTCAGACACAGCACCTCTAAACGCACGAGAGGGCTGTTTCCATTATACTTATCCAAGAAATATAATGGGAATAGCATCCATTCCTGAGTTGCTGGGGCAATTAATAATTCCACTTAGAGGGGCCCTCCTGATAAGACAGCTTGGGTCTGGAAACTGGATTATAGGAGGTCCCCCACAGCATGCCCATAGCGAGTGGTGTAACCCAAGTCCTCGGAATCGTCCCACAGCAACAATCCATCCAGAGAATAACAAGACAGTTGAGCATTACCGAAAAAGAGACCCACTGGAGGTGGGATCCGAGCATCAAGGGCAGAGCTGTGAGTTACCATACAAGGCTCTAGAACCTGGAAAACAAAATTGAGACTGTGTCCATAGATGTAAACTTCATAGGAGCAGACGTACAAAAAGTGTTGGACAAAGTGACAACAGCTGAAGCCAACATCATGATTTTGCAGGAGGAGGTAGCAGTTCTAAAATGCCAAATGGCCACAATGACAAGTACAGCAGTGGAACCGGGCAGGCGAGCTGATGATGCAGAGGGCTGCTCACGTCGAAGCAACATCCGGGTCTTGGGCTTTCCTGAGAGGGCAGAGGGTCCCTCCACAGAACAATTCCTGGAAAACTAGATTTGGGCAATGCTGAAGTTGCTGGGCCTCCCTGACTTGTTTGCAGGGGAAAGAGTGGACAGAGCTTTGGTGCCCCCTCTGCACCCTGGCGCTCCTTCCCACGTGAACATAGTCAAAATCCTTACCTATGGGGATAAATATTGCATCCCCATAGTTAAGGATTCCCTTCCTAATTGCCATTATTTAATGAGATAAATAATCATTAAATAATAACAATTTGCTACTCTATGCATTCTGCAGCACGCAAAGAAGTATGTGATGTGCCTGTTGACTGGAAGCCAATGTAAGTCTCTGAGGTGGGAGGAGATGTGACTGTGTCAGGGGATGTCCAGGAGGAGCCTGGCTGCTGCATTCTGGATCCTTTGTTGCCTTGATTGCAGTTTCTTGTTGATGCCGGCATAGATTGCATTGCCGTAGTCCAGTTTGCTAGTGACAAGTGTGTGGGTGACTGTCTTCCTTGTGTCGGACGAGATCCACTTGAAGATGTATTGAAGGATTTGGAGGGTATGGAAGCATGATGAAGAGATGCCGTTAACTTTGGTGGGTCATGGATAGTGAGGAGTCCAGGATGATGCCTAGACTGTGTGTCTGGTCTGTGGGGGACTTTCCCAGTCTGGTGGGCCACATGAGTCATTCCAGGTAGTAGGGGTGGAGCCGATTACAAGGATCTCCATCTTGTCCAAGTTGATTTCAAAGCAGCTGGCTTCCATCCAGGCAGTGACTGGTCTCATCCCATTTTCTTGGCCTTCACAGGGTCGTCGGACAGGAAGAGGATCAATTGGGTATCATCGGCGTAGGAGACAATGATCTTTCCCTGCCCACGGACATGCAGGCAGGCAAAGTTCTGAAACTATTACTCTTGTACACAAGGAGCTGCATGTTTAGCAGCTCCCTCTGTCCAATTGCAATGCCGGCTTGCAGGAGGCAGGGAGTGGGTTGGGACCGCAGGGCCTTTGAGGCTCCCCCAGCAGTTGCATTGCACAGGAGACATGGCTGGGGAGACCCAAGAGACATGGCCAGGCCCCAGGGAGTTGGGTCCCCTGTGCCAAAATCAGCCTGCGTAGGGGAGCCCACCTCCTTGATTTGTTTATGGCCGTGTCCTTGGGGATGGGGTCCACACGGCCAAAATCACCCAAGACTTGTATGCAGAGAAAGAGATAAAAGTATTGCTCTTGCATACAGAGAGCTGCATTTCCATCAGCTCCCTACATGCAGGGGCAACGGCGGCTCCCACAGGAGGCAGGTAGCCATCTTGGACTATGGGGTCCTTCAGACTACCTCTGAGGACCTATCACTTTCTCGTTCTCTCTTTCGTCCATCCCATAACGGGATGGAAGAAAGAGAGAGATAATGTTATTGCAATGGTATTTCAATTGTCTCTCAATACAATGCATTCAAAACGTCACACTCGCACAATGTTTGATTCAAATGTTATAGTTACATTTTGATGCACAGCGGAGCAGAGTCAGTTCTGGCATACTGTTAAAGCTCTAGGACAGTCACTCAGATGGGCGAAGGTTCAATTCCTGGTATCCCATTGCATGGTGTCTGTTTACTCGTTTTTTGAATGTTAATCATTGCTAGTGATCTAACATTTACATCTTTTTACATCAACATCTTTGGTTTGAATATCATAGATACGTCTGGAGAACACACCATAAGGAGTCACATGGGGTCTAGTGGTTAAGACCTGAGACCCTCACATAGAAGGTTCCAGTGTAGGTACGTCAGTTGTCATTTCTCAACTTTCATTTCTTTTAAATTTCAAATACTTAGGATACATAAAGATGATATCACTCTTTTTACTTGTCAAAAACATTTGTCTTCAATTTGTCAGAATATTTCTCATACTAAGTATATCATTCATCAAAGCCTAAGAAATCTCTTTCTCTCTCTCTCTCTCTCAATTTTTCTATCACTCTCTTTCTCTAAATGCCTCTCTCTCTCTCTCTCTCTCTCTCTCTCAATCTCTCACTTTCTCTCTGTCTCTTGGTTTGAGTGATTATAGGGAGTATGCCACCGGGCCTGGCCTCCTGCGGCCAAACCCGTCCACACACAGTCAAAGGCTGCAGGTGGCATGGGATTTGGTGATTATAGGGTGCCAGGCCCTGCAGACAATGCCTACCACACACGGCCAAAGGTCATGCATGGTGCGGGGTTAGGTGGTTATAGGGGGTTGTAAGTAGGGCCCACCACACAGGCAAAACCCTGCTTCCAACATCCACCACATATGGCAAAAAGCTGAGCTCAGCAGTGGTTGTAGTTATGTCAAGTAATTAAAATGACTTAACTTTAAAAAAAACATAGAAATTAACTGAAACATTTTACTATATCCTACGACTCCAAAATTATCTGCTTATCACCTCACATCTTACATCACTCATGACAGTAACATCACTGATGACATCTCAAATGACATCACTCATGACACCATCAAGTGACTGTGTTTCATAAAAGTTTCTGAGACATAAAGATATATACTAAGCTACTACATAAGTTAAGTTACTATTATTTCTCTACTACTGAGTGACACTATTTGTATCATATGTTAACTGATTTAGGATCCTGTTTTTAAAGCGGGTGTACTGTTTGTCAGTGAACTAGCCTCTACATCAGGGATACTCAAAGTACCGTCCGGTGGCCGCCTGCGACCCTCATGACCTCTAATTGTGGCCCCCTGGTTAATGGCAGCACTGGGCTTCTGTACACTTAACAGAGCAGGAACATTCAGAAAACCGTGAAATGCACATAGTTTATTTACACGTTAACTAAAGTAGCAGGAAAGAAGCAAAGATGGTGTCCTAGCCAACTTGTCTTTGGGAACACATTTAGGCGGTCATTCTGACCGCGGCGGGCGGCGGTCGCCGCCCGCCATGCGGTCACCGCCAAATGGCCACTCCGCAGTCAGGAGACCGCGGATGCCATTCTGGCTTTCCCGCTGGGCCGGCGGGCGACCGCCAAAAGGCCGCCCGCCGGCCCAGCGGGAAAGCCCCTGCAATGAGGAAGCCGGCTCCGAATGGAGCCGGCGGAGTTGCAGGGGTGCGACGGGTGCAGTGGCACCCGTCGCGATTTTCACTGTCTGCAAAGCAGACAGTGAAAATCTGTATGGGCCCCCAGGGGCCCCACGACACCCGTTCCCGCCATCCTGGTTCTGGTGGTGGAAACCACCAGAAACAGGCTGGCGGAAAGGGGGTCGGAATCCCCATGGCGGCGCTGCAAGCAGCGCCGCCATGGAGAATTCCCTGGGCCAGGGGAAAACCAGCGGGAAACCGCTGGTTCCCCTTTTCTGACCGCGGCTTTACCGCTGCGGTCAGAATAGCCCTGGAAGCACCGCCAGCCTGTTGGCGGTGCTTCCGCTGCCCTCCGCCCTGGCAGTCAGAGACCGCCAGAGTTGGAATGAGGGCCTTAGTTTGAAAGACATCTTGCACTAAACATGTAGAGACATGATAAACTTCTCTGCAAACTTAAAAAAAGTGTATTTTATTAACATGCATGAACGTCTTTCTTTAGTACATCACGTAATGTCTCTGCATTTATTGGCAGTGATATTTTTCAAACAAGATCTTGGAAATATTCATGCTGCCCCCATTCGGAAAACAATGGCATTATCAAACGAAGAGGCAAGTAATTTGTCAGGTGCACCTTATGCATAGTCTTGGTTGCTATATATTATATAAACCCGAAGAGAAGGTTTTGTACAGCGTACATCCTGAATGCCTGTATTTCAAGGACTCTCGTGTGATAATGAAAAAAAATGATTCAAAGTGAAATTCGATTGCCTAGGATCACACAATTTGGTCAAGTAGAAAGCCAGGACAGATACCAGGTTTTCTGGTTTCACATTTTGCAATTCAGCCATCAGATGAGTCTCTCTTTTCCTCTCCTGTTTCACTTGAGAAGTTTATGCTTTGTCTTTAATTCTTGGTGCATGAGAATAGAGCATTGGTGGCAGACAGAAGTCATGCAAATGCTTGGGTTGTTGTCCGCATCTGCTTCGCATCCCCCTACTCCCACCTTTCATCACCCGACCTCTTTCCTACTGGTTTAGGTGCAGCCTCGGGCAAGCCATAGAGAATTCTTGTGGCCCAAGGAAATGTTTTTGAGTACCCATGCTCTACATTGAAACATCTCCTGCTGATGTATGTGTATGGTAGTGCTTTGCGACAAACTAAGCTGTTTATTTAGACTTCACTTCACAGTGATGGCTAAGTATAGTTCTGTTTTATGACTTACTGACCAGTTCCCTTAGACCATTCTCCTTTGTGATGAACAATTGCAGTAATAGATTCCAATAAATTCATCTGTTCACTAAGATTCTTCTCTAGGGTGATGGCTCAGCATAGTAGATATTTATAATGGACTGACCTCCTTGATCACACCTTTCTCCTGGTGGTTTGTGACACAGTGGCTTTTCTACTGCTTGTATGTTGGAGTGATTTGTGTAAATCTGACTTTTACACTGAAACTTCTTTCCAGATTCAAAAATGATGTTTTTGTGAGTTACAGTAGACCAACCTATACGGTTAGATATTTTACTTTGATCATTAGTGTTTAGAGTAGTGATTCAGAAGAGTCAGGGCTATCCGCTGAGTACTGTCTCTTAGGTGAGAAAGAGGTGTAGTAGATGATAAGGTTACAGTGATCTCTATGCTGTACATCTCTCACCTGTGTATTCTTCTTTTTTTTAAATGTAACTGGTATTTATGAAGTATATTGAAGTTTAGTTTACTAGATGATGTCATCATTGAGATGTCATCAGAGATGTTGTGCGTGATGTCAATAACCATGTCATCAGTGATGTAATATGTGAGGCCATAAGCAGTGCATTGAGGTGACATAGGTTATAGTTGGCTCAGGTAACTGCTGAATTTCTATGGTTTTGTGTGAGCCAAACTATAAAGTCCCTCTAAACTTGTTTTTTTTCAATGACTTTCTAAGGTTTTTTGAACATTTTATTTCCTAACTAAAATATCACTGTAACCTTAGTTTTTTTCAGTGAATTTTATGGGTTTATTCTAAATTCTATTTCCTAACTATAACACCCCTGTAAACTTTGGTTTCTAGTGAGTATCACAGTTGTTATATGAATTGCACTACAACTTCTCCCATAACTTCAAATAAATACATTTTCAAAAGTTTATAGGTACATTTGTTATTCACACATTTATTCTTATTATACATTTTAAAATTAACTATTAACAAATTAAAGTAAGGTAACTTATGCAGACTGTTTATTAGTGCAATACAACACGTTTTTCTCTTTATGAAGTATTTTATAAATCCACCATTAATTTGAGAAGAGCGCCAATACGAGTACCATATGGTTACTAGTTCCTGTGATGAAGTCATGGAGGATCCACAACTATGTTAGAATGTTAAGAATATGTATAAATATCATACACATGCCCCTCAAAGTTTATCATTGATATCAGATAAACATTGTCCACATACACATATTAGGAAGCTTATCTATGTTTTACAACATATTTATTTTATAAGTTTAGCAAATCCACAGATCTGCTGTGATGGCACAGAGGATGCACCATGATGCTAGTAACACACCCAAACCTCAACTTCTAATTGGATACAATAAGCTCCCACCCAGGCACATTGCAAACCGCAACTTAAATCAGATGTTTGGTTTTCACATCTCTCTGTAGAAGACTGAAAACCACAGCTCAATAATTTTTATGGCTTTCCTCTCAAAGAACACAGTTTCAGATTCAAGATGTCTACTTCTTCAGGATGAAGAAGAAGAAGACTTGTCACCTCCAAAGAAAGCATCTGATATGTGTAAACATTTCCTCATCCCATCAGGAGAAAAGAAGGTTGTTGCTATAATTGTCTAAGGCAATATATGCAAAAAAAACTATTGAGAGGTACAGCTAAGAAATATCTGCAAGGCACATCCTGCACGTGGAAACATCTAAAAAATATACGTACAAGGACATATGAGATGATGATGAGAGAGAAGGAAGGTGGTGCAGCATTACCGGCAGCTGAACCCCCCTGTAGGATCCTTACTGCCTGACCAGATGATTACCATTCCTGCGGTGTCACAGAAACTACCTGACATGGTCACTCATTGTGGGAAATGCCATTGTTGGCCGCCACAAATGACAAGGTAATAGTTGGGGGGCAGACAGAAGGGAAGAAAAAAAAAAAAATAAATAAATAAACTCACCTTCAGGGACACTGCAGCCTCTTTTGTCAATGTGGTGTCCCAGAATTCACTGGGGCACCAGGGACACTGGTACACCAGCACAGGCTCCCCAGCAATGCTGGCGCTCCTGACATGCTAAATATAGCATGTAAGCAGCGCCAGGATTGGTCTGAGTGGCAGTCACCGCTACTCAGACACAAGCCTGGGGTCTGTGCTGTTTCTCCAACTCAGCTGTGTACATAGCCGGGCTGGAGAAACCTAATTGCGCATGTGTGTTTGACCGTCCACAGACGGCTGGCCAAACACACATGCACACTTAGGTGCACCCTCTCCTCCTTCTTGCTCCCACCTCCCGTGGCCCAGCCCCACCCTTACCTGCACTTTTGTGCCAGAAGCAGAAATATAAATCAATTGAAAATTATTGTTTTCTTTTTTTGCTTCTGGCCCAGCCAGTGGGGTGATGTTCCTTTGCCACAGCAAAGGAGACGCCCCTGGCAAGTGCCATATGCCAGTGGCCAAAAAAGTAAACTGTTGCTAACTTAATGGATGCTGTCAACAACCACACCTATTATTTTTTTTCCCTCACCATTCCAGCCCACATTTGTCTTAAAGACTGAAGACAATTGGTACTTCCAAGTTGCCTTTCCTTACTCATTTTACTACCCTTGTTATTTTTGGTCCCCCAAAAAAGCCCCAAAAATATACATTTATTTAAATCCCCCCTAAAAATGGTACATTTTATAACTACTTCATCTAGTCAGAGAAAGAGCTAACTACATGTTTTATGTTTTTGGGCAATTGTGTGTTTAAGTGTTCGTTAGTTTTACTATGTATACATGGATCATACCTCACATAAGTGAAATGAAAGTAGCACATCTGACTACTTTTGTATCCACCAAGGGAAATAAATCTGCAAAGTAATAAATAAGACAGAACCAAATGATTTGCAGTCATCTAGAATACTGAAATAGAAATGGATGTGTAAGTGGCTGCATGGGTGTCACAGTGGATGTGTGAGTGGCTCTATGAGTGTTTCAGTGCTTGCGTGAGTGACTCTCTGGGTGTGTGAGTAGCTGTATGGGTTTATAAGTGGGTGTATAAGTGGCTGTGTGGCTGTGTGAATGAACATGTGAGGGTCTGCATGTGTGTATGAGTCTATGGCTCTCATTACAACCCTGGTGGCCGGTGATATAGCAGCGTTAATACCGCCAGCAGGCGGGCGGCAATAAATATGAAATTATGATCACGACGGAAACCGCTCAGACAGACAGCCACTTTAACACAATGACCGCCAGGGTGAAATCAACAGGCACCACGTCGGTAACCGCCTACAGCCAAGCAGAAGACAATGTTCCACCCACTGTATAATGACACACCAATCCGCTACCTTTTCCGTGGCAGTACCAATGACATCAAAAGCCTGGCAGAAACACTGCACAGAAGGGAAACAACTCACCTCTGGACACTCAAGGAAGAACCACGCCGCCATGGAGCCCGAGTTGCATGCCTTCCCTATGCTCTTCTACGTTCTGCTCCACTACGAACACCAACGTCGGCGAAGATGACCACGTGAGTACTGCCACCGAACACACAGGGTAGAGGGGAGAGGGGAGGAAAAAGAGAGTGACACACATACGCAACACCCTTACCCCCAACACCATACACACAAGTAGATGCACTAACATTACATATTGACCCCATACCCCTCAGGAATAATGCAAGGACAACCAAAATAGAGTAAAAAGAAAGTAATAAGATAAATATATTAGTAATACGTGCATCCAAATCAAAAAGTATATACATATTCACAAATCAAGGGACACTGCCCAGTCCTCAATGTTCGTGGGCCACAGGGCCACATTATAAAGTCCAAGGCCCCACCTCACTCCTGCAGCAACACAGAGAGAACACTGCAGGGGCATCAGGTCGAAAATAGCCAGGCACCTCAGGGGGACAGGGAATGGGGGCACCTCAGCCAGAAGATGGTACAACACCACTGGTCCTGGAGGAGCCACCATGCCCATCACTCTGTCCTGGGAAGTGCAAGGCCACAGTCTCTCAAGTGGGTGACTTGCCCACATACTCTGGAGGGGGCAACATGCCCTGTGCTTGATCCTGGGGAGTGCAAAGCTACAGTCTCTCAAGTGGGTGACTTGCCTACTGGTTCCGGAGGGGGCATTGTGCCCAGTTAGCTTCATCCTGGGGAGGATGGGGTGAGTGGACGGCTTCGACACTGGTTCTGGTGGGGCATCATGCTCAGTGCGCTTCATCCTGTGGAGGATGGGGTGAGTGGATGGCTTTTCCACTTGTTCTGGAGGGGGCATTGTGCCCTCTGAGCTTCATTCTGGGGAGGATGGGGTGAGTGGATGGCTTCTCCACTAGTTCTGGAGGGGGCATTGTGCCCAGTGACCTTCATCCTGGGGAGGATGGGGTGAGTGGATGGCTTCTCCACTGGTTCTGGAGGGGGCATCCTGCCCTGTAATGCAGGTCCTGGGGAGTGCAAGGTCACAGTCTCTCACCTGCTTGTCACACCCTGAGGATTTGCAGGGGCCAGGCCGTACAACAGCCCATGGATGCAGAACTACACACTGTCTGCCAGTGGTGATGGCTGCTCAGTGGTGGCAGTGGTGCTGCTGCTGGTGGAGCTGGCAGTGGTGGTGGGAGGCTCCAGCCCATCCCCTGCAGCCTCGGACCGCTACCCACTGGGGCTGCTGCTGCTGGTGGCAGTGCTGGTGGCGGTGCTGGCAGTGGTGGGGTGAGGCTCCAGCCCATCCCCTGCAGCTTCGGACGGCTGCCCACTGGGGCTAAAGCTGCTGGTGGCTGTGCTAGTGGTGGTGCTGGTGGTGGTGCTGGTAGCAGTGCTGGCAGTGGTGGGGGGAGGCTCCAGTCCATCCCCTGCAGCCTCGGACGGCTGCCCGGTGGGGCTGCTGCTGCTGGTAGCAGTGCTGGCAGTGGTGGAGAGAGCCTCCAGCCCATCCCCTGCAGCCTCAGACGGCTGCCCACTGGGGCTGCTGCTGCTGGCGGCGGTGCTGGCAGTGGTGGGGGGAGGCTCCAGCCCATCCCCTGTAGCCTTGGATGGCTGCACCACCATGGTTGGTGTTGGGGGCTCTGACTGAGTCCCAGCACCAGGTCCCTTGTATCTGCCTGCTGTTGCAGGCCCCTGGCCCTTTCTTCCTGCAGGTGGGGCTGCCTCCTTTACCTTCCTTCCCGCAGATAGGGCTGCCTCCTTGCCCTTCCTTCCAGCAGCTGGGGCTGCCTCCTTGCCCTTCCGTCCTGCAGCTGGGTCTGCCTCCTTGCCCTTCCTTCCTGCAGCTGGAGTTGCCTCCTTGCCCTTCTTTCCTGCAGCTGGGGCTGACTCCTTGTCCTTACTTGATGCACTTGGGGCAGTCACCCTTTCCGTCTGGCTGGCTGGCGGCCGGGATCCTTTCCCACCTGGAGTAGCTGGGGACACTACTGTGCTCGTGGACTGGGTGGCGGAGGTGCTTGCCTGGGTTTTGGCCACCCTGGCCTGACGTGAGAGACGGCTAGGGAAAAGGTCAATGTAGGCAAGGAAAAGCTTCTTAGGGACATCAGGGCGGGAAGAGGGAGATGGTTTGGGAGTGGAGGAAGAGGGAGTGGTGGTAGGAGGTGTCAGTCTGCTGTGTTTGGGTGCAGGTGCACAGGCTAGATGCTGTTGTGAGATGGATGGCTGTAGGGTGTCTAAGTGCTTGTGTTTGTGTACTTTGGGAGGAGGGGGCACAGACACAGTGGGAGAGGACACAGGGGACGTGTGCATGGATGTGGGGTTGGTGACTACCAGTGAGGGGTGTGTAGTGATAGGTGTACTGGTGATGTTGATAATGGATGAGGATGTGGTGCACGCAGGTGTGAGTGTAGACTCAACTGAGAGGGAGGTGGAGGTCGAGGAGGAAGGGGACACAGTGGAGGCAGTGAATGTTGGTATGTCTGATTCTGGATTTTGTTTGTGTGAGTGCCTGTTGGATAAAGTGTGGTGCTTGTGTTTGCCATGTCCACTTTTGTATGTTGTCGTGGGTGCCTGCTCGACTGCCTGTGTGCTTAGAATAGGTTGGGGTTGAGAGGAGTGAGATTGGGTGGAGGAAGTTGGAGGGGGGAGGGTGCAAACAGGGACAATGGCTGCCATCAGAGAGGAGGGCAGAGCCTGGATCGATCTCTGTTAGGATGCCAAGCCAGTGTGAAGGCCTTCCAGAAATGTATTGGACTGTTGCATTTAGGCTACCAGCCCCTGGATGGCATTCACAATGGTTGACTGCCCAAAAATGATGGATCGCAGGAGGTCAATAGCCTCCTCACTCAGGGCAGCAGGGCTAACTGGGGCAGGGCCTGAGGTGCCTGGGGCAAAGGAGATGCCCACCCTCCTGGGTGAGCGGGCACAGGAAACTCACTGAGGGGCTGCTGGGAGGGTGGTGCTGATAAGGGGGTTGCAGCTGTAGCTGGGGTGGGCACAGAGGTGTCCGCCACCACCAGGGAGCTTCCATCGGAGGAGGAATCCGTGTCTGAACTGTCACCTCCAGTCTCCACCGTGGTGCTCCACTCGCCCTTCTGTCCCACTGGTGCCCTCACCGTCGGGGAATTCGGACTCCTGGGTCCTTTGGGATGCAGCTCCCTCCATCGCCGGTGCCTCAGCTCCTCCACCAGATGATGCTAATGCACATAGGGACAGGGTGACAAAACAAAAGGTGGGGGAGAGACAAAGGGTATACTTGGTCAATGGCAGCACCAACACTAACGTTGGCATACACAACACACTCACATACAGAGAAAAGCCCTATGCATTAGGCAATGCACTACCAGTCACAATGCTAGTCAACAGCCCATGGATAGGGACATCTAATGTAAATTGCAGCATACCTGACACCCACAGACCCCTGCCCGTAGTGGATGCCTACTAGCTTGGTTGGAGGACTTTCACATCAGAATCCTGCACAACATGGGACCTACTCTGCAATGCCAGGCCTGGCCTAGCGGCATGTACAGGGCCCCCACCCCCCACCCAGATACTACCCCACCAGGGGTAAGATGTAAATTAGGGCACTGTACTCTGTTGTGATACCCCCAAGTGCCCATATTTCTCCAGACAGGCCAACGTCAGTATGCGGGCCATCAGGGGGTTAGGGTTCGACGGGCACCCCTTCCTTGTTGGGAGGCCATCCCCAGCTGGGCCTCCGGCGTCTTCCGTGCCCAGCGTCTCAGGTCCTCCCATCGTTTCTGACAGTGGGTGGTCTGCCTGGCGTAGACCCCCAGGGTCTGAACGTCCTTGGCAACCCTTCTTTTGATGGGTGCTAACCTGCAGGGAAATAGACACAGGGAAAGGTATTAGTCTGACCCTCCTGCCTGTTACAGTCATGGCCCACCATGTCCCTTACCATACCGATTAGCACAGACATGGCCCACCACACATGCTCTACGCTGCCCAGGGCCCATCCACCAATCCCCCCTACATGAGATCTTCACACACAGCACTCCATGCACTCAAGCCCCATACATCGTACTCACAGTGTACTCACCTGTTGGTCTGGTGGCCCAAAAAGCAGTCTGTACTAGGGGAGGACAGCATCCACCAGTCGCCCCAACTTTGCTGAGGTGAAGGCTGGGTCCCTTTTCCTAGTAACACGAGCCATGGCCAGTTCCAGACACAGGTCACAGCAGCACTTGCAATGTAGGTCCTCTCCTGTTGAAGGTCAGGTAGCAAGTGAGTGCAAAGCAAGAAAATGGCGGTCATGTCTGCGGTGGTGTGTACCGTCACCGCCGGCGTACATCACCATTGGACACTGTACCCCATAGGCCCAATGATACCCAATAAGGAGTTGCACTGCTTTTCTCAACCGCCTCCTGCAACGGTGCACAACGTCAGCAGAATTACCTCATTTCCACCTGTCCCTCCATACAGGACAGGTGGATGCCATTTCGGGGGGGGGGGTGCAGGCCATGGATCCTAACTGTATCATTGTACACAAATGCACTATTTGGACATCTCCAACAAAATAATGTTACAATCACAATATGCATTGAACTGTAGTGGTTGGAATGTAGAGAAAATGACCAGCTGCTCACTCTTTTGCCCCCTAGATTGCAACTGCTGCAGATAAATAGAAGATGGAGACATCCCCCCGTGTACAGACCCCTGGTGGATGTGGCAACAATGGAGGACAGGCACATTATCCTCACCTATAGACTTGACAGGGCCACAATCACTGAGCTGTGTGCCCAATTGGAGCCTGACCTAATATTTGCAATCCGTCACCCCACCGGGATCCCCCCCTCTTGTGCAAGTCCTATCAGTGCTCCATTTCCTGGTAAGTGACTCTTTCCAAGTGACAGTGAGCTTGATAGCAGGAATGTCACAGCCACTGTTCTCAATAGTGCTGACCAGAGTGTTGTCTGCCCTGATTAAACACATGTGCAGCTGCATTGTTTTTCCCCAGGTGGAGGATTTGGCCACAGTGAAAGTTGACTTCTATGCAATAGGACATATCCCCAACATCATTGGGGCAATAAATGGAATACATATTGCATCCCCCCCAGGTGAAATGAACACATGTTCAGAAATTGAAAGAGTTTTCACTCCATGAATGTCCAGATGGTGTGCCTGGCGGACTAGTACATCACCCACATCAATGCAAAGTATCCTGGGTCTGTGCATGATGCCTTTATCCTGAGGAATAGCAGCATCCCAAATGTGATGGCCCAGCTATAGAGGCACAGGGTGTGGCTAATAGGTGACCCCTGGTTCCCACCCAGTGGATATTGGTTTATGGGTATGGTGTGGGCCCTAAGTGTGAGTGTGTGGCTAACAGTTGTCCCTCAATATTTGCAGGTGACTCTGGTTACCCCAACCTCTCATGCCTACTGACCACTGTGAGGAATGCCAGGACAAGGGCAGAGGAACGTTACAATGAGGCACATGGGCGAACAAGAAGGATTGTAGAGAAGACCTTCGGCCTCCTGAATGCCAGGTTTCATTGCTTCCATCTAACAGGTGAATCCCTGTGCTACTCACCCAAGAAGGTCTGCCAGATCATCGTTTTCTGCAGGAGGAGGAGGCTGGAGATGGCCATGTGGCAGCAGTGGATCCTGTGGACAGAGAAGATGAGGAAGCAGAGGATGAGGATGAGAACAACAGAAGTGCAATTATCCGTCAATAGTTCCAATGAGACACAGTTAAGACAGTGTTAGTACACAATTTCATTGACAGTTTGATGTGTGACCTTGTCACTGGCAGGCTGTGTATTCCTACTTCTATGGCAACTCACTGTACCCTTTGGCATCTCTTTTTGCAGATGTTGGTGCCCCACTATTGCTCCTGGTGTGATCAGTGCAGCCAACTACAGGTCTTTCCAATGTAAACATTACTGTACAGTTGAATTGCAATGTTTGAACCTGGTTAAACAAATACATTTTGAAAACATTTGACATACACCATAATTGTATTTTATCAAAGTGTGTTTATTGCAGTGCTCTGAAGAAGAGGGGGTAGTGAAATGGGCTTGGGTGATGATGGAGGAAAGTCCAGTTAAGAGACCAGTCTATTTGTATCAGAGGTGCATTGTCCAAGGGGGCATAGGAAGGGGAGCAATGGCAGTTCAAGGTGGACAGGGTGACAGAGTGGGACACAAGGGTGACAATCAGGAGAGTTTCATTTCCTGGCGGGGGTCTTGGCAATAGTCTCTGGCTTTGGCCTGGATGACAGTGAACATTTGCGGTGTGGTTCTCCTTCTGCAGGGGGAGGGGTGCTGGTGGCCTGTTGGTCCTGTGGTGGGGCCTCCTATCCACTACCGGCAGTGGAGGTGGAGGGCTGTTCAGTGGTTTGGCTAGTATCAGGGGCTCGGTGGTGTGCCACTGCCTCCCTCATACCATTGGCCATGTCTGCCAGCACCCCTTCAATGGAGACCAGGGTGTTGTTGATGTCCTTCAAGTCCTCCCTGATCCCCAGGTACTGGCCCTCCTGCAGCCGCATGTTCTCCTGCAACTTGTCCAGAATCTGGCCTAGCATATACTGGGAATGTTGGTATGCTCCCGGGATCACAGAGAGTGCCTCCTGGAGGGTCGGTTCCCTGGGCCTGTCCTCCCCTTGTCGCACAGCAGTCCTCCCAGCTTCCCTGTTGTCCTGTGCCTCTGTCCCCGGAACCGTGTGCCCACTGCCACTGACGCCAGGTCCATGATAGTCCTGTGTTTGTGGGGTGCCCTGGGGTCCCTATAGTGGTGGACACACTGCTGATTAACGTGTCCTGGGTCAGAGGTGTATGGGCACGCTGGGTGGGTGCTTTGGTGGTGTTTCCTTAGTGGGGAGGCTCTGTGGTGGTGTGAGAGTGTGCCTGGGTAACCGGCTTTCCGGAGGTCCCAGATGGGCCAGGTTGGTCATCCAGATCCAGGTGACCAGAGCAGCTGTCATCACTGTGGGCCTCTTCTATGGGGGGACTGGATGTTGCTGGCACCTCTTCGCCGGTGACACTGGCTTGGTTACCTGTGGGGATGTGAATGAAATGTTATTGTTTCTGTGTGTGACATATTGTGCATGGGTGTGTTGCCCTCTTTGATTAGATTTGCCCTGGCAGCTTTTCCTTGTGTGAGTTGTTATGTGGTGGGCTAGATGATTCTCTCTAGTGTGCATGCTGTGGTGATAGGAGTCCATGCAGGTCTGGGAGGGTGTCCATGCATTGGTGTTGCATGCAGGGCTTGGCATTGGGATGAGTGGGTTGTGATGGTGGGGTGTGTGGGGGTGGTGGAGTGATGGGAGTAAGGGTGAGGGTGAGGGTGTGGTATGTGATGGCATGCAGGTAGGGGGTGGTAGTAATAGAGAGTTGACTTACCATAGTCCAGCTCTCCTGCTACTCCTGCCAGGCCCTCAGGATGCATTATTGCCAAGACTTGCTCCTCCCATGTTGTTCCTTGTGGGGGAGGAGGTGAGGGTCCACCGCCAGTCCTCTGTACATCTAGTTGGTGTCTTGCTGCAATGGAATGCACCTTCCCCCGTAGGTCGTTCTACCTCTTCCTGATGTCATCCCTTGTTCTGGGGTGCTGTCCCATGGCGTTGACCCTGTCCACGATCCTCCACCGTAGCTCGATCTTCCTAGCAATGGATACCTGCTGCACCTGTGATCCAAATAGCTGTGGCTCTACCCAGATGATTTCCTCCACCATGACCCTTAGCTCCTCCTCAGAGAACCTGGGGTGTTGTTGTGGTGCCACGAGTGTGGTGTGAGTGGTGTGGGTTAGGATGTGTATGGGTGATGTGTTGGTGTGTGTGTTTTGAGGTGCGTGGGTGGTGTATAGAGGATGGTGATATGTGGCTCTGGTTACGTGGGTGCTATTGCTGTCTCTCTCTCTGTTGGCAATGGTTAGTAGTTGTAAAGGGTTGTGGGTAATGTGGGTGTGTGTTTTATAGTGGTGTGGGTGTGTGGGTATGGTGTGTGTATAGTTGTCAGATGTGTGTAGTTTGAATTGACCAATGTAGTGTTGTTTTATTAGGTATTGTATATTTTGAGCACGGAGGTATGTACTGCCAATTGTTTACCGCCATTGAATGTCTGCTGTGGTGATTCGTGGGTTATAATGTTTTGGGCGTAGTTCTGTTGGCGTAACAGTGTGGGTTTGGATACCGCCAGTTTATGACTGACCTTTGGGCTGGCAGACTTGTGTGTTTGGTCGTATAGTGACGGATTGGTCTGTGTGTGTCATACTATGGTTGGCGGATATCCGCCACGGCAGTGGAATGTTGGCAGCAGTCGGCATGTCGGTAAGTGGGATCTACCACCAATGTCATAATTAGGGCCTATGTGACTAGGGGCCTGATGTAGGTACAAAAAAATTAGCGACTTGAAATTTGCGAGCATGTGCGACTCGCAATTTGCGTGTCGCTAACTGGAATGCAGGTAGAATTTGCTGGGACAAATTGCGAATCGCACCCGGAGTCGCACCGCAGATAGCGAGTCCGCTGTTTGCGAGCTCACTTTTTGCGACCGCGCAAAAAACGGACTCGCTATTTGCGAGCGGGTGTCGCAAATTGCGACTGTTCTGAAAATTGAATGCAGGTGCTGCAGAACACTCCAGAAACCACTCCAGAACACTCTGGAAACACTTCCTGGCACATGATGATGACATCACAGCCAGGAAGTTTACAAATACACCTGGAAGGAGGGAGGACCACACCCTTTTTAACTGCTGCACAGCTAACAGAGCAACAGCAACCATGGCTGACACTCCCAGAAAGAGAAAGCTGAAATTTGCAGAGAAGGAGCTGGAGGTGCTCACAGAGGAATGCTGTCAGCACCATGATGAGCTATTTGGGAAGGCAGCCCTCAATGTGCCAGACTCTGCCAAAAAACAAATTTGGCAGGAAATTCAGGAGAAGGTAAACTCCCTGGAGGTCAGCCACAGGAGTGTGGATGAAATAAAGAAGAGGTGGTACGACCTCCGCTCCCGGACCAAGGAGAGGGTGGCATAAAGGCTCCGGGAGATGAGAGGCACAGGAGGGGGACCATCTTCCATACCACCACCCACACCCCTGGAGGAAAGGGTGGAGGAGACCCTGGAGCCGGAATCTGTAACAGGATTTGGAGAACTGGACACCTCTGAGCCCAGAACATCAACCGGCGAGTACCATGTGATATGCCTGTACCCCCATCAATGCCATACCCCCACCCACCATGTACACAGGGGCATGCACAACCAAGATAGCTCCATCTCAGAGTAGCAGATACCAGCATGATGCATTATAGGCAATGTAGTCAAGTAGGCAGTTCATAGGCAAAGTTTTATTAGGAAGTGTGCAACAGATAGTAGACACTGACAGTGTTTTCCCCATGTCCCACAGGTCTCCCACAAGACACCACCACCAGCCACAGCAGCCAGGTGCCACTGGTCAGCCAGCCCCATGAGGAGACAACAGGAGGGAGCAGCCACCACTCCCACCTGCACCACCAACACCATCCCCTCTATGGCAACACCCACTGCAACAGTGGTTTCGGAGCCTGCACCAGCAACAACCAGGAGTTCCACAGCACACATCACAGGGCATCCACCGCTGCGCAGGCGACGCAGGATGAGGAGAGCAGGGCTGCAGGCAGAGTCAGGGCTTCCATCCACCACACTGACAGAGGCACAACTGCTACGTGGTCAGCGCCTGCAGAATCAAATGTTAGGGCGGATTAGTGGGGTTCTGCAGCACTTCGTAAGGAACAATGAAAATAGCATGCGGCAGGTTCAGGCACAACTGGAGGTAATTGGCAACAACACTGGTGACCTAGCCCTGTCAATGCGTGAACTGGTGGCTGGACTGCTTACACAGAGTGAGGGTGCGCGGCATAGGGACCGCCAGCTGCTACAAAGGCTGGACAGGATGGCCTCCTCTATTTGCAGACTGGCAGTGAACACTACTGGGCTGTCAAGGAGAACAGTCGGCCTCCAGGTCGAAATGGGCCACTTTGCGGGTGATGTGGCAAGGGGCCTGGGCCGGATCACCCATGTGATAGACCTCATGGAGGCACGGCAGGTGTCCAGGAGTACAGGGGACACCCCACAAGACAGTGAGGAGGGCTTCACTGTCAGCAGTGTCTCTGGCTGGTGACACCAGGGTGCTCCGGAGTGGGAGTACGAGGCAGAGCACTGCTGAGCAACCTGGTACCAGCCAGGCTGGCAGAGGCCGCCGTAGGCTGTAAACTAACCACTGTCCCTGATGTTGGGGCACATGATGGCAATGTGTCCCATGCCAGGTGGGCTTTTTGAAGTCCCTGAACAGTTTTTCATTGTATATAGTTCGGTTTTTGCACATATTAAATAATTTTTTGGTTCCACTTAACAAATGGAGTGTTTGTTCAATTGGTGAGTATGGTAGAAGTTGGCACGTACCTTCCAAAGTATTGTGTTGCAATGTGTTCCCGTCTCAGTCTGCCTTGATTTGCGATGCTCCTATCCCCATGATGGCGATGTGGTTGTTCTTGCACTTCATCCTCAGAATCTGGGTCTGCAGGGGTGAGAGGTAGCCCACGTCATGTGGCAATGTTGTGCAGGATAGCGCATGCGACAACTATTTGGAATGCCGTTATGGGGGTATACTTCAGGGCACCTCCACTTCGGTGAAGGCATCTGAACCGTGCTTTCAGCAATCCAAAGGTTCTTTCAATCACGTTCCTGGTCCTCTTATGTGCACTGTTGTATCGCCTCTCACATTCATTGCTGGGTGTTAAGTACGGAATCAGTATCCATGGCCGTAAGGTATATGCACTGTCACCTGTTGGGCACAAAAAGTACACTGTTAGAAAGTCCTGGTTGGTGTGCACATTGATCTGTGTGCATGTCTACAAGGTGTATTCAGCTCTACCTAGGAGGTATCCGTCTACAAACTCCCCACGTTCCAGGCGTTGGTGTATCCCACTGTGCCTAAAAATGTAGGAGTCATGAGTACTGCCTGGAAATTTCGCCACAATGTCATTGATAACATAATGGGCGTCACAAACAACCTGAATATTGAGTGAGTGGGTACACTTTCTATTGCGGAACAGATATTCCAGGTTTGCAGGAGGGCATATTTGAATATGTGTCCCATCTACACACCCTATGACATGGGGAAAGTTGGCAATCCGGTAAAAGTCCAACTTGGTGCTGTTAATTTCTGCCTCATTCCTGGGTAGGTATATGTATTGGGACATGTGTGTGAGTAAGGCATCTAGGAAAGCCCTGAGGAACCTTGATAGTGCACTTTGGGATACCCCACCTGCCACAGCAATGACCCACTGATAGCTCCCCGAGGCCAAGCGGTGCAGTGAGCACAGCACTTGCACATGCGTAGGCATGGCGCAGCCGTGCAGAGTCTGGCGTTCTAGCTGTGGTTTGAGTAATTCAATTAAATCTAGTATAGCTGCGCTGCTAAGTCTATATTTATCGTATATTTCCTCCTCGGTTTGCTGGAAGAGTGTCTGCCTTGTTCTGTAAATCTTCTCCTGTCTTTGGCTCCTCCTCTTCCTCTGCTGGGCTGCGTGGACTCTCCTCCTCACTGCTATCAGGTATATCTCCGCCATCTTGAGTAACCCAGATGCCTTCTGGGTCTCCTTTTATACTTTGGTAATGATTACCACCTGCTCTGAGTTAGTGGTAAATTGGACATGCAAACTGGGCATTTTGCGACTAGTCGCAATTTGCGAGTTGCTATTGCATATGGTTTGCGACTCGTAAATTGCGACTTCCTATTTGCGGGACGCAAAATGGGGTTGCAAATTTTGCGAGTCGGTAACGGCTCGCATCGCTTTTTACGAGTCGGAAATGGGATTTTTGCATCCCATTTCCGATTTTGCAGAGTCGCAAATAGCGATTCGGGCCATTTGCGACTCGCAAACGTTTGCTACATCTGGCCCTAGGTGTGTGCATGTGTCAATCGGTCTGTGAGTGACTATGGGAGTGTGAATAGGTGTGTGAGTGGCTGTGTTGCTGTGTCAGTAGCTGTGTGTGTAAGTGTATGGGTGTGTTAGTGGGATGTAAATGCCTGTGTGGGTGTGTAAGCGAGTGTCTGAGTGGCTGTGTAGGTGTGTGACTGGTTGTTTGAGTGGCTATATGGGTGTGTGAATGAGTGTGTGATTGTATGGCTGTATGAGTCTATGTAAGTAGGTGTGTTCATGTGTAAATGGGTGTGTGAATGCCTGTATAGGAATGTGTGTGGGTGTGTGAGTGGCTATGTAGGTGTATAAGTAACTGTGTGAGTGACTGCATGGCTGTGTTAGTGGGGATATAAATCTCTGTGTGGGTGTAAGTGGGTTTGTATGTTGTTACTGGGTGTGTGAGTGGCTGTGTAGGCAGGGAGTGAGTGTGGGTGTGACTGTATTGGTATGTGAGTAGGCATGTAAGTGGCTGTGTGGGTGTGTCAGTAGCTGTGTGAGTGACTGTTTAGGTATGTTAGTGGGAATGTAAGTGTATATGGGAGTGATAGAGAGAATGTGAATGTCTGTGTGGGTCTGTGAGTTGGTATCAGAGTACCTCTATGGGTGAGGGAGTGGGTGTGTGAGTGTGTTTTTGGCACTATGTTGGTGTCCCTCTCTGGGTGTGTTTGTGAGTGAATGTGTGGGCATGTGAGTAGATGTGTGAGTGTCTCTGGGTGTGCATGTCAGTAGCCTAATGACTGTGTGGGTATGTGAGAAATAAATGTCTGTATAGGTGTATGAACGAGTATGTGAGTGGCTGCATGGGACTGTAAGTTGGTATTTGACTGTGTAAGTGGGTGTATCTTTATATTAATTGTAATCCAAAACACCCTCACAATGTAATCTAATACAATAACTCATTTGAAAACAACATTACGTTAAAAGATGATGCAATTCATCTGTGTAAAAAAGACAAAAAACAAATATGAATTAGCAGTGCAATTTATAAAATTACAAACTTTTAACAGTGCATAACTGTAAAATAACAATTAATCACTACACATTTCCCATGCTTTAATGCCATGTAATAATAACAATTAACATTTAATTTTCCATTTTCTACTGTTCTCAGACTTTATAGTTAAACAACATAAAGGATGTACTGTATAAAAAGAATCTTCCTTGAACATTGGGAAACCAATCATATAGACTGTATAAAAAAACAACACTGCTCAGATTGATACTGAAAATAAGCAACACTGCACATTGTACAAACTACATTTCTTTTAAACATTTTATCTATACTTGCAGTACTAATATAAAGAAATATGTACTCAAAAATGAGAACTTCATCATCTAGCACTCCTAGCTATAAAAGGCACGCCAGTATAGATAAAGCCTTAAAAAGACATCACTCTTACTTTGCAGCATGATGTCATACATCCTGATAATGCTTCTACAAAAACTATTACACTTTTAAAACTGTCACTCTCCATAGAACTTTGATTCTAATAACAAAATATGGCACTTTGGTCACTTCCAAGAACATCTTTTCCTGCATTTAAGGTTCCTATCATTATATTCTGTCCAACAACTTCTACTTTTCAAGTTAGCAGTATAATGACCAGATCTAATAGTAATTCCTTCATGAAATATGATAGCAATAGTAGCATATGTTTTCCATTCTTGTGGCAGAAATCCATCTGTGGTCATATGATGGGGGACGGATGTTAGCCACAACAACAGTCTTTTGGCTGCCGTTGCTGCGGTGGTAGGCAGTTTTTACTGCCAATGACATAATGAAGAGCCTATATTTTGAGGCCTCTGTTCTCCTGAGATTATATGTATTTTTTGGTGATTTATGAGTAAGTGTATGTCTCACTGCAGACATAAAAATGTTCACTCTTCCTTTTGAAACAACAGATCTTGTAAATCTAAAACAAGATTTTGAGTAAAATATTCCTTGTACTATGTACTTCCACCAATGGTACTTTCCACATTATTGCAGTTGAAAATGTACTACTTGCTGTTTTAGGCTTTTTCTTCAGTGTCTTTTTGAATGCTTTATGTAATATACTGTTCTATGAAAGAAAGTATAGACTCATCTGTGTCTGCTCCAAAGGTAGGTGCATCTTTTACCCACAACAGCATATGACTATGATGATCACCTCTTGCTTGGTAGTCTTTTTGCCAAAAGAAATCAGTAATTTCTCCAAGAGGTGTTTTTTGTTGTTGTAGATGAGGGAAAACATAGCTTGAAATATGTGGTTCAAGTACCTGCAAACATTTGCAGGTTCCAAAAAGCAAAGTTCTCCTGATGTCTTCAATTCAATATTTTTTATGTTAGAGTTTGCTTCTCTCAACAACTTATGTAAATCCTCCCATGCATACTCTGCACAACTCATTGTTACAAGCCAAGTTGGTGCACTTAAATTTCACAACATACACTTGAGCTCACAATGCCAATGATAACAGTACTCATTGGTCCCATGTCATCACACAGTACTTGAGCTTCTCATATTTTCCATGATTTTTTTTTTTTTCAGCAAAGTCTTTTGCATACATATTTTGTACATTTACTCCAGTCTCAAGAAGATGGTCAACAGCATAAGACATTCTGAACAAATCACTTTCACATGAGAGATGAAATACATTTGGAATAGTTTCTCGAAATCTAGGGTCTTCTGAATATAATCTTGTTGACCTATACTAAACTGAGGTACTTGCACGGGGTGTTCATCATACCGTCTCCCTACTCCATCCCTAAATAGTTGAGGAATGGTTGAGCCTCTAAACTTTTCTCCTACACTCTCACTGGAGTTCCTTTAAGTTGTTTCATCCTGTATGTTCAATAGCATCCCTCACAACCTCTTTGAAAGCAGTGGATGGATACTGCAGTGCTCATATAATTCTTCATGCATTGTGCTACTTTTTAACCACTTGCACCACATTATGCCAGCTTCAAAGGGGGCATTCCCCCATTAGGAGGCCCAAACAAATGGTGCAGTGAAATTTAAAAGATTTCACTACACCATTTTTTCTTTAATTTTTAATGTCTGCTCTCAGCAGGTGTTCAAATGACGCATTAATTAAAATCAATAAACCTACTTGCAACTTGCAACACTAGCATCAAAATGTTCAACGCTAGTTTAGCGAAGCACCACAATAAACGTAAAAAATTTTGATGCTATTTTTCTAACTACAGCCATGGTGCACTGTATCATGAATGTGGCGCTCAATGGTGGCTTTAGGGGAATGTAGGGAAGCACAAGAAAAGTGGTGCTGCATTGGATGCAGCACAACTTTTCTTTAATTCGGCCCCATGTTTCCAAACGTTTCTGCATACCAGTAGGTCAAAGGTTCACTCTAACTGTAGCTGGTAACGTTGACTGTTTGCAGTTCCAAGCATATCCCAGACATCAGAACCTTTATTTTTTATTTTTCCAAAGCCAATCACAGAGTTTGTTACTTTTTATTTAAAGTTTTCTGCACATTTCTTTAATATTTTACTTTCCCTCCTCCATTTTAATTGTCTTTTATCTTCAAAATTGCCCTATTCTGTATGTATATATATATACATATATATATATTTATACATCAAAAAACTCACAGGGCCGTTATAGTTAGGGCTATCCCAAGTAACTATAACTTGTGCACCGATGTTTCCTCAAAAATTTTACTGCAAATGTTACATTGAAATTAGGAATTATGTTATCGAAATGATTGTATCATGAGTGCTGTAATTTGTGGGTAATTAGCAGTGCATGGCAAGAGCATGAGTTTTAGTTACTTGAGATAACTCTGCCTATAATTGCTGAATTTCTATGGTTTTGTGCGAGCAAATTCAAAACCCAATTATAGCGTTCATGTAACCTTTGCTTTTATTTCAGTGAATTTCTATGAATTGTTCAACAAAGTAATTTTAATTACCATACCTTGATCCAATCACTGATAGGGATTGGCTGCAGGAGTTGGCTACACCGCGCACAGCCAAAGACCAATAGTCAGCCAACTCCCCTTCATTGTATGGAGAGATCATTGTAATAATAAACTCTCTCTCTTGCCCCGTGCATGGCATGGGGCATGAGTGCTCTTCCATCCCATGTAAAGAAAGATGCATTTGTCAATTAAAAGGAGTTTGCTCACCTTTCGTTATGTACCTTAAAATTTGAAGTTGAAAAGAAAGTAAGGCATGGAAGTGATTGTTATTTTTTTTTCATTTTTGGGGACCACAGGGGGAGCCTCAAGGCCCTGCAGTCTCAGCCGGCTCCCGACTCTTGTGGGAGTCAGCATTGCTCCCACAAACAGGGATCTGCTTTAAATAGCAGCTCCTTGCTTATGGAAGAAATGTTTTCATCTGTTTCCCTGCATGCATATTTGCGTGCAGGCAAAGAGATGAAAACTCTGTTTTCAGAAAGTGAGAACATTATGACAGCTCCAGAGTACAGAAAGCAGAGTTATGTTTGCTTTTCCTTGTTGGGTGCTGTCAGCTTCCACCAAGCAAAAGCAAACAGCTACCTCCTGAGGCAGGGTACCTCTGGAGGTAGCAGAAGCCGACCCTGGGGGAGGTGGCAGTCTCCATGGCCATCTATGGCTTCACAAGGGGGCCCTCCAATGTCTAATTTAGCCCCGGGTAGGTGGTGGTGGATGGACCCCATTCATTATTTTATTTCAACACTGTGGAAGTGGGAGTCCCTGTGGCTGTGGGTGGGGGCATGTAGCCCCCCCTTAATTTGAATGAATGTACCCAGGGAGGTGGTGGCCCTTGGGGCTGTATGGGGGCCATACAGGCCTCCTGCATTAATTTCATATTTAGCCCTGGGGAGGTGGCAGTGCCTGGGGCTGTGGGGGAGGCCATACGGACCCCCCCCTTTAAAAATAAATGTTTTGCCCCAGGAACATACTGGTTCCCGGGGCTGTGGGGGGGGGTGCACAGACATTATTCACTGTGATTTGCCTGGGGAGGTGGCAGTCCATGGGGCACAGAAAGGCCCAGTGGGCTTGCCCATTTAAATATATTGAAGTGCCCTGGGAAACTGGCGGTCCCCTTGTCTGCGAAGGGGCTGTGCAGGCCCCCACATTATTATTTTACTACTGTGATTTGCCCTGGGGAGGTAGCAGTCCCACCTGGCCCACCCGCACAACTATAATATAGAGCCCTCAGGAGGTAGTGGTCCCAGGGGCTGCCATGGGGCTGTGAGAGCCCCTCCTGCATACATTAACGACAATGCCCCAGCGAAGTGGCAGTCCCCAGAGCTTACATACGTCATAGGAGGGGGGCTCTGGGTGACCTTCTCCTAATTTTATGGTATGCCCCCGGATCTGGTCCAACCCAAGAGTAAAAAACAAAATATAAGCATGGGAGACTGTACTTGTTTTTATTAAAAAAACTTACAGCAAAATCTGCAAATTTGCTGAATTTTTTGCTGTGATTTAAACAACAAAATACTTTTAAGACTTCAAAGGGGGTTCAATGGGGAACCCCTGCACTTAGATTAAAGGGGTAGGGTAATAGTAACCTACCCCATTTTCATTTTTTTCATTTTATTTCTTTTAGCCTCGGCTGAAGCTGAGTCTCAAAATGACTGCCAACACTTCCTGGTTGAACTGCAGGCAGCTAATCAGATCTCTGCACAAGATCGGGAACATTTTCAAAGCCTTCGAGCCTCCAGATATACAAATTTGTTTTTCTTTTAATAGTTCAAAAATGACTAAAGGGGTCTACATTAAATAACAAAAAGGCTTCTTTCTGGATAAAACCTACCTTTCTGCAAAATTTGAAGTAATTCTGTCCAGCAGTTCAGGTTGTAGTAATTTTTAAAATCCCAATAGGAATTATAATTGGAAACAAACTTTTTTTGACCCCTCTTTTTTTGTCCCTTGCATGACGGTACACCCTGAAACTTCTCATGTACAACAAGATTCCTGGGAACACTTTTTTTTTTTAAACAGTGTCACAGATGTAGGCAAACCAAAAAATGTTTTTCCTATGGTAACAAGGTCCTGAGGTAATATATATATATATATATATATATATATATATAAATAAATATATACTTCCACACAGTGTACTCCTCATCAACACTGACAACTGACATGGTGGCATAATTCAGATTCTTCACAGTCAGGTTGTGATAAATGTTATAATTAATTTTGAGAACACTAGACAATCCAAAGAATGCAGAGCAATTTTAAAAGATCAGCCCAACATGTTTTGGCTGTATGCCTTCAATTGGGCATCATAAACAATCACAATGGACACCATTTTATTATTTAGTCCTATCTCTATTACATTAGCCCCTAAACACTAGAGCAATGACCTACAATGTTTCTATGGCAAAAAGATCTCACTGTTTTCCTGATACCAACTTATTCACATTCTCAATTGAAGAGGGTTCATTGTATCAAATTTATCATTCATCCATGTACTTTGATAGCAGATTAATTTAAACACATCCATAACCTAGTTTATATTGGTAATCCATCCTCCAATATTCCAATTTGCATAAAACATCTAGTAGTCTTACATTCAAGCATATATCTATTTCTCCTTAAATGTATCTATGAATAATCTTTTCAATGACAGTACATTCTAAAGTGCATAATGCATTTGTTAACATCATCAAATGATTAACATGCATAATATATTTGTAAACATTGTTGAGTTGACCAATTCCCATTTCTACCTCTCATATATGGTTGTCTGTATTTAAATAGCAACCCTGTACTCACACTCCAAAGTACGTACAACTCACGGTATATTCCATCATGGAGTCCAGAATATGAGTATCCTATTGTAATATGTGTATGAACTGTGTAAGACAAATTATAGGAATTCATTACTCTGTAACATTTCATGAAAAGGGAATAAAAGATGAAGGAATGAGAGAGAGAAAAGCGCTATTTGCAAGAAAATGAAGTGCTATTATACAATGCGCTGGTATGTCCCTAATACTTCACTCTTCATCACATACCTAAACTTTCATACACATCCCTAATGTGGGAGAAAAGGGGCATATCTAAAGTTATCATCAATTGCAACTCATCAAGAAGAGAAAGGAAATAAAGTACTACAGTACTTTGGTACGTCCCTAGTAACTCCTGTTTCATCACATTCCTAAAAATTCACATACATCTCTATTGAGGGAGGAAATGAGCATATCTAGTTGTCATCATACACAACTCATCAAGCTATATTACAGGGGAGATAAAACAGAGGGGCACCCAATGGCGAAAGATGTCCAATCACAAATGAACAAATACCTCAGCATCTGTGTTATGACCACAAGGTGTTTCTGTGCCCAATGATCAAATGAGCTCTGATTCTTGACTTCATAATTACTTCTCTCTGTTACCACCTTTTATGTGCGTTCTAAAATGTTTAATTCTGTAATATTGGATAGTTGCCAATGAACGATCATGATGTTGCTCAAAGTGGTAAGCCAAGGGGTAAGTCTTATCTCAATTGGTAATTGCACTCATATGTTGTAAAATTCTTTTTTTCAATTTCCTAACTCTACTCCCCGCATAAAGCTTGTCACAACCACATTTGAGTACATTTACTACATGGTCCATGTTGAAGGTAATTCTATCATTTCTTGTGACTATTTGATCCTCAGAAGCCTGATAGTTTTTAAAGTTTAATCTGTAATGCAATCTTTGGAAGAGCTACATTTCGTAAAGACTTTCATGTTGTTAGATAACCAATCTCTATCCAATTTGTCACAGTCAAAATGGCTGGATGTCAACATGTCTCCCAATGATTTAGTTTTCTTCGATGTTATTCAACATGTGCCAATTTTTTTGCAGTATTTTCTTAATGCTCGATTGTGCCATATTATATTCCAAGAATAGTCTCCATACATTATTTTCCTATTTGTCCATATCAATATGTTGTGGGTTTAAGAGTTGTTCCATTCTTTTTTCACTGGCTCTTCTTTTTGAATTTGTCAGGATGCTCCTAGCTTAACCTCTCTCACTAAATCGTTTCAGCATATTACAAATCGCCTTGTCAAATTTCTTATCAGTTGAACATATCCTCCCGCCTCTCAACCTTTGACTGTATGGAAAGCTCCATTTAAGCGCAGTTGGGTGGACACAATTTGCTTGTAACAAAGCATTTGTAGCAGTTGGTTTTCTATGTACGTTCATTGTCAATTGATTATCCGCTGTATTGAATTCCACATTCAATAAGTCATAATGGGTCCGACTCCAAGTTCTTGTGAACTGGAAATTGAGGTAATTATGATTCAGCTTCTTCAAAAAGGTGTTCAAATCAGTCCTCATCCCCTTCCCACAAAGTGAAATCTAGTCCATAGTGTGATCTTTTTGTAAGCATCCCCATTCTCCTCAGCCCATGCCACCTCCTTCCCCCACCTGCCACAACCCTATGAAAACCTTTGCATAGGTGGGGGCTAAGGAGGTGCCCATTGCCGTGCACTGCTGCTGTAGATAATATTTGTTGTTGAAAAAAAAATATGTGTGAGGCAATACCTTAGCATCTACATTAATATCTGGGTGTGATCAAACAATTCAACAGGTCTGTCGAAGTAAGCCTCAGCAAGGCCTACTAATGCAAGGGGTTCGCCCTTCTCTACACAAAGTCCTCAGACCATATAGGAAGAAGTTGGCACAGAAACTGAAATAAAAGACAAAGTTTATTAAACCTCATGAGGTGTGTGGTACCACAGTTCAAAAAGCACCCTTCGGTAATGTTTGAAGTAGCACACTGAACTAAGAGAGCATGGTCATTTTATACCCACGCAGGGGCTAAAAGAAGGTGGTACAATTATAGAAGCAAGACTTACATACATATAAGGTCATATGGAAATGCACAGTCAACAGGTAGGAGGGGCTAACAGTTTTCAAGGAATAGTTGACATATTACTGTCTGTTACTGATTACTAACAGCTGCAGATCTTACTGGGCATGTGCGAAAGTGGGAGATGCTAAATATAACTTGTCACTAGACAGATTTTCAAGAGTAGTTAACAGAACGGTAGGACAGAGCACATGGCGAGCACATGGCAGAGAAAATGGCTGCCATGAATACAAAATGGATTCCGCGAAATGTTCACAATAGTTGCTAAATACAAGATGTCTTCTGCTAATGCTTAATCTAATCACTACTGACTTACAACAGGTCTATCTCTCAAAAAACATTCACACGCCCAGATGCATGGATCATGATCTATGGATGTATATAATGATGCTACTTCTATTGTGACCATTATGTACAGTTGTTAATATAGAATATGATGCAAATGTTTCAAAAGATCAGTTGAGCCCTTTAGATATGAGGGCAAATTGATGACACACTACTGCAAAAATAGATACAAATATCTCAAACTATTTTCCAAAAGGGACCCAATTGAGCTTACAATGGGTCTTCCTGTTGGGCTCTTCATGCATTTATGTATATTTCCATGTACAACAAGATTCCGGGTAAGACTTTTTTGGAAAATGTTGTGAAGATTCACCATATGCACCAAAGATATAGGCAAGTCCAAAAATTATTTTTCTATGAAAACTAAGTCCTAACTGTAACTACCTACTGGTGACCGCCAGTAATAATATATATATGTGTGCGAAAGAGCAGAGAAAAATATATCAAATATTTCTCTAATTATATAACATAAACATGACAGGAAATCAAGAAACAATGCATCATTCATCTCTTTGTGTTCTCACATCACATGTACCTCCAACTACTAACATTTATCCAAACCATTAGGATGTTTCATCTCTAAGTCCAAAATGCATCTAGATTCAAGCTGTCTCAGTTGTTTAATCCTGTTACCTCCAGATAAATTCCTCTACACTATATCAATTCCTACAAACTGTAATTTAGAGACACGATTTTGATGCATTGGGTCAAAATGTCATGCCACAGGATAAGTGACATTCTTGGTGGCTCTCTGATGTTCCAAAATATGTTTTTTTTAACAAAAAAAGGTGCCCCTGCATGCTGTATATTGCAAGAGCATGAAAGCACATATCCACAATAATCGGAGGTGAGCATGAGAAACTGTAACATATATTTCTTCCTGTCTGTGAGCAGCACATATTCTTTTGTGTTGCTAGTATGCCTCGATGCCTAACATTGGCCATATTTGTGGAAACCTTTAGCCCATTCCCACTGGTGCTGTTGCTCTAGTGATAGCTCTTTGTGAGATCATCCCCCAAAGATCTCCTTCATCTGTAAGCTAATTGCTTGCTATTAGTAATGTTTGTCAGAAAGGCTGAGATGACCCACTTTAGCCTAGATAAATAGTTTACACATGGGTTATACTATGATTCTGTGATAAATAACAGAGCCTTGCTGTTTTCCCCTGATGAATTCCAACAGGTTCAACCAACTGAATTTTTTGGGCAAAATCGCCCAAAAAATCGACAAAGCATGTTGAAGTCAGTGTGTTAAATAGTGGTTCATCATCTTTGCCTCGTTTCAAAGTTGAAAACTCTGAATAGGAGGTGTGGTAAATGAAGCAACCTAAACCACTAAACTTTTAGTGACTGCTTTTGTCAATCAAAAGGATGGCCTAACCTAGTAGCAAGAAAATATTGCTTGAATGTCCTTGAGGAAAGTTCCAGAAAAGAAGAAGATCAGCCACCAGTTATTTTAAATTTGTTGCTAGGAATCTTGAAATGTTATTGAAAGAGGTGATGAGTGATACTTGTTTTACATTTTTGTTTGTACATTGTAAATCGAAAGAAGACATAGAAAAAGAGCCTTTTTCTTTGAAACTGCTCGGCAGGAAAAAAACAATTATGTGTGGCAGTTTTAGATTTTGCTAGTTCCAATTACCTTGTCATGTCACGCAGTCATGGTCTACTCGGAGTGTACGATTGATGTGATTCGCCTAGTATTTCTTGACAGTATAGTGAATTACCATCAAATTCCTCAGTTTACACTAGGTTAGACAGTTCCTGCCCTCCTCTCTTTCATCCTGTCTGGAAAGAGCTTGTATTTCAAAGTTATTTTTTGCCAGTGTCAAAAAATAAAATAAATAATTATTGCTGAATCTTTTTTTTTTTTAACTGCTGGAGGTTTATAGTGCCACATTAGATCAAACATTTATAAGTTATAAGTCAAATCAGGAAAAACGACGTTCTCTCTACATACACACTCATTTTATGTTGGAGTTCTAGCTCAATACCTAAACAAAGACCTAGCCAGCATATCCTCGTCCTTCAGCATAAAGGCAAAATAGCGAGAATAGTGAATGTTATGTCTGTACATACTTGAATTTGTTTCGGATTCGAATGCCCTGGAAAATCCTAATGCCCTGTGCACTGTAAGTATAATTCTAAAGATTCTGCAAGGGCAGTGGCACTAAAGCAATTGTGGAATCAGGAAGGAGTCAGCCCTGTGGGTCCGATAAAGAGACGCTGGGACTTATTTTGCTAAAAAAAAAAAAGAAAAAGGGGGTCACGCATTGCAGTAACCAAAGCAGCTGATATGTCGTTGCTGCTTTCTTCCCCAGCACCAGCGATCAACCAGGCTGCCTTAGCCTGCCTAGCATAACACAAATCTTTTCACCAAAGTACGAACCTGTGTTTGTGTTGTTGTCTTCCACTGCAAATGCCTATATCATTTTTTTAATATTTCAAATAAGAAATGGGTTCCTATATTGCGAGACACATTGATTGACTGAAACGCTTGAAGTATAAACATTTCCCCTACACAGATCTTGTTTCAAGGAGTTATTTTTTGACACAAAGCTAAGGCTAACGACCTTAGTAGGTCTGACTTTGTGTCAAAAACATGGGTGGTAACGTGGAAATGCTCAAGCACCATTCATGGAATGCCTCGTCGAATTAAAGTCGTTCCAAATAGCAGTAAGTGCTCTAGGACTCTTCCCAGCCCAAATAATCATTGCGCAGGATAGTGAATCAAGACTTTGTTCTGCTTTGCATCACTTTCCTTGACTTTGCAGTGGTGCAAAATGTTGATTTATCTGCCTTCATGTGTTTCGAGTCATCGCTTCCGGGTTGGCGTGGGCTGTCATTTTCAAAATTGCTGGGGTGGCTGAACTTTGTAGCTTGTGTTCGGCTGCTCCAGAATCAATTGCCAAACAGGGGGTCCAAGCAGTGGAGATTACCATTTGCAGCAGCACGGAGCACGGAGGAAGTGACACAAGCCGCAAGACGCAAAGAATGCAAGGACGCGAAGGAGGCGAGGACGCTCGGTGCTCGGAGCTCAGGGGCCTGGGCGGGTGCACGGAGCGCGAGTGGAGAGAGAGGCAGAGGCTTGTAAAGAGGGCAAGATCCTTCCCCTACCTGTTTGCCCGCCTGCTGCAGCTGCTCGTTGGCCCCCTTGACCCCTGTGTTGATCCTTGTCATCCACTGCCGTTCGTGCCGCTGTGACAGTCATGCCCCCGGACGACCCCTAGCCACAGCACCGGCCAGCACTCACAGCCTCTCCGCTGCACAACTCTACATGACAAGGAGCATGGCAAGGAGCTGGCGACAGAGTGAGTGTTTTAGAGTGTCCTGGGCAGCCCTCCCTCTCCAGTGCTCAGAAAAGGAGAGAGAAATAGAGGACCAAGAGAGGCCGAGAGAGGTGCGGAGAACCAAATGGGGGTGGGGTTGGGGAGAAGCTAAAGGACCAGAGAAACAAGAGGGTATAAGAGACCTTCCCCACCCCACACGCGCTACATGGATGAACCCTAGAGAATAGAATGGGGGTAAGGTGAAGCGACAGCCAAATGAGAAGCCAAGCAAGCAAGCCACCATAGGAGTTACACCATAAGGACCGTGAGGACTGTGATAAAGGTCCGAACTAATAGCGAGGGCATAGATGGCAAATTGAACGAGTACCCTAGGTACATTAAGCATATACTGATAACCACATTGGCAATCATCATTTGAAGCGCCCTCTAAACTGTTTATTACATAACTGGGGAAGTTTGGGAAACAGCTGCAAGTGTTAGCAGCCTGCCCTGTTTGGCAAAGAGCCGTATCCACAACAGTGGGGTCAGTGAAGAACTGCAGTTGAGGCCAAAATGAGGTCAGGATGGGAAAGACAAACAAATACAAGAATAAACACGAGAGGAGGGCTGTAGGCGGGGCAAACAGCAAAAAAAGTAAAGGCAAATGCCGGAAGAGAAAATGCATCCTTAATTTCACGAATCACAAGAATGGTTGATAAAGTTTTAAAAGTGCCAGAAAAATTTGACTTTTTAAGGACACTGTGAGAACACTTTTCTCTACCCCAAAGGAAAACAAATCTACTCACAGCACCAATTATACCAATAAAACTAGCCCTGCACAAATGAACAAACAAGGGGGCCACGCAAGACAGAACTGACAGGGAAATAGTTAAAAAACTGGACTGAACAATCAAGGAGATGAGATCAAAGAGAGTAACAGTGATAGTGTTATGCCAGAGTCACCGCTACAGCCAAATAATAATAGTAAGAACAAACACCCCAGTTGAAGAATGGACAACCAATGCCCCTAGAAGTTACAGTGGAGATTGTAGGAAATGAGGCAGGTGAAGGAAAGACTCCATTTAGAAAATTGGATAAGATGAATAAAATGGAGAGAGTTGAAAGAGGAATAGAGGGTATCAGTAAGTAAAAAAGACTGAACTGACCCAAAATAACTCAATAGCAAAACAACAAATAGGGATGGGGAAACAGGCAGGTTAAACAGGTGCATCCGGGAGAGATAACAAATAAAGAAAACGAAAGTGGACCTGCAACGAATATAGTGAATGTGCGGGAAGTTATATTTAAAACATCACAATTGACTCTGGAGACGGTAACATCAATCAAACAAAATGGATGTCAGATAGACTTACTGAACATAATGCCAACCTCAATAGCAGGCATTGATGAGTCAGCCTATTAAGTGCATATTAAATGAGACACCTCCTGGTCGCAGTACACCTCCTCTTTCCTAGATTTTTGAGGTTTTTAAATCCATGCACACTAATGTCTTCACTTGAACTGCCTTCTCCACCTCCTGATCCATGACTCCCTGTCATCTACTTCTGTGTTTCTCTCATCCACCAGTTTCTACTTGTTGTCTCTCTAGGCATGATACTCATCTGGTGTACTCCATCCTCTCATCTGGCCCTTCCTTATCATGTTTTGATTGCAATTGCCTTTCCTCTTTGCCACTTTCCTCAACAATCATGTTACATTCCTTTTGCATGCTAATTGATGCCATGATATTATGTCACACAAGCAGTAGGTTGAATGTGCTAGTGTAACAAAAGCGATATTTCCGCCTTAAAACTGGGGGAAATTGAATAAAGTTTCAACATAACAGTATTGATCTGGTTTATGGGTGCATGGGTGATGATGAGAAACATTGGTCTTGTTGTAATATGGGAACGCCTGCATTCTTTTTTATAAAAAATTGCCTCTACTATAAAACTGCCACCAGACTGTGTGAAAGTCGAGTTGGACAGAATTACAACAACTCTCTTTAAAAGAAATATGGATTTCCAGTTCTTCTGATCCCTTTCTCGAAAGAAACTCTCATCAGTAGAAAGGAGAGCGTTATGACAGCATGTGTATCTTTTGCATGGCTGTTGTTCATTAGAATGCAGGACTCTGTCTGTATGTTAACATGCATTCTTTACTGCATAGTGTTTAGATTAAACTGCTCATAATATTTTTCCAAAACATAGCTTTTTATTTGTGTGTTTAATTTTGCATGACAGATTTCCCTAGCATCATACATATCTACTATTGTACTAATTCATAAAAATGATGAGAAACGTTTTTGGAAAATGATAACAGTGTCACATTGTATTATATGGAATAAAATGCCCCCTGGCATATGTTAAAAGCATATTCCAATGGTCCCCTGTGTTCAGTGACCTAATATAGGAGCTAGGCCTTTGGTCTTGTTCTTCTGTGTGCTTACTGAGGGCCTGATTCTGACCCCGGCGGTCACGGACCGCCGGGGCCAGGGTCGGTGGGAGCACTGCCAACAGGCTGGCGGTGCTCCTCAGGACATTCTGACCGCGGCGGTTCAGCCGCGGTCAGAACAGGAAAACCGGCGGTCTCCCGACGGTTTTCCGCTGTCCTGCAGAATCCTCCATGGCGGCGCAGCTTGCTGCGCCGCCATGGGGATTCTGACACCCCATACCGGCATCCTGTTCCTGTCGGGTCGCCCGCCAGGAACAGGATGGCGGTATGGGGTGTCATGGGGCCCCTGGGGGCCCCTGCAGTGCCCATGCCAATGGCATGGGCACTGCAGGGGCCCCCGTAAGAGGGCCCCACAAAGAATTTCAGTGTCTGCTGAGCAGACACTGAAATTCGCGACGGGTGCAACTGCACCCGTCGCACATCCTCCACTCCGCCGGCTCCATTCGGAGCCGGCATCCTCATGGAGGGGTGTTTCCCACTGGGCTGGCGGGCGGCCTTTTGGCGGTCGCCCGCCAGCCCAGTGGGAAACCCAGAATCACCGCAGCGGTCTTATGACCGCAAAGCGGTGTTCTGGAGGGGGGAACTCTGGCGGGCGGCCTCCGCCGCCCGTCAGAGTTAGAATGACCCCCTGAGTTCCTTTGTGACTTTGAAATATACTTTATCAAACACTTTTTGCCATATTTCAAGTCAATTTTTTTGTATAAGCAATGAGGGTAGTTGCGGAATACCAATGACACAATATTAGTTATATCAAAATAGCTAGAATTGATGGCTTTGACTCACCACTACCAATACCAATATCAACTGAGTCCCTAGAACAGGGCCTGCTCTAGGGTAGTGCGACCAGTGCCACCGCACCGGGTGTTGACCGCACGGAGGCGCCAGATTCGCAAGTTTTTTATGGGTTTAAAAGCACCTGCTGCAGCATTCCTTGCCTCCAGCCATTCTCAACAATTAAAATGTCAAGCTGACTCTGGTGATTAATGAACTTTCTGAGAGAGATAGAGTTTTGTCTAGTGGAAGTTTAACTCATCATAAGGGAGCGCAGAGGGTTAACATTCCTGCTGCAAAGAACGTGTACCATGCAGATAACAAAGTGCATATAATGTAAATTGGGCAGTGGGTTACTGATTTTGTTGGATATATCCATTAGTTACTTGCAGTTTATAAGTTAAAATCCTAACATTGAAAAGTGAGCTACAAACTGTCATCAAGAACTGTGTGGAAACTGCAAGGTATATATAGATTAGAGCATTGTGATTTTTCCTGTGTCTTCCATTATCCTAATGTTGCAAAAGGGGTTCATTTGGATATAAATCAATTCTTATTAGAAAGAAAACTATGATGGTACTTTTAAAATTTGGAGTTTGTGCTTCTCCACACTTCGCACTCTTAAACTATACTACCTACCAATATGGATGATATGACTCCTACACCTTGTAGTCCTGTGCCTTATGTAACATTTCCTAGCTTACACACATGATTGATTTGCCTCTTCATAATGTGTCTGTGATGTAAAGAGCTCAGACGTGCTACACTAGTATGAGTGGCACTATAAAATGAATTAGATGCATCTGAGAGAGAGTGGTTATGGATACTTGCGGGCACTGATAAATGGTAATAGTGAGGGAATCTGTGGCGAAGGTAGTCATTGGGGGAGGGTACAAACAAACATTGTCACACCAGGCATCACGAGCGCTAAAGCCGGCCCTGCCCTGGAAACCCAGAGCAGTTCAACAACATCTGCTTCGGAGTGTCAGCAATAAATGAGAGGTTTCACATATTTAAGTGCCACATGGTTGCCTATACCACAGACGTTACTGATGCAGACATGACCAACCTCATTAGAAAGAGCATATAAAGGAAGCATTATAAATAAAAGCTCATAAACAAAATCTATGATGTGTCACGTAATCATAGTAAAGACATACCCTACAAATGGGGCTATACAAATTGGTTCAATAGTCTATGCAGAGTATTTTGTTGAATTCCAATAAAGTCCAAAAATACCGCACAGTGTCCAGTAGATTAAAGTGTATATATGTAGTGGGAATTCAATAAATTCAACCTTTCAGCAATTCTGTACTTCTATTAGGAGGAAATACCATTCCACAATTGTACCCATTCAGCCAAAGAAGGTCATTGTGCAAAAAAAAGTTCCACTAGTATAACTAACTTGCTTTAGCTATGTTATTGTACTCCAGCTAAAAATTGCCTAAATTCTGTCTTTCACATATTTATTTGGGAAACCAGAATTATTTTGTGCAGCCAAAATGTTTACATACTTGTTCCAATCTGAAGCTCACATTTTTCTTTCTTGTGATCTCAGTCATAAGACACCACTTTGTTCCTTTATTTTGAGCCCAACATGTGTTACCAATCAGAGACCCCCTGTGTATAACTCTATAAATTTTAACTTAGCTTTCCCTTGTAATGTTATGTTCCTATTATGAGGACTTATACAGCGCATGGCTACCCAAAGGGCCCCCCAGCGCTTGTACGGAAGACTTCAGAACACAGGCTACAGGTGGAGATCAAAATAACCAGGTCTTAAGTAGGCGGCGGAAGGAAAGTTCGTGGCCAGTTTGTCATAGATTCATTGGCAGTGAGTTCCACAACTTTGCTCCAAGGAAGGCCATTGATCTTACCCCCCATTCGGCCTTTTTTGTTAAGGGAATTATGGCACAGGCCACCGAGGAGGACCTAAGATACCTAGCAGGAATATGAAAGGAGGCAAGGGTTCATAGGAGCGGGGGACCTTTGTTGTGGAGAGCTCTGTGAGTGCAACACAGAGTTTTAAATTGTATCTGCTGCTCGATTTGTGTCTAGGTACATTTAAGAGAAGGCGGGCAGCTGTTTTCTGCACCACTTGTAGTTTCGTTTTCAAATATTTTGGAGCCCCAATGAACAAGGCATTCCCATAGTCCAGGCGAGAGATAATGAGTGCCTGGACTATGGGTCTCTTGACTGGAAGTATTTTAAATACCTTTCTGAGGAGTCTTAGTGTTCCAAAGCAGGAGGAGGAGATTTTCTTAGCTTGATGATCCATTGTCACATGCTCCACCCTAGTTTGCTTGGGGGCACCCTGACTGGCTATATCTGTGTTTTGAAGACTATACATTTTTCTTTTTGGTATTAAACCTTTTCAGACTTTGATTGCCACATGAGAAAAATGCTTTAATAGACCTGATGCAGCTGGTTGAAAAGTGCATGTGCTGGACCAAATGTGGTGACCAATGTTGCACCAGACTTCACACAATAGCACCAGGTACCAAAATTATGATGGAGTATTATCCATGGGGAGCTTGGTTGGAGAAAGGCCCAGCGTTTAGCTAACAAATCAGGTCAGGCAATGTCAGGATGCTTTAAAATGTATAGAATGTAAAGTCTTATTGTGTTTATTGCCTATATGGGAGTATTTGGAGTTTACAACTGGCATATTGTCATGTAGCATTTGATGGTGGGATAAAACAGTTCAAGTAAGCAATGCTGGAGTCACTGCATACTAGGAGTTAGATGTGTGCATGAAATTCTTGGCGGAAGAGCAGGAAACTCTAGATAAATGGTGTAGGGGAAAGGAGTGCCTAGAACAGCTGGCAGCGATCCAAGCAGATGAATGTGTCAATGAAAGAGGTACATTTATCTAGCCAACCCAGAATATCTGTGAGCCCCAAAAGGCTGTAACTTTAGGTGCCTGAAAGCAAGGGTTCAGCAGGCAAATGTGAATGCACTTTATACCTTCTAACCTACCTCAACATGAAACAGAGTGGTTAGGCATGCCTTTTCCCTTTCTATCCTTATAACGCACCCCCCTCCAAGGATGAGCTGCAGCTCAAGACAAGCAGACACTTAACTATCCACCTGGTTGTGAATAAGGGCGCAGCAAGGAAAATGGGGCAGATAAATTGAAACTGAATCATAAAATGCATCATAATCCCTAAATGTTTTGAAAAGAATTGCTGTTAAATGTGATAATCCCAACTAGGCTATTGTCAATCCATCAATACATGTAAGTATGCCAAGAGAAATGAAAAACTGATTGCTAGATGAACCTATATGTCGGTGACAAGTGTCCAATGATGAATTTTCTCTTTTTGCTGCTGGAGATGCACTATTGAATTGTTGTTGTTGAAGTATGACTTTTTAAAATTGATTGGGGCAAGAATAAAATGTGCTAACAAAACAAAGGGGACCACCATGACGATTAGCTTAATCATTTGAAATATGCTATTGATCTGTATTCTGGAATTGATAATATTACAAGAACTGCTCAAGAGGCCCTTCATTCAAGGTTTAACACCCAAAGGATAAGAACAACTAAGATCAATATTTGTGGATTGACAATGAAAGGTCTTTCAGAATTGGTTTCAGTTGAAAAACATTGTATTGCTGTGCAAGAAAGAAAGACTCAATACACTCAATCGAAACAAATATTTTTGTAAATGCAATCCTTTCAGCTAACAGTCAGAGGGAAGGGTCAGCAAAATTTGGTGGCAAATTGAACGTGGTGGCAGGCTGGAAGAGGGGGAAGCAGGAGGCTTGGGCTGGAATGGAGAAGGGAAGAATCCATTCCACCCAGTGTGTTTTCATGTTTCAACTGTGGCCCATTAGACTATTGGAAACAAGACAGTCTAGTTGTATTCCAAAATTCACATGATGAGCCTAAACAATCAAATTTGTCTCCTCTCTCATAAAATCAGTACCCATCCTTCTACAACAGCTCAAGGAGACCTAACTGCTTTGTGAATGCTTTAATCCCTGTGGATCACAAGGGGATATATGAATGGTTTGTCTGAAAAGAAACCCAGCTAATGCTTGACTGCTCCTGTTGCTGGCAGACATATCTTGAAAAGCTTTGAATTGGCACCATTCTTTCAACTGATGCATTTGGCATTTCTAACAAACACATCTCTTGCTACATTACTGCTCCTGCCTCTATCTCATTGATTCTGATTACCAATCAGCACACCAGTATGCTTACATTGTTGAACAATTGCAAGATTTTGTTAAAAAAGACACCCACACTCCTGAATCCTTGCTTTGGTCCAAAGACAGAACAAACATTTGTATCTTTGAAACAAACCGTATTCTCTGCACCCTTCTTGAGATTCCCTGATTATGGCAAATGTTTCATGTTGTATTGGAATGAGAGGAGGACTTTGCTTTAGATATGCATTGGCAAAAAGGAAGCCAGCTTATTGTACTGCTCATGTTTGTATAGCCACAGACCTGTCATCCTGCTTGCACGTGGTGGAAAATCAGGGGGTCATCCTGAGTATGGCGGGCAAAGGAGGCCGCCTGCCAAACTCAACCCGCCACATGACCGCTGGTGCCACCAGGACACCGCCGGCCCTATTCCAAGTTCACCGTGGGTGGAAAAAGTGTTTCCAGACACCGGCCATGCTGTGAAGAGGGCCTTAACATTGATGCCGGCTCAATTCCAAGCCGGCGTCAATGTGGCAATGCATCATGTGCAGCAGCACCCGTCACGCATTTCAATGCCCATTATTTGGGCAGTAAAATGCGTGACATGGCTGTGCACGGAGACCCCTGGCACCCCCATTCCACCAGCTTTTCCACAGTGGTGTAAACTGCCATGGAAAGCCTGGCCGAATGGGACTCGTAATTCAGAGGGCAGCGCTGCCCTTGCGGAGTACAACCGCTGGGACCACCAGGCTGAAGGCTGACTGCAGCCTGACAGTGTTGGTGGTTTGACCGCAGTGGTTCAGCTGCGGTCAGAGTGTGGCAGATCGGACCGCCACCACTGCGGCAGTCTGATAACCACCCCAAGTCTGACGTTCTCAAGATTGCCAGACTCAGAATGACCCCATCAATGCTAGTCAGAAAAGTAAATTACATGTGTGAGTAAATTTATGTGTGTAATTTACTCCTAAACTTTGAGTAACTTTAGTGATTTTGGGCCCCATTATGAATTTGGCGGTCCCACCACGGGACCGCCAAACTCATGGAGAGGACATCCCCGCCATAGCGGTGACGTTCCCCCTTGAGAGTATTACAGTGTTTCTGCCAGGCTGACCAGCAGGAAGCTTTATGATATTGGACTCGGCTCTCTGAAGGCAGCAGAGGCCAATGTCTTAACACTCCAGTACTCTCGAAATGCACACTGTCGGCAAGGCAGACAGTGCGCATCTCAATGGTGCTGGGCAGGGGGGCACTGCACGGCCCATGACATGGTTGTGAGCAGTGCAGGTGCCCTCCTGTGGCACCCAGCACTTCCTTTCTGCCAGCCTTTTCATGGCGGGGTCCCCATCATGAGAAGTCTGGCAGAAAGAGGCATTGTAATCAACCCGGTGGTCTCTGAGTTCAGCACTGCCATGACTGGTTGCAAGCCCGACAGCCATCATGTCATCAGAAACCATGTTACCTAGGGGGTTGTATAGCGGTCCTTTGGCAGTCCCACCACCAAAGTTGTAATTTGGCTTTCACACCGCACAAGCTGCAGTGGTCCGACTGCCACTGCAAATTTGACAGTCTCAAGACCGCCAAGCTTGTAATGAGTCCCTAAGTCTATTCACAAAATCGGAGTGCAAAGTTGTAACTTACATGTCTCCTCCTGAAAAAGGGGAAGGAACATAACTTACAATTGTACATTATTACTAAAAACGACAGTAATAACTCCAGCACAATGCATGGCCCACCCTTGTGCAACCATATTCCATAGAAAATAATGGAGGTAAGAACTTAAAATACAACTTCATAGGAAATTATGTTAAATTAAATTAACCGGTTCTGTGCCCTGGACGAGGTGACCTCGTCCAGGGCTACAGTTCCCGTGTGCCTTGGACGAGGTCACCTTGTCCAAGGCACATGGGAACTTTGGGGAGCGCTAGCGTGCCCCCCCTGTGCAGCCCCCTCCAACCAAGGCGGGGATGGAAGGGGAATACCTTCCCCTTCCACCCCCTACCCACCCCCCACCCCCCGTGACGCCAGCGCGCGAGCGCACGCTGATTAGTCACAGGGGCCTCCCCCATCGCGCTGGAAGCAGAGCTTCCAGCGTGATATTTCCTTCCCTTTGAAGTCTCTCCCAGGGTTTCAAAACTAGACACCAGGGATTTTTTTTTTTCTTTTAGAAACTGGCATAAGGGAGCGACCCCTTGGGCAAGGGTCGCTCCCCTAGGGGGCAAATTATAATTAGGCCATTTCTGCCCCCCTTGGGGGAAGATTGGCCTATTTTGATGAGGCCAATCTGCCCCCAAGGGGGGCAGAAACCACTAGACACCAGGGAGTTTTTCTTTGCGTGGGCGTTAGGCAAGGGTCGCTCCCTGGGGGGGGGGATTATTTTAGGCCATTTCAGCCCCCCCTGGGGGCCGATCGGCCTATTATTAGGCCGATCTGCCCCCAGGGGGGGGGCAGAAACCTCTAGGCGCCAGGGCACATTTTTTTTGTGTGTTTTTTTTTTGTTTTTTTGTTTTTTAGAGATGGGGAGCGACCCATCAGGCAAGGGTCGTTCCCCTGGGGGGCAAATTGTATTTAGACCATTTCTTCCCCTTTTGGGGGCAGATTGGTCGATTTTAGGTCAATCTGACCCCAAGGGGGCAGAAACCACTAGGCACCGGGGATTTGTTTTTTGGTGCCAATGTCACGCAGGGGGAGCGACCCCATAGGCAAGGGTCGCTCCCGGGGGGGGGAGATTGGGGGGGCAAATTTATTTTAGACCGATCTGCTCCCCCTGGGGGCAGAAACCTCTAGGCGCCAGGGCAAAATTTTTTTTGGGTGTTTTTTTTTTTGTTTGTTTGTTTTTTCAGAGATGGGGAGCGACCCATCAGGCAAGGGTCGCTCCCCTGGGGGGCAAATTGTATTTAGACCATTTCTGCCCCCTTTGGGGGCAGATTGGTCGATTTTAGGTCAATCTGACCCCAAGGGGGCAGAAACCACTAGGCACCGAGGATTTGTTTTTTGGCGCCAATGTCACGCAGGGGGAGCGACCCCATAGGCAAAGGTAGCTCCTGGGGGGGGGTGGGGGTTGGAGGGGCAAATTTATTTTAGGCCATTTTTGCCCCCCCCTGGGGCCAGCTGAGCTAGAGGCCAAAATCCACAGGTAGGCACTTTGCAAAAAACACCTCTGTTTTCTGTGAAAAAATATGTTGTGTCCACGTTGTGTTTTGGGCCATTTCCTTTCGTGGGCGCTAGGCCTACCCACAGAAGTGAGGTACCATTTTTATCGAGAGACTTAGAGGAACGCTGAGTGGAAGGAAATTTGTGGCTCCTCTCAGATTCCAGAACTTTCTGTCACCGAAATGAGAGGAAAAAGTGTTTTTTTGGCCAAATTTTGAGGTTTGCAAAGGATTCTGGGTAACAGAACCTGGTCAGAGCCCCACAAGTCACCCCATCTTGGATTCCCCTAGGTCTCTAGTTATCAGAAATGCACAGGTTTGGTAGGTTTCCCTAGGTGCCGGCTGCGCTAGAGGCCAAAATCTACAGGTAGGCACTTTGCAAACAACACCAATGTTTTCTTTAAAAAAATTGGATGTGTCCACGTTGCGCTTTGGGGCATTTCCTGTCGCGGGCGCTAGGCCTACCCACACAAGTGAGGTATCATATTTATCGGGAGACTTGGGGGAACACTGGGTGGAAGGAAATTTGTGGCTCCTCTCAGATTCCAGAACTTTCTACCACAGAAATGTGAGGAACATGTGTTTTTTTAGCCAAATTTTGAGATTTGCAAAGGATTCTGGGTAACAGAACCTGGTCAGAGCCCCACAAGTCACCCCATCTTGGATTCCCTTAGGTCTCTAGTTTTCAGAAATGCACAGGTTTGGTAGGTTTCCCTAGGTGCCGGCTGAGCTAGAGGCCAAAATCTACAGGTAGGCACTTTGCAAAAAACACCAATGTTTTCTTTCAAAAAATTGGATGTGTCCACGTTGCGCTTTGGGGCATTTCCTGTCGCGGGCGCTAGGCCTACCCACACAAGTGAGGTATCATTTTTATCGGGAGATTTGGGGGAACGCTGGGTGGAAGGAAATTTGTGGCTCCTCTCAGATTCCAGAACTTTTTACCACAGAAATGTGAGGAACATGTGTTTTTTTAGCCAAATTTTGAGTTTTGCAAAGGATTCTGGGTAACAGAACCTGGTCAAAGCCCCACAAGTCACCCCATCTTGGATTCCCCTAGGTCTCCAGTTTTCAGAAATGCACAGGTTTGGTAGGTTTCCCTAGGTGCTGGCTGAGCTAGAGGCCAAAATCTACAGGTAGGCACTTTGCAAAAACACCTCTGTTTTCTTTCAAAAAATTGGATGTGTCCACGTTGCGCTTTGGGGCATTTCCTGTCGCGGGCGCTAGGCCTACCCACACAAGTGAGGTATCATTTTTATCGGAAGACTTGGGGGAACACTGGGTGGAAGGAAATTTGTGGCTCCTCTCAGATTCCAGAACTTTCTGCCACAGAAATTTGAGGAACATGTGTTTTTTTAGCCAAATTTTGAGATTTGCAAAGGATTCTGGGTAACAGAACCTGGTCAGAGCCCCACAAGTCACCCCATCTTGGATTCCCTTAGGTCTCTAGTTTTCAGAAATGCACAGGTTTGGTAGGTTTCCCTAGGTGCCGGCTGAGCTAGAGGCCAAAATCTACAGGTAGGCACTTTGAAAAAAACACCAATGTTTTCTTTCAAAAAATTGGATGTGTCCACGTTGCGCTTTGGGACATTTCCTGTCGCGGGCGCTAGGCCTACCCACACAAGTGAGGTATCATTTTTATCGGGAGACTTGGGGGAACGCTGGGTGGAAGGAAATTTGTGGCTCCTCTCAGATTCCAGAACTTTCTACCACAGAAATGTGAGGAACATGTGTTTTTTTAGCCAAATTATGAGTTTTGCAAAGGATTCTGGGTAACAGAACCTGGTCAAAGCCCCACAAGTCACCCCATCTTGGATTCCCCTAGGTCTCCAGTTTTCAGAAATGCACAGGTTTGGTAGGTTTCCCTAGGTGCTGGCTGAGCTAGAGGCCAAAATCTACAGGTAGGCACTTTGCAAAAAACACCTCTGTTTTCTTTCAAAAAATTGGATGTGTCCACGTTGCGCTTTGGGGCATTTCCTGTCGCGGGCGCTAGGCCTACCCACACAAGTGAGGTATCATTTTTATCGGGAGACTTGGGGGAACACTGGGTGGAAGGAAATTTGTGGCTCCTCTCAGATTCCAGAACTTTCTGCCACAGAAATTTGAGGAACATGTGTTTTTTTAGCCAAATTTTGAGATTTGCAAAGGATTCTGGGTAACAGAACCTGGTCAGAGCCCCACAAGTCACCCCATCTTGGATTCCCTTAGGTCTCTAGTTTTCAGAAATGCACAGGTTTGGTAGGTTTCCCTAGGTGCCGGCTGAGCTAGAGGCCAAAATCTACAGGTAGGCACTTTGAAAAAAACACCAATGTTTTCTTTCAAAAAATTTGATGTGTTCACGTTGCGCTTTGGGGCATTTCCTGTCGCGGGCGCTAGGCCTACCCACACAAGTGAGGTATCATTTTTATCGGGAGACTTGGGGGAACGCTGGGTGGAAGGAAATTTGTGGCTCCTCTCAGATTCCAGAACTTTCTACCACAGAAATGTGAGGAACATGTGTTTTTTTAGCCAAATTATGAGTTTTGCAAAGGATTCTGGGTAACAGAACCTGGTCAAAGCCCCACAAGTCACCCCATCTTGGATTCCCCTAGGTCTCCAGTTTTCAGAAATGCACAGGTTTGGTAGGTTTCCCTAGGTGCTGGCTGAGCTAGAGGCCAAAATCTACAGGTAGGCACTTTGCAAAAAACACCTGTTTTCTTTCAAAAAATTGGATGTGTCCACGTTGCGCTTTGGGGCATTTCCTGTCGCGGGCGCTAGGCCTACCCACACAAGTGAGGTATCATTTTTATCGGGAGACTTGGGGGAACGCTGGGTGGGAGGAAATTTGTGGCTCCTCCCAGATTCCAGAACTTTCTGCCACAGAAATTTGAGGAACATGTGTTTTTTTAGCCAAATTTTGAGGTTTGCAAAGGATTCTGGGTAACAGAACCTGGTCAGAGCCCCACAAGTCACCCCATCTTGGATTCCCCTAGGTCTCTAGTTTTCAAAAATGCACAGGTTTGGTAGGTTTCCCTAGGTGCCGGCTGAGCTAGAGGCCAAAATCTACAGGTAGGCACTTTGCAAAAAACACCTCTGTTTTCTTTTAAAAAAATGGGATGTGTCCACATTGCGTTTTGGGGCGTTTCCTGTCGCGGGCGCTAGGCCTACCCACACAAGTGAGGTATCATTTTTATCGGGAGACTTGGGGGAACATAGATTAGCAAAACAAGTGTTATTGCCCCTTGTCTTTCTCTACATTTTTTCCTTCCAAATATAGGAGAGTATGTAAAAAAGACATCCATTTGAGAAATGCCCTGTAATTCACATGCTAGTATGGTCACCCCGGAATTCAGAGATGTGCAAATAACCACTGCTCCTCAACACCTTATCTTGTGCCCTTTTTGGAAATACAAAGGTTTTCTTGATAGCTATTTTTTACTCTTTATATTTCAGCAAATAAATTGCTGTATAACCGGTATAGAATGAAAACGCACTGCAGGGTGCAGCTCATTTATTGGCTCTGGGTACCTAGGGTTCTTGATGAACCTACAAGCCCTATATATCCCCGCAACCAGAGGAGTCCATCAGACGTAACGGTATATTGCTTTCGATAATCTGACATTGCAGGGAAAAGTTACAGAGTAAAACGTAGAGAAAAATTGATGTTTTTTTCACCTCAATTTCAATATTTTTCTTTTTCAGTTGTTATTTTCTGTAGGAAACCCTTGTAGGATCTTCACAAATGACCCCTTGCTGAATTTAGAATTTTGTCTACTTTTCAGAAATGTTTAGGTTTCTGGGATCCAGCATTGGTTTCATGCCCATTTCTGTCACTGACTGGAAGGAGGCTTAAAGCAGAAAAAATTGAAAAAATGGGGTATGTCCCAGTAAAATGCCAAAATTGTGTTGAAAAATTGGGTTTTCTGATTCAAGTCTGCCTGTTCCTGAAAGCTGGGAAGCTGCTGAGTTTAGCACCGCAAACCCTTTGTTGATGCCATTTTCAGGGGAAAAACCACAAACCTTCTTCTGCAGCCACTTTTTCCCATTTTTTTGAAAAAAACGAAATTTTCACTGTATTTTGGCTAATTTCTTGGCCTCCTTCAGGGGAACCTACAAAGTCTGGGTACCTCTAGAATCCCTAGGATGTTGGAAAAAAAGGACGCAAATTTGGCTTGGTTAGCTTATGTGGACAAAATGTTATGAGGGCCTAAGCGCGAACTGCCCCAAATAGGCAAAAAAAGGCCTAGCACAGGAGGGGGAAAAGGCCTGGCAGCGAAGGGGTTAAATAGCTTAAAATAAATAAAATTGTAAATAAATGTAATTACATGTTAAAATGAATGTCTAAAAATACTTACTATAATTGTAAAATAATAATAAGCTTTTGTGTATAAATATTATTATGAAGATGTATTTGGTTCCAATATATTTAAATTAGTTTTCATAAATGCTATACATCACATTTAATAAATATGAATTTCATTTAGTATGTTCAGATTCATTAAAAATGCAATTCAAAATTAAGACAGTAGTGCAACACCGTGTTTTATTTACTTCTATATTTAAAACACATTTGTAACTTTTATTTCCATGAAATCTTATTAAAAACATGCATATGTTTATATTTAGTTTTTTATTTTGTTTAACAAACATTTTAAATATTTCCTGTACTTTACTATGCAGAGATCTCTGCTCAACTTCAGAGTCATTTTTTTTTTATACGGAGATTCCCACATTTCTGAGATGTATGCACACATAAATACAAGATTTAGCATTTAACAAGATGAGTGGTGTGAAGTGAGAGTGGTGAGCAAATGGGGAATAATTACTACAAAAATTGAAAAAGAGGTTGAGGGTGGGACAGGCTAACACAGGCACATAAGATTTACAGAGTTGCAATTCACAAAATGTACATTTAAATCTATCACAATAGTTCTACTGTCAAAACAGGTTGTAATGTACTCCCAGACTTGAGTTGTCAAGCATCAAACACTGCCAAAAACGGTGCATTAACATTTTAACTAATTTTATTTAATTAAAAAATAACATTAAAGTATATTTAAAAATAAATATTGAAAATTTAGCTCAGATGTGTTGTCCTTTGTAATTATGCTAGTGCAAGCTTAACAATAGTTAGGGATATACGTTTATATTTTAATTAGAAAATTATAGTTACATTTACTAATTTAAAATTATTTTTAATACGATTTCTTACTACTTTCTGAAATAGGTCTCTGAAGAAATTTCCAGCAACAGATGGACAGTTCCTATTAATAACTCATAAATTCAGTCACAGAAGTCCTCAACTACTCATTTGAATGTGTGGTGACTTGTTAGTCTACATACAGGTGAAAATCAGCACATGGAAATGAGTAATTCCATCCATGAAGAGATTTGCACCTAGGTGTAGATCTACACATGCAAACATACCTTTGTGAAAAGGGCCACACCTGGAATTAATATGAAATGTTTTGGGTCCATGCTATGCTGCTTCTATGACATAATATTGTTGACAAAAATATTACAATACCAAGTAGCCTAAAATAATATAGAGGACACAAATATTGACTTCACATACTTTCTATATCAAGTACACAAATATTGACTGCAAAATTATAGTGGACAAACATTGTCATTAAATACGAAATACTATATATAATGTGAACTATTTAACATTAGATTAACTTTAAAAATGTATTAGCTTACAAAAATAAATTTGAAACATGTATGCATAATGTACAAAATATAACAACATATTTCATAACTTAGAAATATAAAAGAAGCATATATACATCAAAATAGATGGTGAAAAGAAAAAAAACTTACTATGGAAATTGAATAAACTTATTAAATAAACATGAATAGTAAAATAAAATAAACTGATAATAAGTAAGAATAATTAAGAACATTATATAGAACAATTGTAAAAAATAAACATATACAACCAAATTCTTAAAAATTAAAATGCAATTTAATAAAAATAATATTACATCAAAAAATACATTTAAAAATGTTGAATAAAAAATCTATACTTGAATCCTGGGCAACAGATTATTTTCTGTAATCTCACGGCTTAGTTGATGAGTACCAGCATGGGTTTATACCAGGATGAGACACCACTGCTCACGTTAATACGGCTATCACTTGTTTGGAAGTTGGGTCGGTAGAAGGGGTCCGTTTGAAATGATAATTGTGGACTCAGAAAGGACATTCAACCCAGTTTCCTGGGTGTTTTTCTGGGCAATAGGTTTCTGGGCCTCTGGTTTAAGTCCCCGATTTTTTATTCAGGTTTAGCAAACTGTGTAAAGGCTTGAAGGCCAGGGTTCTTTCAGAACCTATAATGATTACCAGGGACTCCCAGCAGGTGTGTCCTCTTCACCTCAGCTGTTTCCACTATATATCAAGTCCTACATTGAAGCTTTGACAATGGCCAAGAATATCCACCTGCTGCAAATACATTGACTAGAGCTTAAGGCTTTTGCCTATGTGTACGATGTTGTCTTTCTGCCTTCTACCCTGGCTATTGCTTTAACAGAAATAGATACAATTGCATGCAAACATGGCTCTGTCTCTTGGTATAAGCTTAATAGCGACAAGACTCAGGTCTTGGCTAATGTCCCTGCTCTGAGACAAGACAGGCACTGGTGTGATCGGCAACATATCTCGATGTTGAACTGGGAGGTAGGCTGAGCTCGCGGGGTTGCATAAAAACTTAATGGAATTCAGCGGAGTTCCACCCACCGCCAAAATGTTTGAGTGAGTCATTGTTAAACTTTAAATCGCATATTTTTGCATAATCAATCCCTTCATTTTCCAGTCACTTATTGTTTGGCAAACAGTCACTGTGAAAAATAAAATGAACAGCATTCATTCCAAACATACGGACAGCAGCTACTCACTTCTCTCAGATGATACCCACAGAAAAATACAAATAACAAACTTTTCAACTTAGTTGCACACTTCCATAACAAATCAATCTGTGCAGCAGCAAAAATTGGCAGCTTGAAAAGAAGCACCACCACTGCTGTGAGCGACCTGCCAATGATTCCTGTTCAAATGAGCTCTCCTGAGCATCAGATAAAAAGAGGGTAACCTCTCATCAAGCTGCAGTGAGCACAGCAGCCAAATAATTAAAGGTATGTTAAAACATATAAGGCACTGGAATTTTAGCACATATCTCACCTGGTTCCTGAGAACATTAAAATAATGTATTTGCTCAACTTCTGTCTGATTACTGACACCAGAGTCATGTTCAGCCAGCCAGTGATTGTTAACGAAGAGCACACTGGATTTCAGAGCTTGTAGTTTTGCGATTTTCTTTATGATTAGATTATCAATTTACTTTTCAAATGCCTCCCTGAAGTAGGCTAATAATGATTCTGCAAATATGATCATGCAGCGCTATTGTAAAACAAAATTGTAAACGTGGGATGGAACTTCTTTACTCCAACAGTTTGGCAAGAGCCATATCTGGTGGAGGAGGAGTCACAGTAATGACAGTCCCACTCCAGCTGGTAGATCTGCTCCGCATTTGGGTTCAGGAGGAGAAAAAAGCAATAGGAAACAGGAATGCGAGTCATGTCAATCTGCGTGAGTAAGATTTCACAGCTGCTGAAAAGGGGTGTATGGAGGCATGTTTGTCCTTATGAATTTTCTTCATACATTCTCAAGTCGTGAACAATATAATTGCCATGCATAGTTTTTATTCTGGAAGCAGCATGAAAATGTTACCCTCATGCAATGGGGGCATGGAGCAGAGCCTTTGCGGCGTGAGGTGCAGGGGTGATGCATGCAGGCTAACCCTGAAGCCCCTATAGTCTATGCAGTCTTGGAAATCAGGAAAGTGCAACAATAATTTATTTGCCCCGTCTCTTACCTTGGAAGAAGAGGACGTCATGGTAGAGAGCAATCTGGGTGCCGATGTCAAGTGTCCACAGTATGACATTGTGCAGTCACCCACAGCTTTCTCTCCAGGGATCATTACTGGTTTGAGCACAGGCCTCATTCCTGGTTCCTAGTTGTGGGAGCAGAGGTGGTGTAAGTGTCAGCTGTCCAATAGCCAAGCAGGACTGAAATGTTTTGATCTTGCTTTGATCCACAGTGCTCTAAATGGAGCACAAGCAGTCTGTGAAGGACGGAAAATACTGTGGCTGAAGCACAACTCACACTGCCTTCCTGTAAATGGAGAAGACTGATGTCAGAGATAATCTCTATCATGCCCACAATTGGGGGAAAGGGTAAGGGTGCTGGTAAACTCCGCTCTGCAGCGGTGGGCAGAGTTTTTGCCAAAATGCGTGCTCCAAACAGAGAGCAGAGAGGCAAATCTTTGTGAACTCCGTTGGCGGAGCAGAGTTTACTACCCACCCTTAGTTGAAGTGTCTTTAAAAATGGAAGAAATAATTGAGCTTAATTATGGTCAAATCTTTATGAGGACAGTGGAGACCTTTTATAAGGTGAATAGATTGCATTTGGGGATAATCATGATGTGTAACCTTAGTAAAATGAGCATCTTACCTCACTACTGCTATCTTTTCTGGTGTATACCTCTCTATCTCTCTAAAGTGTTCTTTCATAAGATCAGGCATTTTGACAGAAATTTATGTGGAGTAATCAAAAACCTAGGTCGAATGTACAGTTTCTTCAATTGCAATGGGAGAGCGGAGGTCTCTCCCTACCCGGCTTGCAGGTTTACTACCTGGCTACATTCATGTCCCAATTTATGAGGTTGCTTGGTAGGGAGTCATGGTTCTTGGGGCACATGTTTCTAGAGTATTTACTGTGGGTGACTCCTTCGTCCCCTGCATCGGTATCATCAATACAGTCTACTGCAACAGGACTAGGTTTAAGACCCTGTGGACTTACCATTCCATTTGGTCCTATCTTAAAAAGATGTTCCCACATATCACTCTCTACAACATAAATACATACCTGGGTTTCAATCCTAGTCTGCCTCAGCAGGTTCATGAGAGTTTTTTTGCATGGTGGGAAGGATCCAAACTGCTTACATTAGGGCAATTTTTTAGGGTTGTACTCTTCTCTCTCATGAGATCTTGCAGCAATTGCTTTCCCTCCTCCATGATGGATACTTTTGGTGTTTACAGCTCTGACATATCTTAGGTAGTATAAAACCAGAAGATGTCCGCAGTTCTCAGAGCAGCTTTTTTGACAACCCGATGGAAGGCCCTCTTAGGGGAGTATCAGCCTGGCCTACAAAATAATTTATTCAGCTGAGGTTGGGCGGAGGGCTGATTCTTTTCTATATGTGGAGCCAGCATCTTGAGGTAGGGATAACATCAGATGACCTACTCAGTCACTTGTGCCGAATGTTTTAAATGCCTCAAGGGTCAAAGCCCATCATTTTACGTTCATCAATGATCTTTATTTTATGCCCGGAAATCTCTACATTATGAAAGTCTGACAAGATATAAAATGATTTTGATGTATGGCTGAGCAAGCGAAAGCTGTGCATATCTTTACTGCCTGCCCATCAATCGAGCTTCACTGGGATTCAATAATGGGGAAACGTAACAAGATTTTTCAGGCTAATGTGATTTAGGACCTTGAGCTAATAGTATTATGGCATTCTCCAGCAATTTTCACTCATGACTAATCATCACTGCCAAAGTTTTTCTGTTTTTTTCTTTAATAGTTTGTTTTCAGCTACACCCTGTATTTTATATTGTTTACTATGGTATTTTATCCCCTGGATCTCTTGTGTCTTTGTTGGTGGTATGCATTTTTCCAGCAGTGTGATTTGGTTTAACTCAATTTGTGTATCCTCTGTTCCCTTAAACCCTTAAATTTCTCTATTAAAAACAATTAAACCAAAATTACTTTTAAATTGAAAGCACAAAAATATATTAAAAAATAAAACAAATAAAAAATGTAAAATTTGAAGTGTTTAGATTCACTATTCCTACTCCAAACTATGCAACAGCATGAAAAATATTAAAATTGGGAACCTGACATTTATTAATCCCATACCAACGTAAGCAACAGTAGGTAAAGTATTGGACTTTGGAAGATTAAGACTTACTGTTCTAACTCCAAAGTAAGCAACAGTAAGGAAAGAGTTTGCCTTTGGAGGGGTCATATTTGTAGCGTCTTCCCCAGCCTGATATCTGCTAGATGACTAAGTCACACATGGAGCTGTAAATCACACATCTTTACTCCTCTGCACGTACCTGTGAACTTCAACATTCTAACCCAAGCTTTTGTTAAATTATATTCTATGATTACATCACACTGATATAGAGTCTGCTGGGAGCAACAAGGGATCAGTTCTAAATAATGCAAGACACTATATCGCCCCCTCTGTTAAATGAAAACATACATATTTTTTAGAAAATCATATCATTCTCATATTCATAGAAACATATACAATTATATCTCTTAAATCAGTTTTCTTGGTGCTTTGATCATCCAACCTGATCTGGTTACTGGAAGTTGTAGGGTGTTATCTTCTGGGTCATAGATCATTAAAGATGGTAAGGAATCAGCAACTGTCACTGAGTTTTCAATATCAGTCTTGTTTTCACCATCTCGAGTTGAAGACGGATGAAATGCAGCGAGACACGTCTCTGGTGATAGACTTCCCAAGGAGCTGGGCAGTGACCATGTGTCCTTTGGATCCAAAATATCAGAAGCAAGGGTTCTTAGACATCCAGATGGGTGTCATGCGGGAAGGAGGGGCTCTTTCCCAGAGATCTTCAGTGAGAAAATGCTGCAATGATTAATTCAAGTGAGGGTATTATGTGTGTAGGGTTGTGAACATGGTGCATTAAAAATTTCTAAGAGTAACAGTCAGTAATTTAATATGACGGTCCTCCTGACATGATTAAAAAGAGAGAGTGGTTGTACATGGAGATAACGAACCTGCCAGCTCACAAAATTTGATTCAGGGTCACAATGTTTCCTGCCTTGCATTGTCCTTCTGGAACTTAAGCAATTCATAAGGACCAAGCCAAACTCACTGGAGTTTATGCTGTCTGCTCTACACAATAATGACACTTTCAATAAGTATCACAGCAGATTGTGTGTTCCCCTATGAATTGCCACCGGCTCGTAAAGGGCTTCGTGCCTCAATCCTTCCACACCCTTCTACAGCATGTCTAACAAAGAACTGATTGCTGTCAAATTCTTGGCCAATGACCCAACAATCACCATTAGGCCAGCTGACAAGTGCAGGTGATAGTCATTATGGCTACCATGCACTACAATAAGGAGTGCCTATGACAACTTGTGGACAAGTGGTACTACTGCCCCATCAACACTGACACTGACACCATTGAAAGACTTTTGATGATGATCCATTGGCCACATAAGTGAAGGCCCATGGGTGGACTAAGAAGAATGAAGTAGAGTTCCCCGTGGACCTATCACCTAGGACACATATTTCTACATCCTTCTGAAAATTCATAAAGGGGTAATCTCCCCTCCCTGCAGATGCGTAGAGTCTAGGACAGCATTCCTTTTAGAACCTTTATCTAGGTTCTATGAGCACTTCCTCAACCACTGGTGATAAAGATCCCTTCCTTCTTCAAGGATCCTAAAGGACACAAGCTCATTGAAGAAGCCAACCAAACTAACAAAATTGATTTCCTCATAACTCTTGGTGTCAAGGCCTTATATACCAACATCTCTCAGGACGCTACCATTAAAGTCATAGAGGATAGCCTGTTGTCTGAAGATTGGTCTTTACCCACATCTGTGAATTTCATCATGGAATGTGCAACCATTGCACTCAAGGAGAATTTCTTCACATTTAGTGATCAACTCTTTCATCAAATAGAAGGTACTTTCATTGGGAGTACCTTCCAACCAAGTTTAGCGTATTTGTACATGCCTGATTTTTAGATGTCACACATTTTTAACAACATCAACCCTTACACCACAAACGTCCTATTGCGTCATCTTTATGTAGACAACATTATTATCATGTGGCGCAGAAATTGGCAGACTTGCCACAAGTTCTACAGGTGAATCAATGCAATCAACCACTTCCTTCACTTCACCAAAACATTCTCTGATAGGGAACTGCACCTTCTTGACCTGCGTATCTCTGTCTCGACAATGGCAAACTAACAACAACCGCTGTCAGGAAACTGACTGCCTGCAACAGCCTTCTGCTATGTAATAGCAATCAATCCGAAAGCCCTAGCAACATTAAAGATCGTGATTTACAGGCCACTGTACAAGCCACTAACTGCCTGGCTCAGAATTATCCCCCTAAAATCATGAAAAAGGCATGCAAGAGAGCTAGAAGCAACCACAGGGATGCTCTCTTAGAATGTAGAGCCAGGCCTAAGAATGACCTTAACTTGTGTGACAACATTCGCCCCCAACGCAAACTGGCTACAAAAGATTGTTTGGAAGCATTGGCAAGTCCTGTAGTTGGGATCCCTTGACATCCATCTCCTGCGATTTGCATTTAGACACGCTCAAAAACCTCATAGACATGCTGATGCATATGAGACCCCAGGTGACCCAGGAGACAGGACAAAACTCTTTCTGGAATCTTCCTCTGGACAAAGGACATACCTGTGCGGCTCATGTGGCATATACCACCTCAAGTATATGACAAAGGAAATCTGGTTAGATGCCACCCATACATGGATACAGAAGGGACACAAATTGCAACAACAAGAGTTGTATATATTTAATCACCTGTCCTTATGTCTTACGATACATCGCAATAATGGCCAGACTGGCCAAGATCAGAATCATGGAACACAACAGCAATATACAGTGTGGAAAGAATGCTACTAAAATGAGTACCCAATTTTTGAACAGCAATCACATCCATGATTGTCTGCAGTGGACCATAATAAAAGCATGCAATTTCTGAGACAAATACACTCGGTTTTGGAGGGAACAACACTGGGTGTTCCACCTTGCCACACACATCACTAGCCTGAATGATGACATCCCATGGGGCTAATTAACCACCTGACATACTGTCCCTTAGGCCAGCGTCAGTAGGGCGTACTAGTCACTGGTCGCCCATATCCATTGATAGCAGGTTAGTGCAGTCAAATCTTCTGCTGCTCGCTATCTCCTATACCTGACTGGAATCTGTCCTCTACATGTTCTGACGTTGAAGAGGATGCACTAGACTCTGGCCACCCCTGTTCACTAACAGCAGTTGAATGTAATCTAGATTTCTGCTGGTCTCCTCCCCCTATTCCTAAAAGTCATTTGTTCATGACATCTAGAATGATGGTTTTAGGCTAATAGTCATTCATTTTTTGCTGACACAGTCACGTTTTGTCTTCACTAATGTTAAGGGCACCTTTTAAATCTACACTTTGCTTCATTAGCCAGCCCTAGATGACAACTAGATTTTAAGCCAAACTCACTGGAGCTTATTCTGTCTGCTCTACACATTAATGACATTCAATCAGTATCACAATAGATTGTGTTTTCCTTTATGAACTGCAAATCCGTCCATGTCAACAGCCATGTTGAATCTGAGCAAACAGACACTTGTTGCTGTACCTTGAAGCACTTGGATCAGTGCTTGTACTTTTGTTTTCTTATCTTGCACTGTCACTACAAATGACCCTTTAGTCTTCATGGTGGCCGATGCAGCCTAATATACATGTTAGTCTTTGACTGTGTAAGCCACAATAATGGAGACAGTTCATTGTACTTCTCTTCAACCATTATGTTTATCAATGCACTCCTGTTAATAATAAAGGGTATTAAACATCCATTTATTTGCAGTGCAATCCTTGGACAGTGTTTGTATGATTTTTTTCCTTTGATTTGTCGACTTTTTATTGACTGACTTTTTTCTTCACATGCCACTAATCCGACAAGTTCCCGTTTTTCTAAGGTAATCACTTTCTTTACTTTCAATTATTATTGAGGTGGAAAAAATGTTTGACAATGATTTAGAGGACGATCGACTTCATTTAGTATCTATTTGCCTCAACTTCTGTTGGTGCTTGGACTTGTGGTTGTGCGTTGAACGTTGCTTCTTGAACGTTCTGGCAAACATTTTGTCTTTGTGCCATGACATACTAACTTTTCCTTCGCTTTACACATCGTCAGAAAATGGATCTCTTTACCACAGCCTTTGCATATCGGTCCAATTGTGGGACACTTTCCTCTATGTGGAAATGGAAATCCACATCTGAAACACAACTTCTTTTTTTGCTGGTAGACATCACTTTGTGTCCTTCAGTCTTTTGTTTCAAATTACTATTCACACTCATGACTGACTCATTCTGGGCACTCCCAGGCTCCATGTCAGCACCTTGTCTCTCAGCACGATCCTCAGCTCTGTCAGGCATCAGCATTCGATCCAGACTGAGGGGGTGATTATGAGTCTGGCAGTCACAGGACTGCCACATTACAAGGTTGGCGAGCAAACCCGCTAGGCTACTGACGTCCCTGCCAGGATCCAAGATCCCTAGTTGTAATCAGCCAGGGCGGCGCTGAGCTCACACCCCCCCTGATAATTACACCCTTGTTCTCCGCCAGCCTTTTCATGGTGATTTCACCACCATGAAAAGGCTGGTGGAGCACAAGTGCAGGGGGACAAATTCATTGATTGTTTCATCATTTCTTTGACATTCTTGACTGAAAACACATTGTTCATAATCAAGTTTTGGTACTGGATTGAATTTGAGATTCAGTGCATTCTTAATCTGGTGGTAGGTAACTTCTTTGTCAGTTCTCAAAATTTTCTTTATGACTTCTTTCACACCATCACTAGCAAGATTTTTGAGATACTTGAAAAACTTTCTGTTATTGGTCTCTTCAAGTGCATCAATGAATTCTTCAAATGTCTCTATCCATGCACTCCATCTATCACCAATATTTTGCTTTTTGGCAGTATCGAAAGGGCCTGGTGGTTTCAGGAAGGCAGCAGCATTGTGACCACTGTGAAACTTACTGTTATCAGGATTGGAGCTCTCTATGGCCCCCTTGACTGTAAACCAAGGGTTCTTCCATTCATGCCCCAGACCTGGCCATGTGATGGGCCAATCTTGGGGCCGTCCTTGATGAGCTCCATCAGCAGAATGGCTTTCTGCTAAATTTCTGGCTGCTGTAGGTATGGACCGTTGCATTAACACAACCCAAGGCATCTCTCAAGGGGCCACTGTCAATCGTGGTATGAAGACTGTTTATTGGGTTCGGTTATCCATTTCTTGTATTCTTTTTACACTTCAGCTTGCATTTTCTCATAACTAGCTGATCTCTGCCTTGCACTGCTATTTGGTATGTGATAATTATATTTAACTGTGCTTTGTAAATCTGGGTTAATCCGCCTTCGGCGTTAGTGTTCATTCCCTTTATTACTTTATTTTGCGAGGCAGCGCAGTACCTTTTTGTATGATCATGGTAATAGCTTCTTGACCAACAATGACTTCTTAGTGATTCTCTCTTTGCAGTCATATGCTTCATTCTGGCTGGAGATATGCTTTGATTCTACATACACCAACCATCAATTCAGCACTTTGTCAAATGCACACGTGGCATGCACAAACACTTTGCTTGGAACACGGCAAACTCTCCAAAAGAGTACTTTCATCTTTGGGCTACTTATCCCCTTACTCATCACCATTGTAGCATCTTCCCCAGCCCCTGGTACCCACTAAACAACTAGACCATGATAGGAGCTGTAAATCACACATCCTTATTTCTGTGTGTGTACCTGTGAACATCAGGAACCAAACTTTCATTACATTTTATTCTAGCAATTATGTTACACTGAGGTGGAGTCCACTGGGTGTCAGAAAGTTTCTGTTCTTAATCATGCAAGGCACTACACTAGTTATTATTCCCGCTCCAATCTGAGTAATAGTAGTGAAAGCACTGGACTTTCAAAGGGTCAGATTTACAACTCTAACTCAAATGTAAGCAATGATCAAGAACGTACTGGACATTGGAAGGGTGAAATTTGTTAATTCCACACCAAACTCAGGAACAAGAGGGAAAGTGTTAGGAATTGGAAATGTCATATTTACTAGTCCTACTGCAATGTATGGAAGATTTGTGAAAATGTTGGGCTTTAGAAGGGTCAGGTCTATAATTCTCAGTCCTAAATTCAAACAAAAAACTAAATATGGTTTTCTAAAATGAACACACAACAAATACATTACTACATATTTTTAACACAATATATTGGGCAGTTATTTGGAAATATAGTGCAGTTGATAGCCTTCAAGTAAAAGAACATAGATTTGGACAGTGACTGCAGGGTTTGTCTCTTAGCAGCTCCCATTATTTTGCCTATGGGGAGCTAGGACTCAAATATATCACAGATCAAATTAAATAAGACACCGTGTTGTAATGGCTGTCAGTATGGGCCAGTAAACATGCCAATATAAACAGGGACATAATGGAAGATTGTCTTGCATGTGACCAGAGGCACAAATTCCCTTGGTTCCAGTATGTTAGGCAATTGTCAAAAATCTTGCGAAGTCTGATTTGTACCTTGCTTTTTAATGGGGGGGTGTAATTAAAAAGTGCATTGAATGAAATGTTGTACATGTTTTAGGGTCAGATGTTTCATCATCCCGGTTTGCATTTCCTAAATAGCGATTTTTATTAAATCTCTATTTAAGAAATGCAAAATGGGGTGTATGAAAATTGCGATTCGGTAATAGCGATTTCTTAAAAGGTGCAATTGCTATTACAGAATCGCAATTAGGGAATGGTACTCCATTCATCCCTATGGGCCTGTAGGCCAGTAGGTGCGAATGGTTTTGCATTACCTAATTTGCAAATTCCAGTTAGGAATTTTCAAATGAGGTAATGCAAACCCCAGGGCGCTTGGGGCCTAAGGCCCCCATTGATGCACCACAAAAAAACATCTGTGGACATGTAAAGCACACTAATGGCCAAGGGGCATTTGTGCACTACATGGAATGTTTAATGTGTTTAATGCATTTTTAAAAACTGCACATGCTTACCACCAAACTTGAGTTTGTGTAATTGCGTTTCCTAAATGCCAAATTCGCATTTAGGAAATGCATGATACATGTGAGTGAGTAATCACAAATAGGTATTCTCTATTTGCGATTACTTATTTAAGGAATCACAAATTGTGATTCCCTAATCGGAGTCGCAATTTTAAGGAATCACTATTTTTGCGATTCCTTAAAATTGCACTGCAAATTCCTTTCGTAAATCCTGAAAGGCGATTTTGCATTTACAAATGGTGGAAATTTGCGATCCGCACCATTTGCGAATGCAAAATCCTTGAATACATCTGGCCTTTAATGTGTTATTTATCAATTCCTGGTGTTTTATCTTTTTGTATTATAACGTTGACAAGGATAGATTGTAAGTGTGTACATTTATGGCTAAATTATTTGGCGAATAAAGATGTTACCAATTAAAACATTAAAAATATACATTTTAAAATAGTTTCCCACCCTACTACCCTAAAAACTCCATACCAACAAAAGCAAATACACCAGCTGAACAGAAGCCTGCAATAACCTGCCATATCTAGGTTCATTTGAAAATCCACCAATGAAAGTCTGAACACCATTTCCAGTGGTGTGCCCTTAGAAGAACTTGCTCACCATAGCGCTACCATAAAGTGCAGTTAGACTTCCTACCAGAATCCATGGTTTGCAAATCAGACCACCGCATGAAGAAACATCCAGTCAGCAAACTGAAGCACTCTACAACCTATACCCTGAATTAACTTATCACCTGTCTGCTCCTGGGAACAAATGTTCTCCTGCATATACAACCCATAGTGTCCCCTCTCTTGCTGTTTCACTGTACAGATATCATTAGTTTGAAGTATCTCTCCTGTTTATGGCTGTGCCTGGTGATCCCAGTAGTGGGAAGCTTCCTCATTCCACAATAGGTCTCTTTAGCACCTCTTGCTGTGAGTCTGTTTGGTTGGCTCACCATACTTGTCCTATCCATCAATGAGATAGGCCAACTTGTCAAAGTATTAGGGGATGTAGCCAACTCAATGGTAATTGGTCATGGTTTGATCTCTCACCAATTAATAGACCAATGAATGTTTTTCACGCAAATCCGGCGCCAACTTAACTCGATATTTATTTACCTTGGAAAGCTAGCTTGCATTAATGAGATGCAAAGTAGGCCTTCCAGGGCAAAAAATGACTCTAAGGCCTTTGCGCCTTATTTATACTCCCATGCAAAAATGACATACGGGAGTGGGAGGGCCTTAAAAAATGACTCTAAACCAGTTTAGAGTCATTTTTTAAAGCCTGGGTCAGGGCAGGTGTTAAGGGAACTGTGGGCTCATTTCCACGGTTGGAGACCATGGAAGCAGTCCAGAGGTGCCCTTCCTTGCCCCCAGGGACACCCCTTGCCCACCCATGGAGGACACCCATGGATGGGGAGACCCATCTACGGTAAGTAGAAGTAAGTATAGGTAGTATTTTATTGTTATTTTTTAAAGTGGCATAGGGGGGCCTAACTTGCCACCCCCACATGCCATTGTGCCCAATGGCCATGCCAAGGGGACAGAAGTCCCCTGGGCATGGCCATTGGGCAGGGGGGGCAGAGGGGCATGACTCCTGTCTCTGCTAAGACAGGAGTCATTTCAATGGGGGTTGTGCATCAAAAAATTACGCTAGTCAGGTTTGAGTCAATATTTTTGACTCCACCCTGACTTGCACCATTCTTTGACGCACAGCCACCATTCTGCCCTACGCGTCTGCTGCCCGGTTACAGTCATTTATTTTGACGTTAACCATGCCGCAGCGCCGGCTAACGTCATTCCATAAATAAGGCACCCAGGTGGTGCGTTGGAATGGCGTTAGCCGGACGTAAACATTTTGACCCAAATCAACGCTTGCGTTGATTTCCGTCAAAAAGTATAAATATGGGCCTCACTGTTCATGTGAATTCTCACCAATTAGTATCTCAACATTCACTGAATTTACAAAATAGAATGGCTTTAGATCTTATCCTGGTTGGCAGAGGTGGAGTTTATGCTATTAAAATTAAAGGCACATATGTACAGACTGCTGTATTTTTAACCTGAGTCTCTCTTTAGGCACACATTACCACACTTATCCTAAACATGACAGTGTTAAGAGATTGAATACATTAGACAGTAGATTTGTATTCAGTGATGTTGGGTCAGGGTGAAGAGCATTTTTAGAGGTTGGGGAATGAAGATAATAGATATTGTGTTGATCATATCTGTTGTAATCATACTGATTTACATCCTCTCCAAGTCTGTTTTGCCAGGTCACCAGCTTAGCCAGGCACGAGGGTACATCTCTAAGAAATAAATTAGTGCAAGGCTAAGGCATTGTTGAATAGTAATTTTTATTAGCTTAATTGTAACCTGATGCAGTCCTATTTTTCTGCCCATGCTAACTAAAGATGACAGGAAGTGACAGCTTCTGATGTGTCAACTTCTTGTTTGCATCTTGGCTTCAGAGATGAAAAAATTATACTAAGATTGTTCAGCTGAAATGTGTACACAATCATTTCAATCAGAAGCTGTCTTTTTCAGCGCTTAATTGGAGTTGGTGGTTGCTGGCGGGACCCACCTCCACTCATTTATGGGGATTGGCACTTATTTCTCCTTGTTATACATTTTATGAGTGCCAGAGAAGGAAAACACACAAAAGAGAAGGACATAGAACAAGAAATATGGAAAAATAGTCACAAAGGTGGAAATCAGGAGCCTGCAAAGGAGACATTAAGGGACAGGGAGTGTCTGGTAGTCCATTAAAGAGCCATGAGATTGATTTCAGACTAGACAGACGTAGTGTAGGGTGTGCCAGTGCCAACCATGGGCTTTTGAGCTGAGGCTTAGACACCAGCACTTATTCATCTGCAAATTAAGGACCTGATTTAGATCTTGACCGGGGAAAATAGTCCATTACAGACATGAGGGATATTCTGTCTGCTGTATCACAATCCCATTATATCATATGGAGAACATAATACAGTGTATGGGATATCTGTCATATTTGTGATCAACTATTCCATTCGCCAAGATCTAAACCAGGCCGTAAGTTTTGGCCTTTGTCCTTTCTTATGATCTCAGTCTTCATATACCTGTATGTACTCTTTGTTTAAACCTAGCACCGAATTCCCTTTGCAAACCCTTGTGTATAACTCCTTAAGTTTGTGCTTTGATTTTGTTTGTACAATATCCTCCAAACAAGTTTCCCTGGGGGAACACTTCTGACCAGCTGAATCTGTGGTGAATCACATATATTGATTTTTCTTTTGTTAATTTCTTTGAGACATCAACTGGTATTTGAGTTGCTTTTCTTTAAAACCAGAAGAAAGGCTTTTTGAAGTAGTGAATTTCACTGCAGTACATCATTGAAATATGTCAATTTCTCTGGAAGACCAAAAACGTGAGTCTGGCCCTCCTTAAAAAATTATAAAACATATGTAAGGCTGTATCAAAACAAAATTCACATACTTTTTTCCACTGCCCCTTTGAAATGGATCACTGACATAACATCAATTACAGTAATATTTTGACACAAATATTGGGTCTAAAATATCGATGACACAAATACTGTTTCCCTATACTTATAATCGGTTAGTACAGAAATATTGAAAATAAATATTGTTTCACACTAATATCATTAAAAATAAGACAAACATAAAATTTTTAATAAACATACAGCTTAAATTGTACATTTTAAATATTTTCATGCAGAACATTAATATAATGTACATTAAATAAATATAAGTAACATTTAGTATTAAGGCCCTGATTACGAGTATGGCGGTCCTAAGACCACAGTACCTCTGGTGGCGGTCCCACTGCTGCATTCTTGGCGGTCTGATCAAGAAGATTGCAAAGTGGGTGGTCAGACCACCACAAGACTGCTATCACCGCCAGGATTGTGGATCCCAACACGCGATGAAAGTTGTGGTCAAGCATGGCAGTGCCGATGTCAGCACAGTGTGCTGATCACAACTTGCCTTTCTGCCAGCTTTTCATGGAGGGGACGCCACCACGAAAAGGCCCGCGGAAAGCACCGGGGGGCACCTGCACCACCCATGCCCATGTCATGAGCAGTGCAGAGGCCCCCTTGTCAGCACCATTGGAATGCGCTGCCAGCACAGTCAGTGCAGCTGGCATTGGCCTCTGCTCTCATGTAGAGCCAAAGCCAATGCCTCCACACTGAGGGCCTCATTATGAGTGTGGTGATCTGAGGACTACCACACTCCAGGTAGTCCGATTGACACATTTCAACCATGGCAGGCAGGTCTGCCAAGGGGCCACCATCTTCACCAGGAACATCGTTACCGATAGGCTGACAGTGGTCTGAGTAGTATTCAGCGATGGCAGTGCTGAACTACAATTCAGCTTTCCTCCAGCCTTTCCATTGTGGGGAACTCCTCATTGAAAGGCTGGCAGAAAGCCAGTGCCAGGGGCTGGAGAGGGCCGTGCACTTTCCATGCCCATGGGCCCCCCCGCCCGGCACCATCGGAATGCGCACAGTCTGCTTTGGGGGGACGTCACTGGTATGAAGATGGTATCCACCCCATGGCTTTGGTGGTCCTGTGGTGTGACCGCCAAAGTCACAAATAGGCCATGACTGTCCTGCCAGTTCCAGAGGCATTTCATAATACGGCGGTCTGGAGGCGGTCAGCTTGGTGGCATCCTCCAGACCACTGTGTTGGTGGTCCAACGGCCCTATACTTATATAAACATAAATACATTTGTGTTTCCATGTTTATATATACATATATATATCATCCCACTATTATAAAAAAATATATATTTTGCATTATATTACATTTTTCATATTTGGTTACCAATTTAATACTATAAAAACATACATATATATAATTTTATATATACATATATAAAGCATAAAGAAGGTAACAAAATGAAATACAAAACATTAAGTAACTTACCAAAATAATTATAATAAATAAAAACATATTCACTCAAATATTATCTATCTACCTATCTATCTATAGCTATAAATAAAGAATATCTATAAAGATGATATCAAATTAAACAAATAATCAAATGATAATATTACATAAATTTAAACAATATTAAAAAAGAATTGAGGTTTGGGAATAATAGATATACCATTTCCACTCTAATCTGTGCAACTGTAGAGAAAACATTATACATAGTAGGGGTAAAATTTACTATTCCCACCCCAGTAGGAAAAGTGTTGGACTTCGTGGGGGTAAACATTAATATTCTTAAATTAAATTATGTGAAATTGTAGGGAAAGCAGATGCAGATACAGATGCAGAAAATGTATTATTCCCACTCCAATCTGCTTTACTAAAACGTTGGACTTTGCAGGGGTAACATTAACTTTTCCCATTCCAGTCTGTGCAATAGTAGGAAAACATTAGATTTCTGAGGGGTAAAATTTACTATTCTCGCTCCAGTCTGTGCAGTGGTAGGGAAGGTACTTCACTTCAAACACATACCATATTTTAATAAACCTATTAGTTAACCATAAATATAAAACTTAAAAACTCTCTAAATAAAATTAATAAGCAATTAAGAAATGAACATTATTATAAAAAACTGTAATAATGACTTTTAAATTAAATAATGTTCTAAGCTTATTATTTAATTAAATTCCTACATGATATACCCACAAACCTTGCACCCCACACCTGAAAAATAACTAAAATAAATAAGTATAACAAAATTAATATATTTAATAATCAATGTAATATGTATTAACATATGAATAAATAATTGTTAATTAACTATTAGTTAATAACTTCCCAATCTATGCCCTTACAAAACACAACAGCCCACATGTAATATATAACTAAAAAAAAATAATCACACAATTTACGTAATTAATAATCAAAAAATTATTAATAATAAATAAATACAAAATTTTAAATTTATCATCATTTACTGAATTTCCCATTCTACACCCCTTAAAACCAAACAACGCACACCTAGCATGTAATTTTAAAAATATAATTATTACATAATTTATATATTTAACAATCAAGAGAATAATGTACAATAACATTACTAATAAATAATAATTGCAAAAGTAACTACCCACCTTACACCTCTATAGACCCAACAACCCACACCTAATATAACTTGTTAAAAATATAAGAGTGATACAATTTACATAATTAATAATCAATTCATAAATTATCAATACATTATTAATTAATTATTGATTGATTATTACATTATTACCTACTCATCCTATACCCCTACACACCTAGCAACCCACATCTAATATCTGACAAAAAATATACTAATTACACAGTTTAAATACTTTATAATCAATTAAATAATTAATAATATAATATTTAATTGTTTTTTAATTATACTTAATTAACGTTCCATCATGTACCCCTGCACACCTCACAACCCGCTACAAGACTATAAATTACTATTAAAAATGAAATTAATATTATTAATCACTTAAAATTACAAACTATGTTTAACATTATTGTCAACAATTATACAAACAATATTTAACATATACAAGTAATATATGAACTTAAACACATAAAGAAACTACATTATAGAAAACAATGTTAACAACACAGATATTCTTAAAAACAATATTACTTGCCTACAAAATCGATATTATCATCAAGGATCATTCTGGGTCAATACCTTTGTAGCATAATATTTTTATTCTGATATATCTGTATCTCAATATTTAAAACTTGATATTTTGTCCACAATCAGACAAATATGGTTAACTACACAATAAACACCAAAATGTGCCCACCAAATGTACTTCTCACTACTTAACATGTTATGTTTCCAAAGAAAAGTGGTCCCTAATAAAGCAATAATGTTCATGTACTAATCATTAACTTAAAACGATGTTTTAATAGCTAATATATATCAAACAGGCAAGAGTGATACATGCGTGCAGTTTTCAAATTGTATGTATCATATCATTGTATGTATCATAATGTTTCAAGTCTAAATATAACCTGTCTATTACAAATAACTATCATGGGGCTGGGGCTGTAATGATTGTCAACGGCATTTAAATCTCCTTAATTTTAAGATCATTATCAACATAAAGATTCAATATAAGCCATAGTTAGTTTAGTTTTAAATAAACGAAATGAACAAACAAAAGAAAAAAAGACAAAAATGAATACAAGTTAAAATAAGAAAGGCTGATGAGGATGGATATGCTTATGAAAACAAAGCAAAGCATTGACTGAGTTGTTGGATAAAGGGCCCATAATGGAGGTGCAAGTAAGAATATAGAAAAGCTTACACATGTATGCAATGTGCTATTTATTGAAAAGGACTCACTCTTTAATCTCCAATGGTAGTTAATGGTTACACACATTATTGGATAGTGTATGATTTGGATGGTTATTGATATTTTAAATGTGCTATTTATTGAAAGGGACTCATCCTTTAATCTCCAATGGTAGTTAATGGTTACACAAATTTATGGATAGTGTTGGTTTTGGATGGATTTTAAAATTCTATGTTAATTATTGTAAGCTGTTTAGTATCTTAATATGTTAATGTTTGAAATGTTTATGTTATGTATTTGTTTGGTGTATCTGTGCATTGAATTGATAAGTGGATAGTATTTCTATAATACAATAGTGAAAGTCTAATTCAACAAGAATTAAAACAATACCATAGCAGATTTTATTACTTTTCTTTTATGTTTTGGTGTGATGCTAGCAATGGTTGAAGAACACTGTTTATTTCTCTGTCTATCTATCTATCTATCTATCTATCTATCTATCTATCTATCTATCTATCTATCTATCTATCTATCTATCTATCCATCTCCCTATCTGTCTATCTATCTTTCCAGAAAGGTTCCCTGCCCTCACACAATGACAAAGAAGATAGCAGCACCACGATCCTTGGATATTCACACAGGTTTCTTTATTTTACAACAAAATAATGCATAAAAGAGAAAGACGGCTGATGCCTTTCACTGTTTTGCCTTCAAATGGACCATAGAGTCCGAATGCCCAAACAACCAATTTAGAGTGCCCTCACCACATTAGTCCATCGTCACTTGCTATTTGAAACAACTTGAGTGTTCATGCTCATATTTCAACAAACACAGTCAAAGTCATACCACCATTTTGTATTGAAATGTTACTGTTGCATCAGCTTAACTTCCATTGCATTCCTATAAAGTACATTTAGGGCCTCATTATGAGTTTGGTGGTCTGCCAATATCCTAACACTCGAGCACCCTTGGAATGTGCAAAGCAGACAGTGTGCATTCTGACAGTGCTGGGCAGTCCCCTCCATGAAAAGGCTGGTGGAAAGTGGGATTGTAATCAGCCAGGTGATGCTGAGTTCAGCACCGCCATGGCTGATTACAAGCTTGACTTCCATCACCCCATCGGGCTCTATGATCTTAGCGGGCATGGCAGTCTTCAGGCGAGTCCGCCCGCCAAAGTCGAAATTTGGCAGTCTCATGACTGCCAGACTCATAATGGGGTCCTCAATGTGTGACTCCATCCTTAGACCAATGTATTATTATTATGCTGTGAGCAGTATTGACATGATTTTACTGATGGAAACAGATTCTGTATATACAAAAATTCGAGAGTGTGTTATAAATTCTTCATACAGAGTAAAAAGTGCAGAATTCAGAGCAAGCACATATAACTTTTTTTTCCATGTAGCCATTTCAGAAATCCCATTTCCTATATCTTCCTGTTTGGGCATGATAATACTTTGGCAATGTTACCCTAATTAGACATGTCTAATACATATATGTGTATTTGAACTCTTGTAGATTTACATGATTTTGGTATAAACATAAGTCTAATATAGTACAACAACCTAAAAAGATATTTAAAAGAACATCCTCATGGTCAACATATGGTGCACCAAACTGAAATGATATCATAAAACAAACCCCCTCATGATCAACATTTCCTGAGATTTGTGTAAAGTACCACTCAATGATAGCTCATTTTCTTCCAATGAATTCTTAACCATAAGGTGTTGACACTATAAAATCTTCCTTTCTTTTTTATTAATTCTAAAGTACTTTTTTTAAGTTCATAATAGATATGGTGTATAGGACATTCCTTCCAGATATGTGGGTGTTATATATATAAATATATACATTATAACACTCCCATCAACCGTAATTTATAAGCTCTGTTTAAAATACCTGTAATGTTTGGTTCTTATGTGGCATTTATTGTTCAAAGGGCTAGTGCTTTACTAAAGTGGTTTTAGTGCTTGTTTGAAGATAGGGTTAAACCCCACTCTTATCCAGAATTTGATTTTTATGAAGTGCTACTGCTTACTAAGGTTGTTTCAGTGATTGTTTGAAAATGGGCTAGCCCCTCAATTTTACACCATAATGTAAAAAGCTTTAAAGTGCAGTTTAATAGTAAACAAGATTTTCCCTCAGTGTGCAATACATTTTAGTTAATAATTTATGATTATAAGATTTATAATGTATAATTAGAGTATTCAAATATTTTTGAGTATTGATGCTTGTTAGGTTGAGCAATTTACATTCACAAATATCACACTGGGATCTATTCTCCAGAGAATGGAATTAACATTCAGGAACCTTAAAGTGCCAGATGTTTGTAAGCAATGGTCACTCTCAATGTGCAAATTACATCATAATTACACGTTACCACTGATGATAGCCAGTAGCTAGTTATAGTTAAGACCTAGTTTCCATAGCAAAAGCATTTTTTGTTTTGCCTGTTACTTTGGTGCTCCTCAGGTGCAGTCTGAAATGTTTTGGGGTGATCTGTCAAGCAAGGGATTAGAAAAGGGAGGTGGGGGGTCTAAACATGTTTCCCCCATGCAATTACCTATAGGGATTTTAGATTCGACTACGGTCTGAACCGCTGAATGGAATTACACCAAATTTGCCAGAAAGAGAGATCTTGATCCAGAAATATCTCTTTTTGTTATTTGATGTAAACCCCTTCAGTAGTTTTAGAGTTTGTATATCTAGGAAAGCGGATCCTTTGAGGATCCTCAGATGCTGGGCAGAAGCAAGGCCCTGATTGACTGGCCCCAACTTGTGATGAAAGTTGAGGCTGCCACTGCATAAGGCCAGGGGGAGGAAAATGTAATCTAAGGGGCCAGGATAGAGGTATCCTGAACCCACAAGAGAGATGGAGGGACCCTTCATGGGTGAAAATGTTCCAAATATTCTATATATATGGCTCCATAGATCTTCTGCAGCACTCAGAGGGGCCCCTTAGTGTAAACTTGTGAAGGATCTGCAGAACAAAAAATGGAAAACAAATACAGCCAGTAACACACTAAAACCCGCTGTGAACTTCCTTTTGGCATATGTAGAGTAGATTTGGATGCATGCGGGGGAATGGAGACAGGACCTGACCGAAGGCCATACATGGCAGTGGTTGCATTAATGTGTGGTAATTAGACATTATCTTACAATTTTTTTAAAACATAAAAATTCACTGAAAAAAAGGTTACAGGGACATTATGCTTAGGTTGACATTTTACCCTACAAAACCACGAAAATTCAGCAGTTGAAGTTGTACTTATACTTGTCTGAAGAAACTATAACTCATTCCGTTAAGTAATTTTAGGTCAAAAGTTATAATTTCTTAACATAAGTATAACTATGACTGCTGAATTTCTATGGTGTTGTATGGATCAAATGTCAACCAAGCTATAAAGTCCCTGTAACTTTTGGCTTTTTCAACAAGTGTATCTATTGAGTTGTTTGTTAAGTTCCTTAGCTAAAAAAAAACATTTAAGCATATCCACCTTGTTATATTAAGGGGCAAAGCAAAGGCCTATTTCTTGTTTGACGGTTTTAAAAAGTTGTCAATCTGGTATTAGCTGTGGATACATTCTTATAGGTCAAGCAAGAAATAGACCGTTGCCTTACCCCTTACAAGGCATATGTGCTTAAATGTTTTGTTTTGTTTTTTAGCTGAGGACACCCCACCTCGCCACCACCAAGCAGACAAATCCCCCACCTCCCAAATAATGATGCACAAATCACCATGGCGGATAGTGGATGTCGAACGACCATTGGCGGTACGGACCACCACGGCCAGCAAGTGGACCCAACAGCAAGAAATGCACACATTGGCAAGGTTGAAACCCACACACCCGACACACATCCACAACACTATAAAACACATACATACACACCCCACAACTCTTTACATCACCAATAGGACAACTGAGACTGACAACACAAGACGCATACACAGAACGCAAGATCACACAAGTCACACACCCAACCACACAACAGCACCCTCGCCAATATCCACACAACACACCACCCACGACACACACCAAGGCAACCCCCTAAGCACCCACGCTTCATAGATAGGGAGCTAAGAACAATGGTAGATGAAATACTCAAGGTCGAGCCACAAATCTTCAGGGCACAGGTCCAGCACACACCCATCGCCAGGAAGATGGAGTTATGGCAGACCATTGTCAACAAGGTCAACGCAGTGGGAAACCATCCACGCATGAGGAACGACATCCGCAAGAGATTGAACGACCTGCACGGGAAGACGAGGTCGATGGCATCAAGGCACAACATTGCGGTCCAGAAAACTGGGGAAGACCCCCACCTACATCCCCGACTACACCGACTGGGAGAAAAAGGTACTGGCCATTCTGCACCCTGAGGGCCTCATTGGGCTCACTGGAGGAATGGGCTCAGGTAAGTCATCTATTACCCCATATCCACCACAGTTGGAATGCATGCACTACCCCACCCCTCCAACTACCATCAGGACCACTACCTCACCCAGGCCACAATCACTACATCCAGTCATCCTGCATGCCCACAAACCCAGTAGAAGGCCCACATCCCTCCCCCTGTGCACAGCCCCCTACCCCTACAAGGAATTACAATGGCACTACACCACCCACAATGCACCTCCACATCTCATGCAAAATGCAATGGCAACCCCACAATAGGTCCCTGCATGGTCCAACAGGGGAATAAACTGCACAGAAAGGGCAGAACATACTTATTCGAATTAGTACATGTAACATACATGTCCATTCCTCACCACAGGTACCACCACCCATGACACCCTCACAGAAAGGCTAAGGAGTGCCAGCGCCACACATGGAGACAAAGGCCCCACTCAGGACACTGGAGAGGGAAGTGTGGACAGTGAGGAATACCCTGGCCCGTCATACAGTCCTGGACTGTAACCCTGCAGCAGCCCTACCCAGGACACCACTGACACCCCTACCACCCAGTCACCAACATCAGCTCTGGCCAAACGACCCCACACCAGTGTCTCCAGGCCACAGACTAGTGGAACACAATAAAGAGGCCATAGTCTCCACCTATTAACAGGTAGGATGACAATGGCCCCAGTATAAGTGGTACTGCCAGGCCTGTGCAGGGGACACAGGTACAGGGGGCTAGGCCCAGTGGGAGGGTATCAGTGGCCCAGGGGGAGGCCAAAGGATAGATGGTGCAGCCCAGGAGGTAATCTCTGAGGTCATGGGAGCATATCACAGTACACAAGACAGGATGGGCCAGATCATGGCCACCCTGGAACAGAGTCAAATGCTGCAGTTAGCCCAACATCAAGAGCCCATGGAGCAGTGGAAACAACTGAATGCCACCATGGCCACTATAGCAGTGGTGGTGCAACACCACTACCTAACCCAGCCTGAGACCCCCCAAACCAGGAAGCCCCTACCACTGCCCAGGACACAGGCCAGCCATCAACATCAGCAGCAGCAACTGGACTGATGGTACTGTCAAAGGACACACAGGAGACCAGTATCCCTACCTGTGCAGCCCAGCACCAGATCCTCAAACGGTCCCTTAGACCCAGATATGGCACAGGAACACCTGCCAATACGAAGGCCCCCACTAAGAAGTGACTCTGACATGGACTGACTCCCAAGTGTGCCACTATGCCACCATCCTCACCCGCCAATAGCAACATAACAACTTGCAAGGGACAGATGAACCTATACCCACTGCCACCAATCCCTGAGCCCATGGACATCCACCATTAGCCCACTCCCTATCTCTGTAAAGCACACCAATGCATTTAGGACACTAAATAAAACAAATGTACACCAATTTGTATGTCCCCTGTCATAATGATGAATCAATTGTAAATGTGAATGCATTTGCCAGTAAATTCCATAATCAGACCTTTATTGTAGGAATGGCACCCAACTCACAACATTATGTGGAGTAAACAGAAATGTGCACCATGTTTGTATCCATGGCACATGCCACCTTATTCGTCAGGTAACAGTGTCAATGACTACAGACCCCACATCCCCATAGTGAATAAGTCAGACAGACATTATGCATTGCAGACAACACCATCAGTGAACAGTACCTCATAGTCACTGGAAGTATAGTTAGATCAGCTGGTTCCTGGAGTGGACATCTTCCCCCTCATCATCCTCACCATCACTCTCATCCCCTCTCAGAGGAAGCGGGTCTGGATTTACAGAACCCTCCTCTTCCAGTAGGGGGATAGCTTTCCTCACAGCCACGTTGTGCAGCATGGAGCAGGCCACCACTATTCTACACACCTTCTCAGGGCCATAGTACAGTGAACCCCCAGAGAGATGGAGGCAATAGAATCTAGCTTTCAGGAGACCAATAGTACGCTCTATCACCCTCCTAGTACATCCATGGGCCTCATTATAATTCCTCTCTGCATCTGTCCTGGGAGTTCTCACAGATGTCAGGAGCCATTGCATGTTGGGGTAGCCAGAATCACCTGCAAAAGTGTTTGAAACAGGACTGTAACAAACTGCCATTACTTGCAGGCAACCTGGCTGTCAGCTATGTACAGATCCATTGTCATACACACTCACCTATGAGCTATCCTCTGTCCCCTTGTAGTTGATACGTCATGTGTGGTACACTGCTGTTTCTCAGGACAAATTAATCATGGACTGATCCTGGAAACATGGAATTCACATATGATATGTACTGGTCTGCAGTACGCACCAATTGTATGTTCATTGAGTAGACGTTCTTCCTGTTTCTGTACACCTATTCATTTAGTCTTGTGAGGATAGGAGCTATGTGGGTGCCATCAATGGCACCTATCACATGGGGAATGTTAGCAAAGGCATAAAAGTCAGATTTGATGGCAGGAAGTTCAGCCCTTTGGAGAAACTTTACATATGTCTGCAGGTGTACTATAAATGCATCCAGGAATTTGGACAGGATGAGGCTAAACATTGGCTGTTAGAACCCTGCTCTCATGCCCAATGTCACCTGCAATTAGCGCGTGGCCAAGAAATGGAGTACAGAGAGCACGTGCACTTCAGTAGGGATGGCATGCTGATGCCGATTAGCCGGTCTCAGTACTGCATCCAGTAATGCACATAGCTCATGGATTGTTGGACGAGTGAGTTTGTAGTTGACAATGATGTGACGTTCCACCATGGTCTCCAAATCAACAAGAGGTCTGTACACAGATGGGGCCCTCCCTCGCCTCATGGGTCTGTACCTGGGGGGGGGGGGGGAGAGAACACATGTGAGGGACACACATACATATAAACAACATGTTGTGTATGAATAACTGCTGTACAATATGTAGGCTACATACACAAGCGATGTATGATATACAACTGTAGGGACATGTATGAAGTGATACGTCTGGACTGTTGTGGGGAACAAACACTCATGTGGGCATGCGACTAAGGGCTGGTGTCCATAGGGCCTGAATGGGACCCATGACCAGGAAATATCTGCGTTGTGCTAGCAAAATGGCAGCCTCCTGCCATCCAGATATATAACAGTGGAAGTGACCTCATTCCGCTGGCAGTTGTTGTTATGGCGTAAACCGGTGTTCACCACCATGCACCCATTCATTGGTTAACATGGTTGTCTATGGGGAACCTGGGCCTACCATGATCGCCGCCGGCGGTGACGCTGCTCACCGCCGCGGAGCGTACGCCATTTCGTCACCCCAAGTTCACTTGACTCCCGGATCCCGTGCATGGAAGTACTCCACTGAGTGTGCTGCTGTGTCCTGACTCTGGTTACTCAAACAGCACATGTCACAGGGGAAAGGGCCCAAGCCTTCACCACGGAGGAGCTGGAGAAACTGGTGGAGAGTGTCCTACCCCTGTATGCCAAGTTATATGGGCGACCAGAGGTGCAGCTGAGTAGGCAGATGACGTGCATGGATGTGTGTGATGGTGGCGGTTGCCTGTATGCATGTGTGGTTGGTATGTACCTACACAGGCATAGATTGTGTGGCAAGTACCGTGAGTGAGGTGGTGAAATGATCTTGTGATGTGTCCGTCCCATAGGGGACGTATAGTCAGCGGTATCACATGGCCATATCCTGAACTCTGTTTTTCTTTTCTGTGTGTCCCATACAGATCGGCGCCCAAAACAAGAGGGCACTCTGGCAAGCCATCGCCATGGAGATGAGGACCTTGGGGTTCTAAAACCGGCAGAGCACCCACTACAGGAAGCAGTGGGAGGACCTGTGGCGCTGGGCCAAGAAGACCTGCGAGGCCCACCTTGGTAAGTCCTCCCAATGAGGAAGGGGTGCCCGTCTGGCCCTGACCCCCCTAATGTGCTGCATTCTGGCAGTGGCACATCCAGATTTGGATGGGCGCTTGAAGGCTGCACAGCAGCCACAAAGGGGTTGAGTACCAAGGCCATTTCATGTCTCTTTGATGGGTGTCTGAGGGTGCTGTAGTATTTATACTATCTAGTGCCAGGTGTCTGCCAGAAGTCCTGCCCCCATGGGCACTGAGATGATTAGAGGCAGGTCTGCAGTTCATCAGGTCCTTGTGTCATGTGGGAGAAGAGTTGTATGCTAGGGTTGTGGCCACTAGTCAGGGGCATAGGCATGACTATAGTTGTAGGTGCTGCGTGTTGGTGTGTAAGCTGGGTGGGAGTGTGTGTTCACTATATTTGTACATCCATTCAGGTATTTACGGATATTTCTCAAGTTTTGTCTCCCCAGCCCTGTACTCTTGTGTTGTCTGTGTACCACAGCATCATTTGGTGAGGGAGAAGTGGCACCGGCGAGTGGGGATGCAGCAGCCCACAGTTCCAAGGAGGCTGAGTCTACTGACGCCAAGGGGACCAATAGGTTGGAGGGTGAGGGGAGTACCATGGGGAGGCTACTATCACTGGAGGTAGTGACTCTGATACCTCCTCCGATGGGAGCTCCCTGGTGGTGGAAGACCCTAGTGGGCCCACCCATTCTGTGTCATCTTCCACCCCCCCATACCATCACCGCCCTCCCAGTTGCTCCCCACCTAGTTGCCCATGCCTGCTCACCCAGAAGGGTGGGTGTCTTCTTCGCCCAAGGCACCTTATCCCCTGCCCGAGTCACGGAGGAGGCTATTGACCTCCTGAGGACTATCTCTGCAGGGCAGACAACCATCGTGAATGCTATCCAGGGACTAGCATCCCAGATGCAGCAATGCAATGCATACCTGGAAGGCATTCACGGTGCCATGTCTGGCTGTCAACACCAGGACAGTGCGCGCTCTACAGGCATCTAGAATGCAAAAACCCAACACTCGCAAGATAATGTAATTTATGCATTGTGATGATATGTTATTGTTTAACCTTTTGCATTGCAGAATTCCATCCAAAAGATTCATTTTTAAGGTGCTTATAAATACTGTACATTTGCAATGTATTGCTGCAGACATTTAGAGTGTGTTAGGGTGTGGTCCCTTTCCAGGGCCTTTTAGAGACTTTCCCTGCAACATGCCTGGGCGTGGTTCTAGGCTGGGCCAAGACTCTATAAAAGAGAGTCAGCCCAACTTCCAGTGCTCACTATTCAGAGGTCCCGGTGCAGAGCAGCAGCTTCTTCCTGAGCTCCTGTCCCGGCGGCCTATTTGGATTTTCCAGTCTTCTGCACTCATCTCTCATTGGTGATCACTGTTTCCAGGCGGTAAGACGGTGTTTGGACATTTCCCAACACCGTAATTGAGAATTTTCATATTCTTGATTTTAATTCTTAAATGAATAACAGATTACTTGTGTGCTGCCATTTTTTTTACATTTGTATGGTGGTTTGCAAATAGGGAGGACGCGCAATTTATTCCATAAAGATTTGACTTCGTTATTACATTGTTGTTCACTGCGCGCTGATATTTCTTGACATTTACATGATGTTTTACGAGTTGGCAAGACGTGCAACTCGTTTCATGAGCATTTAACTTTGTTGTTCATTGCGCGCTACCATTTTCTGGCATTTACATGGTGGCATTCGAATCGGCAACACGCGCGATTCTTTCCTTGAGGGTTTTTTCATGTTATTCATTGTGCGCTACCATTTCTTGGCATTTGCATGGTGGCATTTGAATCGGCAAGACGCGCAATTCTTTCCCTGAGTGCTTTTCATGTTGTTCATTGTGCGCTACCATTTCTTGGCATTTGCATGGTGGCATTTGAATCGGCAAGACGCGCAATTCTTTCCCTGAGTGCTTTTCATGTTGTTCATTGTGCACTACCATTTCTTGGCATTTGTATGGTGGCATTTGAATCGGCAAGACGCGCAATTCTTTCCTCGTGTATAAATAATGTAAATTACTGTGCGCTACTATTCTAAGACATTTTCTTGGTAGCATTTCAAGTTGACACGTTGCATGATTTATTCCTTGAATCTACGTTGTGTGATTTCATGGTGCACAATCCTTTATGGTGTTTAATACTCATATAAAAATCTGCAAAGTGCGCAATTCACTTCCCAATGTTTTTTCTGAGATGAACACAACAATACCAGAGTTCTAGATGTAATGCTGTGTGTTCTTGATATATATTCTTAAAAGGAGATTCATATGGTTGTTTAGAAATTGCTCAGAGTGTTTCCTGATTCTCATGCTAAAGAAAGTACTTGAATCTGAAAGTCCTATTTAACTTTTCCTGTTTCCTCCTCAGGCATTCGGTCATCTAAAGCCTAGTCAGTTTTAGGACTATTCTAGGGTTGTTCATGTTTTTCGGAAAAGACGAAGCTTAGAGTTGTAGCATGGTACTGATTTCATGAGATGTAATTTTGATGTTGTGTTTTAACCTTTTGCTTCCTACAGGTCTCCTTCCCAGCTGTTCCCGTCCTAATCCCCTTTTCCCCACTTGGACTCTCTTAGACTCTGTGATAAATCTCATCAGAGTATTGGAGCTGTCTTGTGGTGGAAGTGTTGGGAACGTGCACAGACCCCGAGGATCTGGTGACTCTGACACTGGCCTACAGAGATCTTTTCAGGCTATGACCTCCTCTTTGACGGCAGCCAGTATCCCTGGTCTTTCCGTCCCCCCTCCAACAGCCTCTGCCCCTTCCAGCACCCCACTCCCTTCACCCATCCCGGCACACATTCAGACAGCCATGCACACACCTCAACACACAAGAAGCACACAGAGAAACACAAGCACCACACTTCCCACAACAGGCATACACACAGCCAACATACAAAAGCACACACAACAACATCCACTTACCCCAGTGTGTCCACCTCTCCCGCCTCCCTGTCTGTCACCTCGACATGCACACCTACAAGCACTGCACCCTCAGTCTTCTTGCAGTCACCACAACATCTGACATCCTGTCATGCACCCCAGACACCACACTTGCACTCACCAGAACGACATTGACAGACACATGCAGCACACTCACCAGACCTGCAGACACCCAGACAACATCCATGTACTCTGGCAGCCTGTCTTGTCCCACTGTATCCACCACCCTCCTCCCAAAACACTCAAACGTGCCCAGACACCCACCCAACACACATCCACCACACCTCAGCATACTGTACGGGCACCTGTATCCACCTACAGTACACCTACACCAGTTACAAGCACACCTTCTACCTCCACTCCCACACCTTCCTCCATGTATACTCCAACTGCCCCTAAAAAACTTTTACTGTCCCGAGTTGACCTGTTCGAACCGACTGGCCCACCACATCTCATCCCTAAACGTGCCCACCTCCTTGCCCTGTCCACTCCTTCCACGTCAAAGTCCGCCACAGTCTGCCATTCCCATTCTCGTGCCCCTTCCCCAGTGAGCAAGAAGCCCTGTGCTGGCCCAGGTCCATCTGCCACCCCTGTTCCAAGCCTGCTCCCCCACCTTCCAAGAGCAAACCCAAGCTCCCGCCACCTCTCAAACAGAAGCCCAAGCCCCCCACCCAGACGTAAATCCCCACCCCCACCACCCCCTCCCCCTGTTCCCTAAGGTGCCTGGCTGCCCCATTGATGTCCCTTTATGGTGGAGTACCATGTGCACATGTGTGAGTCAAGTTCGGGCCATTTGGGCCCTTCAGCCTTTTATAGTTGGACTGGCCAATGGCCTTATTTGGACCTTACATTTTTCATGATTTATTAAAGTTTGAGATCCCAGTGTTGCTGTTGTCACAATCTGGAGACTTGGGCCCGTATTTATACTTTTTGACGCTAAACTGCGCTAACGCAGTTTAGCGTCAAAAAGTTTTGCGCTGGCTAACGCCATTCTGAAGCGCCATGCGGGCGCCGTATTTATTGAATGGCGTTAGCCGACGCAAGCAGACCGGCGCTGCCTGGTGTGCGTGGAAAAAAAACACGTACACCAGGCAGCGCCGGCGTTGGGAAAAATGGCGCTAGGGCGTCTTAAAAATGGTGCAAGTCAGGTTGACGCAAAAAATCGCCTCCACCCGATTAGCGCCATTTTTAACGACGCCCAGACGCCATTTACATGACTCCTGTCTTAGTAAAGACAGGAGTCATGCCCCCTTGCCCAATGGCCATGCCCAGGGGACTTATGTCCCCTGGGCATGGTCATTGGGCATTGAGGCATGTAGGGGGGCACAAATCAGGCCCCCCTATGCCAAAAAAAAAATTTAAAAAAAAAAAAATTATACTTACCTGAACTTACCTGAATGTCCCTGCGGTGGGTCCCTCCATCCTTGGGTGTCCTCCCTTGGGTGGGCAAGGGTGGCAGGGGGGGTGCCTGGGGGCATGGGAGGGCAGCTGTGGGCTCATTTTGAGCCCACAGGTCCCTTAACGCCTGCCCTGACCCAGGCGCTAAAATCCGGCGCAAATGCGGGGTTTTTTGCCCCGCCCACTCCCGGGCGTCATTTTTGCCCGGGAGTATAAATACGACGCATTTGCGTCGCAGTCATTTTTTTAGACGGGAACGCCTACCTTGCATCTCATTAACGCAAGGAAGGCGTTCACGCAAAAAAATGACGCTCTTTCCTCATACTTTGGCGCTAGACGCGTCTAACGCCAAAGTATAAATATGGCGTTAGTTTTGTGCTGAATTTGCGTCGAAAAAAACGACGCTAATTCGGCGCAAACGGAGTATAAATATGCCCCTTGGTTCATCGTTTCATTGTGGGGGTGTGGTGTGCACATGTGTGTACTTTGGGCATGTTGTATTGGCCTTGTGTCGGGTAAGTACCTCTTGTTCCCGTGTGTATGGCTTGTGATGGTGTGAGGGGTTGGGGGTGCGTTACAGGGTTTGTGTAACTGTGCCCTTTCTTCCTTTGTAGGTTGTGGTACTTAACGTTGTCGTCTTCATCAGCGGTCACAGTCGTGGAGGTATATGGCAAGAAGCAGCACAGGCATGGTTTCCAATTCTTTCTCCATGTCTGCTTTGGCATGTTATGTGTGCCTACAGTGAGTGTTTCCTTTTATTTGTTTCGTTTCTGCCAGGCTCTGAGTGGCGATGGTTCCCGCCCCGGAACTGACGGCGGTCTTGTGCTTTATTATTTGTTGGGCGGGTGGGGCCTTTCCGTCAGCCTGTGGACGGCCTCTTCCATCGATGTTGGCACTCCTATGTTGGAGGTGAGTGGTTTTCACGCTGGCTGTTTCTCATGTGCTTCATTATTTGGCGGTCCGGACCGTCAGCCTGTTGGTGGTAGTTACCGCCACCGCCGGTTGTGTGGTCGTTCCCGTCATGTTCAGAATGACCATCTTAGTCTTTTTCTTTTATTTTCTTTCAATACAGAGATTATTACTAAGAGGCTTATCAAGGTTCTTCACTTTATTGCTGCTTAGAAACTGTGAAGTACAATTTCACTGATTAGTATTGATCAGAAATATAACTGTTGTTGTTTTTCGATTGCAAATAGAGGGATTTTTGTCATTTGGTCCTATGAAGGATCTTTGTCTTCCACGTTTAGTAATTTGGATGTCAATGTTTTATGTATATTGGTGTAATTATCTTTGGTGTCTTTTAAGAAGGAATATATACTTATCCCATGTTACTTTAGAGAAGGATGTTACTAGGATCCATATTCACTTTTCGTCATCCTTGACTATAATATTTCTGATGCAGTTTCCTGGTAAGAATTGTATTTTTATTTACATTTGGTAACTTCAGGACAATATGGGTTGTTTCATCTCTTTTACTTTTATATTCTTTGATTTCAACTTTTATTCTCTTGCACGGCTATTGATTCATTAATAGCATGTTTACGTTTAACATTTGGGAGCATGCATTATATTTTTTTCATCCTTAAAGGCTAATCTAGACTTATGTTGCACGTTTTTTCAATTTGACGGTTTGTATAGTGTTTTTGTCTCCTTTCCTTTTGTTCTTGACACTTTTTTTCGGTGCGCTGATATTCTGATCACGGGGCAATGATTCTCAACTTTGTAGATTCAATCAATGATCATTTGGTGATTGTAGGAAGTTGGCTCTGTATATACTATTTCAAAGTAAGAAATAGTGTGTACAGGGTCCAAGGGTTCCCCTTAGAGGTAAGATAGTGGCAAAAAGAGATAATTTTAATGCTCTATTTTGTGGTAGTGTGGTCGGGCAGTAGGCTTATCAGAGGGTAGTGTTAAGCATTTGTTGTACACACACAGGCAATAAAAGAGGAACACACACTCAAAGACAATTGCAGGCCAATAGGGTTTTATATCGAAAAATATACTTTCTTAGTTTATTTTAAGAACCACAGGTTCAAGATTTACAAACAATACTTTAAATGAAAGGTATTTCACTCAGGTATCTTAGGAACTTTGAATTATAGTATGTACAGTTTTGGCAAAAATGGCAATAAGCTATTTTAAAAGTGGACACTGCAAAAATCAACAGTTCCTGGGGAGGTAAGTAAATGTTAAATTCACAGGTAAGTACAACACTTACAGGGTTCAAAGTTGGGTCCAAGGTAGCCTACCGTTGGGGGTTCAAGGCAACCCCAAAGATACCACACCAGCAGCTCAGGGCCGGTCAGGTGCAGAGCTCAAACTGGTGCCCAAAACACATAGGCTTCAATGGAAATAGGGGTGCCCCGGTTTCAGTCTGCCAGCAGGTAAGTACCCGTGACTTCGTAGGGCAGAGCAGGGGGGTTTTGTAGGGCACTGGGGGGGACACAAGCAGGCACAGAAAGTACACCCTCAGCGGCACAGGGGCGGCCGGGTGCAGAGTGCACACAGGCGTTGGGTTTTCAATAGAGATCAATGGGGAGACCCGGGGGTCTTTTCAACGATGCAGGCAGGCACAGGGGGGGCTCCTCGGGGTAGCCACCACCTGGGCTAGGCAGAGGGTCTCCTGGGGGTCGCTCCTGCACTGGAGTTCGGTTCCTTCAGGTGCTGGGGGCTGCGGGTGCAGTGTGGTTTCCAGGCGTCGGGTTCCTTGAAGCAGGCAGTCGCGGTCAGGGGGAGCCTCTGGATTTCCTCTGCAAGCGTCGCTGTGCGGGCCCAGGTGGGTCAACTCTGGCTACTCAAGGGCTCCCAGTCGCCGGGGAGTCCTCCCTGTAGTGTTAGTTTTCCTCAGGTCGAGCCGGGGGCGTCGGGTGCAGAGTGGAAAGTCTCACGGTTCCAGCGGGAAATGTGTGGTCTTTAAAAGTTGCTTCTTTGTTGCAAAGTTGCAGGTTTGTTGAACAGGGCCGCTGTTCTCTGGAGCTTCTTGGTCCATTTTAGATGCCGGGTAGTCCTCTGAGGCTTCAGAGGTCACTGGACCCTGGAGGACGCGTCGCTGTTTTCTTGAAGTGGGGAGACAGGCTGGTAGGGCTGGGGCCAAAGCAGTTGGTGTCTCCGTCTTCTCTGCAGGGCTTCAGGTCAGCAGTCCTTCTTCGTCTTCAGGTTGCAGGAATCTATCTTCCTCGGTTCTGGGAGCCCCTAAATACTCAGCCATCTGAAGGAAAGAAGGTCCTGGGTCTGTGGTAGATCCGGCGGGAGGGTGTTCCAGGTCTTGGCGGCGAGGTACGAGAATGATCTGCCACTGGAAGATTTGCGTCGGATGCGTGGGATGGAGGCGAGGGTGAGGTTAGCAGAGCGGAGATGCCGGGTGGGGGAGTAGAAGCTGAGTCTGTTGTTCAGGTATGATGGTCCAGTGTTGTGGAGTGCCTTGTGTGCGTGGGTGAGGAGCTTGAAGGTGATCCTCTTGTTGACGGGGAGCCAGTGAAGGTCTCTTAGGTGGGGGGTGATGTGGCAGTGGCGAGGGATGTTGAGGATGAGTCGGGTGGAGGCTTTTTGGATGCGTTGGAGGTGTTGGAGGAGTTTGGATGAGATACTGGTGTAGAGGGCGTTGCCGTAGTCGAGTCTGCTGCTGACAAGGGCCTGGGTTACTGTTTTTTTTGTTTCGGTTGGGATCCATTTGTAAACTCTGCGAAGCATGCGGAGGGTGTTGTAGCAGGAGGAGGAGATGGCGCTGACCTGCTTTGACATGGAGAGAGAGGAGTCGAGGGTGAAGCCGAGGTTTCGTGCGCTGTCGGTGGGTGTCGGTTGGGTTCCCAGCGTGGACGGTCACCATGAGTTGTCCCAGGCAGAGGGGTTGCACCCAAGGATGAGGACCTCTGTTTTGTCCGAGTTCAGTTTTAGCCAGCTGTCTCTCATCCAGTCGGCGATGGCTTTTAGTCCCTCGTGGAGGTTGGTTTTGGCGGTGTGCGGGTCCTTGGTGAGGGAGAAGGTGAGTTGGGTGTCGTCAGCGTAGGAGATGATGTTGACGTTGTGCTGACGGGCCACTTGTGCGAGGGGGGCCATGTAGATGTTGAACAGAGTCGGGCTGAGGGATGAGCCCTGGGGTACGCCGCAGATGATGTTGAAGGCTTTGGATTGGTACGGGGGGAGGCGGACTCTTTGGGTTCTGCCGGCGAGGAAGGATGCAGTCCATTCGAGGGCCTGGTCCTGGATTCCTGCTGCATGGAGGCGGGATTTTAGGGTGTGGTGACAGACGGTGTCAAAGGCGGCTGATAGGTCTAGGAGGATGAGGGCTGATGTTTCTCCATTGTCGAGGTGGCTTCTGATGTCGTCTGTGGTGGCGAGGAGGGCGGTTTCGGTGCTGTGGTTGCATCTGAAACCAGACTGGGAGGGGTCGAGGATGTTGTTGTCTTCGAGGTACCGAGTGAGCTGAGTGTTGACAATTTTCTCGATGACCTTCGCCGAGAAAGGGAGCAGAGAGATTCACCAGAAGTTTTTCAGGTCCTTGGGGTCCGCCTTTGGTTTCTTGAGAAGGGTGTTGATTTCGGCATGTTCCAGCTTTCCAGGAATCTTGCAGTTTCGAAGGAGATGTTGATGGCTTTCCGTAGGTGTGGTGCGAGGGCTGTGTCTGCTTTGTTGAAGATGTGGTGTGGGCAGGGGTCTGATGGTGATCCGGAGTGGATGGAGTTCATGGTCTTGCGGGTTTTGTCGTCGCTGATGTTGGTCTAGGAGGTCAGTCGGGTGGAGCAGGTGGAGTTCATGGTGGGTGGGGTAGGAGCGTCTGGAGTGTGAGGGGAGTTGAAGCAGTTGTGGATGTCCGTGATTTTTTGGTGGAAGGCAGTTGCTAGGGCGTCGCATAGTTCTTGGGAGGGGGTGATGTCGTTGATGGTGGCGTTTGGGTTGGAGAGTTCTTTTACGATGCTGAAAAGTTCTTTGCAGTCGTGGGCATTGTTTTCTAGGTGGGTTTTGAAGGAGGATCTTTTTGCTAGCCTGATGAGTTGGTGGTGTTTGCGTGTGGCATCCTTGAGTGCCGTGTGGTTGTCTGGAGTGCGTTCGAGTAGCCATATTTGCTTGAGTTTTCGGCAGTGGCGTTTGGAGGTTTGGAGGTCGTCGGTGAACCAGGTTGTTTTTTTGTTGATGTGGTTGTTGGAGGGTTTTCTGAGTGGAGCAAGGCGGTCAGCGCAGTCGTTGATCCATAGCTTGAGGTTGTGTGCCGCGATGTCAGGGTCGGTGGGTTTGACGGGTGGTTTCTAGGCTAGGACGTTGGTTAGTTGAAATTCGGTGACCTTGCCCGATCGACGGCATGGTGGTTTTCGGTGAGGTGGTGTTCTGTCTGTTTCTTGAAGGTGAAGTGGATGCAGTGGTGGTCGGTCCAGTGGAGTTCGGTGGTATGGTTGAAGGTGACGTGGTTGCTTGTGGAGAAGATGGGGTCAAGGGTGTGACCGGCTGTGTGGGTGGGTGTGTTGACGAGCTGTGTGAAGCCGAGGTTGGCGAGGTTTTCGGTCAGGGTGGTGTAGTTGGTGTCATTGTTGTTTTTGAGGTGAAAGTTCAGGTCCCCAAGGAGGATGTAGTCCATGGAGGCGAGTGCGTGGGTGCTGGCCAGGTCGGCGATGGCATTGCTGAAAGTTGCCCGGGGTCCTGGGGGTCTATAGATGAGTGTTCCTCTGAGTGTGGTGTTGGGGTCAGTGCGGACTTGGAAGTGAAGGAGTTCGGCGGCGCTGAAGGAGTCGTACAGGGTGGTTTTGACTTCGAGGGTGGCTTTGTGGACGATGGCTATGCCTCCTCCGGTTCTGTTGGTGCAGTCTCAGCATGTGACTTTGTATCCGTTCGGGATGGCTATGGCGATGTCGGGTGCTGAGGAGTCGTTCCACCAAGTTTCGGTTAGAAAGGCCACGTCCGGGGAGGTGGAGTCAAGCAGGTCCCAGACTTCGATGGCGTGCTTGCATGCTGAGCGGGTGTTGAGGAGTATGCAACGGAGGTGGTTGGTCTTGATCCTAGGAGGTTTGTGGGCTCTGTTGCAGGTGAAGCTGCAGTTGTGGCAGGAGAAGGGTCCATGCGTGCTCTTTGGAGAGGCCTGGAAGCAGGTGGTGTCTCGGCTGGTGTTGAGTGCGCGGAGGGTGTCTACATTATAGCGAATGCTGACGGGGTGGCTGTGGCCGGGGCCAGGGTTTCTGGCACTCTCCACAGTCCAGTCGCGGACGGGCGCAGATGGGCTTGCCATTAGCGAGCCTTTGGCACGCCAGTGGCGCGGCCGCGCCGCGGCTGCCATGAGAGGAGGGGAGGGTGGGAGTGGCAGCTGGGAGGCGGGAGGGCCTGGCGAATGAGAGGGCTGGGGGGTGGGGCCGCAGGGGACGCAGCGGCGGGAAAAAGAGCAGGCAAAGGAAACGGGATGGAGGTGGCGCGGAAGGCGGAGTGGGGAGCAACCTGCCTGCAGAAGCAGGGTCAAAGGTTGCTCCCTGCTTCTGTGCCGCGGCTGCCATAAGAGGAAGGGAGGGTGGGAGTGGGAGTGGCAGCTGGGAGGCGGTAGGGCCTGGTGAATGAGAGGGCTGGGGGGTGGGGCTGTAGGGGACGCAGCGGCGGGAAAAAAGAGGCAGGCAAGGAAACGGTGAGAAGGAGGGGGGAGGTGGGAGGGGCCGCAGGGGACGCAGCGGCGGGAAAAATGAGGCAGGCAAGGAAACGGTGAGAAGGAGGGGGGAGGCAGGAGGGGCCGCAGGGGATGCCGCGGCGGGAAAAAGAACAGGCAAAGGAAACGGGATGGAGGTCGTGCGGAAGGCGGAGCGGGGAGCGACCTGCCTGCAGAAGCAGGGTCAAAGATACCACCTCCTTAGGAAATCCCTCACTGGTAAAGATACCAATGAGTGCTTTAGCTACTGCAGGGGCAGTAGTGGACCTAAGGGGAATTGCTTCAGGGTACCTAGTAGCATGATTCACTACTACTAGGATATACTGGTTCCCTGAGGCTGTGGGAGGTTCAAGTGGACCCACTATGTCCACTCCCACTCTTTCAAAGGGGACCCCCACCACTGGAAATGGAATGAGGGTGGCCACCTGTCTTTCCACTGGCTTGACAGGTGGCACAGGAGGCACACAACTCTTTTACTTTCTGGGACATGTTGGGACAATAGAAATGGTTGACTAACCTCTCCCAAGTCTTGGTTTGTCCCAAATGCCCAGCAAGTGCAATATCATGGGCTAAGGTCAGGATGAACTCTCTGAACTCATGAGGCACTACCACTCTCCTAGTGGCACCAGGTTTGGGATCTCTTGCCTCAGTGTAAAGGAGCCCATCTTCCCAATAGACCCTATGTGTTCCACTGATTTTTCCTTTGGTCTCTTCAGCAGCTTGCTGCCTAAGGCCTTCAAGAGAGGGACAGGTGTCTTGCCCCTTACACAGCTGTTCCCTTGTGGGTCCCCCTGGGCCTAAGAGTTCAACCTGATAAGGTCCTAACTCCATGGGCTCAGTTCCCTCAGAGGGCAAAACTTCTTCCTGGGAAGAGAGGTTCTTTTTCTTCTGCTGTTTTGAAGCTTGTTCCTCAGTCTTCTTTCCTTTTCTCTTGGAGGTTTGGGCCATTATTCCAGCCTCCAACACCACTTTTTCCCCCTAAGCCTTGCACTGTGCCCTTGTCTTGACACACACCAGTTCAGGGATACCCAGCATGGCTGCATGGGTTTTGAGTTCTACCTCAGCCCATGCTGAGGACTCCAGGTCGTTTCAAAGCAAACAGTCTACTGGGATATTAGAGGAGACTACCACCTGTTTCAGGCCAGTGACCACTCCCCATTCTAAAGTTACCATAGCCATGGGATGTACTTTAGTCTGATTGTCAGCGTTGGTGACTGGATAAGTTTGTCCAGTCAGGTATTGTCCTGGGGAAACCAGTTTGTCTGTCACCATTGTGACACTGGCACCTGTATCCCTCAGGCCTTCTACACTAGTCCCATTAATCAAGAGTTGATGCCTGTATTTTTGCATATTAGGGGGCCAGGCAGCAAGTTTGGCTAAGTCCACCCCACCCTCAGAAACTAATGTAGCTTCAGTGTGAACCCTGATTTGCTCTGGGCACACTGTTGATCCCACCTGGAGACTGGCTATTCCAGTGCTAACTGGAGTAGTAGTTGGAGTGGAACCTTTCTTGGGACAGGCCTTGTCTCCAGTTTGGTGTCCCTGCTGGTTACAGCTACGACACCAGGCCTTTTTGGGATCAAAGTTTTTACCCTTGTACCCAAAATTGGATTGTGAAGAGGCTTTGGACCCTCCCTCCTGAGCAGGTTTATGGGGCCCTGTAGAAGACTCTTTACTTTTCCCCTTGGATGTCTCAATACTCTTCCCCTGGGGAGTCTTTGTGACCCCTTTTTTTTGGTCACCCCCTGTGGAAGTCTTGGTCATCCTTGTCTTGACCCAATGGTCTGCCTTCTTTCTCAATTCTTGGGGTGAAATTGGACCTAGGTCTACCAGATGCTGATGCAGTTTATCATTGAAACAATTACTTAAAAGGTGTTCTTTCATAAACAGATTATACAGCCCATCATAATCATTTACACCACTGCCATTAATCCAACGATCCAGTGTTTTGACTGAGAAGTCAACAAAATCAACCCAGGTCTGGCTCAAGGATTTTTGAGCCCCCCTGAACTTAATCCTGTACTCCTCAGTTGAGAATCCAAAGCCCTCAATCAGGGTAGCCCTCATTAGGTCATAGGATTCTGCATCTTTTCCAGAAAGTGTGAGGAGTCTATCCCTACACTTTCCAGTGAACATTTCCCAAAGGAGAGCACCCCAGTGAGATTTGTTTACTTTTCTGGTTGCACAAGCTCTCTCAAAAGCTGTGAACCATTTGGTGACGTCATCACCATCTTCATATTTAGTTACAATCCCTTTGGGGATTTTTTGCATGTCAGGAGTATCTCTGACCCTATTTAAATTGCTGCCACGATTGATGGGAGCTAAGCCCATCTCTTGTCTTTCCCTTTCTATGGCTAGGAGCTGTCTCTCCAAAGCCAATCTTTTGGCAATCCTGGCTAACAGGAGGTCATCTTCATTGAGGCTGCCCTCAATGCTTCCAGAGCTGTTGGACTGTCCTGTGAGAGAAGCAACATCTCTGACTATTATTTGTGGAGTCAGGGTTGGAGAAACCCTGGTCTCCCTAACTAGGACTGGAGGGTGGATATTCTCCTCCACATCACTAGTTTCCCCCTCTGTAAGGGTATCTTCAGAGGGGTTATCTCTAGCAAACTCTGCAAGAGCTCCTGGAGCTGTGCTTTGGTAGGGTTTGATCCAGTTTTTATCTTGTTGATTTTGCAGAGAGTCCTTAACTCTGACATCCTAAGATGCAGGTAAGGGGTGAGGTTGAGCTCCACCACCATCTCTTCTGCAGTAGACATTATTTCTCTAAAAGTTGGGATACTTTTTAAGAATCTAAAACTATCTCTAGAACTTAATCCAAACTTTTACAAATCTTTTAAACTCTAAAAGAAATGCTAACAAGGACTAACACAAGGCCCTAGCAGGACTTTTAAAAATTTAGAATAATAGCTCAAATTTCAAAAGTCAGTTTCTAATGACAATTTTTGGAATTTAGTCGTGTGATCAGGTATTGGCTGAGTAGTCCAGCAAATGCAAAGTCTTGTACCCCACTGCTGATCCACCATTGTAGGAAGTTGGCTCTGTATATACTATTTCAAAGTAAGAAATAGTGTGCACAGAGTCCAAGGGTTCCCCTTAGAGGTAAGACAGTGGCAAAAAGAGTAAATTCTAATGCTCTATTTTGTGGTAGTGTGGTCAAGCAGTAGGCTTATCAGAGGTTAGTGTTAAGCATTTGTTGTACACACACAGGCAATAAAAGAGGAACACACACTCAAAGACAATTCCAGGCCAATAGGTTTTTATATAGAGAAATATATTTTCTTAGTTTATTTTAAGACCACAGGTTCAAGATTTACAAACAATACTTTAAATGAAAGGTATTTCATTCAGGTATCTTAGGAACTTTGAATTATCACAGTAGCATGTACAGTTTTGGCAAAAATGGCAATAAGCTATTTTAAAAGTGGACACAGTGCAAAAATCAACAGTTCCTGGGGGAGGTAAGTAAATGTTAAGTTCACAGGTAAGTACAACACTTACAGGGTTCAAAGTTGGGTCCAAGGTAGCCCACCATTGGGGGTTCAAGGCAACCCCAACGTTACCACACCAGCAGCTCAGGGCCGGTCAGGTGCAGAGGTCAAACTGGTGCCCAAAACACATAGGCTTCAATGGAAATAGGGGTGCCCCGGTTCCAGTCTGCCAGCAGGTAAGTACCCGCGACTTCGGAGGGCAGACCAGGGGGGTTTTGTAGGGCACCGGGGGGGGACACAAGCAGGCACAGAAAGTACACCCTCAGCGGCACAGGGGCGGCCGGGTGCAGAGTTCAAACAGGCGTCGGGTTTTCAATAGAGATCAATGGGGAGACCCGGGGGTCTTTTCAACGATGCAGGCAGGCACAGGGGGGGCTCCTCGGGGTAGCCACCACCTGGGCTAGGCAGAGGGTCGCCTGGGGGTCGCTCCTGCACTGGAGTTCGGTTCCTTCAGGTCCTGGGGGCTGCGGGTGCAGTGTGGTTTCCAGGCGTCGGGTTCCTTGAAGCAGGCAGTCACTGTCAGGGGGAGCCTCTGGATTTCCTCTGCAGGCGTCGCTGTGGGGGCTCAGGGGGGTCAACTCTGGCTACTCACGGGCTCGCAGTCGCCGGGGAGTCCTCCCTGTAGTGTTAGTTTTCTGCAGGTCGAGCCGGGGGCGTCAGGTGCAGAGTGGAAAGTCTCACGCTTCCGGCAGGAAACATGTGGTCTTTAAAAGTTGCTTCTTTGTTGCAAAGTTGCAGGTTTGTTGAACAGGGCTGCTGTTCTCGGGAGCTTCTTGGTCCTTTTATATGCAGGGTAGTACTCTGAGGCTTCAGAGGTCGCTGGACCCTGGGGGATGCGTTGCTGTTTCAGTTTTTCTTGAAGTGGGGAGACAGGCTGGTAGGGCTGGGGCCAAAGCAGTTGGTGTCTCCGTCTTCTCTGCAGGGCTTCAGGTCAACAGTCCTTCTTCATCTTCAGGTTGCAGGAATCTATCTTCCTCGGTTCTGGGAGCCCCTAAATACTCAATTTAGGGGGGTGTTTCGGTCTGGGAGGTTAGTAGCCAATGGCTACTAGCCCTGAGGGGGGCTACACCCTCTTTGTGCCTCCTCCCTGTGGGGGGGGGGACATCCCTAATCCTATTGGGGGAATCCTCCAGCTGCAAGATGGAGGATTTCTAAAAGTCAGAGTCACCTCAGCTCAGGACACCCTAGGGGCTGTCCTGACTGGGGAGTGACTCCTCCTTGTTGTTCTCATTATCTCCTCCAGCCTTGCAGACAAAAGTGGGGCAGTGGCCGGAGTGGCGGGCATCTCCACTAGCTGGGTTCCCCTGTGGCGCTGTAACAAAGGGGGTGAGCCTTTGAGGCTCACCGCCAGGTGTTACAGTTCCTGCAGGGGGAGGTGAAAAGCACCTCCACCCAGTACAGGCTTTGTTCCTGGCCACAGAGTGACAAAGGCACTCTCCCCATGTGGCCAGCAACATGTCTGGTGTGTGGCAGGCTGGCAAAACTAGTCAGCCCACACTGGAAGTTGGGTATGTTTTCAGGGGGCATCTCTAAGATGCCCTCTGGGTGTATTTTAACATTAAAGTGCACACTGGCATCGGTGTGCATTTATTGTGCTGAGAAGTTTGATACCTAACTTCACAGTTTTCAGTGCAGCCATTATGGTGCTGTGGAGTTCGTGTTTGACAGACTCCCAGACCATATACTCTTATGGCTACCCTGCACTTACAATGTCTAAGGTTTTGCTTAGACACTGTAGGGGCATAGTGCTCATGCACCTATGCCCTCACCTGTGGTATAGTGCACCCTGCCTTAGGGCTTTAAGGCCTGCTAGAGGGGTGACTTACCTATGCCACAGGCAGTGTGAGGTTGGCATGGCACCCTGAGGGGAGTGCCATGTCGACTTAGTGATTTTCTCCCCACCAGCACACACAAGCTGGCAAGCAGTGTGTCTGTGCTGAGTGAGTGGTCCCTAGGGTGGCATAAGACATGCTGCAGCCCTTAGAGACCTTCCCTGGCATCAGGGCCCTTGGTACCAGGGGTACCAGTTACAAGGGACTTACCTGGGTGCCAGGGTTGTGCCAATTGTGGAGACAAAGGTACAGTTTAGGGAAAGAACACTGGTGCTGGGGCCTGGTTAGCAGGCCTCAGCACACTTTCAAATCATAACTTGGCATCAGCAAAGGCAAAAAGTCAGGGGGTAATCATGTCAAGGAGGAATTTCCTTACAGTGATTAAACACACAAAATACTTGTTGTACATGCATGAAATATTAAGAAACAACAGTTGTGGGTCAGGGCATAATGAGATCATGTCATCAGGTGTGAAAAAATATCATTGTTTCTCATTGTCAGCCTTGAAGAAGTCTCTCATAAGCGACAAAACACGTGTCGGGTGAATCTTCAACTCAACTAGGATCATTTACACAGATTAAAACTTTCACAATCTGATGGGTACAAATCATAACTTACCTCAAGAATAATATTTTATATAATGATATTGTAGGATAAATTTGGGTTCTATGTAGATTGATGTACTTCTACTGTACTATATTAGTGTGCCCTTCTTATTTAGTGTTCTGTTACTTTGTGTTGGCATTGACCATCTAAACAGAAAAAAAAATCTGGCTAGAGTATTCACATCAGGGCAAAAGATGTGTTGTAAAGCATGAGCACTGAAACTTTGTAAAACATTTTTGGAACACATACTGGATGTGCATTAATATAAACTATTGTTGCCTTTTTGATGACAGTGTAAATGATGTCTATTAGTGGTGTTTTGCATACCCGGACTAGATCAGACAAAACTTACACTAGAAGACTGTTTCCATTTGAGATGTCACTCTTTAATGGTTAGAGAGATAGGATATTAAATGAAATGTTTGGAATGAAGACAATGCAAAATCTTTTGGAAAGACAAAATCTTAAACATCCAGAAGGCATGAAAAAGGAATACATGCACTTAGAAAAATTGAGAAAACAGGAATTATTACGTTGGTGGGATGCAACAGTATTAAAAAAGCACATTTGCGATAAGAAGGTTCCTGAGAGTAATAATTTTTCGTTCATTTGATGACTTATCTTCTAAACATATGATGGAGTGGGAACAGCTTCTTTTTGAAGCCTCAAGGGATATGATGTGTATATTGTTTGAACATGCTGAAGAAAAAAGAGAGAAATTACTAGATTAAATAAAGGATCTGGAATTGGAAATATCAGCATTAAGTTTAACTGAAGTCGGGGGCGTGGCTAGCCTGCCGGCAAGATGGCCATCACTTTGTGAGGCTCTGCCGGGCTTAGGGCTTCCTTTTCCATTTATCCTGACGGAGCGGCTGATTTAGCACTCTCCCGGCCAGGTGGCTTGCTGCCTGGGACGGTGCTCTTGCTCGTCCCGAAGTTTGGGCTGCCCGAGGCTCTGAAGACCGGCGCCGTGGAGGAGGGCTTGGCTGGTGCCGGGCCTGCTGTGCAGAGGGCACGCCCGGAGTTGGTGGGCTGCCGCGCGCCGCTTGGAGAGCACCGAGGAGGCGGTCGCTGCGAGCCGACTAGAGCGGGCCGCGGACGAGGTGCTGCTTTGGGGGGGCGGTCGGTGGTCTTGTCGGGCCTCGTCCCCCGTGCTTCTGCGGCCCCCGTGGCCTTGCAGCACATGGCTGCTGGGCCGCGCCGCCTGGCGGGGAGAGGCCTGTTCTGCCTTGGCGCTGGTGGGATCGGCGGCTCACGGCGGGGCCGGGCTTGTGGGTGGCCTGCGGAGGCCTGCCTGATTGCGGTACCTTCGGCTGTGGGGGCCCCCTGGACTTGGCGTTCTTGAGGTCTCCCTCTGTTGCGAGGGGACCTGGACTCGGCCCTGTGATCTGGCGTGGCTCACCCTGGCCCTCCTGGTGTTAGGTCCTGCTGGGGGGCCTCTGAGGGACCCATTACCGGCTGGGCCGGAGGGCCTTGTTTGGGCCCTGTTTTTTTTTGCATTTTTGCATTTTTCTGGATGTCTTTACATCTTGGAGCTCTTTTTGGATGCTGACAGCGGCATATTAGAGATTGCTGAGGCCTGCATGGGACTTTGCTCCACACTCGCTGCTGATTGGGAAGTGAGCAGCCTGCTTTGAAGGTATACGGAAATCATACCTGGGAGTGAGTGGCTGGCGGCTGTAATACACCAAATTTCTTGTGCCGCCGCCCAGGAGGCAAACTCTTCGTGCGGTCTTTTCCCTTTGTTGGAATTCCGGGGCTGCACTATTTGCAGTGGTCCCTGGTGGTGGACACTATGGGTACAGCAGAGCAGTGGCAAGCAAAGATTTCCTTTGACAGAGGCAAGAGGAAGGGTAGTGTGCCTGCATCGCAGTCTGGGGAGGTGCAGATGGAGGAAGGGCCTTCGGACACTTCTGTTAAGTGTATGTTTTTGGATCTTAAAAGTAGCTTGGCGGGCATAGATGCAAAACTGGACCCCTTGACTGAGCAGATGGACCGCATCAAGACCAGGGTGGACGATCACTACGCTCGTTTTAAGCAGCTTGAGTCGCGCACCTCGGAGCTGGAAGATGAGCGGCATGGCGAGCGAGAACGCTTGCTGCAGATGGGACGGGTGCTGGAGGTTATCAGGAATAAAAACTAAGATTTGGAAGTGCGGTCTCGGCGCAACAAAATTAGGATGATTGGTCTCCCGGAGTCCATGAATATGGGCAGAATGGAGGACTTTATGGAGAAAATGCTTGCAGATTTTTTTCCTGGTGAGCTCTCTCCAATGCTGGTAGTGGACCCCGCCGCGACCCATTATTTTCTGCCTATTGAATTATCGTGATAGAGACGCTGTGCTGCAGCTGGCTCGAGAGAGACGGCCGGTGATATATACACACAGAGTTACACTTCTTCCCAGACTACACTCCGAGTGTGCAGGCAGCGCGCAGGGCGTTTCTGCCGGTCAAGCGCTCCCTAAGTTTGACTGGTGCTAGTTTTTTTCTTATCTACCCAGTGAAGCTTCGAATACAGCATGGAGTGGTCTAGTTCATCAAGACGATTCCCCGGAGGTCCTCAACCGAGGGGCCGAATGATCCTGGCTCGGAGCGAGCGAACATCAGTGACACTGACTGACTGCCCTTGGGGCTGGAGTGTCAATTCGTTTAAGGCCCTCCGGCGATATTGCTGTGGTGTCTCTGTTTCCCTTCTATGAGCTGCTCTGTCATTATAACTGCTTCTTTAGCCCTTTGCCTGCTCCAGCTATTCTACTTTGTGGGCGGGTTGGGTGGCTAGCCTAACGAACCCTGGATGAGTCCTCTTACTATGTTGTGGGCTTTTTATCTCCTCTTTTGGGGGATGGGGGGCACCTTGCTTTGACCCGTTTGGGGGGTCTGCGTGGGTGGAGGTGGGATTTCGTTAAGGTTTGTTCTTTCTGTGTTGATTGGATTTTTTCTTATTGTCCTCCTGTTTTGGATGTGACTCGTGGGCGGCAGAGAGTGGCTTGGCGGCAGGGCATATGGACGTGCTGTTGTGGTGGTGCTGGGGGGGATGACGGCAGTTAGCTGTCTTACCTGGAATGTGCGTGGCTTGAATGACCAGGGTAAGGTGCGTCTCATGTCTGCTTATGTCCAGCGCCATCACATAGATGTATGCATGCTGCAGGAGACTCATTTGGTGGCGTCCACGCTGAATCGTCTGAAGTCTGGGTAAATCGGTGAGTGTCATGGCACGGTGTACTCGCATTACGCGAGAGGTGTGGCGATTCTGCTGCGCAGGGGGCTTCAATGGCATACGCATCGAGCGATAGTGGATCCGAATGGGCGGTATGTTCTGTTGAGTGGAACACTGTTGGACAGGCCCTGTCGGTTTGTTTCGGTATACGACCCTGAATTCTTCTGCGAGTTGTGGCATCTGATTGACTCGATGGGAAGTAATGCTGTGATTTGGGGAGGGGACTTCAACGTGGTCCTGGATCTGGAGAGAGACCAAGAGAGCTCGACTAGGGCGTGACATTCCGCTGCTGCCACTGCTCTAATGACTGTAATGACTGATGGGGCTTTTGTTGACCTATGGAGGGCGAAGCATGGAAATCAGAGAGAGGGTACGTGTGTAAATTATGTACACAATAGATGGACCTGTATAGATCGATGGTTGGGCATGAGCTTTGGACACGATCGGTGGAGCACTTGGCCTGGACGCTCTCGGACCACTTCCTGGTTAAACTGGAGCTGGTGATACCCGGGAGCCCAAGTGCTGCATTTGCCTGGCGTCTGCCGCAGGGGGCCCTTCGAGATGCTGTGTTTCTTGAGGAGGTTCGCGAGGCTATCCTACAATTTTTTGCTGAAAATAGTGGGTCAGTGAGCTCTGCCGGGAAGCTCTGGGAGGCTTTCAAGGTGGTTATCCATGGAGTGTGCCTTTCTAAGCAGCATGGAGTGCTTCGCGCATTGCGACGTAAGTTGGCTGAGTTGGAGGCGCAAATCGCTGAGCTGGATGCGAAATTGGTGGTGGACTGGGCTGGCGACACGTTGGCAGCTTTACAGGGTGCGGTCTCTCGATATGATGATGAAGCATCCTTACGGGAGGTCTGCTTTTTGGGGAAATATGCCAGGGCTCGGCGCTATGGGGAGGGAGACAGAGCCGGATGAATGCTGGTGAACATGGTGCGTAAACCCTGGGCTAGTGGATATGTCACCGAAATAGACGGGCTGGAGGGTGAGCGGGTGGCGGCAATGGAGGGCATCATGAAGGTCTTCACCAGATATTTTATGGATTTGTACTCAGCACCTGCCGAGCTGATCTCTGAAGCAGCGTAGGCCTATTTTTCAGAGATTAGTTTGCTTTGGTTCGAAGACGCACATAGAGCTTATTTTGATAAGACCTTCTTGGTGGAAGAGGTTAAAGCTGTAATTAGCAGACTGCCTGGAGACAGTCCCCGGGATTCGATGGCTTAACCCCTGCTTTCTTTAAAGAGTACTCCGATATCTTGGCCCCCTACTTATTAGAGGTCTATGCTGAGGTGATAGGAACCGGGGCTCTTTCTGCCTCCCTGTGGAAGACGCTGATTTTCACGATTCTTAAGCCTGGAGAGGATCCCATAGCTGTGACTCATACCGCCTGCTCTCTATGATCAATGTGGACAGTAAAATTTTGGCTAAGTTGATAGCGGTGAGGCTGCAGCCATTGATGCCACGACTGGTGCTTCCAGACCAGTCTGGGTTTGTACTGGGGCTGTCGACGATGCATAATCTGCGCACGTTCTTCGCGGTGCTGGGTGGCCTTGTGGTGGAGGAGGAGGCTGCTGCGGTGTTTTTAGACGCCACAAAGGCATTTGATTCCTTGGCTAGGTCATATTTATTTGCGCTGCTGGGCAGGGTGGGCATGAGTGGGCGATTTGTGAAGCTGATTCGTTTGTTGTATACGGATCCTGTCGCTAGGCTGTGGATGAATGGCAGTGTTTCTGATCCTTTCCCGGTGGCCCGGGGGACCCGCCAGGGATGCCCTCTATCACCGTTGCTTTTTGCAATCGCAATGGAGCCGTTGGCGGCCTTTTGCGGCTGCACCATAATAGTAGGGTGCTGCCGTTCCGACAGCGTCCTATATTAATTTCAATGTACGCTGACGATATTGCGCTGTATGTGCGTGAGCCGAGTAAGAACCTTGATGTCCTGCTTAATGAGATTGTCCGCTTTGGCGCCTTATCTGGCATAATGATAAACTGGTCTAAATCGGTCGTGCTTCCCCTCACCGCTGAGATCGCGAGCTTCACGTCGAGATATCCCCTTGAATGGGCGGACGGCCCGGTTTGATACTTGGGAGTCTGGCTGAGTTGTGATGTAGAAACCCTTTGGCTCGCTAATTATGGCAAGTTGATAGCTTGGCTAGAGGGCAGGATTGAGGTGTGGTGCTCCCTGCCACTGTCGCTTATTGGGCACATTGGCATCGACAAAATGGTCGTGCTGCCAAAAGTCCTGTATCTTTTTGTTAATCTTCCGTTGGCGCTTACTGTAGGATTTTTGCGGCGGCTTCGATCGGCTCTGGTGCGGTTGGTATGGGCGGGCGGGCAGCCCAGGATTGCCTGGGAGAAGCTGATGCTGCTGTTTGAGATGAGGGGTCTTGCTGCCCCGATCTGGAGCTCTATTACTATTGTGCGCAGGCCCAGTTCGCGTACCACTGGATCCGCCCCATGAAGTACTTACCTCATCTTGTGCCTGAAAGTGACTCGGTGTGGCCAGATGGGCTGCTGAGGGTACTTGGGTGCATGTCTCGGACCCGGTCTCAGGGGGTGGACACGGTTGCGTGTACCTCTGGAGCTTGGATGGCTTTGTTACACCGGTCGGGGACGTGTGAACCTTTTGCTCCTGCAATGCCGGTGCTAGATCTTGCTGATGAGAGGATGTCCCGAGATGTACGGATGCAAGACTTCCTCGTCGATTCCGAGCTGTCATTGTTGGGAGATTGGTTTAAGGGGGAGCGCTTGATTTCGCCGGAGGAGGCACTTAGTGCTGGAGCCGACAACGCATTGCATCTGTTATATGTGCTACGTGTTTATGCGATGCTCCGTGCGCGCTTTGCTGGTCTCCCGGCGATGCCGAAGATCTGCCAGGCGCTGGAGATGCTGTGGCGCACGCAGTCGCCACGTAAACTGATTACCAAATTATATGGGTGCTTGCAGGTACAGCAGAGTGATGTAGTCATGGCTGCTAAGGCTAAATGGGAGCTGGATGTTGGGGAGGATATTTCTGAGGCGATGTGGAGAAGCTGCTGTGCACACATGAGAGCGCTGTCGCCGAACTATCGACTGTGGATAATTCACTTTAAATTTTTACATATTTTATATTACACCCCTCACAGTTTGTATGCTATGGGGCTGTGTGCAGATGCACATTGTGAAAGATGCCGTGCGCCAGATGCCGACTTCTTGCATTTGGAGTGGAGTTGTGGAGAGGTGCGTGCCTTTTGGGTGGAGGTGATGCATTCAATAGCGTAAATGACTTGCTTGGATCTACCTCTCTCCCCTGTGCTGGCGCTGCTTGTACTGATGGATGAGATGCTGCCGGCGTGGCGACGACTGGTGGGCATGTTGCTGTTGCTGGCAAAGAGAAGAGTGGCGAAGTGCTGGGGAAGGCCCCACGCGGGGCTGATTGGCTGCGTGATGCAGCGTTTTGTCAGGAGCAATTATTGACTTTTTGGGAGCTGGCACCTGAGAGCTCTCGTCTAGGGATATCTGGGCACCGTTTCACTCCTTTTTGGAGTCTCATAACTGAAACGCGATGGACTGGTCTTCTTTTGAGTGGTCATGCACATGGAGGATTGGTTTGTTGTTTCCCGTCAGCGCCATGTGTGTTGTCAGGTTGGTGATCCTATTGTTGTTTGTTTTCAAAATTTGTATAAATAAATAAATAAATTTTAAAAAAAAGGTTTAACTGAAGTCAAGGATAAGAATGACAAAATACTTTAGGAAGTCTTAGACAAACATCAGGATTACATTAAAAATAAAACAATTGTTGAAGAATCATAGAGATGATAATGATTACAGGAATGGCAGAATATACGCTTTTGCAAAAAAATGTGATGGTATTTCTACTAAAGCTTCTGACAGTAAATTGACTGGTAATGACAGTACATCAGAAACTAAATGATAGAAGTGCTGTAGGAGGCTGGCCTGGCTTATAGTGGGTACCTTGTCGTACTTACACCTTGTGCCAGGTCCAGTTATCCCTTATTAGTAGATTAGTAGTGTTCTAGCAGCTTAGGCTGATAGAGGTAGCTATAGCAGAGCAGCTTAGGCTGAACTAGGAGACATGAAAGCACCTACTGTACCACTTATATCACTTAGCACTATATCATGAGAAACACAATACTCAGAGTTACTAAAGATAAAGGTCCTTTATTTTAGTGACAATATGCCAAAAGTATTTCAGAGGTTATACTCCCTAAGGAGGTAAGTAAAATACACAAAATATACACACAAACCAAAATCAGGTAAGTAAAACACTTAGAAAAGTAATGCAAATACTGTAGAACACAATAGAATGCAATAGGAGACAATAGGCCTTGGGGCAACACAAACCATATACTCCAAAAGTGGAATGCGAACCACAAATGGACCCCAGGCCTAGTGTAGTGTGTAGAGGGTCACTGGGAGTGTAAGAAAACACTAAGGGTGTCCAAGATACCCAACCCCAAGACCCTGAAAAGTAGGAGTAAAGTTACCCTACTACCCCAGAAAGACAGTAAAGTCGAGATAGGGGATTCTGCAAAGACAACAACTGACTGCAAAGCACTGAAGACGGATTACTGGTCCTCAGGACCTGTAAAGGAAGGGGACCAAGTCCAAGAGTCATGCAAGTGTCCAGGGGAGGCAGGAGACCACTAAACCCCAGATGAAGGTGCAAAAGGGCTGCCTCTGGGTTGAAGAAGCCAAAGATTCTTCAACAACAGAAGGCGCCGGGAACTTCTCCTTTGGTCATAAGATGTCCCACGGCGTGCTGGAGGATGCAGAGTTGTTTCCACGCAGAAAGACCACAAACAAGCCTTGCTAGCTGCAAGAGTTGCGGTTGAAGGTTTTGGGTGCTGCCAGGGCCCAGGAAGGACCAGGAGGTCGCCCCTTGAAGGAGGAGACAGAGGGGGGCGCTCAGAAACACAGAGAATCCATGCAGAAGCAGGCAGCATCCGCAGAAGCACCTGAACAGGCATTCAGAAAATCTGAGCACAGCCGTCAATTCAGCACAACAAAAGAGGGTCCCATGAAGTCGGAGGCCAACTCAGCTAGTTGGGCAATGCAGGACAGGGGGCTGGGGACCTGGGCTGTGCTGTGCATGGAGGAAGTCTTGTAAAAGTGCACAGAAGCTCTAGCAGCTGCAGTTCAGGCTGTACAAAGGATCACTGTCTGGCGTGGGGAGGCAAGGACTTACCTCCACCAAATTTGGACAGAAGGGCCACTGCACTGTTGGGGACACTTGGATCTAGCTCCTGTGTTCCAGGGACCACGCTCGTCAAGATGAGAGGGGACCCAGAGTACCGGTGATGCAGAAGTTTGGTGCCTGCGTTAGCAGGGGGAAGATGCCGTCGACCCACGGGAGATTTCTTCTTGGCTTCCAGTGCAGGGTGAAGGCAGACAGCCCTCAGAGCATGCACCACTAGGAAACAGTCGAGAAAGCCAGCAGGATGAGGTGCTACAATGTTGCTGGTAGTCTTCTTGCTACTTTATTACAGTTTTGCATGCGTCCTGGAGCAGTCAGTGGTCGATCCTTGGCAGAAGTCGAAGAGAGAAGTGCAGAGGAACCCTGGTGAGCTCTTGCATTGGTTATCTGATGAGAAACCCACAGGTGAGACCCTAAATAGCCCTTAGAGGAGGTTTGGCTACAGAGAGAGGTAAGCACCTATCAGGAGGGGTCTCTGACGTCACCTGCTGGCACTGGCCACTCAGAGGTCTCCATTGTGCCCTCACACCTCTGCATTCAAGATGGCAGAGGTCTGGGACACACTGGAGGAGCTCTGAGCACCTCCCCTGGGGAGGTGCTGGTCAGGGGAGTGGTCACTCCCCTTTCCTTTGTCCAGTTTCACGCCAGAGCAGGGCAGGGGGGATCCCTGAACCGGTGTAGACTGGCTTATGCAAGGAGGGCACCATCTGTGCCCTTCAAAGCATTTCCAGAGGCCAGGAGAAGCTACTCCCCTCAGGCCCTTAACACCTATTTCCAAAGGGAGAGGGTGTAACACCCTCTCTCAGAGGAAATCCTTTGTTCTGCCTTCCTGGGACTGGGCTGCCCAGGCCCCAGGGGGGCAGAAACCTGTCTGAGGGTTGGCAGCAGCGGTAGCTGCAGAGAAAACCCCAGAGAGTTAGTTTGACAGGACCCGGGTTCTATGCTGGTGCCCCGGGGATGCATGGAATTGTCCCCCCAATACCATTCTGGTATTGGGGTGACAATTGCATGATCCTAAACATGTTACATGGCCATGTTCGGAGTTACCATTGTGAAGCTACACATAGGTATTGACCTATATGTAGTTCACGCGTGTAATGGTGTCCCTGCACTCACAAAGCCCGGGGAAATTGCCCTGAACAATGTGGGGGCACCTTGGCTAGTGCCAGGGTGCCCTCACACTTAGTAACTTTGCACCTACCCTTCACTAAGTGAGGGTTAGACATATAGGTGACTTATAAGTTGCTTAAGTGCAGTGTAAAATGGCTGTGAAATAATATGGACGTTATTATACTCAGGCTGCAGTGGCAGTTCTGTGTAAGAATTGTCTGAGCTCCCTGTGGGTGGCAAAAGAAATGCTGCAGCCCATAGGGATCTCATGGAACGCCAATACCCTGGGTACCTAGGTACCATATTACAGGGAATTATAAGGGTGTTCCAGTGTGCCAATCAGAATTGGTAAAGTTAGTCACTAGCCTGCAGTGATAATTTTAAAGTGGAAAGAGCATAAACACTGAGGTCCTGGTTAGCAGAGCCTCAGTGATACAGTTAGGCACCACACAGGGAACAAATACAGGGCACACTTTATGAGCACTTGGGTCCTGGCTAGCAGGATCCCAGTGACACAGGCAAAAACAAACTTACCTATAAGTAAAAAATGGGGGTAACATGCCAGGCAAGATGGTGCTTTCCTACAAGTACATGCAGTGATGTTGCAATTACTGGCTCAACAACAGAGGAAGGTAGCTCCTCCCATTTTTTACTAGAGCCAAAATGATTCAGATTGGTAAACAAAAGAATACATACCCAACAACCCACTCCAATACTCCAAAAAGAATGCGCATGGGTAAAAGGAGGAATGGAGTCAAAAGAAACTTTGGGAATGCAAATCGGAGCCAAATCCAGGAACCAACACAATTAGAAGTATTATCTGCTCAAGAAGGGGGTGCAAACAGAAATGCCTCTTCGAGTGGAAATATATCTATAGTTAAGTTATCTAATCATATGCTGACACAAGATCAAATAAAGGTTTTGAGCAAAGGTTTGGGCTTTTGTCCACCAACATGTTGTGATACAATCAAATACACATTGACCTTTTTAGGTTTATAAGACAGTTAAAACTTAGAAAGTTTTATTCTGAAAAAGATACACTATTTTGAGCAAAAGATCTTAATTTACCTATTAGCAAACATACTATTGAAGATACGCACAATATTCAGTTATTGCTATCTTTAGAAGATGCTGACCTTACACAATCAGGGCACACACAAATTTTACAAGATTTTGGTATTTATCAAGATGTGACTTTGGAGAGTGGATTAAAACACCAATCAACCCTCATACCCTGTTTTGTGTCAGACAATGTAATTGATCAATTTGGTCAATTAGTAACAAGGGACTTCTATGAACTCGAAAGTAAGTTAAATTCAGGAAAGACACAACATTCCCATAATTTAACATACATGGAACGATTAGCTTTAAAAAAACTTAGTAATAACAAATCCCTTTTCATCTAAGAAGCAGACAAGGGTGGTAATATAGTCTTTCTAGATAGACAGTGTTATGTAGCAGAAGTTGATCGTCAACTGGATGATGTCACAGCTTACGTAAAATAGAAGGTGAACCCTATGATGAACATTAGTACACAACTAAATGCGGATCTAAGCAAACAGCAAGATTCATGCTTGATTACAAATTTAGAACATAAGTACCTTTGACACCCAAATCCAGGAGTTCCATGTATTTACATTTTACCAGAGATACACAAAGACAAGGTTAAACCCCGGACCATCCAATTATATCAATTATTGGATCTCCTACAGAGAGATTATCTGAATATGTCAACGCCGCCAGGGTCGGAATGACAACCAGATTCTTTAAAAAAATCATATCTCCGGTTCCCCTTATCCGATTTTATTTGTTTTGGTGTTATTTTAAAACTAACAATATTGTCTATTTTTGTAACATGGTTTCGATTTTTTAAACTATTTCCTGTGTTTTATTTAATTACTGTTTTGGTGATTCTTGAATGCTTTACACTTTAGCCCTCATTATGACATTGGCTATAAATCCCACTTACCGCCATGCTGACGGCTGCCAACATACCACCGCAGTGGCAGATATCCGTTAGCCATATTATGCTACACACACCAATCCAACAGAACACTGCCACATACACAAATCCGCCAGACCAAAGGCCAGTGCTAAAGTGGCGATACCAACACCCATACTGTTATGCCAAAAAAACAATGCCCTCCACATCATGACCCATCAGTCACCACGGCGGACATTCAATGGCGGTAAATGATTGGCGGTACATACCTCTGCACTTAGAATGGACACCAATATACAAAACAACACTACATTGGCCAATGTCAAAAACACACACCTGACCCCCATACACACACCACACCCAACCACCCACACCACTATAAAACACACCCCCACAATACCGACAACCCCTTACGAACACCAATTGCTACCAGAGGACTGAGAAGAAGAGCACAGAGTCAACTAGACACACACACACACCACTCACACCCATACATCCCTCAAGCATTCAACCACACGCCCCACCACATTACCCCACACACTCTCACCAACACACACCACACAACACCCATGGCACCACAAAGGCACCCCCGTTTCACTGAGGAGGAGTTAAGGGTCATGGTGGAGGAAATTGTCAGGGTAGAGCCATAGCTCTTTGGAGCACAGGTACAGCAGATTTATATTGCAAGGAAGATGGAGCTATGATGGATAATCGTGGACAGGGTGAATGCCGTGGGACAGCACCCAAGAACAAGGGACGACATGAGGAAGAGGTGGAACGACCTACGGGGAAAGGTACATTCTATTGCAGCAAGGTACCAGCTCATCATACAGAGGACTGGTGGTGGACCCCCATCTCCTCCCCCACAGCATGGGAGGAGCAAGTACTGGCAATACTGCATCTTGAGGGACTTGCTGGAGTAGCCGGAAGACTGGACACTGGTAAGCCAACATTGACTACCTATCACCCCCCCATACCTGCATGCCATCTCACACATCACCCTGACTCCCATCACCCACTACATCCCACACAATGCACCTACACATATGACTAACCCTAAAGCCAAGCCCTGCATGCCATACCAATGCACAGACACCCCTCCCAGCCTTGCATGGACATCCATCACAAAAGCATGCAAAGCATAGGGAAACTAACATACCCACAATACATCACCATACACAAGCAAAAGCTGGCAGGGCAACACCGATAGAGGGGAAGCCAGGGATGTACAAATGTCAAACACATGAAGCATAATACATAATTTACATCCCCACAGGTACCCCAGCCACTGTCAGTGGAGAGGAGGTGCCACCACTATCCAGTCCCCCAATAGAAGATGCCCCCAATGATGACAATAACTCTGGACTTCAGGATCTGGAGGACCTACCTGGCCAATCAGGGACCATCGGACAGCCGGTCACACAAGCACCATCACAGTCCTCCCCAGTGCCTCCCCCATCAGGATCCAAAACGACAGCACCCACCCAGAATACTCATACCTCTGTCCGCAGGACACATCAATAAGCAGTGTGCCCACCAGTAAAGGGACCCCAGGCCACACCTCGCCCCTAAGACAATCAGGGACCTGGGGTCAGTGGGCACACCATTCAGGGGACAGGGGCAGAGGCCAACAGGGACACTGGGAGGACTGCTGTGCACCAGGGGGAGGACAGGACCAGGGAACCAACTCTCCAGGAGGCACTCTCCGAGATCTTGGGAGCCTAGCAACATTCCCAGGATACAATGGGCCAGATCCTTGACAATGTGCAGGAGAACAGGCGGCTGCAGGAGGGACAGTATCAGGTGATCAGGGTGGACTTGCAGCCCATCACCACTACCCTGATCGCCATAGCAGGGGTACTGGCAGACATTGCCAACATAATGAGGGAGGCAATAGCACACTAGTGAGTCCCTACCACTAGCCAGTCAACTGAGCAGCCCTCGACTTCCACTGCCGCTAGTGGCCATGAGGACCCAAAGGTCACCTCCATCTCTCCCCCTGCAAATGGTGAATCACCCCGCAAACATTCCCTGCGACCCAGACAGAAGCCAGAGACAATTGCCAAGACCACCGCCAGGAAATGAGACCCTCCTGATTGTCCCACAATGTCACCTTGTCCACCTTGAACTGCCTTTGCTCCCCTTCCTATGGCCACTTGAACACTGCACCTGTGCTACAAACAGACTGGAACAATACCCTGGACTTAACTCCATCATCACCCCATTCCATTTCACTTACCCTCAATTTCTTAGCACTACAAAAAACACCCTTAGACAAAACGTAGCTGCTAGTATTTCATGTATTGAAAATGTGTATTTATGGAAACAGCTACATCCATTGCAAATGAACTGTACATTGTGAGAGCATAGAAATAATGACCTGTAGATGGCTGTAGTTAGCACATCAGTACACAGTTGTTATATCACCATCTGTAAAATGACAAACTATAGGTGACAGTAAGTAGAGGTAAAAGGAAGTTAATACCATCATGCCACAGCCACACAGAATACACCAATAGTCATAGAAATGTTAAGGTGCACTGTCTCACCTGTGTGTCATTGGAAGTTCTGACGGATAACTGATATTCTGTTGTCCTCATCCTCATGCTCAGCCTCTTCATCCTCACTGTCATCAGGGTCTACTACAGCCACAGAGGCATCTCCAGTCTCCTCCTCCTGTAGAAAAGGTACATGGCGCCTGAGGGCCAGGTAGTGCAACATGCAGCATTCCACTACTATCTGGCAGACCTTCCGTGGTTGAGTAGCATAGGGATCCACCTGTCAGATGGAGGCACCTGAACCTGGCCTTCAGGAGTCCAAAGGTTCTCTCAATGATCCTCTTGGTTGGGCCATGTGCCTCATTATAATGTTCTTCTGCCCTTGTCCTGGCATTCCTCACAGGGGTCAACAGCCATGATAGGTTTGGGTAGCCAAAGTCACCTGCAAGTATTGAGGGACAACATTTAGCCACACACTATCCTACGAGGTTAACATCAGAGGCATACACTAACATACACTGGGTGGGGACCAAGGCTCACCGAAAAGCCACACCCTGTGACTCTGTATTTGGGCCATCACATTTGGGATGCTGTTATTCCTCGGGAAAGAGGCATTGTGCACCAACCCAGGATACTTAGCATTCGACATGGGAGATGTACTGGTCCGCCAGGCACACCATCTGCACATTCAGTGAGTGGAAACTCTTACGATTCCTGAACACCTGTTCGTTCTGGTGGGGAGGGGGGACAAATACAATATGTGTCCCGTCAATCGCCCCTATAATTTTGGGAATATGTCACATTGCATAGAATCCGGCCTTCACAGTAGCCAAATCTTCCACCTGGGGGAAAGCTAGATAGCTGCACATGTGTTGTACCAGGTCAGACAACACTCTTGCCAGTACGATTGAGAACACTGGCTGTGACATTCCTGCTGTCAAGCACACTGTCACTTGGAAAGAACCTGTCGCCAGGAAATGGAGCACTGGTAGCACTTGCGCAAGAGGGGTGATCCCAGTCGCTTGACGGATAGATGAGATCAGGTCAGGCTCCAACTGGGCACACAGCTCTGCGATTGTGGCCCTGTCCAGTGTATAGGTGAGAATAATGTGCCTGTCCTCCAGTGCTGCTAAGTCCACCAGGGGTCTGTACACGGGGGTATGTCTCCTCCTCCTATTCATCCACAGTGGTAAGTATCTAAGGGACACAAGAGTGAGTAGGCTGTCACAATTTCAACAACTAAACCAGTACAGCACTCCACACGGTGCACTTATGTATTGGGACAGTGTAAATTTCGATGTATGTGTCTATTTAACCTGTGATGCAGCAATTGTTGATAGGCCTGTTCACCCCCCCTGAAATGGCGACCGACTGTCCTGTATGGAGGGACAGGTGGAAGTGAGGTAATTTCGCCGACGTTGGACATCATGGCGGTAGGCGGTCCTATGGAGTACAGTGGCCAATGAGGATGTATGCCAGCAGTGACGAAGTACACCGCCGCGGACGTGGCCGTCATTTTCTATCTCAATCCTCACTTGTTTCCTGACTTTCATCAGGAGAAGACCTACACTGCGTGTGCTGCTGTGACCTGTGTCTGGAACCTAACATGGCCCGTGTGACCAGGGTAAGGGCCCCAGCCTTCTCTTCGGAGGAGTTGGAGCGACTGGTGGATGGGGTCCTACCCCAGTACGGACAGCTGTATGGACATCCAGGCCAACAGGTGAGTACAATTTGGGCACGATGCATGTGACATGGATGCATGGAGATGTGTGTAAAGGCATGGTGTAAGGGTGGGGGAATTGTCTGATGGTGGCTTACATGTTGTGGGCTGGCCTATGTGTGTGCCTATGGTGATGGAAGCAGGTATGGTGGGCCATGTGTGTAACAGGCTGGACAGTTAGTTTTATGTAGTTCTCCTGTCTGTATCACCTCTTCAGTTCACCGCACATTAAAAGAAGGGATTATGGTGTACCATCTCCAAGGACGTGCAGGCCCTGGGGGTCTATGGAAGGCGGAGCACTCACTGTTGGTAACGGTTCGAGGACCTGAGATACTGGGCACGTAAGACCGCAGAGGCCCAGCTGGGGATGGCCTCCCAACGAGGAAGTGGTGCCCATTGGTCCCTGACCCCTCTGATGGCCTGCATACTGGCTGTGGCCTACCCTGAGCTGGATGAGTGCTTGAGGGAATCACAACAGCCACAAAGGGGAGAGTACAGTGGGTATCATTACATATTTTGGCTGGTGGGGTTGTATCTGGGTGGTGGTTGTGTGTTAGTGGGTGCTCCTAAGGCCAGGTACACGTAACCTAGCTTGTTAGTAGTCACTTTCAGGCAGGGCATCGTGGGTCCCAGGTGTGCTGCAGTTGGCGGTGTGTGCTCCTCATCTTGCCTTGGTGACTAGCCACAACACTGCTAGTGCAATGCATATTGCTTAAGCCTGTTCCCTGTGTGTGAGGTTGATGTGCATGCCAATAGTGGTGTTGGGGCAGTCATTGACCAAGTGTATCGTTTGTCTCCCCCTTTCTTGTTTTGTCACCCTGTCCTTGTGTGCATTAGCATCATCTGGTGGAGGAGCAGGGGCACCGGCGACAGAGGGAGCTGCATCCCACAGGACCCTGGAGGCAGAGTCCACCGACGCCAAGAGAACCAATGGGACAGAGGGCAAGGGGAGCACCACAGCAGAGAAAGGAGGAGATGACACAGACTCAGATACCTCCTCCGATGGGAGTTCCATGGTGGTGGTGGACACCTCTGTGACCACCCCAGCTGCAGGTACATCTGCCACCCCCATTCCAGCCCTGCCCTTCCAGTAGCCCCTCAGCGAGTTGCCTGTGCCCGCTCACCGAGGAGGGTGGGCATCTCCTTCGCCCCAGGCACCTCAGGCCCTGTCCCAGTCAGCCCTGCTGACCTGACTGAGGAGGCTATTGACCTCCTGAGATCCATCTCTGTAGGGCAATCAACCACTGTGAATGCCATCCAGGGGCTGGCATCCCAGATGAGTCAAAGCAATGCATTCCTGGAGGGCATTCTTGGTGGACTGGCAGCCCAATAGAGATCGATTCAGGCTCTGGCCTCCTCTGTGATGGCAGCCGTTGTCCCTGTTTCTAAAGTCCCCCGTCCAACTGCCACTTTCCAGTCCCATTCCCCTCAACCCCAACCCATCATAGGCACACATACAGAGGAGCATGCACACAAGGCAACACACAAGAGAGGTACAGGCAAACACAAGCACCACACTTCATCCCACAGGCACTCATGCAAACACCATACAGTTGCATACACAACAACATGACCTGCCTCCACTGTCTCCCCTCTTCCTACTCATCCACCTCCCTTCCAGTCATGTCCACACTGCACTTCATCTACATCCACTACCAGCAACACCACATCAAGAAGAACACACACCACACTGGCAGACTGTAGGAAAGTACCATCTTCCTTGACATGTTACCCCCATTGTTACCTGTATGTCAGTATGTTTTTGCCTGTCTCACTGGAATTCTGCTGCTCAGGACCCCAGTGCTCATAGTTTATGGCCTAATGTGTGTGTCTGTATAGTGCTTGACTGTGCCACTGAGGCTCTGCTAATCAGAACCTCAGTGCTTATGCTCTCTCTGCTTTTAAATTTGTCACTGTAGGCTAGTGACTTAATTTACCAATTTCAATTGGCACATTGGACCCCCTTATAAGTCCCTAGAATATGGTACCTTGGTACCCAGGGCATTGGGGATCCAGGACATCCATATGGGCTGCAGCAATTATTTTGTCACCCACAGGGAGCTCAGACAAACCTTTGCACAGGCCTGCCATTGCAGCCTGCATGAAATAATGCGCACATTATTTCACAGTCATTGTCACTGCACTTAAGTAACTTATAAGTCACCTATATGTCTAACCTTTAATTGCTGAAGGTTAAGTGCAAAGTTACTAAGTGTGTGGGCACCCTTGCACTAACAAAGGTGCCCCCACATAGTTCAGGGCCATTTCCCGGGACTTTGTAAGAGCGGGGACGCCATTACACGCATGCACTACATATAGATCAATACCTATATGTAGCTACACAATGGTAACTCCAAATATGGCCATTTAACATGTCTAAGATCATGGAATTGTCCACCCGTTCCAAATCTGGTATTGGGGAGCCAATTCCATGCATCCTGGGGGCAGCACCATGGACTCCCAGTACTGCCAAACCAACTCTCTGAGGCTTGCACTGCAGATACAGCTGCTGCCACCTCACAGATAGGGTTCTGTCCTACTGGGGTCTGAGCAGCTCAGTCCCAGGAAGGCAGAACAAAACATTTCCTATGAGAGCAGGGTGTTACACCCTCTCCCTTTGGAAATAGATGTTACAGGCTGGGTAGGGGTAGCCTCCCCCAGCCTCTGGAAATGCTTTGAAGAGCACAGATGATGTCCTCCTTGCATAAGTCAGTCAACACCAGTTTAGGGATCCCTTGTCCCTGCTCTGGCATGAAACTGGACAAAGGAAAGGGGAGTGATCACTCCCCTGCCCATCACCTCCCTAGGGGTGGTGCCCAGAGCTCCTCCAGTGTGTCCCAGACTTCAGCCATCTTGCTTTGCAAGGTGTGGGGAAACTCTGGAGGGCTCTGAGTGGCCCATGCCAGCAGGTGATGTCAGAGACCCCTCCTGATAGGTCCATACCTGATAAGGTAGCCAATGCCCCTCTCAGGGCTATTTAGGGTCTCTCCTGTGGGTTCTCTTCAGATTATGCTTGCAAGTTTCCTTCAGGAATCCTCTGCAACTACTACTTCATCCTCTGACCTCGATCAAGCGCAGCCCGCTCCATGAACCACTATAACAGCAACAAAGTATCCACAATGGATACTTTTCTTCTGCAACTTCAGCTCCAGCCAGCAACTGCAACAATTTCCATGGTGTGCCTGCTCTGGGCACTCCCTGTCCTCATCCTGCACCAGAAGGACCGAAGAAATTTCCTGTGGGGTGACAGTGTCACTCCCCTACTCACGCAGGCACCTTCTAAGACAACACTTGGACTCCTCTCACAGTGACGAGCATGCTCCTAAGGACACAGAGGGTAGACCCCATCAACACAGACAGTCCTGAGGTCCTGCTGACACAATTTGGAGGAAGTAAGACCTTGCCTTCCCCTAGAGCGATGGCACCCCTGTGTACTTCTTCTTCATCACCTCCTGAGCCTTGTGTGCACTATTTTCTAAATTCCTTCATGCACAGCCTGGCCCACATCCCCAGCATTCCATCCTGTGATGCTCAAGTCACTGAGTTATTCTCCAGTGACGTGGGACCTTCCTTTGTTGTGTTGCACCTCATTTGTCCCCATGTCCTGGGACTCTCATGGGTGCTGTTTGGCATCCTGAGGGCTCTCTGAAGTGCTGAGAGCCCCCTCTTCCTCCTCACACAGAGATGAGGCCTCCAGGTCACTCCTGGGTCCAGCCTGCGTCATTTTGAGGCAAAACGCATGTTTGTATTAACCAAAGCTTGTTGGCAACTTCCAACATGAAATCATGTCTGCAACCATCTTTATGTCATGGGACATCTTTTGCATCATGCAGGAATCCACTGGGACCTTTCTAGGATGCATTCCTACAGTCTTCGACTAACCATGGACTCTTCTTTTGCACCCTCTTCTGGGTTGGCAGGGGCTCCTGTCCTTTCTGGAACTTCTTCTGACTTCTGGACTTGGTCCCCTTCTTTTGAAGGTCTTCAGGTCCAGGAATCCAGCAGTTGTTGTTTGCAGACTTGGTTAGTTACTGCAATATCCCGATCACAAGTTGTGGTGTGTTCTAAGGAAAATTGCAGTACTTTACTCCTGCTTTTCTGAGCTCTGGGATTGGGTAATTTACTTACCTTTACTGTATTCTTACTCTCCCAGTGATTCTGCACACACTACACTTGTCTAGGGGGGAATTTGTGATTCGCATTCCACTTTCTTAGTATATGGTTTGTGTTGCCCCTAGACCTATTTTCTCCCATTGCATTCTATAGTATTTCCTATTGTTTGCACTATCCTATGTCTAATTACTTACTTTATTTTGGTGTCTAGTGTATATAGTGTGCATAATACTTACCTCCAGAAGAAGTATTGCCTCTAAGATATTTTTGGTACTGTGTCACCCAAATAAACTACCGTTATTTTTGGTAACACTGAGTATTGTTTTTACTTGTGTTTAAGTACTGTGTAACTATAAGTGGTATTGCATGAGCTTTGCATGTCTCCTAGTTCAGCCTAAGCTGCTCTTCTATAGCTACCTCCATCAGCCTAAGCTGCTAGAACACTACTACTTCACTAATAAGGGATAACTGGACCTGGTATAAGGTGTAAGTACCCAAGGTACCCACTACAAACCAGGCCAGCATCCTACAGCCAGTGAACGTGGTATAAGTTTAGTGTCTGGCATTCATAGAAAATACACATCCTTACGTAGGGACATCTTCTTAGAACACCAGCTGTTTTTTTATAAAAACACTTCCCTGTCCCTTACACGTTAGAGGGAGATTCCAGCCAGAGAATGAGGACTTTATGCTGATTGCCGAATGCTCTGCTACAGCTGTAATACAGACCTCAGGCGTTTGCTCAGGTATGGGGGATGATGTCTTCCCAAGGGAGCCTGAAGGGCAGAATTAGAGCTTAACACTCTGTGCTCTATCACAGACTAGGTAGGAATTAGTCAGTTGACTCTAGTGACAATATGGTAGCATTATTTTTATGCTTTACTCTCCTTGTCACAATTTTTATCTTGTTATGCTGTATCGTCCTGGTTATTGCAGTCCACACTTTGCTATCTAAGATGCAGGTGCTTTATTAAAGCATTATTGAAAAATATACTGCCTCTGTTTGTCATTGTGTATGTGAGACTAATGTAAACGAGAGAAACGGATGAGACCTGAGTGACCACAGCTTCCCTGAGAAACCAGTTATATCATGCGCTCAGCTGCCCAATCATCCCTGCCCTTGAGTAGAGATGAGTCACTGCTAGTTAGCCGGAGCAGAACCCGGATTGGAGCGACAGGTGTCACCTGTAGTGGGTCAGACTCAGTCTCCCACACCACAGGCGATTCTGCCACTTGAAATCCAGTAGTCTCATTAGAATAATGAGAGCCTACGCAACACCTCCATCCACCACAACAGTGCAGCCATCAGAGAGTGCAGAGGCTGCCCAGGAGGCACCACCATCCACCACCACAGTGCAGCCATCAAGGGTGCAGAGGCTGCCCAGGAGGCACCTCCAAGCACCACCACAGTGCAGCCATTTCAGCCAGCGGACGCCATGTAGGCCACACTCCAAGCGCTGCTGTGCGAGTCGCCCCCCTCCAGAACCAGAGCAATGGGCATGTTGCCCACTCCAGAACCAGTGGGCAAGTCACCCACTCCAGAGACCGTGGCCTTGCACTCGCAAGGACAGAGCAATGGGCATGGAGCCCCCTCTAGAACCAGTGGGCAAGTCACCCACCTGAGAGATTGTGGCCTTGCACTCTTCAGGACAGAACAATGGGCATGTTGCCCACTCCAGAACCAGTGGTCAAGTCACCCACCTGAGAGACTGTGGCCTTTCACTCCCCATGACAGAGAAATGGGCATGGAGCCCCCTCCAGAACCAGTGGTCAAGTCACCCACTCCAGAGACTGTGGCCTTGCACTCCCCAGGACAAAACAATGGGCATAGATCCCCACCAGACCCAGTGGGCAAGTCACCCACCTGAGAGACTGTGGCCTTGCACTCCCCAGGACAGAGCAATGGTCATGGAGACTCTTCCAGAATCAGTGGGCAAGTCACCCACTCCAGAGACTGCAGCCTTGCATTCCCCAGGACAGAGCAATGGGCATGGAGCCCGATCCAGAGCCAATGGGGAAGTTCCCATATTCGGCTATGGTGCCCCCATCCCCCTGAGGTGCCTTCCCAATTAAAAGATGATGTCCCTGCAGTTTTCTCTATGGATGTTTCAGGATACAGGTTGGGTCTTGGACTGTGCCCTGTGGCCTTGTGTTCCCTTTTGACTTTGGGCTGGGTATTTGTCCTTTATGTACATCTGTAAATATGTTTGGTTCATGCGGTGGGTTTTGCTATGCTAATACATTGTCAATACTCCAGCAATGTGGTCCATGTTTTATTATGCCGTGTGTCGTGTGCCATTAGTTTACATGTGCAGCTGGTTGTGTGTATGGTGTGTGTGTGTGTGGATGGTTACTACGCGGCTGTACTCGCCGTCGTCGTCTTCGTCAGCATTGGTGTTCCAGGTGGAGCCTGACATAGAAGATCATCGGGAAAACTTGCAGTTCGGGTTTCATTGCAGTTTTTTTTCTTCCCTGTGTCTCCAATGGTGAGTCCTTTAACTTCTAGGCTCTGTTTCTGCCAGGCTTTTGTTGGCGTTGGTACCGTCACAGAATAGGTGGAGGTTTTGTGTGTCTTATTATGGTGGGCAGTACTTTGTCTCCAGCCAGGCTGTTGCCGGCTACCGCCATGGTGACTTTTGTTTCTACCGTGGCGGTTGGTGTGGTACATTGGCTGCCTATGGGAGTTCTCACCGCCATGGTCATAATTTCGCAGAATTTACTGCCAGTCTGCTGGCGGTATTACCGCCACTTTATCACTCACCGCCATGGTCATAATGAGGGCCTTTGTCTTCTAAGTTAAGCATTTTCGCTCGTTGCCAAGCTACCAAGGATTGAGCTGGGATCAATTTATTGAGTCCTAACTAAACCTAGTGGGGGTTGGTGGCCTATTGCTAAATGTAGGTACTTACCTGCCTTACCAATAATCCACTTTCCAACATTTTTGGTGGCAGCAGTGGAATCCAGCACTTGTGTTCAGTATCACACTACCATTTTAAGTAAAGCAAATTTAAAATCTTTTAAATTGTCCTAGTGAAAAAAATGTTTTAGATTTTTAATTTGGATTAATTTCAATTATTGCATTTTTTGATTTTTCTAAATTCTTGATTCCATTTTTTGTCAAAAGTTTTTGTTGACACAAAACTAGGGAACCATGGAGCTTGATCTGGCTAGCCTACTCATAAAGACAGTAGTCCAGATTAGGGGGCTGTGTAGTGCGAGAGGATTGCCTTCAGCCACTAACCTCAGGAAGAATGTTCTGATTAAATACCTGACAGCCTGGGCTGAGGACCAAGAAGTAGTCCCAGAGGAAGCTACAGAGGAGGAAGAAGCAAGGAGGATGCTAGCTCCAACCACTCAGAAGAGGAGGGTCATCTGAGCCTTTGTGAGGAGGAAGAAGACCGAACCTCACTACACACAGTTACCAGGGCCATAGTTGAGGCAAAGGGGTCATTTCAGAAGAAGAGACCCTGTCCCTTAGGGAAAGAGAACTGGAAGCCCTGCTAGCATATTTAGCTTTGGAGGCAGAGACGCTGGCCCTGGAAAAGAAAAAGTGGGAGAGTGAAGAGAAATGAGATGGAGGCAGCGACAGAGAATCTAAGATGTCCATGGGTGTTTTTTTTTTTACCCAGATTACCCAGTGGGGTGGTTCCTGCCTATGTAGAGGGGGATGATATAGGCAAATGGCTGGGGGCCTTTGAGAGGGCCCTCCAGACGAGGGGAGTTAAGCCTCAGCACTGGGGTTCACTTCTATGGGAGTTGGTCCCCAACTCTCGGAGGGATATGCTTCTGACTTTAAGTGGGGAAGAAGCAGATTCATACCCTAGTATGAAGAGGTGCTTAACTAAAAGTTTGGTTTGACCCCAGAGCAGTATAGGCTCATGTTTAGAGTCACCCAGAAGACAATCACCCTGTCCAAAGTTGATTTTGTGGACATCTCAGTTAAGGCACTATATGGCTGGATACAGGGCAACTGGGCAAGTATCTTTGAGGGGCTTTACAATTTGATTATGAGGGAGCACATTCTAACTAATTGTGTGCAAGAGAAGCTTTGCCAATATTTAGTTGGCTCTATCTTGACCAACTCCAGAGAGTTGGGGGAGGCAGCAGATGACTGGTTAAGAACTAGGGTTAACGAGAAACACCTAGGGGGTGACCTGAAAAAGGAAGGACATGGTTGTTCTCAGGGGAAGAACCAAGGGAAGGATGACAAAAAGTCTAACGAGTCCTCGCAAGAGTACCCAAAAACGTCTTAGGGTGGGGGAGACCCGTGCCATGCCAATTCTAAGGGGAAGGGGTATCAGGGGAAAAATTATTATCATGTTAAGGCAGGGAAATTTCAGGAGCTTGCTAAGGCCAGCAAGTGTTTTGAGTTTCATCAACCTTGACACAAAAGAGGGGATGCTATCTGCTCCAAAAAAACCTTTACTTGTTGGCAGTCCCATGGGATTGCTAGTGTAGGTGTGGGGGTGGAATCAGGGCTGGGATCAGGGTACACAGAGGTCACCTTAGTGTCTCTGGGTGGAGTGGACATTACAACTATGGCCACCTTACCTCCCAGTCTGGATAGGTATAGACAGAGACCTAAAGTCAATGGGTCTGAAGTGGAAGCTCTGAGAGATACAGGAGCCAATGTGACAATGGTCACAGAGAAGCTGGTTTCTCCAGAGCAGGTCTTACCTGGTGTCTTCTACCACATAACATACACAGAGAGCAGAACCAAACTCCATCCCATGGCCATGGTGAGCCTGGAATGGGGAGGTATGACTGGCCCTAAGAAGGTAGCTGTAGCTCCTGCCCTCCCAGTAGAATATCTGCTGGGAAATGATTTGGAAGCATTTGAATGGTCTAAGGTGGAAAGAAGGGTCCATGCTCAGATGCTGGACCTCCATGAATGGGTGTGTGCTGTGACAAGGTCACAGGCAGAACAACAGGAAAGTGCTGGACACTTGGACCCTGGAACAATAAGCCAAGCCTCCAATTAAAAGAGGAAGGACACTGGGTCTGACTTGCCAGTCCCAACAAGCAGAGAGAGTCAGGAGGAATGTAAACCTGAGGGGGAGGATCTGACCGCTGAGGGAGGCCCATTCCCCTGCAAGCTCTGCCTGACTTGGCAGAACTGCAAGGGGCAGGTGGGCCCACCAGAGAAGAATTGTGCCAGGGACAAAGAGAGTGTCCCACTCTTTAGGATCTAAGACAGACTGCTCCCAGGCAAGAACAAGGGGATACCAGTGGGACCCACAAGGTTTATTGGGAGGATGGAGTTCTTTACACAGAGGCAATGGACCCCTAACCAGGGGCAACCAGGAGAGTGGTGGTCCCCCCGAAGTAAAGAAAATTCCTCCTGATATTAAGCCATGATATTCCCTTCGCTGGACATTTGGGACAGGCCAAGACCTGGAACAGGCTGGTCAACCATTTCTATTAGCCCCAAATGTCAGAGAAAGTCAAGGAGTTTTGCAGCTCCTCTGTCACCTGCCAGGCCAGTGGCAAGGCAGGGGGCAAGCCAAAGGCTTCCTTAATACTACTGCCAGTGGTTGGGACTCCCTTTGAGAAGGTAGGGATTGACATTGTCCGTCTCGTAGGCTCACCAACTCCCTCAGGCAACATGTACATTTTGGTGGTTGTGGACCATGTCACCAGTTACTCTGAGGCAATATCCCTCAGAAAAGTCACTGCTCCCATAGTGTCTAGGGCCTACTTGATGTGTTCACCAGAGTGGGATTCCCAAAGGAGCTGGTCTCAGATAGGGGCACAAACTTTATGTCAGCCTATCTGAAAGCAATGTGGGATGAGTGTGGTATTACTTATAAGTTCATGATCATGGGTTTGTCTGACAAACTCAGGAGGAGATGGGTTGTTCTCCTCCCATGCCTGCTGTTTGCATACAGAGAGGTGCCCCAGAAAGGGTTTGGATTCAGCCCCTTTGAGTTACTGTTTGGGCACCCTGTAAGAGGCACATTATGTTTGCTGAGAAAGTCTTGGGAGAAGCCTCTCAAAGAAGCCAAGGAGAATGTGCTTGATCGTGTGCTGGGCCTGCGGTCAACCATGGCCGAGTACATGAAGAAGGCAAGCAGCAACCTGGAGGCCAGCCAAGAGCTCATGAAGCTCTGACATGCCCAGAATGTTACCATGCCTGAGTATCACCCAGGTCAGCTCTTGTGTGTTTGGTACTGGGCCCTATCCAATTTTGGAGAAAAAGGGTGAGGTCACCTACCTGGTGGGCCTTGGTACCCCATGAATCCTGCATGGAAACATATTGAAACCCCACCAGGACAGGGCAGACACGAGCATGCTGATGGTCACAGTTGAAGGGAAGGAGGAGGAGAGTGAACCTCTGCCAGACCTCCTTTCCACAAATGCACAAGGTGGGTCAGTGGAGGGAGTGGTCCTCTGTCCCAAGTTGAGAGCCCAGCAGCGGAAAGATTGCAAACAAGTTTTGGAGCAGTTTACTGGTCTGTTTTCTTTTACTCCTGGTCTCACCAATTGGTCTGTCCATGATATTGATACTGGTGACAGCTTACCTGTTAGAAACAAGCTGCACAGACTGTCTGACCAGGTCAAGGGCTACATCAAAGCTGAAGTGGCTAAGATGATGGATCTCAAGGTAATTGAGCACTCTGATAGTCCTTGGGCAAGTCCAATGGTTCTGGTACCCAAACCCAATCCCATAGTTCAGAAAAAGGAAGGAGGATTCTGTGTAGAATAGAGAAGTCTAAATGCAGTCACCAAGACTGATGCCTACCCCATACCTAGAGTTGATGAGCTCATTGATAGGTTGGGGGCTGACAAATTCTTGAGTACATTTGATCTGAAATCACGGTACTGGCAGATTGCCTTAAGTACAGGAGCTAAGGAGAAGTCAGCATTTTCCACACCAGAGGGCCACTTTCAGTTCAAAGTGATGCCCTTTGGCCTGGAGAATGCTCTTGCAAACTTCAAATGGTTGGTTGAGTCCTTTCTGTGTTGGAATCTTTCAGTGCAGCTTACCTGGATGAGATAGCTGTATTCAGTTCCACCTGGGAGGACCACCTGTTCCACCTGAATGAAGTGCTTTAGGCCCTGCTTCAAGCAGGCCTGACTATCAAGGCAAGCAAGTGCTAGATAGGGAAAAGTTCAGTTGTGTACCTGGTCCACCTTGTTGGTGGAGGCCTTTCAAGCCCAAGATCCAGACCATCCTGGATTGGGAGGCTCTTAAAACCCAGACTAAGGTCTGGGCCTTTCTTGGCCTGACTGGGTACTACAGGAGGTTTGTTCCAAATTATGGGACCATTGTGGCACCTCACCTAACTAATGGGGTGTAATATTAGGGTTAAATGGGCGCTCAGGATCCTATATCGAACAAGTTAGGATAAGATATGAAAGGTGCCTACACAGGGGAAACACCCAACCCCTCAAGGTTTGAAAAAACCAAACAAGCAGATAAAGCAATGTGTGGCACCCCTCTTATCGAATGAGTAGTTTTTGGAGAAACAACATCAATTTTAATACAAGTTTAAATTGTCCAAACCCAACCAAACACAAATTAAGAATTTACAGCAAATAGAAATCCATCCGTGAAAATACAATTATAGCCTAGTGATACAATTTCAGCCAACACGTGTTTCGTCATGGGAAATTTCCTTTTTTGAATTCCCGAACGACTTCTTCAGGGCTTTCATTTGAACAAATCTTGGAAATTCAAATTTGTTATCCGTTATTGGATCAAGAAGCGTATGCGTTTTCTCATTATATGGCAATCTATCTTGATCTGACATCCAGCAGCCAAAAGTAGTAATGTATATTCATCTTCTATGTTAGACTCATATTAATGATATCCCTGCACACCGGCGTTGCCCGAACACGGAAACGCCGTGACGCGAGTACATTGTGGCACCTCTTACAGAACTCACCTTAAAGAAACAGCCCAAGAAAGTAATTTGGACCCCAGAGTGTCAAAAAGCCTTTGACACTCTGAAACAGGCTATGTGTTCAGCACCAATGCTACTGGCCCATGACTATAGCAAAGAGTTTATAGTGCAAACAGATGTTTCAGAAGAAGGGATTGGGGCCGTGTTAGCACAAGTTAATGAAGAGTGCCAAGATCAGTCAGTTGCCTTCATCAGCAGGTGACTACTCCCCAGAGAGAAGATATAGCGTGTCATTGAGAGGGAGGCCTTTGCTGTAGTCTGGTCCCTGAAGACGTTGAGGCCATACCTGTTTTGCACTCACTTCTGTGTACAAACTGACCACAGGCCTCTCAGATGGTTGATGCAAATGAGGGGGGAAGAACCCAAAACTGTTAAGGTGGTCCATTTCCCTACAGGGGATGGACTTAACAGTGGAACATAGATCTGGGAGTTCCCATGGCAACGCAGATGGCCTTTCCATATTTTTCACTTAGGTGACTACCAGGGTGTATGTAAGTACCCATCACCTTTCATCTGGGGTGGGAGGGCAGTGCAGGAAAGTCCTCGTTTTTGCCCTGGTCTCGCCCAAACGTTTTGATTAGATACTGGTGGTTACTGATTCTTGGGTGTGCCCTGGATACTGCTTACCTGTCCCAGGGCCAGTGCTCTGTGCAAAGTGGATATGCAAATTAGGCAAAATAAAATCAGCAGTATCAACCTACCTATAAGTCCCTAGTATATGGTAGGGCATGTAGGTTCAGGGATCCCAGCATAGGTAGTGCTCCAATAGGTACACTGCTGAGGTGCCCAGTGTCCTTTTAAACGCAGACCTGCCTTGCTGGCTGCTCTTAAACTAAAGTTTCATGCAAATTCGACTTTAGAATTCAAAGTACTTCCAAAGTCTTAAAATACCCTATTTTTACATTTAAGTCACTTCTAAGGTGTGCCCTATGTGACCCTAAGGCTGGGTGCCATGTAACTATAAGCAGGAACATTATAACAATTATTTTATAAGCCCAGATGAGGTAAAATATATATTTTTTTAAACCCTCACTGTTATGAATGGCCTCCATAGCCTAAAATGGGGAGACTCCATTTTAATTAAGTCCCCTTAATTGTCGGATACCTCGAATTTGGTATCAAATTAATTATTATAATAAATCCCACAACTTACAATTGGTTGGATTTAATATAACTAGATCAGGTAAAGAGTTTTATACTTTCCCTGAAAAGTTGTCAACTTCAGCTCTTTAGTGCCCTTCTCTGATTGACCAGCCTCTCGCAGCCTGGCCAGGCTGCCTTAATGAGGTGTGAAATGGCCTGGGCTGAACACAACGGATGTGCCTGGAGGAGGAGAACTGCCTCAGCAGATGGGGAAGCAGAAATGGCAGAGGGCTGCCAAACTGGTCTTCAAAGGCAGGAAAGGACATTTGGAACAACCCAGCACCTCCCTCACATCCTGCAACCCAAGACAATTAGGTGCCCTCTTGATTAGATTAGGAGAGGGCAGGAGAGGGGTGTGTTTAGGATTTTTAGCCACACCAGTGGTTCGGCTTAGTCAGATCTAACCTCCAAAAATCATTTTCAGCCATGATTGATTTTTTAAGAACGTTGCTCCTTGGGATTGATTTTTTGCACACTTCTCAGGAAGTGGTCATCACAGGGGGAAGGACCCTGCCTCTGATTGGAGAACCTGGACCCCGCCTGTGTTTCACACAGGAACAAAGGTTAAATATGGCAGCACTGCACCCACGCCTCAGATCCTTACAAGGAAGAACATCAGGAGATGAAGGACTGCCCTGCTGGAACCCTGACCTGCACCTGGATACTGCAATCTGAAGGACTGCACCAGCTGCACACTTGGGCTCCACTACAAGAAGGACTTTGCCTGGCCTCAACTAGTTCAAGGAGGGACTCCCTGTTTGCTACAGGTGAACAATTGCTAACCAGAGTCCCCTGTCTCAGATTCTGAAGAAACTGACCAGCTGACCACTGTCCAGTGGCCAAGTTGGAGGTCAAGCCAGGTGCATTCTGGGAGTTGTAGTTTGCACCCTCAAGGAACAACCCACAGCTTCTGGACCCTTGGGTTGAGCTGTGGACTGCTAAAAGAAGTTAAAAGACCTTCTGGAAAAAAGATACTGACGTTTGGAGAAGACTGGAGAACTTTTTGGAAAAGGCACCATAGATGGACCAACCCACCATGGCAACTCTAGCCGGCTTGACTTGCAGTTTCGTCCTGCTGAAGAAAATCTCAGAAAAATTGACTAAGTCAGAATGTAGAAAGTTGATCTGGACCTCCCGCGCAGTGTATCCGGAGAGATCTCCAGGGACGTCGGATCACGATTCAGGTTTGCCCGTTGAAGGATTTTCATCTTGAAAAACCGTCTAACTCTGAATGCAGAAATCTTCGCTGAGGAATTCCGCAAATCATATCTGAGGAAGGGTTCCAGGGAGGTCGGATCGGACTGGCAACTTCGTCCAGCTGAAAAAAATCTTCAAGAAAACGACTAGGTCCCAAGGTAACATTTTGACAGAGGCCTCCCACTTGCTGTAGCCGAGCAGGGCTCCATCAAGGTCAGCCTTAAACTGTGACTTTGCCCCAGTTGAGGTGCGACAAGATGACCAGATTTGCTCTATTTGTTTCTATACGCTAAAACACACAAATTATTTGAAAATTTATATCTCTGGTTCCCCTTATCCGATTTTATTCGTTCTGGTGTCATTTTAAAGTTAAATATATTTCCTAGAAACTGATTTGGGATTTTTAAACTGTTTCCTGTGTTTTATTTAATTAGTGTTTTCTGATACTTGAATGCTTTACACTTTGTATCCTAAGTTAAGCCTTGTCGCTCGTTGCCAAGCTACCAAGAGCTGAGCTGGGATTAATTTATTGAGACCTAACTGAACCTAGTGGGGCTTGGTGTAGTGTAGGTACTTACCCGCCCTTTACAATAACCAAGTTTCCAACACAAAGCACATACATTTATTCACTGGAAATATAGGTGGAAGGAAGCACTTCACATTTTGTCTTGAAGAGTCTGTCAGCACACGTTCCTTTCTGTTTATACTCCATCTTTTTTGTATGGATTTGACTTTTCCCAATAGAATTAAGGCCTTCATTAAGACTTTGGTGGTCTTTTTGCAAGACCGCCAAAGCAGCCAGAAGACTGATAGTGCTGGCTGTCTTCTGAACACCATACTACGAGTACTACACATTTTAGGCGGAAATCTTACAGTAGTCATGCTGTTGGCCAGAGGCGCATAGGCGGTTACACCACCGGCCCCGCCCCACCAAAAGGAGTCCACCAACCGTATTACGACCTGTAATTTGGCCTAGCTGTGTCCTGATGGCGGAGCGCTGCTGGCGGTGGAAGCGCCTGTTCCCTTTCCCTGTTGGACAACCTCCTCATCGCACGATGTAAGTCAGGTGTCCGACAGGGGGTGGGATGGTGAGCGATGTTGTGTGTGCATGTAGGAGTGGATGTTGTCTGCGTGTGTGAATGTAAGTGTGTATGTGTGTGTGTATGAGTTTTTGCATGCATGTTTGTAAGCGTTTTGAATGTGTGTATGAATGTTGAAGTGAGTGCGTGTATGAATGTTGAAGTGAGTGCGTGTATGAATGTTGAAGTGAGTGCATGAATGGATGCTTGTGAGTATATTGTGTATGTCAGTGTTGGTGAATGAGTGTATGCAGGATGTGTGTCTGAGAGTATGCGGAGTGCGTGTGGGTGTCTGTGTGTGTGTATGCGAGAAGGGCGGTGGGGTGGGGGAGAGAGACACTGTGTTGTTGGGAGGATAGGGATGGGGATGGGGGCGCTTTGCTGGCAAGGGGGTGGGAACAGGTGCTGTCTGGTGGGGGGTGGAGGGTTCTGATATGAGGGGGCTTGGGAGGGTAATGGGCTTGCAGGGGGGTGGAGGAGTCATCTGCCAGTGACAGGAAAGAAATTTCATGTCATCAGTAGCCTTTCTGCCTGGGTTTTCATGGCAGTGCTACTGCCGCAGAAACCCTGGTGGAAAACCGACTCCAAATATTCCTGGCAGTCTTCATTGGACTGCGGGGTCAGATATTCTAATCTCCGAACCGGCGGGTCCAACCGCCCTGCGGTTCAAGCGGGGATGTGGCAGGTTGGCCATGTGCTCTTTTTTTGGACGTTACTGAGGAGTTTGTGATGGGTGATGTATGTAATTTATGCAACATGGATAAGTTCTTACAGGTCAAACAAGAAATTGCCCCTTAACACAACATGCTTTATGAGCTTGAATGGTATTTGTGACTGAGGAACATAACTAGCAACTTAATACTCCTCATACATTGAAGATAAATATATTGTTAGAAAATATAGGTTGATGGGAGCTCTTTACACCATGCTTTGAAGAGTTTGTTGGTATATTTTCCTTCATTTTATGCTTAAGGATTTTGGACTGACTTAGACTCTTTCTTTTCTTTTATTTTAATACAGAGATTTTAACCAGGAGGCTTATCAAAGTTCTTCACTAGTTGCTACTTCGGAACTGTGACATACCATTTCACTGATTAGTATTGATCGGAAATATAACTCCTGGTGCTTTTCAATTGCCAATAGAGAGATTTTTGTCAGTGTTCCTATAAAGGCTCTTTGACTCACACGTCTAGTAATTTGGAGGTCAGTGTTTTATGTATATCGGTGTAATAATTTTTGGTGCTTTTTAAGAAGGAACATATACTTACCCTGTGTATTCGTGTTATAAGAAAGATGTTACTAGGATCCATATTTACTTTTGTCATTCTTGAATCTAATATTTGTGATACAGTCTATTGGTAAGAATTGTGTTTTATTTACATTTGGTAGCTTCAGGACATTATGGGTTGCTTCATCTCTTTTACTTTTTATATTCTATGATTTCAACTTTGATTATCTTGCACAGCTATTGATTCACTAATAGCATTTTTACGTTTAGTATTTGGGAGCATGCAGTATATATTTTTCATCCTTAAAAAGGTTGATCTAGACTTATGTTGAACGGTATGGTGTTTTTGTCTCTTTTTCTTTTGTTCTTGGCAAATTTTTCAGTGTGTCACTATTCTTAACACCGGGCAATGATTCCCAACTTTGTAGATTCAATCAATGGTCATGTGGTGATTAAACACACTAAAAACTTGTTCTACATGCATGAAATATTAAGAAACTATAGTTATGGGTCAGAACACAATGAGATCATGTCAGTTGTGATTATCTGGAGTGAAAACATATCATTGTTTTTCATTATCAGCCTTGAAGAAGTCTCTCATCAGGAACAAAACACGTGTTGGCTGAACCTTCAACTCGACTAGGATCATTCACACAGATTACAACTTTCACAATCTGATGAATACAAATTATGTCTTATCTCAAGAATAATATTTGTATTTTTTTAATCACTGTCAATTCTCATCCATGGCACGGTAACCCTTCACAAGCCGCATAAAGATCACAGATGACGGCGGCACACGCTGATTCATTTCACTTTTTTATTTTCTTATGTGCTCAACAGACTTTAATTTCCATGTCATAGCAACCTGTTTCGGCTGTGCGCACTTAATCACTGCTAACCAGTGATAAAGTGCATATGTTCTCTTCCTTAAGCATGGTAGCATTGGTTAATTTCCAATTGGCATATTTGATTTATTTTTTGGTCCCTAACACAGTGCACTACATGTGCCCAGGGCCTGTAAATCTAATGCTTCTAGTGGGCTTGCAGCACTGATTGTGCCACCCACAGATGTAGCCCCTTAACTATGTCTGCCATTGCAAGGCCTATGAGTGCAGTTTCACTGCCACTTCGACTTGGCATTTAGAAGTACTTGCCAAGCCTTACACTCCCCTTTTTCTACATATAAGTCACCCCTAGGGTAGGCCCTAGGTAACCCAGAGGGCAGGGTGCAATGTAGGTAAAAGGCAGGACATGTACCTTTGTGTTTTATATGTCCTGGATAACTCCTAAATTTGTTTTCCACTACTGTGAGGCCTGCTCCTTTCATAGGCTAGCATTGGGGATACCCTCCTAGACTGTTTGAGTGGTAGATTGTGATCAGAAAGGGGTAAACAGGTAATATTTAGTATGGGCAGAATGGTAATAGAAAATCCTGCTTATTGGTGAAGTTTGATTTAATATTACTATTCTAGAAATGACACTTTTAGAAAGTGAGCATTTCTCTGCACTGAGAATCCATCTGTGCCTTACAGCCTGTCTCTAATCCTCGTCTGGCTGGCCTGATTGATAGCTCCCCTGTGTATTTCACCCAGACAACCACAAACACAAGATGCTCAGTCACACCTGCACACATCTGCATACTGAATGGGTCTTCCTGGGCTGGAAAGGTGAAGGACCTGACACTTACATTTCAAAGGACAATGGCCTGCCCTCACACAATGGACTGCCAAACCCTCTACTCCGACCATGGCAGACAGAGTTGTACTGAAAGGGGACATTGTGCACTTCAAAGCCACTCTTTGAAGTCTCCCCTACTTCAAAGGCACTTTTGGGTACATAAACTGGGTCCCTGACCCTACCAACTCAGACACTTCTGGACCTCAACATGCACCCTGTCAAGAGGAACTGCCTGGCTGCCCAAAGGCCTCATCTGGACTGCTTTGCTGTGAAGGACTGCTGCCATGCTGTTGCCATGCTGCCCTCTGACTTTGCTGAGAAGTGCTCTCCAAGTGCTTGCATTGAGCTTGCCTCCTGTTTCCTGAAGTCTTAGGGCCAAAAAGACTTCGCCTCCTGAGAAAATTCCTTTTGCGCCGAAAGTCAACACACAGCCTGCCAGAAACACCGCACAGCCCTTTTGTGACGAAAAAATCGCCACACATCTGAACAGGAACAACACAGCTCGACTTACTCAGTGAAGATTCGTCGCAGGGCCTGCCTTGCGATAGAAAATTTGCCACCCACTGGTACCGGATCGACACACAGCCGAACCGGAACGATGCAGCCCGATTCCCGCATGGAAACCGACACAGCACCTGCCGTGTGACAGGAAATGTGGGGCATCGCCACTCCGGATCGACGCAGCACCTGTTACTTCTTCCAGCACGCCCAGGATTTCCCCTCATCATCTCTGGGCATCAAAAAGAACCCCACATCTGAGTAAGGACCCAGGACTGCATGCTGAGAAACAATGGAAAGCCCTTGCAGAGTGGAAAGAAACGATACATCATCTGTGTGGCGTCAGAAAGTCCAATGCACACCTTATTTTTCCTTGAGTCTCCTCCTCTGCGGTCTCTGTGCATGTAATTTTTTACACAAACCAGGTACTTTGATAAACCAAGAGACCATTGTTGATTTCCAAGATTTAAGACTCTTTTTAATCATGCAATAGTGATATTTCGAATTGTGCTTATTGACTCTTCATTGCTTTGACCTTAATTTAACCAGATAATTATCTTATATTTTTCTAAACCTGTCTGGTGTATTTTTGAGGTGTTTTTCACTGTGTTACTGTATGATTTATTGCACAAATACTTTACACATCGCCTTCTAGGTTAAGCCTGACTATGTGTGATTTACCCTGACTAGGATTGTGGTCCCTATTTGGACAAGGGCGTATACCTTTGCCAAATAGAGACCTCATTTCTAACATTGGTGATCAGCATTGAGATAGGACTTGTGTTTGTGGAATTAGCATGCAGTAGCTACTTGTAGACTACCTACCACAGTTAAAGGTCCATTAGATATTTTCTCTTTTTGATGCAATGGGTCTCAAGGAGGAACAGGAGAGTTTGACCTTGCCAAGCTGGAGACATACACTGTCAACCAGCTGAAAGGGTTCTGCAAGGGGATGGTTTACCCTACCCCAGGTGCCTCCAAAGAGGAGGAATACCAAAAGGCACTGAGGGCCTGGGCAGAAGCCTGTTCACAAGACAATGATGAAGTGGAAGAGTAAGAGGAGTGCTCTCCATAGGATTTGCCAACAACAGTGGGGGTTGACACCCCTGGATTTGTGCCCCCTGTGAAAGCAGGGAGTAGTGTCTCAAACCAAGGCCTGACCGCAGAGAAAAGAAGAGAAGAGAGAGAGTTCCAACTGCAGTTGGTCAGATTAAACATAGAGACAGAGGAGAGGAAATCAGAAAGGGAAGCCAAATAGGCTGAGTATGAAAGGGCCTTGGCTGAAAAGATACTTGTATTGGCTCATGAACTGAGTCTCAAAGAACTGGACATCAAGGCTAGGCAGCCTGAGTCCAGCAGTGATGGTGGCAGCATACATGCAGAACCTGCTGGAGAAAAGAAGGTTTGTATGCCGAAATAAGTAGTGTCAGGTTACGTGGTTGGAGATGACATTGATAAATGGCTTGCTGCATATGAAGTGCACTAAGGGCAAGATTAATGGGGGGTGGGTTTGTGGAAACATGTTCCAGGTATTGGGAGGGACACACTCCTCACATTAGACCTCACATTAGACAAAAAGGATCAGAACACATACCCATTCATGAAAGCCATTTTAATTGCCAAGTTTGGTCTGACCTCTGAGAAGTACCGTCACAGGTTCAGGGACAGCACCAAACTCTCCACTCCGACTAGGATAGACTTTTTTGATTTTTCCAGTAAGGCACTGAGTCGATAGGTGCGAGGCAACAAAGTAAGTGATTACACAGGGTTGCATAATTTGATTCTGAGAGAGAATATGGTCAGTGTTTGTTTTACTGAGTTGCACCAGCACTTGGTAGACAGTAAGCTGGCTGATCCCAGGAAGCTTGCTGAGGAGGCGGAACTCTGGGCTAGCACCAGAGTGTCTAAAAAGGTATCTGGGGGGGACACCCACAAAGGTGGTCAGGGTCCTCAACTGAAGAAAGAGGGGAGAAAAACTTAAGAATAAGGAGCTCTTAAAAGGCCCCCAAAATAATTCCCAAGGGAATAGTGGTAATCTTCCCCAGTCTGATTCCAAAAGGAAACAGTACATTGGCCATAAGACAGGAAGTTTTATACCCCAATGCATAGCGTGCACTAAGTATGGTCACTCTAAAGGCGACTCCAAATGTCCCAAAAGTGCACATGCCCCCACTGGAGGGCAGACAACTGGGTTGGCTAGTGTAGCACTCTGGAAGGAGGTAGTCTCAGTTAGTTTTGGGGGACAGATAGAGGTAACCCTAGTGTCTCTGGGGGATGCAGAGATGGTGCCAAAAGCCCACATGTCTGCCAATCCGTCAAAGTATAGACAATGGGTCACCATCAATGGACAAAGGGTGGCGGCTCTGCGTGACACAGGATACAGCATGACCACTGTCAGGGGTCAGCTGGTTACACCAGAGCAGGACCTCCCTAATACATTCCACCAAGTCATAGTCGCCGACAATCATAAGAACCACCTACCAGTAGCTCTGGTATCCCTTTGAGTGGGGGAGGTCTGGTACTCTGAAAGTTGCTGTAAATCCTGCCATGCCAATAAATTGTCTGTTAGGCAACGACTTTCAGCACACTAGCTGGATGGAGGTAAAGCTAAGGTCTCACTTGGAAATGTTGGGATTGCCTGAATGGGTCTGCATGACAACACGGTCCATTGCTGCCCAGGAGGGAAGTTAAGGACATTTGGAGCCTGGAAGAATGGCTCAGACAGCTGCCAAGGAGAGGGCAAGGGGCACGGAAAATGGTCCCAGAAGTTCCCGTAGTGGTTGACGGGGTTCTTGAGGACAAGGCCCCTGAGCCAACTGGAGAAGACATTGCCGCCCTGGGTGACCTACCTGAGCTTGCTGGCCGGCAAGTTGAGTGCAGGCACACCCTGGAGGAATTCTGCAAGGTGCAGAATGAATGTCCCACTCTTGTGGGCTTCAGGCAACAGGCCTCAGCCCAAGCAGCAGGTAAAGCCTCTAGTGATCACCTGATCTACTTGGAAAGTGATATGCTTTAGAGTGAGCCTAAGGTTCCGGAGGCTGGGGCAACATGTGTGCTGGCGGTCCCCCAGTGTTACTGGGCCTTCCTACTCGGTCTGGCTCACAACATTCCCCTGGCAGGACATTTGGGGCAAGACAAGACCTTTGCCAGGCTTGTCACCCACTTCTATTGGCCCTGGATGAGGACAAACTCAAATGCTTTCTGTAGGTCCTGTCCTACTGGCCAGGCCAGTGGTAAGACAAGGAAAAGGCTAAGAGCCTCCCTGATCCCACTTTCTGTCATTGGCACCCACTTTGAAAAGGTGGGCATCAACATTGTTGGTCTATTGGACCCCAAAACTGCCCTCAGCAACAGATTTATCCTGGTTTTGGTGGACTGTGCCACCCGCTACCCATAGGCAATCGCTCTGAGGACGGTGACTGCTCCAGTGGTGACCAGAACTCTCATGGGGACATTTACTTGTGTGGGATTCCCAAAGAAGATTGTTTCTGACAGAGGCACTAACTTCATGTCTCTTTACATGAAGTCTGTGTGAGATGTGTGTGTGGTAATCTACAAGTTTACCACACCCTATCATCCACAAACCAACAGTCTTGTGGAGAGATTGAACAATACTTTGAAAGGCATGATCAAAGACAGGTCTCCCTGAGGCCCTGGGGTGTAAGTAGTATGTCCTCTTACTATGCCTTCTCCTTGCTTACAGAGTGGTACCCCAGAATGGGGTAGGGTTCATTCCATTTAAGCTTCTCTATGGGTACCCTGTCATGGTACCCTTAAGCATTGTCAAGGAGGGTTGAGAAAAAGCTCCCAAGGCACCCCCTCAGGATGTGGTGAGCTACATGGTGGCCCTCCGCAACCAGATGCACTGCTTCTGGAAAATGGCCGAAAGTAACCTTTAGGCCAGGCAAGAGGTAATGAAATGCTGGCATGACCAGAAGACCACCTTGGTAGAGTTTCAACCTGGATACAAAGTGTGGGTAATGGAGCCAGTAGAGCTTAGGGCTCTCCAGGACCGCTGGTCTGGCCCATTTGAAGTCAAGAAGCATAAAGGTGAGGGTACTTACATAGTGAACCTCCAGTCCCCTAGGAACCCCTAAGGGTGCTCCTTGTCAACCGACCGTAGCCTCATTTTGAGAGGACAGAGGTCAACATGCCCTGGTGACAGATGAGGGTGTGGAGGAGGAGAGTGAACCTCTCCCCATCCTTCTATCTGCCAAGGAAGGTGATGGGTCAGAAGAGGGTGTTAATATCCCTGACTCCCTGACCCTAGAACAGCAAGGGGACTGCTACCAGTTACTGGAGAAGTACTCCTCTCTGTTTTCCCTTACCCCTGGACTCACACACTTGTGTGCCCACGATATTGACATGGGAGACAGTTTCTCTGTAAAGAAAAAAATTACAGGCATCAAAGAGGAAGTTGCCAAGATGCTGGCTATGGGGGTGATTGAAAAGTGCAGTAAAAAGGCTGCTGCACCTAGTGCCACAACAGAACTGAGGTTCTGCATGGACTACCGGGGTCTCAACTCAGTCACACGGACTGATACTCCCACCATCCCCCGAGCTGATGAACTCGTAGACAGGCTAGGCCCTGCCAAATTCCTCAGTACTTTTGATCTCACATCAGGGTACTGGCAAATCGCCTTGACTGAGGGAGCTAAAGAGAAATCAGATTTTTCAACTCCTGAGGGACATTACCAGTTCTGGGTTATGACCTTTGGACTGAAAAATGCCCCAGCTACCTTCCAACGGTTGGTTAAAGGGGTCCTGGCTGGTAAGGATGCGTTCTACGCAGTCTATCAAGATGACATTGTCGTCTACAGTTCCAGCTGGAAGAAACACCTGCTCCACCTCCAAGAGATGTTCCAGGCCCTGGAACAGGTAGGTCTGACAATCAAGCACATTAAGTGCCAGATTGGGCAGGGTTCCGTGGTGTACTTGGGACACCTAGTAGGTGGTGGCAAGGTGAAGACACTCCAGGCTAAGATTAAGACAATCACGGCCTGGTAACCACCTAGAACCCGGACAGAGGTGAGAGCTTTCTTGGGCCTCACTGGGTATTACAGCCAATTCTTTAAGGGTTATAGCACCATGGTGGCCCCCTTAACAGAACCCACTTCTAAGAAACAACCTAGTTGGTGAATTGGACAGAGGCTTGTCAGAAAGCCTTTGACTCTCTAAAGGAAGCTATGTGCACGGCACCCGTGCTCAGGGCCCCTGACTACTCCAAGAAGTTTATTATGCAGACAGACACTTCAGAGCATGGCATAGGGGCAGTTCTAGCACAGCTAAATGAGGAGGGCCTAGACTAACCAGTAGCCTTTCCAGCAGAAGGTTATTACCACGGGAAAAGAGGTGGAGTACCATGGAAAGAGAAGCATTTGATTTGGTCAGGGCACTGAAGAAGCTGAGACCTTACCTGTTTGGGATTCCTTTACTGGTTCAGACAGACCACAGGCCCCTCACATGGCTCAACCACTGAGCCACCACCATACTAAACTCTTGAGGTGATCCATTTCTCTACAGGGGATGGACTTTGCATTGGAGCATTGCCTGGGGACTGACCACGACAGTGCTGATGGTCTTTCCAGATACTTCTGCCTTAGCAATGAGAGCTCCCAAGGGGTTGGGTAGCTCTCCCACTTTCAGCTGGGGGGACACGTTAGACCTGACAGCCTTAGGGTGGTCATCCCCCAACTTTTTTCCGGCCTCCCTCAACTTTACTGACACTGTTTTTGCTGGTTTTAGGACTATGCACACTTTACCAATGCTAACCAGTGCTAAAGTGCATGTGCTCTCTCCCTTAAACATGGTAAAATTGGTTCATTCCCAATGGCATATTTGATTTACTTGTAAGTCCCTGGTACAGTGTACTAAATGTGCCCAGGGCCTGTAAAATAAATGCTACTAGTGGGCCTGCAGCACTGATTGTGCCACCCACCTAACTAGCCACTTAACCATGTCTCAGGCCTGCCATTGCAAGGCCGGTGTGTGTGCACTTTCACTGCAACTTCGACTTGGCATTTCACCTCCCCCTTTTCTACATATAAGTCAACCCTAAGGTAGGCCCTAGGTAACCCATAGGGCAGGGTGCTATATAGGTAAAAGGCAGGACATGTACCTTTGTGTTTCATATGTCCTGGTAGTGGAAAACTAAATTTGTTTTCCACTACTGTGAGGCCTGCTCCATTCGTAGACTAGCATTAGGGCTACCCTCCTATACTGTTTGAGTGGTAGATTCTGATCAGAAAGGGATAAACAGGTCATATTTAGCATGTATATATATATACAGAGAGAGAGAGAGAGAGATAGATATGGATATATAGATATAAGGCCTGATTACGACCTTGGCAGAGGGAATTACTCCATCACAAACGTGACATATATATCGACTACCGTATTACAAGTTCATAGGACATAATGGAACTTGTAATATGGAGGGCGGGATACCCTACACCAAGGTCGTAATCAGACCCATAGTTTTGAAATGTAGCGGCAAAACTCGCCATGCACTTGACCATGGGGAGCATCAGGAAAACTGGAGGCTGCTCCTCCCATGCTCAGAGGCTGCACAACAAATAGGCGGTCATTCTGACCCTGGCGGTTGAAAACCGCCAGGGCAGAGTGCCGCGGAAGCACCGCCAACAGGCTGGCGGTGCTTCATGGGCAATTCTGACCGTGGCGGTAAAGCCGCGGTCAGAAAAGGGCAACGGGCGGTTTCCTGCCGGTTTACCCCTGCCCCAAAGAATCCTCCATGGCGGCGCTGCTCGCAGCACCGCGATGGGGATTCTGACCCCCTTCCCGCCATCCTGGTCCTGGCGGTAAAAACCGCCAGGAACAGGATGGCGAGAACGGGTGTCGTGGGGCCCCTGGGGGCCCCTGCACTGACCATGCCACAGGCATGGGCAGTGCAGGGGCCCCCTAACAGGGCACCATAACGATTTTCAGTGTCTGCCTAGCAGACACTGAAAATCTCGACGGGTGCCACTGCACCCGTCGCACACCAGCAACTCCGCCGGCTCCATTCGGAGCCGGCTTCATCATTGCTGGGGCTTTCCCGCTGGGTGGGCGGGCGTCCTTTTGGCGGTCGCCCGCCCGCCCAGCGGGAAAGTCAGAATGACCGCTGCGGTCATTTGACCGCGGTGCGGTCTCCGCCCGGCGGGTGGCCCCCGCCGCCCGCCGGGGTCGGAATGACCCCCATAGTGTTTATTCTTCAAAAAAGGGCTGCTGCAATGCTTTTCGGCTGCGTTCACGCTATGCACTTTCCGCACTGTTAAATTGGATTTGTTTGTTAAATTGGATTTAGAATAGTAAACAACATTTGCTGACCCCCAATGTATGCACTTTCTCTAATTTTTGTTCAATTGGAGTTAAAATTTGTCTCCACCTCAATGCATGCACTTTTCACAATCTTTATTAGACTGCATTTCGAATATTTAATATTAACTACAACGCAATAGATGTGTTTTCCAAATTTTTTGTAGGTTATTAGCTAGTAGAAGGTATTTGAATTGTTTCATGTTTGTGTATTTATAATAATTTTGCATTGAAGTTAGGTTACTGCATATTATTTTATCCTTTATTTTCGAAAGATAATGTGAGCATATTTATTTTTAAGCTATATATTTTGTTAATTCTTTACTTTTTAATTATTTTTACCTTGTGGTTTGTTTATTAAAATTGTAGAATTTTTTTAATTAATTTTACATTCATTTTATTATGTATCCTAAATACTGCTTATATTTGTTGAATGAATGTAAGGAATGTTTTCATACTTTAAGAATTAGTAATTATGGTGTGTTAGAGGGCTGTTTGCCGTGAATTCTCTATAGGCCCGTAAGGCATCGATTACAAAGTTGCAGGGAGGGAATATCTGGAATTGCACAAATGTCAGAAGGGGGAGGCACATAGGACACACTCAACGCATGCTAAAGGTTTGCATCGGGACACATAGGCCCTGAATCAAGACGCAACATCCCCACCCAAGCCACACATGTACTGATGCTTTGGTTGTGCTATGCACTCCAACAACGTGGACATAGGTCACTCACTATGGTTGAACTCCACCATGTAAATATGCAGCACATTGCCTAGTAGACACATGTAAATAGTGTGGTTGGCTGTGGCTGTGCCACGACAACACCCATTGCATATTGTCAAAGCCCCTGAACCTACACAACTTAGACATCGGAGACTAGGACGGAAGTCAATAACACCCCAGGGTGGTGTCAGGGTGGTGTATCTGGCCAAAATGCTTCCCTTCCTCCTTGTCGCATTGCCCTTCTCATGTGTGCTGCATCTTGCAGAACACATTGAAATGCCACTTTAGCCAAAATATCTTGTACATGTGCCGGAAGGGACACCTCCCTGCACATATACAGATCATCCCCTCAAGGCAGGCACCCCTTCATCATGCTGCAACAATGCAAGTGTTGGTGCAGGGAGAACAAATCTGTGCAGGGAGAATTGCAGGGATGTACTATAATGAAGTAAACATGGCACATCTCTGCATATCTAAACTGGTGCAGTGCAGTGCTGCCCTGAGCCGTGCTACCTGAGAAAAATTCTGCCCCAAACTTGTAACCTGTGGGTCACAACCAACACATGGTGAACCCACAACAACTCACAGACAAACTGTGCGTCATATGGGAATGGCCACAAAATAAAACACATACAGCACATGGAGTATGTCTGTGAACATCATGTGTGCAGCTGTTCAAGTAGCTGCAGTCTCACCATCTGACAAGATAGAGGCCCAGATTTAACAGAAAATGATGGTGAGTGGTGCTGTGCCAAATTTGGCAGCATCATACACCGTCATTTTCAAAATACAGGGATGCGCTGCATTTTAAAGAATACAGTGCACCTCTGTGTTTCCTGCTGCGCCAGGGGTAAATTAGCTGTCATGCTCCAAAGCAGCCACCCTTGCACTATAGTGCAAGGGTGTCTGTGTTGTGGGGGAAATTGTCTTTTTGCAGGAAGGAACACCCTCCTGCACAAGAACAAACTTAAATGGTGATTTGCTCTTTCTGTGTGTTTTGCAGAATGCAGCACATGTAGAAAAAGCAAAAAACAAGAAGAAATTTAAGCATTTCTCCTCGTTTTGCCATGCTAAGGTCACCCCTAGGGTGGCGCTAGATTTTGGCACTGCTTCCAGTTTACGAAAACTCCTGTATCTGAGGCAGTGACAAAATGCACTGAGTGTTGCTGTAGCACGTTCACATCAAACACCCATTGCACGCACCTTCCATGCAAAGTGCTGCATGAGAAGGGGCCGCTTTATGCCACCTTCTAAAAACGGTGCAGGGCATTGTGCCACTGAAGCGTCACCAAAAGTGACACTCAGGTGGTGCTCAGGGCAACTAAATATGCCCCAAAATACCTTGTGAGTTTGACCCATGTGTGATGCACAATGCAGCACATAGGCCCTCATTATGACTTTGGCGGTCTTTTCAAAAGACCGCCAAAGTTGCGGGCACCATAAGACAGCCAGTGCTGGAGGTCTTCCGACCACCATATAACGAGTACTGCAGGATTTCTGCCACATTTTTGGCGGAAATCCTACAATAATCGTGCTGGCAGTTGGAGACGCGAGGGCCGTTCCACCAGCAGCCCCACCTCGCCAAAAGGACTCCACCAGCCATATTACATCCTGTGATAAGGCCTTGCGGTGTCCTGTTGGAGGGGCGCTTCCGGCGGTGGAAGAGCCCGTTCCCTGCCGGACGACCTCACCATCGGACAAGGTAAGTTGGATGTCCAACAGGGGAGAGGGGTGGGAGGGTGGGGGTGTTGTGCGTGGCTGTGTGAGTGGGTGTTGTCTGCGTGTGTGAATGTAAGTGTGTATACGTGTGTGTATGGGTGTGTGTATGTGTGTGTATTTGAGTGGATATGGGCATGTGTATGCGTGGTTCAATGTGTATATGAATGTTGAAGTGAATGCGTGTATGGATGCATGTGAGTGAAGGTGTGTATGAATGCTTGTGAGTGAATGCGTGTATGGATGCTTGTGAGTGAATGCTTGTATGTCAGTGTTGGTGAATGAGTGTATGAGGGGTGAGTGTGGGTGTCCGTCTGTGTGTATGTGGGGATGGGGGTTTGGGGAGGGGGGATGGGGTGCTGTTCTGGTGGGAGCACTGTATTAGGAGGGGTTGCTGTTCTGGTAGGTGGGTGGGGTGCTGTACCAGAATGGGGGTGGGGCACTGTAATGGAGTGGGGGTGCTGTTTCTGGTAGGGGGTTCTGGTATGGCGTGGGGTGAGGTGGTGTTGGGCTTGTCTGGGGATGGGGGAGTGATATGCTAGTGACAGGAAAGAAATTTCCTGTCACCGGTAACCTTTCCGTCAGGGTTTTTCTTGGCAGTGTTACCGCTGCGGAAACTCTAGCAGAAAGCCTACTCATAATACTGCAGGCGGCCTTTAATTGACCTCCAGGTCAGAGATGCTAATATCCAGTCCGGCAGATACAACCGCGCTGGCGGTATAGGTGGGGATGTGGCAAGTTGGCAGAGGCCAACATGCCACACTCATAATGTGTCGGTCTTCACCGCCGGCCCACGTAATGAGGACCATAATATACAACTACAACCTTGGGTTAGTAACATGTCATTGAGCCTCCAGTAGCAAATTAATTATGTTCCATGTCAACAGCCACAATAATTTAAGATTGACTTTAAACTGTCTCATTGCAGAGAATGATAGCTTACCTCCTGCCAAGCTGCCTGACCTGGATTCTGCAGATGACATGGATGACCAGCTGCCAACCATCAATAAACAGACTCTCCAGGATGTGCTAGGATCTCTCCAGACACCTCTTCCAATCGCAAGGAGGACACACAATGTTGCGGGCCTCCACATGAACCACCCAGCTACCAACACACACCACCAGCCAGTATTGACACAGACCTTGACTCAGAGGACCCAGAGATCACTTTTCAGAGGACAGTGGTAGTAGTCCAGCGGGAGATGGCCATGCAGGTGTGGATGGGGATGGAGACCATGGCAGGCAGCCTAGAGGGAATGCAGTGGTCCCTCAGACAAACCCTCTTCAACGTCTACATGGCCCGCTCGCTAACAACGCTCGATCCTATAATCTCAACATCATCTCATACGCCGACAACATCCAGCTGATCCTCTCCCTCACCTAGGACTCTACCAAGACCTATCTCCACGAAGGAAAGAAGGCCATCGCCAAATGGATGAAGAGCAGCTGCCTTAAACTCAATTCTGACAAGACGGAAGTCCTCATCTTCAGCTCCAGCCCCTCCACATGGGATGAATCCTCGTGGCCTGCCACTCTCTGAACCGCTCCGACTCCCACCGACCACACACGCAACCTAGGATTCATCTTGGACCCCTCACTATCCATGACCAAGCAAGTCAACGCCATCTCTTCCTCCTGCTTCAACACCATCTGCATGCTCTGAAAGATCTACAAATGGATACCCACCGAAACCAGAAGAACAGTCACGCAAGCCCTCATAAGCAGCAAGCTGGACTACGGCAATGCCCTCCACGCAGTAACCATGCCCAAACTCCAGAAGAGGCAGTAATGCATCGAGAACGCCTCCACACACCTCAACCTGGACATCCACATCACAGACCACCTCAAAAACCTGCACTGGCTCCCAGTCTACAAGAGAATCATCTTCAGACTCCTCACCCATGCTCACAAAAGCTGCACAGCACCGGACCAGAATACCTCAATATATGACTCTCCTTCCCTCAGGAAAAACATGGCTGCCTACCATTGTGATGTTGCTACGGTGTTGAAGAATAAATAGTTCCTCCTTGCTGAGATGATGAAGATGTGGAAGGAAAAACATTCACAAGGAAAAGCACCCAGTAGCACTACTCTGTGCACCATGGACAGTATCTCCTTAGTTCTGGGCTTAAGATCATGCCAGTGTTGTGATAGTAGGAAATGTGCTCTCTTCACCCAACCTCTGTTGACTTGTCTACTATGTACTGTCATTGTCTCCATTCTTACCAATTGGCAATTTTTAACCTCCTCACTAATGCATACTTCTCCTCACCTTGTCTCATGACATGTCCCTCAACCCTGGACTCTGATTGTGCTACATATGGCTAACATTCACTCATTGGGCCTGTGAACTGTACATTGTATAGAATTTGAAAATTCACTTGCACATGTAAATAAAGCACCTTGTACATGTAGCATTTTTACGTATACTGTGATCCATCTAGTCAGCCTAATGATTGCATTGTGTGAATCTATGTCAATGAGTACAGACCATCAGTACATGAGTGCAATAATGTCAGACACAAAAGCCACACACTAGGATCCTAACATGAGAAAGTTGAATTATGGTGTTGTCAGCTACTACCAACTTAATGAGTATTCTGTACAAATATTGAACAGATATCCTTTGGGGTTGACATACATCATGTATTGCTCAGACCCAAGTCAATAGTAATTTACCCAGATGGGAATACCAGTACAACTAATTTGTGTGGTACAGAAGAAGCTAGCCTTATCAATGATGGGCACCTGTCAGTGTTGCAGGAGACGGTTCCAATTTTGCCTGTTGTCAGATGTGCCACATTTGCCAACAATGAAACTGCAAGCCCCCACCAATGGCAGTTGAACTTCCATTCTTACCTATCCAAAATAAAATGTGCATACACATTGTGAATGGCTAGAACAGTGGATGGCTAATGTATGGACGAGTTGATGTTATTTAGCTTGGTCATAGTGGATGCACATGGTAATTCTTGGAAATCAAGACAGCAAGCATACCTTAGGCCATTCCCCCAAGTTGGCCAGTGCACATATGAAACCCCCCGGCAATCAATCAACTAGTCTTATAAAAAGAGGATTTATAGGAAAATATTAATAACCATATACCTACTACTATTCTAAAAAAACTCCCCTACACTAAACTAACCTAACCTAACTTAACTTAACATACAACAACACCTATCTAACTTATTCTAAACTTATCTTACACATGTAACACCACACTCTAAACATTGTCCCCCTCCCCCATTACAGACAAGATACAAGTACAGCAACATAAATTATGACTACACATGTACTATCCTAGCCTATAGCCTAAACAAATATATATGTATTTAAGTTTTTGTTCTTTTATTTTTATATATATATATATATATATATATATATATATATATATATATATATATATATATATATATATAAAAATACACATTTATTATACACAAATACCGCAACGTGACCCACCACTTACCCCCAATAAAAACTTACTAAACCCCAACCCCCTCTATACTTAATCTAAACTATGCCTGCCCTACACTACTACACTAAGCTAATACCACCCATCTAAAACCCTATCTAAAACTATTTACAACAGTAAAAAGGAGGGAAAGGAACTGGGAGGCTGTGGAACAAGCTTTTTTACATTGTTTTTAGTTTTTTTTATGAACCTCAACATCTTATTGTTGTCTGCACTCTCCTTCTCCAATCTGTTCAGTCTGGCCATTATGTTGGCCATGTCCCGCCTCATGTCCCTTTCAAATTGGCTGCTCATGACTGCAGCAGGTGGCTGCACAGGTTCCTGGCTTCTTACTGGTGCAGATATCGTGGAGTGGCTTGGACCTGCAGAGCACCCCTGCACCCTAATGTTTTGCCCAAATTGTCCTTCTTTTTCTGTGGCTGCTGTGGAGGTCCCCATCTGCGAATGAACACCATTTCCCAGTGGGCTTTTCCTTGCAGAACCTCCTTCCCATCCTGTGGTATCCGGCATTCACTTCCAAAATGTGTCTGTACCTTTCATCCCTTTTGTGGTATGTATGTCATTGGTCAGGTGTCATATTGGCAGCTGAAAAATTAGGAGAATCCAGCATCACATACAGCATTGGGTGGAGGTTGAACAGATATGAAATGTACACTGAATCTGCAGATGACACATGAAGTCCACCACACATTCCTCAACAATGACTTACTCTTCATCCTTGACTATTTCCTTCCAGCCATCTACGGTATCATGTACATGTCACTGGGATGACGGCTATCCGTTGTTCACCATCAGGGCCCAGAGGTGAGTGGACTAATTTGTACTTGATCAACATTTGTGTTATCAAGCTTATGAGGATCATGTGCCCCAACAAGTCTGGATTCCCTGTGTCCTTGTCCACAAGGGGGCTTTGCATGCAATCCACCACTTCTACACCCCTGGTGAAACATCAAGGCTTGCCAAGGTGGAGGCCCTCTTATAGGGGGTCTGGAAACTTCCCACCAACTATTCTAAGGCTTAGTAAATCTTCATTCATGTGTCCTGTTTTAAGACCAGGTCTGAGCATATGTTACAGGGGGGCACACCATTGCTTATGATATGCCCACATGTACAAGTAATGCAATGTCCCCAGAACGTTTGGACAAAGCCTGACCTGCACATCAACGTTGTTTACACATTACAGAACTAATGCCCACCACCTGTGCTATGTTGTGGTACATGTGTGAAACAGCACATATATATGGCTGTAAGGGTGCCCTTAGGCCCACAATGAGTTGGGCACTGCACTGGGTGCTGCAACAGTATTCTTATATATTGAACATCATGTGCACATGCATGTCAGACATCATCAAAGTACCAAGTACGCACTCAGCATTCACATCATATGCACATGTGATGTGACCTACACCACTCACAAATATCATGGTGGCTGGACCATGTTGGGAATTCTGCTGAGATCTGGCTTGGGGAAATTCATTGACTTTTCCCACAACCATCTAGAGGTGAGTTGTCTCCTAATTATGTACCCTACTGACTGTTGTCCAGCACAATATGGGGCCTTGCAGCAATACAGCCTCAATGTATATCTGAAGGGTATTGAGGTACCTGTGGTCCAAATGTCTCCTACATAAGCCCCCTAGAGACCTCTATATATAACCTACATCTGTACCATCCTGTGAGTAAGTGTAAGCTACGTGTGGCACACAGTGCTGTCAATAGTGCTATGGCAAAGTTGTTGTCAGCAGGCATGCTATTTACTCACACAGCTGCTCTGACACTTATCATGATAGACATCAATGAATATGTGGCCAGGCATGCCATTTCATAATAACCACAATTCCATGCCAGCACACATTGCTACTTGTGCTACAACTATGCCATTCTCAATGCTCAATATTGCAACAGACTTGATGTCACCACCCTAAATCCAATGACATCATATCATTGGTTAGGCAAAACCATTATTCATAGCATTCCACATATCACACTGCCTCACACCAAACCCAGAATTGGCACACATGACGCACAAGATGAAACTTACAGGCTGCATCGGGGCCTTCAAATCTGGTGACCTCACCAACGGTGTAGGGCCACCTGCAAGACATGAATGGAAAACATTGCTTAGTGATATTTGAACATAACAATGAATGGATAACATTGTTTACTGTGAACTTGTTAGGCTGAGTGAGCAAGTCAACCTAGTGGTAGACCAGAGCAACTGACAAACATCTATGAACAGTCAATCACATATAGGGCTATATTGATACTTTTTGACGCAAAACTGCGCTGGCACAGTTTTGCGTAAAAAATTATACTGACGGCTAACGCCATTTTGGTGCGCCGAGCGGGCATTAAATTTATACTTTGACGCATGGCGGCGCAAACCACAGGTGGGAGTCATTTATTTTGACGCACACCGCAGCGTCAAGTCATAAAGCAAAACAACGTTAATGCGGTGGAAATGACTGTGGGTCGATTTACGACCCCGCAAACCGGATATGTGCTGATTTTTGACGCAATAGCATCAAAAAACCCACAAACAGTGCCATTTCAGCAGAGGAGAGACAAAATGGATCCCAGATGCCACTACAGACCCCAAGAAGATGACAACAGACCAGGAACCAGCCAGGAGGACCCACACAAGAACCAGGACACTTTTAAGAATAAAAGAAAGTGTTGCTTCAGTGTAGAGGAGCAGGACATTCTGGTTAAAGAGGTGACAGAACACCAGCACCAACTGTTTCTCACCTCAAAGTTGCCAATCAGTAGGAGAGAGGCTATATGGCAACAAATTGTCGACAAGATCAACAGTGTGGCAGAAGTACGCAGAACAGTCATCAAGTGCAAGAAACGCTGGCATGACTGCAAGCGCAGGACCAAGGAAAAGATGGCCAGGAACAGGAAGGCAGCACTGCAGACTGGAGGTGGGAGTCCAGCACACCAGGAGGCCCTGGACCACATGGAGGAGATGGTCACAGCCATCATCCCTGAGGAGATCGTCACAGGGATTCAAGGACAGGACAGCGCAGACTATCAGGAGACAACGCACATGCAGGGTAAGTTGCATGGGGAATTAAAATGCACAAATGTTAACTACAAGCGGGGGGGATACCTACTACACAATGCATGTAAGTCATCATATACATGGAGTGGCATGGGTAAAGGGGGATGGCATGGGGGCATGGCCTGCACAGACAGATGCTGGGGCACACCATTACACTACACCAACAACAGTCCCATGGGGGCATGCTGCCATGCCAACGATGGAGCAAAGGTAAAGGCACGCCAGGAGGGAAGGGCACAACGTCAAACTGACATCCCGGCACACGTCAGCCACCATACCCCCTACATTAACTATGGCCCTATTAATAACCTCTAGCCACACCGACAACTGGAATGTAACTGCGACAACAGTGGCCACTACCACCTCCGCTCTGTGTGCAGCTCAATTAGCCTATGGCAGTAACCTCCCCATGGATCATACGCACCTTAATTAGAGGGTTGAGGATGACAACTTCAACAAGCCCCTGAAAAAAGCCAAAGGCCCCAGTACTGTCAAATGTCAATGCCCATAGTTGTTGCTAACATCAGCCAATGTCAACAACAATAGGAGCTACACAGCACTAAGGACATACCCATGCTGCATATGTCAGGGTCCATCCTGTGCCTGGGTCACAATGTAACATCCCAAATGTCATACTGCTCAGACAACAGCATTGAGGGGGAGGACACATGTAACTGGTCACTGAAATACACCTGCACAGTCAGAGGAGGAAATAGGACACTGCTACGATTATCAGGACAATCCAATGTACCACACATTCCCAACATCAGCTGTACACATTACCAATGCCAACATCCATATCGTGCCATAACATTGCTATGCATAGGATATGCTACATGTCAACTACATTTAAGTGGATGTGAAAGATCAGAGACTGGGGCAGGTCCAGTTTGTCAAGTGTGCTGCCAGTGCCATCAGAACACCCACAGCCAGTGAAAGGTCTCACCATGAGAATGGATGTAGACGGAGGGTTGAGTAGGACAAGAAGGTGGCAATTCACTATTTGGCCTAAAACAAGACTAGAGGAGATGATGCAGAGAAGTCCAATAACTTAATACTATGCATGTGACATGCAGGTGGGCCATAGGCCTGGGAGAATGCCCATCTGAAAGACTGGAGCAATAAACATGAAATAAGATCACAATGTGAATTCATCACAAGGCAGGCATGTAACATCACTAATGCCACAACAAAGACGCACTAATTGTACCCTGTTTCATTGCAGAGGAATTTGGATCTCCTGCCGATATGGCTGTCCCAGAATACCCCGATGACATGGATGACGACCTGATAAACATTCCCCAGGAGTCCATCCAAGAGGTCCTTGGAACCCTCCAGACCCCACCTTCAGTCACAAGGAGGAGCACAGAACAAGCAGCCATCGCAGAGGACCCACCCATCACCCCAATTGTAAGACCTGCCAGCTCCAATACAGCTGAGGACTCAGACGACACAGGCACTAGCTTTGAGTGAACTATAGTCGGAGTACAGCGGGAGCTGGCCAAGGAGGTGCAGGTAGGGATGCAAACTATGGCAGCCAGCCTTGAGGGGGTGCGTTCGTGCATGATGTCAACTGAAGAACAGGTAGCAGCTATGCAAGGGCGATCAACTATCTTGCAGGAAGTAGAAAAAAGGTTGAAGGAAATCAGCACAGCTGTCATACAGTTGACCCAACACCTACAACAGCAATCCTGTCAACGCGTTCACGAATGCAACATTGAACCCCTCAGGGCTGACCTGGCTGCCTACCATCATGATGTGGCTGCTATTCTCAAGAACCAGCAGATCCTCCGTGCTGCTGTACTGCCCTTAAGACCTTCACAGGTAGCAGCGACCTGGATGTCTGACTCCACGTCTTCTAACACTGAGGTGTGTGTTGCCCCTTCACAACCACCACCAACAAGGACAGAGGAGGCAACACACACATCAGAAGAAGACATGGAACAGATCACTTTCACACGGAAAAGTACCCGGAAGCACTAGTCCCTGCCACATGGTCAACTATTACCAGGGTCCTGCGCTTTGTAACATGCCAGTCTTACAACAACTCTACTTAATGACTGTTCTGCTTACCACTGTATATCTTGTCAGCCTGCCCAGTGATTGTCTCTCTCTTACTCATTGGCACGTCCTGTCCCTCTGCACTGTCTGAAACATCACCCCCGCATGTCAAAAACATTTCCTTAACCCCTTGTGTAGGATCACAAAGTAAGATTTCACTATAATGGACTCACAATCATGGACAATGTACATATAGCACTACAGCACTTTTCAATAAATAGCACTTACACAAAAAATCTGTCTCTGGGTAATGTGACATATCAACTGTGCAGTAGAGAAATGAAATGTGCCTACTGTCAAATTATGTAGCTTGTCAATACAACCATCCTGATATTATGTAGTCAGATAATTCTGCACAGTGCCCATGATTGCATCATACTCTGCCCTTCCTGAGGGACATATCTGATGAAGTGAGAAACCATACACCATCATTCTGTGTTGACAGAATAATGCTTCCTCAAGGAATATCTAAGTCATCAAATAGTGGCCTCTAAATGTTGTCACCATGCAATATTAACACATATAACAGTGCACACAAATCTAAGCAAACACTCAAAAAACTGCATGAATGAAGCTGTCTGAGTTTACCTACAAATAGGTCTTCATGCTGTACTGTGTCACAAATGATGTAGGTGAGTCATGAAGACAAGAATACAAGAGTGCTTATGAGAACTCATCTTATAAGGGTGTCCTTGCTCATCACACTGCAGTCAGACCTAAAACTGTTCCCCCAATAAGCACTGTTTGTGACTTAGAAAACATACTTATCGACAGAAACACATTGGGATACATATTAACTGTGATTGGTGGTTGCAACGAATGGTGGAAACTTTACAAGGTAGCTCTGGGGTAGCTGCCAATCTTACAGCTCAGTTGGGATTTGTTTGTAGCATAGGACACAAATGTAATAGAACAACATTCATGTACACTAATTCCAAGCACATGATCAAGTAGCATTTAGCAAATACTGTTAAGGGTTAACTATATATTTATTAAATGCTAATTACAGAAGAGGAAACTGAGGGAAAAGTCTTACCTACCCTAATCTACCCTGACTACTCATTACCCACAACTGTCCCTAACTAACCTAAGCTAAACTTACTTATCACACGTTCGAAACATCCACCCCCCATCCCCCTTATGAGGCGGGACACATGGAGGACAACACATACTAACCTAAACAAATACTATACTATCCCAAACAAATATATATTTTTTTGTATTTAAAAAAAAACATTTTTATCAAACACACAAGAACCCCAACAACCCCCCAACACACACGTAATAAGTAAAAATAGAAAGTATCAGGACCCCCCACTCCCCACCCACTAACACTGACTAAACTAACAGCCTATACTAACCTAACACTAAGCCCCCTAAGCCCACTAAGTATGAGAACAAGGAAAGAGGAGGGAGGGGAGGGAATCATGCCCATTGTTACATCAGTCTAGAGGTTGGCCCTCCGGAGGGTCCCCTTTATGGACTTCAAACGCCTGTTAATGTGGCGAACATCCCGGCTCAGATGGCTTAACTTTCGCAACACACGGTCCATCTTCCGTTCCATGTTGTGGAATGCTGCAGGGTCAACTGATGGAGCTGGGGCAGTCTGGGTACTGGTGGAGGAGGTCTGTGCATGTGTGGAGCCAAGGCCAGTGGGCTGTCCTGCACCTGTAGCAATGCTGGTGCCTGGAAGTCCAGCAGATGTAGGGACAACAGTCCCAGCTGTGGTTGGGGCCACCTGGCTTGAAGTGGTGGTTGTGGTGGTTGTGCTGGTGGTGGCTGTGGTGGGCAAAGTAGGGCCACCCTGTGGGAAGGCCGTCCATGCCCCGGAGGCCCGTTCATGGCGGTATCGATGGGCCATCCTCCTGAACCCCGACTCTACCAGCAGGATGTGCTGGTATCTCATGGCCTGCCGCTGGAACTCACGGACCTGGTCTGGAGTCATGTTTGCAGCTGTGAAGACAAATGCAAATAATCTACATTATGAGCTGCATTGTGTGAAATGGCACAAGAAGTCAATCAGACAATACATATACAGTACTTGTAACAGCTCATATCACAATACAGATCATTGAATGTCCCTGAGTAAGTACATGGCAGGCCAGCCTACAAAGGTCACATCACACATAGCACATCCAAAACCTACAAGATGGGTAACAACTGTCATTGACTTGCCATCTGAGTTCTGCCAGTTATCAGCTAACAATCATGCTGCATATCCTCTGCCAAAACCTTGGCTACAAATGTCAGTGTACGGAATGCAAAACTAAAGCCACATGGTCTGCAAGTTGTAACAGGACTTGCCAGTATAGTACCCATGTGCAATATCTGAGTGTGTATACTAGGTTCCGACCAAACAGTCACTTATTCACATGTATGTGTAACATACTGGTAGCATCAGTCCTAGGTACCCTATTCACAAACCCATGCCTGTGTTTGAGGGTGGGGGGGTTGGATAAACAACTAACAATTCCAAACAACATGGATACCGAGGAGTGTATAAAAACTCCACACGTGTTTGGCTCTACACACATATCACAGGTAAGGTCTATCAACAATTAGGAGTCTGCAAACCCTAGACCAATCATAGCGACACACATGTCAGGAAATGCAGAGCTTGGTACACAACATATACTTCCAGTAAGGCATGACTTACATCAGACACAGAGTTGCAAGAACACCCACGATCATGATTAGCATGCACACCTAGGCCATTGCACTCAAGTTCCACATACTTGTAGCACTACATGTGGACGTACATGCTGCTAGGAAGTTCTACCTACAGTTTAATAAGTACCTTGGTAAACAGGGAAGCAGAAGTCTGTTGGAAAGCAATTTGCTGTACCAATCTGGGAGAATGTGGGTCTGACAGGCTGACTAAATCTGAGCTGACTTCCAGTGCGACTCTTGTTGATACAAGTGTCATCCACATGACTCACCCCAGTACTCACTGTGGTGCCTACAGGAATGGCCTACAATCCCTAGATAATACAATAGGATACGCATTGGCCAACTCAAAACATTTGAGAAACTGAAATCCCACTCATGGAACAAGACAAATGATTGGCCAACGCATCACACCTTGCTATGCGTTCAACACACAGGAGCCCATCACACATAACCAGCAAACACAACACATAACAGACATATCAACACTTACTGGAGTGGTCGGGGTCCTCAGTGTAGGGTGCTGGTCCACCTGTAAGGAATGGAAGGAAGAAATGTGCTCAAAATCTGTGCACTGACCAACAATTTCAAAAACATATACAATGTTTAGGCTGAATAAGGAAATGGCAGCCATTCAGACATGATGATACTGCATCTGATATATCACGGCCAACTTGCACATAGCATGGGTCTCCTGTGACAGTTACACACATATCTGCACACATGCAGTGGCCCTAACTATCATGTGGTGGCAAACATGCCCCGTCACTAGTGACCAGAAAAAAATATGGAGTGTAATCGTCTCATCATGTGCATCAAAGAGAGACATCCAAAGCCTGGTACTTGAGGACTGCATTACCAGTCAAACAGCCTATGTGGTCATGACACATTTATTACACATAGGTACTATGTACAGAGGGACAGTGATTTTGTAAGCCCTCATGTTGTTACAGTTTCTTCATTTGATGTGGCCCAGCTATGGTGATTGGCACCAACAATGGAGATGTGAACCCATGTGCATACCTTTGGACTGCCATCCCTAATTGGAATGTGGCACATCTAACTCCAAAAACCATTCTAAGATGTTAGCTGAGGGCACCTTACACCTTTTCACGATGTTTTCAAATCCAGATCTGACATTTATCCAAAAGGATGAAGGACCACAATAATCCCTAACATTCATAGAACTTCCGTGAACGCTTTCCTTCCATACTCACCAGACTCACATGAGACATATGTCTGGGCCACTTTGCTATCATCAATTAACGTGAAGCCAGCACTCATTTTCTGTGTCAAGTAGTGATTCTAAAGTCAGTCTACCTGGTTCTGCTGAAGGCCCCGTACCCAATCCCTGCATACGGCCCTGGGACACTGTCACACTTTGTCATTCATGCATAAATGAGACCCAGACAAGGGATGGGCCATGAATTTTGGTTTTCACAGATTATTTAACTCATATGGTACAGTTAAAAGGCAGATGATGCTATACAATGTATTTGGGTATGCATTGAAGAAGCACATGCCCAAATACACTCTGATGAATGAGAGGTTTGCTAACGCAAGTGTGGTACATATGTAGCCACAGGGATACGTTAGGGTGATGCACAGACAGATGCCAGTCAGGCTGACAGGATGCAGGGTGAATCAGGATCCAGCAATTTTGACAAGTTACATAATCAGTGGTCTGACTAAGACTGTTTGGAGGACGAACTAGACAGTTGACATGTCAAACTGTGTATGTCCTGTGTTTTTTAAGTTGACAAATGAACCCAACGGCTGTGTTATACGGCTTAATTAGTTTCAATGCTTAACGGTGTATTTGACAAAATGGCAACTCCTATGCTGTTCCAGGCATCAGCAGGGGTAGTGCTTGTTGAAATGGGTGGTGTGCATGGAGGTGATCACAGGTGTGGGCTGCATATGTTTCTCACAAGTCTGTAGGTGAGATTTGCATTTTAATGGTCAACAGACATTTTCACACGGGAAGCAATCTGCAGGTGCTAATAGGGCTTGGAAACTAGAAGCCAGTGTATTAATTGACCTGACGTCCTTGCAGTCAGATGTTCTATGACAATGGTATACCATAGGAAAGGGTGTAGCACACTGGATTGCTATCGACAAGCTGTGTGTGTAGAGGAGGGAATATCAGGGTGCACATCTTACTATTCCAGGGACCTCTTCAGACAGGTGGGTTGTGACCAGGTGCATGGGTGTGTCAGGAGTTAGGAAATGGGCTGACATGTACATGGAATGTTGTGCACAATGCTGCTCACATGTGTGGCACTTGTGCTGTCTATGTACTGCTTCTATGGAACTCTGGTCACAGATAGTCCTTGCAAATATTGGATGCAGTTGGACTTACTGCCGTCAAGGGTCTGGTCAGACATTCCTGTTACTGATGCAAAAGCACATCCACTGCCTCATTTATGAGGCTTGTTTTCTCTTTATTGAGTGATGGTGTCTTAGTTGTGAGCCATATGCTGCAATGAACCATGATTTCAACATGTATGTGTGAAACAGATGTAGTCCTCTGCTATTGCCCTTCAAAGGTGAAATGTACAGAATATATGTTATTTACAGTGTGTGTGTATGTGACCATTGTATGATATGCATCACATTTGCTCTGGGATTTTCAGTGTCCTAATCGATATATCAGCAATGCTCCATGAGGCAACACTCTTATTCTGATAGTTAGAGATGAAGGTGTGCAAAAATGAATAGCCAAACGATGATATGGTGATTATTGTAGGTGTTTATTTAAATTAGTTCATAAAGTGGTGATGGTGATCATATTTAAAATATATTGTTCACGATATGTTGCCGCCTGCGTAAACCAGCAGCCATGTTCTGTTGTTCCCCCTCATGTTGCAGGCCACCATCCTCCTCTTCCTCCTCTTCAGGCATGTGTGGCTCGGGTTCCAGGAGGGGAATGTTCCTTTTTATGCAATTGTTGTGCAGAATAGCACATGTTAGGATGATCTTACAGACCATCTCCGGGGAATATAGGAGGCTACCACCAGTGATATCAAGGCACCGGAACCTTGACTTGAGGATGCCGAAGGTCCTCTCGACTATGGTGCGTGCCCTTCTATATGCGTCATTGTAGGCACGCTCTGCTGCAGTATTCGGGTTGCCAATAGGTGTGATTATCCATGGCTGGATGCCATACCCCTGATAAACTGCAAGGGAAAATGAATGGGATCATGTTGATGTAGCTAGCCCTATTAAAATCACCTTTCATTGCAGTAGTTGTCTTGTGTTGTCTGTGACTCTTTTGTGTTATTATGTCGCATCCTAGGCTTGTAGGATGTACCATCTGCATTGTGTTGTTTCCTTGGCTGAACGAGTGTTTGGCTGCTAACCGGTTGTCAGCAGTATGTTTTGGGATTTGCAGTGCAGTGTGCCCTCCCTAGCATTGTGACTTGTGATACAGGTGTCCCTGTGTTTTCACTGGGGGTGAGATGATAGTTCCATACTCAGGTTAAGATTGTCAGTGTTGTTAACACGTGCATATCAATGTACCCTGGACATCCCATACCTTTAGACTTATGCAATGGATTAATGTAAACATCATTGAGACACTCACAATTTGCAAGGTGACATTTAGGCAACCCACTCCAAACGTTGTGATCTTTGACGTCTTAACATTAGACTGTACACTAATTTCAGATGTGTGACAGGTTCAATGGTGACCTAAGAAACATGGCTAGCAGTGTCACAACCTCAGTGTGTTCCTGCAGACATGTTGCTGTTGAATGTGTTGTGTGTCCTAGAGGGTTGCTATGCAGTGTGTATATAAGTAGGTTTCTGTACTTACCAACAAGTAGTCCATTGCCATACCGTCCATCTTGGAAGTGTTGATTGATGGTGCTGTGACGGAAGATGAATGAGTCATGGACACTCCCAGAATATTTACCCACGATGTTGGTGATCAATCCTTGGTGATCGACAATGGCCTGCACATTGATGGAATGTGTGTGCTTCCTGTTGCGGTAGAGGTGTTCAGTTGCAGCAGATGGCACAAGGCGTACATGTGTGCAGTCGATTGCACCAAGGACGTGTGGGAAGCCCCTAATGAGGTAAAACCCCTGTTTTGTTTCCTGCTGCTTCTGCAGTGTGTTAGGGAAGCAGATGTGGCGGGGTGTAAGTCCAATGATGGCATCCAGTACTTTGGGCAAAAAGGCAGAGAATGATGGCTGTGATATTCCAGCAACCAGGGCACCAGTTGTTTGAAAAGAGCCACTTGTCAGCATGTGAAGTACGGCAAGCAGCTTGGTTTCTGTTGGAATGGTGCCGGGTGTCAGCAAAGTGGGTGCCAACTGCGGCTCAATGTTGCGCAGCAGCTGCTGAATGGCCTGCCAGTTCAACCTGTACCTCTGCATGATGTTGTGTTCCCTGAGGCCATGAAGAGTTGTTCTGGGGCGGAATATCCTCTCCTGCCTTCTGCGCTGCCTTTGGGGTCACTGCTGGTGTTGTGGTAGCTGCTGTTGTAGCTGCTGGGCTCGGCGTCTGGTTGCATGCTGGATAAGAATCACCTCCATGTCTCCCTTTTGCTGCTCTGCTGTTGCTTCTGTGTGTTCTGATTAAATACAGGTGTGTTTGCCCCATTTTAATGCCTGCCCTGACCCAGGCGTTAAATTTTGACGCAAATCGGGCTCTGCTTCATTTTCCGGCTCCGCCTCCCGGCCGTGCGTCATTTTTGCCCGAAAGCATAAATACGACGCGCGGCCGTGTAAGTCATTTTTTGGACGGGAACGCCTACCGTGCATATGATTCATGCAAGGCGGGTTGCCGCATCCAAAAAATGACGCACACAGCGGAATTTTGTCACCCGCGGGCTCGGGCATCAAAGTTTAAATACGGGCCAAGGTTTGCGCTGAATGTGCGTCAAAGCTTTTGACGCACATTTGGCGCAGATGGAGTATAAATATGCCCCATAGTCTCAGATAATGGAGACCCAGGGACATACAAAACATCACTTTCCCCGACACTCCTCTGGTGCTTTTCACTGCACCATATATAAATGGCTTGTAATGCAGGTGTTTGTTAACTTTAAACCTCAATTACCATATGGGACTGCATGACACTGTATACTGCATCTGAGGGGCATGCAATGGTTGTTGCAGTGGCCATCCCATTGTGGCACCGATAGCATGTGTAGCTACACTCAACCATATCAGCATCTGTCATGCACATACAATTAATGGACTTGGTATGGAAATGTGATACTTAACAACTGCATCACCAATCGCTTTGCTCAGGTGATCCAGCAGATCTTGGTCCCTTGTGATGAGGTCAGTCCAATGGTGTTTCAGTTGGTGGTCATTCCGTCCGGTGCCAAAAACTCTAGTTAGGGGGTGGAGCACCCTGCCCCACTGCAGCTTCCTGGCCTCTGTGGGGAAGCCCTAGCTCATCAGCCGACATCCCGGCCATCCTCCCTTTCCCTAACACTACCCCAACTACCACAAATACCTAACAAACTACCATACCCCAGACAAACAGCCCACAATACAGTGACAGATACAGAACAATTACAATACAAAAGACAGATTAAAAGACAAAAAATAGAGAACAGCTTTAGGACACAGCACAAAAATACTCCAGATCACCAACAGCATCAGCTCCACACACCCTCACACAGTATCAGACAATAAGATTGTGAAGTAAAAGTGAAAGTGGGCCCACTGTGCAATGTGTCCAGACAGGATGTCCTATTTCATCACTTCCTGGGTCTGTGTGTCATGTTTCCAGTCATGCATCGTTTTTTTTGGACACATGACGGTCAAGCATTGATTTTTTCCTGTTGTGCATGAAAAGGCCTGTGGGCATGAGATAGATGCTCAGGGTTCAGGCGTCCTTTAGCTGAGGAGAAAAGTACGAGGTGTAGGTGTGCGCGTCTATATTTTTGACGCATGACAGTCATGCATCAATTTCTTCCCATTGTGCGTGAAATGGCTCGTTGTTGAAGTAAGCCTCAGCAAGGCCTACTAGTGCAAGGGGTTCGCCCTTCTCTGCACAAAGTCCTCAGACCATGTAGGAAGAAGTTGGCACAGAAACTGAAATAAGTGACAACGTTTATTAAACCTTATGAGGTGGTACCACAGTTCAAACAGCACCCTTGGGTAATGTTTGAAGTAGCACACTGAACTAAGAGAGCATAGTCCTTTTATACCCACGCAGGGGGTAAAAGAAGGTGGTACAATTATATAAGCAAGACTTATATACATATAAGGTCATATGGAAATGCACAGTCGACAGGTAGGAGGGGCTAACAGTTTCAAGGACTAGTAGACACATTACTGATGGTTACTAATTACTAACAGCTGCAGACTTTACTGGGCATGTGCAAAGTGGGAGATGCTAAATATAACTTGTCACTTGACAGATTTTCAAGAGTAGTTAACAGGAAGGTAGGACAGAGCACGTGGCGAGCTCATGGCAGCATGTGGCAGAGATAATGGCTGCCATGAATACAAAATGGATTCCGCAAAATGTTCACAATAGTTGCTAAACACAAGATGTCTTCTGCTAATGCTTAATCTAATCGCTACTAAATTACAACAGACGACCCTTTTAGCATTAGCTGAAGACATTTGTCTTTCTGAGATAATCTAAATATTCATCTTGTATATTTATGCTCATCATTTCAACTATTTCCTTATCTTACATGTGTTGTGCTTTCATTTCTGTAATATTTCTTTTGGTAGGCATACAAGCAGTAATACACATGGAGCAGAACATTGGACCACACTGAATACAGATACAGCATGTGAAAAATATTGCAATCATTACACTCAGGATAGTCAGTAGTTTCCAGCCCCAAGCGGAAACAAGAGCCCAAAACCATCCAGAAAAAGTCCAAGTACCAGTCTCTGTGTGAATTTCTGTAGCTATTTTATGCAATTAAGATATTGCATCATATACTGAAGGTGAGTGATCTGGAATGAAAACACAGCAACTACTACTGATGATGCGACATGCACCACCTCGATCAGCTAATATCACATCTAGTACCATATGATTTTGGAGCGCTACAATCCTGCAATTTGGAGCTCCTCTGTAATATTCCCAAGTACCAGAGCTGCCTGATTGGTAACAGCTTCCACAACCCTAGTCAATCGTCTCACTTTCCTACTGTTTAACGCAGCACCCACAAAGGAGAACAACCCTAAATTAAAATCAACATATTGTTGCAGGCTAGTGTCCGTTTGGTCTACCTCATTTGTACTTATTGTCCTTTTATATCTATTTTTAATGATGTCATTGAACAGTTTAAAATCTCGGTGATATGATGCAGGTGCCAAAAACACAGGGGGTAATAGAAAAGATACATAACATACACCTGACCACCCAACAGGTAGTTGGTAATATCCATAGTTACCACAAACAAAATATGTATTATGTGAAGCTGTAAAACTACTATTATTTACACCCTCAATAGTTAAAAACAAGGTACAATCGCTTGTCCCCAGTGGAATTCGCCCAATGCTACGTATACATAAATCTGCTTTAGTTTTTGTAACAGAAATCACAAATTGTTCTTTCTTGTCAGAGTCTCTTGTATTTGTGAAGACATATGGTATTAAAACATTGTCCTGTTGAAACTCTTCCCATTCTCATTTAGTTCCTTTGGCTTGGGGATACCCATCTTTGTCTTGGTAGCATACTTTATTAAGGCGAAAAAGAAGTCCGCCCTCTGTGCGTTTTCTAGATGCAAACAAAAGCGTATACCAAGCTTGACAAGATTCATTGTGTGAAAAAGGAAGAGGAATGAAAGGTGTTCCTCCTTTCTTTTGATGCACAGGTATCATTCCACATACTCAACAGTTAGTAGTATTTGTAGCATTATGAGTATGATGCAACATCTGAATGAAAGTATTATTGAAGTACAATTGACGGTGCTTCTGCTCCTGATATGGAAGCGTAAAGTAATAGGTATCCTCTGGTACTGGAGTAGTGGCAACAAGAAACTCACGAGCAGGAGCCTTCTTTTCAACAAACCAAGTGATTATTGCTATAACCACCAAAACAACAACAAACCCCATAGTACTAATTATCACTTTGTTATTCATTTTAGCAACAGTGATAATCAACCCTTCCAGAAATTAATTAAAAGCAATCGTTGGAGCTCTTATCCCTGGGCAGCCGCTGATTTCTTCATCACAGGCCAAGACGGGTGTCACTACTCTAATGCATGACTGATCCCCCCCTTGCCACATTGGCTCTCCGTTTCACTAACCCAGGGCGGTAGCTCAACCAGTTTTTTTCAGCACTACAAATGCTTTCCTTGGTCTCAAATTATATCACGATACTCCAGAAACCGTATGGTCCAGGAAGAACTCCGCAGATATGTCAGGTGATATAGCACGGCCTTTCTCCGTAGTCAAGATCTCTCGATGATCGGTCAGCACAGCAGGTTCCACCAAGGTAGGTAGCACTCTCTTGTAGTGAGTACTATGGACCCAATTCTTTCGGTTCGTCACTCGAACTGCTGTCCTTGTCACAAGGAGCACCTGCTCTGGGCCTCGCCACCTTGGTTCCAAGCTGCTTGATCTTTCAAAGGACTTAATCATCACCTGGTCACCAGGTCGGAGTTCATTGCCTTCACCTGTAGATCTGTCAGGAAATGCTTATCGAACCTGTTGATGAATAGAAACCAAATTGTCAGTTAACTGTGCCAAATAATCATTCCTCAGGACACAAGGTACATCATATACAGAATTTGGCTTAGGAACTCCCCAAATGTTCATTGGCCTTCCAAATACTATTTCATAGGGGGTAAGGCCTGTTCAAGAGTGTGGCACTGACCTAATAGACAATAATGCCAACGGTAATGCATCCGGCCAAGTTAAAGATGTGGAAGCCTGTATCTTCGCTAACTTCAGCTTCAAAGTAGCATTATACCTTTCCACCAACCCTGCTGATTGTGGGTGGAAAACCGCATGGAACTTCTGTTTGATCCCTAATCCTTTCAGGACATACTTAATAACTTCCCCAACAAAATGAGTTCCGTTATCATTCCATAAAAGTCTGCAAACACCAAACCTAGGGAAAAATTATTTCAAAAGCACCTTCACTGTGGTAATGGCAATATTATCCTTTGTGGGGTACACCTCTATCCATTTACTGAAGGCACATACCACCACCAAGACATACTTTAAATTGTTGCAGCGATCAAGCTGAATATAATCCATTTGTAGAACTTCGAAAGGTGCAATTGGTGTAGCAAGCCCTCCCGCAGGAGTTCGTGTCCCTTTTCCAGGATTGTATTGTAAACAGATCAAACAAGACTGTACTACTCTCTTAGCTGTACTGGAAATTTCTGGATGCTCCCAAACGTGCGTAAGCAACTTCATTATTGTTGAAGCTCCAACATGTGCCAGCCCATGTGCCATCTGAACCATAGGTTGTACAAAAGCTATAGGCAATTGCAATTTATCCATCTGCTTATTCCGCCAACAGCCCTCATCATCCAATTCTCCTTCTTCAGACCATTGCTCACGTTCTTTCACAGAAGCAGATTTCTGTATATCTAATACATCTTGTCTAGCATTATGCCAACATTCAGCTTGTGACTTCACTACATACATAGAAGTAGTACTTCGCTGCATTGCAGTCTTACATGCTATGCGGTCCGCAAGGGCATTACCTTGCCCTATCTTATCGGTCACTCTCTTATGTGCACTACATTTCAAAATAGCTATTTTCTTTGGATATGTCAATGCAGTCAAGAGGTTATGCACTAATTCTCCGTGCATTATCTGCATCTCGTGGGATGTGAGAAAGCTTCTCTCCTTCCAAAACAAAACAAAATCATGAGCCACTCCAAAAGTATAGCTGCTGTCTGTATAGATGTTCACACATAAGTCAGTACTAAGTTCACATGTTCGTGTCAAAGCTATTAGTTCAGCTGCTGGAGCTGACTTCTGTGGTATACAAGCTGTCTCCACTACCGTGTGTATTGTGGTGATTGCATATGCAGCTGAGGTCGTACCATCTGGCAACTTCAAACAAGACCCTCATCCCACAATTCCCCGTCTACATCTGGAAGGGGCGTATCTTGCAAATCAATACAACCCTTTGTCTGTACTTCGGTAAGGAATATACAATCATGTGTTTCTTGTGACTGAGGCTGAGTCACCGGATATGGCAACAAAGTGTCTGAGTTTAGTGTTGCACATCTCTTCAGTGTAATGTGAGGAGCCAGCAATGTCAATTCATATCCTGTCAGGCGAGCGCCAGTTAAATGTTGCGTCTTTGTTTGATTTAAAAGAGCATCAACCGCATGGGGTACTAACACCAACAGCTTATGTGACAAAACTATCCCTTCACTCTGATGAATTGACACAGCTGTTGCCGCAACTGAACGAAAACACCCAGGCAATGCTCGAGCGACAGGATCAAGTACTGCTGAAAAATATGCACAGGGACGCTGCTTATCGCCATGTGTCTGTACTGAAACTGACAATGCACATCCATCTTTCTCATGTACGGAAAATGCAAAAGGCTTCGTGTAATCTGGAGTACCTAACACTGGTGCTGAACAAAGGGCTTGTCGTAGCTGCCGGAAAGCAGTCTCACACTCATCTGTCCATGGGAGGGGCATTGGAGTATCTTTAGTCAAAAGTGCTAGCAAAGGTTTGACAATGTGTGAAAACCCTAATATCCATTGCCTACAAAAAGAAGTAAGACCAAGGAATGCACGAACATCTTTCTGAGTATAGGGTACTGGTGTGTCAAAAATTGCTTGAATACAATCTGATGTAAGTGCACGGCTCTCCTTAGACAATAGGTGACCTAAATAGGTTACCTTTGATCTACAATATTGCAATTTCTTTTGTGACACTTTATGATGGTGTGAAGCAAGAAAAGAAAGTAAGGACAAAGTGCACTTTTCACATTGTTTAGGGGTATCAGCTGCCAACAAAATATCATCGACATATTGTATGAGAGCCACACCTTCAGGCAAAACAAAAGAATCAAGTTGTCGTTATAACGCTTGACTATAAATACTAGGACTCTCAGTATAGCATTGAGAAACTCTGCAAAATCTACATGATCGTTTATTCAAAGTAAAACCAAACAAATATCGTCTGTCAGAATGAATAGGAATCGAAAAGAAAGCATTCTTCAAGTCTATCACAGAGAACATAGTTGCTGTTGGGGGAACCAAAGTAAGAAGTGTCGTGATGTCAGATACCACAGGATATTGTGGTACCACTATCTTATTGACTTCTCGTAAATCAATAATGAATCGGTAAATCCTAGTATCAGTATCCTTTTTTAGAATAGGAAGAATCGGACTGTTACAAACATTTTACAAAACTTCCTCAACAACTCCAACTGCAATAAGATCATGCACAATTCGTGTGAGTGCTTCTTCGCTCTCCTGTGAAATGTTGTATTGAGGCAAACGTGGCAATAAAGATCCCTCCTTGACACTCATATGTACCGGTGGAATAATCATTTGTCCCACATCAGTATCTGAAGTAGCCCACAAAGTACTAGGGAGTGAAGCTAATGCAATATCCTCTTTAACAAGACAAACTCTTTCCATCACAGGATGATTATCATTCAAAATAACACGCACCCCTTCAGGAGAGCATCGTATTGTAGCCCTGAAATACTTGAGCATATCAAGACCCACAACATTGTCTGGTGTTTTTGGAGAAAGCAAAAACGGACATGGAGCAGTAAATTTATCAACATGGAATGCAAGTGGTTGTGACAATGGGCTAGGGGAAGGTGTTCCATCGAAACCTATTGATGTAATGGTTAAGCCAGACAGGGGAGCCCTTGGAACCAATTGTTTAGACAAGGTGCTATGAGTAGCTTCTATATCAACCAGACACTGAACAGTAGAACCCAAAACATGTGCTGTAACATAGGGACCCCTCTGATCTACTGGAACTTCAACTGATTCCTTACCCCATCCTAGGCAATCCTATGCATATGCAGAATCTTGGAAATCAGGCTGTACATAGTTAGACATCTGGTATTGGTTCCGTCTATCAAAAGTGTTAAACCCATCCTTCCCTCGTACATTAGCATCAACCCTAGCATGATCATTCGTGCTTCTTCTAGTGCCTGAATATCCTGAGCGATTTCTCATTTGTCTCCGACCACGTGAACACTGCTGAACACATAGTGCTGGACAATCGGCAGCCCAATGCCCAGATTTCTTACAATACGCACACTGATCAACAGACAAATTTGAACGAGTGGAAGAAGAACCATAAGATCCACATCCACCTCTATCACTACCTCTAAAAGGCAGACCATAAGCTTGAGCCAACATAACCTTTGTCTTTAATTATTTAACCTTTTTATCCTCGCTACCTTTTGCTTCTAATTCCTGACGTTCATAATACTGAGCCATAGTCAAAAGAGAAACCGGAGTAGAGGTAGTCCATGAACTTTCATTAGCTTTTAGATGACTAGCTATTCCTGGTAACAGATTTGCGACATATTTATCGACGAACAAATGTCTGCCCGTATCATCTGACAATAACTGGCCGCTAAAATCATGAAATGCTTCTTCAAAGCGTGTAAAGAAATCAGAGACCGATTCATCTGCCTTTTGCTTACAAGACGCTAAAACAGTCCAATCAAACTTTTTAGGGGGGATAATCATTTTAACTTAACAAATATGGCTGCAGGAAGATCTATAATCAACTGATATGGCTTTTTCGCAGGTTCCCTATCCACGTCCATCTGTTCTAATTCTTTCCATGACGTGCCGAAAACTACACGATCATCAACTTTACGAACAGTTCTCCACATATCTGGCAGTAATATCAATCCGAAAAATAAATCAATGTCAGCCAAAGTCATAGTACAAGAACTAATTGCTCCCTCAACTTCCTCATAAAAGCAGTTGGATTTTTCAGCGGGTCAGGTAATGCTGTTTTAAGTGCCATTACATCTGCCCTATTCCAAGGAGTATACACCCAATTATAGATAAAATAACCCTTAGCATCAACAGAAGTTTTATCATCACAAACCATATCCTTTAGGAAGAAACATACAAAGGCACGGCCTCCCGCATTGGTTTCCCGTGAACTATCATAGTCTTATCTGCTCCGAAGATGGAAGCTTGCACCCCGCCGGTCTGAGATATCCGTGCAACTACGTCCACGGCCCTTTTCTCCTCTTGCAAACGGACTGCCGCAACACATAATTTTACCAAACGCCTGATTGCATCAGCCACCTGGGAGAAAACAAAAAGACCATCACGCATTTGCTTATGATCAGCTGCTACATCATCGGGCTCTAACTCATCAGAATATTTCCGAAATAGTTCAATAACTTCTGTGCCAAATGCCTCAGTAAAATATAGCTGCTCCTTTTCCGTCCACCCTTTCATGTTGTCTAAAAGTTCAAAAGCAAAAACAACACTACGAATTGTTTTACGAGCAGTAGATCTAAGCTCAGTCGCAAGGTCAGCAGGCAACATAGAGCGACTGTCTCGTATCTTCTGTTGCTCCTTACCAGAGACCTCAGCTAACTCATGAGGGGCAGAAGGAACGACATATGGAGGTGGAGGGCGATCTAGTAACAAAAAATCATTGTGCGGTTTATTAAGGATAGGATAGAGAGGTTGCCGAACAATGTATTGGCCAGTTACCTGTAATTTACGTTCTTTCTCTTCTATCTCCTTTAAATCGTTAATTTCTTTCTTTCTCATTTCCAATGCTTTCACATATACATTCTTCCGCTGCTCTTTCTCAAGCAAGGCTTGCTCACGCTTCACTCGTCCACGCACTTCTTTCTCCCACATTCGTACACAGTCAAACATATCTTGCCTAGACCTTCGCTTACACATACATTGTTCCACATACTCAATCTTTCGCAAATCAAATGACCCATGCATAGGCAAACGTAACTCTGGATCCGCACGAGTGTATATATTCCATAATGTGCTGTACATTATAGAAGAAAGACCATGTTTAACATACATATCTCTGTTGGGCGTCCCCTCTCGGGGTGCCGGTTGCGATTCTTCCAGTCTCAAATTGGTACCATCACAAAAGCAACACATCCTACGAAGTGCGCTAAAAACAGGCATGCCAAAAATAGTGCAGAATATGCAGTATTATAATCAAAGTAGCACTTAAGGAGGCGTTCAAATCAAAATTAAATTGGAGAAAATTCTCCTCATTACCTGCCTATATAAATTGCAATTTATATATCAATTCAAAGGACACAAATTTACTAGTCACCCAAAACACGAGAGCCACAGTAAGTGGTGAAATAAAGGCATCAAAACCCACAGCAAGTGCCGTAAAACGGATCTTACCAATCACAGGGCGTCCAGGTTCCAACTGCCAAGTTCTAAAATCGACCAAATGGTCACTGCACGATGAATGAACAAAAAGGATCTCAGTCGAGGACCGGCGCCACCTGGATGGTCAAATCAGAAAGAAGGGAAATACGCTGTGGTTGCCAAAACTCTGGTCTCCTCAGGCATTGATCGTCCGCAGCGAGATCCCAATCCTTTGTTGCGACCAATCCGTTGGGCGTCCGAGTCGCCGATGAGTCCCTGTTCGGGCGCCAATTTGTCGAAGTAAGCCTCAGCAAGGCCTACTAGTGCAAGGGGTTCGCCCTTCTCTGCACAAAGTCCTCAGAGCATGTAGGAAGAAGTTGGCACAGAAACTGAAATAAAAGACAAAGTTTATTAAACCTCATGAGGTGGTACCACAGTTCAAACAGCACCCTTGGGTAATGTTTGAAGTAGCACACTAAACTAAGAGAGCATAGTCCTTTTATACCCACGCAGGGGCTAAAAGAAGGTGGTACAATTATATAAGCAAGACTTATATACATATAAGGTCATATGGAAATGCACAGTCGACAGGTAGGAGGGGCTAACAGTTTTCAAGGATTAGTAGACACATTACTGTTGGTTACTAATTACTAACAGCTGTAGACCTTACTGGGCATGTGCAAAGTGGGAAATGCTAAATATAACTTTTCACTAGACAGATTTTCAAGAGTAGTTAACAGAAAGGTAGGACAGAGCGCGTGGCGAGCACATGGCAGCATGTGGCAGAGATAATGGCTCCCATGAATACAAAATGGATTCCGCAAAATGTTCACAATAGTTGCTAAATACAAGATGTCTTCTGCTAATGCTTAATCTGATCGCTACTAAATTACAACACCGTGGTCACGTGATAGACGCTCAGGGACCAGGTATCATTTTTCTGACGTTGCAGAGCATAGACCTCATTCATTTTTTACAAATAATGGAAATGTGTTGAATTTTGCAGTGTAGGTCTTTAGTTTACCCAGATTCACTTACCATGTCACATGGGCTATGCAACAATGTTGTAATTATGGTATGGCTATATGTCTGTAACTATTCAGTCATATCTTTATGATGACATTAATATGTTGAACCAATTGGTTTGTTTCTGTGTCTGCTGCATGCGATTACTCACACCTTATGCATATGTGCATGTCAAGCTACACTCTGCCCACATACATGTTAGCACATGTGTACTATGAGTGAACATATGTGTTTGAACACTTATTTGTGGGAGTACTACATTGACATGTCTGATATCCAAAAGTACACATACCAACAACACAAAATATATGATGGCCTGTGTCCAAAACATGGTAAGGCATGTAACAGCCATGACAATTTGTACTCAGAGGATGCAGTGGACTAGGACTGGGTTGACATCACGTTACCCCTGGCAATTTGCGTGTGAATGTGTGTCTACTATGTGGTGTGTTTTTGGTTTTCCCTTCATGATGCTCTGTTACATGTGTGACATATAGTTCCCCATGCATCTTAATTGCAGGAGAAGGTATGAACATGTGTGTTACTGAAGATTGCTATATGCTGTGTGTGTGTAACGATATGTCTAGTGTCATTCCAGTAACATATGACCACAGTGGTGTGTTCATGGGATGTGAAACCTCACATATCTATCTGCCGGCATGGACACATGGACTTTGACAAATACCTGTGTAGTCATATCAGTGCCACCTTTGTTTCTGCATGTCAGAACACATGTAAAGGTAATTTATTTCAGTCAGTCAGTGATCTTGTGATACATATGCCTTTACATTTGTGGTAGGTTGCCTTTTGTTCAGAATGCTATACACATTACCATGCCTGAGCCATTTAAGTGGTACATGTGTGCTGAGATACGTGGTATATGTGTGCATCCTACCAACTAGGCACTCACATTCATCTACATCATGTTTGTTGTGACTGTTGCATACAGCGGCATACCACTGTGTATCAGAGTTGAAATCTTGCATAGATGGCAGCCTACTCTTCATCACTACTGTGTGCATTTGTATGGCAACACAAATCCATGGTTGCACGTGAAGGGGCAGGTTTGTGGAGCTCCAGATTACTCAGGACACTGTGCACATGCATCAGGACCCTGACAATGTCATAGGTTTATGTAGCCAGATCAGTGGTGTTAGGGTGTTTTGAACGGGGATCTAGCCTATTCATGATTGCTAATCAGCAAAGCAATGCACACCCCATGGTGACAAACACATTCACAATTGTGATCAAATGGACCGGGATTTCACATTTTCCACTGCAGTACTTGATGCCAGCCTTTCCCTCTCATGTAAAGAGGACTGGGTACTTGCACGTGCTGGACTAGTCTCGTCATCTTATGTCCTTATAATTTCCATGGCAGCTTGGTTAGGTATATCTTTGTTGTGAATTCTATTTTGGGAATGTGCCAGGGGACAGATGGTGTTATCTGTCACTGCCTCCTGTCATGTTGGCATGTAATGGGCAAATACCAGGTTATGGTAGTGGCAAACTTGACTGGTTTATGTACTGACCTGGTCACCCTCTCTGTACATATGTTGGATGTTCACATATAGACACCAATGTTTTGCACAGTCAGTATAGGTCTATGTGTGTTCCTTCTCCATGTTTTACCATATTACTTGTAAGGTATATATTGTCTCCCTCATTACTCCCATTATTTAGACTGCTTGCACTTTGTACACATCTTCTACAGAAACATTGCCTGGTCATACATGGACAGGATGCAGCATGTGACTTGTGTAAATTGTAGATGTACACATCTTCTACTACTGGCTACATGATAGTTATCCTCCCATTTTCGGTATTTGTGAGATGTAATGAGTGCCACACACACCTGCAACAGCACTTGTGTTGTCTCCAAGTGCCCTCAATGTTGTATTTGCAAGTATCTGTGGGTATCTCTCAGCTTTCCATCCACATTCTCTGTTGAACATATGTATACCTTTAGTCCTGCATGCCACAAACTAGGTAACTCTTACCATGACTGAATGATGGTGATGCGTGAAATCATCTCAGTGCTGCTTTTATCATTAGCAAAATGCAACATGTATGGCTACTTCTACTCCCATTCATTTTTTTGATGGGTCTCTGACATTGTTGGGCATTACTGGACAAAGTTGAACATCCCACACCTGATTGCCATGGAGGAGCCCAAAACATGTAAGGGATAATTTGTAACTGTTGTTACCTTGTTCTTGTTCTGGCATGTGAGTGACAATCAGTGGTGTGTATTGCTATGTGCTGTGTGATATTGTTATACAAAGCATACTAGGTAACCATGCTGACACATGTCAACCATTGTTTGTACTAGCAAACACTTTGTTACCTAGGACACACACTCGTACATCAGTCTTCTCATGTTTATCTGAAATTGCTGTAGGCATGGGTCAAGACAGCAGATTTATGTGAAGTGTGTGTCTTATGTACATAGGGAGTCTTACTCACTCTGCCTACATTCCACCAAGACAATTATGTGGTGGTGTATTGTCCCATTTAATTCTTAGATCATGACAATGGGTCATATGTTTAGATAGTGATTCAGCACCAATAGCTGTTTCATTTGTCTGGCAGCCCATAGGGCACTCCACAGCCAACATGTGTGTGCCATAAGTCAGGTACAGCCCACCATGTGCCAGGATTGTGCCCAATGGTAGTGCCAGGACATAATCCCATCAATACACAGTGCAGGCTTTGCCTCTAACATTGGTTACAACCCATGTACACTGAAGGTTCTTAGTTACCAATGATGTCCCCACTTGTCACACAAGCACCTTGCAGGCAAAGCGGAAATCACTCTGTGATACGACAGTGTTCAGTTCCTACATTACTTAAACACCATTTGACCACAACCCCTACCTTATGTGTGCCGCGCTGCATACATCCTGGTTTGTGTGGTGATGTTGTGGGGAAAAGGCTAGGAACTAGCACCTTGCCCACTTGACTACACAATATGTGTTGTGATGCATAGATCTAGGCCTTCAGGAGTCACATGCCTATGAATTGCATGTCATCGATATGTAAAATAGAGGTAGTAGCCCCTCTTACATCATCATCGATGTTGTTACCATACATATGCTCCCTGAGGTATGAATTGTATTCCAATGGTATATGTAGTGGAGAATGAGTAGACCAAGGAGATTCAGGTGCAAAGTATTTTATTTGTGCTATTTACAATGTGATGATAATAGTCCAGTCACTATGTACAAATGTTCTGTACTATGTATTGTGTACTGCAAACTCCTGCAGCAGTGTTCTGTTGTTCACCCTCCAAATTAGCTGCACCATTATCATCCTTCTCCTCGTTCGGGACTTCAGCCTATTAATCCCAGGGAACATTTGTTTTTATACATATGTTACATAGGATTGCACATGCCAGTATGATTTTACATACCAGTGGTGGAGCATACAAGAGGCTTCCTCTTATAAGGGCCATGCACCTGAACATTGACTTCAGAAGCCCAAATTTTCTCTCCACCACATTGTGTGTTCTTCTGTGCCCTTCGTTATATGCACGCTCTTCCACCGTTATGGGATTGGCAAATGGAGTCATTAACCATGGCTGTATGCCGAAATCATGATTGCCTGCAAAGGAATGAGAGAACATGTGTTAGTAAAGCTTGATAGTGGCCTGGAATATACCATGGCAGTTGTTAGTTATAGGTGGAGTGGTGACTCAGACTTGCATGTGGTATAGTGTATGTTTCTGTTTTTGTAAAATGGTTTCATAGGTCTGGGTTGATGGACAAGACAGTCTTGGGTTGTAGCTCAGGGACCTGGGAATTGTCATATTAATTTAAAACTGATGGTTAAACTGTTGCAAAGATGTGTTGTGTAGTCCATATTTGAGGCAGTGTCCTATTGTTGGATGGAACCTACCACCTCCTTGGACCACAGTGGTGTTAGATGTAGAGACACCATGGTAGCCCTACCAAGCTAAACTTTGCCCTCCATGTTACCATGTGGCACTACGCAAGCAGTGCGACACTTAGTGACCCTTTGTGGCAGATGATGGTTGTGCCAGCCATCAAGTATTCGAGGGTATGAATCACACATTTGTAGGATGATCTAATTTTGTGCAGTAGAATCTCCTTAGCTTCCAATACATGATTTATCACAGATACTTTCAACACATGCACAGTGCAAGCTTTGGGAGGGTGCACGCCTATTTTTCACATGTGTCCCTATGTACGGCGCATGAAAGGTCAGTTAGGTCCTCTAGACTCCTACTGAGTTTTACTATGACATCCATGACCATTACAGTTTTCCACAAACTTTTCATCATGGTGGACTGTTTCTAGGATATGGAACAGACATGGTGGTGTTAGGGGATGCTAAGGGGTGCATGTGAGGTGGCACTGGAGTAGGCGTTGCACCATTTCTCATGATTCTGCCCCATGGTCTTTCATGGCAGGTTAATTTGTATTCCTGTGTGTGAAACACAATGCAGCAGACAGGTGTGTGTGCACACACAACAGGTATATCAGGTATGTGTAGATGATATGTAGTTGATAATTTCACCACTTGGGTGGCATAGGATATAGGTGCTGCCAGAGGCGTGCAAACCATGATTAACATGGGACTGTGCCTATGTGTGACTATCTTTCATGGCCAGCTTCTGTATGCAAAGAGGACATGGCTCCATCTGTCCTCATGTGGCATGCCAGTCAGGTTGTGTCTGTGTTATGTACATGTGGGCACATGTGTTTGTGATGTGCAATGATTGCAGTGTAGTGTGGCATGTTACATATGTGTTTTTGCCTGTACATCTGCGTTCCCCTGCCCATGTGTATTTAGTGTGGTTTATGTCTTGCTTTTCCTACATGGTTGGTATGTTGTGTGTGTGATGATTGGTATGGTGGCCGACCTACAAGTAGCCCATTGCCATATTACCCATCCTGGAACCGCTTGTTGATAGTGGAAAGGGGGAATATGAAGGCATCATGGGCGTTGCTGGGATATTTTGCTAAGATGCTATTGAAGAGCCCACGGTGGTCTACAATGGCTTGCACATCGATCAAATGGGTGTGCTCGCAGTTCCTATATAGATGTTTGGTTGCTGCAGGTGGCACCAGGTGGACATAGATGCAGGTGCTGGGTGTTTGGGAAGCATATGTGGTGGGGTGTGATGAGCATGATTGTGTCTAGGACATTAGGTAGGAAGACCGAGAAGGATGGCTGGGACGTACCAGCCACTTGAGTGACCGTTATCTGAAAGGATCCAGATGCCAGCATATGAAGGACAGTGAGGAGTTTGTCATGGGAGGAATAGTTGTTGGAGTTTTCACCCTTGCTGTGATGTGTGGTGCAATGTGGTGCAGCAGGCATACAATGGACTCCTGGTTCAGTTGGTACATCCTGATGACATCTTGTTCTCTGAGCCCAAGGATCTTTGTCTGCTGTCTGAAGATCCTCTCCTGCCTTCTGCGCTGCCTTTTTGGCTGCTATGGTGGTGTTTGTGGTTGCTGCAGTAGTGGTGGAGGGACCTGCTGTCTTCGTTGATGGCTGAGGTGTGTGCCAAGCTGGAGCAGTACCACTTCCATGTTGTCCTGAAGGTTGCAATTGCTCCTTCTGTGTGTTTTCCTTAAGTGGTGGTGTGTGGGCCTAAATTTTGATGCTAATCGAACGTAGCGTAATTTTTGCGGTCCGCTTCCTTGGTATGCGTCGTGAGGTAAATATGGCGCTAGAGGGCTAGCATCATATTTTGTATGGGAACGCCTACCTTGCATCTCATTGGGGCAATGAGACACAAGGTAGGTTGGCGCTTCCAGAAAATGGCGCTAACTCATATATTTTGAGCTAGACAGGTCTAGAGACAAAATATAAATATGGAGTTCAGTTAGCGCCCCTTTAGCGTAAAACAAATTGCACTAAGGCGACGCTAACTTTCGATAAATATGGGACATAATCTTTCGCTCTCTCAATGTGGGAAGCTACATCCATACAATAGTGCATTCTTGGTGCCTTTGGCACGGTAGTGTCCTGTTCCTGTGATCAGTTTGTTCTCCTTATTAAGTCAACCAACTCTTTGTGTCCTTCCTGATTTTCTATTAGTAAAGGACAAACGTAACTAGTTTATTGTTTTACTATACACAAGCTTGGCATACTCGCACACTGTTCATTTGATTTGTAGTCAGAGCTGCTTTTCAGGCCCTTATAGATCACGTAATTTCCCTACGCTGAACAATTCATTAATTTCTTTAGCTGCTATGACTGAAAAGTTTACATCTGAGATCAGCTTGACTCATGTACTAGCTGCCTCTCTCTTCCATGGCCGTGGCTCATTTTTTTGTCTATTGACCTGTGTTGAAGCATTAGCATCTCTTTGTGAGGACTCTGAATAGGCACATGGCACAGAAAATCTGAGCGTTTCTGCCGTTGTACTTGAACTTTAAGAGCTTTTCTGACTTGTTTTTCTGCTGTATTATCATTCACATCAGAGAGGAAAGAGTTTCATGTCTCTATTAATGACATCGTACTTCATATTTTACCTCTGATAGTTGTTGGGGGAGGAATTTGTATTCATCTGAAAGTAGTCAAGAGTTGCGTGCTAGGATACAAGGAAGACCTTCTGCATTACTCTCTTACTAAAGTCATCATTTGGATGCCCTCTGGCCTCATTAGACAGTAATATCAGAAAAAGGGTGCTGTTTTTCTCAAAACCTGATTCATACTCTCTACATTGACCCCCTCTTTGGCATAACAATTATGGCATAACAGGGAAAAGGTCAGTCTAGTAGTGCACAGATTGGTAATCCAAAAATAAGTATATATGCACTTATTTAGTAATTTTATAGTGCAATAGGTGTACTCTTTCAGTAACTGTAGAGCACAAAAAGGTAGGAGCCGTGTTCAAACTGAAGAAAAGTATTTATTAGGCTATTTGGGTTCAAGTCATCCAGCGTTCTGTGATGTTGCACTTTATTGACGATTTGTGTAAAATTCGTGCATATTGTAAAAAAAATCTACGAAATTACATAAAATGCAAAAAACACATTTAGCACTATGTTTTAGAGTAAAATGCATGTTTGCATCCGTTTTGGACATAAGTACACATTTTGGACAAAACAAATATCACAAAAACACAAGTGCCACAAACAACATTTACTTGCACTCAGGCGACTCGCGTTGTTCCAATGCATCCACACATAATTACATGGCATGGCAGAATGTCATAATTTCAGGAATTTTGGCTATCAAGTGTAATGCAAAATGTGTGAAAATCTGAAAGATTACGCAGACGTATTGGAAATTTCAATTGGGCCTATTTTATTGTTAATTGCAATTCACCCGATCCTTAAAATGTTGCTATTTTTTTCCAAAATGTTCCCGAGTAGATACCATTTCCGTGGAAGTGTGGCCGGTTAACAGTATGGTTTCAATTCATGTTCGCTGCAGTTGTTTATAGTCAAATCTGCTCAGTGTTCAAGTTTTTCCATTAAAAGGGCTGATTGGATGGATTAGGGCTTTGTATAAATTCCAAAGGATTATTATAATTATATAATAATAATTATAATTATTATTATAACAGAAAATTAGAAGAAAACCCAGAGAATCCCTAAAGGCAAATCCCCACAAGGAAATCAATACTTGCAAATCCACAGGGGGCACGGTTCAATTACAAGCCATGTAGGTTTCTGTAAGATTAAGGGATCATTAAAGAAGGCAGGAAGGTAAATGGTGGCAGTAAATGGTGAACTGTGGACATCTTAATCTAGTTATAAAATAGGTTTCCTACCTGCATCAAATTAGGCTCTTTTCCTTTTACTTTTTTTAAGGGAAGATAAGCTCTATTAGAACTTTTTGAAAACTTAGGGCCTGATTAGGACTTTGGCGGGCCGTATGTGAAGTTGTGGAGGAGAGGCTGCCGCCAGGCTGCTGGCCTATCCTCCTGCCCCATAACGATGTCCCCGCCATGGTGGCGGCAAGAACATCCACAGCTGCATTGGTCTCGGGAGCCAAGGCCAATGCAGCCATGCAAGGTACTGTGTAGCACCCACGGAATGCGCACTGTCTGCTAGTGCAGACAGTGTGCATTCTCTGGGTCCTGCATGGTGACCCCTGCACTGACCATGACATAGCTGTGGACAGTGCAGGGCCCCCGTTGCCCCCTTTTAGGTTTCGCACCAGTGTTTCCATTGGCAGGAAAACAGCCATAGAATGGCTGGTGGAAAACCATTTCCTAATCAGCACGGCGAGGCTGAATTCAGCACCTCCACAGCTGCTTAGGAAATGGGTCCAGCGCCAGCCCATCGGGACCCATGGTTCTGGTGAGGGCGGCAGTCTGTCAGCATTGTAATCTGACGTTCGGACCATCAGAAGTGCAGAGGTCTGGCCTCATCCGCGGCCATGGCAGCGGTTGCCCGACCGCCATCATTGTAATGAGGCCCTTAGTGCTATCTCTCTCACTCAGCCAGGCTGAGAGATTATTCATAACTCATTTCTAACCTTCTTTCTATTATTTCAACATTATTAAAAAGATCCAGGTAGGTCTAAGCTAAAATAACATTGTCACTATATTTTAAAAAGGAAATGTACTCAAATGGTTGAGTGAAGAGCAGTCATATAAAGTCTCCCTGTTTAATCTTGCTGCACGCTTGTTCCACTGTGATAACCATAACTGATTGGGAGCCACTTTTATGTGCGCCTCCACATATACCACATACACCACATACACCATGCCCATCTCCTCATGCATAATGAAACACAAGTTGATTGAGGTAAGCCTAGCAGATGCCTCAAGAATACATTTTCTTCCACCCACATTTATCTTCCATAGGTTACTGAAGAAATACAGTTGGCATGGTAAACTGTGCTAGGAATGTAACTTTTTCTACATGATCACTCTAAATTTTTCACATGTTTTGGGCACTATTGTTGACATTGTTAAGACTCCCTGCCATGTGACAACTGCTATTTAGTGCCACTGTACCTATGCTCTGACCCTAAAATGATGTAGGTAAGCTTGTTTTCGACCATTTGGCCTATTTAACTTTGCAAGGTAAATGCCAAAGAAATAGCACTCAATAGCATGCAAATTAAATGCCATCTGTGGGCCACAGTTTGTGTTTACACCACTCAGATATATGGTAAAAATATATGGCTGCCACAAGCACCCTTGTACTCTGGTTGGGCTACAGTAAAGGCACTGCAGTACACAAGGCAACGAAAAGTGCCTTTGACATATAGGGAAAATTACTTCAATATGATTTTGCCACCCAGAAAGACGATAAGACAGAGTGCCTAATATATTAAAAAATGCACACTATATATATTTAAATAGTGTGCTCTTGCAGTGTCTGGATACCTGAAAGTTATTTCTGCTGTGAAGGTCCACCTATAATTTTCATAAAGAGAGCTTAGGTGTTAGTAAAATATTTATTTTCTATCTTTGCCTGGGAAAAAGCTAGAAATTAGTTCAAAGTTATTTTCCATGTAATTTTCAAATTCTGTTGTAATGGTGAAAACAGATATTTTATGACATTAGTGGAAATAAAACCAGTCCAGCCACTCATCACAACTTCAAGGCCGGAATAGACATCTTTGTATGAGAGAATTCACAACCTTAACCTAATAAACTGCCTCTGAACCAAGGGAGACTTGAAGGCTCAAGTACCCCTCACTTGGCCATCACACAGGGATTGGAATTACTCTCTAAGTGTCAAGTGTTTAACCTTCTGTTGTTCTACTTCAGCGACACAAACACCAGAAAGATTCCGTTGCCTAAGATGGCTCAACTTGCCACAGAGGACTTGACTCTTTAGAAATCCTTTGTGGAGAGAGACTTTGTACCCAAAATCCTGCACTGAGCTATGTGCTGAAGGACTAACCAGAGAGAATATACTCAGTAATTGAAGCAAAATAGGGCAGCCCTTTTTTCTACCTCTGGAGGGCTGGGTTAATGTGCTGAGGCTTGCCCAGGGAAGTCACATCCAAAGTTATAAACGCATCTAGCATTTTGGAGCCTTGCCTGGCTACAGTATTGAGCCCTGCCATGCTGTAGGATGTTTAGAGCCAAAAAAGAACAGATATAAAGACTTGTAACGGAGTGAGGTGGAATCTTTTTTTGACCCATGAAGGGAGAGTGGTTGCTGTGAAATCCCACTGAGAGCTATTGAAGCCAAAAACAACAGCTTCAGGTGAAGTTTGATGTTGTATTTGACTTTGAAGGCCTTTCACTGGCAGAGGCTTGGGATTAGCCTCCTTAAAGTATTTGAGCTGCCATTTCAGAGACTGGAGGCCAGTTTTAGAGTTTTACAAATGGATACATATTAAAAGTGACGGATATTCCATCTTATTACAAATGCTTTAGGATTTAATCCACTTATAATAAAGGGGCTAGGATATCTGTCACATTTGTGATTGAGGACCCATCTGCCAAACTCTGAATCAGACCTTTAGTCAGAAGATAAAATTGTTGACCAGGATGACCCACTTAATGAAACCAACTTCTGCTCCCTCTTAGCTGGTGTGAAATCACACCTAAATTCTGATCAACCTCAAACTGTTGTTTTCAATGATGCTTTACTTTTCATTAGAGTTTTTTCCTTACACCTGTAAAGTCAGATCCATTGTTCTAAATTGTGATGATCTTAACCTTTTACTCAAAATTTTCTCTGTTTCAAAATTGGTTTGGGAATTTTATTATTTCCTTTTCTTGACTTTGATAGTGTGGGTACTGTTTGAACTTAACAATCACTTCTTAGGGGAATTGCCTAGTGCTCATGCCATAGCTACCATGACTTGGGCAGAAATAAAGAAGGGTGTTTTGATCTAACTTGATTGTGGTGATTAAATGTAGGTGTCACCTCCTATGGTGTATGACCCAAACTTGCTTCAAAACTACTGGCCCTTGAGTATGCTTGAAGCTTTTCCCTTTACTGGAAAAAAAATCAAAAAAAGTAATCTTAAATTCACAAGTGATGAAAAGATACTGGAATGTCATCACATAGCTCATTCTTGTGTTAGCTGTAAACATGGTTTTGAAATGAAGTGTTTTATAACATGACATTACTAGCTTAGTCTTTCAAAGCAAAGTGTTCATACAGGCCATATAACAAGACATCAGTTCTTGTAGTTCATTAGATGGACAAGAGGGCCGCATTCTGAACATTATTAATTTAGTTATTTTATTAAAACTTTTAGTGGACAGCAAATGCCTAGGGTCCAGCTTCTGACTGGAGATAATAGATGTGACAGACAGATCAGTTTACTTTGATAGCAAGTTGAAGATTGACAATAGTAAACAATACAAAAGACAATGCAAATCAGTTTAATATGTTCTCATGTTGACCCATTGAACCGTTGACAGCACTAAACAATACAAGTATCATCGTAGCAGTCTGTTTACAGAAGGGGGGAGCATGGATGGAGCAGTAAACCTATCATAGCAGTGATCTGTTTAGCAGAGCAGATAACTTGGTTAAAGGATGTAAGCAGGGAGCATGGCTGGAGAATGAAAGTAGCATTGGGACACACACACAGTTGAGAGGTGATTGCAAGATATTCTTGATTGGTACATAGGCATTTTTTGTGAAAAGCTTGAGGAACCGTACAGTCATGCAGTAAAGATTTCATTTGCATTAGATCAAAAGAAAAGATGCAGGAGCTCTAGTGAAAGTTATTAGGCTTTCTGGTGTAACATTGATGGACAATTATTTTTAGAGAGTAGCAGTTGTTTTGGAAGTTTTTAAAGGATGTGAAGTTGCTGAGTGATCTAATGAGTATATGTTTGAGAATGATGTATATATGTCCCCTGTCTCTCATTGGTGTGTCCTGGTTACTCCTTCTCCTCCCATTTTCAAAATAGTTTTTGTAGATTGAACAGAAAAGTGAAGTGACCCTGGCGGATGCCTTTCATAGAATACTTTCTCCTACTCAAGCATATTGGACTCTAGTAATCAGGTTATCATCCACGCACTGTATGATTTTGATCAGATCACTTTTAATTCAAAATTCACATATTACTTTCCACAATTTTGCCATGATTTTGAGAGATTGACACAAACAAAAGCTATGGTTACGTACATGAAGGCCAGGAGTATGGGTGACATATTTCATAAAGATTGAGACACTGATCAATAGTGCTAAGCCAGATCTAAGGCCATGCTGTGTCACTGTGAGAACTCTTTCCTGTCCAGATCTGAAGGGGTGACCTGAGAACCCTGATAATAAGCTTGACTAGTGATTCTATCAAGGAAATCGATCAATATAATTTTGGATTGTCCGACACCGCTCTTAAAATTGGATTTGAAAGTTTTAAGAAGGGTATGGCGTCTACCGCTTGTCTCGATGTTGCCACTTTATCAGTGGATATATGTCTGCCAGTTAGGTCCTTCGAGGCTACCCTGTTCCCTGGCAATGCAATCAGAATATTTGATATAAAAGAACATATTTATCAATTTTCATTAAAGCTCATATCGTGTACAGTTATACTCTGTTATTGTTGAGACGGGCCACTCACCTGAAAAGCAGGATGTCTGCAGGGGCGATGGTATGCCCACTGACCTCCTGGAACACCTCTTGGCACTTCCTGGTGTACACAGAAATCCCGGCAGGTGTCTCAAATGGAAAGGGGGAGTGGAAGAGAAAGAGACAAAACACTGCCATGTCTTGCGGGTCCAGCCAGGCACCCTGCATCTTCAGGGGGGCAGGTCGTTGTTGACAGAGTGATAGTAGAGTTAGTGCACTCAACCTACTTGAAACTGAATCTCTCTTTCTGATATGGGCACAGGAGTAGTAGAAGAACACCGGGATGCTCCAGCACTTTTCTTGGATAAAAATGACTGTTGGCACAAACACTAACACTGCATTACTAAAAACCCAAACTGAGTACCATAACAACACTAGGGTTGGCTTCACAGAGATTCACTGTTGCAAGCTATAATTAGAACTGTGGTTGCACTTATCATGCACAAAAAAACCAAGGGCATTAATTATATCACATATAACTTTCCTGCATGCATAGGTTAAACTAAAAGGAACAAAAACAATCCAAGAAATACAAATGTCCACTCTGGGCTCAAACAGTTAGGGTGGCACAGTTTGGTTTGGTTCACTGTGTGTGTGAAAAACCCTTCAAAAAGCAAATTCCTCAAACCTGAAACACAGGCATGAATGTCACAATTTACATCCAAAAGATATGCTATTAGAGAAAGAAAAGTCACGTAAATGCTCTTTTAAAATTGCACTGTCACTTTTTGTAGTACTTGAGCTCAAACATATTTCCTGAAGCACATTTAGACAAGTAACTACAATAATGATAATGTAAAATGTTCAGAAATGCATTTGTCTCTTCAAGATAAACACTCTACCAAAAATACGAGGTCTGAAAAACACCAGCTGTTCAAGGAGAGCGCAGCGCTCAAAGAACAAACTCCCTGGGGAATACTAGTCACTTAGCTGCAGTCTTTTCCAGAGTGCTGGAGGAATGCCTGGTGTCAGCTGGTACAGGAACGAAGAAAAGAATTGCCTCAAAAGTCCTGAATATGAGGATGATAGCAGGGGCTGGACTGTCAAGTCAGATGCTGAGATCAGGAAGCAAAACAAGGCCAAGCAGGGAGGCATGCTTCAACCTGCTATTCATAGCCAGTCAGGAAAGCAGTTGAGATAAGTCACCACACCCAATTAGAAGCACATGTCTACACCTGCTCACATTAGCAAACAAGCATTGGTAAAACAAGCATTGATTAAACCAATTGTGTAACACAGAAGATTATGTTTACTTAGAAACATGAAGGTTTAACCAAGAACAGAGTTATAATTTAACCCTAATCCCTGGGTATGCTGACAGATAATGCAGGAGGCAGCTTGGGTATTCCTGACAGTCCTCCCCACCAAGGTCCCTCTCAAAGGGCGGGGCTTGGAAGGGTGCAGGAGATGGAATTTTGTAGTAAGACGTGGAGCATGAACTGGGGACACGGGTTCCCAGGAATTGTCCTCAGGCCCATAGCCTTTCCAAGCCAATAAATAGTGTAGAACACCATGGACGCGCCTGGAGACAAGAATTTTGGCACCTTTAAATTCCCATTGCCTGTGTACTTTTACCTGGGGAGGTGGTGGGGCATTGTGGTTATCAGGGGAATAGGGATGGAGTAACGACACGTGAAACACGGGTATACCTTGAATTCATCTGCCAATGTCAGTTCTACTACCACAGGATTGATGAGTTTGGCAATAGGAAAGGGGCCTAGAAATCGGGGGTTTAATTTTCTGGATCCTGCAAGATGGAGATTTTTTGATGAGAGCCACACCTGATCTCCATTCTGTTGAGAGGGAGCAGGTCTCCTTCTTTTGTCTGCTTGTTTTTTTACTTGAGATTGGTAGAGTTTTAAATGGTGTTGTACTTGTTTTTGAAACTCCTGTAACTCGTTATGGTGTTTCTGTACTAAAGGGACTCTTGTGGATGTTTGGGACCCAGTTATAGGTAGCATTCTTGGGTGCAGACCAAACAAACAGTAAAATGGGGATACTCCTGTAGCCATTTGGACACTGTTGTTATATACAAATTCAACAAGAGGTAAAACCTTATCCCACTCAGTAGATGTGTAACATCTCAGGATTTGCTCCAGCGATTGGTTGGCACATTCCGTCTGCCCATCTGTGTTTGGATGATATGCAGAGGACAATCGGACATCCATACCGACAGAGGAACAGAAGCTACGCCAAAACCGTGATATAAATTGGGGGTCACGATCGGAAACAATTGTGGTGGGCAACCCATGAAGGAGTGCAATGTGTTAGACAAACAAATCAGAGAGCTTGGAAGCCGTAGGGAGGCATTTTAATGGAACAAAATGAGCCATTTTAGTTAGGTAATCTACAACCACCCATATGACAGTGTGCCCGTTGGAAGCTGGGAGATCAGAAATAAAAACCTATACTTATGGTATGCCATGGGGCCACCGGAATTGGCATGGGAAGTAACAATCCTGTGACTGGAGTATGTGGGGTTTTAGCCCGAACACAGGTGGAACAAGTCTGGATGTAGCTTCTGACATCCTGCACAAGTGTGGGCCACCAAAACCATCTTTGACAGAGATCTAACATCTTTTTCTCACCCAGGTGACCTGCGAGGACAGAATCATGTCCCCAAAGTAACACTGTATCCCGTAATTCTTTGGTAGGGATGTACAACTGATCAGCATGATATAGTAAACCATCTTTTTCATACACATCAGTTGAACAGAGAACATTGTGTTGGGCTACCCGTATTTTCTCAAGGAACTCTTGCGAAGTGCACACGGCCATGATTTTTTCTGGGGGTGTAATGCTTCTGACCTGTTCTAGCGCAACATCAGAGGAGAAACCCATCCTAGACAACGTGTCTGCCTTTTGTTGTGTAGTACCGGCCTATAGGTGAATACGAAGTCAAACTCATTAAGAGATAGAAGCCAGCGTAATTTATGAGGTGTCAGGGCCTTGGTCGCTTGAAAAAACTGTAAATTACGGTGATCTGTGTAAGTAGTTACAGTGTGTCTAGCTCTTAGTAGGTGGTAAGCCTGACGGCCAGAAGTTCCCGCTCCGCCACCGTGTAATTTTGCTCTGCCGGTAGCAATTTCTTTGAGAAGTAAGCTACTGGCTGGAAATGCCCAGACTCAGGATTTCTTTGGGACAAGTCACCATCCACTGCCATTTGGAAATCTTCTGCTTCCACGAAAAATGTCTGAGCCGGGTTGGGATGCTGGAGAATGGGTGCTTCAGTGAATGTGTTTTTAGGATGTTGGAAGGCTTTCTCAGCTTCTGCATCCAGAGGAACTTAACCCCCTTTCGTAGGAGACGTGTTATGGGAGATACCAGGGTAGAAAAGTGGGGTATAAATCTCCGATAAAAATTTGCGAAGCCCAAAAACTGTTGCACATCCTTGATGGATCTTGGGGCTACCCAATCCAGGATGGCCTGTACCTTGGGCCTATCCATGGAAATTCCATCTGGAGTGATCACATATCCCAGGAATTCTACAGTTGTAGTGTGAAAACACATTTTTCCAGCTTGGTGAAGAGATGATGCTCACAAAGCCGTTGTAAAACCGCTCTTACATGCCCTATATGTTCCTCAGTGGAAGACGAATAGATCAAAATGTCATGTATGTATACCACTACACAGATATCCAGAAACCCCTGCAGCACTTCATTGATGAAAAATTGAAACGCTGCAGGAGCCTTCCACAACCCAAAGGGCATCACTGTGTACTGGAAGAGTCCGAATTTAGTTCGGAACGCTGTCTTCAACTCATCCACCTTCATCACTCGGGTCAAGTGGTAGGCACCCCGGAGGTTGAGTTTAGTGTAAATGGTCGACTGACCTACCTGATCTAAAAGTACCGGGATCAACGGAAGTGGATACCGATTTTTTATGGTCACCTTGTTTACTGCGCGGTAGTCTATACAGGCACGCAGCTCGTGATTCTTCTTGGGCACGAAGAACAAAGATGACGATACTGCCGCTCAAAGAACAAACTCCCTGGAGAATACTAGTCACTTAGCTGCAGTCTTTTCTGGAGTGCTGGAGGAATGCCTGGTGTCAGCTGGTACAGGAACAAAGAAAAGAATTGCCTCAAAAGTCCTGAATACGAGGATGACAGCAGGGGCTGGACTGCCAAGTTAGATGCTGAGATCAGGAAGCAAAACAAAGCCAAGCATGGAGGCACGCTTCACTCTGCTATTTATTGCCAATCAGGAAAGCAGTTAAGATGAGTCACCACACCCAATTAGAAGCACATGTCTACACTTGCTCACATTAGCAACAAGCATTGATAAAACCAATTGTGTAACACAGCATATTATGTTTACTTAGAAACATGAAGGTTTAAACAAGAACAGAGATATGATTTAACCCTAATACCTGGGGATGCTGACAGATAGCGCAGGAGGCACCTTGGGGATTCCTGACAGTTATGAGAATAGTGTCAGCTGCCCCTTTATTTATCACTTCTTGTCACAAAAAAGGTTGCTTCACAGTTGTATATTTGCCATTGTGGTTTTATTTCCAGTTTATTGAATCCACATAATCACAAATCCAATGTTTTAAAATTATCATGGTATAAATTCTAGTTCATAGGTTTCTGCCTAAGGTTACTAGTTGGGTAATTGGTAATTTGCCAGTATGCTCAGATGACACGTCTTTCATCCACCACATTAATAAGCATTGGACTTTTTTCCAGGCTTTAAATGGTTATCCTATAGACCTATAGCTATCTATAAGTAACAATAGACATGATAGTACTGTGATAGATTTAGTGATATTTCACCACAGCATTCATGAGATGCAGCAATGTGTATTTATGAAACGTGTGTTGTGAGAAATACGTTTTTAATAGAATTGTGCCATCAAGGCGTGATGGAATACCACACCACTGATTGTAGCAAAATGGTCAGCATGGGACTGCAGTTCTGTTTATAACATCCATACAGACCCCCTTTGAGAAAGGAGCCTTATGACTTAAGGTGGCATTGACAACATCAATTAATTTTTCTAAAAAGTAGATCATAGGTTCTTCAGGAGTAATGATGGAAATATTCTGGGTGGAATATGAAATTTACAAAGTAGAAATCTGAGGAATGTTTAGGTAAAGATGCCTCATTCATCATATCCCATGCCTATTTTCTTAAGGCTCTTTTCCTAGCAGTGAAACTCATTTTAAGATCTCTCCTACAAGTGGGAGAATATATCGACCCTTCTCGGAAAATGACTCAGAATGGCATGTAGAGCCTTGCGAGCTGCCCTTGTTTTTTGTAGGAAACCACTTCTTTCCCTCCTGTGAGGAGAAGCTCTCACCACAATGGTGACATTTTCTGTAAATCATGTAAAAGTTGTTATTATGTTGGAACCTTCAGCACAATCGCACAAATATAGATGTGTGCAAGACATAAATAGAGGCAACCCTTTAGTTACAGAGATAGGATCAATCTTTCCCCATTCTAAGCAGAAGCCTTGACAGGAAACAACTCCTCTCCATGGAGTGATGGGTATGCGTGGCTGGAGAAGACAAGTCACCAAGGCCCGTATTTATACTTTTTGACGCTAAACTGCGCTAACGCAGTTTATCGTCAAAAAAGTTTGCGCCGGCTAACGCCATTCTGAAGCGCCATGCGGGCACCGTATTTATTGAATGGCGTTAGCCTGGTGTGCGTGGAAAAAAAACACGTACACCAGGCAGCGCCGGCGTAGGGAAAAATGGCGTTAGGGCGTCTTAAAAATGGCGCAAGTCAGGTTGACGCTAAAAAATCGGCTTAACCCGATTTGCGCCATTTTAAACGACACCCAGACGCCATTTACATGACTCCTGTCTTAGTAAAGACAGGAGTCATGCCCCCTTGCCCAATGGCCATGCCCAGGGGACTTATGTCCCCTGGGCATGGTCATTGGGCATAGTGGCATGTAGGGGGGCACAAATAAGGCCCCCCTATGCCACCCAAAAAAAAAAAAAATGTATACTTACCTGAACTTACCTGAATGTCCCTGGGATGGGTCCCTCCATCCTTGGGTGTCCTCCTGGGGTGGGCAAGGGTGGCAGGGGGGGTCCCTGGGGGCAGGGGAGGGCACCTGTGGGCTCATTTTGAGCCCACAGGCCCCTTAACGCCTACCCTGACCCAGGCGTTAAAAAGTGGCGCAAATGCAGGGTTTTTTGACCCGACCACTCCCGGGCGTAATTTTTGCCCGGGAGTATAAATACGACGCATTTGCGTCGCCGTCATTTTTTTTAGACGGGAACGCCTTCCTTGCATCTCATTAACACAAGGAAGGCGTTCACGCAAAAAAATGACGCTATTTGGCCATACTTTGGCGCTAGACGCGTCTAACGCCAAAGTATAAATATGGCGTTAGTTTTGCGCCGAATTTGCGTCGAAAAAAACGACGCACATTCGGCGCAAACGGAGTATAAATATGCCCCCAAGTGTTAACATAAGGGAAGTTGGTTTACTCCAATTTTTAAAGAATATTTAGAAGAAATAACCAATTGTATTAAATTGCATTAGGCAAACACAAATTGTTAAAGATAGGCACACCAGTTCCAAAGCCTCGCTTTAGAAAAGACAACTGATATTAACCAGATTGAACATTGCAATAATCTCTCACAGAATAATGCCCTGACATTTACTTTATTATAAAAGTTGTAAATGTATTTAAAAACAGCTACAGTGTATTACATGATGATAAAACAGGTACAATGAATATTGATATTATACTGAAGTTTGGTGAACTCATATATATTTTAGCAAACCACTAGTGTCTCTGTGACGAAGATATGGCTGTAAACAAATAAACACAATGTCTTGATTGACTGTTTTATCGTGTTCTGTTACTTAGATACTTTCCTGGGACAGATCTGTAAATTGTATCTAATAGCATTTGCTCCAACTTTTGTCACCGAAAATGTGTAGGTATCAGTCAACTCCCTGGTAGAAATAGAGAAAACTATTGACTATGTTATTATTATTTTTTCATTTGATGTTAAATGCACATCTTTGTGTGATTTTTCTGTTTCAATACATTTTTTACGAGATTTCAGTTTTCCTTCATATTTGTTCTCTTTTTTTACTCATTATATAATATTTGTATTTGTGTTTAGATGGACATTTAAGCTTCTGATTTCTTCTACATACATTGGTGTTATAAGCACAACACCTGAAGCATTTTCTTTGAAGAAAAGTCTGCCAAGGTTGTGTTTATTGACAACTACTGCTCCCTGTTGTCTGGCTATTGATTATTCCTAAACAGACCAGGGGCGGCACCACGATGGGCTTTGTCGATGCAGGGTAAAACCTAGCACTAACTCAGACAAATTGCAGGTTCAATTAATTCACTTTAGGCACTTCAGGAACATCAACAAACATTCAACAGTGCCCTCGCAGAACCCATAATGGTACTGTCCCAGTTTCTCACAATTAAAATGATATTTGTTGCTCTTTATAGTATACCAGCATTTTTCTGTATTGCTATTACAATTTTTGAGTTGTTTTTAGAAGCTGTTTAAGCAGAGTTTTTTTCTGAAAGAATTATTACATAGAAAGTAATGTGTTTCTGTTTTGTGATTCCTGCAATTGTTACACTACTTTTGGAAATATTTTAATAGTCCTTAATTTAAATATCTCTTTTTCCATATTTAGTCTAGTTACATTATTGTTTTTAGAACATTGTGATAGTTTTTTTTTTATTGATTCTTGACTTCTTCCTACTTGCACTTAGTCAGTGAAAAGGCAAAAAAAGACAGGTAAATGTGGATAAATGTACAATATTTTGAACACATACAATAGAATTCATTTTTGTTGATCACGCAAACTGCCAGTGGACATATTTTTCTGAAAACCACAAATATAATAAGGACAGACTGGATAAACCTATTGTGTATTTTATCCAGTCAGTCCATATATAAATGTAACATACTGCGAATTTCTCTTGAAGTGCACAACACCCAATTTTCACAGCTTGTCTGAGAACATATAATTTCCTAATAGAATAACTAAGATGTGTTAATAATATGTTAATTCCTAAGCTGTTATCCTTCAATTGCCATTAATATAGTATTTCAAACTGTACATGTTTTTCAAAGTGTACAAGAATGTGTACTAATGAATAGATGATGTATAGCTTTCCTGGCCTTAGAACCCTATTGTGCCCTGAAATTGAATGGTGGAAAAATATTTTTGTAATGTTCACACCTAATTGTGCTTCTAAAGCTATATATACATCAAGTGAAGTCAAGGAATACCACATCATCCATTATTTTTACCTTTCTTCTTTGCATAAATAGTACTGCATATGTGAACATTAATGTCTCATACAACAAGAAAAAGCCTACATTCAGCAAAAGTATTTCACAATCAAAGTTAACTAGCAGTTAGGTTCATATCTTTCTGCTTACCTTTCCAGCAGAGAACAACTGCATAGATGCCCGATAACCTACAGAACCAACAACAGGTGACTTGCTATAATTGGTCACAAATATCAATGCCAGCTTTCTGAAAAACATTTTTGAAAATCAGTTTTTCATCAGATTTATGGCTGCATGTCCTCTGAATTCCTTAGTGAATTTCTTAGCATCCTCCCATGCCAAATTCCTGGTAAACAGGTCTCTCCCAAAATGAAATACCTTTTCCAACAAGGTATGGTTTGAAAGTGTCCAGATGGTTAGAATTTTGGAATGTATAGCCAAGTTCAAATACTGTCCTTCAGTGAATGTTGTTGGGAAGGTCCATCCAATATGAGATGTGTGGAATGGAATTAGGGGTGAATGAGGGGTGAAAGTTGAGCATAACAGGTGCATCATGGCTAGAACCATGTAAATGGGTTGATAGCATGTACCAAAGCCCTTATGCTGCTGAGCAAATGTTCTACACAAACAACAATGAATTCACCACAGTCAGCACAAACAAATGAGTCATCAGGGTCACCAGGCCATTTGAGCATGTTCCAGAACCAACACCTACTGCCCAAAGGAAACGACGAATGAGTCGTCAGAGTCAGCACATACAAATGGTACACATAGTGAAACCCCTTATTGGCACGAGTTTTAAAGTACACAAACAAATAAAAATAAAAACATTACAGTAATGGAACATATTTTGTTGTTTTAACATTGGATCATAATGGTTCAAACATGCTGATGAGATGGACTTTTTATACTAGTTTTAATTCTTGTGGCAAGAGGTCATAACAGTATTGCAGCTCGGTCTTCTCTCAAGGAGAGGGAGAATTCATAGGAAAAACAGGTGTTAGGTAGTACCAGAGCTAATTAAGTTGGCCACATACTTGTGAATGTGTGCATTAGATCTTACGTGGTCCCCAAATGTTAATGCTCCTGATGGATCTGCAAATCACAAGCAGAGAAATGTGTTGATATTTTAATAACTTATTTGGTTTAATATTCTATACATTTTTAGATACTTTCAGAAGTGCGAGAACACCAATAATAAAGTTGGGCGTTGCATTTATCTGACACCATTGTAAAAATCTTTAGGCTATTCCTACTGTAGGAATTGACCTATTTTGCAGAAGGTCAACCCAATGTGTGAATTTTTTTGCTGACTTTAGAACTCTGTGCACTTTAACTGCTAAACTGAAGTAAAGTTCCTGTGTTCCGCCTGTTGAAATTTCCTTAAACCTTTTAACATCCATATAAAGCCATAGCATAATGAGTAGAAATAAACGCTAGCATGGAAAGTTAATTATGACCTGTGGACTGCAGCACCTATTGTGTCATCCACTACAGTGGCAGTGAAAACATGGCTTCAAGAATATCTTGTGTAGCCTGACAGCAACAGCTTGAACTTGCTGCACAGACCTGTCAAAATCAACCTTTTTGACAGGTAGAAAAGCCTGATTTAAAATATTAAATAAATCACCCTTAAGTATACCTTGCTGCCAACAGGATAGGATGCATAATATTTAAGAGTGGAACATGTGTGACATTAGAAAAGGCATGTTTCCTCAGTGACAATGCCCCAAAAGACATTGTTGAGGCTGCTGCAGCTGGCACATAGGAAAAGTCAAAGTATGGATTATACATGTTAATCTAAAACTTTTGACCTGCACCAGATATGGATTCTAGTCAAAGTCCTATTTTTATATTTAATAAAAGTCCATTCTGATGGCAAAGTCAGATATTTGTTATATATTTGGGAAATTGAACTTCTACAAGGTTAAAAAAGGTACCTTTAGCCTGCCTGAAGCTGCTGGAGACAAAATCATGTTATTTTTTCAGCCACTGCCCAATGTCTGCTTGGTCTGAAAGAAAGTTGGCAGTCAGGTTACCCCCTGTCCATTAGTCAGAGTAAGTCCAACACAATCCAAATTATCCTGTGCCCACCCTCTGGTAGCTTGGCACTGAACAGGCAAGGTGTAAAGTATTTGTGCAATAAATCATACAATAACACCATATAGCACCAGAAAAATACACTACACAGTGTTTAGAAAAATACATAATATTTATCTGATAAGATGCAGTTCAAAAAATGATGAAAATGCAAGAAGTAAATGTTGAGATATCACTGAAAAGTGATATAAAGTGTCTTAAGTTTTTTAAAAGCAAACAAAGTCTCTTTCAAGCACAAAGTACCTGGTTTGCGTGAAAAAATCTCCACAAAGAACTGCAGAGGAGGAGGTGCGTGGAAACAAAAGGGGTGTGTGTTGATTTACTCGGGCCGCACACAGTGATGTGTCATTTAGTTTTCATGTAGGGACAGCTGTCTGTCAATTTCTGGCACTCGGTCGTGGATCCTCTTCGGGTTGCAGGGTTTTCAGATGCCCCAGGGACGATGCGTGGATTTCCTGCGCTAGCAGAACAAAGTCACAGGAGCTGCATCGATACAGTGGGTGTTGCATCGCATTCTTTACCGCACGGCAGGCACTGCATCGATTCCTCTCTGGAAGTCAGGCTGCGTTGTTCCGGCTGTGCGTCGATCCACTTGGCTGTGCGTTGAACTTCCGGTCTCTACGCTGGCACTGCATCGATCTTCTCATTGCGAAGTCAGGCTGTGTCATTCCTGGTCGGCGTGCAGTGAAATTTTCACCGCGGTGCAGGCTATGCATCGTTTCTGACAGGCTGTGCATCGAATTTCACAGCACACGGAGTCCTTCTTGTAGAGATGAAGTCTTTTTGGTCCTGAGACTTCAGGGAACAGGAGGCAAAGCTCTATCCAAGCCCTTGGAGAGCATTTCTTCACCATAGCCAGAGAGCAGCAAGGCAGCAGGGTAACAGAAAGGCAGCAGCCCCTCACAGAAAGCAGACAGGTGAGTCCTTTGGGCAGCTAGGCAGTTCATCTTGGCAGGATGCAGGTTCTGGTTCAAGTTTCTTCTCCAGGAAGTGTCTGTGAGGTAGAGTGTCTACCCCAGGAAGTGTCTGAGTTGAAAGGGGCAGAGGCCCTGTTTATATACCCAAATGTGCCTTTGAAGTGGGAGAGACTTCAAAGAGTGGCTTAGAAGTGCACCAGGTCCCCTTTCAGTTCAATCCTACCAGGGCCTCAGTAGGGGGTGTGGCAGTCCTTTGTGTGAGAGCAGGCCCTCCACCCTCCCACCCCAGCAAGACCCATTCAAAATTCAGATGTATGCAAGTGAGGCTGAGTATCCTGTGTAATTCTGAGTGAATGCACAAGGAGCTGTCAACTAAACCCAGCCAGACGTGGATTGTAAGGCACAAAAAGATTTAAATGCAGAGAAATGTTCACTTTCTAAAAGTGGCATTTCTAAAATAGCAATATTAAATCCAACTTCACCAGTCAGCAGGATTTATTATCACCATTCTGCCCATACTAAATATGACCTTCCTACTCCTTTCAGATCAGCAGCTACTACTCAAATAATGTATGAGGACAGCTCCAATGTTAGCCTATAAAGGGAGCAGGCCTCACAGCAGTGTAAAAACAAATTTAGGAGTTTTACACTACCAGGACATGTACACTACATAGGTACATGTCCTGCCTTTTGCCTTCACAGCACCCTGCCCTATGGGTTACCTAGGGTATTCCTTAGGGGTGTCTTATATGTAGAAAAAGCGGAGTCTTAGGCTTGGCAAGCACTTTTAAATGCCAGGTCGAATTGGTAGTGAAACTGCACACACAGGCCTTGCAATAGCAGGCCTGAGACAAGGTTCAGGGGCTACTTAATTGGGTGGCACAATCAGTGCTGCAGGCCCACTAGTAGCATTTAATATACAGGCCCTGGGTACACCTAGTACACTCTACTAGGGACTTATAAGTAAATTAAATAGTCCAATTAGGTAGGATCCAATGTTACCATGTTTAAAGGGAGAGAGCATATGCACTTTAGCAAGAGATAGCAGTGGTAAAGTGTGCACCAGCAAAAACAATATCTAAAAAGTGGAGGGAGGCAGGAAAAAGTTAGGGGTGACCACCCTAAGGCTGTCAGGTCTAACAATCATCATCATCATCATCATAATTAATTAGTTTCACCCATTACAGACCATAAATGCTACACAATGCATAAAATCATAACAATTTTAATCACAGTCATCTCAGTAAGAAGGCAATAAAAATGTTCATAGTGCAGAAATAAAAATAGAAAAAGATTATAAAGTCTACCTAGCTCTAATTAACCCCTTCACTGCCAGGCCTTTTTCCCCTCCGGTGCCAGGCCTTTTTGTTTGGCTATTTGGGGCAGGGCGCGCTTAGGCCCTCATAACTTTTAGTCCACATAAGCTACCCACGCCAAATTTGCGTCCTTTTTTTCCAACATCCTAGGGTTTATAGAGGTACCCAGACTTTATGGGTTCCCCTGAAGGCACCAAGAAATTTGCCACAATACAGTGAACATTTTGTTTTGTTTTAAAAATGGGAAAAAAGGGCTGCAGAAGAAGGCTTGTGGTTTTTTCCCTGAAATTGGCATCAACAAAGGGCTTGCAGTGCTAAAATTACCCACTTCCTAGCTTTCAGGAACAGGCAGACCTGAATCCGAAAACCCAATTTTTCAACACAATTTTGGCATTTTACTGGGACATGCCCCATTTTTACAATTCTTTTGTGCTTTCAGCCTCTTTCCAGTCAGTGACAGAAATGGGTGTGAAACCAATGCTGGATCCCAGAAACCTAAACATTTCTGAAACTAGACAAAATTCTGAATTCAGCAATGGGTCATTTGTGTAGAACCTACAAGGGTTTCCTACAGAAAATAACAACTGAAAAAATAAATTTTGAAATTGAGGTGAAAAAAACAGCAATTTTCTCTACGTTTTACTCTTTAACTTTTTCCTGCCATGTCAGATTTTTTAAACCAATATACCGTTATGTCTGCTGGACTCTTCTGGTTGCGAAAATATATAGGGCTTGTATGTTCATCAAGAACCCTAGGTACCAAGAGCCAATAAATGAGCTGCACCCTGCAGTGGGTTTTCATTCTATACCGGGTATACAGCAATTCATTTGCTGAAATATAAAGAGTGAAACATAGCTATCAAGAAAACCTTTGTATTTCCAAAATAGGCACAGGATAAGGTGTTGAGGAGCAGTGGTTATTTGCACATCTCTGAATTCTGGGGTGCCCATACTAGCATGTGAATTACAGGGCATTTCTCAAATAGACGTCTTTTTTACACACTGTCTTATATTTGGAAGGACAAAATGTAGAGAAAAACAAGGGGCAATAACACTTGTTTTGCAATTCTATGTTCCCCTAAGTCTCCCAATAAAAATGGTACCTCACTTGCGTTGGTAGGCCTAGCACCCGCAACAGGAAATGCCCCAAAACACAACATGGACACATCATATTTTCCCAAAGAAAAAAAGAGGTGTTTTTTGCAAAGTGCCTACCTGTAGATTTTGGCCTCTAGCTCAGCCGGCACCTAGGGAAACCTACCAAACCTGTGCATTTTTGAAAACTAGAGACCTAGGGGAATTCACGACAGGGTGACTTGTGGGGCTCTCACCAGGTTCTGTTACCCAGAATCCTTTGCAAACCTCAAAATGTGGCTAAAAACACTTTTTCCCCAGAGTTCGGTGACAGAAAGTTCTGGAATCTGAGAGGAGCCACGAATTTCCTTCCACGCAGTGTTCCCCCATGTCTCCCGATAAAAATGATACCTTGCTTGTGTGGGTAGGCCTAGTGCCCGTGACAGGAAATGCCTCAAAATACAATGTGGACACATCACATTTTTCCACAGAAAACAGAGGTGTTTTTTGCAAAGTGCCCACCTGCGGATTTTGTCCTGTAGCTCAGTCGGCACCTAGGGAAACCTACAAACCTGTGCATTTTTTAAAACTAGAGACCTAGGGGAATCCAAGATGGGGTGACTTGTGGGGCTCTCATCAGGTTCTGTTACCCAGAATCCTTTGCAAACCTCAAAATGTAGCTAAAAAACACTTTTTCCCCAGAGTTCGGTGACAGAAAGTTCTGGAATCCTAGAGGAGCCACAAATTTCCTTCCACCCAGCGTTCCCCCATGTCTCCCGATAAAAATGATACCTCGCTTGTGTGGGTAGGCCTAGTGCCCACAATAGGAAATGCCTCAAAATACAACGTGGACACATCACATTTTTCCACAGAAAACAGAGGTGTTTTTTGCAAAGTGCCTACCTGTGGACTTTGTCCTGTAGCTCAGCCGGCACCTAGGGAAACCTACAAAACCTGTGCATTTTTAAAAACTAGAGACCTAGGGGAATCCAAGATGGGGTGACTTGTGGGGCTCTCATCAGGTTCTGTTACCCAGAATCCTTTGCAAACCTCAAAATGTAGCTAAAAAAACACTTTTTCCTCACATTTCAATGACAGAAAGTTCTGGAATCTGAGAGGAGCCACAAATTTCCTTCCCCCTGGCATTTCCCCTAGTCTCCCGATAAAAATGGTACCTCACTTGTGTGGGTAGGACTAGTGCCCGCAAAAGTAAATGCCCCAAAACACAAAGTGGACACATCACATTTTTTCAAAGAAATCAGAGGTTCCTTTGCAAAGTGACTACCTGTGGATTTTGGCCTCTAGCTCAGCCGGCACCTAGGGAAACCTACTAAATCTGTGCATTTTTTTAAACTAGAGACATAGAGGAATCCAAGACGGGGTGATTTGTGGGGCTCTCACCAGGTTCTCTTAACCAGAATCCTTTGCAAACCTCAAAATTTGGCTAAAAATAACACTTTTTCCTCACATTTCGGTGATAGAAAGTTGTGGAATCTGAGAGGAGCCACAAATTTCCTTCCACTCAGCGTTTCCCCATGTCTCCCGATAAAAATGATACCTCACTTGTGTGGGTAGGCCTAGGGCCCGGGACAGGAAATGCCCCAAAACCCAACGTGGACACATCACATTTTTTCAAAGAAATCAGAGGTTTCTTTGCAAAGTGACTGCCTTTGGATTTTGGCCTCTAGCTCAGCCGGCACCTAGGGAAACCTACCAAACCTGTGCATTTTTTAAAACTAGAGGCATAGAGGAATCCAAGACGGGGTGACTTGTGGGGCTCTCACCAGGTTATGTTACCCAGAATCCTTTGCAAACCTCAAAATGTGGCTAAAAAAACACTTTTTCCTCACATTTCGGTGATAGAAAGTTCTGGAATCTGAGAGGAGCCACAAATTTCCTTCCACCCAGCGTTCCCCCATGTCGCCCGATAAAAATGATACCTCACTTGTGTGGGTAGGCCTAGAGCCCGGGACAGGAAATGGCCCAAAACCCAACGTGGACACATCACATTTTTCAACAGAAAACAGAGGTGTTTTTTGCAAAGTGCCTACCTATGGATTTTGGACTCTAGCTCACCCGGCACCTAGGGAAACCTACTAAACCTGTGCATGTTTTTAAACTAGAGACCTAGGGGAATCCAAGATGGGGTGGCTTGTGGGGCTCTCACCAGGTTCTGTTACCCAGAATCCTTTACAAACCTCAAAATTTGGCTAAAAAATACTTTTTCCTCACATTTCGGTGACAGAAAGTTCTGGAATCTGAGAGGAGCCACAAATTCCCTTCCACCCAGCGTTCCCCATGTCTTCCGATAAAAATGATACCTCACTTGTGTGGGTAGGCCTAGTGCCCGAGACAGGAAATGCCCCAAAACCCAATGTGGACACATCACATTTTTCCACAGAAAACAGAGGTGTTTTTTGCAAAGTGCCTACCTGTGGATTTTGGCCTCTAGCTCATCCGGCACCTAGGGAAACCTACTAAACCTGTGCATTTTTTAAAACTAGAGACCTAGGGGAATCCAAGATGGGGTGGCTTGTGGGGCTCTCACCAGGTTCTGTTACCCAGAATCCTTTACAAACCTCAAAATTTGGCTTCAAAATACTTTTTCCTCACATTTTGGTGACAGAAAGTTCTGGGATCTGAGAGGAGCCACACAGTTCCTTCCACCCAGCGTTCCTCCAAGTCTCCCGATGAAAAAGGCACATCACTTGTGTGGGTAGGCCTTGTGCTCGCAACAGGAAATGGCCCAAAACACTATCTGGACACATCAAAATTATCAAATAGAAAACTACCTGTTTTTGCGGGGGCACCTGCATTTTTTGACCTGGGCTCAGCATCCATGTAGGGAAACCTACCAAACCTGTGCATTTTTTTAAACTAGAGATCTAGGGGAGTCCAAAATGGGGTGACTTGTGGGGCTCTCACCAGGTTCTGTTACCCTGAATCCTTTGCAAACCAAAAAAGTGGGCTAAAAAACACTTTTTCCTCACATTTTGGTGACAGAGAGTTCTGGAATCTGAGAGGAGCCACAAATTTCCTTCCACCCAGCGTTCCCCCATGTCTTCCGATAAAAATGATACCTCACTTGTGTGGGTAGGCCTAGTGCCCGAGACAGGAAATGCCCCAAAACACAACGCAGACATATCAAATTTTTCCACAGAAAACAGAGGTGTTTTTTGCAAAGTGCCTACCTGTGGATTTTGTCCTGTAGCTCAGCCGGCACCTAGGGAAACCTACAAAACCTGTGCATTTTGTAAAACTAGAGACCTAGGGGAATCCAAGATATGATGACTTGTGGGGCTCTCATCAGGTTCTGTTACCCAGAATCCTTTGCAAACCTCAAAATGTAGCTAAAAAACCACTTTTTTCTCACATTTCAATGACAGAAAGTTCTGGAATCTGAGAGGAGCCACAAATTTACTTCCCCCCGGCATTCCCCCAGTCTCCCGATAAAAATGGTACCTAACTTGTGTGGGGAGGGCTAGTGCCCGCAAAAGTAAATGCCCCAAAACACAAAGTGGACACATCACATTTTTTCAAAGAAATCAGAGGTTTCTTTGCAAAGTGACTACCTGTGGAATTTGGCCTCTAGCTCAGCCGGCACCTAGGGAAACCTACCAAACCTGTGCATTTTTTAAAACTAGAGACATAGAAGAATCCAAGACGGTGTGACTTGTGGGGCTCTCACCAGGTTCTGTTACCCAGAATCCTTTGCAAACCTCAAAATTTGGCTAAAAAAATACTTTTTCCTCACATTTCGGTGATAGAAAGTTCTGGAATCTGAGAGGAGCCACAAATTTCCTTCCACCCAGCGTTCCCCCATGTCTCCCGATAAAAATGATACCTCACTTGTGTGGGTGGGCCTAGGGCCCGGGACAGGAAATGCCCCAAAAACCCAAAGTGGACACATCACATTTTTCCACAGAAAACAGAGATGTTTTTTGCAAAGTGGCTACCTGTGGATTTTGGCCTGTAGCTCAGCCGGCACCTAGGGAAACCTACTAAAAAACCTGTGCATTTTTTTAAACTAGAGACCTAGGGGAATCCAAGATGGGGTGGCTTGTGGGGCTCTCACCAGGTTATGTTACCCAGAATCCTTTACAAACCTCAAAATGTGGCTAAAAAATACTTTTTCCTCACATTTTGGTGACAGAAAGTTCTGGAATCTGAGAGGAGCCACACAGTTCCTTCCACCCAGCGTTCCCCCATGTCTTCCGATAAAAATGATACCTCACTTGTGTGGGTAGGCCTAGTGCCCGAGACAGGAAATGCCCCAAAACACAACGCAGACATATCAAATTTTTCCACAGAAAACAGAGGTGTTTTTTGCAAAGTGCCTACCTGTGGATTTTGTCCTGTAGCTCAGCCGGCACCTAGGGAAACCTACAAAACCTGTGCATTTTTTAAAACTAGAGACCTAGGGGAATCCAAGATACGATGACTTGTGGGGCTCTCATCAGGTTCTGTTACCCAGAATCCTTTGCAAACCTCAAAATGTAGCTAAAAAAACACTTTTTTCTCACATTTCAATGACAGAAAGTTCTGGAATCTGAGAGGAGCCACAAATGTACTTCCCCCCGGCATTTCCCCCAGTCTCCCGATAAAAATGGTACCTAACTTGTGTGGGGAGGACTAGTGCCCGCAAAAGTAAATGCCCCAAAACACAAAGTGGACACATCACATTTTTTCAAAGAAATCAGAGGTTTCTTTGCAAAGTGACTACCTGTGGAATTTGGCCTCTAGCTCAGCCGGCACCTAGGGAAACCTACCAAACCTGTGCATTTTTTAAAACTAGAGACATAGAAGAATCCAAGACGGTGTGACTTGTGGGGCTCTCACCAGGTTCTGTTACCCAGAATCCTTTGCAAACCTCAAAATTTGGCTAAAAAAATACTTTTTCCTCACATTTCGGTGATAGAAAGTTCTGGAATCTGAGAGGAGCCACAAATTTCCTTCCACCCAGCGTTCCCCCATGTCTCCCGATAAAAATGATACCTCACTTGTGTGGGTGGGCCTAGGGCCCGGGACAGGAAATGCCCCAAAAACCCAAAGTGGACACATCACATTTTTCCACAGAAAACAGAGATGTTTTTTGCAAAGTGGCTACCTGTGGATTTTGGCCTGTAGCTCAGCCGGCACCTAGGGAAACCTACTAAAAAACCTGTGCATTTTTTTAAACTAGAGACCTAGGGGAATCCAAGATGGGGTGGCTTGTGGGGCTCTCATCAGGTTATGTTACCCAGAATCCTTTACAAACCTCAAAATGTGGCTAAAAAATACTTTTTCCTCACATTTTGGTGACAGAAAGTTCTGGAATCTGAGAGGAGCCACACAGTTCCTTCCACCCAGCGTTCCTCCAAGTCTCCCGATGAAAAAGGCACATCACTTGTGTGGGTAGGCCTTGTGCTCGCAACAGGAAATGGCCCAAAACACTATCTGGACACATCAAAATTATCAAATAGAAAACTACCTGTTTTTGCGGGGGAACCTGTGTTTTTGGACCTGGGCTCAGCAGCCATGTAGGGAAACCTACCAAACCTGTGCATTTTTTAAAACTAGAGATCTAGGGGAATCCAAGATGGGGTGACTTGTGGGGCTCTCACCAGGTTCTGTTACCCTGAATCCTTTGCAAACCAAAAAAGTGGGCTAAAAAAACACTTTTTCCTCACATTTCAATGACAGAAAATTCTGGAATCTGGGAGGAGCCACGAATTTCCATCCACCCAGAGTGTTCCCAATTCTCCTGATAAAAATGGTACCTCACTTGTGTGGGTAGACCTAGTGCCAGCAAGAGGAAATCCTCCACAACACAAAGTGGACACATCACTTTTTCTCAAAGAAATCAGAGTTTTTTTTGCAAATTGCCTATCTGTGGATTTTGGCCTCTAGCTCAGCCGGCACCTAGGGAAACCTACCAAACCTGTCAATTTTTTAAAACTAGAGACATAGAGGAATCCAAGACGGGGTGACTTGTGGGGCTCTCACCAGGTTCTGTAACCCAGAATCCTTTGCAAACCTCAAAATTTGCCTAAAAAAACACTTTTTCCTCACATTTCGGTGACAGAAAGTTCTGGAATCTGAGAGGAGCCACAAATTTCCTTCCACCCAGCGTTCCCCCATGTCTTCCGATAAAAATGATACCTCACTTGTGTGGGTAGGCCTAGTGCCCGAGACAGGAAATGCCCCAAAACACAACGCGGACATATCAAATTTTTCCACAGAAAACAGAGATGTTTTTTGCAAAGTGCCTACCTGTGGATTTTGGCCTATAGCTCAGCCGGCACCTAGGGAAACCTACTAAACCTGTGCATTTTTGAAAACTAGAGACCTAGGGGAATCCAAGATGGGGTGGCTTGTGGGGCTCTCACCAGGTTCTGTTACCCAGAATCCTTTCCAAACCTCAAAATGTGGCTAAAAAACACTTCTTCCCCATATTTTGGTGACAGAAAGTTCTGGAATCTGAGAGGACCCACAAATTTCCTTCCACCCAGAGTTTCCCCAAGTCTCCTGATAAAAATGGTACCTCATTTGTGTGGGTAGGCCTAGTGCTCGCAACAGGAAATGCGCCACAACACAAAGTGGACACATCACATTTTCTCAAAGAAAACAGAGGTGTTTTTTGCAAAGCGCCCACCTGTGGATTTTAGCCTCTAACTCAGCAGGCACCTAGGGAAACCTATCAAACCAGTGCATTTTTGAAAACTAGAGACCTAGGGGAATCCAAGATGGGGTGACTTGTGGGGCTCTCACCAGGTTCTGTTACCCAGAATCCTTTGCAAACCTCAAAAGTGGGCTAAAAAAACACGTTTTCCTCACATTTCAATGACAAAAAGTTCTGGAATCTGAGAGGAGCCACGAATTTCCTTCCACCCAAAGTTTCGCCAAGTCTCCTGATAAAAATGGTACCTCACTTGTGTGGGTAGGACTAGTGCCCACGACAGGAAATGCCCCACAACACAAAGTGGACACATCACATTTTCTCAAAGAAAACAGAGGTTTTTTTGCAAAGTGCTTACCTGTGGATTTTGGCCTCTAGCTCAGCCGGCACCTAGGGAAACCTACCAAACCTGTGCATTTTTTTAAACTAGAGGCCTAGGGGAATCCAAGATGGGGTGGCTTGTGGGGCTTTCACCAGGTTGTGTTACCCAGAATCCTTTGCAAACCTCAAAATGTGGCTAAAAAAACACCTTTTCCTCACATTTCGGAGACAGAAAGTTCTGAAATCTGAGAGGAGTCACACTGTTCCTTCCACCCAGCGTTCCCCCATGTCTCCCGATAAAAATGATACCTCGCTTGTGTGGGTAGGCCTAGTGCCCAAGACAGGAAATGCCCCAAAACACAACGTGGACACATCACATTTTCTCAAAGAAAACAGAGGTTTTTTTGCAAAGTGCCTACCTGTGGATTTTGGCCTCTAGCTCAGCCGGCACCTAGGGAAACCTACCAAACCTCTGTATTTTTGAAAACTAGAGACCTTGGGGAATCCAAGACGGGGTGAATTGTGGGGCTCTCACCAGGTTCTGTTACACAGAATCCTTAGCAAACCTCAAAATTTGGCTAAAAAAACACTTTTTCCTCACATTTCGGTGACAGAAAGTTCTGGAATCTGAGAGGAGCCACAAATGTCCTCCAACCCAGCGTTCCCCCATGTCTCCAGATAAAAATGATACCTCGCTTGTGTGGGTAGGCCTAGTGCCCGAGAAAGGAAATGCCCCAAAACACAACGTGGACACATCACATTTTTCCACAGAAAACAGAGGTGGTTTTTGCAAAGTGCCTACCTGTAGATTTTGGCCTCTAGCTCAGCCGGCACCTAGGGAAACATACCAAACCTGAGCATTTTTCTAAATTAGAGACCTAGGGGAATTCAAGAAGGGGTGACTTCGGGGGCTCTCACCAGGTTCTGTTACCCAGAATCCTTTGCAAACCTCAAAATGTGGCTAAAAAACACTTTTTCCTCACATTTTGGTGACAGAAAGTTCTGGAATCTGAGAGGCGCCACACAGTTCCTTCCACCCAGCGTTCCCCCAAGTCTCCCGATAAATATGGTACATCACTTGTGTGGGTAGGCCTTGTGCTCGCAACAGGAAATGGCCCAAAACACTATCTGGACACGTCAAAATCATCAAATAGAAAACTACCTGTTTTTGCGGGGGCACCTGCGTTTTTGGTCCTGGGCTCAGCAGCCATCTATTGAAACCTACCGAACCTGTGCATTTTTTAAAACTAGAGATCTAGGGGAATCCAAGATGGGGTGACTTGTGGGGCTCTCACCAGGTTCTGTTACCCAGAATCCTTTGCAAACCTCAAAAGTGGGCTAGAAAAACACTTTTCCTTCACATTTCAATGACAGAAAGTGCTGGAATCTGAGAGGAGCCACAAATTTCCTTTCACCCAGAGTTTCCCCAAGTCTCCTGATATAAATGGTACCTCACTTGTGTGGGTAGGCTTAGTGCCCACGACAGGAAATGCCCTACAACACAAAGTGGACACATCACATTTTCTCAAAGAAAACAGAGGTGTTTTTTGCAAAGCGCCCACCTGTGGATTTTGGCCTCTAACTCAGCGGGCACCTAGGGAAACCTATCAAACCTGTGCATTTTTGAAAACTAGAGACCTAGGGGAATCCAAAATGGGTGACTTGTGGGGCTCTCACCAGGTTCTTTCACCCAGAATCCTTTGCAAACCTCAAAATTTGGCTAAAAAAACACTTTTTCCTCACATTTCGATGACCGAAAGTTCTGGAATCTGAGAGGAGTCACAAATTTCCTTCCACCCAGTGTTCCCCGTGTCTCCCAATAAAATGATACCTCACTTGTGTGGGTAGGCCTAGTGCCCGAGACAGGAAATGCCCCATAACACAACGCTGACGCGTCACATTTTTCCACAGAAAACAGAAGTGTTTTTTGCAAAGCGCCCACTTGTGGATTTTGGCTTGTAGCTCAGCCGGCACCTAGGGAAACCTACCAAACCTGTGCATTTTTGTAAACTAGAGACCTAGGGGAATCCAAGACAGGGTGACTTGTGGGGCTCTCACCAGGTTCTGTTACCCAAAATCCTTTGCAAACCTCAAAATATGGCTAGAAAAACACTTTTCCCTCACATTTTGGTAACAGAAAGTTCTGGAATCTGAGAGGAGCTACATAGTTCCTTCCACCCAGCGTTCCTCCAAGTCTCCCGATAGAAATGGTACATCACTTGTGTGGGTAGGCCTTGTGCTCACAACAGGAAATGCCCCAAAACACTATCTGGACACATTAAAATTATCAAATAGAAAGCCACCTGTTTTTGCGGGGGCACCTGCGTTTTTGGGCCTGGGGTCAGCAGCAATCCAGGGAAACCTGCCAAACCCAGACATTTCGGAAAACTAGACACCCCAGGGAGTCAAGGGAGGTTTGACTTGCATGGATCCCCCAATGTTTTCTTACCCAGAATCCTCAGCAAACGTCAAATTTAGCTAAAAAATCAAATTTTTCACACATTTCTGTGTGGGATCACTGCACCGGGACAAATTTCCTACCACCCAACGTTCCCGTCAGTCTCCCGGTAAAAATGATACCTCACTTGTGTTGATGGGTCAAGTGTTTGTGACAGGGAAGAGCCAAAAACTCAATGAAATTGAGGGGGAACCAAAGTGGGTCCAAAAGTCCAAAAACACATTTTTAGGCTGACAAGTGCAGCAGAAATGTTATCGGTATAGATGAGACAATGCTGGGTGGTAGGAATTTTGTGGATTCCTGCAGATTCCGGAAGGTTCCATCACAAAAATGTGCGAAAAATGTGACCTTTCCAGCAAAGTTGCAGGTTTGCAGGGCATTGTGGGTAAGGAAATGGTGCAGGGAGCATGTGAACCACACCACCCTGGAATCAACTAGATGTTTCGTTTTCAGATGTGTCTAGGTCTTGTGGATTTTTCTACATGGCAGCGTCCCAAAGTAAAATAAAGTGCAGCCCTCACCATTCCAAGTGGGAAGTTTTTGAGTGCTACCAAGGTCTCATGACCCAAATGTAAAACAAAAACCAAAACTAATCAAATGTCCTCTTGCTTGCCATTCGATAAGATGTCTTAGTGTGTGGGGAAGAGCTGAAAGAATGTTAGCTCCTTCAGTTGGGGGGGGTGCATAACCAGGCCCACACTGGTTGGTAACCACCACCCCACTATTTTCTTTTATTTTTTTTATTCCCTGGCATCTAGTAGACTTTCTGTCCCTGCTGGGTGTGGATCGGGGGTAGTTGCCCAATCCACCCACTGGTGGGCAGAACAACTTTGGCCCATTTATTTGGGGTGGGGGTATGGCCATACCCCAACCTCCTATTTTGAAAAATAAATCTTCCCTCGTCTCTGGTGGGCTTTTTGCCCCCCTTGGGGGCAGATGGGCCTTCTGAAAATAGGCCAATCTGCCCCCAAGGAAGTAGTTATGGCTAACAATAATGTGCCCCCAAGGCGAGTGACCCTTGCCCAAGGGGTTTCCCCCCCCAACAAAACACACACACAGATCCATGGTGTCTAGAGGTTTCTGCCCCCTTTGGCCTAACAAAAATAGGCTGATCTGCCCCCAAGGGGGCATAAATGGCCTAACTACAATTTGCCCCCCAGGGGAGCGACCATTGTCTAAGGGGTCGCTCCACACACATAAAAACATAAAGTAAATAAAAAAATATATATATATATACCCTGGTGTCTAGAGATTTCTGCTCCCCTGGGGGCAGATCCGCCTAATTATATTAGGCAGACCTGCCTCCAGGAAGGACAGAAAAGGCCTACAAATATTTTGCCCCCCCCTGGGGAGTAGCCCTTGCCAAAGTGGCCGCTCCCCTTATATGTTAGTGTAAAAAAATTAAAATCCCCTGGTGTCTTGTGGTTTCTGCCCCCCAGGGGCAGAAATGGCCTAAAAATAATTTCCCCCCCGGGAGCGACCCTTGCCTAAAGGGTCGCTCCCCAAAGATAAAAAAAAACACAAAACAAATTAGCCCTGGTGTCTCTAGGCTTTCTGCCCCCGCCCCCGGGTAAAGAAATGGCCTAGAAATAATTTGCCCCCTGAGGAGCGGCCCTTGCCCAAGGGTCCGCTCCCCTTATTTCATGTAACAAACAAAAAAAATCCCTGGTGTCTAGTGGGCATTTCTGTTGCCCGATCGCATCACAATCGGGCAGCAGAACTGCTCAGAGAGACATGAAATGAGAGGAAAGGCCTTTCCTCTCCTTTCATGCCTCTCTGCCCCCTCTGCGTGATCAGAGGAGAAATGCTTCGATCGGGCGTTGGAAGCTGAGCTTCCAGCGCCGGAGGGAAGGCCTTTCGCGCGCTGATGTCATCAGATGCCACAGTGGGTTCGGGGGGGGCGGGTGGAAGGGGAAGCGATTCTCCTTCCATCTCTGCCCAGGGGCGGTGGGTGCTCGGCCATCTGGGGGCCCATAGCAGGACCAGCTGGTCTTGTCCCGGGCAACCGGTGCCGAGGGTGAGACCAGCTCATCCAGGGCATCGTAGGGGTTAAAAAAATATGAACCTTCCTTCGAAGGAAAAGAACTCTAGGGACCCGCTCTATGACATTTATAGGCTCTTGTTCTTAAGTGCCAGAGTTACTGGGGTGCACTAGTCATGGGCCCTATACCTTTCATCCTAGGAAGCCAGATTGAGGACAAATAACTTGCAATCCCAAACACAATGATATTACTACTATCTGTCTTGCATATCCTTACAGCATTATGAGGATTATTTAGCCGAAGGAAAATGCAGAGTGGAACTATCCACTAAGTGTGATGTTTCTAGTACGCCTGGCAAAAGAATAGTATGGGTTCATCACTCTCTGCTGTCTCACAACCCCTCAGACATGTCTTTTTGCCAGGTACAGGTAGAAATAAGCTAAAGGTTCAGTACCTAGCCTAAACTTTATGTGAAGTGCTTGTGCTAAAGGGTTCCTTATGAAATCCATAAAATGTCCAAATTCTACAGTGCATTTAATGGACAGATAATGGTCTGTTTGATTTCCTGTTTTAAGGCCATATTCTTAGATTCTGTGAGATGATCCCAATAACTTATTTTTAGGATACTGCTGGCACCTTGAGAAATACTTGTAGGGTGTGTCCAGAACTTCCTCATAACTAATGATATCAGCCAGCCTTTTATATAGGAGAGCCAAGGGATTGAGGTATGTGCTCAGCCAACTAACAGGACTGTAAGGCATTCCCTGAATGGGGCCAGGTCTCCCAAGTCCATACCGTGAACCGGTATAAGACCAGTTTCAGACTGCCACCTCTAACATAGCCATACGATTAAGACTGAGTTTCAGTGGGAGGGCAAGAGAGCTGGTGAGCAATTTCAGGAATGTTTTTATGAAGGAGTTATTTGCCTTTAAAAGTCAAGAGGTTGCAGTTGCCCCACAGGTCCTCCCCATACAACGAGGCCCCACATGTTTAGATCTTGTCGATTTCTACAGATGGAGAAATCACAAAAGAGGGAGCTATTTTTGTGAACCTTGTGATCACTCATGCTCTATACTTTAAAGTTAGAGTACTTTTCTCTATTTGGGCTGCCCGCTGACAAAAATCACTTAACCTGACTCTTAAATAATCACATTCTGTGAGTCTCCATAGAGCCTTTCCCTCTAAGATTACCTTCCCATTGGTTTTCTTTTGGGAGGTAAAGATCATACATTTTGTTTTGTTATCATTAATCTCTAGGTCATGGTCCATGCAGAAGATGTAAAAGTTTCCCAGTAGGGTTGATAAAACTCTACTGGTTTTAGAAAGTAACAAATTAGCCAAAAGCAGAGCAGGTATATTCTGACCAGGCATTTTGGGAGAGTCCTTTTCACAATCTAGCAAGTAACAAATGCATCCATTTACATTTAAAAAAAGAAGGTGGGGACCAACACACAATCTTGTCAGACGCCTCTGCTAATGAGGATATCTTTTGTTAATTTCCCTCCTGGTTCCCACCTAGCGTGTGCAAAATCTTTGGCATATATGGCTTATATTAGTGAGAATAGACCAGTTGGGACCCCAAGTTTGCCTAAAACCTCCCAGAGTTTTGGTTCACAGCAACAGACCAAAAGGGCCACAAATGCTACATATAGTCTCCCCTGTTTGACGTCCACCATTTCCCATTTAATAGTGAAAAAACATGAAACTTGATCAATTGTGCTGATGTTAGGTCTAAAACCTGCCTGTAGATGACTTAGCACTTTAGTTGTATTAATCCAGTCCCACAGCCCTATTGAGATTTCCATGCACTAGATCTTTTGTATGTTGTCTATCAGGCGTATGGGCTAGTAGTTACCTGGGGTAAGTTCAGCCCCTTTTTTGAAGATTGAGAAAATTACTGCTCCCTTCCAAGTGTGTGGAATTGGTGCACTGGCAGATACTGCATTGGAAATATAGTTAATATACGGGACCCAGACCCTGGGTTCAGAGTGGAATAAATCTGCAGGTATTCCATCAAGCACTAGGGCTTTCCCTTTTTCTGGGGGCCTGTATTGCTGTCATAGTTTCGTCAAGAGTAAAGGAGACTTTGTCAACTATGAGGGCTTTGTCAGTGAGTAACGATGCCTTATTATGAGGACAATCTCAGTGTAAACCTTAGAAAAATGCTCCTCCCATTCCTTTCTTGTAATATAACATTCAGGTCTAACATGGCTTGTACATCCATCGTGAGTGACTAACTGCCAAAAGAGTCTAGTATCCTTTTCCATTGTTGCAGCTAATAAGTCTTCCCAAATGTCCATTTCCCACAGGACTTTCTTCGACTCGACAGTTGCTGCATAGATTTTCCTAACTCCCAAGATCTCCAGTTTCTCCTTAGTTTTCAAGGCTTTCAGGAGGTTCTTTTTAGCAATTTTGCAAGAATTATTAAAGCATTCCTTGGTTTTCACATTTAAAATGTTTTTTAATTGCCAATATCTTTTCGAATTACCTCTCCAACCGTGGAAAAAAACTCTCATGTAGTGACATGGCCTGGGCTAAGGAGAAAGATTCTTCAACTAGTATGACAAGTTCCCCTAAAGTTGTTTTATAGATCGTAATAATGCCATTCACAGCCTTGGATACGGCTGCCCATCTCACATTTTGTTTGTCACAGCAACTCATGGCTAGTGCAGGTGCCTTTTGAGAATGTGGGTTTTACCGGTGTGTCTGAGCTAAAAACGCCATTTGCTGGTCTTAAGATAGGAGTGGACATTATCTCTGTTACATGAAAAGTGGATAGGCTCATATTGAGGGCTTTCATTGGACCAGAGTAAGACAGGATTCCCCATTTGGTTTATTACATTTTCCTTTATTTTTCTAATTCTGTCTGTGATTTTTTTAGGCCTGGATGAAATTTTATTTACCCCAGCTTAGGTGGTGAAATTGTGGTAATTTCACATAAAATGTACACAAAATTTATGAGATTATCCCACTACTTCATATTGCATAATTTCAGGGAGAAATGTTCACACAAGATGTATTGTTGAGATAACTTTTGAACGTAAGCACCATTTCAGCTAGATTTTTTACTCGAGATTGGTGTTTGGGTATATTTGAGTTTAAAACTTCAAATCGGAATGCAAGTGGCAGTTCCTTTAATGTGCCCACTCAATAAAAGCCTTCAGGTGCATTTTTTACCCAAGTGGACCGTTTGGTTCTGAATGTGAGCAGCAGTGTTTTAAACATGATTAAGCAGAAATAACTCAAAAAGTATATTTTTGGGGTCGTTTTTGAGTGCAAGATGCATTTTGCATTATTGTGTGTAATGTCATATAAGTTTTACAGTAATTTTGTGGTATTACACTACAGTAAATTACGAGTTTCGCACACTCCACAATGTTTGGTTAGTGTTTTGATTATAGTACTGTTTTAGTGCTACATAAATACTTTACAGATTACCCTAAATTAAGCCTGTTTTATCTGTGCCACAGTTACAACAGATTTGCACGCAGGTTAATTTAATGACTTTGAGAGCTCACCCTGACAAGAAATATTTACATTCCTTCAAGTGAGCAATCATCCACCAATAATCCATTTTCTCATGGCTATTGGATAAGAGGCCTTGATTGCACTCATGTAGAAGAGGAATGAGATTACAAGAGTGTTCAAAGTATAAGGTGGCAACAACACTCAGCACCTGATGGACAGGGTCAGTGTTAGGTAGAAGTATTGGTGGCAAAATCAGCAACACTGGGGTTTTGTCTGAAATTAGATAAGGAAGCTTCCTACAAACTCTTTCTGTCTCTATCCATCTGTACGATAATGAGAAACAATGGTGTTTGAAGACCTGACTGGTCTTGCTTCTTTGGGGTGATTACTACTCTTCTTTTTCTCAAACTTTTTTGAACCGTTTTAAAATTTGTCTTTTTCTTTACCTTCTGTTTTGCCTTACAAAAACACACCAGTTTGTGAGGAGAAGATTTTAGTAATGGTTTAGGTGATCTTTCTTTGTTTTTAGAATGTATGATATGCCGACGGGGAGCCCTTGCTGGTCCATATTACATGTTGCACAGTACTGGGAAATTGATAAAATCACATACAATTTTACAATTACTGTGCAGTAAATCCATATCAGTGCTGTATAATTATGTTTTGAGTGACCAAATGAGAGTGATTTGTCTGTTTTCTAAATCACATGTAATTTCCATTTCCTTGACCTTTTACTGCATACATTTACAATCCTCTCTCAGCAAGGGGTAAATGAATGCAGGACTTGGGATAGAAGGAACCTGGAAGGGAAGGAGGGTGTGGGGAAGTGGAGAAGGGAGCGATATTCTTTTCTGGAGAGGGGAGCATGTTAGGTTCTCTGTTGGAAATGCTTTCTTTGCAGGGTCACCCCCAAACTTTTTGCCTTCTTCCTCTTCTTTTTCTGACCTCATTTTTGCTGGCTTAAGGACTCTGAACACTTTACCACTTCTAACCAGTGCTAAAGTGCATGTGCTCTCTCCCTAAAAACATGGTAACATTGGTTCATACCCAATTGGCATGTTTAATTGACTTGTAAGTCTCTACTAAAGTGCACTACCTGTGCCTAGGGTTCGTAAATTAAATGCTACTAGTGGGCCTTCAACACTGATTGTGCCACACACATAAGTAGCCCCTTAACCATGTCTCATGCCTGCCATTGCAAGGCCTGTGTGTGCAGTTTCACTGTCCCTCGACTTGGCATTTAAAAGTACTTGCCAAGCCTTAAACACCTCTTTTTCTACATATAAGTCACCCCAAAGGTAGGCCTCAGGTAACCTATAGGGCAGGGTGCTATGTAGGTAAAAGGTAGGACATGTACTTATGTGTTTTACATGTCCTGGTGGTGAAAAATGCCTACATTTGTTTTCACTACTGTGAAGCCTGCTCCTTTCATAGGCTAGTATCAGAACTGCCCTCATAAACTGTTTGAGTTGTAGATTCTGATCGGAAAGGGGTAACCAGGTCATAACTAGTATGGCCAGAATAGTAATAGAAAATCCTACTTATTGGTAAGGTTGGATTTTATATTGCTATTTTAGAAATGCCACTTTCTTCAAAAGTGAGCATTTCTCCACACTCAAAATCCATCTGCGCCTTACAGCCTGTCTCCAATCAACGTCTGGGCTAGGCTGGTTGACAGCTTACTTGTGCATTTCACCCAGACAACCACAAACACAGGATACAGTGTCAATAGAAACAACGTATCGTCTGTGCCGTGCCGGTAATTCAATGCACACCCTATTCGTCCACGCATCTCTTCCTCTGCGGTCTCCGTGCGTGTTAGTTTTGATGCAAACCAGGTACTTTGTGCAAACAAGATACAACTGTTAATTTCTACGATTTAAGAATCTTTTTAATCTTACAAAAGTGATATCGCAACTTGTGCTTATTGAATCTTTATCGTTTTGACCTTCATTTAACCAGATAAATATCATATATTTTTCTAAACCTGTTTACACTGTGTTACTGTATGATTTGTTGCACAAATACTTTACACATTGACTTCTGAGTTAAGCCTGACTGCTCAGTGCCAAGCTACCAGAAGGTGGGCACAGGATATTTTGGATTATGTGTGACTTACCCTGACTAGGTTTGTGGTCCATATTTAGAAAAAGGTGAATATTTCTGCCAACTAGAGACCTCATTTCTCACTGTCCCCTATGTCAAACAACTCTGAATCAGGTGGAGCAAAATCTCATGTAGCAGTTTCAATTTGCTTGACCTAGAATCAAACCAGAGATGTTAAAAAATGTCTTCTACTCCTCTGTTTTGATACTTGGGGTTCTAAAGTGTGACAAGAGTATTTGTGCATATGTTGTGGTGGTGTTGATGTACTGTATTGTTTAATGTGCAGTTGCATTTATGTGCTGCATTATTCCATTTTGTTATTATTTAACCTGTTTTATTGTGTGTGAACAGGTTATGTTTTTGTTATACTGTAACAACACTCTTGTAAAAAGTTGGAATATTAGTTGAAGTAGTCTACACAAGTAATAATGGAAGTTGGAATCCCTCAGAGAGGTAAGGCTGGAGGCTTTAGCCGAAGAGGCTTCAACATCGTTGAATGCCTATCTGCATTGGGCCCGCTGAAATGACTTTGCTCCAGTGGAGAAGAATGTAGCAGGAGCTGCAGTTAAGTCAGGCCCACCATTGATGGCACAGCACTTAGGGGTTAGGATTCACTCCAACAGAGGCAACATGTAGGATCCATGGCAGATGAAGCCGAAACTGGTCATCTGGGCTCTTTTGGGAAAGTGGGCTCTTGCTGCTTTTATGTCCATGTGCCTTAACAGGAGGTCAGCCAACTGGTCTTGGAGTCCACTTCTTGGCCCTGGGTACAAGTGGGAGCAGGTACAGCATTTAGGGTTCTTCTCATACGAGGTCTCAACAGCAGGCGTAGTCCTTCTTCTGTCTTCAATGGACCCTGTAGTGTTCTGCAATTGTCCAGAGGTGCCACTTTACTCTTCGCCATGCCTGTTTTTGAGGGCAACTCCTGTTCCCTCCCTAACCAATGTTGAAAAGGTTTCCAGGGGTAACAATACATCACTTTTACAGCAGTTGCTGGTTTCCCTCCTGCAAACAATCCTACAATGTCCTTCTCTACTGAAAGATGGCAGAATCTTACATTCCTTGTGCAGAGCTCCCTGCTCACCATAGTGGGGTGGCCGGGGAAATAAACAACCCTTTCTCTGGGTCAGCTCTTCTCCCACTAGGAATGGTGCCTTGCTGGCTAGAAGAACAAAAGAGGGGGCAGGTCAAGGTGTTATCAACAACTGTCTGTGACAGTGTAGGCCTTTCACACAAGTTCCTGGGCGATTGTACGACGAAACAACGACTTCAAAAACAACTACTGCCTTAACAACGAGGTCGGAACACCGACCTCGTTGCTACTACTAATGATTTTACGACAAATGCCTTAACAATGATATTTCGTTGTAAAGGCATTCCTGATAAAAGCATTAGTAATAGGCACCATTCACCCTACATCCCTCACCCCACCCCCCCAACCCCACCCCAAAACCTAAACCCCCTAACCCCCCACCCACTCCCCAAAACCAAAAATGCCCCACCCCCCCAACCCCACCCCAAAACCTAAAACCCCCTGACCCCCCACCCACTCCCCAAAACCAAAAACGCCCCACCCCCCCAACCCCACCCCAAAACCTAAAACCCCCCACTCACTCTCCAAAACCAAAAACGCCCCACCCCCAACCCCACCCCAAAACCTAAAACCCCCTGACTCCCCACCCACTCCCCAAAACCAAAAATGCCCCACCCCCCCAACCCCACCCCAAAACCTAAAACCCCCTGACCCCCACCCCTCCCCAAAACCAAAAACACCCCACCCCCCCAACCCCACCCCAAAACCTAAAACCCCCTGACCCCCCACCCCCTCCCCTCCCCAAAACCTAAACCCACCACTTACCTTCGCCAACTCCCTTCTTTGTACCTTAACCACGCATGTTCGTTGTTCAGAACATACGTAGTTAAGGCACAAAAAACCAGAGTCGTGGTTAAAAAAAGCGTTGTTGCGCTTTCGTTAACCACGACTTTCAGAAAAAAAAGTCGTAAAAAAGGATGTTTCCCTTCCTGGGCACTTCTCAGATGGTCATTCTGTCAGAGGAACAGAACATCTCCTGACATCCAAGGCCTCTGTCTGAGCTCTGTGAGCAAGTACACACATCATCAAGGAGCATTTGTGCCTCTGGGTGACAGTTGGAACCTAAGTCAAATATGTCAGCCAGAAGTATAGTAAATTTTGACATGTTTTAGGGACCACTGGGTCCTGATTAGCAAAGTCCTAGTACGCACAGTCAACCAACCAGCAGAATCAGTCCAAAAACAATGTGGAGAACATGAAAAAGGCATTTTTCTACTACTCTGCATTATGTTATTATGCTCTCTAGTTATTTTACAAATACCAAGAAATGCTCCATCACTTCAAACTAAAAGCTGCATATTCCTTTAAATTCCCAGTGATGTACAACATTTACCCCTGCCTAAGGTGGCATAATACTGATGCTGCTGCCCTCCAACTTCTTAAGACACCATTCACCCTAAAACTGTGGCAAACACAAGTCTTAAATGAGCACTTCCAGTGCTTGCTTCATGTAATCAGGAAGAATCACTTGCAAGACTGCAGATCTCATTGTGATGAACTCCCTACTGGATGGACCATCCCACTTGGTAGTGAAAGACACATACCTCAGTGTGTACCAAGAAGAGTGGAAGGTCATTACAGAGAGGAATGGACATTAGTCCTCTCTTACTAGTGCACATGATATGATGTCTCCTCAGCAGGGCTTCCGTTTTTCTATGGAGTATTTTCTAGTCTAGTTGAGATGAAAGATTGATGTTGTAATGATCATTAGATCAGAAAAGGATAATTATTTTTTCAAAACCTTCATGGGAGTTTTGAACGGCTTGCAATATCTTGATGACATATGGTTGGATGATCTTTATCCCCTATGTAATACAGAAGTAGCTACATTGCACACTGTAATAATGAGACTGATTAATGAACATATATCACAATTCTCAATGGGTCAAGCTGTAATGCGATGAGCAGGATATCCATCACATTTGGGACTGAGGAATCCCCTCCCCCAAGGTCATAATCAGGCCCTATGTTTTGAAGAGCTGTCCTAGGCTTTGCAGACAACAGGCTAAGGCTCTTAGTGTTTAAATTATGTGTACATTCGGAACTGTCTGCCGCAGATATGGACTGATATATATAAAGTTGTTTATTTCTTCATCTTACATTCTCTGATTGCTTGTTATCTCAGGAAGACTTCTTCCACTATACACCTACATTTCTGCATGAAAAACTGACTTTGGGATTGTTTCTTTCTTAAGTGGGACCCTATAATTAGCTTCCACCCTCTGCATACCTTCTAATTCTGAGTATTGCTTCTTCTCCGTCTCTTACCTGTCTGCCTCAGTCCTTCTTATTGTAATTCTAAAATTGGCTGATACCTCATTTAATAGATCTTGACCTCTCGTCTTTAAAACCTTATCCCAATAATCTAACATTAACCATTGCTACTCACTGTAAAGCACTTCTTTGATTCATCAGAGGCCGTAGGCGCTATATAAACACAATAACAATTACAATATTGTTGGTAAGGAAGGTTCATCTATGCCCAATTAAAAAGATCAGAGGATTTTCTCATATGACCCATCCTCTCTTCTCCACACCTTTACTTGCCTATGTCCATCCCTAGATGCTTTCATATAGGTGCCATTTTCAGATAATACATAGTGCTATGCACAATCTGGACTTTTTTCACAAGGGTATACAGAACATACACACAATAAAGATCAAATATGTTGTGAATTAATTTCAACCTATTCATTCTAGCCTGCCTATAAAATTGCACCTACTCTACAATATAAAATGATCAATTGGAAAACATAAAAATCTCGCTGTTTAAGAATTGAAAATCTATTTTTCATTGATTCGCAAGTGTGTCTTTGTGTTTCAATAGAAGAATGACTGTGCATAAGCACTTTGATGGCTGAACATGTAATTGAATTGATTATTAATTACTTAATTACCAATTCATTGATACTTAGTTGAAGATTCATTGATGCTTGAGTGATTGAACTGATAATGAATAGATCCATCATTGAATGGATGGATGATTGAACGGGTGAATTGATGGATGATTAATTTTATGCTTAAATAACTTTTTAAAAGGTACACTGGACACAGATTTAGTTGTCGAAATGTGTCCCAAATTAATTCAGAAATGCAGTGCATCTTGGTGTAATTTTTGAAGAGACAATTCAAAGAACAAATTCCAAATAACGGAATATTCAATACATACATTTTCTGATTAAGACTTAAACAATCATGAAGCGAGTGATACAGATGAGATGACATATCACAACATTTTCAACGCTATTGTGGCACTTTTCTGCACTAGTGTCAAACATTTTGAGGCTAGTGCAGCAAAGCACAGGGAGGCCCATAGGGTACTATGGGTGCGTCATTTTAACACCTGCCTTGGGAAGGAGTTTAAAATGACGGAACAAATTACACAGTGAAATTATGTAAATTTCACTGTGCCATTTTTTGGGGCCTTCCTGCATGGGAATGCTCCCTTGCTTAGACTATGCTTGGCACATGCATAATGTGGCACAAGGATTTACAAAGTGGGGCAATGCAAGCATTGTTCCACTTTTAAATAGGGCGTGGGGAAAGAGCCACCTTAGCGCTGTATTAGCATAAAAAAATGACACAAGTGTAATGCAAGGTGTTACAAGGGGCTTGTAAATATGCCCCTTAAGATTATCATTGCTATACCCATGGAAGCGTAACATTGGGGTGGGCACTATTATGCTACCGGGATCCACAACAAATTAATATTTACCATCATCAGTGTTCCCTCTAGGGTGCCCGTGTGTGCACACACGCACTATTGATTTCCGAGCGTGCAGGCTTGATTATAAAGCGCGCGCACTTTACACATCACTTTAAAGACTTTTAGGAGCTACTGCTTTGAAAATACACACAGCACGAAAAACTGGTCACATGTACTCTTATACAAGCACAGGCAGCATTAGCTGCAATCTTATGTGGAGAAGCAGACCACAGTGAAAGAAGATAACAGCATTTTAGTATTCTTCTGACACGGCACCGGGGCTGCAAAGGGTCGCAAGTTGCAAGACAGCAGCAGAGTATACAGGGTTACAGCAGCAGCGATGTTTCCTTTAAAGTCAGTGCTCTGGATACTGTTTGTATTTAGGGGCGACTTCGGCTGCTCATGGCTCACACATTCCATTCCTGGTGGTGATAATTAAAAAGATAAAGATCACCTGGACTAGGTGCTGACTGTCCTGACAACCACCTTTGCGCCAGCTGAGCTCTAAAATGCTAACCATCTCAATCATGCAGAAAGCATCAAGTAAAACATGAGAAGTGTCTTCAAAATTCAAAAAGCACCTTTCTTTAAGCATTCAGAAACGTTGACATTAATAGTTCACACTATGTCACTGAACTGAGGAGCACTGATCAAAAGTGGGTTTTTAAACATAAATGTAGAACCATTCCTGTCCTGCTCTGGCAACATGTTTGAAAACTAAGAGGCTAGTAAGTAGTATGGGGCTCACATTCTTAGAGATAGAGCAACATTATAGTCAGGGTCACTAGAATAATGTGGTTGTGCAGCCGTGGTATTTTTTGCTTAATTAAACATAAACCATCATCTTCTGCATAATCTGTAGACTTTTTAAAAAAAAAGTTGTTCCTAGCTCAAACAGTTCAAAGGTAACTACAACTGCAGTGTGACATGCTGCAGAGCACTAGAATCCCTCTTCAAAGTTTGACAGCTCTCCTTTTAGTTGCTGATTAATGTATTTGGGTGTTAAACTGGTTCTAATGAGGTGCAAGCAATGCCCAGACAGTGTAGATGTTGGAAAAAGGGTAATTGGTAAGGGCAGGTAAGTACCTACACTTAGCAATAGGCCACTAACCTCCACTTAGGTCCAGTTAGGTCTCAGTAAATTAAACCTAGCTCAACCCTTGGTAGCTTGGCAACGAGCGACAAGGCTTAATTTAGGAGATAAAGTATAAAGCATTAAAATATCACAAAACAATAATTAAATAAAACACAGGAAACAGTTTAAAAATCCAAAATCAATTTATAAAAATGGGAAATATTTTTAGCTTTAACATGACACCCAAACTAATAAAATCGGATAAGGGGACCCGGAGATAGGGATTGTTAAAGAATTATGCTTTCTAGCACATAGAAACAAAAAGCGCCAATCTGGTCATCTGGTCGCACCTCTACCCGGACAAACTCAAAGTTTAAGGCCGACCGCTATAGAGCCCGGCTCGGCTACAGCCTGTGGGAGGCCTTGGTCAAAAGTTTACCTTAGGAATTAGTCATTTTTCTGGAGATTTTCTTCAGGGGGACCAAGTCGCCAGTCCAATCCGACCTCCTGTAACTCTTCCTCGGATGCGCGTCGCAGGAGCCCTCAGTGGAGATTTTTACCTTTGGTGTAGGAAAGTACCATCTTGCCTGGCATGTTACCCCCATATTTCACTGTATATATGTTGTTTTAGTTGTATGTGTCACTGGGACCCTGCCAGCCAGGGCCCCAGTGCTCATAAGTGTGCCCTGTATGTGTTACCTGTGTGATGACTAACTGTCTCACTGAGGCTCTGCTAACCAGAACCTCAGTGGTTATGCTCTCTCATTTCTTTCCAAATTGTCACTAACAGGCTAGTGACCAATTTCACCAATTTACATTGGCATACTGGAACACCCTTATAATTCCCTGGTATATGGTACTGAGGTACCCAGGGTATTGGGGTTCCAGGAGATCCCTATGGGCTGCAGCATTTCTTTTGCCACCCATAGGGAGCTCTGACAATTCTTACACAAGCCTGCCACTGCAGCCTGAGTGAAATAACGTCCACGTTATTTCACAGCCATTTACCACTGCACTTATGTAACTTATAAGTCACCTATATGTCTAACCTTTACCTGGTAAAGGTTGGGTGCTAAGTTACTTAGTGTTTGGGCACTCTGGCACTAGCCAAGGTACCCCCACATTGTTCAGGGCAAATTCCCCGGACTTTGTGAGTGCGGGGACACCATTACACGCGTGCACTATACATATGTCACTAGATATGTATAGCTTCACAATGGTAACTCCGAACATGGCCATGTAACATGTCTAAGATCATGGAATTGTCACACCAATGCCATTCTGGCATTGGGGAGACAATTCCATGATCCCCCGAGTCTTTAGCACAGACCCGGGTACTGCCAAACTACCTTTCCCGGGGTTTCACTGCAGCTGCTGCTGCTGCTGCCAACTCCTCAGACAGGTTTCTGCCCTCCTGGGGTCCAGCCAGGCTTGGCCCAGGAAGACAGAACAAAGGACTTCCTCAGAGAGAGGGTGTTACACCCTCTCCCTTTGGAAAAAGGTGTCAGGGCTGGGGAGGAGTAGCCTCCCCCAGCCTCTGGAAATGCTTTGATGGGCACAGATGGTGCCCATCTCTGCATAAGCCAGTCTACACAGGTTCAGGGATTCCCCAGCCATGCTCTGGCGCGAAACTGGACAAAGGAAAGGGGAGTGACCACTCCCCTGACCTGCACCTCCCCTGGGAGGTGCCCAGAGCTCCTCCAGTGTGCTCCAGACCTCTGCCATCTTGGAAACAGAGGTGCTGCTGGCACACTGGACTGCTCTGAGTGGCCAGGGCCAGCAGGTGACGTCAGAGACTCCTTCTGATAGGTTCTTACCTGTGTTGCTAGCCTATCCTCCTTCCTAAGTAGCCAAACCTCCTTTTCTGGCTATTTAGGGTCTCTGCTTTGGGGAATTCTTTAGATAACGAATGCAAGAGCTCATCAGAGTTCCTCTGCATCTCTCTCTTCACCTTCTGCAAAGGAATCGACCGCCCACTGCTCTGGACGCCTGCAAAACCGCAACAAAGTAGCAAAGACGACTACTGCAACCTTGTAGCGCTGATCCTGCCGCCTTCTCGACTGTTTTCCTGGTGGTGCATGCTGTGGGGGTAGTCTGCCTCCTCTCTGCACTAGAATCTCCGAAGAAATCTCCTGTGGGTCGACGGAATCTTCCCCCTGCAACCGCAGGCACGAAAAGACTGCATCACCGGTCCTCTGGGTCCCCTCTCAGCACGACGAGCGTGGTCCCTGGAACTCAGCAACTCTGTCCAAGTGACTCCCACAGTCCAGTGACTCTTCAGTCCAAGTTTGGTGGAGGTAAGTCCTTGCCTCCCCACGCCAGACTGCATTGCTGGGTTCCGCGTGATTTGCAGCTGCTCTGGCTCCTGTGCACTCTTTCAGGATTTCCTTTGTGCTCAGGCAAGCCTGGGTCCCCGACACTCTAACCTGCAGTGCACGACCTCCTGAGTTGTCCTCCGGCGTCGTGGGACCTTCCTTTGTGACTTCGGGTGAGCTCCGGTTCACTCTTCTTCGTAGTGCCTGTTCCGGCACTTCTGCGGGTGCTGCTTGCTTCTGAGTGGGCTCCTTGTCTTGCTGGGCACCCCCTCTGTCTCCTCACGCAGTTGCGACATCTTGGTCCCTCCTGGGCCACAGCAGCATCCAAAAACCCTAACCGCGACCCTTGCAGCTAGCAAGGCTTGTTTGCAGTCTTTCTGCACAGAAACACCTCTGAAAGATTCTTCATGACGTGGGACATCCATCCTCCAAAGGGGAAGTTCCTAGTCCTCTTTGTTCTTGCAGAATCTACAGCTTCTACCATCCAGTGGCAGCTTCTTTGCACCCTCAGCTGGCATTTCTTGGGCATCTGCCCACTCACGACTTGAGTGTGACTCTTGGACTTGGTCCCCTTGTTCCACAGGTACTCTTGTCTGGAAATCCATTGTTGTCGCATTGCTGGTGTTGGTCTTCCTTGCAGAATTCCCCTATCACGACTTCTGTGCTCTCAGGGGAACTTAGGTGCACTTTGCACCCACTTTTCAGGGTCTTGGTGTGGGCTATTTTTCTAACCCTCACTGTTTTCTTACAGTCCCAGCGACCCTCTACAAGCTCACATAGGTTTGGGGTCCATTCGTGGTTCACATTCCACTTCTAGAGTATATGGTTTGTGTTGCCCCTATACCTATGTGCTCCCATTGCAATCTATTGTGACTATACATTGCTTGCACTGTTTTCTACTGCTATTACTGCATAATTTTGGTATTGTGTACATATATCTTGTGTATATTTGCTATCCTCATACTGAGGGTACTCACTGAGATACTTTTGGCATATTGTCATAAAAATAAAGTACCTTTATTTTTAGTATATCTGTGTATTGTGTTTTCTTATGATATTGTGCATATGACACCAGTGGTATAGTAGGAGCTTTGCATGTCTCCTAGTTCAGCCTAAGCTGCTCTGCTAAGCTACCATTTTCTATCAGCCTAAGCTGCTAGACACCTCTTCTACACTAATAAGGGATACCTGGACCTGGTGCAGAGTGTAAGTACCCCTTGGTACCACTACAAATCAGGCCAGCCTCCTACATTCGGACTCAGTCATTTTTTGAGCTGAAAATCGTTTGACTGGGTCAACCTGAATTTGGATCCGACGTCCTTGGAGCCCTCTTTGGATACACTGCCTGGGAGGTCCCGGTCAACTTCCTATGTTCAGACTTAGTCACTTTTTCTGAGATTTTCTTCACTGGGACGAACCTGCAAGTCAGGCCGGGTCGTGGTTGAGGCACGCCGGCTAGAGTTGCCACAGCAGGTCGTTCCCTTTATGGAGCTTTTTTCCAAAAGTTCTCCAAACTTCTCCAAACTTCTGGATATTATTCCAGATGTTCCTTTAAGGGTCTTTTGAGGTCTGAAGCTCACTCCAAGGTTCCAGAAGCTCTGAGATGCTCCTTGAGGGTGCAGACTACAACTCCTAGAATGCACCTGGCTCAAACTCCTTTTTGGCCACTGGGCAGTGGTCAGCTGGTTGGTTTCTTCAGAAGTTGGTGCAGGGGACTCTGGTTATCAAGTTGTCACCTGTAGCAAACAGGGAGTCCCCCCTTGAACAAGGTGAAGCCAGGCAAAGTCCTTCTTATGGTGAAGCCCAAGTGTGCAGCTGGTGCAGTCCTCTAGAGTGCAGTGTCCAGGTGCAGGTCAGGGGTCTAGCAGGGCAGTCCTTCTTCTGCTTATAGTTACATGGCACCCAGCCCTAGGGGCACATAGGGCACACCTTAGGGTTAACATATGTAAGAAAAATGTAGTTTAAGACTTTGGAACTACTTTTAATTCCAAAGTCGAATTTGCATGTAATTTTAATTTAAAATTAGCCAGCAAGACAGGCCTGCCTTTAAAATGTTACTGGGCACCTCAGCAGTGCACTTATGGAGCACTGCCTATGCTGGGGTCCTAAACCTACATGCCCTACCATATACTAGGTTAATTCTGCCAAGTATAATTAGCTTAATTTGCATATCCACTTTACGCAGAGCACTGTCCCTGGGACTGGTAAGCAGTAGCTAGGGCACTGCCAAGAGTGAGTAATCACCAGTACCTGTCAAAAACGTTTGGGGGTGACCAGGGCAAAAAGGAGAACTTTCCTACAGTACACAATGACAAAATAATGAAGTTATACTATCACAAAATGTGCCACAGTATTCCACATAATTAGCCTTTTCTTGACACAAAATTTACTCAATCCTGCCACCTAATTTGGTCCTCCCCTGCTGCATAATTCCAGTGGCCTTGATGATCGTCTAGTAAATCAAACAAAGTATATTTCTTGCCTTGTATGAACTCAGATATTTGAAGGTGCTTTCATAAGGAATTATGAAGAAAATAGAGGACTGCTGAAACTAAATATTTGCCGAAGGTCACACAATTTGGTTAAGCGGGGAAGCCGGGATTAATCTCAGGATTTACGGTCTTATTTTGTATACATCAGCCACTAAATGAGTTACTTGTCTCTCCTTTTTAATTTAAATGCTAATGCTATGTTTTTAAGTCTTTGTGCACAACTTCCACATTGCTTATCAAGCACTAGAGAGACAGGCATGCTGTTTCCTTCCATCATGCTAACTCATTTGACCCAGTTTGTATTAAAGGGTAACATTTAAATAACGCACAGGTTCAGCATTATTGTTAATTTTGTAGCTAATGTTATCTTATGATGCTTGAGGTGTTTACTTTGATACACAGCACCTGTGTGGCATAGGCCCTGGTGAAGGAAGAACATGGGTCCCTTGGCTGCTGTTTGAACTGTGAAATACAGCAACATTCAGCATTCAGTGGGTCCCTCTGGGCCCTATTGTCACTGCACATGCTGCACTACTGGAAGCTGTGCATCAGCACATCACTAATTGTAACATTTTCTTTTAGAGGCACCGGCTGCTGTTTTCATGATGCCATTACCAAGTGTGTAGCTACCATTGATGCAGCAGTTGCAGTGTCACTGGGCCCCATTGAACCAGGTAAATCGGGGTATTTATTATCCTAGGAGCAGTAAAAGGGGCCATTTTCCCTACTTCCAAGCATTATTTGATCATGCATTACCAGAGAGGATTATTTGTTTCCAAAAGTTGTGCATCTTTAGTATTTAGGCAACATCTGACTCTTTTACAGTGCATGTTGTGAACCGAGTATGTCCAGGTGTCTTATTGAGTAGAAACTGTGGATGTGTGATTATGATGGGTTGTGATTGAAAGCTCTGGATTTAAGGCAGTATGCAATAACTATTTCTCACAGTAGCTGTCAGCGGGTCCTAAAGCATGAACCTTCAATTTTTGACTTTTCTACCGCCCACAGAGAGTGGTGGTCATATATATGGCAAATTGTAACTGTAGGAAAATGAGACATCTCCAAAGGGAAACAAAATGTAGTGCTTGAAGCAGGTGATTGGATGGGGTGGTTGTTGAAGTGTATGAGGTGAAAGGAAGTATGTGCAGGAGAGAGTGAAAAGACAATGTGGAAGAGGAAAGAGATGACGTGTGAGATATGATTATGAAGGTTTTCAGAAAACTATGGTGAGAAAACACGTGTGAATGTCGTACAAATTGAATAAAAGCAGGCAAAACTGACATTTTCAGTTAACATTATCACAATAAAGTCTTTGTTGCTCATTTATTTGATAGAGCTAAAAAGCATTTGCAAAGCCAGTAGGTCTGGCCTTACTTAGGTGCAGGTCTATTTTTGTTTTATGCCTGGATGTAGTAAGAAAAAACTCCCATAGATACACAAAAACTGGTTTGTGGCAGTGTTAAGCAGAAGATTCTGGTCAACATGTTTTCAGCTTTACCTCTTGGGAAGGATGCTTGGTTACACTTCTATGGCCATGCCCCTTTAAGAGACCCCTCACCAGTTTCTGTCCACTTAAAGCACTGCTGCATTTGTGCAATACTGTGAGGACCTCCTCTGAACTGGCACTTCAGGGAATGGAACTCACATGTTGTCTGTAGTCTTCTCAGAGAGGCCACTTTTAAAGTGTGTGCTCATCCTCTCAACTCCTCCACACATGCAGGCAGGGCCAGTAAGACAGGTTCAAACACACCTTCTGCATACTGATGGTGGGAAAGTACATTTGTAGTACACTACTTACTCTATTATTATGATATGGTATCAGGAACTTGGGGCCATATTTATACTTTTTGATGCAAAACTGCACCGGGCGCAGTTTTGCGTCAAAAATATTACCGCCGGTTAACGCCATTTGGTGCGCCGTGCGGGCGTCAAATTTATACTTTAACGCACGGCGGCGCAAACCAAAGGTGTGAGTCATTTCATTTTTACGCACACCTCAGTGTCGAGTCGTAAAGCAAAACTACGTTAACGCGGCGGAAATGACTGTGGGTCGATTTACGACCCCGCAAACCCGAAATGCAGCGTTTTTTGACGCAATAGCGTCAAAAATCCCCGCGAACATAGCCATTTCAGAAGAGGAGAGCCAAAATGGATCCCAGATGCCACTACAGACCCCAGGAAGATGACAACAGACCAGGAACCAGCCAGGAGGACCCACACAAGAACCAGGACACTTTTAAGAAGAAAAGAAAGTGTTGCTTTAGTGCAGAGGAACAGGAAATTCTGGTTAAAGAGGTGACGGAACACCAGCACCAACTGTTTGTCACCTCAAAGTTGCCAATCAGTAGGAGAGAGGCCATATGGCAACAAATTGTTGACAAGATTAACAGTGTGGCAGAAGTACGCAGAACAGTAATCGAGTGCAAGAAACGCTGGCATGACTGCAAGTGCAGGACCAAGGAAAAGATGGCCAGGAACAGGAAGGCAGCACTGCAGACTGGAGGTGGGAGTCCAGCACACCAGGAGGCCCTGGACCACATGGAGGAGATGGTAGCAGCCGTCATCCCTGAGGAGATCGTCACAGGGATTCAACGACAGGACAGCGCAGACTACCACGAGACAACGCACATGCAGGGTAAGTCGAATGGGGAATTATAATGCACTAATGTTAACCGTATGCATGGAAGTCATCATATACATGGAGTGGCATGGGTAAAGGGGTATGGCATGGGGGCAAGGCCTGCACAGACAGAAGCTGGGGCACACCATTACACTACACCAACAACAGTCCCATTGGGGCATGCTGCCATGCCAACGATGGAGCAAAGGTAAAGCCACGCCAGGAGGGAAGGGCACAACGTCAAACTGATATCCTGCCACCATACCCCCTACATTAACTAGGGCCCAATTAACAACCTCTAGCCATACTGACAACTGGAATTATAACAGTGACAACAGTTGTCACTGCCACCTCCGCTCTGTGTGCAGCTCAAGTAGCCAATGGCAGTAACTTCCCCATGGATCATACACAGCAAAATTTGAGGGTTTAGGATGACAACTCCAATAATCCCCTGAAACAAGGCAAAGGACCCAGTCTTGTCAAATGTCAATGCCCATAGTTGTCGCAAACATCAGCCAATGTCATCAACAGTAGGAGCTACACAGCACTAAGGACATACCCATGCTGCATATGTCAGGGTCCATCCTGTGCCTGGGTCACAATGTAACATCCCAAATGTCATACTGCTAAGACAACAGCATTGAGGGGGAGGACACATGTAACTGGTCACTGAAATACACCTGCACAGTCAGAGGAGGAAATAGGACACTGATACGATTATCAGGGAAACCAATGTACCACACATTCTGAACATCAGCTGTACACATTCCCAATGCCAACATCCATATTGCGCCATAACAATGCTATGCATAGGATACGCTACATGTCAACTACATTTAAGTGGATGTCAAAGATCAGAGACTGGGGCAGGTCCAGATTGTCAAGTGTGCAGCCAGTGCCATCAGAACACCCAAAGCCAGTGAAAGGCCTCACCATGAGAATGGATGTAGACGGACGGTTGAGTAGGACAAGAAGGTGGCAATTCAATATTTGGCCAGAACAAACACCTAGAGGAGATGATGCCGACAAGTCTAATAACTGACCACAAAACATGTGACATGCACGTGGGCCATAGGCCTGGGAGAATGCCCATCTAAAAGCAATAAACACGAAACAAGATCACAATGTGAATTAATCACAAGGCAGGCATGTTACATCACTAATGCCACAACATGCACACACTAATTCTACCCCATTTCAATGCAGAGGATGATGGATCTCCTGTGGATATGCCTGTCCCAGAATACCCTGATGACATGGATGATGAGCTGACAAACATTCCCCAGCAGACCATGCAAGAGGTCCTTGGAACCCTCCAGACCCCACCTTCAGTCACAAGGAGGAGCACAGAACAAGCAGCCATCACAGAGGACCCACCCACCACCCCAATTGTAAGACCTGCCAGCTCCAATACAGCTGAGGACTCAGACGACACAGGCACCAGCTTTGAGAGAACTATAGTTGGGGTACAGCGGGAGCTGGCCAATGAGGTGCGGGTGGGGATGCAAACTATGGCAGCCAGCCTAGAGGGGGTGCGTTCGTGCATGATGTAATCTGCAGATCAGGCAGCAGCCATGCAGGCGCTAACATCCATCTTGCAAGGACTACAAGAAACTGTCAAGGAATTCACCACTGCAGGAAGGGAGTTGCCACAACACCTTGTACCCCAAACCTTCCACTGCATGCACAAACTATTGCCTACTATCGTGATGTGGCTGCTATTCTTAAGAATCAGCAGATCCTCCTTGCTGCAGTACTGCCCTTAAGACCTTCACAGGTAGCAGCGACCGGGATGTCTGACTCCACGTCTTCTAACACTGAGGTGTGTGTTGCCCCTTCACAACCACCACCACCAAGGACAGAGGAGGCAACACACACATCAGAAGAAGAAGACATGGAACAGATCACATTCACTTGGAAAAGTACCCGGAAGCACTAGTCCTTGCCACATGGCCAACTATTACCAAGGTCCTGCGTTTTGTAACATGCCAGTCTTACAACAACTCTACTCAATGACTGTTCTGCTAACCACAGTATATTTTGTCAGCCTGCCCATTGCTTGTCTCTCTCTTACTCATTGGCAAATCCTGTCCCTCTGCACTGTCTGAAACATCACCCCAGCATGTCAAAAGCATTTCCTTAACCCCTTGTGTAGGATCACAATGTAAGACGTCACTATAATGGACTCACAATCATGGACAATGTACATATAGCACTACAGCACTTTTCAATAAATAGCACTTACACAACAAATCTGTCTCTGGGTAATGTGACACATCAACTGTGCAGTAGATAACTGAAATGTGCCTACTGTCAAATAACGTAGCTTGTCAATACAGCTGTCCTGAAATTATGTAGTCTGATAAATCTGCACAGTGGCCAGTATTGCATTATACTCTGCCCTTCCTGAGGGTAATATCTGATGAAGTGAGAAACCATACACCATCATGCTGTGTTGGACAGAATAATGCTTCCTCAAGGGATATCTAAGTCATCAAATAGTGGCAGCAAAATGTTGTCACCATGCAATACTAACACATAACAGTGCACACAAATCTAAGCAAACACTCCAAAAACTGCATGAATTAAGGTGTCTGAGTTTACATCCAAATAGGTAATCATGCTGAACAGTGTCACAAATGATCTATGTGAGTCATGAAGACAATACTACAAGAGTGCTTACGACAACTCATCTTATAAGGGTGTCCTTGAACATCACACTGCAGTCAGACCTAAAACTGTTCCCCCAATACCAAGTCTGGAAGCACCGTTTGTGACTTACAAAACATACTCATCGACTAAAACACGTTGGGATCCATATTAACTGTGATTGGTGGTTGCAACGAATGGAGGAATCTTTGCAAGGTAGCTCTGGGGTAGCTGCCAATTTTACAGCTCAGTTGGGATTTGTTCGTAGCAAAGGACACAAATGTCATAGAACAAAATTCATGCACACTAATGCCAAGGCCATGATCATGTAGCATTTAACACATACTGTAAAGGGTTCACTATATATTTATTAAATGGTAATCACAGAAGAGGAAACTGAGGGAAAAGTCTTACCTACCCTAATCTACCTTGACTACTCATTACCCACAACTGTCCCTAACTAACATAACCTAAAATTACTTATCACATGTAACGAAACATTCTAAACATCAACCCCCCACCCCCCTTATGAGATGGAACACATGGAGGACAACAGATACTAACCTAAACACATACTATACTATCCTAAACAAATATATATATATATATATATATATTTTTTATTAAACACACAAGAACCCCAACATAGCCCTCCCACCCACCCACTTAATAAGTAAAAATAGAAGGAATCAGGACACCCCACCCACTAACACTAACTAACCTATCAGACTATACTAACCTAACACTGAGCCCCCTAAGACCACTAAGTATGAGAACAAGGAAAGAGGAGGAAGGGGAGGGAATCATGTCCATTGTCATCAAAGTCTAGAGGTTGGCCCTCCGGAGGGTCCGCTTTATGGACCGCATACGCTTGTTAATATGGCGAGCATCCCGGCTCAGATTACTGATCTTCCTCAACACACAGTCCATCATACTTTCCATTGCCTGGAATGCTGCAGGGTCAACTGTTGGAGCTGGGGCAGTCTGGGTACCGGCGGAAGAGGTTTGTGGGTGTGTAGAGCCAAGGCCTGTGGGCTGTCCTGAAGCTGTTGCAATTCTGGGGCCTGGAACAACAGCAGACGTGGAACAACAGTCCCAGCTGTGGGTGGTGCCACCTGCGTGGAACTGGTGGTTGTGCTGGTGGTGGCTGTGGTGGGCAAAGTAGGGTCACCCTGTGGGAAAGCCCTCCATGCTCCGGAGGCCTGTTCATGGCGGTATCTACGGCCATCCTCCTGAACCCCAACTCTACCAGCAGGATATGTTGGTATCTCATGGCCCGCCTATGGAACTCACAGACCTGGATGGGTGTCATGTTTGCAGCTGTGAAGACAAAGGCAAATAACTTACATTAGGAACTGTATTGTCTGAAATGGCACAAGAAGTAAATCAGACAATACATCTACTGTACTTGTAACAGCTCATATCACCATACAGATCATTGAATGTCCCTGAGGAAGTACATGGCAGGCCAGCCTACAAAGGTCACATCACACATAGCACAACCAAAACCTACGAGATGGGTGACAACTGGCATTGACTTGCCATTTCAGTTCTGCCAGTTATCAGCTAACAATCATGCTGCACATCCTCCGCCAATGCCTGGGCTACAGATGTCAGTGCACGAGATGGAAATCGAAAGCCACATGATCTGCAAGTTGTAACTGGACTTGCCAGTATAGTACCCATGTGCCATACCTGAGTGTGTATACTAGGTTCCGACCAAACAGTCACGTATTCACATGTATGTGTAACATACTGGTAGCATCAGTCCTAGGTATCCTATTCACAAACCCATGCCTGTGTTTGAGGGGGGGTGGAGAAACAACGAACAATTCCAAACAACATCGACACCCAGGAGTGTATAGAAAACTCCACACGTGTTTGGCTCTACACACACACCACAGGTAAGGTCTATCAACAATTAGGAGTCTGGAAACCCTCGACCAATCACAGCGCCACACATGTCAGGAAATGCAGAGCTTGGTACACATCATAGACTTCCAGTAAGGCATGACTTACACCAGACACAGAGTTGCAAGAACACCCATGATCATGATTAGCATGCACACCTAGGCCATTGCACTCAAGTTCCACATACCTGTTGCGCTACATGTGGAAGTACATGCTGCTAGGAAGTTCTACCCACAGTTTAATAAGTACTTTGGTGAATAGGGAAGCAAAGTCTGTTGGAAAGCGATTTGCAGTACCAATCTAGGAGAATGTGGGTCTGACAGGCTGACTAAATCTGAACTGAGTTCCAGTGCGACTCTTGTTGATAAAAGTGTTATCCACATGACTCACCCCAGTACTCATTGTGGGGCGTACAGGAGTGACCTACAATCCCTAGATAATACAATTGGATAAGCATTGGCCAACTCAAAACTTTTGAGAACCTGAAATCTCACTCATGGAACAAGACAAATGATTGACCAGCACATCACACCTTGCTATTTGTTCAACACACAGGAGTCCATCACACGTCAGCAGCAAACACAACACATAACAGACATATCAACACTTACTGGGGTGGTCGGGGTCCTCAAATGTGGCCACCTCTCCCACAGTGTAGGGTGCCGGTCCACCTGTAAGACATGGAAGTAAGAAATGTGCTCAGAATCTGTTCACTGACCAACAATTTCAAAGACATATACAATGTGTAAGCTGAATAAGGAAATGACAGCCATTCAGACATGATGATACTGCATCTGATATATCACGGCCAACATGTACATAGCATGGGTTCTCCTGTGACAGTTACACACACTTCCGCACACATGCAGTGGCCCTAACTATCATGTGGTGGCAAACATACTCCGTCATTAGTGATCAGAAATAATAATGGTGTGTAATCGTCTCATCATGTGCATCCAAGAGAGACATCCAAAGCCTGGTTACTTGAGGACTGCATTACCAGTCAAACAGCCTATGTGGGCATGACACATTTATTACACATAGGTACAATGTACAGAGGGACAGGGACTTTTGTAAGCCCTCCTGTTGTTACAGTTTCTTCATTTGATGTCGCCCAACAATGGTGATTTGCACCAACCATGGACATGTGCACCCATGTGCATACCTTTGGACTGCCATCCCTAATTGGAATGTGGCACAACTAACTCCAAATACCATTCTACGATGTTAGCTGAGGGCACCTTACACCTTTTCACGATGTTTTCAAATCTATATCTGACATGTATCCAAAAAGATGAAGGACCACAATAATCCCTAACATTCATAGAACTTACGTGCACGCTTTCCTTCCACACTCACCAGACTCACATTAGACATATGTCTGGGCCACTTTGCTATCATCAATTGACGTGAAGCCAGCAGTCATTTTCTGCATCATGTAGTGTTTCTAAAGTCAGTCTAGCTATTGCGTCAACAAAGTTAGCCAATATTTTAGTACATATTTACTTCTCTGGCAAATGTGACCTATATAGACATGATTGGCTCCTATTTTGTTTGGTTGTCTGACACAAAGGCGGCACTAATTTACTTAACGGAAAAGTATCCTGTAAGTTTGCAGAGCACGTGCTTCCTGACAGCTAGCAATAGTGCATCAATTACCCTGGATGTTTCCGCAGCATTACACACAGTCAGCAACTTAGCTGGCAGATATTGTACAAATCATCTGATGTTACTACAGAGCATTTAATTGTGCACAGTTACATGATTAGTACTCACCAACAGGGCCACCAATCACTATTCCCAGGTGGTCCAGCAGATCTTGCTCCCTGGTGATGAGGTCAGCTCACCGGTGCTTCAGCTGGTGGTCACTCCTCTGGCTGGCATACACGCACTGCAGGTGATGCAGCACCTTTCCCCACCGGATTCTGCGCGCCTCAGTGTGATACCGCTGTATCACCCTGCCTCGATCATGAGTGGTAGGAAATGGCACACAAGCCATATAAAGCCCCCAACTCCTCCTCACCCATCCTGCCAAGAAGTAGCCTACCAGACATCTCGGCAATGAAAAGGGGAATAGGGGATAAAGAAGTAGAAAGGGGAAAAGGGGGAAAGTAGGGGTACAAAAAAAGAAGAAAAGTAAACTTAACCACTAAAACAGCCCAACTATCCCCAAACTAGCATTACCCACAACAGACTCCCACAAACAGCAAAAACACTAGAATACTGGACAAATGTAAACAAAACACACTAGGACACTATACAACAATATTTATTTCACAAAATAACAATTACAATAGCACACAGGTCACAAAAGCACAAAATCACTGGACAACACTCTGAACACAGCCACACAGTCTAGAAGATTCACAGACTGCAAAGTGAAAGTGAAAGTACACCACTGTACATAATCTGTAAACAGGATATCCTATTACTTCACTTCCTGCATAAAATGGGCGCAGTTTTTCACGTTACACGTCATATTTTTTCACGCATACAGTTTGTGCGTCATATTTTTTGACGCACAGGAGTGAAAATTAGGCCACATCCAAATAATAGTACATAGTCTGTACAATTATTTGGATGCGGCCTAATTTTCACTCCTGTGCGCAAAAAAATATAACGCACAATCTGTATTGGTGGAAAAAAAATGATGCATAACGCTAGCAACGTCAAAATTTCAGTGCATGAACTGCTTTAGGGCATTTTTTCAGTTTTTATGTTATGTTACATTTGGGACACATTAGAGGTAGGCTGATTGCACCCACTATGGTGTTGATTGTGTATGTTCACATTTGAGACATCATACTGCAGCGGACCATGACGCGCTACTTTCTTAACAGGATTTTGACGGTTGGCTGACGCACTAGATGGCCATATGTGTGGCCTACATATATGTATTGCACAATTTGGGCATGTTTGGCATCAGGAGAGGATAGCAAGGTGATGCGCATAAGTACAATACCTCAATGCCTATGGCTCAATGTGTGTGCAGTGGCAACTAATGTAGTCATTGACCGAGTGTGTGTGCATCACAAGATGCATTATTGAACATATGCTTGTATGAATGTGAAGTCAGTGTGTCCAAACCTTAGATGCAAGTCATTGTGGAAATGAGAGAGGACATGTGTTAGTCATACATGTAGCAACATCCGTTATGTGCACTTCCAAGATTTTGGGTAACGTAGACACCACAAATGACAAAGCATGCACCAGATAGATGGCAGACGCTTGTTCATGTAAATGTCCTCAATTTCACCATCCTATGTCCTAGATTTTTGTTAACAGCTTCCTAGGCACTTGTTGGTGAACCCCACAGTGAGTCAGACACATGCATTGAGGAAGCGGGTACCATGTAATTGGCCCAGACAGCCAAAGGTGAACCACAAATTTATGATGACGCCACAGTTGAGGTCATATAACTGAGCCACAACTCCCTGTGGCTGTGGTGGACCAGCAGACGAGGCAGCACGTCTCCACATATTTCACGTGATCAATTGCACAGAGGTGTCTTGTTCATGTGTGGGGTCCAATGTTGATCCTGTATATTTTTAGGGGTGTATGTTGTCACAGTTAGGTCCAGGTCTCATCATGAGTCAGTGGCAGCTATTCCTGTATCTACTGGGTACCCTTTGTTGATCAATGTGAGTAAAGTGGATGAGGACATGAGAACCTACATGGGGGTGGTCCCACCCTGTCACTGAAGACGTGTAATGAGACTGTCAACAGGGCGACCTTGGTGTGCTGAGTGAGATAATGTCTCAGGTGTCATGTTCCGGCAGGTATCATTACAACATTTGTACACAGGTTGGCCTCTGCAATTCCCACTGCATCTGGGAACATCATAGCCTCTGTGCTGATTATTTTTGCAGCTATTCACCACACATGGCCCATCAACATGTTGTGAGCAATGTAATTCTGTGTGTGAACTGTCAGGGTCCTGACATGTGTGGACTTTTCATGGACATTATCAGAGGTTGCTGTTTCTGCTGAAGGCCCTGTACCCAATCCCTGCATACGGTCCTGGGACACTGTCACACTTTGTCGTTCATGCATAAATGAGACCCAGACAAGGGATGGGCCATGAATTTTGGTATTCACAGAGGATTTAACTAATATGGTACAATTAAAAGGCAGATGATGCTATACAATGTATTTGGGTATGCATTGATGACGCACATGACCAAATACCCTCTGAGGAATGAGAGGTTTGGTTAAGCAAGTATGGTACATATGTAGCCACAGGGAAACTTTAGGGTGACGCACAGACAGATGCCAGTTAGGCTGACAGGATGCAGGGTCAATCTGGATCCACCAATTTCACAAGTTACATAATCAGTGGTCTGACGAAGACTGTTTGGAAGACGAACTAGACAGTTGACATGTAAAACTGTGTATGTCCTGTGTTTTTGAAGGTGACACATGAACCCAAGGGCTGTGTTACACGGCTTAATTAGTAGCAATGCTTAACGGTGTATTTGACAAAAAGGCAACTCCTATGCTGTTCCAGGCATCAGCAGGGGCAGTGCATGTTGAAATGGATGGTGTGCATGGAGGTGATCACAGGGGTGGGCTGCATCAGTTTCTCACAAGTCCTGTAGGTGAGATTTGCATTCTAATGGCCAACAGACGTTTTCACATGGGAAGCAATCTACAGGTGCTAACAGGGCTTAGAAACTACAAGCCAGTGTAATCATTGACCTGACGTCCATGCAGTCAGATGTACTATGACAATGGTATACCATAGGAAAGAGTGTAGCACACTGGATTACTATTGTTAGTCTGTGTGTGTAGAGGAGGGAATATTGGGGTACACATATTACTATTCCAGGGACCTCTTCAGACGGGCGGGTTGTGACCAAGTGCATGGGTGTGTCAGAAGTTAGGAAATGGGCTGACATGTACATGGAATGTCATGTGCACAATGCTGCTCATATGTGTGGCACTTGTGCTGTGTATGTTCTGATTCTAGGGAACTCTAGTCACAGATAGTCCTTGCAAAGATTGGATGCAGTTGGACTTACTGCTGTCAAGGGTCTGGTCATACATTCCTGTTACTGATACAAAAGCACATCAACTGCCTCATGTATGAGGCGTGTTTTCCCCTTATTGAGTGATGGTGTCTTAATTGTGTGCCATATGCTGCGATGAACAATGTTTCCAACATGTATGTGTGAAATAGGTGTGGTCCTCTGCTATTGTCCTTCAAAGGTGAAATGTACAGGATGTATGTCATTTACAGTGTGTGTGTGTATGTGACCGTTGTATGGTACGCATCACATTTGCTCTGGGATTTTCAGTGTCCTAATCTGTATATCAGCAATGCTCCATGAGGCAACACTCTTATTCTGATAGTTAGAGATAAAGGTGTGCAAAAATGAATAGCCAGACCATGATATGGCGAGTATTATAGGTGTTTATTTAAAGTAGTTAATAAAGTGGTGATGGTGATTATATTTAAAAGAAATTGTTCACAATATGTTGCCGCCTACGCAAACCAGCGGCCGTGTTTTGTTGTTTCCCCTCATGTTGCAGGCCACCATCCTCCTCTTCCTCCTCTTCAGGCATGTGTGGCTCTGGTTCCACAAGGGGAATGTTCCTTCTTATGCAAATGGTGTGCAGAATGGCACATGTTAGAATGATCTTACAGACCATTTCCGGGGAATATAGGAGGCTACCACCAGTGATGTTGAGGTACCGGAATCTCGACTTGAGGATGCCGAAGGTCCTCTCGACTGTGGTGCATGTCCTCCTATGTGCGTCATTGTAGGCATGCTCTGCTGCAGTATTCGGGTTGCCAATAGGTGTCATTATCCATGGCTGGATGCCATACCCCTGATCAGCTGCAAGAGAAAATGAATGGGATCATGTTGATGTAGCTAGCCCCATTGAATTCACCTTGCATGGCAGTAGTTGTCTTGTGTTGTCTGTGACTCTTTTGGGTTATTGTGTGCCTCCTAGGCTTGTAGGATGTACCATCAGCATTGTGCTGTTTCCTTGACTGGAAGAGTGTTTGGCTGCTGACCAGTTGTCAGCAGTATGTTTTGGGATTTGCAGTACAGTGTGCCTTCCCTAGCTTTGTGACTTGTGATACAGGTGTTCCTGTGTCTTCACTGGGGGTGAGATGATAGTTCCATACACAGGTTAAAATTGACAGTGTTGTTAACACGTTCATATCAATGTACCCTGGACATCCCATACATTTAGACTTATGCAAAGGATTAATGTAAACACAATTGAGATGCTTACAATTTGCAAGGTGACATTTAGGCAACACACTCCAAGCATTGTGATCATTGACGTCTTAACATTAGGCTGTACAGTAATTTCAGATGTGTGACAGGTTCAATGGTGACCTAAGAAACATGGCTAGCGATGTTACAACCTCAGTGTGTTCCTGTCGACATGTTGCTGTTGTGGTGTATGTGTTGAGTGTCCTAGAGGGTTGCTGTGCAGTGTGTATATAAGTAGGTTTTTGTACTTACCAACAAGTAGTCCATTGCCATACCGTCCATCTTGGAAGTGTTGATTGATGGTGCTGTGACGGAAGGTGAATGAGTCATGGACACTCCCAGGATATTTTGCCACAATGTTGGTGATAAATCCTTGGTGATCGACAATGGCTTGCACATTGATGGAATGTGTGTGCTTCCTGTTGCGGTAGAGGTATTCAGTTGCAGCAGGTGGCACAAGGCGTACATGTGTGCAGTCGATTGCACCAAGGACGTGTGGGAAGCCACTAATGAGGTAGAACCCCTGTTTTGTTTCCTGCTGCTTCTGCAGTGTGTTAGGGAAGCAGATGTGGCGGGTGTGAGTCCAATGATGGCATCCAGTACTTTGGGCAAAAAGGCAGAGAATGATGGCTGTGATATTCCGGCAACCAGGGCACCAGTTGTTTGAAAAGAGCCACTTGCCAGCATGTGAAGTATGGCAAGCAGCTTGTTTTCTGTTGGGATGGTGCGGGGTGTCAGCAAAGTGGGTGCCAACTGTGGTTCTATATTTTGCAGCAGCTGCTGAATGGCCTGCCAGTTCAACCTGTACCTCTAGATGATGTCATGTTCCCTGAGGCCATGAAGGGTTGTTCTGGTGCGGAATATCCTCTCCTGCCTTCTGCGCTGCCTTTGGGGTCCCTGCTGGTGTTGTGGTAGCTGCTGTTGTTGCTGCTGGGCTCTGCGTCTGCGTCTGCGTGCACGCTGGATGAGAAGCATCTCCATGTCTCCCTTTTGCTGCTCTGCTGCTCTGCTGATGCTTCTGTGTGTTCTGATTAAATATAGGTGTGTTTGCCCCATTTTAAAGTCTGCCCTGACCCAGGCGTTAAATTTTGACGCAAATCGGGCTGTGCGTCATTTTCCGGCTCCGCCTCCCGGCTGTGTGTCATTTTTGCCCGAAAGCATAAATACGACGCACAGCCGTTAAAGTCATTTTTGGGACGGGAACGCCTACCTTGCATATGAATAACGCAAGGCGGGTTGCTGCATCCAAAAAATTATGCACACGTCGGAATTTTGACGTCCGCGGCCTCGGGTGTCAAAGTTTAAATACGGGGCAAGATTTGCGCTGAATGTGCGTCAACATTTTTGACGTACATTCGGTGCAGACGGAGTATAAATATGCCCCTTGGTGTGATGTCAGCCTCTCAGGTTTCTAGAGTGATATTTCAGCCTTGCTTTTGGGGTTCCAATCTGATGCTGCATCCTCTGTGTAATGTCACTGCTGGGTGTCAGGTTGCAGGGCTGTCGCAGTCTGCTGCCCATTTCTTATGGTGTTAAGTCTGTCATCCTCATTTTGCATCGCTATCAGCTATTGTACTAGAAATCAATTGAAATGCAATTGTTAAAAAAATAACATTTTAAATTAGAAAGTGTCTTTGCCATCTGTTTTGTTTGCCACTTACTGTATCTTTTCATGTGGGATCTTCCAAAGGATCCAATTTGGCCAGACCTCCCTATGAATTTTCTAGCTTGCCCATCTGTACCACTCGTACAGTATATATGTCTAGGAGAAGCTGCATTAAAGAAGGTGTAAGACACAATTCAGGTTTATAAACCTGTTTATTGTAATAAAATGCTAATAAAGAAACATGTGAACATGTGCCTGTTAGGCCTAAACAGGAGTCCCATGTAAGTGTTGCGTGCATGGTCAATTTTGTGGTGCACAAAGTCTTGACTGCAGTGCACAGAAAGCTTGCCCTGTGGCACACAGAGTTAAAAAAACAGAGGGTACATTGACCACCATTATGCCAGTGCAAGCTTTTTTGTCACCCATTTTCCATGCCAGCATTGAGCCTGTGGTGGGCATGAACATGCCATACATGGTGATGGTCCGCTAAGTATTTTCACCAATATGCTAATAATGACTGCCATGAAGCCAGTGCCAGTATTATGCCAAAAGTAGTTATCATTATATAATTGGTGTCAACAGCATGCAAAGGACATTAATGTTCTATAGTGAACATATGCATATACACTGCCAATGGTTCTTTTTCCTAAGCATTAAAATACATAGCAAACCACTGGCACTTTCTCAGAAAATAGAGCCCCTGATTTTTAACACTTTTAACAATGTCCAAGAAACACCAGCTGCAATGCCAAAACAACACACCACAATTAAAACACAGTACAACCTAACATAACACAAACAAATATCACACTTGCATTCTTGTGTTTTTGTTGCTTTGATTTTTCCTATTGTTTTGTGCTGTAGTATTGTGCTGGGTGACTCTTGTGTTGCTTTATTATTTTGCACTGTGTTGTTTTTGTAGTAGTGTGGTTATGGCATTTTGTTAGTATGTTGATGATATTTTGTTGTCTTTTATGTTGTGTGATGTGTTAGTGTATTTTTGTATTATTATTTTGTTGATTTTCATGTGACTGTACATGTTGTGTTGCTACTTTGATGTATTGCTATGTGCTTATTTTGTGTTCTGTTTTGTGTTCAATGCATATGGTCATATGTGTTGTGGTGTTATTGTGTTCCTGTTGTGTGTGTTACAATTGTCTTTTGGTATTTTATTGTTGCAGTGTTTTATTCTTGTTGCCTTGTGTTGCAATGTGTTGTGTTTCGTGTATTTAGTGTTATGTTGTGTTTTGTGTGTTGTCATGTCAGTTTTGTTTGACATTATTGTGATTATAGATGTGAGTTGTTGTCTTGTGTTTTTGTGTTTTATTGCTATTACACTTCTATGGTATCGTGCTCAGTGGGTGCCCATTGAGTTGTGTTGGTTTCTGTAGTTTGAGTGCTTTATTGTGTTTGCTATATTGTTTTGCAATTGTGTTGTGTTGTCTCTTATGTTGAGTGTTTTGTGATTGTCCTGTTTTCTGAATTATTTTGTTCCTCCTGTTATGTTACTGATGTTGTGTTGTAATTTTGATGTATTGCAGGTTTTTTGTGTGTACTAGTTTTGCGGTTGCGTATTTGGTGTTGTGTTGTTGCATTGTATTGCATTACTGTGGTCTGGTAAAATGATGTTGTTATTTCTTGTCAGAGTCACCAGATCCTTGGGGTCTGTGCACGTTCCCAACACTTCCACCACAAGACAGCTCCAATACTCTGATTAGATTTATCACAGAGTCTAAGAGAGTCCAAGTGGGGAAAAGGGGATTAGGCCGGGAACAGCTGGGAAGGAGACCTGTAGGAAGCAAAAGGTTAAAACACAACATCAAAATTACATCTCATGAATTCAGTACCATGCTACAACTCTATGCTTCGTCTTTTTTCCGAAAAACATGAACAACCCTAGAATAGTCCTAAAACTGAATAGGCTTTAGATGACCGAATACCTGAGGAGGAAACAGGAAAAGTTAAATAGGACTTTCAAATTCGAATACTTTCTTTAGCATGAGAATCAGGAAACACTCTGAGCAATTTCTAAACAACCATATGAATCTCCTTTTAAGAATACATATCAGGAACACACAGCATTCCATCTAGAACTCTGGTATTGTTGTGTTCTTCTCAGAACAAACATTGGGAAGTGAATTGTGCACATTGCAGATTTTTATATGAGTATTAAACACCATAAAGGAATGTGCACCATGAAATCACACAACGTAGATTCAAGGAATAAATCATGCAACGTGTCAACTTGAAATGCTACCAAGAAAATGTCTTAGAATAGTAGCGCACAGTAATTTACATTATTTATACACGAGGAAAGAATTGCGCATCTTATCGATTCAAATGCCACCATGCAAATGCCAAGAAATGGTAGCGCACAATGAATAACATGAAAAAACACTCAAGGAAAGAATCGCGCGTGTTGCTGATTCGAATGCCACCATGTAAATGCCAGAAAATGGTAGCGCACAATGAACAGCATGAATTACACACGAGAAGTGAATTGCGCGTTTCGCCGATTCGAATTCCACCATGTAAATGTCAAGAAAAGGTAGCGCGCAATGAACAACAAAGTTAAATGTTCATGAAACGAGTTGCACGTCTTACCAACTCGTAAAACATCATGTAAATGTCAAAAATTATCAGCGCGCAATGAACAACAATGTAATAACGAAGTCAAATCTTAATGGAATAAATTGCGCGTCCTCCCTATTTGCAAACCACCATACAAATGTCAAAAAATTGCAGCGCACAAGTAATCTGTTATTCATTTAAGAATTAAAGTCAAGAATATGAAAATTCTCAATTACGGTGTTGGGAAATGTCCAAACACCGTCTTACCGCCTGGAAACAGTGATCACCAATGAGAAATGAGTGCAGAAGGCTGGAAAATCCAAATAGGCCTCCGGGACAGGAGCTCAGGAAGAAGCTGCTGCTCTGCACCGGGACCTCTGAATAGTGAGCACTGGAAGTTGGGCTGACTCTCTTTTATAGAGTCTTGGCCCAGCCTAGCACCACGCCCAGGCATGTTGCAGGGAAAGTCTCTAGAAGGCCCTGGAAAGGGACCACACCCTAACACACTCTGAATGTCTGCAGCAATACATTGCAAATGTACAGTATTTATAAGCACCTTAAAAATGAATCTTTTGGATGGAATTCTGCAATGCAAAAGGTTAAACAATAACATATCATCACAATGCATAAATTACATTATCTTGCGAGTGTTGGGTTTTTGCATTCTAGATGCCCGTAGAGCACGCACTGTCCTAGTGCTGACATTTCTGAACTTCAAGTCCTTCTGCAGTGTGGGCGGAGTACAATATAGGCTTGTTTTTTGGGGGATGTGCAAACACTGGATGGGATAATTTGGGATTGTGACATGTTAATGCAGTGGTAAAAGGTGGCAGTACAGTGGTAGGCACAGTTTGATTGTGAAAGTTGGTGTTGTGGAACTGTTTGGTGAAAGTGAATTGTTATGAGTGGTGGTGTAGTAGTGTGATTTGGAGGAGTTTGGATGGTGCGAGTGGGTATTCCTATGATTCTGTTATAAGGTGGTACAGTGACGAAATGTGGTTGTGTCGTGGACATCCGTGAACACTTTATTCTATTAAGGGATTTTGTGGCGGTGGATGTAATTGCTTGCTGGGATTGGTAGTCTGCAAGTATGAGTTAATTGTGTGATATTTTGGGGATAGATTCTGAGAGAGTGTTTTGCGGGAATGCAGGTACTGACATTATGTGTTTGTGGGTGTGGTTATGTTCAAATGTAGCTCAGGAATATTAGGTAGTAATGCAGGGTTTGGGATGGATGTGCGGTGCGTGAAGTGACAGTATATTTGTATGGTGTGTTAATGTGATATAGTGAGTAGTAGTGAAGTATTTACTACTTTCAAGTGGTAGTATAAGAATGAAGAGCGTAGTGCAGTACTGGTCGGGGCAATGTCACAGTACTTAGAGGCATATTTACTAAAATTTCATATAATGCAGGGCAGCAACAATGTTGCTGCTCTGTGTGAATAGTAGAGAGCAGAGCAGTGGCATATCTACTACAATATGGTGCTCTCCACTCTTTACCTGTGCTTCCAAACTTGAGGCTGCCTAGCACCAATGCAGACAAACTTGCACCTTGATGCAAGGGTGCCTGTGTACGGGCAGGTTTGTTTTTCTGCAGGAATGGATATCTTCCTGCACAAAAACAATCCTAAGAGGAAATTTTCTCTTTCAATATGTGATCCAGAATGTATCATGTATCGAAAATGGAATAACAAGGAAAAATAAACATATTTCTGCTTGTTGCAATGTGGCCGGGCCAGCACATCTTTTTGGAGCGATTCAAGGCATGCTGTTTCCAGGAAATCTAATAGTAATTCAAATCCCATGGATGGATGCATGGGAACACCCATGCTCCACCCAAGCAACTCCTACCACTACAAAATGAATTGCAATACAGTGCAAGCCACTGCATTACATTTCTTTACAAAGTCACCCAAGGCAGCAGCACAGATTGCTCCTTTCATTGCGTTGTAAATCTTACATTAGTCTTTGTGCTGCTTTGTGTCACCTTACACAATACAATAACAATGCAACGTCGTAGTAAATCAGGACCTAGTTTTGGTGATGGAAGATGGTCGTGCAGTGATGGAATGGTTGTGTGGTACTGCATGGGGGAGATCAAGCTAGAGGTTAGTAGTAGATAAGTGCTGAGTTGGTAGTATGGTGATGAGCTGCTAGTGTTGTGATATCAGGTGACAGTGTGGTGGATCTGGGTGGTAGCACAGGGCTAGACTGATAATGCCCTGATAGGGTTGGTAATCCTATGGTGTGCAGAGATAATATTGTGAAGTGTGATGGTTCATAGTACTTTTGAGATGTAAAATAGTCTCTGCCTATGCCTCATGCACTGTAATGATAGCAAACCAGGTGGGATGATACACCTAACAGCCAGTGGCATGCTCTGAGAGAGAAGTAGTCCTCTGAAACCTTCATTAAGAAATGTAAAAACAATACTTCTGGGAAAAAGGTGAAGCTCTCTGTAGCTAGTCCTGTTGACATCAGAAGTGCACTACAAAGAGTTCTTTCTCTTGGATTCAGAACGTTTTGGCTAACTTGCTCACCTCTTCGACAGATTGTTTAGAAGTTTTTTTTCCACATTCAAAATTAATAGAGACCAACGTTCCAGCCATCCAATGTTTTTTTGCATGGGAGCAGGGGGAAATAGGGTGAAGGAAGGGAGATATCAACTAAACTGTGTAAACGAAGATAAAAAACCCAGCATCCATTGCACATAACCTGTTCGTGGCAAGTCGGCTCAAAGTGGCAGGAAATTATAAGTGAAAAGGAGGAAGAACAATGAGTGAGAACATGAAAGAAAGAGATTAATTTCCCGATTACTAATTCAAGAGTGGCTGTTGTACATTTCTGAGAATATTTTTTTTTCATAACCATTCATTGGTTTATAACTCACATTTGTATCTGCCTCTCATGCTTTGAATTTGTGACCCATTGACCTCAGTGGCCAGTTATTGTGTTCTTTTAATTTGTTGATTTCTACAATATTTTTTACCACAAAGTAATAAAGGTCAGGGTGTGAAACTTAGGGCCAGATTTACACAGCCCGAGCGCCACCTTTCATCACACCAGCGTAATTTTTTTTACACTAATGTGACTCAAGGAAGCAATTTTCGTGACACCGTGGGGCATATGTATGAGCCCCCAGCGCCACCTTGCGCCGCATTTGCAGCATTTATTTTACACATATCTGGCGTTAAGGTGCATTTCCCACATGCCATATTTACAAAGTGGTACAATGCTTGCATTGTGCCACTTTGTAAACCATTGCACCACATTATGCCTGCGCCAGGCATAATGTGGTGAAAGGGGGGCGTTCCCTTGTTAGGGGGGCTGAACAAATGGCGCAAGGAAATCTATGAGATTTCCTTGCACTATGTTTTTCAGCACTTTTAACGCCTGCTCAGAGCAGGTGTTAATAGGGGGCTTCTATTATTTACAATGGGCCCTTATGTACTCTCCGGGAGTAGTGTCAACATTTTGGCACTACTCCTGCAGAGTCCATCAACAGCGTCACATAGAATTACACTATTGACCCTTACCCTGCACCATGGTGTGCTGTGTTTTAAATACAGCACACACATGGTGGTGGTAGGGGGTGCTAAGGGGCACAGGGAAAGTGGCGCTGCACTCAGTGCAGCGCCACTTTCCATAAATCTGCCCCTATATTTACAAAGTGGCGCTATGCATGCATTATGCCACTTTGTGGCCCCTTGCACTACATTATGCCTGCGTCAGGCACAATGTATGAAAGGGGTGTATTCCGGTGTTAGGAGGCCCACAAAAGTGGCGCAGTGAAATCTACAAGATTTTACTGCACCATTTTTGGCTTCATTTTTAACGCCTGCTCGCAGCAGGCATTAAAATGACACACCCATATTAACCTATAGGCCTCCTTTCACTTTGCTCCACTAGCATCAGCATTTTTGACACTAGTGGAGCAAAGCACCACAATATCATCAACAATTATGATGTTATTGGCCTAACTACCGCCATGGTGAGCGGTGTCATAAATACTGTGCACAGAGGCCCATATTTATACTTTTTGACGCAAAACTGCGCCAGCGCAGTTTTGCGTCAAAAATATTACCGCCGGCTAACGCCATTTTGGTGCGCCGTGCGGGTGACATATTTATACTTTGACTCATGGCGGCGCAAACAACAGGTGGGAGTCATTATTTTTGACGCACACCGCAGTGTTAAGTCGTAAAGGAAAACGGCGTTAACGCGGCGGAAATGACTGTGGGTCGATTTACGACACAGCAAACCGGATATGCGTCATTTTTTTTACGCAATAGCATCAAAAAACACAGCGAACACAGCCATTTCACCAGAGGAGAGCCAAAATGGATCTCAGACGCCACTACAGACCCCAGGAAGATGACAGCAGACCAGGAACCAGCCAGGACACTTTTAAGAAGAAAAGAAAGTGTCGCTTTAGTGCAGAGGAGCAGGAAATTCTGGTTAAAGAGGTGACGGAACACCAGCACCAACTGTTTGTCACATCAAAGTTGCCAATCAGTAGGAGAGAGGCTATATGGCAACAAATTGTCGACAAGATTAACAGTGTGGCTGAAGTACGCAGAACAGTCATCGAGCGCAAGAAACGCTGGCATGACTGCAAACGCAGGACCAAGGAAAAGATGGCAAGGAACAGGAAGGCAGAACTGCAGACTGGAGGGGGGAGTCCAGCACACCAGGAGGCCCTGGACCACATGGAGGAGATGGTCGCAGCCGTCATCCCTGAGGAGATCGTCACAGGGATTCAACGACAGGACAGCGCAGACTACCAGGAGACAACGCACATGCAGGGTAAGTTGCATGGGGAATTAAAATGCACAAATGTTAACTGCAAGCGGGGGGGATACCGACCACAAAATGCATAGAAGTCAACATATACATGGAGTGGCATGGGTAAAGGGGCATGGCATTGGGGCATGGCCTGCACAGACAGAAGCTGGGGGACACCATTAGGCTACACCAACAACAGTACCATTGGGGCCTGCTGTCATGCCAACGATGGAGCAAAGGGAAAGCCACGACAGGAGGGAAGGCCTCTACGTCAAACTTACATCCTGGCACTCGTCAGCCAACATACCTCCTACATTAACTAGGGCCCTATTAGCAATCCTCTAGCCAAACCGACAACTACAATGTAACTGCAACAACAGTTGCCACTACCACCTCTGATCTGTGTGCAGCTCAAGTAGCCAATGGCAGTAACCTCCCCATGGATCATACACACCTAAATTAGGGGGTGAGGATGACATCTGCAACAATCCCCAGAAACAAGACAAAGGCCCCAGTACACTCAAATGTCAATGCCCATAGTTGTCACAAACATCAGCCAAAGTAAACAACAATAGGAGCGAAACAGCACTAAGGACACACCCATTCTGCATATGTCAGGGTCCATCCTGTGCCTGGGTAACAAGGCAGCATCCCAAATGTCATACTGCTCAGACAACAGCATAGAGGAGGGAACACATGTAACTGGTCAGTGAAATACACCTGCACAGTCAGAGGAGGAAATAGGACACTGATACGACTATCAGGGCAATCCAATGTAACACACATTACCCAACATCAGCAGGACCCATTAACAATGTCAACATCCATATCGGATCATAACATTTCCATGCATAGGATATGCCACATGTCAATTACATTTAAGTCGATGTGAACGATCAGGGATTGGGGCAGGTCCAGATTGTTAAGTGTGCTGCCAGGGCCATCAGAACACCCACAGCCAGTGAAAGGTCTCACCATGAGAATGGATGTACACGGAGAGTCGAGTAGGAAAAGGAGGTGGCAATTCTCTATTTGGCTAAAATCAACACCTAGAGGCGATGAGGCTGACAAGTCTAATAACTCAATAACATTAATGTGACACACAGGTGGGCCATAGGCCTGAAACAATGCCCATCTGAAGGACTGCAGATATTAACACAAAACAAGATCACAAAGTGAATTCATCAAAAGACAGGCACGTCACATCAAAATTGCCACAACACAGACACACTAATTGTACCCTGTTTCATTGCAGAGGAAGATGGATCTCCTGCCGATATGCCTGTCCCAGATTTCCCTGATGACATGGATGACGAGCCGATAAACATTCCCCAGGAGACTATCCAAAAGGTCCTTGAAACCCTCCAGACCCCACCTTCTGTCACAAGGAGGAGCACAGAACAAGCAGCCATCGCAGAGGAACCACCCCAATTGTAAGACCTGCCAGCTCCAATACAGCTGAGGACTCAGACGACACTGGCACCAGCTTTGAGAGAACTGTAGTTGAAGTACAGCAGGAGCTGGCCAAGGAGGTGCGGGTGGGGATGTAAAATATGGCAGCCAGCCTTGAGGGGGTGCTTTCGTGCATGATGTCATTTGCAGATCAGGCAGCAGCTATGCAAGCCCTAACATCTATCTTGCAGGAACTACAGAAAACCCAGAAGGAAATCAGCACAGCTGTAATACAGTTGACCCAACACCTACAACAGCAATCCTGTCAACGCATGCACGAATGCAACATTGAACCCCTCAGGGCCGACCTGGCTGCCTACCATTGTGATGTGGCTGCTATTCTCAAGAACCAGCAGGCCCTCCTTGCAGCAGTACTGCCCTCAAGACCTTCACAGGGAGCAGCGACCGGGATGTCTGACACCACGTCTTCTAACACTGAGGTGTGTGTTGCCCCTTCACAACCAACAACAACAAGGACAAAGCAGGCAACACACACATCAGAAGAAGAAGACATGGAACAGATCACATTCACAAGGAAAAGTACCCGGAAGCACTAGTCCCTGCCACATGGCCAACTATTACCAAAGTCCTGCGTTTTGAAACATGACAGTCTTACAACAACTGTACTCAAGCACTGTTCTGCTAATCACTGTATATCTTGTCACCCAGCCCAGTGATTGTCTCTCTCCTACTCATTGGCTAAGTCTGTCCCTCTGCACTGTCTGAAACAGCAACCCCAGAATGACAAAAGCATTTTGGTAAACCCTTGTGTTGGATCACAATGGAAGATATCACTATAATGGACTCACAATCATGGACAATGTACATATAGCACTACAGCACTTTTCAATAAATAGCACTTACACAACAAATTTGTCTCTGGGTAATGTGACATATCAACTGTGCAGTAGATAACTGAAGTGTGCCTACTGTCAGATTACATAGCTTGTCAATACAACTGTCCAGATATTATGTAGTTAGAGAAATCTGCACAGTGACCATGAATGCATCATACTCTGCCCATCCTGAGGGAATAATCTGATGAAGTGAGAAACTATACACCACCATGCTGTGTAGGACAGAAGAATGCTTCCTCAGGGGATAACTAAGTCATCAAATAGTGCCCGCTAAATGTTGTCAACATGCAAAAATAACACAATAAACATGCCACACTAATCTAAGTAATTACAAAAAAAACTGCACAAATGAAGGTGTCTGAGTTAACATACAAATAGGTAATCATGCCGAACTGTGTCACAAATGATGTATGAGGGTCATGAAGACAAGACTACAAGATTGCCAATGAGAGCTCATCTTATAAGGGTGTGCATGATCATCACACTGCAGTCCGACCTAAAACTGTTCCCCAATATCAAGTCTGGAAGCACTGTTAGTGACTTTGAAAACACACTTATCAACAGAAACACATTGGGAACCATATTAACTGTGATTTGTGTTTGCAACAAAGGGTAGACACTTTGCAAGGTAGCTCTGGGCTAGCTGCCAATCGTACAGCTCAGTTGGGATTTGTTTGTAGCATAGGACACAGATGTTATAGTACAAAATTGATGTACACTGAATCCAAACCCACGATCAAGTACCATTCAACACATACTATTAAGGGGTAACCAAATATTTATTAAAAGCTAACCATAGATGAGGAAACTGAAGGAAAAATCTTACCTACCCTAATCTACCCTGACTACTCATTACCCACAACTGTCCCTAACTAATCTAAGCTACACTTACTTATCACATGTAACGAAACTTTCTAAACATCTACCCCCCACCCCCCTTATGAGATGGGACACATTGAGGACAACACATACTAACCTAAACACATACTATACTATCCTAAACAAATATATATATATATATATATATATATATATATATATATATATATATATATATATATATATATATATATATTTATTTTTTTTACACACAAGAACCCCAACATAGACCCCCACCCCCCCACCCACACATGTAATAAGTCAAAAAAGAAACAAGCAGGACCCCCCACACCCCACCCACTAACACTAATTAAACTAACAGCCTATACTGACCTAACACTAAGCCCCCTAAGCCCACTAACTATAAGGAAAGAGGAGGGAGGGGAGGGTATCATGTCCATCAAATCAACTATCTAGAGGTTGGCCTCCGGAGGGTCCTCTTTATATCCTTGACCCGCCGTTTAATGTGCCGCACGTCCCGGCTCAGGTGGCTCACCTTGCGCAGCACCTTGTCCATCTTATGTTCAAGTCTCTTGAAGGCTGGAGCAGTGGCAGTCTGGGTACCGGTGGAGGAGGTCTGTGTGGGCTGTCCTGCACCGGTGGCAATGCTGGGGCCAGGAAGACCAGCAGATGTTGGATCAACAGTGGCAGCTGTGGGTGGGGCCACCGGGCTCTGATTGGTGGTTGTTTCTGTGGTGGCTGTGGTGGGCAAAGTAGGCCCACCCTGTGAGAAGGCTCGCCATGCCCCGGAGGCACATTCATGGCGATATCGCCGGGCCATCCTCCGGAACCCCGACTCCACCAGCAGGATGTGCTGGTATCACATGGCCCGACGCTGAAATTCACGGACCTGGTCTGGAGTCATGTTAGCTGCTGTGAAGACAAATGCAGATATGCTACATTAGTAACTGCATTGTGTGAAACGGCACAGCAAGTTAATCAGACATTACATCTACTGTACTTGTAACAGCTCATATCACGATACAGAGCATTGAATGTCCCTGAGGAAGTATATGGCAGGCCAGACAACAAAGGTGACATCACACAAAGCACATCCATAACCCACAAGATGGGTAACAACTGGCTTTGACTTGCAATCTGAGTTCTGCCAGTTAACATCTAAGAATCATGCTGCATATCCCCCACCAAGAGCTGGGCTACAAATGTCAGTGTACGGAAAGCAAAACTAAAGCCACGTGGTCTGCAAGTTGTAACTGGACTTTCCAGTATGGTACCAAGTGCCAAACCTGAGTGTGTATACTAGTATGCAACCAAACTGTCACCTATTCACAGGTATGTGTAACATACTGGTAGCATCAATACTAGGTACCCCATTCACAAACCCATGGCCGTGTTTGAGGGGGGGCGGTGGATACACAACTATAATTTGCCAACAACATGTACACCGAGGAGTGTATAGGCAACTCCACACACGTTTGTCTCTACAGACACACCACAGGTAAGGTCTATCTACAATTTGGAGTCAGCAAACCCTAGAGCACTCATAGGGTCAGACATGTCTGGAAATTCAGAACTTAGTACACAACATATACTTCCAGTGAGGCCTGACTTACATCAGACACAGAGTTGCTAGAACACCCATGATCATGAATTGCATGCACACCTAGGCCATAACACTCAGGTTCCACAGACTTGATGCACTACATGTGGAAGTACATGCTGCTAGAAGGTTCTACCTACTGTTTCAAACTTACGTAGGTAAATAGGGAAGCAGATGTCTATTGGGAAGCTATTAGCTCCACCAATCTTAGAGAATGTGGGTCTGACAGGCTGACTAAATAGGGGCTGACTTCCATTGCGACTCTTGGTGATACAAGTGTCAGACACATGACTATACCCTGTACTCACAGTGGGGCCTACAGGGATGTCCTACAATTCCTACATGATACCATTGGATACGCATTGGCAAACTCAAAACATGTGAGAACTGCATTCCCACTCATGGAACAAGTGAAAAACCTGCCCAACGCATCACACCTTGCTATCCGTCCAACTCACACGAGTCCATAACCAGCAAACACAACACATAACAGACATATCAACACTTACTGGAGTGGTCGGGGTCCTCAAATGTCGCCACCTCTCCCACAGTGTAGGGTGCCAGTCCACCTGTAAGGTATGGAAGGAAGAAATGTGCTCAAAATCTGTGCACAGTGCAACAATTTTATAATCATTTACAATGTGTAGGCTGAATAAGGACATGGCAGCCATTCAGACATGATGGTACTGCATCTGATATTTCACGGCCAACTTGTACATAGCATGGGTCTCCTGTGACAGTTACACACATATCTGCACACATACATTGGCCCTAACTATCATGTGGTTGCAAACTGGCCCCATAATTGGTGAGCACTAAAGAATATGGAGTGTAATCGTCTCATCATGTGCATCCAAGAGAAACATCCAACGCCTGGTTACTTGAGGACTGCATTACCAGTCAAACATGCCTTGTGGCCATGACAAATTTATTGCACATAGGCCCAATGTACAGAGGGAGGGGCAGGGACTCCTGTAAGCCATCCTGTTGTTACAGTATAGTCAATTGATGTGGCCCAGCTATGGTGATTTGCACCAACCATGGAGATGTGACGCCATGTGCATACACTTGGACTGCCATCCATATTTGGATTGTGGCTCAACTAATTCCAACAACCATCTTGAGATGTTAGCTGAGGGCACCTTACACCTTTTCACGATGTTTTCAAATCATGAACTGACATGTATCCAATAAGATCAAGAAACCTAATAATCCCACACATTCCTAGTACTTCTGTGAACGCTTTCCTTCCACACTCACCAGACTAACATGAGACCAATGTTTGAGCCACTTTGCTATTATCAATTGACGTGAAGGCAGCACTCATTTTCAGCATCATGTAGTGATTCTAAAGTCAGTCTAGCAATTGCGTCAACATAGTTGGCCTAAATGTTGGTACATCTGTACTTCTCTGTCAATAATACCCTATATAGACATGATTGGCTCCTACTTTGTTAGCTGTGCTGACAAAAATGCTGCACCAATTTCCTTCATGGTAAAGTTACCTGTAAGTTTGCTGAGCACGTGCTACCTGACAGCTAGCAATTGTGATCCTTGCCATAGTGCATCAATGATCCCTCTATATTTCCCCAGCATTACACACAGTCATCAAGTTAGCTGGCAGACATTGCACTAATCCCCTGATGTCATTACAGAGCATTTAATCGTGCACATTAACAATTGTCGTACTCACCAACAGTGCCACCAATCATGATTCCCAGGTGGTCCAAGAGATCCTGCTCCCTGGTGATGAGGTCAGCCCACCAGTGCTTCAGCTGGTGGTCATCCTCTGGCTGGCATACACACGCTGCAGGTGATGCAGCACCTTTCCCTACCGGATTCTGCGCGCCTCTGTCGGGTACCCCTGTATGACCCTGCCCCCTGCCTGGATCATAAGCGGCAAAAAATGTGTCACCAGCCAGATAAAGCCCCCCAACTCCTCTTTCCCCATCCTGCCAAGACGTGGCCTACCAGACATGCTTATAGTTGAAGATAAGGAATACGGGTAAAAGAAATAGAAAGGGGAAATGGGGGAAAGTAGGGGTAAAAAGACAGAAAAAATGTAAACCTAAACACTAAAAGAGCCCAACTATTCCCAAACTAACACTACCAACAACAGACTCCCACAAACAAGAAATACACAAGATAAATGGACAAATGTAGACAAAACACAGTACTACAGTATACACAAACAATATTCATTTCACAAAAGGACTTTACAGATAGCACACAGGACAAATACAGCACAAAATCTCTGGACAACACTCTCTACACAGCCACACAGTCTAGAAGGATCATAGACTGCAAAGTGAAAGTACACCCACTGTACATGATCTGTAAACAGGATATCCTATTACATCACTTCCTGTATGAAAAGCCCCGCCTTTTTTGCATTATGCATCATTTTTTGTTGCACAAAACTGCATTTGCGTAAATTTTTTTGACGCACAGACGTGAATATTAACCCGCATCCACATAATGATATATGGACTGTACAAATAGCTGGATGCGGGCTAAATTGCACTCCTGTGCGTAAAAAAAAATGACGCAAATACAGTTTTGGTAAATAAAAAATGACGCACACCGCTAGGGACGTCAAAATTACAGTTCATTAACTGGTTTGGGGCATTTTTACTTGTTTTTGGTTATTTTACAATTGGAACACATCAGAGATTGGCTAATTGAAGACAGTATGGTGTTGATGGTGTATGTTCACATGTGTGACATCATACTGCAGCGGAACATCATCCACTACACCCTTCACAGTATGTTTACAGTTGGCTGATGTCATAGATGGCCATAAGTGTGGCCTACATATATGTGTGGCACAAATTGTGCATGTTTGTCATAAGGAGAGGATAGCAATGTGACACACATATGTACAATACCTAAATGCCTTTGGCTCAAAGTGTGTGCTTTGACAACTAATGTGTTGGTTGACCAAGTGTGTGTGTATATCACATAAAGCATTATTGTACATATGGTTGTATGAATGTGACGTCCATGTGTCCAATCCTAAGAAGCAAGTCAAATTTGGAATGAGCAAGGGCATGTGTTAGTCATACATGTAACAACACCCGTAAAGTATACTTCCAAGTTTTAGGGTCACGTAGACACCACATGTGACATAGCATGCACCAGATGGATGGCAGACGCATGTACATGTCAATGGCCCACATTTTCTACATCCTATGTCCTAGAGTATTGGTAAGAGCTTCCTACGCACTAGTTGATGAATCCCACAGTGAGTCATACACATGCATTGAGGAAGTGGGTACCATGTTGTTTACACAGACAGACAAGGGTCAATCTCATATGTATGATGACACCACAGTTGATGCCATAGAAGTAAGCCCCAACTATCAAGTGGCTGTGGCGGACCAGCATACAAGACAGCACGTGTCCACATATTTCCAGTGATCAATTGCACATAGGTGTCTTGTTCATGTGTGTGGTCCAATGATGATCCAGTAGATTGTTTGGGGTGTAATTTGTCACAGTTAGGACCAGAACTCATCATGAGTCAGTGGCAGCTATTCCTGTAACTACTGAGTATCCTTTGTTGATCAATGTGAGTAAAGTAGATGTGGACATGTGAACCAACATGTGGATGGTCCCACCCTGTCACTAAAGATGTGTAATGAGACAGTCAACAGGGCAACCTTGGTGTGCTGAGTGAGATAATGTCTCAATTGTCATGTTCCGGCAGGTGTCATTACAACATTTGTACACAGGTTGGCCTCTGCACTTCCCACTGCATCTGGGAACATCATAGCCTCTGTGCTGTTTATTCTCGCAGCTATTCACCACACACGGCCCATCACTATGTTGTGCGCACTGTGATGCTGTCTGTGAACTGTCATGGTTCTGACATTTGTGTATTATTCATGTACATTATCAGAGGTTGCTGGTTGTGCTGAAAGCCCCGTGCCCAATCACTGCCTATGACCCTGGGACACTGTCACACTTTGTCATTCATGCATATATGCAACCCAGACAAGGGATGGGCCGTGAATTTTGCATTTCCAAGAGGATGTAACTCAAATAGTACAGTTAAAAGGCAGATGATGCTATACAATGTATTTGGGTATGCATGGAAGAAGCCCATGCCCAATGCCCCCTGATGAATGGGAGGTTTTCTTACGCATGTGTGATACATATGTAGACACAGGGATACTTTAGTGTGACGCACAGACAGTTGCCAGTCAGGCTGACAGAATGCAAGGTGATTCAGGAGCCAGCTACTGGACAAGTTACATAATCAGTGGTCTGACTGAGACTGTTTGGAGGACAAAGTAGACAGTTGACATGTCAAACTGTGTACGTCCTGTGTTTTTGAAGGTGACAAATGTACCCAAGGGCTGTGTTACACGGCTTAATTAGTATCAATGGTTGACAGTGTATTTGACATACTGGCAACTCCTATGCTCTTCCAGGCATCATCAGGGGCAGTGCTTTTTTAAATGGGTGGTGTGCATGGAGGTGATCACAGGTGTGGGCTGCATCTGTTTCTCACCAGTCCTGTAGGCGAGACTTGCATTCTAAGGGCCAACAGACATTTTCACAAGGGGAAGCAATCTACATGTGCTAACAGGGCTTTGAAACTAGAAGACAGTGTATGAATTGACCTGACGTCCATGCAGTCAGAAGTTATATGACAATGGCATACCTTAGGAAAGGGTGTAGCACACTGGTTTGCTAATGTTGGTCTGTGTGTGTAGAGGAGGTATTATCAGGGTACACATCTTAGTATTCAAGGGACCTCTTCCGACAGGTGGGTTGTGACCAGGTGCATGAGTGTGTCAGGAGTTAGGAAATGGCCTGACATGTGCATGGAATGTCATGTGCGCAATGCATGTCATATGTGTGGCACTTGTGCTGTCTATGTTCTGCTTCTATGGAACTCCAGTCACAGATATTCCTTGCAAATATTGGATGCAGTTGGACTAACTGCTGTCAAGGGTCTTGTCAGACATTCCTGTTAGTGATGCCAAAGCACATTGACTACCTCATGTATGAGGCGTGTTTTGCCCTTATTGAGTGATGGTGTCATAGTTGTGTGCCATATGCTGCGTTGGACCTTGCTTTCAACATGTATGTGTGAAATAGTTGTGGTCCTCTGCTATTGGCCTTCAAAGGAGATATGTACATGATATATGTCATTAAGAGTGTGTGTGTATGTGACCATTGTATGTTAGGCATCACATTAGCTCTGGGATGTTCTCTGTCCTACTCAGTATCTCAGCAATGCTCCATGAGGCAACACTCTTATTCTGATAAGTAGAGATGAGATGAAGGTGTGCAAAAAGGAATAGCCAGACCATGATATGGTGATTAGAATAGGTGTTTATTTAAATTCGTTAACTAAAGTGGTGAAGGTGATCATATTCAGAAGAAATTATTTACAATCTGTTGCCGCCTGCGTATACAAGCAGCTGTGTTCTGTAGTTCCCCCTCCTGTTGCAGGCCAGCATCCTCCTCTTCCTCCTCTTCAGGCATGTGTGGCTCTGGTTCCAGGAGGGGAATGTTTCTTCTGATACAAATGTTGTGCAATATTGCACATGTGAGGATGATCCTACAGACCATCTCGGGGGAATATAGGAGGCTACCACCAGTGATGTCGAGGCAGCGGAACCTTGACTTAAGGATGCCGAAGGTCCGCTCGACAATGCTGCGGGTCCTCCTATGGGCCTCGTTGTATGCACGCTCTGCAGCTGTTCTTGGGTTGCCAAATGGTGTCATAATCCATGGCTGGATGCCATACCCCTGATCAGCTGCAAGAGAAAATGAATGGGATCATGTGGATGTAGCGGGCACTATTGAAATACCTTTAATGGCAGTAGTTGTCTTGTGTTGTCTGTGACTCTTTTGTGTACTAATGTGACATCCTATGCTTGTAGGCTGTACCATCTGCATTGTGTTGTTTCCTTGGCTGAACGAGTGTTTGTCTGCTAACCGTTTGTCAGCAGTATGTTTTGGGATTTGCAGTACAGTGTGCCCTCCCTAGCATTGTGACTTGTGATACAGGTGTCTGTGTGTCTTCACTGGGGGTGAGATGATAGTTCCATGCACAGTTAAAATTGAAAGTGTTGTTAACACATTCATATCAAAGTACCCATGGACATCCCATACTTGGAAACTTATGCAATGGATTAATGTAAAGGTCATTGGGACACTTACAATTTGCAAGGTGACATTTAGGCAACCACACTCATTGACACCTTCACATTAGGCTGTACAGTAATTTCCAATTTGTGACAGGTTCAATGGTGACTTAAGAAACATGGCTAGTGATGTCAGGACCTCAGTGTGTTCCTGTTGACATGTTGCTGTTGTGGTGTATGTGTTGTGTGTCCTAAAGGGCTGCTGTGCAGTGTGTATAAAAGTAGGTTTTTGTACTTACCAACAAGTAGTCCATTGCCATACCGTCCATCCTGGAAGTGTTCATTGATGGTGCAGTGACGGAAGATGTATGAGTCATGTACACTCCCAGGATATTTTTCCACGATGTTGGTGATCAATTCCTGGTGATCGACTATGGCCTGCACGTTGATGGAATGTGTGTGCTTCCTGTTGCGGTAGAGGTGTTCAGTTGCACAAGTGGCACAAGGCGTACATGTGTGCAGTCGATTGCACCAAGGACGTGTGGGAAGCCACTGATTGCGTAGAACCCCTGTTTTGTTTCCTGCTGCTTCTGCCGTGTGTTAGGGAAGCAGATTTGGCGGGGTGTCAGTCGAATGATGGCATCCAGTACTTTGGGCAAAAAGGCGGAGAATGATGGTTGTGATATTCCGCCAACCAGGGCACCATTTTTTTGGAAAGAGCCACTTGCCAGCATGTGAAGTATGGCAAGCAGCTTTGTTTCTGTTGGGTTGGTGCGGGTGTCACCAAAGTGGGGGCCAACTGCTGTTCAATGTTTCGCAGCAGCTGCTGAATGGCCTGCCAGTTCAACCGGTACCTCTGTATGATGTCGTGTTCCCTGAGGCCCTGAAGGGTTGTTCTTGGGCGGAATATCCTCTCCTGCCTTCTGCTCTGCCTTTGGGATCCCTGCTGGTGTTGTTGTAGCTGCTGTTGTTGCTGCTGGGCTCTGCGTCTGCGTGCACGCTGGATTAGAATCACCTCCATGGCTCCCTGTTGCTGCTCTGCTGCTCTGCTGTTTGTTCTGTGTGTTCTGATTAAATACAGGCGTGTTTGCCCCATTTTAATGCCTGCCCTGACCCAGGCGTTAATTTTTGACGCAAATCGGGCTTTGCGTCATTTTCTGGCTCCGCCTCCCGGCTGTGCGTCATTTTTGCCCGAAAGCATAAACACGACGCACGCCCGTTTAAGCCATTTTTTGGACGGGAACGCCTACCTTGCATATGATTAATGCAAGGTGGGTTGCAGCATCCAAAAAATGACGCACACGGCGGAATTTTGTCGTCCGCGGGCTCAGGCGTCAAAGTTTAAATACGGGGCAACGTTTGCGCTGATTGTGCGTCAAAATTTTTGACGCAAAATGAACGCGCAGACGGAGTATAAATATGCCCCACATTGTGTTGTTAGGTGGGGCAGGAGTGACGCAAGCTAACGAACGCATCAGTACTGATGCCCACGTTTCTTGTAAACCTGTCCCTGAGATTGTTGCATTCTTTTAGAGTAATTACGATCCACAATTTCTCACATATTTTACGACCTTTGAGCATCACTTAATGTATATTGTGTTGTAAGACTGACTTCAGGCAGTAAGTAGGTCACGGCCTACCGAAGCTTATATGATTATACAGCAATACTTTAACATGTGAGGTACATTGGGTGAGTGTATTAAAAGTGCAAGCAGACATACATTTAAAAAGCGATTGATTAAAATGTTGTTGTTGGCACAGTTTAGAGACACAGAATAATATTTTTAAAATAACAACATTCTGATCTCTGCAATTTACAGTATCAGTCAGCCTTGGGATTAAATATTAGCCGAGATAATTTGGTACTGTGAAAGCAGTTAGGTGTAGATATAATATACAGTTCTGCTTGCCCTTGACAGCTCCTCTGTTAATGCCCCGCTATACTCGCTCATTCTAATACATAAATCGAGGTAGAGTGCTTTCAAAAAAGATTTCTTAGTGAAGTATGCTGCAGGTATGTGTTGTGTGGATACTATTGTGGCCTTTTTCACTTTAACTGGCAAGATAACAATGCGTCCTGCTGTGTCTCAGATTCTTTTTAACACTTTGACACTAGATAAATGCACTGGAAATGGAAAATAGTGCGCATTTCCATAATCTGGGACCGATGCTTGTTTGTTGTCTGCAGGAAGTAGAGAAAAGCCAAAGACTTGACTTTTAGATGCCTGAGAAACTGTAGCAAGTCAGTAATTGTGAGTCATTATCCGCCTTCCAAGGGTAAAGCGTGAGGCAATGAAAAACACTCCATCTGCGCCACTCCTGTAATGACTCGCAACAAACATAGGGGGTTGGAGGGAGTACAGTGAGGTTAGTGTAGTCCATCTGACCTCGCTATCTCCCGCGAACAGGAGCGTTTTTTTCACTCAGATAGTCCCTAAGGTTTCCCATATGGCAGTTTTGGATGGCATTTAATCAAAGACAATTGACTTACAAAGAGGCTACATATTGCAAATGTCTTTCATTCTCGATTACTAAATGTATGTAACCACTTGGGGCAAGCAAACGTTTAAACTTATATGGCATTATTGAATGCCCACCCTGAGATACAAAAGCAAATTAGAGAAGCAAATTCTTCCACCCCCGTGTTAGCTCGAGGCAGCAGGGGCATTTCAACCTTAAAGAAACAGGGTCAAATTGTACATTTTAAAACACATCTTACCACTCTGGATAGTAGATGTGGCCCTGTCTCCCTTTATGAGTCCTGTTGGTGCTCCCTCAACAGCTCGGACATCCCTATCTATGTGGCTACATTTCCACCATCAGGTCGGGTTAGGACTAGTATCATCTAAGCAGGCAGGCCAAAAAGTGGTCCATTTTGTCTCCAGTATGATGTTTTTGTCTGTACTCGTGTTTTGTGAACCAATTTAATCTATTACACAGAGCATCAAGTCTTCGTTTAGCAGCTATCTGACTCCACAGTCCGTGGCCACTGCTGGTTCATCTGCCTGCGTTCTGGCTAACTGCGATTTCTAGGCTAGTTGTCCTCTTTCCAGTTGCCAGCATGTACCACATGCCCTGGTGAGGCACTACCCCCGCATGACCTCCTTAAGGTCCTCACACTCCGTTTCCCTAGTGGGATGGTTATCCAATTAGTTTCAAAATAACCAGTCAGTGCTTTTCTAAGCTCTGCCCTACAGGCTTCATCTTGCAAAGCTTCAGAATCAAGGGGGTCATTCTGACCCTGGCGGCAGGTGACCGCCAGGGTCACCGACCACGGGAGCACCGCCAACAGGCTGAACCGCCGCGGTCAGAAAGGGTAAACCGGCGGTCTCCCGCCGGTTTACCGCTGCCCCATTGAATCCTCCATGGCGGTGGAGCGCGCTCCGCCGCCATGGGGATTCAGACACCCCCTACCGCCATCCTGTTCATGGCGGGAAACCCGCCATGAACAGGATGGCGGTAGGGGGTGCCGCGGGGCCCCCGTAAGAGGGCCCCACAAAGTATTTCAGTGTCTGCGTTGCAGACACTGAAATACGCGACGGGTGCAACTGCACCCGTCGCACCCCTGCAACTACGCCGGCTCAATTCTGAGCCGGCGTCCACGTTGCAGGGGCATTTCCGCTTGGCCAGCGGGCGCTCTTTTGGAGAGCGCCCGCCGGCCCAGCGGAAATGTTTGAATGGCCGCCGCGGTCTTTTGACCGCGGTGCGGTCATTTGTCGGCGGTACCTTGGCGGACGGCGGTCTGAATGACCCCCCAAGTCTCCAAATGGTGTATTAGGTCTTCCCCTCTCCACAATACACTCCAGACACGGTCGGTAAGCAATCTTGCCAGGTACTGTATCCTTATCACCCTTTGTGCAATCATCTCAGTGAATAAAACATAGTCCAGTCTACTGTAGGTATCATGGATTGGAGTATAGAACGAGTACAACCTACCTTTCCAGGTGGGCTTCCCTTCAACCAGCAACACAATTGAAGTTTGTCATTGTCCTCCTAAGTGCACTTGTCATGTTGGGTTTCATTTGCTGTTAGGAGAGGTGTCTGTTCACTTGGCTGTCCATGACACAATTAAAGTCTCTTGGCAAAATGATTGGTGCATCAATGTAGGGGATCTATTACTACCAATATTAAGAAAGAAATCTCTGACATCCATGTTAAGGGACATAGAATTTAAGGAGGCACAGGTCCCGTCCTTTCAGGGAGTCATAAAGCAGAATATAACTTCCTCCTATGTCGGCCATGAAGTATCACATTTGGAAGGGGACTTCTGGGGCATTCCAAATCAAAACCTCCCTCACGTATATTGGAGAAGTTTGAGGAGTATAACTGTCCCTTCCATTTTTTCCTCTGCTTCTTGTCCTCCCCATCTAAAATGTGAGTCTCTTGGTGGAATGCTCTAAGGAACCCCCGCTGCCTGAAAACCAACTGAAGCCAGGGAGAGGTGTCACCCTGGGTTTCCTTATGGTGTGCACTCAAACTTTATCAACAGAAAACAAAACCATTTAGGCCCTCATTACAACCCTGGCGGTCGGTGATAAAGCGGTGGTAATACCGCCACATTTTGACCATGGAAGAAACAGCTCAGACAGCCAGCAACTTTAATACATCAACCACAAGGTTGGAAACAACAGCCACCTCAGCGGTAACAGCCTACAGCCAGGCGGAAGTCAATGTTCCGCCCACCGTATTATGAGACAGGAAACCTCCACCTTTTCTGGGGCAGTACCAACGACCTCAAAAACCTGGTGGAAACACTGCACAGAAGGGAAACGACTCACCCGTGGAGACTCAGGGAAGAACCATGCCGCCATGGAGCCCGAACTGCATATATTCCCAATGCTCTTCTACTTCCTGCTCCACCACAAACATCAATGCCGGCGAAGACGACCACGGTGAGTACTGCCGCCTAGCACACAGGGGAGGGAGGGAGGGAAAAGAGAGTGACACACACACAACCAACACCCCCACCCCCAACACCATACATACAAGCAGATGCAGTAACATAACATATTGACCCCGTACCCCTCAGGAAAAATGCAAGGACAACAGCAATAGATCAAAGTGAGTGTAATAAGATAAATATAGTAGAAATACGTGCATCCAAATCCAAAACTACATACATATTTACAAATGAAGGGACACTGCCCAGTCCTCAATGTTTGTGGGCCACAGGGCCACATTACAAAGTCCAAGACCTCACTTGTCTCCTGCAACAACATGGAGAGAACACTGCAGTTCTAAAATAGGCAGGCACCTCAGGGGGACGAGGAACGGGGGCACCTTAGCCAGAAGATGGAACAAATCCACTGGTCCTGGAGGGGGCAACATGCCCTGTGCTTGGTATTGGGGAGTGCAAGGCCACTGTCTCTCAAGTGGGTGACTTGCCCACTGGATCTTAAGGGGGCATCGAGCCCTGTGACTTCATCCTGGGGAGGATGGGGTGAGTGGATGGCTTCTCCACTGGTTCTAGAGGGGGCATCGTGCCCTGTGCTTCTGATCCTGGGGAACATGGGGTGAGTGAATGGCTTCTCCTCTGGTTCTGGAGGGGGCATAGTGCCCTGTGATGCTGATCTTTGGGAGTGCAAGGTCACAGTCTCTCAGTGGGATGCCATACCCACAGGATTTGCAGGGGCAGCCCGCAGAACAGCCCATGGATACAGGACTACACACTGTCCACCAGCGGGGACGGCTGCTCAGTGGTGGTGCTTCTGCTGGTAGTGGTGGGAAGGGGGATCCAGCCCATCCCCTACAGCCTCAGATGGCTGCCCACTGGTGCTGCTGCTGCTGGTGGTGCTGCTGGTGGCGGTGCTGCAGGTGGAGCTGGTGGTGGGGGGAGGCTCCAGCCCATCCCCTGCAGCCTTGGACGGCTGCCCATTGGTGCTGCTGCTGCTGGTGGTGGTGCTGGGGGCGGTGCTGCTGGTGGAGCTGGTGGTGGTGGTGAGGGGGAGGCTCCAGCCCATCTCCTGCAGCCTCGGATGGCTGCACCACCATGGTTGGTGGTGTGGGATCCGACTGAATCCCAACACTAGGCCCCTTATCCTTTCTGCCTGCTGGTGCAGGCCCCTTGCACTTCCTGGCAGCATCTGGGGGTGGCTCCTTGCCCTTCCTGGAAGCACTTGGGGAGGGAACCCTTTCCGTATGGCTGCCTGGTGCCTGGGATCCTTTCCCACCAGGAGTTGCTGTGGACATTACTGGGTCTGTGGACTGGGTGGCTAAGGTACTTGCCTGGGTTTTACACATCCTAGCCAGGTGTGAAGGATGGGTTAGGAGGAGGGGGAGGGAAGAGGTCAACGGTGGAGAGAAAAAGCTTCTAAGGGACATGGAGGCGGGAAGAGGGAGAAGGTTTGGGAGTGTAGGAAGAGGGAGTGGTTGTGGAAGGTGTCTGCTGTGTTTGGGTGCAGGTGCATGGGCTGGATGCTGTTGTGAAGTGAATGTCTGTTGGGTGGCTGAGTGCTTGTGTTTGTGTACAGACACACTGGGAGAGGACACAGGGGGTGTGTGCATGGCTGTTGGGGTGGTGTCTGCAGGTGCGGTGTGTGTTCTGCTAGGTATGGTGGTGATGGTGGTAGTGGATGAGAATGTAGTGCATGCAGATGTGAGTGTAGACACAACTGTGAGGGAGGTGGAGGACAAGGTGGAGGGGGACACACTGGAGGCAGTGAATGTTGGTAGGTCTGCATCTGGATGGTGTTTGTGCCTGTGGGATGATGTGTGGTGCTTGTGTTTGCCTGTGCTGTCCTGCTGTCCTGTGTGCATGCTCGTCTTCCTGTGTGCTTGGGATAGGTTGGGGTTGAGAGGAATGGGACTGGGTAGAGGAAGATGGAGGGTGGAAACAGGGACTATGGCTGCCATCAGAGAGGAGGCCAGAGCCTGGATTGATCTCTGTTGGGCCGCCAATCCACTGTGAGTGCCCTCCAGGAATGCATTAGATTGCTGCATTTGGGCTGCCAGCCCATGGATGGCATTCACTATGGTTGACTGCCCTACAGAGATGGATCTTAGGAGGTCAATAGCCTCCTCACTCAGGGCAGCAGGGCTCACTAGGACAGAGCCTGAGGTGCCTGAGGCCAAGGAGATGCCCACCCTCCTGGGTGAGTGGGCTCGGGCAACTCGCGTAGGGGCTGCTGGGAGGGCGGGGCTGGTACGGGGCTGGCGGCTGTACCTGTAGGTGGGGTGGGCACAGAGGTGTCTGCCACCACCAGGGAGCTTCCATCGGAGGAGGTATCCATGTCCAAACTGTCCCCTCCAGTCTCTGCTGTGTTGCTCCCCTCCGTCCCACTGGTGTCCTCACTGTCGGTGGTCTTGTGGGATGCAGCTCCCTCCGTCACAGGTGCCACTGCTCCTCGGCCAGATGATGCTAATGCAGATAAGGACAGGGTGACAAAACAAAAAGGGGGGAGAGAGACAAAGGATACACTTGGTCAATTGCTGCACCAACAGCACCGTTGGTGTACACAACACACTCACACACAGGGAACAGCCCCATACACTAGGCAATGCACTACCAGTAGCAATGCTAATCACCAGGGCATGGGGAGGGACACATACCACAAACTGCAGCATACCTGGGATCCACACAGCCCTTCCCATCAGAGGATGCCTACAAGCTAGGTTGGAGTAAATTCACATCAAAACCCTGCCCAACATGGAACCTACTCTGCAATGTCAGGCCTGGTCTAGGGGCACCCACAGGCACACATCCCCCACCCGGATACCACCCCATCAGGAGTAAGTAGTGATGATTGGCACTGTACTCAACCCCTTGTGGCTGCTGTGATGCCCCCAAGCGCCCATCCAGCTCCGTATTGGCCTCCACCAGTATGTGGCCCATCAGTGGGGTCAGGGTTCGACAGGCACCACTGCCTCTTTGGGAGTCCATCCCCAGCTGGGCCTCCGCCATCTTCCGTGCTCAGCATCTCAGGTCCTCCTACCGTTTCCGACAGTGGGTGCTCCACCTGCCGTAGACCCCAGGGTCTGCACATCCTTGGCGATGGCACACCATATACCCTTCTTTCGATGGGAGCTGACCTGCAGGGGAAATATACACAGGGAAAGGTATTAGTTAGACCGTCCTGCCTGTTACACTCATGGCCCACCATATCCCTTCCCATTCCCCTTACTAACAGACATGGCCCAGCATATATGCTGCACGCTGCCCAGGGCCCATCCACCAACCCCCCCACAACACGAGGCCTTCACACACAGCACTCCATGCATTCATGCCCCATGCATCATGCTCACAGTGTACTCACCTGTTGGTCTGGAGGCCCATACAGCAGTCGGTACTGGGGTAGGACCCCATCCACCAAACTCTCCAACTCCGCCGAGGTGAAGGAAGCGGCCCTTTCTCCAGTCACACAAGCCATGGTAGGTTCCAGACACAGGCCACAGCAGCATATGCAGTGTAGGTCCTCTCCTGTTGATGGTCAGGTAGCAAGTGAGGGCACAAATAGAAAATGGCGGTGACATCCATGGTGGTGCATACCGTCACCACTGGCATACATCACCATTGGCCACTGTACCCCATAGGGCCCAATGATAACCAAGGAGGAGTTGCACGGCGGTTCCAGACCGCAACCCCCAATGGCATAAAAGGTCAGCGGAATTACCTCACTTCCACCTGTCCCTCCAAACAGGACAGGCGGACGCCATTTCAGGGGGGGGGAGGCCATGGATCCTAACTGCATCACAGTTTACAAATGTACATTCAGGACATATGCCACTAATACATTATAAACATCATGCATTGAACTGTAGTGGTTACATTGTACAGATAATGACCATCTCCTCATTCTTTTGCCTCATAGATTGCAACCGCTGTGGATGAATAGGAGATGGAGACATCCCCGTGTTCAGACCCCTGGCGGACTTGGCAACAATGTAGGACAGGCACTACATCCTCACCTACAGACTTGACAGGGCCACAATCATAGAGCTGTGTGCCCAATTGGAGCCTGACCTGATATCTGCTATCCGTCGCCACACTGGGATTTCCCCTCTTATGCATGTCCTATCTGTGCTCCATTTCTTGGCAACTGGTTCTTTCCAAGTGACAGTGGGCTTGGCAGCAGGAATGTCACAGCCAATGTTTTCAATAGCGCTGACAAGAGTGTTGTCTGCCCTGATTAAACATATGTGCAGCTACACCGTTTTCCCCCAGGTGGAGGATTTGGCCACAGTAAAGGCCAACATTATTGGGGCTATTGATGAAACACATATAGCATTTGTCCCCTGCGAAATGAACAGTTTTTCAGAAATTTAAAAGGTTTTCAGTCGATGAATGTGCAGATGGTGTGTTTGGCAGACCAGTACATCTCCCATGTCAATACTAAGTATCCTGGGTCGGTGCATGATGCTTTTATCCTGAGGAAGAGCAGCATCCCAAATGTGATGGCACAACTCCAGAAGCACAGGGTGTGTCTAATAGGTTAGCCCTGCTTCCCACCCAGTGGATGTTGGTGTATGGGTATGGTGTGGGCCATAAGGGTTAGTGTGTGGCTAACAGTTGTCCCTCAATATTTGCAGGTGACTCTGGTTACCCCAACCTCTCATGGCTACTGACCCCTGTGAGGAATCCCAGGACAAGTGCAGAGGAATGTTACAATGAGGCACATGGGCGAACAAGAAGGATAATTGAATGTACATTTGGCCAGGTTTCAGTGCCTCCATCTAACAGGTGTATACCTGTGCTACTCACCCAAGAAGGTCTGCAAGATCATCGTGGCATGCTGTAAGTTGCACAACCTTACCTTGAGACGCCTTCTCTGCTGGAGGAGGAGGCTGGAGATGCCCATGTGGCAGCAGTGGACCCTGTGGACAGTGAAGATGAGGAGGCAGAGAATGAGGATGAGGACAACAGAACTGCAGTGATTTGTCAATACTTCCAATGACACACAGGTAAGACAGTGTGACTTCACATTTCATTGACAGTTTAATGTTTGACATTGTCACTGGCAGACTGTGACTTCCTACTTCTATGGTCACTCACTCTTCCCTTTGGCATCTCTTTTTGCAGATACTGATGCCCCACTATCGCTCCTGGTGTGTTCACTGCAGCCAACTACAGGTCTTTCTTATGTATACATTACTGTACAGTTGAATTGCAATGTTTAAACCTTGTTAAACAAACACATAGATAAATCATTTGACATACTCCATACTTGTATTTTATCAAAGTGTATTTATTGCAGTGCTCTGAAGAAAAGTGGGAAGTGCAATGAGCTGGGTTGATGATGGAGTAAAGTCCAGGGTAGAGTCCAGTCTATTTGTAGCACAGGTGCATTGTCCAAGGGGGCATAGGAAGGGAAGCAATGGCAATTCAAGGTGGACAGGGTGACAGAGTGGGACACAAGGGTGACAATCAGGAGAGTCTTATTTCCTGGCAGGGGTCTTGGCAATCATCTCTGGCTTCTGCCTGGATCGCAGGGAACATTTGTGTGGTGGTTTTCCTTCTGCAGGGGGAGGGGTGCTGGTGGCCTGTTGGTCCTGTGGCGGGGCCTCCTTTCCACTAGCGGCAGTGGAGGTGGAAGGCTGTTCAGTAGTCTGGCTACTGTCAGGGGCCCACTGGTGTGACACTGCCTCTCTCATAATGTTGGCCATGTCTGCCAGCACCCCTGCAATGGAGACCAGGGTGGTGTTAATGGACTTCAAGTCCTACCTGATCCCCAGGTACTGCCCCTCCTGAAGCCGCATGTTCCCCTGCCAGGATCTGGCCCAGCGTATCCTGGGAATGTTGGTATGCTCTCAGAATCGTGGTGAGTGCCTCCTGGAGAGTTGGTTCCCTGGGCCTGTCCTCCCCCTTTCACACAGCAGTCCTCCCAGTTTCCCTGCTGTCTGGTGCCTCTGTCCCCTGAACCATGCGCCCACTGCCACTGACCCCAGGTCCCTGATTGTCCTTTGTTTGTGGGGTGCCCTGGGGTCCCTGTAGTGGTAGAGACACTGCTGATTGACTTGTCCTGAGGACAGAGGTATGGGCCCACTAGGAGGGTGCTGTGGTGATGTGTCCTGAGGGGGGAAGCTCTGTGGCAGTGTGACTGTGCCTGGGTAACCGACTGTCCGGAGGTCCCTGATGGGCCAGGGGGTCATCCAGATTCAGGTGAGCAGAGCTGCTGTCATCACTGTGGGCCTCTTCTGTGGGGGTACTGTATGTTGCTGGCACCTCTTCTCCGGTGATATTGGCTGGGATACCTGTGGGGATGCAAATGCAGTGTTATTGTTTCTGTGTTTGACATATTGTGCATGGGTGGGTTGCCCTGTATTCTTGTTATTGCCCTGGCAGCTTTGCCTTGTGTGAGTTGTTATTTGGTGGGCTAGCTGTTTCCCTCTAGTGTGCATGCTTTAGTGATAGGTATCCATGCAGGTCTGTGAGTGGTGTCCTTGCATTGGTATAGGATGCAGGGCTTGGGGTTGGGATGGGTGAGATGTGATGGTGGGGGGTGTGGGAGGTGGTGGAGTGATGGGAGTGAGGGTAAGGGTGGGGATATGTGATGGCATGCAGGTAGGGGGTGATAATAGTTGGGAGTTGACTTACCAGAGTCCAGTCCTCCTCCTACTCCTGCCAGGCCCTCAGGATTCAGTATTGCCAAGATTTGCTCCTCCCATGTTGTTAGTTATAGGGGAGGAGGTGGGGGTCCACCTCCAGTCCTCTGTACAGCGAGTTGGTGTCTTGCTGCTATGGAACGCACCTTCCCCCGTAGTTCGTTCCACTTCTTCCTGATGTCGTCCGTGGTTCTTGGGTACGGTTCCACGGCGTTGAGCCTGTCCACGATCCTCCGCCATAGCTCCATCTTCCTAGCAATGGATATCTGCTGCACATGTGCTCCAAATAGCTGTGGCTCTACTCATATGATTTCCTCCACCATGACCTTAAGCTCCTCCTCAGAGAATTGAGCATGTCATTGTGGTGTCATGGGTGTAGTGTGAGTGGTGTGGGTAAGCGTGTGTAGGGCGACGTGTTGGGGTGTGTGTTGTGAAGTGCGTGGGTGGTGTGTAATTGATGGTGGTAAGTGGCTCTGGTTCTGTGGGTGCTCTTGCTGTCTCTCTCTGTTGGCAATGGTGTGTATTCATAAAGGGTTGTGGGTAATGTGGGTCTGTGTTTTATTGTTGTGTGGGTGTATGGGTGTGGTGTGTGTATGTTTGTCAGGTGTGTGTAGTTTGAATTGTCCAATGTGGTGTTGTTTTGTTTGAGTGTGTATATTTTGAGTGCGGCGGTATGTACCACAGTTGATTGTCCACGCAAATATTGGATTTACCCAATAAACGTTCTATGAGTATGGTTAAAAATGAAAAAGTCGAAAGGCTACATATGATGAAGGTTTGGTGTAGTCTTAGACATTGGAAATGTTTTTTCAAAATTGAGAATCTTTGTGTAAACTCCTGTTAAAATATTGAAAATGGCACGAGTACAAATTGGTTGCTGCTTGTTATAATGATAATCTGCGGGTATTACATTAATCTAAAAGTAGGTGAAACTCAATCAAAATTGAACAATATTTAATAAAATATATCAAGATGGAATATCTCATTTTTTTACACATGTAACTTCGATCTAAAAAAAAAAATAGAAAAAGGCAACTGCGCAAATGCCTACCTACACAGACACACAAATACACAAACGCATCCATACATACATACACAAACACAAAAAGGACACACACACATACACATCATATAACTCTAAAGAAAATAGGTGCTGCAGTCAATGGCCGATTGGCACTTTTAATATTTTCAAACATCCCTCTGTATATTAATCCTAAATCGTTCCCCTCTGAGAGCTGCAATTTTCTTTGGACAGATAAGAAATTATATCTCCTAGCATGGAAGCTGTTATTTGACAATAAATGTAAAATGCATTCTGTGAATGAATTATTTCAGTAATAGAGTCGAATGTGGGATCAAAAAGAGACGGTATACTTTGATATTACAATAAAGCACCAAGAGAAGGAATAACTTGTTTTTTGCAGGCAAATACTAGAGCGTAAATGTTATTTTCATTTCATGCATTTGACTATCCCAGAGTTCGCCAGTCTCCTGTCGGGCTTTTAGCTGCGTTCTTGCTGCTTTCAGAGCTAAAGGCTTAACACTCTGGACCCAATATTTCCCTCGGCTGAATTTACTATGTGCAGACTATTTTTCTAAAAAAACAATCACGTACATCTATTATTTGATATCTATCAAGTTTGCTATAAACGTCTTATGGGTTTCCGTACATCATCTTACATTTCCGACACCTACCACCAATCTTCCATCATCTTCCAGTATTCCCTGATTCGTGACGTTGCTCGAAAACGTATAGTTATGGTGGATAGTGATGCTTCTGTATCTGTTTTTCTTTATAATTTCAATATCTGGCGCTCGTGAAATGAAGGTCCCTGGGGGAAACAGCGCATCCTTCTCACAGTATGTTTGGTCGTTTTGCTAGTAGACCATTCCCAGTGCATTGGAACGTTGTGGCATGGAGACCACATTGGCCACTGAATGCCTTCATGATGATCTATAGTGTGAAAAGTATGCCTGCCGACTTGCTAAAATAAAAAGTAATGCTTCCATTTTCTTACGATAATGGCATTACTCCTAGTCCTACTCCCTCGCCTTCCTTTTAACCAATGAGGCCTCCCGCCTCCCCCCTAGACCCTCCCTTCCCCTTTCAAAAGCCCCCCCCACCCTTATCCCCTCCTGTACAAAAACCAAGCCCAAGCTGCAACTCGGACAGTCCGTACCGGGAGGGTGGGAGGGAACGGAAAAGGAAGGCGAGGGAGTAGGACTAGAAGTAATGCCATTATCGTAAGAAAATGGAAGCATTACCTCCCGTCCCTCCCTCGCCTTCCTGTTAACCAATGAGACATAGCAAGAAAAACACACAGGAGACGGACATCGAGTTGCAAGACCTTTATTTAATATCCTGCACCAAGAACATCCCCAAACATTATCTCATAGAGGATAAGACCCGGTGACCTAACACCGACTCCAAACTACCCAAGTCCGACAGCCTATAATGACGCACAAACGTCGAAGGAGAAGCCCAAGTGGCGGCCCTGCAAATCTCCACCACCGAAGTCCCCTGAAGCTCTGCCACCGTCGCCGCCATGCCTCTGGTAGATCTCCCCTGAATCCCTAGAGGAGGAACCACCTCTTTCAAGGAATAGGCCAACAGAATCAAAGATCGAACCCACCGACTCAAGGAAGCCGTGGAAGGTTTCTCACCTTTGCGCGCCGGACCAAAATTAACAAACAGTGAATCCCCTTTACAAAAAGGAGCCACCACCCGCAGATATTCCAACAAAACCCTACGTACATACAACGAATGCAAACGGACCTCCTCCCTTGATGAGGGATTCGGACAAAATGAAGGAAGGATGACCTCCTGCCTGGAATGGAATGAAGAATTGAGTTTTGGAATAAAGGAAGGCACTGGAACCAGAACCACCCTATCGGGAAAAATCTTACAAAAAGGAAAGGAACATGCCAATGCCCCCAATTCCCCCAACCGACGAGCCGAAGTAATGGCGACCAAAAAGAACGTCTTCAAAGATAGATGTCGCAAATCACAGTCCCCCAATGGTTCAAAAGGGGCCTCCGTCAACACATCCAAAACCAAGGACAGATCTCATGAAGGAAAAGAACGTACCGGGCGAGGAAATAAATTAATAAGCCCCTGAAAAAATCTAGGCATCAATCGCCCTTCATCCTGAAGATTACGCCACGGTCCTCTAAATGCCTGAATAGCCGCCCACTGTACCCGAAGAGATGCCACTGACAACCCTAAATGAGCACCGTCCTGCAGGAACTGCATCACCTCAAAGAGAGAAGCGCAGGTAGGATCCAACTCACGACTTAAGCACCAAGACGAAAACACCTTCCACTGTCTACCATAAGAAGCAAAGTTGAACGTCTCCTTGAAGCCAGCAAGGTAGAACTCAAAGCCACCGGCACCCCTAGACCTGTCAACCCCCTCCGTTCAACTTCCAAGCCGTCAAGTGTAACCTCCTCAATGACCCCAATGGGAGGCAGGGAAACTCCAGGGGAGAAGGACAAAGAGGCAGAGGCCACATCCTCCCCTCCGCCATCAGCCTCAACAATGGGAACCAATTCGCCCTCGGCCAAAGTGACGCAATCAGGATAACCCTGGACCCCAGATCCCTCACTCGTAACAGAAACGCCCTGAGTAGTTGAAACGGAGGGAACGCATATAACAGGCCCTGCGGCCAAGGACATGACATCCCGTCCACCTCCCATGCTTGGGGACACCGAAACCGGGAGCAGAAGCGCTCCACTTTCACATTCCCTACTGACGCAAACACATCCAGCACTGGAAGACCCCAAAGCCGAACCAGATGCTGAAACAGAGACTTCCGGAGAGAGAAAAGTTGAGAGGAAGGAATCACTCTGCTCAGTAGATCCGCCCGAACATTTACCACCCACCGAATGTACGTAGCCCTGAGAGAAGGAACCCACTCCTGAGCCCACACAAAAATCTCCCTGACTAGATTGAACAGAGCCCTCGATCTGGTCCCCCCTTGCCGATTGACATAAGCCTTGGCCACTAAGTTGTCTGTGCGAACCAGAACCGCCAACCCCCTCAGGGAATCCTGGAAATGGACCAGAGCCAGGAATATTGCCCGCAATTCGCGCCAATTTGATGACCGACTCGCCTCCCGAGGGGACCAAAACCCCTGAATCTGAGCTGACCCCATCCATGCCCCCCAACCGGAGAGGCTGGCATCCGTCGTCACCACCACAGGTCTCAGAGGCGATAAAGACACCCCTACCCTCAGGTGGTCTGCATCCAACCACCATTGCAACTCTCTGTGAATCAATCCGGACCCTGGAACCCTGTCCTTCAGAGAACCGGACCCTGGAGCCCACCTTCTCAAGAACCACGTCATCAAGCACAGGAGATGGAAACGTGCCCAAGGAACCAGAAATATCACTGACGCCAAATGACCCTGCAGTCGCAACCATAGAAGAGCTCGGGGAGCAGACAGTAACAATACCTTCTTTACCAAAGCCTGGAGTGCATCCAACCTTTTTTCGGACACAGTCACCAACCCTAGAAGAGTCTGAAACTGAGCCCCTAGAAAAACCAGATCCTGGGACGGCACTAAGTCTGATTTCTCCCAATTGATCAAAAACCCGTGGTTTTGCAGGACCCCCAGAACTTGGGCCACCTGCCTCTGCAAAAGGTCTCGTGAATGGGCATGAATCAAAATGTCGTCTAGATAAGGATGCAGAAACACCCAGCCAGCACTTTTGTGAAAATCCGAGGAGAAGATTTTAGACCGAAAGGCAGAACGCAAAACTGAAAATGGTCCTGACCCACAGCAAACCTCAGGAACTTTTGAGAGGATCTTGCCACAGGCACGTGTAGGTAAGCATCCTGCAGATCCAGTGACACCAGAAAGTCCCCTTGTCTGACCAATGGAAAAATAGTCTGAATGGATAGCATGCGGAAATGCACTGTCCTGATCTAGGTATTCACCTCCTTTAGATTGAGCACAGGCCGAAATCCCCCTGAAACTGTCTCTACAAGAAACAAGACCGAATAAGTGCCCTGACCCCGTTCGTCTAGCGGAACGTGGGAAATGGCCCCTTTGACCAGTAAGTCTCGCACTCCGTTCAACAATGCTCTTCTCCGTGACCCCCTTGAAGGCAGAGGTGTGGGACGTACCCCTGAATCTGGAGGAACCACAACAAAATCTATGACATAACCATTGGTCACAATGTCTATTACCCAATGATCGTTTACACTGTCCTCCCAAGCTGAAAGAAAGTGACTCAGTCTTCCCCCAACCGGCCCTCTGCCAGGCCCACAGTGATTGTCAGGACCCCTTCTTGAAACCACCCCGGGTCGCAGGAGCAGACTTCTTAGGCGAAAAACGCTGCTGAAAACGTCGTTTCCTAAATGAAAAGGATTTAGCATCCCTAGTAGGAGAAGATCTGGAATGCTTCTTCCACCCTTTACCCGAAGAAGAACCCCCTTTATAAGGTAAGGCATGCTTCCTCTCCTTAAATGCCTTGGAAAGCATGGACGGCAATTGCTCTCCAAACAGGTTACGGCCTTCAAACGGCAGTATCAACAAGGCCGCCTTCTCCCCTGGATCAGCCTTCCAGGAACGCAACCAGAGAGACCTACGAGCCCCAATCAAAGACCCAGAAGCCAGAGCCGAAGTACGGACCACATCAGAAGACACATCAGCCAACAATCTGGCCTGCTGCTTCATACCAGCCAGGAGCTCTGAACATTCCGCCCCTTCCTGTACAGCTACCGCCAGTTTATCAAAGTCTTGAACCAATGACTGTGACGCATAAGCAGAATAAATCCCTGCCTTCAGCGCCAGATTCTCCGCAGCAAAAGCCCTCTTAAGGCCCGAATCCACTTTACGGTCTGTGGCATCCGTAGGCACACAATCCTCCGGATTGACTGCCGTTTTGCCAATTAGAGTAGCCAAAATAGAGTCCAGGCGTATTAAAGGAGGCAAAACCTCCTCACCCTCAAGTAAGTAAAGTTTCTGAAGGAATCGTGGAACTTGAGCCTTCTCCACATCCTTCCACTCACGAAACACCATATCCTTCACAGGCCCCTGGAAAGGCATGGCAAACTTTGAAGGTGTCTGATATTGAAGAAATAAATGAGAATCCGAGGTTGTAGGTTGAAACACTGGGAAACCCAAATTGTCCCGAACATGTGCCATCACTTCCCACATTTCTTCTCTGGAAACATATTTCCCCCCAGATGACGTTGATGGGGCCTCATCCTCACTCTCTGATGAGGATTTCCTTGCTGCTACCGATGAGTGCGCACGCTTAGGCTGACCAGACCTGGCCACGCCAGCTTGCAGTGCCCTGGTAACAGCTACCTCAATCATATCCTGCACTTCCTCTCTAGACACGAGGGGAGTACCCCTGTCAGGTACCTGTGGGTTCTCAGAAAGAGCAATGCTATCCTCACCTCCCTCCTCCGAGGAGGAAGAAGAGACAATCCTACGTCTCTTTGCTGGAGCTTTAGGCATGGTAAACCATCAAAAAACACTGACTTCCATCGCAAAAAACTACCCTATATAAAGGAACCGGGTCCTCCCCCAACAGGGCTCCACCAATCCTTAAAAAGGTCAACCTCTTGTAACATTTCATAAAAACCACGGGCCGAACGCCCGTCCTACCTGGAAGCAACACAAGAATCGAAGTTTCTCGGTTCCTCGCGGCTCCGCGGCGCGGAAACCCGGAAACCAACGCCCCAGCCACAGAGGACCGGCTGACCCCGTCAGCCCGCCCCCAGTACACGCCTCTCCAGCAGCCATGCTGCTCGTTCAAGACGCGACCCAGCCGTAGCACTCCTCGCGGAGCTCCGCGTCCCGAGGAGCGCCTCCTTCGACGACCTCCAGGCCCCGCCGTGCAGGTAAGAAAAGGGAAAGAGATACGTCTAGCGTGGGCTAGACAAAAGAACAGGAGGGGATAAGGGTGGGGGGGGGTTTTGAAAGGGGAAGGGAGGGTCTAGGGGGGAGGCGGGAGGCCTCATTGGTTAAAAGGAAGGCGAGGGAGGGACGGGAGGTAATGTGAAGCTTTAGTTTGCCATTACAGTACTGGGGCGTAAACCTTAGGCACAATGTGCACACCACGTGGTCTGCTTGGGTCTGAAACACTGGTGGATTCATCCGCCCATCTACATCTGTGTGTGAATCCACACCGACACCTCAATGTATTCATCCATCTACCCTTATCAAAGTATTTAATCATCCCCATGCTACTTAATCCCTGTATTTCTCCATGAATATGTACCTGTGTATTCAACTATGCTCCGCCTTCATCAATCTAGCCTTCCAACCAAGCATTCATCTATATATATATATATATAAATATATATATATATATATATATATACATTCATACCCATGCTCCATCAATCCATTCTCACACTCACTAACGTATATATTTATCCACAGTCATGCAGGTTGTGTTGTTTCACTCTGTGTACATATAAGTGTATTGTCTGAATGTACAGGGAGTGCAGAATTATTAGGCAAATTAGTATTTTGACCACATCATCCTCTTTATGCATGTTGTCTTACTCCAAGCTGTATAGGCTCGAAAGCCTACTACCAATTAAGCATATTAGGTGATGTGCATCTCTGTAATGAGAAGGGGTGTGGTCTAATGACATCAACACCCTATATCAGGTGTGCATAATTATTAGGCAACTTCCTTTCCTTTGGCAAAATGGGTCAAAAGAAGGACTTGACAGGCTCAGAAAAGTCAAAAATAGTGAGATATCTTGCAGAGGGATGCAGCACTCTTAAAATTGCAAAGCTTCTGAAGCGTGATCATCGAACAATCAAGCGTTTCATTCAAAATAGTCAACAGGGTCGCAAGAAGCGTGTGGAAAAACCAAGGCGCAAAATAACTGCCCATGAACTGAGAAAAGTCAAGCGTGCAGCTGCCACGATGCCACTTGCCACCAGTTTGGCCATATTTCAGAGCTGCAACATCACTGGAGTGCCCAAAAGCACAAGGTGTGCAATACTCAGAGACATGGCCAAGGTAAGAAAGGCTGAAAGACGACCACCACTGAACAAGACACACAAGCTGAAACGTCAAGACTGGGCCAAGAAATATCTCAAGACTGATTCTTCTAAGGTTTTATGGACTGATGAAATGAGAGTGAGTCTTGATGGGCCAGATGGATGGACCCGTGGCTGGATTGGTAAAGGGCAGAGAGCTCCAGTCCGACTCAGACGCCAGCAAGGTGGAGGTGGAGTACTGGTTTGGGCTGGTATCATCAAAGATGAGCTTGTGGGGCCTTTTCGGGTTGAGGATGGAGTCAAGCTCAACTCCCAGTCCTACTGCCAGTTCCTGGAAGACACCTTCTTCAAGCAGTGGTACAGGAAGAAGTCTGCATCCTTCAAGAAAAACATGATTCTCATGCAGGACAATGCTCCATCACACGCGTCCAAGTACTCCACAGCGTGGCTGGCAAGAAAGGGTATAAAAGAAGGAAATCTAATGACATGGCCTACTTGTTCACCTGATCTGAACCCCATTGAGAACCTGTGGTCCATCATCAAATGTGAGATTTACAAGGAGGGAAAACAGTACACCTCTCTGAACAGTGTCTGGGAGGCTGTGGTTGCTGCTGCACGCAATGTTGATGGTGAACAGATCAAAACACTGACAGAATCCATGGATGGCAGGCTTTTGAGTGTCCTTGCAAAGAAAGGTGGCTATATTGGTCACTGATTTGTTTTTGTTTTGTTTTTGAATGTCAGAAATGTATATTTGTGAATGTTGAGATGTTATATTGGTTTCACTGGTAATAATAAATAATTGAAATGGGTATATATATTTTTTTGTTAAGTTGCCTAATAATTATGCACAGTAATAGTCACCTGCACACACAGATATCCCCCTAACATAGCTAAAACTAAAAACAAACTAAAAACTACTTCCAAAAATATTCAGCTTTGATATTAATGAGTTTTTTGGGTTCATTGAGAACATGGTTGTTGTTCAATAATAACATTAATCCTCAAAAATACAACTTGCCTAATAATTCTGCACTCCCTGTATGTTTGTGCCTCAAAATTATGTATGTATGTGGGTATATGAAAGTGCTTTAGTTTAGTTTGAATGTGGATGAAAACATGCAAATGTTCTACTCTACGTCCTCGTTTGTATGTATGTGTACTCTATGAAGCCCATTCACAAAGATAATTTAAACATGAGTAAATCTGCACAGGTACATTTAATCGTATACTTTGTATTAACTTTCCTGTCTGGCTATTCACCATCTCCGTTTGCAAAGTTAACACAAACTGTAGACTTATTTCCTCACTCTGTGAAACATGCAATAAAGTCTGAAAAAACATCAAATAAGACCGTAAATTGTTAATATTAGTAGTTACTTCACCATCAACTTTTAAGTTCTGCACACTTTGTGGAGACCTCTGGATACAGGGCAGAGAACTCCCTATGGTAAAGTATAGGGACCTTTATAATGTTTTATATAAAATGTTAAAAAACAACAGTTAAAATATGTGTAAGTTAAATATGAAGATTAGTAGGACAATTGTTTTGAGTTAAATGTTTAATTAGTTTAAATACGTTTTTTTTTTTTTTAAATATTAAAATGAAAAATTCCAACCTAAAGTAAAACGTTTATATTAGATGCTAACAATTACTAAAAAGTATGCTAAAAGTATTATTATTTTAAATTAAAGTTACATTTATTTTTACATTTACAATAGGCTAAAAATATCTAATGATGAAATTATATTTATTTTTTCACAATAAAAGTGAGGTTTATACCTTTAAAAAGTCTAAAAAAATAAATGTATTTTAACATTATTTCCCATGAGGTTTCATTTTGGGAGGGTATTGCAGTACTGCTAGTTAGCCATGTGTCATGATGGACCTACACCAGGTCTGGGCTGGAGTACATTAAATACTGGTTTTGGTCGTTTTTGGCTATAGTAACTATATAAGTGCAGTTTATAAATGGGGAAAGGGCTTACGTTTTTTCGGGTTGATGCAAGTACCTCTTTAATCCTCTCCCTAAACCTTCAGTAACTCCTCCTTACTCCTTCCTAAAACTCTTATAATTTAGTAGTAGGTTTTCCCCAATTTCCAGCCACTACCAAATCCTTTCCACATTTACTCCAAAGAACGTAGCTGAGGTGCAGAGAACTTTACAGTTTGGCTGACATCCCCAAACAAAATAAATTGGAGTGGAGGACGCAGAGGCCTCCACACATGGGTTTTAGAATAGCATTTGATAGTACACGGTTAGTATTGTTGTAGTGCTGCTAAGCACAATTCAAAATGAAAAACTACAAAATGCAGTTTGTAAATAGGCCCCGGTGTGCATGTATGATTGTGTTTCTGTGCGCATGGACTAATGAAATAAAACTGGAAAATTGTGTCTGTCAATGTATTTAATTCAGTATGGCTTCAGTAGCCCACACTACTGCTTAACCTTGCTACCTCCTACACCAAGAAGTAGAGAGCAACACATTATTCTATACTTATCTCTCTTTCTAATTCAAACTCAGAATCAAGGATGGGGATATCAGGAAGGGAGGTGGGTAATTTCATGATGTGGCTAACATAACCTGGCTACCCCCATACTTTGGGTCATCCTTCCAGAATACTTTTGCAGTCAGAGAGCTAATCAATGCATAATTTAATTCATAGTTTGACTTCACAGGATGGGGCCACTTTTGTAAGTAAAATAGAAAAAAAATTAAATCCTCCATCAAATGCCTTGTTGAATTGTGCATTGAGGTTTTCACGTCATGGGATATTATTCAATGTTATGGCACATTAAATCTGAGAATTATTACACATTTGAGAAGGGTATTGTACGAAATGAAACCAACTCCTAGACCTGCACAATATGAGGCACCAAATGCTTGGGAACATGCTGCTCACACCAGAAAGAAGGAAAAGTTTCAGGGAAGAGCTTGGAAGTAATATTTTCAATTGCTGATGCTAGATGGGATGCTGAACAAAAGAGATGGAGGGCAGACATGATAGAGGGAGTTCCATTATACCCAGCCTTAACTAGTGAAACATTTGAGAGAGAGAAGGAAAAGAAGGAGGACAAGAAATCAAAGGATATAAAGCAAAAAGTGGCAGATACAATCGACAAGATCAGTGAAAGTGATTCTGGTGAAAAGATTTTGGACATATTTTTGTCAGAACATTCACCTCCTAATAATAAGACTCAAGTAGAGGGAAGAGATATGTTGGTGGAAGTATTGGACAGTTATTGCCCAAATTAATGTGAATCCTCATTCAATGGTGGTTACTCAGGGGAATGTGCATCATTAACTGGTGGGAGAAGGTTCAGGACTTTTTTCTTCCTACTAACCCTACTATTTCAGATACTGCTGATGCTCTTACTGTTCCAGTTACTATTGGTCCTGTAGTCCCCATGTACAAGCCTGATTTCCCAGGAAAGACAACTTATAATGTGGTTGTCTCGGAAGAGCAGGTGAATCAGGTAGTCCTACGATAAGTTCAGGTGAAGAGAATTAATTCCCCTAGTCTCAACAAACACTAGCTTTCCATACGTAGCAGGTGCTGACACAACTTTGATTAGTACTGGGTGCAGTTCCATGAGTACACCCCAGAAAATGCCAAGTTCTGGTGCACCAGTGTGGAAGCTGCCTTTAAATTACAGTAGAAGTGCCTATGGAGGGGGCAAATGGCTAAAGTCCCTGTAGTGTCACAGAGTCTGAGCACTAACGAAATAGATGAGTGGGTGAAGACTTTCAATACTAATACTCCTGTGCATGACAGCAGGAGTTCTGAGCTGAGTCAGGAAACAATTCAGTCACATGTGAGGGAGAACCTGGTGGATGTTGCTAAACTGCAGTTAGAACTGGATGAGATGATTAGCGGAAATCTTGACATGACTCGTTTAGACGTCTATCAAGAAAATTAGTTTGTATTTATGTGTAAGGATGTTACCAAACGTGCAGGACTGGTTTATGACAAGTTGTCTGAGCTGGCTAATGAGGAAGACATAGCCTGTATGAGAACTTCAGGAATGAAAATACAGATTATATAGTTAATTCAGAGTATTCAGAAATGGAATGATCTAGATAAATGGTAAAGTAAATGGGCGAGAAAGAAAACACCGAAGAAACAGACAATAGAATCACATTCTCCTGCAGCAGGAGAGGTGAGTGAATCAATTTTCCAGTTGAGAGAAGTGCCTGTTGGAGGTTATGTTTATGTGCCTTGGAGAAGGAGTGATCTTACATCATTCACTAATGACTTTCCAAAGCTGAGGGAAAAGCCAGTAGAGTGCTACATGCAAATTGAGAGATTTGTGAAGATTTCAAAGGTGTTGTGGGTCGATTTGAATACCCTGTTGGACATTGTGGTTCTGAGTGACTTGTGGGTTGAATGTAAGATACCAGTTGAGTGGCCAGAGTCAGAACCGCTGAGGACCCTAGTGATGAAAGGCCCTTCTCTGTTGGTGATGAAAATGTACCAACAGGTGAGGATAGTTTTAAAGTCAAAGGTGTTGCCCAAGAATATTGATTAGATCAAGATTGAAAGAACAACCAAGAACCTAAAGAGTTGATTCATGCTTGTTATGAAAGATTGTTTCAAGTGGTCAAGTATTATAGTTAGATGGAGACTGTTAGACATAACAACCTTAGAGTAGTCATCCCCCAAATGTTTGCCTGCCTCCATCTTTTTTTCTGACCCTGTTTTTGTTGGTTTTAGGATTTTGCACACTTTACCATTGCTGTCCAGTATATGCTCTCTCCCTTAAACATTAGAACATTGATTCTTACCCAATCAGCATATTTAATTTACCTAAAAGTCCCTAATAAAGTGCACTACATGTGCAGAGGGCCTGTAAATGAAATGCTACTAGTGGGCCTACAGCACTGATTGTGCCACCCACATAAGTAGCCGTTTAACCATGTCTCAGGCCTGCCTTTGCTAGGTATCTGTGTGCCGTGTCATTGCTGCTTCGACTTTGCATTTAAACTACTTGCCAAACCTTAAACTCCCCTTTTTCTACATATGTCACCCTTAAGGTAGGCCCTAGATAACTCACAGGGCAGGGAAATATGTAGGAAAAGGCAGGGCATGTACATATGTGTTTTACGTGTGCTGGTAGTGAAAAACTCATAAATTATTTTTCCACTACTGTGAGGCCTGCCCCTCTAAGAGACTAGCAGTAGAACTACCCTCATATTATTTTAAGTATTAGAGTCTGATCTGGAAAGAGTAGCCCTATCATGTTCAGTATTTCCAGAATGGTAATTGCAATTGTAATTGTATTTACAGAGTTCTTACTACCCCTGACAATTCGTTGAAGTACTTTTTGGCAAGTAGCACGGTACTCCGGAACCCAAGTAGAATTAGTGGTAGATTAGTATAAGGAAATATGAGCACAGTATCAGTATTAGTATGAGTTAATTTGATCAGAGAATATGTGAGTTTGTTAGTTAGATTGACTAGAGTAATGAAGGGATAGAGGAGGGAAGAATACAGAAGTGTTAATTGTGAGTTGATAGTAACATGATGAGGCATGGGATGAGTAAAGGATAGATGGAGGAAAGAAGAGTCTGTGGAAAGTGGTTAGGGAGATCAAAGTAGCAGAAGGGTTTTGAATGAGTCAAAGGTGAGATAAATGATTGAGAATTTAGTAGGGTTGTTTGGGAGATCATAGTAGTAAACTGAGGTCTGGGGTGAGTTTGATGCGGTAGAGGAGGGAAGAGCTTTGGCAGGGTTTTTTTAGAGATCAAAGTAGTAGAATGGGTTTGTGATGAGTCAGAGTGGGGACGGAGGATAGATTGATAGAGACAGGGTGATGGGGAGACAGAATAAAGCTCACGAGAGGGTAACATTTCTGTTATTTTTTATTTATTTATTTTTAATGTCATTATGTATTTATTATTTTATTTATAGATTTAATTGTATTTCTTTTTATGTATTTTTAATATTTGATGTTAATTAATAAGTGTACTTTTATAACATTAATTTATCTTTCCTGAATTTTTCAATAGCAAAATGCTTGCTGTTAAATAGTTAAGATAACATTTGCTCATTGTGATACAAAAAAGAAAGCAGGGATTCATAAGTATCTAATATAACAACTTATCTAGGAGCTATGCAATGACCCATGAACATGTTAAGCATAGAATAAAAAACACATATACATCTATATACACACACACACATATATATATGCATACACACATGCACACACATGCATACACACATACATATATATATTTAACCATGAGTAAATATACATTTGTTAAACAGGCTTAATGAGTATATGTGTATAATATAGTATTATAAATAGCAACTATACATATTTCTTAAAGAACTATGCATATCTAGAACATACACATAATCAGATTATAAATATTTATCAACACAGGCATATACTGTCTATTGCTGTTTGAATGTGGTGGTTATGAAGGAAAGGGCCTACTCTTGAGTAGTCTTCTGAATACAAGATAGCTATCCGTGGATCTTATATTTGGGGGTAGTGAATTCCATAATTTGGCTGCTTGAACAGAGAAGCATGTACCACCTATTGTCTTTTTCTTGTATGGTGGTGTTTTAAGGCGGGTGCCAATCTTGAGCGGAGATTTCTTTGTTGAATGTATTTAGTTGTTTTGTTTCCGATGAAAAGCGGTCCTGTTCCATGTATAGCTTTATGAGTGATACAAAGCAGCTTGAATGTGGATCTTCTGGCAACCAGTAACCAGTGCACTGCTCTGAAGGCAGGGGGGATGTGGGCTTGTAGTTTTACATGTAATAGTAGCCTGGAATATATTGTAGTTTTGTCATAATAGTTAGAGATGATCCATGGTAGAGGCCATTGGGATAATCCAGTTTAAATAGCACAAGAGAGATAGTAGCCTGCACTTTGTGTGGAAATCCGAGGTGGGGGAAGATGCATCGCAGAGTCTTCAAGGTGATGCAGCTTGAGCTTGCTTATTTGTTCACTTAGGCATTCATTGTTAACTTGGAGTCCATGGTAATTCCAAGGTTTTTAACTTCCTTGGATACTTGATGAGGTGGTCTCAGATCGTCAGGCAAGGCACACAGTGGGTCACATGTGAGTATTTCCGTTTTGGAAGCAGTCAGTTTGAGATGGCTTCAAGTCATCCACTGATCAACGGCTCTGAGGCAACTGAAGATTTCTGAGTTTTCAATGTCTTTGGGGCATTCCAATGTAAGTAGTATTTGTGTGTCATCTGCATAGTTGTAGCATGTGAGATGGAAATCATTGATCAATTCTGGTAATGACATCATGTAGATGATTGAACCTTTGAGGACTCCTGCTTTTGCGAGGTAGGGTTTGGACGAGGAGGGGGGAGAATGTATAATATGAGTTCTGTTTTTAAGGTAGGATGCAATCTAGTCGAGAGCAGTCCCTTCTATGCCGGCTTCGTGGGGTCTTTGAATTAGGGTATCTGGGTCAATAGTATCAAAGGCATCTGAGAGGACCAAGAGAAGCAGTGTAGCAACTGTATTGCGGTTGACTGTGCTTTTAAGATCATCCCAGATTGTTATGCATGACAATTCAGTGCTTCTTCCTGGGCAGAATCCAGTTTCCTGGCCTGAAATTATGAAGTTGTTTTCAATTAATTGTGACATCTGGGCAAATGCTGCTCTTTCTATCAGTTTGCACAGGAAAGGTCAATTTGTAATTGGTCTGTAGTTGTTGGGGTCATATGGGTCTAGGTTTGTTTTCTTTAATAACAGACATTTATATGCCTTTTTCAGGTCCCCAAGAAAGGTTCCTGTAGTTAAAGAGTTATTGATGATTCTTGCAGGTGTGGCTGCAGAAGTAGATAAAGGAATGTTCTTAAATATGTGTGGTGGACAAGGGTCAGGGGGGCAGCAGGAAGGCCTCCTTGTTTTGACCAACTCCATAAATTCTCCTTGTGATATTTGTTTGAAGGAGTGCTGAGGTTGGATTGGTTTACTCATGGAGGGTAGGGTGCTGATAGTTTTCTTCTGTTTTAACTAGGAGTCCAATATGTCTGCCTGAGTTGTGTAATGAGTTTCCAGTGTGTTTGTGAAATCTTGAGTAGTGGGATGACTTCCTTCCATGCATTAAGGTTTTCGAAATTCATTGAGAAGTTTATAGAATTCTTTAATTGCAGATTTAGCATTTAGAATTCTGTCTGAGTAGTACCTTTTCCAACTTTTTGATTGATGATTTGTATATTCTGTTAAGTTTGTGCAGCTGAAGTGTGTCTTGAATGCTGTTTGTGTTGTGCCAAGTCTATTATAGCCTATTGATTTGTTGCTTTATCTTTTTAAGTTCTGTGTTTCTCAAAGGTGCTGGCATTCTTTTGTCCTGTTTAGTTTTTTTTTAATGGTATTAGGATATTGAAAGCCTCCTGTATCCACTCATAAAGTTTTGGAACAGAATTAGTTGTGTCTTGATCTCTGTTGGCTGTTAGTTGTGTTTCTAAGTCTTCAAAAAAGAGTTTGCTTCATGGTCAAACGATGCATGTATGGAAGGTGCTTTGGGGTGTGTTGATTTGTGGTGTTTTAGGTTGGAAAGTTAGCAAATGGTGGTCTGACCATGTGATTGACGTGATGATTTGAATTGTAACTAGTTCTTGGCTTGCAAAAATTACATCTAGGATTAGCCCAGCGATATGTGTGGAATTTTGTACAATCTGATGTAGGTTCAATGTGCCTAGTCCAGTGAAGATAGTTTTTTGATGGGTCATATTGAGTTAGTCAAACCAGATGTTTAGGAGCCCAAGAATGCATAGGTTTGAGTATAATGCTATAAGGGTTGAGACTGTATCTAGGAAAGTGTCTGGGAATGTTGAATTGTTAGGTGGAGGTTTGTAAAGGAGGAGAAAGTTACAGGAGGAAGTTGGCGTATGGTTGCATCTGGTGAGGAGGGCCTCACAACCTTGAATGGAAATGTTGTCTGTCTTACAGAGATTTATTGCTAGTTTGAATAAAATAGCTAGTCCACCTCCTCTCTTGCCTATAAGGTTTTGTGTGATGGTTTAATAGCCTGAAGGATCAGCTTTATGCAACACTGGGGCCATGTCATTTCCCAACCATGATTCCGTTATGAATAGTAAGTCAGGTTGTATGTCAGTGAGCAGGTGGTAGATGTGGTGCTTGTTTTTTTAGAGTAATCGAGCATTTATGAGCAAGCAGTTTAGAAAATGCTTGTTTGTGGCAGCATTGTTTTGTTTTGGAGAAGGGTGAGCATTATATTTGAACTTGTAGCAGGTGTGTTGTTAGTTGTGATAACTGTATGAGGGTCATAATAGTCCTGTTTTTCCAAATAGTGTTCCTTTTCCACCAGGCTTAGAAGGCATTTTGTTGGGTCTGTGTGTGTTGGTGGTGGACTTGGTGGCTGAGAGTGACATGATGAGTGTAGTAGCCTTATTGTGTAATAGACAAGGAGATGCAAAATTGTTGAATTGTTTATTTATTGTTGTTTATTTTGCTTGCATCTGTTTAGTGTGGAAGGAGTATGGGTTTGGGTGGTGGAGGAACATGTGGATCATAATGTAAGGCTCTAAATTGTGCAATGGATGAGAGGGGGTAAATGAATGTTGCTGTGTCGGGGTGCTCGTGGTAGATGTTTGTGAAGAATGTGAATTTAGTAGTAAAGATTCAGCAGGATTTGGATTATTTGTGCAGTCATGAGGGTGTGAGTGGATGTGACAGAAAGAATGAGCGTTTGTGGTTGTTTTGATGTTCTGATGTGTGTGGTTTGTTTTGTTTTTGTGAAATAGTGAGATGAGATATTAATGTAGTGGTTTTCTGTGAATGATTTGTATGTGAGTTAGTGCTGGTAGGAGGTATTAGAATATTACAGGGAGTGTTGATGTGTTTTGGAGAAGAGTATATGAGGTATGTAAGAGGGGATGGATGAGGGTTAGCGGTGTTTGTGTTTGTTTTGTTCACTGGAAGAGGTAATATGTGTGGTGGAGTGGAGTGTAAGGATTGTCTGGTTGTGTGTAATTGGTAAAGAGAGGGGGAGGATGTTTGTGTATGGTGTGTTGGAAGGCTAGGTATAGGTATTTCCATAATAAACGGTGGTTTGGAAGGGGCAAATAGAGGATAGTGCTGTTGGTTTTTATGAACAGGGAATGTGTATCTGGATGGCTGAAAGTAATGTATAATGTGGTTTTGTGTTGTGTAGGCGATGGCAGGATGTGTTAGTGGGAATGGTCAGAGTAGTGTTTGGTGTGAGAATGAAGGTGTCTTACTGTTGTAATTGTGGTGGATATGTGTTTGGGTGTGGTATGTGGGGTTTTGTGCTGGTTGATGAGACAATGCAATCTGTATGAGGTCTGTTTGTGGTGCATGACTTTGATGTCTTTGCTGAAATTGTGTTTGGACGTTGGAGGATGTGGAGGGAATTAGGTCCTTTCTGGTAAATGGGAAAATAGGAAGCATTATTGGCCCTAGGGAAGGCCGGTCCTGCACAGACCCAAACAGGCAACTGCACTTGTCCTCTCCGCCCTTCGCCTCGATGCCTGAGTGGAGATGCCCTGAGGCCTAGGCTTAAATAGCCTTACTGGCCAATGGAAACCTAGTCCTAACCCTCACCAATTAGATTTGTAACCCCAAAACCAAGAGCCAATGGGAGACCTAGCCCAATTAACCAATCCAACCCCTAATCCTGACTACCAATCACAACACTAACCCTAAACCTATGAACCAATAGCAATCACAACCCTAGTACAATCATAACACTGACCTTAAAACCATGAACCAATAGGAATCCCAACCCTAGTACCAATCACAACACTAACTCTGAAACCATGTACCAATAGGAATCCACACCCTAGTATCAATCACAACACTAACCATAAAACCATGAGCTAATAGGAATTCCAATCCTAGTACCAATCACAACACTAACCCTAATCCTTAAAACAATAGAAATACTAGTCTCAGCAACCAATCACAACAACTTATGCAACAAACAATGGAAACGTATGTAAGTGCCAAGTCAACTGAAGCCCATGCCCCTGTGGGAGAGAGGAGGAAGCTGCTGTGTTATTCAGAATCTCCTTGGATACAGACAGGCAGAATCCACACTTCCAAGCTAGCAGAGTCTAATTTCCAGGTAAGGGACAGTTTGAAAAGCACTGAACTACTGCTTGTCACACACTCAGATATTTGGCTTATTCAAGGAAAAAACAAGTAGTGCGGACACTTTCTAAACACTATTTGGATCACAGAAACAGATTAAGCAGTCTCCTAAATACACTCTGGTTAGCCACTGAGATGTATTTAGCCTTTAAAAAAAAAGAAAAGTGAGGGTAGAGGTTGACTTTATGCAGTATTTTGCCACAAACGAGAAGGGAAATTTTAAACAGTCATGGGTAAATAACAGCAGTTTAAAAAGGACAAGCTGGCTGAAACCCAGGGAGCCTACAGTAAACAGGCATAGGTAGCAGTACAAACACTTTTTAACAAATAACACAATTTCCCAGAAAGTATGGGGCTCTTACCAAACTCCTAGGATTTCTTGATCACTAGGCTGTATTAGGGCGCAGGGAAAACCTGGACCCCCAAAATGGAGGTAGCTGTCTTGGGGTTCCCTCCACAAACTTAAAGCCCCATGCAGGTGTTAGAGTAGGGCTCAGGTTGCCTGGGAGCTAGAGAGCCAATCACCAAGCCCAAGCCCCTGTAGGTGGGAGTAGGGAGCCGCTTCTCAATTCAGAATCTTCTTGGAAACAGACAGGTAGAATCCACACTTCCAAGCTAGCAGAGTCTACTCGATTAGAAAACCCTGCTTACTGGTAAAGCTGGATATCTTATTACTATTTTAGAAATTACACTTTTAGAAATTGGGCATGTCTCCAATCCACATCTGGTCTGTGCTGGTTGAAAGCTCCCCTTCTGTATTACACCTAGACAGCCATAAACCTAGGACACTCAGTCACATCTGCATTCATCTGCATACTGAATGGGTCTCCCTGGACAAGAAGGGTGGAGGGGCTCTCTCTTACATTTCAAATGCCAGTAGCCTGCCCTTACACAGAGGACTGATAATCCCCCCACAGGGATCCTGGTAGACAGGACTGGACTGAATGGACAACCTATGCACTTCAAAACCACTCTTTGAAGTGTCCCCTACTTTCAAGGCATTTGTGGGTATACAAACTGGGTCTCTGATCCCACCAATAAGACACTTCTGGACCTACACCTGAACTCTGTCAATGGAACGGCCTAGCTGCCCAGAGGACTCATCTGGACTGCTTTGCTGAGAAGGGCTGCTGCCCTGCTTGTTGCCCTGCTGTCCTCTGACTGTGCTGGAAGGACTCTGCCTTCCTCAAACGTGTTCTCCAAGGGCTTGGATTGAGCTTGCCTCCTGTTCTGAAGTCTCAGGGAGAGAAAAGGCTTCATCTACTTGCTTTGAGCTAATTTTCTGACTTCAGCGATGCCAGGAACGTCTTCAGCGATGCCAGCACTGATGCCACATCCTGCTCCCACTCCATGGACATCGCTGCATGCAATGACCGTGGCCTGCAACGCAAGTCTGACATTGCTGCATCACCACTGACATCACACAGTATCATCATGACACTGTGAGGTCGACACATCACGTCTTGACCGACTGGATCCATCAAACACGCCAGGTCACAAGAAACTGACGCATCACCACCAATGCCTCACTATCTCCCCCTGCAACCGGACAGAACCAATGCCTTGCCTCCCCTGCCTCGCAGTACGGAATCGATGCCTCAGCTCCCCGGACGCCGTAAGGGACAGATGTCGCACCAGCAATGCCTCACCTCCACGATTCCGTGCAATGTCTTTGTTTCTTCGTTTTCAAAGCTACTATACGTAGGGGTCCATGCATCTCAGTGACCAGTGCCTGTGGCATCAGACTATTGGGAACTATTTTGTAAACGATGCTGTGATAGCCCCATTTGGAGCTATTATGTTTCTAAGTGCTTTCGTGAGATTTAATCTTTAAAAATTCATAACTTTGCTTGTGTAAAGTGAATTTTCATCATTCTAACCTTATTGAATTCAGGAAAATATAATCTATTTTTCCTAAACTGGTGTAGTGTATTTTTGCGATGTTTTCACTGTGTTACTGTATGAGTTATTGCACAAATACTTTACACATTGCCTTCTAAGATAATCCTGGCTGCTTTGTGCCAAGCTACCAGAGGGTGATCATAGGATAATTTGGGTTGTGACTTACCCTGACTAGGATTTTGGTCCCTCCTTGGACATGGGTGCATACCTCTGCCAACTTTGACCAGAGATGCTTGGGCCCAAGGATATGGGCCATTTTGTGTTGAGATTTGTCACAGAATTGAGATCTGAGATTAGCATGATGAGTCAGCAGCATTTGATTCGCTGGATGAATGAATCAATTGATGAGATTTTAAGATATGCAAAGTATTGTAGTGATGGGATAGGGGTGAAACAGATGAAGCTGAAGGAGAAGTCAATGGTTGCCCAAATGAAGGCTGCTAAGAGAAATAGTCAGGTCCAGTCATTTGTAGAGAATGTTGGTGCTGTGCAAAGAGTGTTTGAACAGGGAACCTGTGTTATGCAGGGTAGAGGTCAAGGTGTTCCAATTGATTCTAGTACGTGGATAGATGTGGGTAGTTTGAAAAAGACAAACCTATGTCAGTTTGCAACAAGTTAGGGCATTGGAAGTGGAAATGTTGTCTTAATCCAGCTAATCAACTCCAGAATTCAGGATTTGTACAACCCCATATTAACAACCCCATGCAGGGGTTGTTAATACAGCGATGTATTCCTCGTACGCTAGGGGCGGTCTCTGTTTAGGTTGCCCCTGTGGTGCCTTTTCATTTCAAAAGCTTAACAGCAGAAGTACAAGGTCGTTTTATATTCTTGCACAGTGATTTTGATGGGCACGAACTCTGCATCCTGAATATATACGCCCCTAACTCAGATGATGCAGAGTTCTTTAAAACACTGCAACAGGAGTTAGTACCCTGTGTGGGAATGCCCACCATCTGGGCGGGAGAATTTAATTGTGTCCTGGATGGCGTTTAAGCCAGGAGCCCACCAAAGCTTAGCACTAAGCCACACATGACAGCCAAACTACGCAAGGCTATGAGTAGCCTGCATTTCAGACATGTGGAGGAACTACACCCGCTTCCTCAGTATACTGCTGTTACACGCCTACTCATGGGGCATATAGCAGACTGGATAGATTTTTGCTGGCTAACGTGGGTACACTGGATGTCCGTTGTGTTGCCTATCATGTGAGATTTCTGCCAGATCACGCCCCTTTGTTATAAGACTGCAAGATCCAGACACCTAGACTGATGATTCCCATTTGGAGGTTGCAGCCTGAGTTATTAGGGGACCCAGAATATAAAGGTGACATGCAGACGGCCCAGATGGATATTTTAGAGTGAACTGCTCTACAACTCAAACACGAGGCTTAGAATGGGAGGCCCTAAAGGTAGTTATTTGGGGTGAGAGCATTGGCAAATCCTATGGCATTAGGAAAAAGTTAGAATGGGAACTTACACAACAGGAGGATGTCCTGACTGCTCTTCAGTCCTGAGTAACCAGTGGAGATATCTCTGAGGCAGATTGTCGTGCGACGTGCTCAAAAATAGCAAATATTAGAATAGGCCGGATAGTTATGTACGCCAGGATTACAGGCAGAGGTTGTACCAGCAGGAAGACCATTCAGGGCGCATGCTGGCCTGGCTTCTTAAACGCGAGCGGCCTGTACCAGTAATCGTATCATTGCAAGGACCGACCGGGGAGAGGTATTTGGGACAAGTGTGTGTGAACCTGCTTCTGTGGGATCATCTGAAATACATATACACTTCCCCGAAGACGAAAGACGTGGGCCAGATTTACAGATATTCGGACAGACTCCACATTCCCCGACTCACTCAGACGAGGGAGCTGGATGGGGAAGTAATGCTGGAGAAGCTACATGAAGCTTTGAGCGCCATGGCGCACGGTAGGACACCAGGTCCGGAAGGGCTCCCAACTGTGTTTTAATGTGCGTATTCTGCAACGATTCTCCCCCGATTATTAGAAACATTATGCGAAGCCCGCAATGTAGGCACGCTCCCAACACACATGAGGGATGCATTGATAGTTATGATTCCGAAACCAGGGAAGGATCCGATGGATCCTGCCTCCTACAGACCATTATCTATGCTCAATGTCAATGTGAAGTTGCTTGCTAAAATACTGGCAACCCGACTGCGGCAATTCGTGGTCCATCTGGTTAGATCGATCAATGAGGATTTATCCCGGGGAGGGGAACCCATATGAATCTGCGGAGGTTATTGCAAGTAATACATGAGACATCCGACTCTGCAGCTCATGCCTCATTACTGGCCCTAGACATAGAAAAGGCATTTGAAACCTTGTCCTGGCATTACCTATGGGAGGTGCTATGCAGAATGGACATTGGACCAAACTTCTTGCCATGCGTATGCCTGCTGTACACAGCGTCATGAGCAAGGGTACGAATGGAGATGATGGTGTCGTGCCCTTTTAATATTGAAGGAGGAACACGGCAGGGCTGCCCGTTGTCGCCACTGCTATTCGCATTGACTATGGAGCCTTTAGCAATAAACTGAGGGCAGACTTAGAAGGGTAGGCCATCAGATTGGGGACTAGAACGCATGTCGGATCACTGTAACTCTGGTGTATGTCACTGATCCGAAGAGATAGATTCTGCTGTTGTTACAAATGATGGCGGACTTTGGAGAGATAGCTGACCTCCTGGTCAATCACCAAAAGACAATATCGTTCCCCATGTCGAGGCTGGTGACAGTTGAGGCAACGGCATTGCCGCAGGTGGGGTTGACATGGGAGACCAAGTCCTTTCAGTACTTGGGCATGCAAATAGCCCACTCCCCTCAACTTCAATACAAATTGAACATGGGAAGAATAATGGATGGTCTCTGTGCCTCTGTTCTGGATCACCCTTCTATAATCCATAATGGGTAGAACAGCACTCAGGAAAATTGTATTATTCCCACTGTGTCTATATGTCATGCCAAATTCCCTTTGTGAATTGCCTTCTTCTTTGTTTCGACAGATTGATAATCTACTACGATCTTTAATTTGGGCAGGCAAGAAATGCAGAGTCCGCCTTGAGGTTTTGAAGTTAGATGGGCGACTGGGGCTACCAGACCTCCATTTATATTATATGGCAAGTTTACTACAATATGCGACCATGTGGTGTAGTGATACCCCCATTTGGGAAAAAGAGTTATTAGCAGGTTCTGTATATATATCCCGATTGCCAGGCCTGCTCATGAGTGGTGCTAGACTACCACAGGATAGCCCCTTCTTGGTGTTACAGGTGGCGAAGATGTGGGAGAGAGCTGTCGCACAGGCGTTGCAGAGAGTGCCATATGCGTGCCTTCTCCCGCTCTGGTGGATTCACCTTTTCGTTAGGGCCTCCGAAATACTGGATCTTTCTGGATGGCGAGCAGGCGGATGTAACAATGCAGGGGACTTATATCAAAATGGCACATTTGTCATTAGAGAAGAGGCTGAGAACCTCTTTGGCATAGACCAGGGTCAATTCCTACAATATGCCAGCTTACTGCAGAGGGCTCGGGGAGATCTGGACCTCGTCACCTCGCGACAGCTATTATAGACCCGGGATGTGATCCTGGGCTTCTTTCTAGCACCTATAGGGCCCTAAAGAGAGATAGACAGATCAATACCATTGAGACAAGGGATAAGTGGGAGGCAGACCTGGGCTCTCTGCTTAAGGACAGGGAGTGAAATAGGGCCTGTGTATTAGTGCATGAGGGCACTAGCAATTCTAGGTTTAAACTGACACATTTTTACTATTTGCATAGAGTATATCTGACACCGCAACGTCTGCATAGACTGTTCCCGTCACGTTCTGATGGCTGTGCTCGGTGTCGCGTGTCCCCCCACCAATTTCGATCATGTCACATGGACATGCAATTCTATTATGCCTTTTTGGTACCAAATAGTGCGAACGCTAAGAGGGGTAACAGCTCTGAAACTGCAGATAGCAATGAAACATTATTTGCTGGGCCTACTCCCACTCCCTAAAAAAGGGCGCAAAATGGCATTCAGATTCACGCAGCTGGGGCTTGTTTTAGCTAAGAGGCGCATTGCGATCAGATGGGCGAGTACAGCCCCTCTGGTACAGGAGACATGGCTGAATGACCTCAGTGAGTGGGCCACTGCATAGGACGGTCGCCTTCGTAAGATGCGTACTGACGAGTATGGAGAACGCAATCTTGAACTTTGGCGTGGTAATGATTGAAAGTCTGCAAGTGGAAGCTGTGGGGGAGGACAAAGACCCCTCATGCAATGATCTGTAGCAGGATACGGGTGCTGTCAGACCCTATTGGGTGGTAAAGAGGTAGTGTGTGATAAATGGTTGTGTGTGTCTGAGTGATGATGCGCCCTCCCACCTCCCCAGTCGACTTAATTACGTGGCTTTGGTTTCCTCCTCTCATTGTTCAATCAGCTTATGTAGTCACATCCTGGGGTTGCTACCCATTTAGGGACTGCCACCTAGATATTGTGGGCTGGTTTGGTAGTGCACGGCAGCGGTTCTTTAACCCCGTTTTCATCTAGTAAAATGTATCACAGTAATGCAATTTAGTTGTTATAAGTTGAATATACTATGCAATGTATTGACATGTGCTGGATAACCCACCTCTACAATATGTCACTGTTATGTAGATACACCAAAAATGTGTAAAGGTATTATTGTACTACCTGACCATAGACATCATGGATAATACTCCGAACAAGCCAGCGAATAACTAACTTGACCCAGGCCAATGTCATAATTTTTGGAGCACATTATGATGTTGGGTTTTTGTACAAGGCTCTTCATATGGTACAAATGTATGCACACTGTGATACTTGCACAAATAAAATTGGAAGAAAAAAAACATGCAGATGAAAAATGTGCAGAGACCGAGAGGACAAAGTTTGAATGTACCTCAAGTTCTAGTGATGCAAGCTCCACAACTCCCAATGTCACTGTAAAATGCACAGAGCCCCAGACTGAAACTTAATCAAGATCCAAACATGAATTCAAATGCATTTCAAGACAATAATACCAACAGTTTTCTATGTTTGAGACACTTGAGGGCTATGGCTCCAATCAGTAAGTGTGGCGGTGCCTAAGGGGGAGAGGAAGACTGAGTACTTTTTGCAGTCTTTGCGATAGATCGGAGTGGTCCATTCATGGATAATGAAGTGAGTGTCCACCTGTGTAATTTTTGGCTGACACTGGTGCTACCCATTCTACTCTGAGAACAGTAGACGTTCCAAACCTAACCCTCGCAGGAAAACTTATCCAAGGTATAGGAGTTGCAAATAAACAAATGACAACCCATGAAATGCCAGAAGCGTCTGTGAAAATAGGGCCTTTTCAGGAGAATCGCCTATTTGTGGTGTGTAATTCTAGTCCAGTGAGTTTCTTGGGAAGAAACCTCATTTGGAAACAAAACTGTGCATGTAAGGTACTCCTAAGGTAGGCCCTAGGGAGCCCCATGGGCAGTGTACAGTTTATGTTAACCCCTTCGCTGCCAGGCCTTTTCCCCCTCCTGTGCGGAGCCTTTTTTTGGCTATTTGGGGCAGTTCGCGCTTAGGCCCTCATAACTTTTTATTCACATAAGCTACCCACGCCAAATTTGTGTCCTTTTTTTCCAACATCCTAGGGATTTTAGAGGTACCCAGACTTTGTGGGTTCCAAAGAAGGAGGCCAAGAAAGTAGCCAAAATACAGTGAAAATTTCGTTTTTTTTTTTTTAAATGGGAAAAAGGGGCTGCAGAAGAAGGCTTGTGGTTTTTTCCCTGAAAATAGCATCAACCAAGGGTTTGCGGTGCTAGAATCGGCAGCTTCCTAGCTTTCAGGAACAGGCAGACTTGAATCAGAAAACCCAATTTTTCAACACAATTTAGCATTTTACTGGGACATACCCATTTTTATGATTTTTTGTGCTTTCAGCCTCCTTCCAGTCAGTGACAGAAATGGGCATGAAACCAATGCTGGATCCCAGAAAAAATTCTGAAAAGTAGACAAAATTCTGAATTTAGCAAGGGGTAATTTGTGTAGATCCTACAAGGGTTTCCTACGGAAAATAACAACTGAAAAAAATATTGAAATTGAGGTGAAAAAAACTGCAAATTTTCCCTACGTTTTACTCTGTAACTTTTTCCTGCAATGTCAGATTCTTGAAAGCAATATACCGTTACGTCTGCTGGACTCTTCTGGTTGCGGGGATATATAGGGCTTGTAGGTTCATCAAGAACTCTAGGTACCCAGAGCCAATAAATGAGCTGCACCCTGCAGTGGGTTTTCATTCTATACCGGGTATGCAGCAATTCATTTGCTGAAATATAAAGAGTAAAAAATAGCTATCAAGAAAACCTTTGTATTTGCCACAAGATAAGGTGTTAAGGAGCAGTGGTTATTTGCACATATCTGAATTCCGGGGTGCCCATACTAGCATGCGAATTACAGGGCATTTCTCAAATAGACGTCTTTTTTACACACTCTCTTATATTTGGAAGGAAAAATGTAGAGAAAGACAAGGGCTAATAACACTTGTTTTGCTATTCTATGCTCCTCCAAGTCTCCCGATAAAAATGGTACCTCACTTGTGTGGGTAGGCCTATCGCCCGCAACAGGAAATGCCCCAAAACACAGCGTGGACACATCACAGTTTTTTACAAAAAACAGAAGTGTTTTTTGCAAAGTGCCTACCTGTAGATTTAGGCCTCTAGCTCAGCTGGCACCCAGGGAAACCTACCAAACCTATGCATTTTCTAAAACTAGAGACCTAGGGGAATCCAAGATGGGGTGACTTGTGGGGCTCTGACCAGGTTCTGTTACCCAGAATCCTTTGCAAACCTCAAAATTTGGCAAAAATAAAACACATTTTCCTCACATTTTGGTGACAGAAAGTTCTGGAATCTGAGAGGAGCCACAAATTTCCTTCCACTTAGCATTCCCCCAAGTCCCCGATAAAAATGATACCTCACTTGTGTGGGTAGGCCTAGCGCCTGCGACAGGAAATGCCCCAAAACACAAAGTGGACACATCCCATTTTTTGACAGAAAACAGAGATGTTTTTTGCAAAGTGCTTAATTGTAGATTTTGGCCTCTAGCTCAGCCGGCACCTAGGGAAACCTACCAAACCTGTGCATTTTTGAAAACTAGAGACGTAGGGGAAACCAAAATGGGGTGACTTGTGGGGCTCTCACCAGGTTCTGTTGCCCAGAATCCTTTGCAAACCTCAAAATTTGGCTAAAATACAAATTTTCCTCACATTTCGGTGACAGAAAGTTCTGGAATCTGAGAGGGGCCACAAATTTCCTTCCACCCAGCGAACCCCCAAGTCTCCCGATAAAAATGATACCTCACTTGTGTGGGTAGACCTAGTGCCTGCAAGAGGAAATGCCCCAAAACACAACGTGGACACATCCCATTTTTTGACGGAAATCAGAGGTGTTTTTTGCAAAGTGCCTACCTGTAGATTTTGGCTCTAGCTCAGCCGGCACCTAGGGAAACCTACCAAACCTGTGCATTTTTGAAAACTAGAGACCTAGGGGAATCCAAGATAGGGTGACTTGTGGGGCTCTGACTAGGTTCTGTTACCCAGAATCCTCTGCAAACCTCACAATTTGGATAAAAAAAAAAAATAATCCTCACATTTCGGTGACAGAAAGTTCTAGAATCTGGGAGGAGCCACAAATTTCCTTCCACCCAGCATTCCCCCAAGTCTCCCGATAAAAATGATACCTCACTTGTGTGGGTAGACCTAGCGCCTGCGAGAAGAAGTGCCCCAAAACACAAAGTGGACACATCCCATTTTTTGACAGAAAACAGAGGTGTTTTTTGCAAAGTGCCTACCTGTAGATTTTGGTCTCTAGCTCAGCCGGCACCTAGGGAAACCTACCAAACCTGTGCATTTTTGAAAACTAGAGACCTAGGGGAATCCAAGATAGGGTGACTTGTGGGGCTCTGACTAGGTTCTGTTACCCAGGATACTTTGCAAACCTCAACATTAGGATAAAGAAATACGTTTTCCTCACATTTCAGTGACAGAAAGTTCTGGAATCTGAGAGGAGCCACAAATTTCCTTCCACCCAGCGTTCCCCCAAGACTCCCGATAAAAATGATACCTCACTTGTGTGGGTAGACCTAGTGCCTGCGACAGGAATTGCCCCAAAACACAACGTGGACACATCCCATTTTTTGACAGAAAACAGGGGTGTTTTTTGCAAAGTGCCTGCCTGTGGATTTTGGCCTCTACCTCAGCCGGCACCTAGGGAAAACCACCAAACCTGTGCATTTTTTAAAACTAGAGACCTAGGGAAATCCAAGATGGGGTGACTTGTGGGGCTCTGACAAGGTTCTGTTACCCAGAATCCTTTGCAAACCTCAAAATATGGCTAAAAAAACAAATTTTCCTCACATTTCGGTGACAGAGAGTTTTGGAATCGGAGAGGAGCTACAAATTACCTTCCACCCAGTGTTCCCCCTAGTCTCCCGATACAAATGATACCTCACTTGTGTGGGTAGGCCTAGCTCCCCGACAGGAAATGCCCCAAAACGCAACGTGGACACAACCCATTTTTAGACAGAAAACAGAGGTGTTTTTCCAAAGTGCCTACCTTTAGGTTTTGGCCTCTAGCTCAGCCGGCACCCAGGGAAACCTACCAAACCTGTGCATTTTTGAAAACTAGAGACCTAGGGGAATCCAAGATGGGGTGACTTGTGGGGCTCTCACCAGGTTCTGTTACCCAGAATCCTTTGCAAACCTCAAAATTTGGCTAAAAAACAAATTTTCCTCACATTTCGGTGACAGAAAGTTCTGGAATCTGAGAGGAGCCACAAATTTCCTTCCACCCAGCGTTCCCCCAAGTCTCCCGATAAAAATTATACCTCACTTGTGTGTGTAGACCTAGCGCCTGCGAGAGGAAATGCCCCAAAATACAACGTGGACACATCCCATTTTTTGACGGAAAACAGAGGTGTTTTTTGCAAAGTGCCTACCTGTAGATTTTGGCTCTAGCTCAGCCGGCACCTAGGGAAATCTACCAAACCTGTGCATTTTTTAAAACTAGAGACCTAGGGGAATCCAAGATGGGGTGACTTGTGGGGCTCTGACCAGGTTCTGTTACCCAGAATCCTTTGCAAACCTCACAATTTGGCTAAAAAACAAATTTTCCTCACATTTCAGTGACAGAAAGTTCTGGAATCTGAGAGGAGCCACATATCTCCTTTCACCCAGCGTTCTCCCAAGTCTCCCGATAAAAATGATACCTCACTTGTGTGGGTAGACCTAGTACCTGCGAAAGGAATTGCCCAAAACACAACGTGGACACATCCCATTTTTTGACAGAAAACAGGGGTGTTTTTTGCAAAGTGCCTACCTGTGGATTTTGGCCTCTAGCTCAGCCGGCACCTAGGGAAAACTACCAAACCTGTGCATTTTTTAAAACTAGAGACCTAGGGGAATCCAAGATGGGGTGACTTGTGGGGCTGTGACCAGGTACTGTTACCCAGAATCCTTTGAAACCTCAAAATTTGGCTAAAAAAACACATTTTCCTCACATTTCGGTGACAGAGAGTTCTGGAATCTGAGAGGAGCTACAAATTACCTTCCACCCAGTGTTCCCCCTAGTCTCCCGATAAAAATGATACCTCACTTGTGTGGGTAGGCCTAGCTCCCCCGACAGGAAATGCCCCAAAACGCAACGTGGACACAACCCATTTTTGGACAGAAAACAGAGGTGTTTTTTCAAAGTGCCTACCTGTAGGTTTTGGCCTCTAGCTCAGCCGGCACCTAGGGAAACCTACCAAACCCGCGCATTTTTGAAAACTAGAGACCTAGGGGAATCCAAGATGGGGTGACTTGTGGAGCTCTGACCAGGTTCTGTTACCCAGAATCCTTTGCAAACCTCAACATTTGGCTAAAAAAACACATTTTCCTCACATTTCGGTGACAGAGAGTTCTGGAATCTGAGAGGAGCCACAAATTACCTTCCACCCAGCGTTCCCCCAAGTCTCCCGATAAAAATGATACCTCACTTGTGTGGGTAGGCCTAGCTCCTGTGACAGGAAATGCCCAAAAACACAACGTGGACACATCCCATTTTTTGACAGAAAACAGAGATGTTTTTTGCAAAGTGCCTACCTGTAGATTTTGGCCTATCACTCAGCCGGCACCTAAGGAAACCTACCAAACCTGTGCATTTTTGAAAACTAGAGACCTAGGAGAATCCAAGATGGGGTGACTTGTGGGGCTCTCACCAGGTTCTGTTACCCAGAATCCTTTGCAAACCTCAAAATTTGGCTAAAAAACAAATTTTCCTCACATTTCGGTGACAGAAAGTTCTGGAATCTGAGAGGAGCCACAAATTTCCTTCCACCCAGCGTTCCCCCAAGTCTCCCGATAACAATTATACCTCACTTGTGTGTGTAAACCTAGCGCCTGCGAGAGGAAATGCCCCAAAACACAACGTGGACACATCCCATTTTTTGACGGAAAACAGAGGTGTTTTTTGCAAAGTGCCTACCTATAGATTTTGGCTCTAGCTCAGCCGGCACCTAGGGAAACCTACCAAACCTGTGCATTTTTGAAAACTAGAGACCTAGGGGAATCCAAGCTAGGGTGACTTGTGGGGCTCTGACTAGGTTCTGTTACCCAGAATCCTTTGTAAACCTCAACATTTGGCTAAAAAAATACATTTTCCTCACATTTCGGTGACAGAAAGTTCTGGAATCTGAGAGGAGCCACAAATTTCCTTCCACCCAGCGTTCCCCCTAGTCTCCCGATAAAAATGATACCTCACTTGTGTGGGTAGACCTAACTCCCCCGACAGGAAATGCCCCAAAACACAACGTGGACACAATCCATTTTTGGACAGAAAACAGAGGTGTTTTTTCAAAGTGCCTACCTGTCGGTTTTGGCCTCTAGCTCAGCCGGCACCTAGGGAAACCTACCAAACCTGTGCACTTTTGAAAACTAGAGACCTAGGGGAATCCAAGATAGGGTGACTTGTGGGGCTCTGACTAGGTTCTGTTACCCAGAATCCTTTGCAAACCTAAAAATTTGGCTAAAGAAACACATTTTCCTCACATTTCGGTGACAGAGAGTTCTGGAATCTGAGAGGAGCCACAAATTGCCTTCCACCCAGCGTTCCCCCAAGTCTCCCGATAAAAATGATACCTCACTTGTGTGGGTGGGCCTAGCGCCTGCGACAGGAAATGCCCCAAAACACAACGTGGACACATCCCATTTTTTGACAGAAAACAGAGGTGTTTTTTGCAAAGTGCCTACCTGTGGATTTTGGCCTCTAGCTCAGCCGGCACCTAGGGAAAACTACCAAACTGTGCATTTTTTAAAACTAGAGACCTAGGGGAATCCAAGATGGGGTGACTTGTGGGGCTCTGACCAGGTTATGGCACCCAGAATCCTTTGCAAACCTCAAAATTTGGCTAAAAAACACATTTTCCTCACATTTCGATGACAGAAAGTTCTGGAATCTGAGAAGAGCCACAAATTTCCTTCCACCCAGCATTCCCCCTAGTCTCCCGATGAAAATGGTACCTCACTTGTGTGGGTAGGCCTAGCTCCCCCGACAGGAAATGCCCCAAAACACAACGTGGACACAACCCATTTTTGGACAGAAAACAGAGGTGTTTTTTCAAAGTGCCTACCTGTAGGTTTTGCCCTCTAGCTCTGCCGGCACCTAGGGAAACCTACCAAACCTGTGCATTTTTGAAAACTAGAGACCTAGGGGAATCCAAGATGGGGTGACTTGTGGGGCTCTGACCAGGTTATGTTACCCAGAATCCTTTGCAAACCTCAAAATTTGGCTAAAAAACACATTTTCCTCACATTTCGGTGACAGAAAGGTCTGGAATCTGAGAGGTGCCACAAATTTCCTTCCACCCAGCATTCCCCCTAGTCTCCCGATAAAAATGATACTTCACTTGTGTGGTTAGGCCTAGCTCCCCCGACAGGAAATGCCCCAAAACACAACATGGACACAACCCATTTTTGGATAGAAAACAGAGGTGTTTTTTTCAAAGTGCCTACCTGTAGGTTTTGGCCTCTAGCTCAGCCGGCACCTAGGGAAACCTACCAAACCTGTGCATTTTTTAAAACTAGAGACCTAGGGGAATCCAAGATGGGGTGACTTGTGGGGCTCTCACCAGGTTCTGTTACCCAGAATCCTTTGCAAACCTCAAAATTTGGCTAAAAAACAAATTTTCCTCACATTTCGGTGACAGAAAGTTCTGGAATCTGAGAGGAGCCACAAATTTCCTTCCACCCAGCGTTCCCCCAAGTCTCCCGATAAAAATTATACCTCACTTGTGTGTGTAGACCTAGCGCCTGCGAGAGGAAATGCCCCAAAACACAACGTGGACACATCCCATTTTTTGACGGAAAACAGAGGTGTTTTTTGCAAAGTGCCTACCTGTAGATTTTGGCTCTAGCTCAGCCGGCACCTAGGGAAATCTAGTAAACCTGTGCATTTTTTAATACTAGAGACCTAGGGGAATCCAAGATAGGGTGACTTGTGGGGCTCTTACTAGGTTCTGTTACCCAGAATCCTTTGCAAACCTCAACATTTGGCTAAACAAGTACATTTTCCTCACATTTCGGAGACAGAAAGTTCTGGAATCTGAGAGGAGCCACAAATTTCCTTCCAACCCAGCGTTCCCCCAAGTCTCCCGATAAAAATGATACCTCACTAGTGTGGGTAGGCCTAGTGCCTGCGACAGGAATTGCCCCAAAACACAATGTGGACACATCCCATTTTTTTTACAGAAAACAGAGGTATTTTTTGCAAAGTGCCTACCTGTGGATTTTGTCCTCTAGCTCAGCCGGCACCTAGGGAAAACTACCAAACCTGTGCATTTTTTAAAACTAGAGACCTAGGGGAATCCAAGATGGGGTGACTTGTGGGGCTCTGACCAGGTTCTGTTACCCAGAATCCTTTGCAATCTCACAATTTGGCTAAAAAACAAATTTTCCTCACATTTCAGTGACAGAAAGTTCTGGAATCTGAGAGGAGCCACAAATCTCCTTCCACCCAGCGTTCCCCCAAGTCTCCCGATAAAAATGATACCTCACTTGTGTGTGTAGACCTAGCGCCTGCGAGAGGAAATGCCCCAAAATACAACGTGGACACATCCCATTTTTTGACAGAAAACAGGGGTGTTTTTTGCAAAGTGCCTACCTGTGGATTTTGGCCTCTAGCTCAGCCGGCACCTAGGGAAAACTACCAAACCTGTGCATTTTTTAAAACTAGAGACCTAGGGGAATCCAAGATGGGGTGACTTGTGGGGCTGTGACCAGGTACTGTTACCCAGAATCCTTTGAAACCTCAAAATTTGGCTAAAAAAACACATTTTCCTCACATTTCGGTGACAGAGAGTTCTGGAATCTGAGAGGAGCTACAAATTACCTTCCACCCAGTGTTCCCCCTAGTCTCCCGATAAAAATGATACCTCACTTGTGTGGGTAGGCCTAGCTCCCCCGACAGGAAATGCCCCAAAACGCAACGTGGACACAACCCATTTTTGGACACAAAACAGAGGTGTTTTTTCAAAGTGCCTACCTGTAGGTTTTGGCCTCTAGCTCAGCCGGCACCTAGGGAAACCTACCAAACCCGCGCATTTTTGAAAACTAGAGACCTAGGGGAATCCAAGATGGGGTGACTTGTGGGGCTCTGACCAGGTTCTGTTACCCAGAATCCTTTGCAAACCTCAAAATGTGGCTAAAAAAACACATTTTCCTCACATTTCGGTGACAGAGAGTTCTGGAATCTGAGAGGAGCCACAAATTACCTTCCACCCAGCGTTCCCCCAAGTCTCCCGATAAAAATGATACCTCACTTGTGTGGGTAGGCCTAGCTCCTGCGACAGGAAATGCCCAAAAACACAACGTGGACACATCCCATTTTTTGACAGAAAACAGAGATGTTTTTTGCAAAGTGCCTACCTGTAGATTTTGGCCTATCGCTCAGCCGGCACCTAAGGAAACCTACCAAACCTGTGCATTTTTGAAAACTAGAGACCTAGGAGAATCCAAGATGGGGTGACTTGTGGGGCTCTCACCAGGTTCTGTTACCCAGAATCCTTTGCAAACCTCAAAATTTGGCTAAAAAACAAATTTTCCTCACATTTCGGTGACAGAAAGTTCTGGAATCTGAGAGGAGCCACAAATTTCCTTCCACCCAGCGTTCCCCCAAGTCTCCCGATAACAATTATACCTCACTTGTGTGTGTAGACCTAGCGCCTGCGAGAGGAAATGCCCCAAAACACAACGTGGACACATCCCATTTTTTGACGGAAAACAGAGGTGTTTTTTGCAAAGTGCCTACCTATAGATTTTGGCTCTAGCTCAGCCGGCACCTAGGGAAACCTACCAAACCTGTGCATTTTTTAAAACTAGAGACCTAGGGGAATCCAAGCTAGGGTGACTTGTGGGGCTCTGACTAGGTTCTGTTACCCAGAATCCTTTGTAAACCTCAACATTTGGCTAAAAAAATACATTTTCCTCACATTTCGGTGACAGAAAGTTCTGGAATCTGAGAGGAGCCACAAATTTCCTTCCACCCAGCATTCCCCCTAGTCTCCCGATAAAAATGATACCTCACTTGTGTGGGTAGGCCTAACTCCCCCGACAGGAAATGCCCCAAAACACAACGTGGACACAATCCATTTTTGGACAGAAAACAGAGGTGTTTTTTCAAAGTGCCTACCTGTCGGTTTTGGCCTCTAGCTCAGCCGGCACCTAGGGAAACCTACCAAACCTGTGCACTTTTGAAAACTAGAGACCTAGGGGAATCCAAGATAGGGTGACTTGTGGGGCTCTGACTAGGTTCTGTTACCCAGAATCCTTTGCAAACCTAAAAATTTGGCTAAAGAAACACATTTTCCTCACATTTCGGTGACAGAGAGTTCTGGAATCTGAGAGGAGCCACAAATTGCCTTCCACCCAGCGTTCCCCCAAGTCTCCCGATAAAAATGATACCTCACTTGTGTGGGTGGGCCTAGCGCCTGCGACAGGAAATGCCCCAAAACACAACGTGGACACATCCCATTTTTTGACAGAAAACAGAGGTGTTTTTTGCAAAGTGCCTACCTGTGGATTTTGGCCTCTAGCTCAGCCGGCACCTAGGGAAAACTACCAAACTGTGCATTTTTTAAAACTAGAGACCTAGGGGAATCCAAGATGGGGTGACTTGTGGGGCTCTCACCAGGTTCTGTTACCCAGAATCCTTTGCAATCTCACAATTTGGCTAAAAAACAAATTTTCCTCACATTTCAGTGACAGAAAGTTCTGGAATCTGAGAGGAGCCACAAATCTCCTTCCACCCAGCGTTCCCCCAAGTCTCCCGATAAAAATGATACCTCACTTGTGTGTGTAGACCTAGCGCCTGCGAGAGGAAATGCCCCAAAATACAACGTGGACACATCCCATTTTTTGACAGAAAACAGGGGTGTTTTTTGCAAAGTGCCTACCTGTGGATTTTGGCCTCTAGCTCAGCCGGCACCTAGGGAAAACTACCAAACCTGTGCATTTTTTAAAACTAGAGACCTAGGGGAATCCAAGATGGGGTGACTTGTGGGGCTGTGACCAGGTACTGTTACCCAGAATCCTTTGAAACCTCAAAATTTGGCTAAAAAAACACATTTTCCTCACATTTCGGTGACAGAGAGTTCTGGAATCTGAGAGGAGCTACAAATTACCTTCCACCCAGTGTTCCCCCTAGTCTCCCGATAAAAATGATACCTCACTTGTGTGGGTAGGCCTAGCTCCCCCGACAGGAAATGCCCCAAAACGCAACGTGGACACAACCCATTTTTGGACACAAAACAGAGGTGTTTTTTCAAAGTGCCTACCTGTAGGTTTTGGCCTCTAGCTCAGCCGGCACCTAGGGAAACCTACCAAACCCGCGCATTTTTGAAAACTAGAGACCTAGGGGAATCCAAGATGGGGTGACTTGTGGGGCTCTGACCAGGTTCTGTTACCCAGAATCCTTTGCAAACCTCAAAATGTGGCTAAAAAAACACATTTTCCTCACATTTCGGTGACAGAGAGTTCTGGAATCTGAGAGGAGCCACAAATTACCTTCCACCCAGCGTTCCCCCAAGTCTCCCGATAAAAATGATACCTCACTTGTGTGGGTAGGCCTAGCTCCTGCGACAGGAAATGCCCAAAAACACAACGTGGACACATCCCATTTTTTGACAGAAAACAGAGATGTTTTTTGCAAAGTGCCTACCTGTAGATTTTGGCCTATCGCTCAGCCGGCACCTAAGGAAACCTACCAAACCTGTGCATTTTTGAAAACTAGAGACCTAGGAGAATCCAAGATGGGGTGACTTGTGGGGCTCTCACCAGGTTCTGTTACCCAGAATCCTTTGCAAACCTCAAAATTTGGCTAAAAAACAAATTTTCCTCACATTTCGGTGACAGAAAGTTCTGGAATCTGAGAGGAGCCACAAATTTCCTTCCACCCAGCGTTCCCCCAAGTCTCCCGATAAAAATTATACCTCACTTGTGTGTGTAGACCTAGCGCCTGCGAGAGGAAATGCCCCAAAACACAACGTGGACACATCCCATTTTTTGACGGAAAACAGAGGTGTTTTTTGCAAAGTGCCTACCTGTAGATTTTGGCTCTAGCTCAGCCGGCACCTAGGGAAATCTAGTAAACCTGTGCATTTTTTAATACTAGAGACCTAGGGGAATCCAAGATAGGGTGACTTGTGGGGCTCTTACTAGGTTCTGTTACCCAGAATCCTTTGCAAACCTCAACATTTGGCTAAACAAGTACATTTTCCTCACATTTCGGAGACAGAAAGTTCTGGAATCTGAGAGGAGCCACAAATTTCCTTCCAACCCAGCGTTCCCCCAAGTCTCCCGATAAAAATGATACCTCACTAGTGTGGGTAGGCCTAGTGCCTGCGACAGGAATTGCCCCAAAACACAATGTGGACACATCCCATTTTTTTTACAGAAAACAGAGGTATTTTTTGCAAAGTGCCTACCTGTGGATTTTGTCCTCTAGCTCAGCCGGCACCTAGGGAAAACTACCAAACCTGTGCATTTTTTAAAACTAGAGACCTAGGGGAATCCAAGATGGGGTGACTTGTGGGGCTCTGACCAGGTTCTGTTACCCAGAATCCTTTGCAATCTCACAATTTGGCTAAAAAACAAATTTTCCTCACATTTCAGTGACAGAAAGTTCTGGAATCTGAGAGGAGCCACAAATCTCCTTCCACCCAGCGTTCCCCCAAGTCTCCCGATAAAAATGATACCTCACTTGTGTGTGTAGACCTAGCGCCTGCGAGAGGAAATGCCCCAAAATACAACGTGGACACATCCCATTTTTTGACAGAAAACAGGGGTGTTTTTTGCAAAGTGCCTACCTGTGGATTTTGGCCTCTAGCTCAGCCGGCACCTAGGGAAAACTACCAAACCTGTGCATTTTTTAAAACTAGAGACCTAGGGGAATCCAAGATGGGGTGACTTGTGGGGCTGTGACCAGGTACTGTTACCCAGAATCCTTTGAAACCTCAAAATTTGGCTAAAAAAACACATTTTCCTCACATTTCGGTGACAGAGAGTTCTGGAATCTGAGAGGAGCTACAAATTACCTTCCACCCAGTGTTCCCCCTAGTCTCCCGATAAAAATGATACCTCACTTGTGTGGGTAGGCCTAGCTCCCCCGACAGGAAATGCCCCAAAACGCAACGTGGACACAACCCATTTTTGGACACAAAACAGAGGTGTTTTTTCAAAGTGCCTACCTGTAGGTTTTGGCCTCTAGCTCAGCCGGCACCTAGGGAAACCTACCAAACCCGCGCATTTTTGAAAACTAGAGACCTAGGGGAATCCAAGATGGGGTGACTTGTGGGGCTCTGACCAGGTTCTGTTACCCAGAATCCTTTGCAAACCTCAAAATGTGGCTAAAAAAACACATTTTCCTCACATTTCGGTGACAGAGAGTTCTGGAATCTGAGAGGAGCCACAAATTACCTTCCACCCAGCGTTCCCCCAAGTCTCCCGATAAAAATGATACCTCACTTGTGTGGGTAGGCCTAGCTCCTGCGACAGGAAATGCCCAAAAACACAACGTGGACACATCCCATTTTTTGACAGAAAACAGAGATGTTTTTTGCAAAGTGCCTACCTGTAGATTTTGGCCTATCGCTCAGCCGGCACCTAAGGAAACCTACCAAACCTGTGCATTTTTGAAAACTAGAGACCTAGGAGAATCCAAGATGGGGTGACTTGTGGGGCTCTCACCAGGTTCTGTTACCCAGAATCCTTTGCAAACCTCAAAATTTGGCTAAAAAACAAATTTTCCTCACATTTCGGTGACAGAAAGTTCTGGAATCTGAGAGGAGCCACAAATTTCCTTCCACCCAGCGTTCCCCCAAGTCTCCCGATAACAATTATACCTCACTTGTGTGTGTAGACCTAGCGCCTGCGAGAGGAAATGCCCCAAAACACAACGTGGACACATCCCATTTTTTGACGGAAAACAGAGGTGTTTTTTGCAAAGTGCCTACCTATAGATTTTGGCTCTAGCTCAGCCGGCACCTAGGGAAACCTACCAAACCTGTGCATTTTTTAAAACTAGAGACCTAGGGGAATCCAAGCTAGGGTGACTTGTGGGGCTCTGACTAGGTTCTGTTACCCAGAATCCTTTGTAAACCTCAACATTTGGCTAAAAAAATACATTTTCCTCACATTTCGGTGACAGAAAGTTCTGGAATCTGAGAGGAGCCACAAATTTCCTTCCACCCAGCATTCCCCCTAGTCTCCCGATAAAAATGATACCTCACTTGTGTGGGTAGGCCTAACTCCCCCGACAGGAAATGCCCCAAAACACAACGTGGACACAATCCATTTTTGGACAGAAAACAGAGGTGTTTTTTCAAAGTGCCTACCTGTCGGTTTTGGCCTCTAGCTCAGCCGGCACCTAGGGAAACCTACCAAACCTGTGCACTTTTGAAAACTAGAGACCTAGGGGAATCCAAGATAGGGTGACTTGTGGGGCTCTGACTAGGTTCTGTTACCCAGAATCCTTTGCAAACCTAAAAATTTGGCTAAAGAAACACATTTTCCTCACATTTCGGTGACAGAGAGTTCTGGAATCTGAGAGGAGCCACAAATTGCCTTCCACCCAGCGTTCCCCCAAGTCTCCCGATAAAAATGATACCTCACTTGTGTGGGTGGGCCTAGCGCCTGCGACAGGAAATGCCCCAAAACACAACGTGGACACATCCCATTTTTTGACAGAAAACAGAGGTGTTTTTTGCAAAGTGCCTACCTGTGGATTTTGGCCTCTAGCTCAGCCGGCACCTAGGGAAAACTACCAAACTGTGCATTTTTTAAAACTAGAGACCTAGGGGAATCCAAGATGGGGTGACTTGTGGGGCTCTCACCAGGTTCTGTTACCCAGAATCCTTTGCAATCTCACAATTTGGCTAAAAAACAAATTTTCCTCACATTTCAGTGACAGAAAGTTCTGGAATCTGAGAGGAGCCACAAATCTCCTTCCACCCAGCGTTCCCCCAAGTCTCCCGATAAAAATGATACCTCACTTGTGTGTGTAGACCTAGCGCCTGCGAGAGGAAATGCCCCAAAATACAACGTGGACACATCCCATTTTTTGACAGAAAACAGGGGTGTTTTTTGCAAAGTGCCTACCTGTGGATTTTGGCCTCTAGCTCAGCCGGCACCTAGGGAAAACTACCAAACCTGTGCATTTTTTAAAACTAGAGACCTAGGGGAATCCAAGATGGGGTGACTTGTGGGGCTGTGACCAGGTACTGTTACCCAGAATCCTTTGAAACCTCAAAATTTGGCTAAAAAAACACATTTTCCTCACATTTCGGTGACAGAGAGTTCTGGAATCTGAGAGGAGCTACAAATTACCTTCCACCCAGTGTTCCCCCTAGTCTCCCGATAAAAATGATACCTCACTTGTGTGGGTAGGCCTAGCTCCCCCGACAGGAAATGCCCCAAAACGCAACGTGGACACAACCCATTTTTGGACACAAAACAGAGGTGTTTTTTCAAAGTGCCTACCTGTAGGTTTTGGCCTCTAGCTCAGCCGGCACCTAGGGAAACCTACCAAACCCGCGCATTTTTGAAAACTAGAGACCTAGGGGAATCCAAGATGGGGTGACTTGTGGGGCTCTGACCAGGTTCTGTTACCCAGAATCCTTTGCAAACCTCAAAATGTGGCTAAAAAAACACATTTTCCTCACATTTCGGTGACAGAGAGTTCTGGAATCTGAGAGGAGCCACAAATTACCTTCCACCCAGCGTTCCCCCAAGTCTCCCGATAAAAATGATACCTCACTTGTGTGGGTAGGCCTAGCTCCTGCGACAGGAAATGCCCAAAAACACAACGTGGACACATCCCATTTTTTGACAGAAAACAGAGATGTTTTTTGCAAAGTGCCTACCTGTAGATTTTGGCCTATCGCTCAGCCGGCACCTAAGGAAACCTACCAAACCTGTGCATTTTTGAAAACTAGAGACCTAGGAGAATCCAAGCTGGGGTGACTTGTGGGGCTCTCACCAGGTTCTGTTACCCAGAATCCTTTGCAAACCTCAAAATTTGGCTAAAAAACAAATTTTCCTCACATTTCGGTGACAGAAAGTTCTGGAATCTGAGAGGAGCCACAAATTTCCTTCCACCCAGCGTTCCCCCAAGTCTCCCGATAACAATTATACCTCACTTGTGTGTGTAGACCTAGCGCCTGCGAGAGGAAATGCCCCAAAACACAACGTGGACACATCCCATTTTTTGACGGAAAACAGAGGTGTTTTTTGCAAAGTGCCTACCTATAGATTTTGGCTCTAGCTCAGCCGGCACCTAGGGAAACCTACCAAACCTGTGCATTTTTTAAAACTAGAGACCTAGGGGAATCCAAGCTAGGGTGACTTGTGGGGCTCTGACTAGGTTCTGTTACCCAGAATCCTTTGTAAACCTCAACATTTGGCTAAAAAAATACATTTTCCTCACATTTCGGTGACAGAAAGTTCTGGAATCTGAGAGGAGCCACAAATTTCCTTCCACCCAGCATTCCCCCTAGTCTCCCGATAAAAATGATACCTCACTTGTGTGGGTAGGCCTAACTCCCCCGACAGGAAATGCCCCAAAACACAACGTGGACACAATCCATTTTTGGACAGAAAACAGAGGTGTTTTTTCAAAGTGCCTACCTGTCGGTTTTGGCCTCTAGCTCAGCCGGCACCTAGGGAAACCTACCAAACCTGTGCACTTTTGAAAACTAGAGACCTAGGGGAATCCAAGATAGGGTGACTTGTGGGGCTCTGACTAGGTTCTGTTACCCAGAATCCTTTGCAAACCTAAAAATTTGGCTAAAGAAACACATTTTCCTCACATTTCGGTGACAGAGAGTTCTGGAATCTGAGAGGAGCCACAAATTGCCTTCCACCCAGCGTTCCCCCAAGTCTCCCGATAAAAATGATACCTCACTTGTGTGGGTGGGCCTAGCGCCTGCGACAGGAAATGCCCCAAAACACAACGTGGACACATCCCATTTTTTGACAGAAAACAGAGGTGTTTTTTGCAAAGTGCCTACCTGTGGATTTTGGCCTCTAGCTCAGCCGGCACCTAGGGAAAACTACCAAACTGTGCATTTTTTAAAACTAGAGACCTAGGGGAATCCAAGATGGGGTGACTTGTGGGGCTCTGACCAGGTTATGGCACCCAGAATCCTTTGCAAACCTCAAAATTTGGCTAAAAAACACATTTTCCTCACATTTCGATGACAGAAAGTTCTGGAATCTGAGAAGAGCCACAAATTTCCTTCCACCCAGCATTCCCCCTAGTCTCCCGATGAAAATGGTACCTCACTTGTGTGGGTAGGCCTAGCTCCCCCGACAGGAAATGCCCCAAAACACAACGTGGACACAACCCATTTTTGGACAGAAAACAGAGGTGTTTTTTCAAAGTGCCTACCTGTAGGTTTTGCCCTCTAGCTCTGCCGGCACCTAGGGAAACCTACCAAACCTGTGCATTTTTTAAAACTAGAGACCTAGGGGAATCCAAGATGGGGTGACTTGTGGGGCTCTGACCAGGTTATGTTACCCAGAATCCTTTGCAAACCTCAAAATTTGGCTAAAAAACACATTTTCCTCACATTTCGGTGACAGAAAGGTCTGGAATCTGAGAGGTGCCACAAATTTCCTTCCACCTAGCATTCCCCCTAGTCTCCCGATAAAAATGATACTTCACTTGTGTGGTTAGGCCTAGCTCCCCCGACAGGAAATGCCCCAAAACACAACATGGACACAACCCATTTTTGGATAGAAAACAGAGGTGTTTTTTTCAAAGTGCCTACCTGTAGGTTTTGGCCTCTAGCTCAGCCGGCACCTAGGGAAACCTACCAAACCTGTGCATTTTTTAAAACTAGAGACCTAGGGGAATCCAAGATGGGGTGACTTGTGGGGCTCTCACCAGGTTCTGTTACCCAGAATCCTTTGCAAACCTCAAAATTTGGCTAAAAAACAAATTTTCCTCACATTTCGGTGACAGAAAGTTCTGGAATCTGAGAGGAGCCACAAATTTCCTTCCACCCAGCGTTCCCCCAAGTCTCCCGATAAAAATTATACCTCACTTGTGTGTGTAGACCTAGCGCCTGCGAGAGGAAATGCCCCAAAACACAACGTGGACACATCCCATTTTTTGACGGAAAACAGAGGTGTTTTTTGCAAAGTGCCTACCTGTAGATTTTGGCTCTAGCTCAGCCGGCACCTAGGGAAATCTAGTAAACCTGTGCATTTTTTAATACTAGAGACCTAGGGGAATCCAAGATAGGGTGACTTGTGGGGCTCTGACTAGGTTCTGTTACCCAGAATCCTTTGCAAACCTCAACATTTGGCTAAACAAGTACATTTTCCTCACATTTCGGAGACAGAAAGTTCTGGAATCTGAGAGGAGCCACAAATTTCCTTCCAACCCAGCGTTCCCCCAAGTCTCCCGATAAAAATGATACCTCACTTGTGTGGGTAGGCCTAGTGCCTGCGACAGGAATTGCCCCAAAACACAATGTGGACACATCCCATTTTTTTTACAGAAAACAGAGGTATTTTTTGCAAAGTGCCTACCTGTGGATTTTGTCCTCTAGCTCAGCCGGCACCTAGGAAAAACTACCAAACCTGTGCATTTTTTAAAAATAGAGACCTAGGGGAATCCAAGATGGGGTGACTTGTGGGGCTCTGACCAGGTTCTGTTACCCAGAATCCTTTGCAAACCTCACAATTTGGCTAAAAAACAAATTTTCCTCACATTTCAGTGACAGAAAGTTCTGGAATCTGAGAGGAGCCACAAATCTCCTTCAACCCAGCGTTCCCCCAAGTCTCCCGATAAAAATGATACCTCACTTGTGTGGGTAGACCTAGTACCTGCGAAAGGAATTGCCCAAAACACAACGTGGACACATCCCATTTTTTGACAGAAAACAGGGGTGTTTTTTGCAAAGTGCCTACCTGTGGATTTTGGCCTCTAGCTCAGCCGGCACCTAGGGAAAACTACCAAACCTGTGCATTTTTTAAAACTAGAGACCTAGGGGAATCCAAGATGGGGTGACTTGTGGGGCTCTGACCAGGTTCTGTTACCCAGAATCCTCTGAAACCTCAACATTTGGCTAAAAAACACATTTTCCTCACATTTCTGTGACAGAGAGTTCTGGAATCTGAGAGGAGCTACAAATTACCTTCCACCCAGTGTTCCCCCTAGTCTCCCGATAAAAATGATACCTCACTTGTGTGGGTAGGCCTAGCTCCCCCGACAGGAAATGCCCCAAAACGCAACGTGGACACAACCCATTTTTGGACAGAAAACAGAGGTGTTTTTTCAAAGTGCCTACCTGTAGGTTTTGGCCTCTAGCTCAGCCGGCACCTAGGGAAACCTACCAATCCTGCGCATTCTTGAAAACTAGAGACCTAGGGGAATCCAAGATGGCGTGACTTGTGGGGCTCTGACCAGGTTCTGATACCCAGAATCCTTTGCAAACCTCAAAATTTGGCTAAAAAAACACATTTTCCTCACATTCCGGTGACAGAGAGTTCTGGAATCTGAGAGGAGCCACAAATTACCTTCCACCCAGCTTTCCCCCAAGTCTCCCGATAAAAATGATACCTCACTTGTGTGGGTAGGCCTAGCTCCTGCGACAGGAAATGCCCAAAAACACAACGTGGACACATCCCATTTTTTGACAGAAAACAGAGATGTTTTTTGCAAAGTGCCTACCTGTAGATTTTGGCCTATAGCTCAGCCGGCACCTAAGGAAACCTACCAAACCTGTGCATTTTTGAAAACTAGAGACCTAGGGGAATACAAGATGGGGTGACTTGTGGGGCTCTCACCAGGTTCTGTTACCCAGAATCCTTTGCAAACCTCAAAATTTAGCTAAAAAACTAATTTTCCTCACATTTCGGTGACAGAAAGTTCTGGAATCTGAGAGGAGCCACAAATTTCCTTCCACCCAGCGTTCCCCCAAGTCTCCCGATAAAAATTATACCTCACTTGTGTGTGTAGACCTAGCGCCTGCGAGAGGAAATGCCCCAAAACACAACGTGGACACATCCCATTTTTTGACGGAAAACAGAGGTGTTTTTTGCAAAGTGCCTACCTGTAGATTTTGGCTCTAGCTCAGCCGGCACCTAGGGAAACCTACCAAACCTGTGCATTTTTGAAAACTAGAGACCTAGGGGAATCCAAGATAGGGTGACTTGTGGGGCTCTGACTAGGTTCTGTTACCCAGAATCCTTTGCAAACCTCAACATTTGGCTAAAAAAATACATTTTCCTCACATTTCGGTGACAGAAAGTCCTGGAATCTGAGAGGAGCCACAAATTTCCTTCCACCCAGCGTTCCCCCAAGTCTCCCGATAAAAATGATACCTCACTTGTGTGGGTAGGCCTAGTGCCTGCGACAGGAATTGCCCCAAAACACAATGTGGACACATCCCATTTTTTTACAGAAAACAGAGGTATTTTTTGCAAAGTGCCTACCTGTGGATTTTGTCCTCTAGCTCAGCCGGCACCTAGGGAAAACTACCAAACCTGTGCATTTTTTAAAACTAGAGACCTAGGGGAATCCAAGATGGGGTGACTTGTGGGGCTCTGACCAGGTTCTGTTTCCCAGAATCCTTTGCAAACCTCACAATTTGGCTAAAAAACAAATTTTCCTCACATTTCGGTGACAGAAGGTTCTGGAATCTGAGAGGAGCCACAAATTTCCTTCCACCCAGCATTCCCCCTAGTCTCCCGATAAAAATGATACCTCACTTGTGTGTGTAGGCCTAACTCCCCCGACAGGAAATGCCCCAAAACACAACGTGGACACAATCCATTTTTGGACAGAAAACAGAGGTGTTTTTTCAAAGTGCCTACCTGTAGCTTTTGTCCTCTAGCTCAGACGGCACCTAGGGAAAGCTACCAAACCTTTCATTTTTTAAAACTAGAGACCTAGGGGAATCCAAGATGGGGTGACTTGTGGGGCTCTCACCAGGTTCTGTTACCCAGAATCCTTTGCAAACCTCAAAATTTGGTTAAAAAACAAATTTTCCTCACATTTCGGTGACAGAAAGTTCTGGAATCTGAGAGGAGCCACAAATTTCCTTCCACCCAGCATTCCCCCTAGTCTCCCGATAAAAATGATACCTCACTTGTGTGTGTAGGCCTAACTCCCCCGACAGGAAATGCCCCAAAACACAACGTGGACACAATCCATTTTTGGACAGAAAACAGAGGTGTTTTTTCAAAGTGCCTACCTGTAGGTTTTGTCCTCTAGCTCAGACGGCACCTAGGGAAACCTAACAAACCTGTGCATTTTTGAAAACTAGAGACCTAGGGGAATCCAAGATGGGGTGACTTGTGGGGCTGTGACCAGGTTCTGTTACCCAGAATCCTTTGCAAACCTAAAAATTTGGCTAAAGAAACACATTTTCCTCACATTTCGGTGACAGAGAGTTCTGGAATCTGAGAGGAGCCACAAATTGCCTTCCACCCAGCGTTCCCCCAAGTCTCCCGATAAAAATGATACCTCACTTGTGTGGGTAGGCCTAGTGCTTGCGACAGGAAATGCCCCAAAACACAACGTGGACACATCCCATTTTTTGACAGAAAACAGAGGTGTTTTTTGCAAAGTGCCTACCTGTGGATTTTGGCCTCTAGCTCAGCCGGCACCTAGGGAAAACTACCAAACTGTGCATTTTTTAAAACTAGAGACCTAGGGGAATCCAAGATGGGGTGACTTGTGGGGCTCTGACCAGGTTATGGCACCCAGAATCCTTTACAAACCTCAAAATTTGGCTAAAAAACACATTTTCCTCACATTTCGATGACTGAAAGTTCTGGAATCTGAGAGGAGCCACAAATTTCCTTCCACCCAGCATTCCCCCTAGTCTCCCGATGAAAATGGTACCTCACTTGTGTGGGTAGGCCTAGCTCCCCCGACAGGAAATGCCCCAAAACACAACGTGGACACAACCCATTTTTGGATAGAAAACAGAGGTGTTTTTTTCAAAGTGCCTACCTGTAGGTTTTGGCCTCTAGCTCAGCCGGCACCTAGGGAAACCTACCAAACCTGTGCATTTTTGAAAACTAGAGACCTAGGGGAATCCAAGATGGGGTGACTTGTGGGGCTGTGACCAGGTTATGTTACCCAGAATCCTTTGCAAACCTCAAAATTTGGCTAAAGAAACACATTTTCCTCACATTTCGGTGACAGAGAGTTCTGGAATCTGAGAGGAGCCACAAATTTCCTTCCACCCAGCGTTCCCCCAAGTCTCTCGATAAAAATGATACCTCACTTGTGTGGGTAGGCCTAGCGCCTGCGACAAGAAATGCCCAAAAACACAACGTGGACACATCCCATTTTTTGACAGAAAACAGAGATGTTTTTTGCTAAGTGCCTACCTCTAGATTTTGGCCTCTAGCTCAGCCGGCACCTAGGGAAACCTACCAAACCTGTGCATTTTTGAAAACTAGAGCCCTAGGGGAATCCAAGATAGGGTGACTTGTGGGGCTCTGACTAGGTTCTGTTACCCAGAATCCTTTGCAAACCTCAACATTTGGCTAAAGAAATACATTTTCCTCACATTTCAGTGACAGAAAGTTCTGGAATCTGAGAGGAGCCACAAATTTCCTTCCACACAGCATTCCCCCTAGTCTCCCGATAAAAATGGTACCTCACTTGTGTGGGTAGGCCTAGCTCCCCCGACAGGAAATGCCCCAAAAAACAACGTGGACACAACCCATTTTTGGACAGAAAACAGAGGTGTTTTTTCAAAGTGCCTACCTGTAGATTTTGGCCTCTAGCTCAGCCGGCACCTAGGGAAACCTACCAAACCTGTGCATTTTTTAAAACTAGAGACCTAGGGGAATCCAAGATAGGGTGACTTGTGGGGCTCTGACTCGGTTCTGTTACCCAGAATCCTTTGCAAACCTCAACATTTGGCTAAAGAAATACATTTTCCTCACATTTCGGTGACAGAAAGTTCTGGAATCTGAGAGGAGCCACAAATTTCCTTCCACCCAGCATTCCCCCTAGTCTCCTGATAAAAATGGTACCTCACTTGTGTGGGTAGGCCTAGCTCCCCTCACAGGAAATGCCCCAAAACACAACGTGGACACAACCCATTTTTGGAAAGAAAACAGAGGTGTTTTTTCAAAGTGCCTACCTGTAGGTTTTGGCCTCTAGCTCAGCCGGCACCTAGGGAAACCTACCAAACCTGTGCATTTTTGAAAACTAGAGACCTAGGGGAATCCAAGATAGGGTGACTTGTGGGGCTCTGACTAGGTTCTGTTACCCAGAATCCTTTGCAAACCTCAACATTTGGCTAAAGAAATACATTTTCCTCACATTTCAGTGACAGAAAGTTCTGGAATCTGAGAGGAGCCACAAATGTCCTTCCACCCAGCGTTCCCCCAAGTCTCACGATAAAAATGATACCTCACTTGTGTGGGTAGGCCTGGTGCCTGCGACAGGAATCGTCCCAAAACACAACGTGGACACATCCCATTTTTTGACAGAAAACAGAGGTGTTTTTTGCAAAGTGCCTACCTGTTGATTTTGGCCTCTAGCTCAGCCGGCACCTAGGGAAAACTACCAAACCTTTCATTTTTTAAAACTAGAGACCTAGGGGAATCCAAGATGGGGTGACTTGTGGGGCTCTCACCAGGTTCTGTTACCCAGAATCCTTTGCAAACCTCAAAATTTGGCTAAAAAACAAATTTTCCTCACATTTCGGTGACAGAAAGTTCTGGAATCTGAGAGGAGCCACAAATTTCCTTCCACCCAGCATTCCCCCTAGTCTCCCGATAAAAATGATACCTCACTTGTGTGTGTAGGCCTAACTCCCCCGACAGGAAATGCCCCAAAACACAACGAGGACACAACCCATTTTTGGACAGAAAACCAAGCCAGTAGGCACCTGCTACTGGGCAGGGGTCTGTGGGTCTCAGGTATGCTGCAAATTGTGTTTGATGGCCCTATCCATGGGCTGGTGACTAGCATTGTGACTGATAATGCATTGCCTAATGCGTAGGGCTGTTCCCTGTATGTGAGTGTGTTGTGTACACCTGCAGTGATGTTGGTACCACCATTGACCAAGTGTCTCCTTTGTCGCTCCCCACCTTTTTGTTTTGTCACCCTGTCTTTATGTACATTAGCATGATCTGGCAGAGGAGCAGAGGTACCGGCGACAGAGGGAGCTGCATCCCACAGGACCCAGGAGGCCAAATCCACTGACGGTGAGGGCACCAGTGGGATGGAGGGTGAGGGGAGCACCACTGCGGAGACAGGAGGGGACAGTTTGGACACGGATTCCTCCTCCGATGGAAGCTCCCCGTGGTGGCGGACACCTCTGTGCCCAATCCAGCAACCGGTACAGCCGCCACCCCTGTACCAGAACCACCCTCCCAGCAGCCCCTCAGCGAGTTTCCCATGCCCGCTCACCCAGGAGGGTGGGCATCTCCTTCGCCCCAGGCACCTCAGGCCCTGCCCTAGTTAGCCCTGCTGCCATGAGTAAGGAGGCTATCCTGCGATCCATCTCGGTTGGGCAGTCAACCATTGTGAATGCCATCCAGGGGCTGGCAGCCCAAATGCAGCAGTCCAATGCATTTCTGGAGGGCATTCTCACTGGCTTGGCAGCCCAACAGAGATCAATCCAGACTCTAGCCTCCTGGCAGCCATTGTCCCTGTTTCCACCCTCCCCCCTCCAACCTCCTCCACCCAATCCCATTCCCCTCAACCCCAACCTATCCCAAGCACACAGGCAGACGAGCAGGCACCCAGGACAACACACAAAGTGGACATGGCAAACACAAGCACCACACTTCATCCCACAGGCTCTACACAAACAACATCCAGAATCAGACATACCAACATCCACAAATGTCACTGTGGCCCCCTCCTCCTCGACCTCCCTCCTAGTTGCGTCTATACTCACTCTTGCATGCACCACATCCTCATCCATTACCACCATCACCAGCACACCTATCAGTACACACCCCTCACTGGCAGACACAATCCCCACATCCATGCACAGGTACCCTGTGTCCTCTCCCACTGTGTCTGTGCCGCCTCCTCCCAAAGTACACAAACTCCTGCACTCAGACACCCAACAGCCATCCACCTCACAACAGCATTCAGCCCATGCACCTGCACCCAAACACAGCAGATTGACACCTCCTACCACCACTCCCTCTTCCTCCACTCCCAAACCATTTCCCTCTTTCTGCCACAATGTCCCTAAAAAGCTTTTCCTCACCAGCATTGACCTCTTTCCTAGCCCCCCCATCCCTCACGTCAGGCCAGGGTCGTCAAAACCCAGGCAGGCACCCCAGCCACGCAGTCCACAGGCATAGTAGTGTCCCCAGCTACTCCAGGTGGGAAAGGATCCCGCCCACCAGCCAGACAGACAGAAAGGGTGTCTGCCACAAGTGCATCAAGGGAGTGCAAGGAATCAGCCCCAGCTGCAGGAAGAAGGGGCAAGGAGGCAGCCCCAGCTGCAGGAAGGAAGGGCATGGAGGCAGCCTCAGCTGCAGGAAGGAAGGGCAAGGACGCGGCCCCAGATGCAGGAAGGGAGGGCAAGGGGTCTGCAACAGCAGGCAGTAGAGGCAAGGGGCCTGGTGCTGGGACTCAGTCAGAGCCCCTACCACCAACCAAGGTGGTGCAGCCGTCCGAGGCTGCAGAGGGTGGGCTGGAGCCTATCCCCCCTCCATTGCCAGCACCGCCTCCATCGCCGCCACCAGCAGTAGCAGCCCCAGTGGGCAGCCGTCCAAGGCTGCAGGGGATGGACTGGAGCCTCCCCCCACCACTGCCAAATCCTGTGGGTATGACACCCAGGTGAGAGACTGTGACCTTGCACTCCCCAAGATCTGCATCACAGGGCATGATGCCCCCTCCAGAACCAGTGGAGAAGCCATCTACTCGACCCATCCTCCCCAGGATGAAGCTCACTGGGCACGATGCCCCCTCCAGAACCAGTGGGAACGTCACCCACTTAAGAGACTGTGGCCTTGCACTCCCCAAGACCAAGCAAAGGGCATGTTGCCCCCTCCAGAGCATGTGGACAAGTCACCCACTGGAGAGACTGTGGCCTTGCACTCCCCAGGACAGAGTGATGGGCATGTTGCCCCCTCCAGGACCAGTGGCATTGTACCATCTTCCGGCTGAGGTGCCCCCACATTCCCCGTCCCCCTGAGGTGCCTGGCTATTTTTGACCTGATGCCCCTGCAGTGTTCTCTCCGTGTTGTTGCAGGAGTGAGGTGGGGCCTTGTACTTTGTGATGTGGCCCTGAGGACTGGGCAGTGTCCCTTGATTTGTGAATATGTATATACTTTTTGATTTGGATGCACATATTACTACTATATTTATCTTATTACACTCTTTTTACTCTATTTTAGTTGCCCTTGCATTATTCCTGAGGGGTACGGGGGAATATGTAATGTTACTGCATCTGCTTGTGTGTATGGTGTTGAGGGTGGGGGTGTTGCGTGTGTGTGTCACTCTCTTTTTCCTCCCCCCCTCCCCTGTGTGCTAGGCGGCAGTACTCACCTTGGTCGTCTTCGCCGGCGTTGGTGTTCGTAGTGGAGCAGAACGTAGAAGAGCATGGGGAACACATGCAACTGGGGCTCCGTGGTGGCGTGGTTCTTCCTTGAGTCTCCCAAGGTGAGTCGTTTCCCTACTGTGCAGTGTTTCCGCCAGGCTTTTGATGTTGTTGGTACAGCCCTGGAAAAGGTGGCGGATTGGTGTGTCATTATACAGCGGGCGGAACATTGTCTTCCGCCTGGTTGTAGGCAGTTACCGCCGTAGTGCCTATTGATTTCGCACTGGCGGTTAGTGTGTTAAATAAAGTGGCTGTCTGTCTGAGCGGTTTCCGCCGAGGTCATAATTGCATATTTATTACCGCCCGCCTGTTGGCGGTATTACCGCCACTATATTACCGACCGCCAGGGTTGTAATGAGGGCCTCAATGTTGTAGTATGTCCAATATTGTTTTTATTATGGCTTATGAAATATGCATTGTAAGATCTCTTTCTCTGCATATGTGTAAACATGTGAGTACAAAATAGCCCCTAGTTCAGTTTTATGAATGTAACTGTATTCTCTTTTAGTCCAGTTTTCATGCATGTGGATGTCATTTTTAAACGTGATATGCCTTTAAGCGTCAGTGACCTGCTAACCAGGCTTCGCGCTAGTGCTGTCTGGGCCCTTTCCAGTGCCGCAGCAGGGTCTCGAATGGAATTAGCGAGGGCGTTTACCTCTATTCTTTTTCTTACAATAATTCGAAACAAGGACAGTTACGAAATTAGTGCAGCCGGAGTAGTTCATGTCAGATCTTTTCCAACTTTGAGCATTCCATCTGCATTTTTCACATTCTGCTGTACATGAGATTTCGCTGTTCATTTACCCTGAACCAAGCACTGAAGATACTTAAGGAGAATGTCTGACTAACCTGATTGAAACGAGTTGCTTCCGAATACTTGAAAATCCGATCCACGGACTGCACAGTCTAAAGCCATTAAACATAACGTGCTCGCATACCACTGTTGTGTAATGTCAACTAAAATTACCTGGAACTTTGCAAATCAGTAATACCAACTAACCTCTATTAACTCGTGCTTTGCACTAGGCAGCACACAGCAGTTCTTTACTTTACAATAAGTCTCAATTCACTGTTTTTGGATTGTTGATGGTTCTTACGTTCTCACCATCAGCTTAGTGGGTGCTTTTGTTTAACTAATATTGGGTGAAGTTCGGGATCGGCAATGAGTGGGCCATATTTCTTTTTTGGGGCTTTTTGTGGCCCTCTTTTATTGTCTGCTCGGCCGGTTTTTACTACTTATTTCCCTGAGATTACACAAACATTGCCTGCAACGATCTCAAATCACTGAAGACTTCCATACCTTGCAAAACACATATAGAGCGTGTCTTTACATATTCGAAATTGCCCTAATTTGCACCCATGGACCACTTTGTTAGCTATCTATTTAGTCTGCAAAAGAGGGCATATTCTATTTTGGTACCGAGGCCTATTTTCTTTTCCGGTCTGACCATGATGAAGATTGTTTTACCTCAAGTCCCGAAGACCCACCAGACCAATATTTAAAAGTGTTCTTGGTTCCTGTCGTTTACTACCTCAGAAAATGTCCTGCTTGGGCACTCTGTCTACTGCACAGGCTTCTCCCCTAGGGCCAGATTTTAAAAAAGTGGTACTGCGCCCAGTGCAGCACCACTTTTCTTGCACTCCTTAGCACCTGCCTAACACCACCATGTGTGCGCTGTATCTAACATACGGCGCTCCATGGCTGTAGTCAGGAAACTAAGGTCAAAATCTTTGATGCTAGTTTGGAGCTTTGCGGGATTAGCGTAAAAAATGTTGATGCTAGCCCTGCAAAGCCAATTGAGGCCCTTTGTAAACAATGGTGAAGCCTCCTTTTAACGCCTGCTCTGAGCAGGCGTTAAAAGTGAAGAAAAAGATGATGCAAAGAAATCTCTTAGATTTCTTTGCACCACTTTTTCAATCCCCCTATTGGGAGAACACCCCCGTTACATACATAATGCCTGGTGCAGGCATAATGTAGCACAAAGTGTTACAAAGCAGCGCAATGCAAGCATTGCACCACTTTGTAAATATGACGCACGGAAAAGTCCACCTTAGCACCACCCTAGCGTAAGAAAATGACACCAAGGCGGCTCTAAAGTGCTGCTAGGCCCTCTGAAGTCAGGGCCCTAATATATACACAGAGGTGTCATTAGCATTTCACAGAGTTGACAAGTACCTCAATTCTGGGTAGCTAGTACAGAAATTTCTACCACCAATCTGTTCTATCGAATCCTCAACACTGCCCTTGCTAACCCTGGTCTCGAGCTATGAAGGCAAGAGCTGGAAGAGGAAGGAAAAAGGGTCCAACAAGCCATGTTTGTGTCCTATAGTTTTAATTCAGTACTCAATAAAAAAATAGGTGGCTAGTAGGGATTAGGGGTCCGATTACGAGTGTGGCTGTCCTTAGACCGCCACACTTGCGGTGATGGTCTGGACCGCAACCAATGCAGTGGTCCAATCTCCACATGACAACCCGGGTGGTCGGGCCACCAGGGAACTGCCAGCTCCACCAGAATCTCGGATTTCGGCAGTCTGGAGGCTGGTGGTGGCCCTAATCTGCCAGGACAGTGCTGCAAACAGCGCTGCCTGGGGATTCTAGCCCCTTTCTCTGCCATCCATTTAATGGCTGTTGCACCACCATAAAAAGGATGGTGAAGAACAGTTGCAGGGGGCCCCAGGGAGGCCCCTGCACTACCCATGCCATTGGTATGGGCAGTGCAGCCCCCCCCCCCCGGCCAGCACCCTCGTAATTCTCACTGTGTGCTTTGCAGACAGTGAACATTACGAGGGTGCTGGTGCACCCTGCTAGCTACAGCATTTACGCCGGCTAGATCACGAGCCAGAGACAATGATGTAGCTAGGCCAGCAGGTGGAAACTCAGGCTTCCTCCCACCGACCTACCAGGAAACTCTTAATAACACCAGCGGGGAGGTTGCCACGTAGGTGGCAAACACCTTGTCAGGAGTTTGGCAGACAGGCCTTCCCGTCTGCCAAACTCATAAGTCCCTAAGGTTGGGAAAATAGGTCAGTCTTGTGATGTCATCATAGTGAAAGGGCCTATAAAGCCTCTGTTTTTATTCTTGGAATTTTAGTAAATTGACTCTTATCAGAGCTGGGTGTGCCATTATAAATAGGACTATATCTAGAATGATGAAATTAGATCCAAAAGTCAGAAGACTCGTTGCCATTCTGTAATGAGCCATCAGTAAAGTCTTTTGTCTTTCATGTCCAGGGTGTGAGTAGGAGGACAAAGTGTGGAGGAGGGCCTCAAATAACTTTCCTAGCCAGATCCCCTAGGTTTGATGAAGGATCAAGCTGTGGATACCGATATACAAGCTGCCAATATTATGCTGGCAACCATGAAAATGTCTGCCTTTTCAAAAGGGGTACATGAACAAAACCGCAGTGTTCAAAATTGTTATATCTGTTTAGAGCTGCTAATTATATCAGTTAATTGTGAGAAAATATTTCACATTCTCTGGGGAAGAGAAGTTGATGATTTTTTTTTTATCTGGCAGTGTGGTCTTAAAAGGTTTGAACAGCATTGGTCTACACCAGATGTTAACTTCCCTTCCTCCAATATACCCTCGCATTTGGCTTAAGACCAAATAAGAAGGGTTGGCAATTACCATACTTTAAGCGGAGGGGTTTAAGAAGTGTTAACTTCTCAATCATTCATCTGTTAAAAAATGTTTTTGTATCCTTCTTGCTGGCATTGCCCACTTGCAGAGCTAGCACGAAACGTATAGGATACTTTTTTTGAATGCCTTTGATTACTGGTGATGTCCATGGCACTGATCTACATAATGCCATCTGAAAAAGTAGCTTGTTTTTATTTTACTTACTATAGCTCCATCATGTTGGGTTCAATGTCTGTGGTACAGTGAACCTTGCAGAATGCATCTGCTTGCTAGTGATAGCTGTGTGCTGATTTGCAAGGAGGCTTCTCGAAGCTGGGGTTTTATTTATATTCATGTTATTGACTTTCTCTTCTTGGTTTTGACGAAGAATGATTGATAACTAACTATATGCAGGTAACAAAATTCAATTTGGCTTTCAGAGCGGAACATCCCCACACAATTCCTGAGTGCATGCAGGCAAAAGTCAATTTCAACTACAATTTTAGAATGAGATGTCTCATTACTGCAGTTTATAATTCACTGAAAATACACGATGAAGGAATATCCTGCATACTGGAACAGACTGGCACGACTGCAAACAGAGCCATTCCTTCATAGTTAACTGTGAGAGACGTTTGAGGACGCTATGCATAAGCGCCCAGATTGAGCCTTAGCACAGTATTGCAACTATGTGAGGCTAAAACGAAGGGTGTAACCTAATGCACGTATGTCAGAACCTAAATAGGCCCGCTCCAACTTAGACTGGCACAGTTGCACAAAACAAAAATGTTTTGCTGGGAAATCAATTCAGTGTCTCAGAATTATCATAAACAAACTGGTTCTCTAGCACATCACACAACATTTAAACAAGATCACTGCATATGCATTCACAAGACTGCCTGCACTTCCCCCCTAGATCAGCTATCCCAACAAAACCCATAATGCTACCACTATTTTTCCTTATTGACAGTTTTTTTTCACTGTTTAGCCAGACCTGGACACTGGCTAAACTACCTAGCTTAATCGTAAAATGGATAAATTATATGAGGAATTAGGAATTAATCCCAGGCTAACCATCACCAAGAACTGTGAAGGCTGTCCCACTTCCACAATAAGGGGATTAGAGGGTTAGTATAGAATTTGGAGAACAGTATTTACTCTGTCAGGTCGACTGAGTAAAACAAACCAGTGCCCTGAAGGAGTACCTGTTCTCCAAATTCTGAGTTGTCTGACGGCCAAGCAGACAACTTTAGTCATTGTCAGGAATCGCTGTCATGGTTGTTCCTCACAATGAGTCAAAACTTCGATGTATGACTCTGTCAAACATGATGGCCGACCGTTGAACATTTAACTTGTTTTTGTTTCTAAAACTAATGAACCAATCAATCAGTCAGTCAACTGTAGAGAACAACTTGCCACTTGCCACAAATGACGGTCTTCAGGATCTGGCTGGGTCCAGGGTCTCAGTCAAAGACCCAGGTATTCAGGGGCATATTTATACTCTGTTTGCGCCGGAATTGCGTCATTTTTTTTGACGCAATTCCGACGCAAAACTAACTCCATATTTATACTTTGGCGTTAGACGCATCTAGCGCCAAAGTCCATGGAGTTTGCGTAATTTTTTAGCATGGACACCTAGTTTGCGTTAATGAAATGCAAGGTAGGCATTCCCGTCTAAAAAATTGACTCCGAGGCATGTGTGCCGTATTTACACTCCCGGGCAAAATTCACGCCCGGGAGTGGGCGGGTCAAAAAAAATGACGTCCGGCCGCTTTTGCGCCGTTTTTTAGCGCCTGGTCAGGGCAGGCGTTAAGGGACCTGTGGGCTCGGAAGGAGCCCAGAGGTGCCCTCCCAAGCCCCCAGGGACACCCCCTGCCACCCTTGCCCACCCCAGGAGGACACCCAAGGCTGGAGGGACCCATCCCAGGGACATTAAGGTAAGTTCAGGTAATTGTTTTTTTTGTTTTTTTGTGGCATAGGGGGGCCTGATTTGTGCCCCCCTACATGCCACTATGCCCAATGACCATGCCCAGGAGACATAAGTCCCCTGGGCATGGCCATTGGGCAAGGGGGCATGACTCCTGTCTTTGCTAAGACAGGAGTCATTTCAATGGGGGTTGGGAGTCGAAAAAAATGGCGCAAATCGTGTTGAGGCGAAAAATTTGCCTCAGCCTGACTTGCCCCATTTTTTGGCGCCCAAGCTCCATATCCCCCTATGCCGGCGCTGCCTGGTGTACGTCGTTTTTTTTCACACACACCAGGCAGCGCCGGCGGATAACGCCGGCTAACATCATTGAATAAATACGGCGCCCGCATGGCGCTTCAGAACGGCGTTAGCCGGCGCTACTTTTTTTGACGCAAAACTGCGTTAGCGCAGTTTTGCGTCAAAAAGTATAAATATGGCCCTCAGTGTCCTATGGAACTCCTGTAAGGTAGGAGAGGTCCTGAGGTGCAAGGGGAGGCCAGTCCAGGCTTTGGCTGTGAGGTAGGAAAAGGAGTGTTATTCTGCTCTGCTACATTGTCTGCAGGGGGTATGGGTCAGCGTGAGGGAGGTGGAGCGGAGGTGTCTGAAGAGTTTATGGAATCTTAGGAGCTTGAAGTGCCATCTCTGCTGAGCCAGGAGCTAGTGGAGTTTTTTGAAGTGGGGGTAATGTGGGTACGGTGAGGGAGATCCAGGTTGAGTCTTGCTGCCGTGTTCTTGATGATCTGTAGTCTTTGAACTAGTGAGCCCGATTCAACATAGAGGGTGTTTCTGTAGTCCAGTCGACTGGTGACGAGAGCTTGGGTAATGGTGCATCTCACATTTTGGGGAAGTCACCTGAAAATCTTATGTAACATGCACAGGATGAAGAAGCAAAAGGATGACATTGCATCGACCTGGCACTTCATGGTGAGTTTGCTGTCCTGGATGATACCAAGGATACTGTCATGCTCAGCTAGGGTTGGAGTGGGCCCTAGTTCTGTGGGCCACCAGGGGGCATCCCAGGGAGAGTTGTCGCTTCCAACGATCAAGACTTTCATCTTGTCTGTGTTGTACTTGAGGCAGTTATCCCGCATTCAATTGGCAATGCCGGTCATGCATTTGTGGAAACTGGTTCTAGCAGTGATGGAGTTTTCAGAGAGGGGGGTTGTGTCTTACTGGCATAGGATATAATGCTAAGTCAGTCGGATCTGATTATGTTGGCATGTCGTAGTTTGACTCTTGTTCTAGGCATGACTCCTGGTTTAAGGGTGACAGTACTTATGTCTGAAGGCAACAATGCCAATCCTACCACATGTGCAACTGTCATCCCAACCCTCCCGACTCAGAAGCAGCACCTCACCAAAAACCCAAAGAGTAAAAGGTGATTTGTGGCAGTCTTTACGCATGGACTTAAGAGTGTGACATCTCAGGGAGTGTCGTGGTAAACAGAGATTACCCCTTTCTCACAAGAACAACATGTCACAATCAAACACACAGGCAATGAAGGAGATGCAGTAAAAGCTTCATAGTTTTTTATTAACAATACTGCAATCTACGATAAATTGCATGGGCTGCAAAGATAAGGATGATGAACAGTGCAAGAAACAGAATTGTGAAAACGAGAGTCATTAGTCCAAAGACCTGCTTGGGGCGACAATTGCATAAACATTTCCCTCTAAAGCACAAAGAGGGAATTTATCTAATATGAATACCTACAGTTTGTTTAACGTTTTTGCTGATAGTGATGCCTTAGTACAGTGGCACTGATAATATGAAACTAAAACATTGGCCTAACTAAAAACAATGCAGCCATCTTTTAAAGATATAATTATCGACAACAGCTAAAGCCTTTTCGAATTTTTTTTTGTCTATCTACCTTAAACGGGCAGCAGCTTCTATCTGAGAAAGCTTCCAGATCTCATTATATGTGGCATAGATGAACCTTTTAGAGAGTGGCTTTCTCGGACCTAACTAGAAGTCCTGTAAGTCTATATCTTCAGAAAGAGTGTTGATATGTTCCTTAACTGTGGCTAACATGTTAGTCTGTACCTACTGTTGGCACAGTATACCCACAATGTATGTTGTAACTATATCTGTATGTTGACCCGAGACAATACAAGGGTCTGGTCGGCTAATTTTGAAACCCCCTGAGGAATTCACAAAACATCCCTGACACCCATTTGTATCTATTGGTCATACTAACCACCCCGGGACTGGAAAGTGAAGAGTTATAGGCACCAGCCTTAACCTTTGCATCTAATTCTTCCTCTGTGGCATTCAGGGAGTATTGCCAGTTATTACATTTTGCTGGTGTGGGGATACTGGGGCCACTCATTTCCTTCATTTTTGCTAACCCCAGACAGGATGTCTTTTGAATGGTGTCATTCAAAAAGATCATTGGCATAGGAATAAGGCATGCTCTAAATAAAGCTTCCCTACACTGTATTTGCCAATCTTGTGTTCCCCATACACTCTTTACATCAGAAGTGTTCTTCCAGTATGTATAATCTTCAACTGCAAGATGGAAAACAAAGGAATCTGAGTAAATTAACTGTGTACTAGTTAGCAAAATTGTCCTAATTTTTTAAGGTGGTAATTTGAAGTAATATGACTCTGCATTTTTTGTGTCATGCCCAGAAAAATAAGTACATTTATCCACATAGCGTTTTGGGCTCCCCACAGGTGGAGTTGAACAGTATTCCCATTGTGTGTAATTAAATATTGATCTATGTCTAGTTGCACAGTGCAGGTAGTAAAGTCCCCAGTTGTTATAGAAGAAAATTTCCCCATAATTCTTAGTGTTGGTATACACATCATCACTTTCAAATACTGAATAGTCTTTAATTTCAGTTTACATTGAATCAACTGTCTGGCCATTCCAGTCATCAGATACAACACCAGGTGTAATTATATCAGTCATGGATATTATGAAGACATAAGGAATCTGAGTGACCTCACTAGGCCCAAATATATCGAATGGAATTTTTTTCCCACACAATCACATCAGGAAATGGTACAGCTGAAATGTTCTCAAGGGACCAGTCTCTTCGGACCTTATGTGAGCAATGATATATCGAGTTAAGACTTCATCCACAGGCTCAACAGAGAAGCGTTCAGGAAGGTAATGACCATTTATAAGCACAAAGAAAACAGTCACAAAACGAATCCATGTAAAAAATGCAAATAATGTCAAGAATAACAAGCAGTAGGTATCTAAGCGACACGAGAGTCAGTAGGCTGTCACCAATGGAACAACAAAACTACAACTGCAGTTCACATGATGCACTTATGTATTGGGACAGTGTAAATGGCGAAATACGTGCCAATCTAATCTGTGATGCAGTAACTGTCGCTAGGCCTAGTTCCCCCCTCCTGAAATGGCAACTACCTGTCCTGGATGGAGGGACAGATGGAAATGAGGTAATTCCGCCGACGTTGGGTGTCGTGGTTGGAAGGTGGTTTTGCACCGCCGTGCAATTCCTCATTGGATAATATGGGGCTCTATGGAGTACAGTGGCCACTGGGGATCTACGGCAGTAGTGGCGGTCCACAACGCCGTGGAAGTGACCGCCATTTTCTATCTGATTCCTCACTTGTTTCCTGACCTTCAACAGGAGAACACCTACACTGCGTGTGCTGGTGTGACCTGTGTCTGGAACCTACCATAGCCCGTGTGACTGGGGAAAGAGCTCCAGCATTCACTTCGGAGGAGTTGGAGCGACTGGTGGATTGGGTCCTACCCCAGTACAGACAGCTGTATGGGCCTGCAGACCAACAGGTGAGTACACTTTGGCCACAATGCATGTGGCAAGGATGCATGGAGATGTGTGTGAAAGCATCATGTAAGGGTGGGTGTGGGGGTGCGGGGATAGTCTGTTGGCGGTGTACATGTAGTGCATTGGCCTATGTATGTGCCAATGGTGATGGAATCGGGTATGGTGGGCCACTTGTGTAACAGGCTGGATTGTTTGTTTAATACTGTTCTCCTGTCTGTATGCCCCTGCAGGTCAGCGCCCTTCAAAAGAAGGGATTATGGTGTGCCATCGCCAAGGACGTGCAGACCCTGGGGGTCTATGGCAGGTGGAGCACCCACTGTTGGAAACGCTGGGAGGACCTGAGACCCTGGGCCCAGCTGGCGATGGCCTCCCAACAAGGAAGGGGTGCCTGTCTGACCCTGACCCCCCTGATGGTATACATACTAGCGGTGGCCTACCCTGAGCTGGATGGGCACTTGAGAGAATCACAGCAGCCACCAGGGGATGAGTACAGTGGGTATCATTACCTATTTTGGCTGGTGGGGTGGTATCTGGGTAGTGGATGTGTGTTAGTGGGTGTCCCTAAGGCTGGGCCAGATTGCAGCGTGGATGAACTAAGGGTAATGGTTGCATGGCAAATACAGGTAACCTAGCTTGTTAGCAGTCCATTTCAGGCAGGGCATCATGGGTCCCAGGTGTGCTGCAGTTGGTGGTGTGTTGTTCTCCTCTTGCCTTAGTGACTAGCCATATCACTGGTAGTACAATACATAAGGCTTAAACATGTTCCCTGTGTGTGACGGTGATGTGCATGCAAACAGTGTTGTTGGTGCAGTTATTGACCAAGTGTATCCTTTGTCTCCCCCCTTTCTTGTTTTGTCATCCTTTCCTTATGGGCATTAGCATCATCTGACAGAGGAGCAGGGGCACAGGCAAAAGAGTAAGCTGCATCCAGCAGGACCCTAGAGGCAGAGTCCACTGACGTCGAGAGAACCAGTGGGAGGGAGGGCGAAGGAAGCAGCATGGAGGAGACTGGAGGTGACAACACAGACTCAGATACCTCCTCCGATGGGAGAGCCCTGTTGGTGGAGGACACCTCTGTGACCACCCCAGCTGCAGGTACAGCCGCCACCCCCTGTACCAGCAATGCCATCCCAGTAGCCCCTCAGTGAGTTGCCTGTGCCCGCACACCCAGGAGGGGGGGGCACCTCCTTCACCCCATTCACCTCAGGCCCTGCCCCAGTGAGCCCTGCTGCCCTGAGTGAGGAGGCTATTGACCTCCTGAGATCCATCTCTGTAGGGTATTCAACCATTGTTAATGCCATCCAGGGGCTGGCATCCAAGATGTAGCAATGCAATGCATTCCTGGAAGGCATTCACTGTGGATTGGCGGGCCAACAGAGATCAATTCAGGCTCTGGCTTCTTCTCTGATGGCAGCCATTGTTTCTGTTTCTAACAATCCCCCCTCTAAATACCATTTCCCTGTCCCATTCTCCTCAACCCCAACCCATCCCAGGCACACATACAGACGAGTGTGCACACAAGACAACAACAGAGAGTAGCACAGACAGACACAAGCACCACACTTCATTCCACAAGCACTTACACAAACACCATACAGTTGCAGACACAACCACATCCACTACCTCCACTGTCTCCCCCTCCTCCTCCTCCTCCTCCACCTCCCTCCCAGTTACGTCCACACTCAAACCTGCATGCACTGCCTCAACATCCTCCACCAGCATCAGCACACAAAGCAGCACACACACCTCACTAGCAGACACCTCCACAACATCCATCCACGTGTCTCCTGTGTCCTTTCCCACTGTGTCTGTCCCCCCTCCTAAAGGACACAAACGCAAGCACTCAGACACCCAACAGACATGCACCTCACAAATGTACACTGCCCATGCACCTGCACCCAAGTCCAGCAACAACCACTTCCTCAACCTCCAGGCCTCAACTCCATCAGAGACTGGGAGGGGGAACCACCAACACCACCGCCAACACCTGTGGTCACGGAGCCCTCACTGCCAGCAGAGGCAGCTCAGGAGCCACCATCAGCTGTTGCCACAGAGCAGCACTCCACATCAGCTGAGGCAGTGCACCTATCAACACCAGCAGAGGCAGGCCAAGAGGCACCATCACATGTTGCCACAGAGCTGCACTCCACACCAGCTGAAGCAGTGCAGCTATCACCACCAGCAGAAGACACGTTAGCCAACCTCCAGGGACTGCTGCACAAGGGCCCCTCTCCAGAAGCAGTGGACATGTTCCACATCGGAGAGACTGTAACCTTGCACTCCCCAGCAGAGATAAATGGGCATGGAGCCCCTCCAGAACCAGTGGGAAAGTCACCCACTCCAGAGACTGGGGCCTTTTACTACCCAGCAGAGAGCAATGGGCATGGAGCCCCCTCCAGAACCAGTGGGCGTGTTCCCCAGCTCAGAGACTGTAACCTTGCACTCCCCAGCACTGAGAAATGGGCATGGAGCATCCTCCAGAACCAGTGGGCATGTTCCCCAGCTCAGAGACTGTAACCTTGCACTCCCCAGCACTGAGAAATGGGCATGTTACCCCCTCCAGAACCAGTGGGAAAGTCACCCACTCCAGAGACTGTGGCCTTGCACTCCCCAGCAAAGAGGAATGGGCATAGAGCCCCCTCCAGAACCAGTGGGGAAGTTCCTGTATTCAGCTGAGGTGCTCCCCCATCCCCCTGAGCTGCCTGCCCACTTGCAAAATGATGCCCCTTTAGTATTCTCTCCAGATGTGTCAGGATACAAGTTAGGCCTTGGACTGTGCCCTGTGGCCTTGCGTGCCCTTTTGACTTTTGACTGGACATTGGGCCTTTATGAACATTTATATATATTTGGTTCATGTGGTGGGTTTTGCTATGCTAATACATTGTCAGTACTAACAAAATCTGGTCCTTGTTTTACTATGCTGTGTGTTGTGTGCCATTGGTTTACGTGTGCAGCTGGTTGTGTGTGTGTGTGTGTGTCGTGTGTGTGTGTGGTGCGTGTGTGTGTCACTGTTGTTTTCTTCCCTCCCTGTCTTGTGTGCTAGGCGGCTGTACTCACTGTTGTCATCTTCGTTGGTGTCTGTGTTCCAGGTGCAGTATAACATAGAAAATCATCAGGAACACTTACAGTTCGGGTTCCATGGTGGCATAGTTCTTCCTTGTGACTCCAATGTTGAGTCCTTTCACTTCTTAGCTCAGTTTCCGCCAGACTTTTGTTGGCGTTGGTACCTCCCTGGAAAAGGTGGCGGTTTGCAGTGTCTTGATATGGTTGGCGGTACTTTGTCTTCCGCCGGCAAACATAGGCCACGTTGGTCTGTCATTACCTAAGGGACCTAGTCTCATGGGTTGTATTATGTGTTGTAGGGGGCCATTAAACCACTCTGATATTCTTGATAATCAGGCCCAATTTATACCTTTTTAGCGCTGCATTTGCGTCTTTTATTGACGCAAAAGCGGCGCAAACTTGCAAAATACAATTGTATTTTGTAAGTTTGTGCCGTTTTTGCATCAAAAAGTGGCACAAATGCAGCGCAAAAAAAGTATAAATATGGGCCTCAGTATTTCAAGATGCTGGTATGCTTGGTACCATTGAGGTACGTTTGCTATTCTGTATGTGTGGAATGTGAGTGATCTTTGGTCTTCCTCAGGAAAGGTAATCCAAGAGTAGAATGTTTCTGCTTGGTAAGGTTGATTCGCTTCTACTATGAATGTGACATCCCCGCCCTCATCTGTTAAGCCATGTGCCACTAGGTGTAATTGTAATGCTTGCCTAGAATTTTTAGGAATATGTATGGTGTTAGCCATATTGTGTAATGGGTAACAGAGATGGAACACCAAATGAGAAGAAAAAGTCCTTTTAATAGTTTGAGCTCGAACAAGCTACAGCCTACTCAGGTGCTCCCTGTTCAGCTGAGCAGGATCTTCTCTAAGACCACGGACGTCTCCGTATAACAGTACTTAGGGTACATGTTGTGTGTGAGACAGTGATAGTCAGGGTATCTGTAAATTAGTGCCTAAACACCATCATTAGTGCGCCATTTCGGAGTTTGACTCTTGCTCTAGGCAAGACTGCTGGTTTGAGGATGACATTACTTATGTTTGTAGGCGACTGTGCCAATCCTACACCAAGTCACAACTGTCATTCCAACCCTCCTGGCTCACTAGCAGCACCTCACGAAAAACCCAAACAGTTAAAGGTGATGTGTAGCAGTTTTTATGCATTTACTCAAGAGTGCAACATGTTGTGGTTAAATGGAGATTACCCCTTTCTCATGTGAACAACATATCTCATTAAAACACACAGGCATGAATGAGATGCAGTAAAAGCTTATTAGGTTTTCAGTAACAAAACTGGAATCTACAATAAATTGCATTGACTTCAATGATAAGGATAATGAACAGTGCAAGAAACTGAATTGTGAAAACGAGTCATTAGTACAAAGACCCCCACCATTTTGCAATTACATAGAATGTCATGAGATATGATATATGTCCTAATACCCTAACATGATGAAACTAACCCCTAACCTAAAGAGAGCTAGGTATGATAAACCTAATCTGCCAATGCCCTGTCCTTGGGAAGAGCTCCCCTAACCCTCGTTACTTTGGAATGAGGTCTCTAGATCAGACTCCATGGGGACACACAGACTGGGTCACTGTCAAGGCGACGTGCAGCATCAATAGCGTCTATGGTATCTGGTAGGAATCCCTCTGACTATCTGTCTCTGTAGGGTGCATTTATACAGATCTGATCTGACCCCTGACATAGATCTGTTCCAAACAATAGATAACAAGACAGGCTTGGGGCGGCAATTGCATAAACAATTCCCTCGAAAGCACAAAGAGGGAATGTCCTAATATGAATAGCTACACTTTGTTTATTTTTATCACTGACAGTGATGCCTTAGCATTGTGGCACTGATAACATAAAACTAAAACATTGGCCTAACTAAAAACAATAGAGCCATCTTGGAAAGATATAATTAAATAATTGTGCTAAAACAGAGCAAACTAAATAGGGTAAAAGTCACTGGGTGATGGGGGCATGAGTCTATAAGCCAGAAGGCTAAGCTAACTCCTGCTTCCCAATAAAACAAGATAGGACTCACTACAGGCAATGGGGATGTTGAAGAGGATGGGGCTGAGTTATGAACCCTGAGGGGGCCCACAGATGATTGGTTTGGGTTTGGAGGTGTAGGGTGGAAGATGGAAGGTGGACTAATTGTGTTCTTTCAGTGAGGAAGAAGGTGATCCATTTGAGGTTGACTCATTGGATGCCTAAATTGTGAAGTCTGGCAATGAGCATGTGTTGGGACACAGTGTTGAAGGCTGCTGAGAGATCTAGGAGGATAAGGGTGGATGTTTCTCCTTTGTTCAGCAGGGCCCAGGTGTCATCTGCGGCCACAATCAGGGCTGTCTCGGTGCTATGGTTGCTGAGGATTCCAGAATGGGATTCATCCAGGAAGTGATTGTGTTCCAAGTAGATGGTGACTTGTTGGTTGAAGGCTTTTTCAATTACTTTGCCTGGGAAAGGGAGCAGAGAGATGAGTCTATAGTTGCTGAGTTTGTTGGGGTCTGCTGAAGGATTCTTCAGCACAGGTTTGACTCCTGCATGCTTCCAGTCTTCTGGGAAAGTGGCAGAATCTAGTGAAGTGTTGAGTAAGGTGGAAAGTTTGAGGTCAAGCCTTGATGCTCCTAGGTTGAAGATGTGGTGGGGACATGGGTCGGATAAAGCCACTGAGTGGATGGATTCCATGATGGTGATGGTGTCCTGAGTGTTGAGGTGGTTCCCGGTGGTGAGCCTTGGGATTGTCATGTGTTTGGAGGTATGGCCATTGAAAAAGTCTTTGGACTTGAGTTTGGGGTTGAAGTGCAGGTTGTTCTGGTGCTTAGACAGATTGAGAGTTAGGGTGTTGGTCCATTCGGTTTCCAAGGCCTTGTTCCAGCTGCGACGGGCAGGGTTGGGTTGCATCAGGAGCTCATAGGGGTCATGGCGATGTGACTCCCACACCAATGGAAGTTTTTTCCCATGGTTTGAGGGGCATTTAAACATATTTTAATGTCCCTTACCACTAGGTATTTTCACAGCAGTAAGGGATAGTAAAAACAATTGGACTCTAAATTGGTTGGGTTGTCCAATGGCTAAGCCTGCCATAGACCCTACTACTACTTGCCATCAGAGGTGTATGTCAGTGACCGAGATGGAGTAGGTTCGGTCACTGACATACTGGGCATACTTAAGGTCTGACAGACTGTAAGTCAGATGGACAGACCTTCAGTTTAAATCAGTCCCTAAGATCATTGCATACTTATTAACATGTTTTAAATAGATTTTAAATGTGTGCTCATTAACCCCTTCGCTGCTAGGCCTTTTCCCCTACTGTGCGATGCCTTTTTTTTGGCTATTTGGGGCAGTTCGCGCTCAGGCCCTCATAACTTTTTTTCCACATAAGCTACACATGCCAAATTTGCGTCCTTTTTTTCCAACATCCTAGGGATTCTAGAGGTCCCCAGACTTTGTTGGTTCCCCTGAAGGAGACCAGGAAATTAGCCAAAATATAGCGAATATATATATATTTATTTTTGAAATTAGAAAAAAGGGCTGCAGAAGGCGGCTTGTGGTTTTTTGCCTGAAAATGGCATCAACAAAGGGTTTGTGGTGGTAAAATCACCATCTTCCCAGCTTTCAGGAACAGGCAGACTTGAATTAGAAAACCCCATTTTTCAACACAATTTTGACATTTTACTGGGACAAACTGCATTTTTACTATTTTTGCGCTTTCAGCCTCCTTCCAGTTAGTGACAGAAATGGGTGAAAAACCAATGCTGGATCCCAGAAAGCTAAACATGTCTGAAATGTAGACACAATTCTGAATTCAGCAAGGGGTCATTTGTGTAGATCCTACAAGTGTTTCCTTCAGAACATAACAGCTGAAATAAAAGAATATTGCAATTGAGGTGAAAAAAACAGCATTTTACTCTGTAACTTTTTCATGCAATGTCAGATTCTTTAAAGCAATATATTGTTACTTCAGCTGGACTCCTCTGGTTGCAGGGATATATAGGGCTTGTAGGTTCATCAAGAACCCTAGGTACCCAGAGCCAATAAATGAGCTGCACCTTGCAATGGGTTTTCGTTCTATGTCGGATATACAGCAATTCATTTGCTGAAATATAAAAACTGAAAAATAGGGATCAAGAAAACCTTTGTATTTCGAAAATGGCCACAAGATAAGGTGTTGAGAAGCAGTGGTTATTTGCACATCTCTGAATTCTGGGGTGCCCATACTAGCATGTGAATTACAGGGCAATTCTCAAATAGACGCCTATTTTTACACACTGTCTTACATTTGGAAGGTAAAAATTTAGAGAAACACAAGGGGCAATAACACTTGTTTTGCTATTCTGTGTTTCCCCAAGTCTCCCGATAAAAATGGTACCTCACTTGCGTGGGTAGGCCTAATGCTCGCAACAGGAAACACAAAATGGACACATCACATTTTTACATTGAAATCTGACATGTTCTTTGCAAAGTGCCTAGCTGTAGATTTTGGCCTCTAGCTCAGCCTGCACCTAGGGAAACCTAGCAAATCTGCACCGTTTTGAAAACTAGACATCTAGGGGAATCCAAGATGTGGTGACTTGTTGGGCTCTGACCAGATTCTGTACCCAGAATCCTTTGCAAACCTCAAAATTTGGCCCAAAAAACACTTTTTCCTCTCATTTCGGTGACAGGAGCACTGTGCCGTCGACGTAACCGTTACGTCCCCGGCACAGAAGGGGTCAAATAATCACTTAGCTGGGTGACATTCTGGGCTGTCATCGGTGTTTTGTTATTGGTATTCATGGACAGACATGGCTAACAAGTAAAATGCTCTCTCACAGAGCTCTCTGCAGAGATTTTCATCTTCACATTTATGTAATTTCCCTCTGCCATCTAGCTTTCCTTTGCCTTTTTACTGTTTTGGTCTCTGCCTGAATTTACAAGCATCAAACAATTTGTGGTAACGAAAGGAGAAATGACTAACGCCAGTGAGATAGAAACAAAATACACTTATCTGCATAAACAAGCAACACTGCAGGAATGTAGTTAAGTATTCTTTAATATGAATAGGAGGTCAGCCGATTGTGTAGGCCAGGATCCACAGTGGGCACCTTAATAGTAAGTTTTTGCAAGGGAACTGCAGGCCTAGACCCTTGGTGATTCATATCACCTATAACTAAACTTAGGGGTCTGGTGCACTAGCACGAAGAAGGAAGTTAGATAAAGTACATGAGGGTGCAAGCATCATTAGGACTAAGAGAGACTGCTGAATATTATGTGCAGGTTTGAGATATAAGAAAGAAATGGAGACATCGACATGTGCCATTCACAAAGGTAAGTTATACTAGTGAGTTATCCATATGTGCAAGTTTATTCTTACACATTTTAGCAAGTTTACTATCTTTCACTAATTATAGTTGAGTGTAAAGTAATTCAAAGGTGTAAATGTACATGTTCTTCTCCCGAAAAAGGGGGTGGAGCCCAATTTACAAGTTTAAGTTACCAAAGCCAAAAGCAAGCAGTAGTAAGACCAACACCACCTACGGTAAACCACAGAGACTGTAATACAAACATTTTACTTTAGTTGGGATTTTTTTTACAATACATCCTTAAAAATAATTGTTATTTACTTTAATATATTTAAAGTAAATACATATTAGATTCAAACTGAAGTTAATAGCGGTGTGTTTCTTTTATTTTTTTCTACATTGCATTTCCTTCTACATTTCAAATAGACATATCAAATGAATGTGCATTAATATTTACATACAAAATAGTATTTGTTTTAAAGTGTGATAAACATTTTTCATTTTTTCTACACTTTCCTTTAGAGAGATTTCTGCCCAAATAATTGTGTCCACCTATGGTGAAGTATAAGAAATGTAAATATATTTTAAAGATAAATAGTTATTTTATGTATTTCAGTCAATGCTATACATAACGTTTTGATGTTTTAAATAAGTAATACATGAATACAAACATTTTACTTTAGCTGGGATTTTTAAAAAACATCTTTAAAAATAATTGTTATTTACTCTAATATATTTAAAGTAATGACATATTAGATGACAATTGAAGTTAATCGCAGTGTGGTATTTTTTATTTTCTTCTGCATTTTAATCAGACATATAAAATGAACTTACATTAATATTTAACATAACAAATAATAGTTTTTTTAAAGTGTAATAATCGTTTTTAATTTTCCCTATACTTTACCTTAGATAGAGTACTCCCCAAATGGTTGAGTTCACCTATGGTAAACTATAACAAAAAGCAAACAGGTTTATTAAACTTGAAAAACATAAAAAAATACTTTTATGTTAAATATTAATGTCAAAAATGTTATATATTTATTTTAAGTCTAGAACTAAATTAAAACTATATCTTAAGCATTAATAACTTAATTTTGAATTAAATACTTGATTAATTTAAATATATTAAATTGAATTTAAAAAGTCTGAAGTTTAAATTAACAATGATCCCACCTAAAGTAATATATATTTACTGGAAAATGTAGTCATTGTTTGTTGTTAGACACTACCCATACATGTATCTCAAGTGAAATATTCTTCCAACAACTTCCCTCATAGGTTTGGTTATGGGAGTTGTGACTACTATAGTGCTTTAGTGGTATATAAATAGCTGAGGGACTTGCAAATCGGGTGGGGAAAAGTGTTGGACGTCTAGGGGCATATTTATACTTTTAATGCAAAACTGATGCAGCTTTGCACCAACAAGTTTAGCACCGGCTTGCGCCATATCTGAGCACCAGCCGAGCTACATATTTTTGGAATAGCACAAGCCGGCGCAAAGTGTGGGCAGAGTAAAAAAATTACGCTAGCTGGGTGGGGCTGGCAGTACAGGAGAATCAATCAATCAATCAGTATTTGTAAAGCACGGCTACTCGCCCGTGAGGGTCTCAAGGCACTGGGGGAGGAAGTGAGGGGCCTCATCCGAACAGCCACGTCTTGAGGTTCTTACTGAAGATGGTGAGTGATGGGCTTTGTCTGAGGTGCAGGGGGAGGTTGTTCCAGCTCTTCGCTGTAGTGTAGGTAAAAGATCGTCCTCCGGCTGTGGTTTTGCGGATGCGAGGGACGGTGGCCAGGGCCATCTGGGTGGAGTGGAGGGAGCTGGTGGGGGTGTGGAAGGGGACTGGGTGGTTCAGATAGGCTGGTCCTGCGTTGTGTATGGCCTTGTATGTGTGGGTGAGAAGCTTGAAGGTGATTCGCTTCTCGACCGGTAGCCATTGGAGGGTCCTCAGGTGTTTGGAGGTGTGTTCTTGGCGAGGGAGGTCCAGAATGAGTCTGGCTGCGGCGTTCTGGATGAGTTGAAATTTTTGATGTTCCTATGTGAGGTGCCGGCTTAGAGGGAGTTGCCATACTCGAGCTTGCTCGTGACTAAGGCGTGGGTGACTGTCCTGCGACAGGCTGCTGGGACCCATCTGAAAATCTTCCGGATTTTGCCGAATGCGTGCCAGGAGGAGGAGGTGACAGAGTTCACCTGGTAGGTCATGAATAGGGAGGAGTCAAGGATGATTCCTATTCCTAAGTTGCGGGCATGCGCGGTCAGCACAGTGGGGGATGCTGAGGGATGTGGACCACCATGAGCCATTCCAAGCAGAGGTGGCGTTTCTGAAAATGATGAGCTCCGTCTTGTCAGAGTTGAGCTTGAGGCAGCTTTCTCTCATCCAGGTGGCGACGGCTTCCATTCCTGCATAAAAGTTCCTTTTGGCCGTGTCTGGGTCTTTGGTGAGGGAAATGATGAGTTGTGTGTCATTGGCATATGACACGATGTTCATACCGTGGCTTCAGTTGATGGCAGCAAGAGGGGCCATGTATACGTTGAACAGTGTGGGACTCAGTGAGGATCCTTGGGGGACTCCGCAGTTGACTCCTGTGGGTCTGGAGGTGCAGGGTGGGAGTCTGACCCTCTGCTTCCTCCTGGACAGGAAGAAATTGATCCATCCCAGGGCTCTTTTGCGCATTCCTGTGTCGTGGAGTCTGGTGCGCAGAGTGCTGTGGCAGATCATGTAGAAAGCTGCTGAGAGGTTAAGGAGTGTGAGTGATGCGGTGTCGCCGTGGTCTAGGAGTAATCGGATGTCATTGGTGGCTGCCAGGAGTGCTGTATCCATGCTGTCATTGCTGCGGAAGCCGGACTGGAAGCTGTCCAGGGAGTTGTTGACCTTGATGAAATTCCGTAGCTGTACATTGATTGTTTTCTGTAATACTTTGGCGGGGTAGGGTAGCAGCGAGGTGGGTTGGAAATTCTTTACTTATGATGGGTCGGCCAAAAGTTTCTTCTAGAGAGGGTGTATTTCGGCGTGTTTCCAGTCCTCAGGTAAGGTGCCCATGTTGATGGAGCAGTTTATTGTGTTACGCAGCTCGGGGCGATAGATGCGCTGGCTCTGATGTATATGTGGTGTGGGCAGAGGTCCGAGGGGAGTCCGGAGTGGGTGCTGTTCATGATGTTGACTGTGTCCTCTGTGGTGGGTGGGTTCTGGGGGGGGGTGGATTGGTTGCAGGTTCCAGTGCCAGGTGACAGAAAGCTGTCGGAGATGTCCTGGATCTTGTGGTGGAAAAAGAGGCGAGTGTGTCGCACAGGTTCTCTGATGGGGGATGCTGGTGGCTTCAGAGGGGGAGATCTGTGAACTTGTTGATGACTAAGAAGAGTGCCTTAGAGTTGTGTGCGGAGGAGTTAATGTGCTCCCGGAGAGCGTCCTTTCTTGTGTTCTTGATTTTTCGTCAGTGGGCATCAGTTGGGGCTCTGAATGAGGCGAGGTCTTTGCTGGATTGGCTGTTTCTCCATTTTTTCTCTAAACGTCTGTGAGTACGCTTTGATTCTTGGAGTTCAGTGGTGAACTAGCAGGCCTTCTTATGTACGCGTTTGGGTGATGTCAGCCGGAGAGGGGCTAGAGTGTCAGTGCATTCATTGATCCATGCGTTGAGGTTGCATGTTGCTGTGTTGGCATTGTCAGAGGGGGAGGGAGGGATTCGGCGAGCAATAGGGTGAGTTGCTCATTGGTGATTTAGTTCCATGTCCTGTGGGGGGGTCCTGGAAGTGCGGTTGAAGCTGCTGGGTGAGATGATTGTGAAGGGGGTTTTGCACCACAAAATGACGGTAGGCTGGTTAGAGGCAAAAAATGCCTTTAACAAGCTTAGAGTCATTTTCTGACACAAAACCATCCAAAGGCCATGACTCCTGTCTTAGAAAAGAGATGAGTCATGCCCACCAACCCAATGGCCAGCACAGCTGACCAGTGTCCCCTGGGCATGGCCATTGCATCCTGTGCCATGCAGGGGGGCCCAAGTTGGGCCCCCAACGGCACTTTAATGTAAAAACAATACTTACCTATACTTACCCTACCTACATGGGATGGGGTCCCCCATCCTCCGGTGCCCCTCTGGTGTGGGTGGGTGTGTTCCTGGGGCTTGCAGAGGGCACCTGTGGACCCATTCCATGGTGTTCAACCATGGAAATGGGTCCACAGGTCCCCTAACGCCTGGTCTGACCCAGGCGTTAAATAATGATGCAAAGCAAGCTTTTCACAATTATTTAGTCCCTCCTCCCACCAGCACGTCATTTTAGCATGGGGGATAAATATTGGGTTATGGGGTTAGCACCATTTTTTAGATAGGAACACCTACCTTGCATCTCATTGACCCAAGATGGGTTCATGCACCTAAAAAATGGTGCAAACTCCAATATTTTGATGTTAGACAGGTCTAATGTCAAAATATAAATATAGAGTTAGTTTTGCACTGAATTTGCGTAAAAACAATTATGCAAATTTGGTGCAAATGGACTATAAATATGCCCCTAGTGTGGAAAGATAGCTTATTAATGGATACCTTATGGCTTTGTTATTCAAGTCATTAATTATTTTTTCTCTAAACCAGGTCTTGCCACAGCTTTCCAAACCATTGTGTCTTAGTGGTTGCAGTTCTTTTTTCCTCTACATGACTAGCAGTGTTCTTGTGGCTTGAGGAAAGCTCATACTGAGGCCAACAGCACTATGCCTAGATCAACCGGTATGACCCCTCCAGACTTCTCACCAGATATGGATCAGCATTCCCTGCCCTTGGCCACAAGTGTCTGAATTATGAGGTTAGAAATGTTGCAATTGTGTTAAGTGCCATTAGTAGAGCAACTTATAGGCTGCTTCTCTACGTAAGACAATTTTATGGTCTCTAGTGAAGTTCACCCAGATGTCCTTCTAATATTTCTCCCTATTAAATTCATGAGCTCAGGTTTCCTAAAAATTCCAGATCTTTTCACATGATGCTTCCTGCAAGATCTTGTATAGCATCAAAATCATTACTAAGTGCCCAAACGAAACCCCACAAAGTTCTCCAAGGGGTTCAAACTCCTGGTGGCCTCTTTCTTGATTTAAAGAAGCTGGACCCAGTGCCTAATCTGGAAATATTACCGCCTACCTTTTCTGGGATTCAGAATCCTCTCTTACTTTAGAGGGAGTATTTAGGGCCTGATTTAGATCTTGGTGTTATTAACACGAATCTGCAGCATCAGAGGTCTCAAGTATTCTGTCAAGCTGACAGTGTACCGACCACGGTATTTAGATCTATGGCTGTTTGACCACCCATCCATGTCAATGGAGTGCACTACGTCGTACCAGCTATATCCCGCAGCTGATGTAGTGAACTCCAATGCTGGAGAGTATTACTCTGTCATGTCAGGAAGGCAGCATTGTGCCAACCATTTTTAGATAATACAGCCATGCTGGTTTTGTACCAGAAATGATCCCATGATGGCAGGAGTCCATTGCAGGACCTGTTCAGCATTCTACTAAGGCTGTGGCTATTGGAATAATGTTAGCAGCCCATACCTGATGCTTATCAGGCAATTGTGAACACCTGCGAAACACTCCATAAAACACACTCCATTTCAAACAGTGAACCTTTGCCATTCCACTGCTGACCACCAATATGAGGACAACCTTGCCACTGAATAGCCAGGTTAATTTCTTTTTTCAATTCTCCTTCTGGTTTTTACTCACTTTTTACATGTTTTCATTATTTTTAAAAACACTGTAGGGGGCCTACTATATTTTTTAACATTATGTCAGGGAGGAGGACACCCCATTTTACAGAGGAAGAATTGACAGCCATTGTGAATGCAATAGTTAGAGTAGAGCCACAATTGTTTGGAGCACAGGTACAGAATACTACCAAACCACAGAAAAGGCAAATGTGGGAAAAAACAGTCAACAGAGTTAATGCTGTAGATAACAATTTGAGCACACAGGATTAAATTAGAAAGAGGTGGAATGACCTGTGGGGTAGAGTCCATTCCCTGGCCTCAGAGCATCAAATATAGGCTCAGAGGACTGGTGGTAGTTCTCCCAGCCCACCATTCCAACTTTTTCCTTGGGAGGAGTAGGTCTTGCGGATCCTACATCCTGAAGGCTTGACAGGAATCCCTGGTGGAGTGGAGACTAATAGGTTACACCTATGTATGTCTCACTAATCACAAATTGTATCCTTGCCATTAACTTAGCTGTTCAGAATGTTTCAAGACACCTTTCGAAACAAATATTTAAACTTCAGTTTCAAAAATGTCTGCGTTATCCAAATTAGTAGCATCATGCTTGTTTCTCCCTATTTAATAACAAACAATATTTATTGCCAGATTGAATGTTGTTCTCCATGGATCACCCCTTGCATTTGCTTAGCCCCTTGCTTTTTCTCAATATAGGTTGTCGTACCTCAAAGAATGGGTTCCAAACTCCACCCATATGCACATGAAAGTACAGTACTTATAAGTGGTATCTTAAACTATTCACAATATACACATATGTGTGTGTGTCCTTATCATAAATGTGTGTTCATTTTCCCTGCAGTAATTTATATGGGTATGTGTTACTTTTTCATAAGTATTGGCAATAGGGATTACAAATGACTACAATTACCGTGATGTCCTGCCACTAAACATTAGTGTAATGTGATGTAGCTCAACCTCTCTGTCCTTCCACATATGCACAAAAGTCAAAGCTTTATGTAGTTGTCATTCACCATTTCAAGGTATGAACATTTCATCTGCTGTGCTGATCCAGTATGTTGTCACCTTCTTGTTACTCCACTGAAAATACCTACTTGCTTGCATAAACCATAGTTTGTGTATTCAAAGGTTTCCAATCATGTTCTGTGGCCTGGTGATTATAAGTAGTATTGATACACAATTTACCTTGCAGTGTACATATGATGATCAATGCCATTTAATCAAATAGGTTGTGCCATGGTTTGTTTTTGAGGCTGCTTGGCCTTGAAATGGCTCAGTTGTCAAAACATCTCTGCACTGTGTTGAGTTGCATGTCTGGTAAATGTATTGTATAGTTTTTAAATAAAAAATTACAATTCGGGACATCTCTCCATCATTGTGGCTGAAGTTTGCATCTGTGTAAACCTGTACTAGTGAAAAGTTAAAAATCACACAAAGGCCTAAACATTCCATTAATCATAACAATTCTTTTTTTAGGTTGCTTCATTTTTCCCTGAAGACACATTTGAGGTACAATACAGACCTTTAATGTCATTTTGTGTAATCCATGTTAGGGCCACCACCTAGTGCCAGTGGGCCACCATCTGCAACTGAAGATACTTCCACTCCAGGCCAGGATAAAGCCTTCAGTGAGGACACCACTCCTGGAAGTCCGGATTGTGAGGGGGTGCCTGGTCCATCTGGCCTGTCTCGGAAGACAGCTCCAGTGAGTCAAACTTGGCCATCACCTACACCTCCCACCCCAGCTGCGAGAAGAGCTCAGCCTATGGATACCTCCACGTCCTGTGTCCTGAGGAACACAATTCCCATCTTATGGCCCCTAGTCCTGGCTACTGTTGACAACCGCCACCACTACCTCCAGTTGCACCAGGACCCACTGGGATGGGCCACACTGCCTCAAGTGTATGGGGTAGTGGGGGTAGGGGACATGGGAGAGGATTAGTGGTCCAGCAATGTGAGGATACTGGCATCATTGTCACCCAGACCACCTTTGACAGAGTCTTGGGAGTACTACAACAGTCCTAAAATGTGCTGGGCCAGGTCCCAACAGAGATCCAGGACCTTAAGCAGGTGCAGAAGGAGCACACTGTTCAGCTGTAGAGTCACAACTCCAGTTATTGCTCCTTGATTGGGGTGATGTTCAACATTCAGAATCATATGTGCAGAGCTTTTCCTGTACCATCTACCCCTGTCTGTGGTCCTTCAACATCAGGACAAAATACACCTTCCTTAGCCACAGACTGGGAGGCCCTGCCAAAACAGGAAACTGCTCCACTCACTATACTCCCTGTACCTCTGCCCCTCCCCCTTGCCGGAAGGGACGTTCTACCAGATCACCAGGATAAGATGGCAAGACCTCCACCACCACCTCCAAGAGACGCCAAACCTAATTTCACCCAATCTGTGTCTACCATTCACTCTGTGGACTACCTCATGGATGCATTTACCTTTTTTGAGGAGAGTTGTATTTTGTCCTTTGGGCTCCAAACAAATTGTGCTTAACAAATATAGCTGCATATTTAAGAGTCCCAAGCGCCATTCTAAAGCTATAATGTGGGGTTGATGGCCAAAAACGCTGTGCCATATTTACAAAGTGGTGCACTTTGTAACCCTTCGTGCTGCATTATGCCTGTGCCAGACATAATGTATGCAAAGGGGGCTTTCCCCCATTGGGGGCCGAAACAATGGGGCAAGGAAATCTAACTGATTTCCTTGCATCATTTATCTGACACTTTTATCACATGCTCAGAGCAGGCTTTAAAAGGGGGCATGCCATGTAATACAATGGACCCCAATGTACTTGCAGGAGTGAGGCCAACATGTTGGTGCTACTCCTGCAAAGTACATAACTAGCGTAAAACAAAATGACGCTAATTGACACATATTTTAACTATGGCACACACATGGTGGTGGTAAGGGGGTGCTAAAGGATGCAGAAACAGTGCAGCACCACTTTTCTTAACTATGCCCCATAGCTTAATCCACCGTGATCAACTTTAGTTTTTTTTCTTGTTCTTTTTCATTCTGGTTTCAAATATATTGCACTCATTTTTTTTGTTCAAAATGATTGCACATAAAACAGAGTCAAAGACTGGTGTAGCATTTATGGTGGTATGTCTTCTTTTCTATGTCTTCCATACAACCATAAGTTTTTAAACCTGTCAAACAATATGATTCAAAAACAAATAATAGCTACCAAATTGGTTAAGTGTTTCCCAGTGAAAAAAAGATGGAAAAAGAAACAATGATATCACAATGTATTGGTGTCATACATTTGTAGGTAACAGGTCTGTAACAAAATCAAATGTATTTTTCACACACCAATCAAAACACAAACAGTCTGTGCCCCTTAGAATTCAACACTCCAGAACCTTGACACCGTGGAAAAAATTGAAAATTTAATAACACCAAGTTAAATAGGCAAACTATTATTGATTCATTACCTCAGCTGAAGCCAGCGATCCTTCCCTCACAATAGGAATCCTACATCAATAACTCCAATACTTTTTATCATTGCATTAACAAAAATCGAGGACACACGACCATTTTAGGGCACTGTGGCAGTATCTTGTGCATTGTCACAACTACGATTACGTGGTTTGCTAAAAAAAGGTATTTCAGCTATGAGGAGACACATCAACAGCTTCCACCACAGAACATGAATTGAAGATTAAGCTAATGTGAAGGGAGATCAATGTGATATGGTTGGCATATATGTGTGGTTAGAGCAAGTTAAACAGCATAACAGCACATATTGTGTTGGTGGCAATATCCAACAGAAAACAGGTCTAATACAATCTCAAGAACTTATATTCAATCACAGTGCAAGTTGTCTCTGTACAGGATCTGTCCATCCAAAGCAAGTGCCTGTCCCATGATCAACCCATGTTCCCTTTGCACTTTTCAAAAGCAACAGTTCACTGCAAATGTCACAATTTTGAAATGTCTAAATGATAACATGGTGAAGGATCCTAAAACAGAATAACAAGGGAAAAGTAATGATTTCACATATTAAATCTGACTCAATGATAACTTAGAAGGACATTTATACTTATCAATTATATCAGTAAATACAGTAGTCAATGTAGGAAACCTTTGATCTATAAACATCTTTTCCTTGCACTTTCCTGAACTGACCATTCCTACTAAATTACCATCACAGACTGATGTGTTAAGTAAGTCACAAGTTATTCTGACATTGGATGTTACAATATGTAAGGGTACCCTTACACTCGGGTGAAGAAGTGGCCAGTGACATCTTGACATAGGTCAATTCCTTCCTATTCAACACTGTGATCTTCATTGGGCATTTCAACATCCGCACCCATGGCTCTTCACGGTCTCCATCCTCTACGATGATTGGGATGTTCCATCACAGGGCGATGTTGTGCAGCATGCAGCAGGCAATACTGATTTGGCACACCTTATCAGGTGAGTAGAGGAGGGCTCCACCGGTCTTGCCCAGACACTACAATCTGGCCTTCAGGAAAAGCCCGCTCCACTGGCCTCCATCTTCTTCCATGTGCCTCAGTGAAGTGAACTTTCCATGGTGTTGTTAGATTCCTCAGCGGTTCCATAACCATGGTCAGTTAGGATACGCTGAGTCTCCTACAAGGAAGCAATAAATTGATAGATTAAAATCATAGCAAGCTGTTGTACATTCCTAAACTAGGATTAAAGCAAATGATCCTCAAATCATGTTGGCACTCCTTATGACATTGGCGGTAAGTGCTGCTTACCGCCATGCTGACTGCCGCCCACATACCGCGACCACGGCGGTATACCGCTATGGGTATTATGACCCACACATAGAAATCCGCCACTATACAGACACACACACAAGTCCGCCAGCCCAAAGGTCAGTGATAAACTGGGGGTACCAAAACCCACACCGTTATGCCAACAGATATACGTCCACAGCATCATGACCCACATTCAACCATGGTAAACCATTGGCGGTACAGACCGCAGCGTTCAAAATACATACACATATACAAAACAATACCACATTGGACAATTCAAACTACACACACCTGACACACATACACACACCACACCCACACACCCACACCAATATAAAACACCCACCCACACTACCCACAACCCTTTACGACCCAAAGAATTTGACAACTGAGAGAGAGACAAGCCAGGAGCACCCACTAAATCTGAGCCACAAAACACCATCACCTATATACCATCCACGCACCTCACAGCACACACCCCAACACATCACCCCACACACCCTCACACACACCACTTACACTACACCCACAGCACCACAATGACACCCCAGATTCTTAGGAGCTAAGGGTCATGGTGGAGGAAATCATCCGGGTAGAGCCACAGCTATTCGGATCACAGGTGAAGCAGACATCCATTGCTAGTAAGATGGAGCTATGGCGTAGAGTCATGGACAGGGTCAACGCCGTGGGACAGCACCCAAGAACCAGGGATGACATCAGGAAGAGGTGGAACGACCTAAGGGGGAAGGTACATTCTGTGGTTGCAAGACACCAGATAGCAGTACAGAGGACTGGCGGGGGACCCCAACCTCCTCTCCCACAACTAACAACATGGGAGGAGCAAGTCTTGGCAATCATGCATCCTGAGGGCCTGGCAGGAGTAGCAGGAGGACTGGACTCTGGTAAGTCAAATCTTTACTACTTTCACCTCCTACCTGCATGTCATCACATACCACCACCCCTACCCTCACCCCCATCACCCCACCACCTTACATACACCCCACCATCACAACCCACCCCTCCCAGTACCCAGCACTGCATGCAACAACAATGCATGGACACCACTCACAGCCCTGCATGGGCACCCATCATCACAACATGCTCAGTAGTAGCAATCACTCAGCAAACCAAATTACAACTCACACAAGCCAAAGCTGCCTTGGTAATAACAACCATAGAGGGAAACACACCCATGCACAAGATGTCACATGCAGTAACAATAACATTGCATTTACATACCCACAGGACCCCCACACGTCACCAGAGAGGAGGTGCCAGCAACATCCAGTCCACCCCCAGAAGAGGCCCACAGTGATGACAGTAGCTCTGCACGCCTTGATCAGGATGACCCATCAGGGACCTCTGGACTGTCGGTTACCCAGGCACAGTCCCATACCACCACGGAGCCTCGCCCCTCAGGAAACACCAGCACAACACCCACCCAGAGGGCCCATCCCTCTGTCCCCAGGACACGTCACTCAGCAGTGTGTCCACCACTATAGGGACCCCAGGCAACCCTACAAACATAGGATTATTAGGGACCTGGGGTCAGTGGCAGTGGGCACACAGTTCAGGGGGCAGAGGCACAGGACAGCAGGGAAACTGGGAGGACAGGCCCAGGGAACCGACTCTCCACTAGGCGCTCACCAACATCCTGGGAGCATACCACCATTCCCAGGAGACCATGGGCCAGATACTGGCCAAGCTGCAGGAGACCCAGTGGCTGCAGGAGGGACAGTACCTGGAGATCAGGGAGAACCTGAGGGACAGCCACACCACCCTGGTCACCATTGCAAGGGTGCTGACAGACATGGCCAACACCATGAGGGAGGCAGTGGCACACCAACGGGCCCCTGACACTAGCCACACCGAAGAACAGCCCTCCACCTACACTAGTGGACAGGAGGCCCCACCACAGGAACAACAATCCACCATCACCCCACCCCCTGCAGAAGGAGAACCACCACGCAAAAGGTCCCTGCGATCCAGGCAGTAGCCAGAGAACATTGCCAGGAAATAGGACTCCCCTGATTGTCACCCTTGTGTCCCACTCTGTCACCCTGTCGACCTTTAACTGACATTGCTCCACTTCCTATGCCCCCTTGGACAATGCACCTGTGATACCAATAGACTGGAACTCTTACCTGGACATTTCTCCACCATCAACCCATCCCATTGCAATACCCTCTTCATATATTATCACAGAAATAAACACCCTTGGAACAAATACAAGTATGGAGTCTGTCAATTGATTGAAATATGTATTAATTTAACAAGCTGTAAACATTGCAATTCAAATGTACAGTTATATTAACATAGGTATGACCTGTAGTGGGCAGCAGCACACACACCAGGAGCCAGAGTGGGGCACAGATATCTGAAAATAGAGATGCCAAGGGGTACAGTAAGTGGCCATAGAAATAGGGAAATCAGGCTGCCATGTACAATGTCCAACACAAAACTGCAATGGAAGGTGAAGATACAGGCCCTCATTCTAACCCCGGCGGTCTCAGACCGCCGGGGCCAGGGTCGGCGGGAGCACCGCCGACAGACCGGCGGTGCCCCGCAGGGCATTCTGACCGCGGCGGTTTGGCCGCGGTCAGAAAGGGTAAACCGGCGGTCTCCCGCCGGTTTACCGCTGCCCTTAGAATTCCCCATGGCGGCGCAGCTTGCTGCGCCGCCATGGGGGATTCTGACACCCCCTACCGCCATCCTGTTCCTGGCGGTTCGCCCGCCAGGAACAGGATGGCGGTAGGGGGTGCCGCGGGGCCCCTGGGGGCCCCTGCCGTGCCCATGCCAATGGCATGGGCACGGCAGGGGCCCCCGTAAGAGGGCCCCACAAAGTATTTCAGTGTCTGCCTAGCAGACACTGAAATACGCGACGGGTGCAACTGCACCCGTCGCACCTTCCCACTCCGCCGGCTCAATTCTGAGCCGGCATCTTAGTAGGAAGTTTGATTTGCCCTGGGCTGGCGGGCGGCCATTTGGCGGCCGCCCGCCAGCCCAGGGCAAATCCCAAAATACCCTCAGCGGTCTTTCGACCGCTGAGTGGTATTTTGGTGGGGGAACTTCGGCGGGCGGCCTCCGCCGCCCGCCGAAGTTAGAATCACCCCCACAGTGTCTTACCTGTGTGTCACTGGAAGTACTGTTGAATTATGGTAGTTCAGTTGTCCACATCCTCTTCCTCTGCCTCCTCTTCGTCACTGTCCACAGCCTCCGCCGCTGCCACACGACCATCCCCAGGCTCATTCTCCTGCAGAAAAGGTGCCTGGCGTCTCAAGGCCAGGCTATGCAACATGGCACACCTTCTTGGGTGAGTAGTACAGGGATCCACCTGTCAGATGGAGGCACCTGAATCTGGCCTTCAGGAGGCCAAAGATGTGCTCAATGATCCTCCTTGTTCGCCCATGTGCCGCATTACAACGTTCCTCTGCCCTTGTCCTGGCATTCCTCACTGGGGTCAGTAGCCATGAGAGGTTGGGGTAGCCAGAGTCACCTGTAAATATTGAGGGATACCTGTTAGCCACACACTCACCCTCAGGGCCAACCCCACACCCATATACCTACATCAACTGGGTGGGGACAAGGGCTCACCTATTAGCCACATCCGGTGCTTCTGCAGTTGAGCCATCACATATGGGATGCTGCTATTCCTCAAGATAAAGGCATCGTGCACAGAGCCAGAACACTTTGCATTGACATGGAAGATGTACTGGTCCGCCAAACACATCTGCACATTCAGAGAGTAAAAGTTCTTTTGATTTCTGAACACCTGTTCATTTCTCGGGGGGGGGACAAAGGCAATATGTGTACCATCAATGGCACCAATGATGTTGGGGATATGTCCCATTGCATGGAAGTCAGCCTTCACTGTGGCCAAATCCTCCACCTGGGGGAATACGATGTAGCTGCACATGTGTTTTATCAGGGCAGACAACACTGTGGTCAGCACGTTTGAGAACATAGGCTGTGACATCCCTGATGCCATGGCCACTGTCACTTGGAAAGAACCACTTGCCAAGAAATGGAGCACTGACAGGACCAGCACTAGAGGGGGGATTCCTGTGGGGTGGTGGATAACTGAAATCAGGTCTGGCTCCAATTGGGCACACAGCTCTTGGATTGTGGCCCTATCAAGTCTATAGGTTAGGATAATGTGCCTGTCCTCCAAAAATGGTGAGAAGAAGTTCATATTCAAACATATACTCAGATTAATATGCAATTTTCGTTTTACGGAAAGAGTATGTGAACTTGTAAGTCAGTTGATGTGCCTATCTCTGCTGTGATGCAGTTAGGTGCCATGGCCTGTGCCCCCCTGAAATGGCACCTGCCTGACCTGTGAGGAAGGAAAAGTGGAAACTGAGGTAATTCCGCTGGCGTTGTGCGCCGTTGCGGTTGGCGGTCGACGACCGACGTGCAACACCACATTGGTTATCATAGTGGCCTACGGGTTCCAGGAGCCAATGGCGATGTATGCCAGTGGTGATGGTATGTACCGCTGCAGACGTGACCGCCATTTTCTCTCTGTTCACTCACTTGCTACCTGACCTTCAACAGGAGAGGACCTACACTGCAAGTGCTGCTGTGACCTGTGTCTGGAAGCGACAATGGCTCGAGTGTCTGGGGAAAGGGCCCCTGCCTTCACTTCCTAGGAGTTGGAGAGACTGGTGGATGGGGTCCTACCCCAGTACTGTTTACTTTATGGTCCTCCAGACCAACAGGTCAGCACACTGTGAGCATGATGCGTGGGGCATGAATGTATGGAGTGCTGTGTGTGTAAGCCTCATGTGGGGGGGCTTAGGGGTCCTGGGCAGAGTGCTTCATGTATGGTGGGCAATGTCTGCATGTGAGGGGATGGGAGGGATATGGTGGGCCATGAGCATGACAGTCCGGATGGTCTGACTAATACCTTTTCTGCTGTATTTTTTCTGCAGGTCAGCGCCCATCAGAAACAAGGAGGTGCAGGCCCTGGGGGTCTTTGACAGGCGGAGCACTCACTGCAGCAAACGGTGGGAGGATCTTTGCCGCTGGGCAAGGAAGATGGCCTGTTGTACCCTGACCCCCCTGATGTTCTGCATCCTGGCGGTGGCCTATCCGGAGTTGGATGGGTGCTTGAAGGCATCACAGCAGCCCCAAGTGGGTGAGTACAGATTCAGATTCTTAACTTTGCGCGAGTTAAGGTGTTAACTGGGTGGGGGATGTGGGCTGTGGGGCCCCTAGGCCAGGGCGAACATGGCACGGTAGGTTCCATGATGGGCAAGCTCAGATGCACTCCTACCACAATAATGTTGGTAGGCATCTACTACTGGGCAGGGTCCTGTGGGTTTCAAGTGTGCAGCTAATGGCATTAGGCATTGTACCCCGTGGTCTGGAGACTAACATTGTAACTGGTAGTGCATAGCCTAGTGCATAGGGCTGTTCCCTGGGAGTTGTGTATGCCAACTGTAGTGTTGTTGCTGGCATTGACAAAGTGTATCCTCTGTCTCTTCCCCCCCTTTTTGTTTTGTCATCCTGTCCTTGTGTGCATTAGCATCATCTGGCAGAGGAGCAGAGGCACCGGCGATGGAGGGAGCTGCATCCCACCTGGGCCTGTAGACCAAATTAACCGACGGTGAGGGTACCAGTGGTACAGAGGGTGAGGGGAGCACCAGGACGGAGACAGGAGGGGGCAGTACGGACAGCAACTCCTCCTCCGATAGAAGCTCCCTGGTGGTGGCGGACACCTCTGTGCCCGCCCCAACTACAGGTGCAGCCGCCACCCCCATACCAGTACTGCCCTCCCAGCAGCCCCTCAGCGTGTTTTCTGTGCCCACTCACCCAGGAGGGTGGGCATATCCTTCACCCCAGGCACCTCAGGCCCTGCCCCAGTCAGCCCTGCTGCCCTTAGTGAGGAGGCTATTGACGTCCTGAGATCCCTCTCTTTTGGGCAGTCAACCATACTGAATGCCATCCAGGGCATTTGCAACAAACAAATGCATACCTGGAGGGCATTCACTTTATTATGGCCGCCCAACAGAAAGCAGTCCAGGCTCTGGGCAACTCACTGATGGAAGCCATTGTCCCTGTCTCTAGCCTCCCCTCTCCAACTTTCTCTACCCAGTCCCAATCCCCTCAATCCCAGCCTATCCCAAGCACACCTTCAGACCTGCATTCACTCAAATCAACACACAGAAGTGGCTCAGGCAAACACAAGCACCACACTTCATCCCACAGACACTCACACAACCAACATCCACTGCCTCCACTGTGTCCCCCTCCTCCTCCTCATCCACCTCTCTCCCAGTAGTGTCTCCACTAACACCTGCATGCACTACATCCTCATCCACTACCTCCATCATCAGCACGCCTATCACTACACGCCCCTCACTGGCAGTCACAACCCCCACATCCATGCCCACATCCCATATGCCCTCTGCCACTGTGTCTGTGACCCCCTCCTCCCAAAGTACACAATCCTAAGCACTCAGACACCCAACAGCATCCAGCTCATGCACCTGCACCCAAACACAGCAGACACCTCCTACAACCACTCCCTCTTCCTCCACTCCCAAACCTTCACCCTCTTCCTGCCCCAGTGTCCCTAAGAAGCTTTTTCTCGCCACCATTGACCTATTCCCTACCCCTCCTCCCCGTCCTTCACTTCGGGCCAGGGTGGCCAGAACCCAGCCCAGCACCTCAGTCACCCAGTCCACGGCCACTGTGTTTCTGCAGCTACTGCAGGTGTGAGAGGCTCCAAGGAAGCACCCATCAGACCAGCCAGTGTGCAGCACCACCTGCCAAGGCCAAGAAGGGGCTGCCACCTAGCAAGGACAAGAAGGTGAAAACCAGCCAGCAAGGGTAAGGAAGCATCACCGGCCAGCAAGAGGAAGGAGGCACCACCAGCCAGCAAGGGGAAGTAGGCACCACCAGCCAGCATGGGCAGGAAAAGAACACCAGCTGGCAGAAGCAAAGAGGCACCACCATCCGCCAAGGGCAGGAAGGGGCACACAACACCAGCCATGGCACTGCAGCCATCCAAGGTTGCAGGGGAAGAGATGGAGCCTCCACCCACCACTGACAGCAGCGCCACCTGCACTGTGGCCAGCACTGCAACCTGCACTGCCAGCAGCAGCCTCAGTGGGCAGCCGTCCAAGGCTGCAGGGTAAGGGCTGGAGCCTCCCCCCACCACTGACAGCAACGCCACCTGCACCGCGGCCAGCACCGCCACCTGCCCGGCCGCACCACCAGCAGCATCACTGCTAGCAGCAGCAGCCCTAGTGGGTAGCCGTCCGAGGCTGCAAGGAAAGGGCTGGAGCCTCCCACCAGCACTGACAGCACCGACACCTGCAGCGCAACTGCCATCAACTGGGCAGCCATCACTGCCGGCGAGCAGTGTGTAGTAGTGACTACATGGGCTGCAGTGTGTCCTGGCCCCTGCAACACCTGTCGGTGTGACACCCAGGTGAGAGACTGTAACCTTGCACCATCCAGGATGAAGCACACTGGGCACAAAGCCCCTCTCAGAACCAGTGGAAGAAGGCATCCACTCACCCCCTCCTTTGCAGGATGAAGCTCACTGGGCACAAAGCCCCCTCCAGAACCAGTGGAAGAAGGCATCCACTCACCTCCTCCTTGGCAGGATGAAGCACACTGGGCACAAAACCCCCTCCAGAACCATTGGGGAAGCCATCCACTTGAGAGACTGTAGCTTTGCACTTCCCAGGACCCAGCAGTGGGCAAACCACCTACTTGAGAGACTGTGGCTTTGCACTCCCCAGGACCAAGCAGTGGGCACACCACCCACTAGAAAGACTGTGGCTTTGCACTCCTCAGGACCAAGCAGTGGGCAAACCACCCACTTGAGAGACTGTGGCTTTGCACTCCCCAGGACCAAGCAGTGGACAACCCATCCACTAAAGAGACTGTGGCTTTGCACTCCCCAGGACCAAGCAGTGGGCAAACCACCCACTAGAGAGACTGTGGCCTTGCACTCCCCAGGACCAAGCAGTGGGCAAACCACCCACTTGAGAGACTGTGGCTTTGCACTCCCCAGGACCAAGCAGTGGGCATGGAGCCCACTCCAGGCCAGTGGTGCTGTACTATCTTCCGGCTGAGGTGCCCCCCCATTCCCCATCTCCATGAGGTGCCTGTGTTTTTTCGACCTGATGCCCCTGCAGTGTTCTCTCCGTATTGAGGCATGAGCCAAGTGTGGTCTTGGCTTATGTGTTATGGCCCCGTGGGCCATGGACATTTTGGAGTGGGCATTGTCCCTCCTTTTGTATGTATTGTACATACTGTTTATTGATTTAAGGACATAGGGCCAGATGTAGCAACTTGGCAATTTGCGACTTGCAAATTGCGAGTCCCTGCGACTCGCAATTTGCAAGTCGCAAATTGCTATGCAGTACGGTGTCTCAGACACCGACTGCGACTCGCAATGGGGTCGCAATGACCCACCTCATCAATATTCATGAGGTGGGTCGCAGATTGCGGCCCCATTGCGAGTATAGGCACTCGCTAACATGGAGGCCTGCTGACGTCAGCAGACCTCCATGTTCGTGACTGCTTTTTAAATAAAGCAGTTTTTTTTTTTAAGTGTAGCCCGTTTTCCTTAAAGGAAAACGAGCTGCACTTAAAAAAAAACCAAAACCTTTAGTTTCGGTATTTTTTCAGGGCAGGGAGTGGTCCCTTGGACCACTCCCTGCCCTGAAAAAATGTTTTTGGGTCCATTCACAAAGTGGAAGGTGTCCCATGGGGACCCCTTCCAATTTGCGAGTGGGTTACCATCCACTTGAAGTGGATGGTAACTGCGAGTCCATTTGCGACCGCGTACGCGGTCGCAAATGGAATTGCATCCCACTGCGAGTCGCAAATAGGAAGGGAACACCCCTTCCTATTTGCGAGTCGGAAATGCATTTTGCGAGTCGGAGCCGACTCGCAAAATGCATTTCTGAATAGCAAAGTGGCTTTTGCGCCTCGCAAACGGCGATTTTCGCCATTTGCGAGGCGCAAACACTTTGCTACATCTGGCCCATATTTATCTAAAAATAATACTATTACACTCATTTTAATCCATTCCTTTTGTCCTTGTGTTATTCCTGAGGGTTCCGGGGTGTATATGTAAAGTTGTTGCATCTGTTTGTGTGTATGGTGTTGGGGGTGAGGGTGGGGGTGGGGGCGTTGCGTGTTGCGTGTTGCGTGTGTGTGTCACTCTCTTTTTCCTTCCCCCTCCCATGTGTGCTAGGTGCAGTACTCATCGTAGTCATCTTCGCCGGCGTTCCTGTTCCTGGTGTATGAGGAGGTACACCAGCACTGGAAAAATGTGCAGCTCGGGCTCCATGGCGTCGTATCTCTTCCTTGAGTGTCGAGAGGTGAGTTGTTTCCCTTCAGTGTACTGTTTCCGCTGTGCTTTTGATGGTGATGGTACTGCCCCAGAAAAGCTGGCGGATAGGCCTGTTGTAAAGCTGTGGGCAGTACATTGTCTTCCGCTTGGCTGTTGGCAGGTACCATCGCGTTGCTTGTTGCTACCTCCATGGCGATCCGAGTGTTAAGGTGGCTGTGTTGGCGGTTTCCGCCGTGGTCATAATATCATTTTTTTTTACTGCTGGCCTGTTGGCGGTATTACCACTGCTTTATCGCCGACCACCAGGGTTGTAATGAGGGCCATTGTACTTACCAACAAGCAAGGTCCTCTCAGGTCCAAGTTGTGACATTTACAGGGGTATGGTGCTTCCATAGTACAAAGGAATCATGTGTTGACCCTGAAAAGAGGGCACACATGCTTGAGATGTACAATTCTGGTAAGCAAACAACTTGCACATTGATTAAATAGAGGTTCTTCCAATTGCAATAGACCTGTTCCCATATGTGAGTTGGCACTAGGGCAATATGTATGCCATCAATTGGTCCAACCACATGTGGTAAGCTATTCAAATCATAAAATTCTCCCTTCATAATGGCCAAATCCTGTGCTCTTGGAAACTGGATGAATCTTTTGATGTGTCTCATAATTGAACCAAGGACTTCCTGTAGCACACCACTGAAAGTTGGCGGTGACATGCCTCCAGATACTGCCACAGTGTATTGAAAAGATTCAGTGGCCACAAAATGAAGTACTGCCATGAGTTTCACTATTGGCTGTTATATTCCTATTCTGAGACAAGAGATCAGGCTTCAGCTGCTGACATAAATCCAGTAAGCTTGCCTATTTAATCAGCACTTCTTTATTTTGTCCCTTTACTCCATGGTGGCAAGGTCCAGAAAGGGTCTGAAGACTTGAAGACATCTTCTTCTACCCATCCCTGGGTTCATATGCCTGCATGTAAGAAAAACAAACTATTATTTAAAATTGTCACACAATACTTACACAATCAACACGCATTTTATGTCTTGGTTAGATTAATAATCTGATTGTGTCGTATATGTACATATAATTTTTAATAATTTTTTTAATTCAATCTAAGGGCCTCTTTTCAAATTTGGTGGATGGGAAAGCCCTTCTGCCAAGCTTCCAACAGGCAACCTCCCTGCCAGAGTTATTATGAGTTTCCTGCTAGGTTGGCAGGTGGAAACCTTAGTTGTCACCCACCGGCCTAGCGTGAAATAAGCTACAGCATTGTCTCTGGGTCGTAATCAAAGCAGACAGTAAACATTGCAAGGGTGCTGGGCTGGTGGGCCCTACAATGCCCATGCCAAGTGCATGGCCAGTGCAGAGGTCCCCCTGTGGCCCCCTGCACCTGTTCTCTGCCAAACTTTTCATGACATTGTAACTGCCATGAAAAGGCTGGCAGAGAGCAAGGTTGTAATCTGCCAAGCAGCTCTGCATACAGTGCTGCCCTGGTGGCTTACGATCTCAGCCACCGCCAAGCCGCCTGGAACATGGGACCTGAAAGAGCTGTTGATTCCCTAGCGGTCTGACCGCCAGGGTTTTGATGTGGTGGTCAGACCACCGCATCAGTGCTGGTCCTGACCACCACCAGGAGTGTGGCGGTCTGTAATCCCCTACATTCGAATGAGACCCTAAATGGTTTTACATGTCTGACATTTTTTTTTTTACAAATAATGCATAAATAATACATTTGAAATATATTATGTGCACATTTTTTTCTTTTTCTTTTTTATAATTACCGTCATTGGAAATATAACATATACTGTGGCCCTATTGATGTTAAACACAGTAACGGTTCACTTTTTAATGTGTTATATTTTGGCAAAAACAGTGTTGTACATAGCTGACACTGTTATACAAACTAGCCACCATTTTGAGTGCTGGTGATACACAAACAATTTAAAAATACCCGGCTTCACCTCCTAAAATGGCGGGTGCCTGACCTTGCCATCAGGACATGAGCTATCCGATGGCCGTCGGCAGAAGTCAACCACATAGTAGGTGTAACACTCCATGACAGACACTGCCATTGCTTAACGTGTGTGACAGCCACGCAGGAAAGTCAATGGTTGTGTCTGTCCCCGTCACAGAGCAAGTAGGCCATATACTTGTTTGCGGTGAAGAATTAGGGCTTATCACCAGGGAGTACCTGTCCCTGCAGCCAGCTGTATGGGAACCCTGAGGAACAAGAACATGTTTGAGTGGGAAATTATTGTCAAAGTAGCCAGCTCTTCCTTTGTACACAGGCTAATTTGCCCTTTTTTGTTCATGAGTGAAGTGTCATTTTTGGAGTGTAGTCAACTGAATAATTTAGCTGGATACTAACGCCTGATTTATAAAAAGCCTGTGCCGCCTTTGCGTCATTTTCTGAATTAAAAATGTTGCACCGCTTTTACCTCAAAAGATGATACAATGGCGGCGCAAACTTTTCATAAATCAGGTCCTAAATAATGTTTGACAATGTAAGAAATGTCTGTACATTGATGTTTGCGGCCTGGATTGGTAACATGAGGATATTGAAAGTGTTGAGGGTACTCAACAGATCACTGCAAATTAGTATTTCCTAGGAACTTTTAAATGTTTAAAAATATTTTGTACTAACTGATATGGGAATGCATGGAAGAGATTTTGTAAAATTGTGTCACACCAGTACAGACAAACAAAATCACTCAAAAACTCCTTTGTTGTTATTTTTTCTCATCCATACAGGTCAATGCTCATCAAAAGCGTGACATCTGGGAGGCCATCACCAAGAAGGTGTAGACCCTGGGGGTTCATAAGCGGTGCAGTCTTTATTACAGGAAGAGGTAGGAGGTCCTTCGAAGCTGCACTAGAAAGTCCAGCCAAAGTCCAGCTCGGCCTTTCCTCCCAACAAGGCAAGCACATGCACCGTACTCTGACTCCTCTAATGACCTGTATCCTTGCGGAGACCTACATGGAGCTGGGTGGGCAGTTGTGGGCCCAACAGCAGCATCAAGTGAGTGAGTTATTGTTTGTAGCTATTCTTGTTGTTTAACCTTGTTTAATTACAGCAATGTTGTATGGCATCAACATGATGGTTGACACACATTCAGTACACATGAGGTTTCTGGAGGTGTACGTTTATCAGACGGAGTATCCCATGTTGTAAAGTCAATGTCAGGCCCAAAATATGACTCTTTTGGAAATGTGAATATGCTTTTGCTCTGTGCTGAAGTGGGTTAGTGATCAAAGCCATTTGTCCATCCACGACAAAATGATTTTAGTAAATATCTCCAACAGCATAGGTATATACATAGTGCGTAATGCTTTACTAAGCTAGTTCAGCACAGATTTCACATGAGATGTGGTACAACTGAAATATACTTTATTTATTTGAAGTAAGCATTAACATGTGAAATGGTCTGACAAAGGAAACAGTCTTTCAGTTCACAGACATTTTGGTAAAAGATTGCAGTGTTTGTGTACACACATTTATATGTATGTAACCTTTGGTGAATGTACAAGATACAGATGTATTTCTGGTAACTCTGAGTTTTGGGGACATATGTTCAGTATTCTAAACAAAAAAATCCTAGCAATCAGATGCATGAAACAGTTCATGCAGATAAATAAAAGTGGATTAGAGACAAGGGCATACATTGTATAGGAGCTAGCAAGGGGGATTTATAGACTGTGCACAAATGGTTTGTGGAATTCTTCCCTACCCGCATGAGATACTGATGACAAAGAAGTCAAGTTTGGGACCCTTAGAAATGGTTAAATATATAGACTTGGCAAATGTTTTGTGAGCAAAGTTCACGTTCTATTATATTTATACAGATACACTCACACTGTCATCTCTGTGTTTCAGCATCATCTGGGCAAGGGCAAGGAGAAGGCCATGTCGCCAGGGAAGAAGCTAGACATTGTGCTTCTGGTACGGACACCACCAACACTGGGGGACCCAGTGCCACGGAGGGTGAGTGGACTGTTACGGACGCCACATGCGATACATCATCATCTTTGTCAGCCACCACAGGAGACCAGTCCCTAGTGGTGGTGGACCCTACTGCACTGTTACCACCTGCATTGTTGTCCATCACCCATATTGCCATCTTCATCCTCCCTCTTGCTCCCTCCCAGTTGGCTGAATCACCTTTGCTGCAGCCACCTCCCCCCATTGCTTGCAAATATTTTTAAACATGCAGGAGTCCTGTGCTAATATACCCCAACATTTGTGAGGATGCAGGTAATACAGAGATTTACCTTCTGTTCCGGTGACTACGGGGTTGATTTTCATCTTGGTCCAAGAGCATCAGCAATGGGTTCATGGCAGTAGGAAATGAGAACACTCTGCAAAAAGGTAAGTTTTGGCCTTTTATCCCTCCCAATCTGCAAACTCAGGTGTGGAGGTTTAGCTGCACAGTTACATCGGCGGGTGTTATGCCATGGGCTTTATCGTGGAGTTCGACATTGCAGTTGAGACATTGCAGATGAGCTGTGTTTTTCCACATGGTAGACCAAGCGTATTTTGTTCACACCAAACCCTAGCGTGATGAGAGAGCGTATATTTTGTGTTTTCCTCTCTACTCAGCCTTGGGAAGGAGCGAGGTTTAGGAGATCTGGCCAATCTCAAATGGCTTGTTTTCTTCCCTACTCTGCATGTTTTGACTATTAAAGGAAAGGGCCTGTTAGAAGGCTTTTTCATTATAAAATGGTGTCCCTGGACAGCAGGAAGGTGGAATTTTCCAAGACTTCAGTTAGGAGCAGACGTAAGCTGCCTGACCTCCTGTATGGGTGAAAAATCTCTTTCTCGCAGTTGAACAGGAGTCATCAACTTGCAGGCATGAGAAAGATGAAGAAGAGTCATAGGCCCTACAGTGAGGAATTTTGACTTTTATTCTTTGCTTTGAAGTTATGCTATAATATAATCACTTGTATTTGCTGTGTACATTGCAATTGAGAATCACTTTGATATATTTTCCTTTCATTGCTGTGACTACTTTTAAACGTGTGCTTCCAACCTACTAATCTCGTCTCTTAGGAACCTCGTGGTGAAGTAATAATAATAAATGTCTTCTTTAAACTAAGAAGTGCATTTCAGAGAAGTTTTGTCAGCTTGGTTATAAGATAAGTGGAAGCAAAACAGCAGGAAGGCACATCGTGATTGTCTCTGCAGTAAAACTGGCTCGAGTCCCACCGCAGCTGCTTTTGCCTATTGTGCCATGGAAGCGGGTGGAGATTCATGGAGGTGACGGCGGTTCGGAGGCAATCTTTCGTCTATGGGCCAGCCTATATCTAAATACATTGGGTAGACCCCCAAGGCAGGAGATGGGAAATCTAACAGAAAATTGATGGCAGAACCGTTTCCAACAAGACCAAAATCAGGCCCTTAATCTCTTGTACTTGGAACATAACCATCAGTGACGTATACCTTTGGTCCTACGGCACAGTGAGCTAGGGACAGATGCCTGTACATACCCTAGGCCACATAGATCATTTCATAATACACACAAAGAAAGATGGGAGGAATGCTTGTAAAAAGTTAAATTATTGGCAATCGTTGGAAGTAGCATTGCAACGCACATTTTTTCACCCACTGTGCTACTCTAGAAAAGGGCCTGCCTTCTGCACTAATTATGGGAACAGTCTATCCTGACCTTGTTGATTTGATGTTGCAAACCAGTCTCTGCTTGTGAGGAAGGCAAACTCTTAGGCCAGTAGATTAATTGCCAAGGTTCTCTCAGTTTTTCATGGTGGGCTATTGCATCATCCACACGTTTGGCCCTTTTGATGGGTATCTGAGGAGGCCAGGATTGATGCCCTGTAAAGGCCCAACTGGCTTATGCTCTGCATTCACACATTTTTGCTTTTTTTGCAGGAAGGCAGTCAGCGCTGCTAGAGATGGGCCTTCACCACTTCTATACTCTGCTTAGGCTTCTGTACAAGGGGAGGATGAGGCCTCCTGATGGATTGGAACAGGGTTTCTTTGAATAGTGAGCTCCTGTTTATAGGTCGGCCCACAAGACAGCATACAGAGCCCTGTACCTGTCAGAGGCTTTGGGGAAGCACAGTGCACCTTAATAAGACCTAGCCTCCTCACCTCACTGGGTGTGATCAGTGCCTCCCATCAACTTGGACCATGTTAGAGTTGGAACTGAAAGCTGGCTCCGTAGCTCAGAAGGCTTGAGCAGGGAAATGGAAAGCTCCCAAAGTCTCATCCTTCCTGTAAATGCGGGGACAGGGTGCCTGCATGCAACTGGGGGTTGTATTCACCTCATGGGAAGGGAGAAATCGGAGGCCTGGTATGGAGCAACAGAGCTCCATGCCCGTCCAGGCAACATCATGGTCAGTCTGAATCTTAAAACTTTAGATGAGGATTGTTTATATTTTTACGTAGTTGAAATAATTGCATTTAATTTACCATTATTTCTATGAGGTCTTATTTTTAAGACCAGACCTCCATTACATTCTATTGGAGGATGTTGTAGTACCAGTGTTTGGCCATATGTGGTACTGGACTTATTCCATCTTTGTATTGCTGTGTTGAGCCCTTAATGGCTGTAGTGCATTATGTCTGTATATGAATGGGCTTACTCTTTTGTGGATGGGAGCGCCTCACTCAATAAACCCCCTAACCCTGCCTAAGCCAATTTCCGCTCTGTCCTAAACCCCTCCCATTTGTAAGCATGCCCCTATTTACTGCCACTCCAACTTGTATCTCCCATATTTACTATTATATAGTAAACATAATTGAGAGTGGTTTTACACCTTGCAAAGACGGGAAAGGTGTAGTTGGAGAGTTACACTCAGAGGCTTGTGGATAGCATTTTGCAGAAAGTAAGTAGGGCTATTGGTCTACACCCTTACAGTTTGTGAATCAGACTCCAGGTTTTAAAATCATAAGAGAGATGTGTGCTATGTGGACAGACACGAAGCATATTTCAATTCGCTACAGTAAGAGGAATTAATGTTGACTTCAGTCTGAGAACTTTTAATATGTTATGTTAATCAGAATTTTTGAAGCAAACACCCGCAGGTCTCTTAGCACTATAACAGAAATAAAACTAAAACTTAAGCCCATTATAGAGTATAATATTGAGTTTTAGAATGTTTCCTGAATAACAAGTAAAGAGATACATTCAGTCTAGCTGCCAAAACGCCAACAGAGATGTCACCGGAAAAAGTATTTTGAGGTCTGTAGCCAGGTGCAGCTTCTCAGCCAATAAAGAAAGAGTACGAGAAGTTCTATTTTTTGAGAACTTCGCACTAAAGAAAAGGGAAGATCTTCCTTTTACACATTTATGAACAATGCCACAGTACCGGCACCAAGCTTGGGGGAGGGAGGGCACTACATTTTAAAATGTCTTTCAAGGTTAAAGGCGTCTGCTGCATAGTTTCTTATGTGTGAAGTAGTTTTCAGTCTTATAATAAAAATGCCAAGACAACTGTGGTGATTAATGTACTTGCAGGAGAGATCTAAGTTTTATCTAATGTAAGTTATGACTCATCATAAGCAAGAAGAGTTAATGGACCTGCCGCAAAACACCACGAATCTGATTTAAGAACCTCTAGTGCCTCCTTGCGCCACATTAGCGTCATTTTTTAAATGCTAATGTGGCCAAATGAGGCCAAAACCACCATGCCAAATTTACAAAGTGGCACAATACATGCTTTGCGCCACTTTGTAACCCTCTGCGCTACATAATGCCTGTGCTAGGCATAATGTAAGCAAAGGGGGCTCAAAAGGGGGTTGAAAAGGAGGCTCTCCATTATTTATAATGGACCTCAATGGGCTTTGCAGGATTAGCATCAACATTTTTGATGCTAATCCTGCAAAGCTCCGAACTAGCGTCAAAGGTTTTGACGCTAGTTCCCCCAACTACTGCCATGGTGTGCCTTATCTTAGGTATGGCACACACATGGTGGCATTAGGGGGGCTCTAAGGGGTGCAAGAAAAGTGGCGCTGTTAAATCAGACCCAATGTTTAACACACATATTTGTATTTTGTTGCTTCCTGTTCACAAATTACAATCCCTCCAATATAGCGGAGAGAGCTATGAACCAGCATCAATCACCTGAACAGAAACTTCAACTAATGATCTAGAACCTTCCGCTCAATCCTTCCTTATTTTACAATTGCTAAAAGGGGTTCCTTTAGTTAGCAATAAATTCCTATTAGTGCAAGCAACCCTAATCATTACATTTCTATTTAAATCTGACTGGTAACTTACAGTGCCCACCAGTATGGATAATATGCGACTCCTACACTTTGTAAGTCTCATTTGCTATACACGAAATTACACACTTGTATGATTCATTATCTTTGTAATGTGTGTATGTGTGATGTAAAGCATCCTGACGCCCTACACTGTGATGAGTGGCACTACAACAAAAACCTATGAGAGAGGCTATGACGAGATGAGGGGCACCCTTAGTGGGTAGTAGTTGGGAATCCATGCAGAGGGATGTTATTGTGGTGGCACCAGCAAAAAGTGCAGAACTGGGCAACACCCACATTAAAGCCAGCCCTCGTAGAAGGCTTTGAAACGAATTATTTTCTTGAGGGAAAGTCTGTGTAGTTTGTGGAGAAAAGGATTAGTTTATGAATAGTGATGAAACTAACGCTCTTGCTGGTTTGAGTTTGTATAACTTGTAACCTGTGAATTAAATACTCTCAGAGACCAAAATAAAGTGGTATACAGGACTCCATCTGATTTTTCACTATCACTTCTGCAAAGTTCACCACTGTTTGACATGTGGAAATATTTATGCAGATTATTACATATTTATCCACAAAATTAGTCTGTCTCTAGCAATGCCCTGTATTTACAGTTAACATTTTGAGATCATGTGGCCGTTACCCTTCTTTAATGGAAGCGATACATTTACTCCCCACACTTACATCTCAGGAAATCCCCTGCTATTTTCTTGATGTGGTATTGGCAAAATCAGTGCTTATAACTCAGCAACCCAGTACAAATGAACATTACTGCTTAAATAAATGTGGAGAAAATATGTGTATTTATAATGCGCACGTTTAGAAAATGGGATACCTTGGCACTAGTGTTTGTTTTTACCTAACTCAATTGTAGTAGTTCAATCGCTCTTGGAACTAAGAACGACTGATTAGGCCAACTGGGATTTGAAACTGTGGACATGAGGTAAAATACAGATGTTTGAAGTGGATGCATTAAGTCACTGAACATCCAGACCTGGGTTCAAGCGATAGACACTCTTAAGACTAAGGGCCATATTTATAATTTACCACCGTCTAACGCCATTTCTTTGCTCTGCACGGGCGTCAAATTTATACTTTTCTAAAAAAAAGTTTTTACTCAAACCAATGCGTCACGTCGTGAAGAAAAATGACATTTACGCAGCGAAAATTACTGTGATCCGGTTTATGATGTCGCAAACGGGATATGCGCCTTTTTTGACGGACTAAACACTGCAAAATGTGCTAAGGAGAGCCAAAATGGATCCCAGATGCTTGGACAGACCCCAGGAAGATGACAACAGACCAGGGACCAGCCAGGAGGACCCACACAAGACCCAGGAGACGGAGAAGAAGAAAATAAAGTGTTGGTTCAATGCAGAGGAGGAGGACATTCTGGTGAAAGAGGTGACGGAACACCAGCACCAACTTTTTGTCACCTCTAAATTGCCAATTAGTAGGAGAAAGGAAATATGGCAACAAATTGTTGACAAGATAAACAGTGTGGCAGAAGTACGGAGAACAGTCATCGAGTGCAAGAAACGCTGGCATGACTGCAAGTGCAGGACCAAGGAAAAGATGTCCAGGAACAAGGAGAGAGCACTGCCGACTGGAGGTGGGAGTCCACCACCGCAGGAGGCTCTGGACCACATGGCGGAGATGGTGGCAGCCATCATCCCTGAGGAGATTGTCACAGGGATTCAAGGACAGGGCAGCGCAGACTACCAGGAGACAACACACATGCTGGGTAAGTTGTATGGGGTATTAAAATTCACAAATGTCAACTGTAAGCAGGGGGTGTGGACATACCTACTACACAATGCATGTAAGTCATGATATTTAGGGAGTGGCATGGGTATAGGGGCACGGCATGGGGGAATGGGCAGAGTAGTACACTACACTAACAACCTTTGTATGGGGGTATGCTGCCATGCCAAGGATGTTGGAAAGGTAAAGCCAGTCCAGGAGGGTAGGGTACAACGTAAAACTGGCATGCTGTCACACGACAACTGGTATTCTCCCTAAATGAACTAGGGCTCAATTAACGGTCTCAGGCCATATCCGCAAGTGGAATGTAATATTGACAACAGTTGCCACTACCACCTCTGCTGTGTGTGCATGTCAAGTAGCTAATGGCAGTAACATGCCCATGGATCAAACTCACCCAAATTAGAGGGTTCAGGATGACAACGTTATCAATCCCCTGAATTCAATACAAATGTTCTAATCCTGTCAAATGTGAATGTCCATAGTTGCTACAAACATCAGCCAGTGTCATAAACATTATGAGGTACACAGCACTAATGTCATACCCATGCTGCATATGTCAGGGTCCACCATGTCCCTGGGTCACAATAGCTCCAATGACACCATGCAACATCCCAAATGTTCTACTACTCAGACAACAGCATTGAGGGGGAGGACATATGGCACCAGCTAGTGAAATAAGTCCGCAGAGTCGGAAGAGGAAACAGAACACTGCTAGGGCCATCAGTGCAATCCAATGTAGTAAACATTCCCAAACATCGACATTACACACTACCAATGCTGACATATGTAGTGTGCCATGCCAATGCTATACATAGTTATGCTAGGTCTCAGCAACATACAGCTGGATGTGTGAATGGCTCAGTTCCAGATTGTTAAGTGTGGTGCAAGTGCGATCAGAACACCCACAGCCAGTGCTAGGCCTCACCATGAGAATGGAAGTAGACGGAGGGTTGAGTAGGACAAGAAGATGGCAATATACAATTTGGGCAGAACCTACACCTAGAGGATGTGATGCTGACAAGTCCCCAAACTGACCACACTACATGTGACATGCAGGTAGAGCATAGGACTGGGAGAATGCTAATATTATAGACAGGAACAATGAACAGGAATCTATATCACAATGTGCAACAAATAGGAAGGCAGGGACGTCACATTACAAATGCCACAACGCAGACACACTGATTGTGCAATATCTCATTGCAGAGGACGATGGCTCTCATGGGGATATGCTTGTCCTGGACATCCCTGATGACATGGATGACGATCTGACAAACATCAGCCAGCAGACCCTCCAAGATGTCCTTGGAACCCTCCGGACCCCACCTTCAGTTGCAAGGAGGAGCACAGATACAGCAGCCACCACAGAGGATCCACCCACCCACCCCAATTGTACGACCTGCCAGCTCCAACCCAGCTGAGGACTCTGACGACACTGGTACCAGCTTTGAGAGAACTGTAGTTGGAGTACAGCGGGAGCTGGCCAAGACGGTGCGGTGGGGATGGAAAATATGGCAGCCAGCCTAGAGGGGGTGCATTTGTGCATGATATCAACTGCAGAACAGACAGCAGCCATGCAAGGGCGAACATCAATCTTGCAAGAACTTGAAAAAAGTGTGAAGGAAATCAGCACAGCTGTAAGAGTGTTGACACAGCACCTCCAACAACAAACCTTTCAACGCGTGCACAATGCAATATTGACCCCCTCAGGGCCGACCTCGGTGCCTACCACAGTGGTGTGGCTGCTATTCTTAAGAACCAGCAGCTCCTCCTTGCTGCAGTACTGCCCTTAATAGCCCCACAGTTGGCAGCTACCAGGATGTCTGACTCCACATCTTCAAGCACTGAGGTGTGTGTTGCCCCTTCACACCCACCACCACCATTGGCAGAGGAGACAACACACACATCAGAAGATGAAGACGTGGAACAGATCACATTCACCCGTAAGAGTACCCTGTAGCACTAGTCCCTGCCACCTGGCCACTTATAACCAAGGTCCTGTGCTTTGTAACATGCCAGTCTTGCAACAGCTGCTCTCAAGCACTCTTCTCCAGCTCACTGTTTACCTTGTCACAATGCCCTGTGATTGTCTCTCACTAACTCATTGGCAAATCATGTCCCTCTGCACTGTATGACACTTCACCCAACATGTCCAATGACATGTCCTTTTGCACTTTTGTAGGATCACAATGGAAGGTGTCACACTACTGGACTCGCAATCATGGACATTTTAAATATAGCAGAACAGCACTTTAAAATAAATAGTACTTCAACAACCACTTTGTCTCTGTGTAATGTGACACATCAACCGTGAGGGAGATTAGTGATGTTTGACTCATGTCAATGACCATAGAATGTCAATAAAACTGTCCTGAAAGAATGTGGGCTGATAACTATGCACTGTGGTCTGGATTATACCATCATTTACCCTTCATGAAGGTCAATTCTTAGGTAACTCAAAACTATACAGTAATATGCTGTGTTGGACAGAATAAGTCTTCTTCAAGGGATGTGTAAGCCGAAAAATATTGCCTTCAAATTATCGTACTAGACAATCTTTACGTATGTGACATTTGTCACAATTTTCTCAACACACACCATACAGCAGGAATGGATGTGTATGAGTGTACATACAAATAAGTAACCTGGTTGTACAATGAAACAAATGATAGGTGTGAGTCATGTATACTATACTACTTGAGAATATGCCATCACTCACCTTATAAGGCTTCACTTGAACATCAGGCTGCAGGCAGACGTAGCACAGTGTCCTCAATACCAAATCTGGTCCCAAAGTATGTGAGATTGAAAACATATATCAAAAATTAACAACACATTGGGATCCATAGTAACCTTGAGTGGTGGGAGCAATGTATGGCAGATCCTTAGCAAAGTAGCTCTGGTGTAGCTGCCAATGTGACAGCTCAATTGGGATTTGGTTGCAGGATGGGGCACAAATGCAAATACTAAAGAGACACTGTTCACCCATGCCAAGTACCTGATCCCCAAGCATATGACACATACTGTAAAGGAGTACCTAAATATTTATTTAATAGTAAAAAAGGATAATAAAACTAGGGGAAACATCTAAACTAACCTAACCTAACCTATCCTAACTACACATTACCCACAACTGGCCCTAACTAACCTAAGCTAAACTTACTTATCACATTGAACTAAACACTCTAAACCTCAACCCCCCTTATAAGACGGGACACATGGAGGACAACATATACTAACCTAAACACATACTATCTTATACTAAACAAATATATATTTTATTGTATTTTTATATATATATATTTTTTGAAACCCCAAAACCCCAACATCTTGCCCCCACCCACCCACACACATAATAAAATAACATTTCAAAATATCAGCCCCCCACCCCCAACACACTACTACTAACTAAACTAACAGCCTATTCTAACCTAACACTAAGCCCCCTAAACCCACTAATTAAAAGAACCAGGAAAGAGGAGGGAGGGGAGGGAATCATGGCAGAGGGTATCATTGTCACAAGTTTGCCCTACGCAGGGTCTTCTTGATGGCACGCACCCTCTTAATAATTTGTGACACCTTCTGCTGCAGCCTGTTCAGTCTCCGCAACATACATTGCATGTCACGTTGCATCACTCTGAAATCTGCAGGGTCAATGACTGAAGCAGAGGTGGTCTGAGTGCCAGTTGTAGATGTGTGTCCGGTTGGTTGTGCCATGCTTGTAGGGGGAGGTGCAGGTGCTGCTGTCAGTGGTCCTGGAGCAGTGGAAGTCGATGGTCCTGCAGTGGTGCCTGACATCCTTGGTGCCACCTGGGTGGTAGTGATGGTGCTGGTAGTGGCGGCGGTGGTTGTGGACATCGAAGGGCCCCCTTGGGCAAATGCCCTCCACACTCCTGAGGCTCTTTCATGGTGATAACGCCGTGCCATGTGGCGGAACCCAGACCCCACATCCAGAATGTGGCGGTAATGCATTGCCTGGCACTGAAACTCACGAATCTGGATGGCATCCATATTGGCTGCTGTTCAAAAAGATAAAGACAAACATTAGGTACTTCATTGTGTGATATAGCTGCTGATGAGAGTCAGACAATACATTGAATGTAGCTGAAACAGGCCATATCACCATACAGATCACAGATTCTCCCTGAGGAAGTACATGCCAAAGCAGCCTACACATGTCCTATCTAAAAGCACAGCAATGCTCTAAAAGATGTGTCACAACTTAAATGACCTCTACCTTATTGTTCAGCCATTATTCACTTAAAAAATGCTGCAAGTCCTCCACATGTGACAGGCCAACTTATGACTACCTTCTGGATGACAATCAAGGGCCACAAGATCAGTGATTTGTAAATGGAATTGCCAGGATGGAATGCAGTTGCTAATCATGAGTGGGTACCTAGGTTTGGACAAGTGAATTACAGATTTACATGTCTGTGTACTAAACTTGGATCATCACACCTAGGTACACATTTCATAAGCCTAAGCCTGTGCCTCAGGGGGGGATGGACAAGCAACACATACTTTCAAACATCAAGGACACCCAGGAAGCTTTGGACAGCTGCACATGGGTTTGGGCAGTCCACCACAGGTAAGGAGGATGTCCAACTAGGATAGACCCAAACCTTGGACGATCCCATCCACATTTGTGTTTATAAATGCAGACAATTGTCAACATCATTTAATACCACTAATACCTGTCTTACAACAAGCAGACAGATGCAAGCACACATCTGGCCATGAGCTGCATGCACACCTGTGACATTGTACTCAAGTGCCACATACACGTAGCACAACATGTGAAGCTAGATGCTGCTAGGAAGTCAAACATACAGTCAAACATGTTCATTAGTGAACACGGAGGCTCAAGCCTGTGGGTAAGACTTTGGCATCCCTATTCTGTAAGATTCAGGGTCTGACTTGCCGACTAAATCATGAATATGGGCCTCTGCTAATTTTTATTTATAAAAATTTCAAAAACAAATGTCACCCTCTTCACATGGCCATCCCTACAGGGCTGCACTACAATCCCAAAATATTTCAATACGCTGCTGATTGTCCAACTCAAAGATGGAAAAAAGTGAAACTCCACTCAAGTAACATATCCGATCATTTACCAGCACATCATACCTTGCTATGTGTCCAACACACAGGAGTCAATCACACAACAGCTGCTAACACAACACAGAACTGAAATATCAACACTTACTGGATATGTCTGGGTCCTCAAATCGAGCCACTTCTCCGACTGTGTAGGGGGCAGGTCCACCTGTAAAGCATGGAAGGGAGAAATGTGCTCAATGTCTGTGCACTGTACAACATTTTCAAATAAAATTACTGTGTGTAACATTAAATCTGAAAGTCCAGCCTCTCAGGCATGATGATACTCCAACAGACATACCACTGCAAACATGTACAGATCCGGTCACTCCAGTGAGTGATACATATATATCTGCACACATGCAGTGACCCTAACTATCATGTGGTGACAAACATGCTCCATCAATTGGTTGCAGACTCATTTATGGAGTGTACTCCTCTCATCATTTGTAGTAATGAGATACATGCAAAGCCGCTTTCCTGGAGCACTGCAAAACCAGTCACTCAGGTATTGTGGCTTGTGCATCAATGGACAATAATTTACTGTGTGACACACCTGTGGGTGGATTTAAGGTCATGATTTATTATGCTTTCTATGGTCCCTTACATGTAGGGTCTGTGTTGTGTGTACGTTACATATGCTACATTAACAGTGTAACCTGAGCCACATATGCCCCCTATGACACCATAATGGCAGGGATCCTGTGCATTAATTGGTGACAGTTTGAGGCTAGCCATGGATTGACCAGTTTCAATATTTTGATACAACAAGGAGATATATGCTGACAGTGTATATTGTAGTCATCCATGACAGACTGCATGGGCACAGGTGTAGTCATTGCACCTGAAATGTGTCACTCATTGCCCTGTGTACCCATTAGGGGTTTTGGAAATCACAGTGAGCCACATTCATCATCTTACATTTGCCTAGTTGTTAGATCAGCAGCTATACAGCAAACTGACACTGTCATATTTTTAACACATGGTTTAGCAAATGTACCACTTTGCCAATCATGATGATGTAGGTTCCTCAATTTGTATGTACCTTCGAAATAGCAGCAGTCACAGGAATGCTGGTCTTCTAATCTTAGCATACACTCATGTCTGTGATAGCCTCCATGCTGGGAAGTTAATTATTAAACATATGCTGCACTAGATCAGCAGGGGTGTACCAAACAAAACTAGCAAAGTATTAGGGAACCTTATATGTATGATGGAATTGGTCAGGGGTCCCTTGCATGACATCATGCACGTAATACATTGTGACCATGCATTCCGCAACGTCAGGTATCCCATGATGATCCCATAACTTATGAGAAGTTCATGGCTATAGAGTAACACAGATGATAAATGCATTAGCTCTCTATCAGCTGTTGCGCCCAAGACCAATGTAAAATACACAGGTACAATTAACAGAGGGCCATGGATAGTTATTATCCCTCAATTTGTATACTTTGCTTCATTTTATGTGCTACAGCTATGGAAAGTAGCACCAAACATTTAGATATGAACCCGTGTGCATTACTTTGGCATCCATCACTAATTTAATTGTGTCACAACCAAGTCAAACTATCAGTCTAAGATATTACCTGAGGTTAGAAAGAACTTGGTACGTATGGGCCAGAATACAGTTCAGACATGTATTAGAAATAATTGGGGGACACATTAATTCTTGAAAATATCTGGTGAAAAACATTTCTTTCCTGGTACACTCACAGACCATGCCTAAAACATATGTTAGAGCTACATTTGCACCATCTATTGACATGAAGGCAGCACTAATTTACAGGCTCCAGTTGTGTTTTGTAACTCAGTGCAGCTGTTGCGTCAAAAAATGATGGTAATGTGTAGCAATTATTGTATAACTAAGGGCCACTGTATGTTTAACCTGCATTCCACATGTCCAAATACATTGCCTGCAACAATATCAACAATTCTGCAACTGTCACTACAGAGCATTTAAATGTGCACATAACTCTGAATTGTACTCACCAACAGGGCCACCAATCACAATCCCCAGGTGGTCCAGCAGGTCATGCTCCCTGACAACAAGGTCAGCCCAGCGGTGCTTTAGTTGGTGGTCGGTGCGCTGTATGTTGTAGACACGTTGCAGATGGTACAAGACCTTTGACCACCGGAGACTCCTTGCCTCTGTGTGACACCCCTGTATCACCTTGCCACCTGCTTCGATTATCAATGGAAGGAAGTGCCACACCAGCCAAATAAATCCCCCCAGCTCCTCCTCACCCATTCTACCCAGACGTGGCCTACCGAACATGACTGAAATAATAAACAAATTAAGGGTACAGAAGATAATGAAGGGAAAGGAGGAGAGGTAAATGAAAAGTGAATAACCCTAAAACAACTATCCCCAAACTAACACTACCCACAACAGACTCCCAACAGTACAAAGACAAAATTAGACACCAGAAATGACAAAACTACACTTACACAGGATACCACAAACACTTAGAAAACACCAAAAGACAATATGAAGAGCACACAGGAGACAAATTCACAATATTCACAGAGAGACAAGTCCAAACACAGCCACACAGTCAAGAAAAATCACAGACTGCAAAGGGAAAGTACACCCACTGTACCAATTCTGTAAACAGGATATCCTATTACATCACTTACTGCCTCAAATGTGGTGAGTTTTTATTATGATGCGTCAAAATATTATAACGCTTACAGTCCGTGCGTCATTTTTTTTACGCACATGCTTAGAAATGACCCTGCATCCATATTTTCAAATATTTTTAATTGTTAACCAATTTCATGGGGTACAGTGTGGGAATTACCGCTCTGAGCCAATGGATGTATCATGGCAGTGAGTGTAATTTTTCTACGCATATGTGGCATTTGTTGACGCATGTGTATCTTTTTTTACGCGTATGCTTCAAAATGTATGTCTTTTACTGGGTATGCGTCATTTCTCACAATTTATAGTACATGACAGCTGTAACTATACAGAGATAGGCTGTTTGCACCTACATTGTGCATTCCAGTGTATGGGCACATGTGGCAGATCACACTACTGTGGACGATGATCCTCTAGTTGTTTTACCGGATTTGCATTCTTCACTGACGCAATAGATCCCCAAACTTTTGAAATACAAATTGATATTACCCAGTTTGAGCAGGTTGTGCGTCAATAGAGGATAGCAAGGCTACGCAACTTAATACAGTAACTCATTGCCTGTGTGTCAATGTGTGTGAATTGCCTATTTCAATTTTAGTTGTCCGACTGTGTTTACATCACAAGACGTGCTTTCATAAATGTGCTTGTATGCATGTGTTGTCAATGTGGATAACCATCAGATGCTATTCAGTATGCAAATGAGTAAAGAAATGTGTTTATCATACACGTAGCAACAAATGCCGTGTGAACTTCCCAGAATTTTGGGACAAAAGCATCTCCCTTGACAAACCATGCACAGGATTGATTGAGGACAGTTGATCATGGCAAGGTTCCAAGACTAAGCCATCACATGTCCTGGAATGGTGGATACCAATTCCTGGTCACTTGTTTCGATACTACTCATGAGTCAGGCATTTGAAAATGCTATGTGGGTACGGTGTTTGTGACACAGAGTCTCAAAACCAATCCACAAATGTAATGTCACTCCACAGTTTGAGTCATATAAATGACCTATGTTTCTCTTGTGGCAGTGGAGGACCAGCAGACCAAGCAGCATGTGTTCACATATTTCCAGTAATTAATTGCAAAAAGGTGTCCGGTTCAAGTGTGTGGCCATGTGTAGCCTGTGTCATTATTGGGGTCCATGTTGTCACAGTTACGTGCAGTTATAGTCATGACTCTGTGGAGCCATTCCCTGTATTAACAAAGTATCTTTCACAGCTGAATTGAACAAAAGCCAAAGAGAAATTGCGAACACACATGGGGATAGTCCAGCTATGGCACTGCAGAAGTTTTACGAGGCTGACAACAGGGCAACCTTGGTGTGCTCGCAAAGTTAATGGATCAGTAATTTAAAACCAGCAGGATTCCTCACAACATTTGTCCACAGGATGGCCTCTAAAATTCCCACTGCAGCCGGGAACATGAGTGCCTCTGTGCTGATTAATCTCACAGCTATTCACCACGCAAGCCCCATCAATAGGTTGGGGCCGATGTGAATCAGTGTGTGGACCGTCAGGGTACAAACATGTGTTGACATTTCATGCACATTATCAAACGTTGTTTGTTGTGCTGGAGGCACCATACCCAATCCATGCATACAGCCATAGTACACTGTCACTATTTGTCACTCATGCATACATGAAACCCAGACAAGGGATGGGCAGTGATTAGGCTATTTGAAGACATGTCCCACCCAATGATAAGATAAGTCAACTGATTACGCTATACAATGTATTTGAGTATTTATTGTAGACCTACCTGACACAATACCCCAGGAGGAAAGTGAGGGCATGGAAAGCAACTATGAGACAAATGTAGCCACAGGGAACCTCTATGGTAACGCAAAGACAGGAACCAGTCAGGCTAACAGGATGCAGGATCAGTCAGGAATAAAAATGAACAAGGTAAATACACAGTGAGTAGACTGAGACTGGTCAAAGCTGGAACAACACTGTGGAAAATGAAACTGTATTTGTCCTGTGTGCTGCAATGTTACACAATACCCCAAGGCCTGTGTTACACAAGTGATTTATACGGCAATGCATAACAGGGATCTACATATAATGGCAGCTTCTATGCCGTTCCAGGCAGCAGTAAGGGCAGTGCAGGTTCAAATGGCTGGTCTGCATGGAAGTGCTCACAGGTGTGTGCAGCTTTAGTCTCTCACAAGTCCTGTAGGTGAGACTCAAGTTCAAAGGGCCAACAGTGCCTTTCACATGGGAAGCAATGGATAGGTGATTACAGGTCCTACAGACTACCAGACAGTGAATTATCTGACCAGAAGTCCATGCAGACAGATGAACTATGACTATCGCATGCCATACTAAAGAGGGAAGGACACTGTAGTCAGAATGTGAGGCTGGGTGTGTGTAGATGAAGGATTATCTGGGTACAAATAGTCTATTTCCAGGGCCCCCCTAGAGAAGGGTGGGGAGAGACAGAAAACATGCAGTGGCAGGACTTATGACTTGGGATGGCATGTGCAGGGGAAGTCTTGTGAGCAATGCTAGTCATACCTGGGGCACTCGTACTATCCATTTGCAGCTTATATGGACTTCTTGTCACACATACTCCTTGCAGAGGTAGCTGATGTCACACTTACTGCTGTCAAGGGTCTGGTCATGCATTCCTGTTACCAATTGAATAGCACATCCACTGCCTCATGTATGAGGCACAATTTTCCTTATTGAATGATGGTGTCTTTGTTGGGTGCCATATGCTGCAATGAACCATGTTGCCAACATGTATGTGTGAAATAGCTGTGGTCCTCTGATATTGCCCTTCAAATGTGAAATGGACAGGATGTATGTCACTGACAGTGTGTGTGAAGTTGGGTGTACATTAATACCCATCAAATGTGATGTGGGTTTTTCAGGATCCTAATCTCTATTTCTGCAATGCTCCATGAGGCTACACTCTGATTCTAAATCTTAGGGATAATGTGATGCATAAATGATTACCCAGACCATGATATAGTGATTAGAATAGGTGTTTAATGACATATGGTAAGACAGTGGTGATGGTGACTATAGTTAAAAGAAGTTTTGGACAATGTGTTGTCTCCGACGCAATCCTGCTGCAGTGTTTGGATGGTCCCCCTCATGTTGATGAACAACATCCTCCTCTTCCTCCTCTTCAGGCATTTGTGGGTCTGGTTCAGAGAGGGGAATGTTCCTCCTTACACAAATGTTGTGCAGACCATTTCAGGTGAGTATAGGAGGCTGCCTCCGGTGATGTCGAGGCACCTGAATCTTAACTGCAGGATGCCAAAGGTCCTCTCGACTATGGTGCGTGTCCTCCGATGTGCTTTATAATAGGCACGCTCTGATGCTGTGCTTGGGTTTGCAAATGGGGTTATGATCCATGGCTGGATCCCATACCCCTGATCAGCTGAAAGTAAAATGAGTGAGAAAATGTTGATGTTGCTTGCACCATGATTATCACTTTGCAGGGCAGCTGTTCTTTTGTGTTGTCTGTGACTCATCTGTGTTTGTGTTATTGTATGGAATCCTAGGCTTCTAGGATGTACCATCGGCATTGGGATGTTTCATTATCTGAACTGGTGTTTGGCCGATTGACCAGATGTCAGCGGTATTTTTGTAGACTTGCAGTACATTGTGTACTCCCATGCATTATGTCATGTGAAAGAGGTGTCCATATGTCTTAACTGGAGATTACATGATAATTCCATACACAGAATCAATTCCGCAGTGGTGGTAATACGGATCCATCTACATGGCCTGGACATCCCATCCAATTTAATATATGCAATAGAATTAGTAAAACATCAGTGATGCCCTTTGATTTGGCTACTTGACATTGTACAACACGTCTCCATAAGTTTGCAGCACTGACGTGTTGACAATTGACAATGCCTAAATATCCCATGTGTGACAAGTTCTCTGCAGACCTATTTATCTGCCCTTACCGAGTTGACTCATGTTCAAACGTGTACCTATACTACTGAGCCTAGTCCAGTTCAGCTGGCTAACTTAGTTGTGAGGTTGACGGTTTGAGTGTTAGAAGGTCCATATGTCTGTACGTCTGTTGTGTATATGTGTAATTGTCTCAAACCGTATGTGTAGCAATGTGCACTTTGCAATATTGTCACATCAATATGCGTTCTTTGCACAGTCCAGTTCCTTATTAGTAGCAGGCAATGTCACCCAAGGAGTGATGTGATATGTTGGTACTGCCTCAATGTTTCCATGTCACCTTCATTAGAGTCATCATCATCATGCTATGTGTCTCATGGTGTTTGACCTGCAGCGAAACACATTACACACTCCTTACACAGTACTTATTGCTTGGAAGGGTGTTTGATTGAGTGTTATTGATGTTATATTGAAAGATTCATCTTCCAAGTTGTACTGCCAGTTAAGGCCATGTCATTGTCATTGTGTTGTTTTAAATTGTTCACTTGTGTCTGTGGAGTGGCATCTGTTGTTATTTGCATCTGTCATTTGTCCATAGGTGTGTATCCCATTGGGTGAGGATATCACACATGACTAGCAGTGTCACAACCTCAGTGTCTTCCTGGCCATATGTCAATGTAGTGGTGTATGTGTTGTGTGTCCTACAGGGTTGCTGTGCTGTGTGTATATAAGTAGGTTTCGGTACTCACCAACAAGGAGTCCATTTCCATATCGTCTATCCTGGAAGTGTTGATTGATGGCGCAGTGGCAGAAGATGAATAAATCATGTACACTCCCAGGATACTTTGCCACGATGTTGGCAATCAATCCCCAGTGATCGACAATGGCCTGCACATTGATGGAGTGTGTGTGGTTCCTGTTGCCGTATAGATGTTCGGTTACAGCAGGTGGCACAATGCGTACATGTGTGCAGTCAATGGCACCAAGCATGTGTGGGAAGCCGTTGATTTGGTAGGAGCCCTATTTGCGCAGCAGCTGCTGAATGGCTAGCCAGTTGAGTCTGTATCTCTGGATGATGTCTTATTGCCGGAGTCCCTGCCCTCACCCAATGGGATACACACCTATGCCATTAAAGTTTTTGACGTACATTCGGCGCAGACAGAGTATAAACATACCCCTAAATGCTCTAAACGTCCAAGTTCTGATGATACCACGAGAATTGGAGAAGTGCAGAAACATGTTCCCCCTTTCTAGGGGCGTTTATACTAGCCTGCCAATACTAAAAAAAGTCTGCACAAACATATAAAATATGACTAAACTAATTAGAACTTTATGCACTCTTACATATTTAAAATTAGACTCTACATATCACAATGACTTAGGGTATTCTACTTTGAGCCACTTAGGACCTGTCAACATTTTAATTTACAAACAGTTACACTTGAGTTATTGTGTGTCACTTTTTTACAGGTCACCATTTTAATTTAAGGTACAGTTTACAGCCACCAAGAAATGACATTGTGTAAAATCTTAGTTTTGTCTTTCTGTGTCTTTCTGTGTACAAATAATGGAGATATGGTTAGACCAGAGACATATTGCTGCTTCATTTTTCTTAAACTACTATAAATACAACAGGAAGTTGGTAAAGAGACATACCAGTCTTCAAGTTCTGTTTTTTGAATTAGATACAATTCATATTTTTCTGGTACTGTTTTCAATTTGCGTTCTACATGCTCAAGCTTTTGAAATTGTATTGTCTTTTTGCATTTTACATACTGCAGCTTCAGAATGACAGCCCAATATCCGACTTTTACATATTATTGTACAGCTGGAAACTGCTACACTGTTGTGTTCTTAGTACCCGGATATTACAAAATCTGGCCACTATGCTAGAGCATTGTGAATACCAACCAGCTTTGTTGATCGGAAAGGCTCAGGTGCTGAACTTACTGCGACTTCTGAAAAATGGTAATCAAGGGATACATTAAATGTATATCAGTACTTTCCAATAGGTTTCTAAAGAACTAGTGGTTTGAGCTTTAAACAACAGCAGTATCCTTCAGATCACATATCTTAATGATATGAGTCTTGCTAGCAATAGATAGTTCCAATGATCTGGGTGGGTCTTCAATCATTTCCTTACTGTGTGGGTCCGGGTCTCTTTCAAGTAGTCATCTCTTAGGGACATTTTCTACATCCTGGTAGGAGTTAGAACCACCTAAAAACTTGAACCTTCACCAATTTGTTTTGTGGGAGACTTCTTCTAATCATGGGGACCACTTCAGACTCTTTCCCGATCACTTCTAAATACAGTCCACCCTTGCCACGCTAAGCACACCCTCCTGGTTTGCCATTTCCAACCTTGTGCTGACTCTCCTTCTGTTGATGCATTCACAATATACATACTTTTGTGTTTATGGTCCTTGTTCTTCTGGAGTGTTCTCTTGGTTTGTGAGCAGGTTGGTAAAATGTTTCTCCTGATTCTCCCCGTAGTTGGTTAAGTGAATCTTTCTCTGTTGAGGCCCCTTCTTGAGGTAAATATGCATCCTCACAGATTGTTCCATGTGGGAGCGCATCCTATAAGCCCCACTGACTCCCGGCGCTAGTCACTCTGGACATAACTGAGCATGATAAGCTAATGGTCTCATACACATGTTTCATCAGATTTGTGATGTTCTTTGGTTTTTTAACAATCGTTTCCGTCATGTTCTAACCTATGTGCTTCCTTCTGCAACAGATAGTGTTGTACTGCTTCTACTGTATGGGTGGACTTTGTCCTTGTCCCTTGGTTGGTATGTGGCTATTTTTCTTTAGCTGCTGTGGCTGAAACCCTGTTTCAGCCCGCCGGCCCAGCGGGGATGTCGTAATGCGGCCGGTGGGATAGCCATAGGCGGCCACTCGGCGGCCATAGGCGGCCACTCGGCGGTCCAACCTTGGCGGGCGGCCATAATGGCATTGTAAATCAGCACAGTGACGGCCTTTTGTGACATCTACACATTGGCACAAATTTAGGGCTCAATTGAGCTCTGGTTGGGCTGTAATTTAAAAGTATTGAACTGACAGATGGAAAGGACAACTACCTTTCACCAAGTAGAACATTTTATTTTTATATACTAGATAAATCACCGCCAAAGTGTGCTGTGTATGCCCACAGGGCTGGGTGCTTAATATTTAAAAGTATGACATGCTAAATAGAGGGAAAAGTACATCCCCACAGTGAGCAGTTACAAAAAGCTGTTTGTGACTATGTAGATAGAGTAACATTTTCTGTGAGCAAGTCTAGATTTGAACTAAAACATAGGTCCTTATTTGGACCTTGGCAGTATATTCTGCCGTGTCGACGGCCGCCAAAAGACCGTTGCCACGGCTACCAGCCGTCCACCGTATCATGACCACAGCCGGATTTCTGCCAGAAGGATGGCGGAAATCTGGCCGTGGCCATCCCGCCGGATGGTGGTAAGGTGGCGCTGCTGCCAGCAGCAGCTCCATGCAAGTAGACTGCCACCGGCTGTATTATGAGAATTAATACGGCCTGGTGGTGTTCTGCTGGCGGACGCTGCTACTGGCAGCAGCGCCTCATCCCATCTCCTGCCAGAGGACCACCTGGATCCAAGTAAGTGGGTGCTCCGGCAGGGGAGCGAGTGGGGGGTGTTGTGTGTGTGGGGGTGTGTGTGTGTGTATGACTGTCCATGCGTGTATGTGGGTGTGTGTTGTATGTGTGTGCATGTTTGGGGGTGTGAGTGCATGTATGTTGAGTTGTGTGACTGCGTATCTGCGTGTATGTATGTAGGTGTGTGTGGATGTGTGTGTGAATGTATGTATGCATACGTGGATGAATGTTGGAATGGGTGTATGTATGCGTGTGTGCGTGTGTGAAGGGAGGGGTGTGTATAAAGGGGGGTCTGGAGATGAAGGGGGTCAGGGGAAAGCTGTGGAGGGGGAAGGGGCGGGGTAGCCCCCTGTCAGTGACAGGGAAGTGATTCCACAAAAACCATGGCGATAGGCGGGGTCATAATCCTGCAGGCAGACATGTGACGGCCGCCGGGCTGGAGATTGAAGTCTCCACCCATGCGGCCATTACCGCCGTGGCAGTCGGTGTGGTACATTGGCGGTTTGGCTTCAGCCAAACGGCCAATGTCATAATATGGAGGAAAGTACTGCAAGCCGGTTGGCAGTACTTTCCTCCATATTACTGCCAACCGCCCCCCTTAGTATCTTGTTTTAATCTTGGATAATGCTAGAACATTATATACAATTTGTGTGCACTTATTTTTTTTAAATCTAACTCAATGGTGAAATTGGGCTTATCTTTTAGCAGTTTGTACTTTGTGCTACCTAAGAGTATACTCCTTTAGAACTAATTTACCTCACAGCCCTGCTCGAGAGACTGAACACAAATATCTCAATTCATGTTAACAACCCTCTTCCTGGAGGACAATGGCTTGGCAGGAAGAAAGGGGTTGTGTTATTGGTAGACACTCAGCAGAAAGTCACCATTTGGTGAAAATTAACAGACTGATGGTAATACACCTCCTCTCAGTAGTGGATAGGCTGCAAGACAGGGTAAGGCTCTTATAGCTGGAAAAAGGCTAAAGGCATTTTGGCTGAAGAATCTGGTAAGGTTTGCACTAAACTGATTAAGGAATGCAGAAACAGACGCCAGTATTAGGTGTAGAGAACTCTGTAATCACTGACTATTGCAAAAGGTAAATCTGGCATCTCTTCACTATCTTCTCAGAATGTTCCTGGGCCTGGGGATGAAACATCCTGAAGACTTTGCCTGAATGAAGGAAGTAAGCACATGAAAGGGTTCTTGATTCCTGCAGATACCTAGGGATTGTAATCCCTCTAATACTTTCTACAAGGACACAGAAAGTGGAATGACCACTGACTCAAAGAAGGCCCAGCTGACCACTGTTGGCTAAGCCCTGCAGGGGCATGGGCTGATGCCAAGATGTTAACCGTGAGGGCTGTAGGTGTGACACTGTACAATGCCATTTGAACCAGGAAAAAGTGCTAAGGAATACTCAAGGAAGGCACAGGCCAGGTGAGCAAGAAATCCAGGCTTCTCCTACCTTGAGCTTTTTCCCCCACAAAGAAAGATGCCTCAGCTGCAAGTGTATCCAGCCTTGAGAATCCCTTCCGAGCTACAACGTTCAGTCTTGTCCCCCTGCAGAAACTCAAGAACTGAAGAAATTACTATCTCCAAGGGTAAAGCCTTGGACTGGGGAAAGACAGCAAATCTACCCAAGTGGCGAACTGACTTCATCAGCCACAGAATCGTGTTTTGTCCTGCTCAAAACATTTGGAACCAAAACTAATGGTTTCAGTAGGATCCGTCTGATTGATCTCTTCATTTTTTAGGCACAGCTTGCCTCAAAATGGTAAAAATTAATAATTAGTTTGCTTTGGTCATTTTGGTTTCTTCTTGCTTATTACATCATTGATTTTTCTAAAATGGTTTAGAAATGTTATTCTGTTACATACTTTGAATTAAATATGATTATGCTTTTCTTGGAAATGGCCCTTTTTGCAGGGTCATCCCTAAACTTTTTGCCTCCTTCCTACTGTTTTTGTTGGCTTCAGGACTCAGAGCACTTTACCACTGCTAACCAGGGCTAAAGTACATATGCTATTGTTGATTGGTTTATCCATGATTGGCATATTTGATTTACTAGTAAGTCCCTAGTAAAGTGCACTAGAGGCACCCAGGGCCTGTAAATCAAATGCTACTAGTGGGCCTGCAGCACTTGTTGTGCCACCCACATAAGTAGCCCTGTAAACAATGCTCAGACCTGCCACTGCAGTGTCTGCAGATGCAGTTTTATACTGCCAATTCGACTTAGCAAGGGTACCCACTTTCCAAGCCCAAACCTTCCCTTTTTATACATGTAAGGCAGGCTTTAGGTAGCCCCCTGGGCAGGGTGCAGTGTTTGTTAAAGGTGGGGCATGTACTTGTCGCGTAGGCTCTCATTATTCTACTGAGACCACTGGACTTTTATCAGCAGAATTGCCTGTGATGTGGGAGACTGAGTCTGACCCACTACAGATGACACCTGTCGCCCCCATCCGGGTTTTGCTCTGGCTAATTAGCAGTGCCTCAGCTATATCCAAGGGCAAGGATGATTGGGCAGCTGAGCGCATGATATAATTGATTTCTCAGGGAAACCGTGGTCACTCAGGTCTCATCCGTTTTTCTCAGTTACTTTAGTCTCACATACACAATGACAAACAGAGGCAATATATATTTCAATATTTTAATGAAGCGACTGCATCTTAGATAGCAAAGCATGTGCTGCAATAACCAGGACGATACAGCATGACAAGATTAAAATCGTGACAAGGAGAGTTAAGCATAAAAATAACGCTACCATATTGTCACTAGAGTCAATAGACTAATTCCTACCTAGGCTATTTAAAGAGCAGAGTGTGTTAAGCTCTAATTCTGCCCTTCAGGTTCGCCTGGGAAGACATCATCCCCCATACCTGAGCAAAGGCCTGAAGTCTGCATAAGCAGCTGTAGCGAAGCGTTCACCAATCAGCATACAGTTGTGGTTCTCTGGCTGGAATCTCCCTCTAACGTGTAAGGGACAGGGAAGTGTTTTTATAATAAAACAGCTGATGTTTCGAGAAAATGCCCCTACGTAAGGATGTGTGTTTTTCTATGAATGTCAGAGACAAAACTTGTACCATGTTCACCAGCAACCTATCTTACTACAGCCTTGAAAGAAGCACAGAGTGATCAAGAATGTCTTGTTTGATAACGTAGTGCTGGCCTAGGCAAAAACAGCTAGATATAGAGAAATAAAACAAGACCGCAAAAGTGGCTATTGGAAGAACAATAAAATTAAGCTGAATAAAATATATCTAGGTTAAAGTGCACAGCGGCAGACCTTGTATGCTAAAATAACATACATGGAGCTCTAACTAAAATGGCTACATAACATACTGATGTGTGTTACATGTCTTAACAGTGAAATACTGCTAAATTCAGCCTTCACTGTTGCAAGGCCTATCTCTCTCATAGGTTAACATGGGGGCTGCCTTTAAATATTATTAAAGTGCTGATTCCCTTTGAGGGCAGCTAGAAATTTGGAGTTTGGGGTCTCTGAACTCACAATTTAAAAATGCATCTTTTAGTAAAGTTGGTTTTTAGATTGTTAGTTTAAAATGCCACTTTTGGAAAGTAAATGAACACACTTAGGGGCAACCCAGTATTCCCCTGGAACTTGGCACAGACAATGTCTCACTAAAAATGCTGCTAGAGGAATTGTTGAGATATAGTTTGTGTACACATGATCCAGTCTTCAATTAATGAAGAAGACAACTCTGTGCTGTTAATAATTGACTTTCCTTATGTGTAGGTATTATTTAACAACACTGAGACCTGATGACGGTCTGACGGAACTCTGGCTGCCATCACAGGCTGAAACGTCAAGATTACCATCTCATTTGACAAGCTGAATTGAAAGTCCATGATATTGCTTGAACTGAGACTGAAAAACAGACAATTATTACGCAGGACTTTGTCATGAGGAAGGTTATAACCCCTTCCTGGATCTTCTGTTGTGATTCAATCTTGTGATCTAGAGGGGTTATATACAGTGTTGTTGTTTATGAAGTGGACATTCGTTGGATTTGTTGTACAGTTTTTTTAAGTTCCTGAATCCCATTGAGTAATATATTGGATTTTAACAATATGGAATTGGCTTATTCATTAATTGAAAACTGGATCATATGCACACAAACTATATCTAGACAATTTCTCTAGGAACATTTTTAAGTGAGACTTTTAGAAAGTAGGCATTTCTTGCTTAAACCATTCCGTGACTCTGCCTGTTTGTGGATTTCCTGTCTGGGTCAGTTTGACAGTTGGGCTGTTTGTGAATCCCCTCTAGACAGAGAGACAAAGGGAGCTGGGGTGTAGACTGCATATCCTGATGAGCCATCTGTGCTAGAGTGGAGGGGTCACTTGCCCCCGAACAGGCTGTGTCTGCCCTCTCACAGTGCAGTCTCCAACCCCCTGGTGTGTGTCTGGGGCCTGGCCTGTACAAGGAAGGATCCTGTAAACAACAGAGACTTTGCTTTGAGGTTTGCCTACTTCAAAGGCAGAAAAGGGTATAAGTAGTGGACCCAAAACCCCAGACTTTAGATTTCTTCAAGATCACTTCTGGATTCAAGAGGAACTTCTGCAAAAGAAAGAGCTGAAGAGCTGAGGAGTAGTGCTGCCCCTGCCTGTGACTGTGCTTTGTTGGGCTATCCTGCAGTTGCTGCTTCTGCCTGTGAATGGGGACAAAGACTGGACTTTGTGGTATATTCCTGCTTGGGAAGAATCTCCAAGGGCATGAACTGAGCTTGACTCCTGTTTTGAAGTTTTAGGGCCATCAAAGACTTCCTCTGCTAATATCTGGACTCTCTGCTGAGACTCCTGCCCTGTAAAGTGGTGTCCTATCCAGTCCCTGGGCCCTTGAAAGTTGAAGTTGGCGGACAAGAGTTGAAAATCCTCACACAGAACGCCGTGTGGGGAAATTTTCGAGGCACCATCTGAAATGCGGCTGATAAACGATGCGCTGCCGGCTTCGCAGGCGAAAATCAGCGCTCCACTTGCATCGCGACTGGGAGATCGACGCATTGTGGTTGGCAAAATTATGAGCAACACCAACTTTTGGCTGCTGATAATGATGCAAACCCCATGCAATGCGGTTTTCTAACACTGTGCGGCAGGATTTTCCATGCATCATCCCTGGGCGTCAAGGTAAACTCGACTGTGCAGATCCGAGGTGCCCCGTCGGGAAATCGATGCATCGCCAACCCAACTGGAGAAGAAATGACACACGGCCTCCCTTGCAAGGAAGGAATTGACGCATCGCTGCTTTTTCCAATGCATCCTGGCCCGCGTGGCTTTATTTTTTATACTAACCAGGTACTTTGTGCAAAATCAACGTTTTTATTGTTTTCTATGGAGTAAGACTCTTATTCTTTTGAAAATAAATTCATATTTTAACTTTTGTGTGTTGGATTTTTTTTGTTTTGGTCATGTTTGATTTACATAAATATTACCTATTTTTCTAAACTGGTGTGGTGTCCATTTTGTAGTATTTTCACTGTATTAATGTGTGTGTTGGTACAAATACTTTACACATTGCTTCTGGAATAAGCCTGACTGCTTGTGCCAAACTACCAAGGTGGATAGCAGGCGTTATCTAAGTATGTTTCTCCATTACCCTGACTAGAGTGAGGGTCTTTGGTTGGACAGGAGGTAACCTGACTGCCAACCAAAGACCCCATTTCTAATATGCTTCATAAGCATAGGTTTAATAGCTTTATTGAGAATATGTAAGATGACAGATATGCCATTACTGAAGACTCCACAAGCTATTCTTGGTGCTCCATCAGAGTTAACTCCCTGAATAATTATGGGGAACCAGTCAACCAACCTAGAATGGCTGATCTGCAACCATGTCTGGGAAAGGAATATCTATGCAAAATGGTACGATGTTTGTTAGAGGATCTAGATATTTGGACACTCACAATGTAGGCCCTAGAAATATCACCAAAGTAACGGTCTGTGACTATATGTCACTAAACATATTTTCTCTAAAGTGGATTTTCATTCTGAAAATATGGACATTTCTTGGGATAAACATTGTGTCTGGATAGTTTTCCACAAGCTGCTTCCTAAAGGATGTAGTTTCCGAAAAGAATGTAGGGAAAAACTCTGGATCTATTTCAACTTTTTACACAGCTCAAAATGTGAAATCATGCACAACAAAGTGTTCTACTTGATTTTACATGCACCACTGGGCTCAGAATGAGCCAATACATTTTTCCCACGATTGCACATAGGAAGTTGTCCATCTAAACTCCAAAGCAGGCTGTTCAGCTTCACTCAGGGCACAAAATGGAGTCAGATTATGTCAGCTTCCCAGCCATAAATGGAAACAAAGGGCTATATTTATCATTGTTTCATGCAATGCAGCAAGACACCTTTCGGTGCTACTCTGTGTGAAAGGGAGAGGGCAGGATTGTGCCAGATCTGAATCATTTTTGGAATCAAGAGACCCCCACTGAGTCTTTACTGAAAACTGGGTGCCTGACCTAAGAATTTATTTTCAATGCTTTGAACCACACAACAATGCACAAAAAAACACAGAAACAAGCATTCGTGAAACACACACATGATGAAATATTTTATTTAATTCTTTAATTCACAAATAAGTAATAAAAAATAAAACTTTAATTTCAATCCAGAGGTTGGAGCTTGTCTAGTTTAAATTGAGGCCACACATCGTCCATACTATATTTTGTTTAATGCACTTGCACTGCTCCTATGAACCAATCCGAGGATACTAACTACCTTACCTGTAAGCCACCAATTTCAAATTCCTACAGATTTACAGAACATTTCTAAGTATTCAGTTTTACATTTTGCTTCTTTCTTCATTCACCCTTTTTAATCTGCTATTATTATTCAATTTTCTAAGTAGTTGCTGACTACTTCAGTAGGCATCCCTAACCCCCAGGGGTCTCCGGACTACAGGTTAGGAGCCATTGGCCTACTGCCTATATTTTATATGGCTGACAGCTCAGTGGACTGATGCATCCATTGCAATGAAGAATAAAGATGATATAGGCACTGACGCCTACATTTAGTGTGAGATGTAATATATCTGAGTGGCTATCACAAAGCCAAAAATTGGAAAGAAAGGGCTTACATCATGAATTGGATCAATGGGGTACCTAACAAATCAAATAAGATCTTAATTATTTTCTAAGTACGGGTAGATCCTAAAGTCTTAAAAAATACCCCTTGTATTTCTTTCCAATAGTGCTCTAACCTCATGTCCTTTTAAAAAATTTAGCATTTCAAATATTCGAAAGGACCAGGGTTCGTGATTGCGCTAGGGTGTGGGGGCGTTGCCCTACTTATGTTTTGCCCCCCTCGACTTTCCAATGAAATGTGAGTAAACCACTTATTTGTTACATTTACCCGTGCGGCCTGCAGCAGTTAGTCGTTAGCTGCAGGCCAGTAACATAATCAAGCACCTGAGGCTGGACTTAAGCTAGTGCAGGCCTGGAGGATGAGGGTCGGGCTTGAGTTGTTGTTTAACAATATAGTTGATAGTGATAGTCATGGTCCAAATTAGTAGCCAGTGCACCTTGGCTGAAGTGCGCATGTCGGGTTTCTCCAGCCAACCTGACATGCGCACTAAAGGCCTCTCAGAGTCTCTTCTCAGTAGCCAGAGCCCTCAGTCTCAGTAATGAGCGGTGAGGTTGCCTGCCCTAGCCAATCCAGGTGCAGCTGCAACAGTGGGAGGAGCGTCTGGATTGGATTAGAGAGAGGCAGTGGTTATTAGGGTCCACTGGTGCAGTGTGTGCATGTGAGGTAGCGCAAGGCCGGGGGATGGCAGGAGGCTGTGTCTCTCCCTTTCTGTCACCTTTCCATGTGCCATGAAGAAAGACCAGCGTTGTTGGCAGTTTGCTACAGCACACATATGAAAAGAGCTTTCAGTACACACATAAGTTTAATAATTAGTGAGTTGGTGGCCATGCAAAATACAGTGTCAAAACACGATACATGGAGTGTTTGATGCTACATTGTTGCTGCATTTTCAGTTTTTTGTGATGTACAGTATACACTGTTTACACAGCACCAGTTTCAGAGCACAGACACTATCACTCATGGCCTGACTGCATGAATACTAAATAAAGCACGTCGGCGTTGACATAAAATCAAGACCTTTGACTACTTTGAAAATAACCTCTGCAAACGTTAGTCAGTGCTGAGCACAACTACTGGAAAAGCAATACACATGGCTCCATGTTTATTACAAACATGTGTTGCGCATGAATGGTTGTTGTGTAGAGTTTGAGTTTCTGTAATGCAGGTCACTTTTCCTTCTTTCAGAATTTAATACATTATATGGACGCAAGTAACTGCTCTATTCTACTTAGGATAACATCACTAAAAGCACCACACATTACATGCTGAAATGTTACTCGGAAGCACACAGAATGAAAATGTCACATACTGAGAACGTGTCAGCTGTGCATGTTGTGATACATACTTTTGAAAACCTTAATTAATATTGAAAGTAGAATGGAGTCAAGATAGTGTTGCAGAAGGCTTCACATATTGTCCCCTGGTCCTTCCCATGCACAGGCTAATAATGTCTATTAACCCATGGTGCTGCAGTGTGTGTCCCGATTAGGTTTGAGGTTCTGTCTGCGGTCTTCATAATGCTTAGTACCTTTTTACCACCTCTGGCTTTTGTAACAAGTTCAAAATCAGTGATTTGCAAGTGTGCATGTAAGCAACCTGTGTACCAATCACTTGGGGGGTCATTCTGACCCCGGCCGGCGGCAGAAGCCGCCGGCCTGGCTGGGACCGCCAGAATACCGCTGCGCGGTCAAAAGACCGCCGCGGGTATTCTGGGTTTCCCGCTGGGCTGGCGGGCGACCGCCAGAAGGCCGCCCGCCAGCCCAGCGGGAAACACCCTTCCATGAGGATGCCGGCTCCGAATGGAGCCGGCGGAGTGGAAGGGGTGCGACGGGTGCAGTTGCACCCGTCGCGATTTTCACTGTCTGCATGGCAGACACTGAAAATCTTTGTGGGGCCCTGTTACGGGGGCCCCTGCAGTGCCCATGCCATTGGCATGGGCACTGCAGGGGCCCCCATGGGCCCCACGACACCCCATACCGCCATCCTTTTCCTGGCGGTTTTGGATGGCGGTATGGGGGTCGGAATCCCCATGGCGGCGCAGCAAGCTGCGCCGCCATGGAGGATTCCCCAGGGCAGCGGGAAACCAGCGGTACACCGCCGGTTTTGCGTTTCTGACCGCGGCTGTACCGCCGCGGTCAGAATGCCCATGGGAGCACCGCCAGCCTGTTGGCGGTGCTCCCGCGGTCGTTGGCCCTGGCGGATTTTACCGCCAGGGTCAGAATGACCCCCTTGGTGTCCATGGTTTTTTACTTTTTTGATTAGCAGTTGTTACTGCAATGACATGGTTAATAATGTGAGTGTTGTTTTCGTAGCTCCCCAGTGCTCTGGTTTGTTAGGCACTACGCGGCAAGGTTTGAGTTAAACCTTTCTATTCTCATAAAAATATCCGATGCAGTTTAACCCTCCCTGCTTGAACCTATTCCAGATACAGTGAGTGAGGTGTGAACTGGCATTTTAAATGGAACCTCTTCAACGATCTGCATGACAGAAAGAAAACACTACTTGGATAACAGTTTAAAAATTAAACTAGATTTTCATTGGAACCCTTCTGAATTTTTTTTTGCAAATTTCCACCCTCGCTAATTTTTACAATGTACAACAGTTTTCCAACATTTTGAATACCCTCCAATTAACATTTGCATGTCACTTGCTAGCACTCAGGTACTAGGGGTACGGATAGTAGCCTCCCTGGCCAGTGTTATAAAATAGAGTATTTTTGTGAATATCGTAATTCTGGAGCACTCCAGTACACTAATGAAAGGAGAACTCTCAGCACCACCCAATAGAGCCATTTTACTGATATACTTGTATGCATGTTTGGTTTTCAGGACCTCGATCTGGTGATGATATAGTGGACCATCAAGGGAAGTTTATGGAGTTCCAACAGGATCAAGATGGCAATGATGTGATCATATTTCTTCTTCGCCTGAATGAGACGTAAAATGCCTTACAGAGAGCACTACTGCCTTTTAATGTTTATTCCTTACTGTCTCATTCTGTCCAGTCTGAGAAATAACAATAACTCCTATTTCCTTCGTAGATTTACTTTATAGAGGTATATCAATAAATTAATATATGAGGTATTTACTGTATTGTTATCTCAAAGTCTGTTATGAAGTTGACTGGTTATACTGAATAAGCAGCTGCCTACATCATTATCATTTGAAATCTTTTTATTGATGTCATATTTACACTTTCACAATTGCTTTATTAACCTCACATTCTCATATTTGGTTGAAGATGCACCATTTGCCCATTTGTTTTCAAACATTTGCCAGGCGAGAACTCCCCAAACCCTCCTTATGGCAGTCGAGCCCGCTCGCTACACTCACTCGCCACAGGGCACTCATCTGGAACTTTTATGTCCCCCCACTTTCAAATTTCACCATCCGCCACTTGAAAGGACACTATGGCCAACACTATGGCAAACAGTTCCTCTTTCCATCTATGTATCCTCATTCTGGCAGGTTTCATACACAGCATTCAAATCTTTGGAAGAAAATAAGGTGCTAAGCCTAGTTTTAATGTCAAAACAAATATTAGTACTCTGTTACTTTGTATTGCAACATTCATGAAACAATTTATGACGTCTCTCTTGTTCTGGATCGAACTTGTGTGATTAATACATAACTTTTAGAAGGTTAAGTCCATAACCCTCTCAAGCAAGCTATTGCCACAGCTCTGCTGAAAGCACAAATGGCAGATCTATATATGTTTGGCAATTACCACACAATATTCAAACTTCTTTTCTCCTGCAAAATTCTAGAAAAAAGTGATATGCTGTATTGCTGTTGTTGGCAGTACTGAGGAAACAACCTAGATGCTCAGCATTAGTAACTTGAAAGTACAGCAAGCAATGGAACTAAATTGAAGGTGGAATATAAATACTGAATCTCAGCAAGAACCTCCTTTTTCTGTCAATATTGATGGCCATACAAATAACTAATGAGCTGTAGCCTCAGCTAAGATGGCCTGGAAGTAAACAATTAAATTGGTAATGACAATAAAGAGAATATAGTGACCGAAATACTATTCTCATACGCAAACCAGAGATCTTCAATTTTCAAACTGAATGGTCTGGAAATATGAATGAGATTTGCAATGTAACTTATGTACTTGTTGGTCACATTGTAAATTGTACCTTTACCGGCAGTAGCAAATGACTTACTTAATGAACCTAATTTGGTAGGCTGCACTTTATGACTCCCTGGGATTGGATATGAATGCAAAGATGGAGGCCTGCAAGGCATAGAAGAACTCCACCCGCCATTTGCTTTCATAAATGAGAAACATATTTTTCAATTGCATCCTATGGACACCTGCCTCCTTCCCTCACGGACACAATATGAATTTGAAAGTGAACATTTGCCTTTTGCAAATCAGTGACCACTCCAACTCGGAGACCAGTAAAAGATGTTCACAAAGCATTAAATGTCCTTTTCCGAATCACAATTTGGAGTTTATGCCTCTTTAATGCACCATTCCTAGTTGTGATTCACAAAGCGTTGCAAAAGGCCTTTTGGAGTAATAGCAACTCACAAAACACCTCGCATGTTTTGCAAATCAATCAGGTTATGATCTTGAAAGAGCTCTGTACATCTGGCCTATTATGGCTAGGAAACTAAAATAAAGACATTTGATACATTAGCAGGAGATTTCATTACATATTACTCAAAGTTACTCATGGTTAGTTTGCAGAGATGTTGTCAACCATCTTCCTTTCAGTGTGAGGTATCTGGTATTTAGGCCCTCATTATGAACATGGCGGTCCCTACCGTGCCGCCAGAGGGAGGGACCGCCAACAGAGGAGCGGTCCGGACTGCCAATTAATCAACCAATCAAAACACATGCATCCAGAAAACCACCCACCGCCAGTAGTGGATTGCCGACGACAATAGCAGAGTCCTCCCACAGGCCGACGGAAAGGCCCGACCCCCCCCATCAAAATATGAACCACTAGTCCACCGCCAGTTCCGGGGTGGGAACCACCACCACACAAGTCCAGGCAGAAATGAACCAAATCATATGAAACACTCACCAGAGGCCCACACAAAGCGCCACAGCAGACATGGATAGAGAGCTGCAGATCATGCCAGACCTGCTCCTTGCCATATACCTCCATGACCGAGACCGCCGACGAAGACAACGGCGGTAAGTACCACAACCTACGAAACAAAGGAGGAAAGGGCACAGTTACATACCCATCCACTCCACCCACCCAGCAACACCCCCTCAACCCTTCACAGCAGCACAACCCATACACCCCACAGCAAGATGTACTTACTCGAAACAAGGCAAATCTTACTTGACCATAGTACATACAAATGCCCCACACCCGCAAACAATGAAATGAAAGACCAGGGTTCAACAGAATGCCACCAAAACACAGGCCACCCAAAAATATTTATTACAGCTCACAGAGCTAACTATGTCCAACAAGGCCAATGGTGAGTCCGTAGCGCAACAAGTCCCATGGGCCACAATGGCCGGAACCTGACTACCAAAAGTGCACGGTACTCCACCTAATGGGGCAACAAAGGGGCATCCAGGAACCAGAAAGGGGGTAGGGGGTGGTGGGGGTGGGGACTTGCGATGGGGGTGGGCCTTGGACTTGCGCTTGGAAGGTGGAGGGGCTTTGGGTTTGTCCTTTGAAGGTGGGGGGCTGTTTCGAGCAGGTGGAGTCAGATGAACTTGACTCTGCACGGGTCTTCCTCTTCTCTGGGGAAGGGGCACGGGAATGTGAGGGGCGGACAGGGATGGGCTATGAAGTGGACGGAGTGGAAAGGGCAAGGAGGTGTACACGCTTAGGGACAAGACGGGGTGGGCCACTGGGTTGGAAGAGGTCAGCACGGGAGAGGAAAAGTTTCTTCGGAGCAATTGGGGTGGTCCTGGATGAGGGCGTGGGAGTGGAGGCAGAGGGTATGTGGTGTTGGGGTGCGTGTAGTTGGTGCAGGCGACTGGACAGTATGCTGAGGTGTGGTGGATGTGTGATGGGTGGGTGTCTTGGTACATTTGTGTGTTTTTGGAGGAGGGGGGCTGGACACAGTGGGAGAAGACAAGCTGCCAGTGTGGATGTATGTTTTGTTGGTGTCTGCAAGTCTGGTGAGTGTGCTGCATGTGTCAACTACAGTAGTTGTGGTGAGTGAAGGTGAGGTGTCTGAGGTGCACGTATGGATGTCTGCTATTGTGGTGAGTGCAGTGAGAGGAGCAGCAATAGTAACTGAAGGTGCAGTGCATGAGGGTGTGCATGTAGAGGGGACAGACAGGGAGGCGGAAGAGGTGGGCACACTGGGGGAAGTGCATCTTGTTGTGTGTGCATGTGTATGTTGTCTGTGTGAATGCTTGTGGTGGGAGGTGTGGTGCTTGTGTTTAGAAGTGTGCTTCTTGTGTGTTGAGGTGGTTGACTGCGTGTCAGACTGTGTGCTTTGGACGGGTGAAGGGAGTGGGGTGCTGGAAGGGGTAGAATAGGTTGGAGGGGAGACGGAATGGCCAGGGAAACTGGCTGCCGTCCAAAAGACCAGAGCCTGAAAATATCTCTGTGGGGCAGACACAGCACCGTGAATGCCATACAGATAGGCATTGGTCTGCTGCACCTTTGATGCTAGCCCCTGGATGGCATTGACGATGGTTGTCTGCCCTATAGAGATGGTTCTCAGGAGGTCAATAGCGTCCTCTGTGAGGGCAGCAGGGCTGACTGGGGCAGGGGAGGAGGTGCCTGGGGCAAAGGAGACCCCCAACTTTCTGGGTGAGTGGGCACGGGCAACTCGGTGGGGAGCAGAAGGGAGGGCGGTGATGGAATGGGGGGTGGCAGCAGATGTCACTGTAGTGGTGTGGCTACTAGGGTCCACCACCACCAGGGAGCCCCCATCAGAGGAGGTATAGGAGTCACTACCTCCAGTGGTAGTTGCCTCCCCGTGGTACTCCCCTCACCCTCCCCCCCACTGGTCTCCTTGGCGTCGGATGACTCTGCCTCCGAGGATCCATGGGCCACTGCTTCCCCACTTGCCGGTGCCTCAGCTCCCTCGCCAGATGTTGCTAATGTACAAAAACAACACAACAGAACAAGGATGGGGAGACAAAACAGGAGAGACACTTGTGAATAGCTGAATGGAGGTACATAGTGGCCAGACATACACCTACCCATAAGACACCCCTAACAGGCAGCACCGTACACTATGCCCGTGGCCATGCCCCTGATCTACTGACCAGAACCCTGCTCTACACCATCCCCTGAACTACCTAAGGACCCGACGTGTGGGAGACCTGACTGAAGGCTGGGGCCCTTTCTCCTGCAACATGAGCCACATCCATGACCAGAGGCAGGACACAACAGTACACACAGTGGAGTACCTGTTCGCACGAGATCAGGGAGTCAAGTAAAGTATAGATGACAAATTTGCGTATGTACTGCGGCGGTGTGTACCGTCACCGCTGGCAGCGATCATGATACGCCAGGATTTCCCATTGGCATCCATGTTAACCAATGACGGTGTGAATGGCGGTAAACACCGCCTTACACTGTTACGTTAACCGCTAGCAGTATGAGGTCACTTCCACAACGACAGGCCTGGATTACAGGGGGCAGACATTTTGGCATTAACTACGCATCTATAAAAAAAAATCCACAATGCAGGCCCCATTTACCACATGAAGCACCTATGCATGTGACCATTTAAAAAAATAACACACATGAAAAACACTGTTCCCTCATTGAGGTGTAGATGTAGATCTGTCAAGAAGAGGTTACTGTTGAGTCACTACAATCAAGTATGCAGTGCACAATTGATGACTATGTGTGCCTCTGTATGTGTGTTTCTCACACTTGTTTGATATCCCTCGTAGGTACCGACCCTTGTGGCGAGGAAGGGCACTATCGGTGTAAAGACCACTTGTGGATATGAGGACCATGGTGGAGCGTCAGATCAGAATCAATTACAGACTCACCTGTGCAACAATTCTGGAACTTTGTGCATTACTGGATCCTGCACTAACTCTGGGAAATCGTGATCAGCATGCCGTCCCTACTGAAGGGCAGGTGCTCTCTGCACTCCATTTCCTGGCCACAGGCTCATTTCAAATGACAGTGGGCATGGGTGCTGGTATTTCACAGCCAATGTTCAGCATGGTACTGACAAGATTTCTAAATGCATTTGTACGACACCTGCAGTGCTATGTGAAATTTCCCCAAAGTACTCACCTCCCTGCCATCAAGTCGGAATTCTATGCCTTTTCCAACATACCCCATGTGATAGGTGCCATCGATGGCACCCACATACCGATCATACCCCCAAGAGTCAGTGAACAGGTGTACAGAAACAGAAAGAACTTTGATTCCATGAACATCCAATTGGTATGTACTGCAGACCAGTACATCTCACATGTGAATGCCATGTTCCCAGGTTCAGTCCATGATTCTTTTGTGCTGAGGAACAGTAGTGTGCCACAGAAGATGGAACAACTCCAAAAGGACAGAGGGTGGATCATAGGTAAGTGTTTCTGTCACTAACTGACACATAGCAGACAGCCAGGCTGTCTGACTAAGAGGCTTGACAATGACTACTCTGTATTGCACCTTTTTCTAGGTGATTCTGGCTATCCAAACTTGCGTTGGCTCCTGACACCAGTGAGGAATCCTGGGACGGATGCAGAGAGGAATTACAATGAGGCCCATGGACGTACTAGGAGGGTGATAGAGCAAACAATAAGTCTCCTGAAGGCTAGATTTCGTTGTCTACACATCTCTGGGGGTTCCCTGGCCTATGGACCTGAAAAGGTGTGTAGAATAGTGGTGGCCTGCTGCATGCTGCACAACGTGGCAGTGAGAAATTCTATCTCCCTCTTAGAGGTGGAGGGTGCTGTATGTCCTGACCAGCTTCCTCAGAGAGGTGAGGAGAGTGATGATAATGATGAGGAAGGGGAAGATGTCAATTCCAGGACCCAACTGATACAACTCTACTTCCAGTAACTATGTGGGACTAAGGGCTGACATTGGGGTTTGTGACACACATGAAAAACACCGTTCCCTCATTGAGGTGTAGATGTAGATCTTAGATCTGTCAAGAACATGTTACTTTTGAGTCACTACAATCAAGTATGCAGTGCACAATTGATGACAATATGTGCCTATGTATGTGTGTTCCTCACACTTGTTTGATATCCCTCGTAGGTACCGACCCTTGTGGCGAGGAAGGGCACCATCAGTATAAAGACCACTTGTGGATATGAGGACCATGGTGGAGCGTCAGATCAGAATCAATTACAGACTCACCTGTGCAAAAATTCTGGAACTTTGTGCATTACTGGATCCTGCACTAACTCTGGGAAATTGTGATCAGCATGCCATCCCTACTGAAGTGCAGGTGCTCTCTGCACTCCATTTCCTGGCCACAGGGTCATTTCAATGACAGTGGTCATGGGTGCTGGTATTTCACAGCCAATGTTCAGCATGGTACTGAAAAGATTTCTAAATGCATTTGTACGACACCTGCAGTCCTATGTGAAATTTCCCCAAAGCACTCACCTCCCTGCCATCAAGTCGGAATTCTATGCCTTTTCCAACATACCCCATGTGATAGGTGCCATTGATGGCACCCACATACCGATCATACCCCCAAGAATCAGTGAAGAGGTGTACAGAAACAGAAAGAACTTTCATTCCATGAACATCCAATTGGTATGTACTGCAGACCAGTACATCTCACATGTGAATGCCATGTTCCCAGGTTCAGTCCATGATTCCTTTGTGTTGAGGAACAGTAGTGTGCCACAGAAGATGGAACAACTCCAAAAGGACAGAGGGAGGATCATAGGTAAGTGTTTCTGTCACTAACTGACACATAGCAGACAGCCAGGCTGTCTGTCTAAGAGGCTTGACAATGACTACTCTGTATTGCACCTTTTTCTAGGTGATTCTGGCTATCCAAACTTGCGTTGGCTCCTGACACCAGTGAGGAATCCTGGGACGGATGCAGAGAGAAATTACAATGAGGCTCATGGACGTATTAGGAGGGTGATAGAGCAAACAATAAGTCTCCTGAAGGCTAGATTTCGTTGTCTACATATCTCTGGGGGTTCCCTGGCCTATGGACCTGAAAAGGTGTGTAGAATAGTGGTGGCCTGCTGCATGCTGCACAACGTGGCAGTGAGAAATTCTATCCCCCTCTTGGAGGTGGAGGGTGCTGTATGTCCTGACCAGCTTCCTCAGAGAGGTGAGGAGAGTGATGATGATGATGAGGAAGGGGAAGATGTCAATTCCAGGACACAACTGATACAACTCTACTTCCAGTAACTATGTGGGACTAAGGGCTGACATTGGGGTCTGTGACACATACCGTCAGTGTGGTTTGTCATATGAGGGGGGTTTGATTCTTATATGTGAAACTGGGTCAAGGTCTGTATGGTACATAATACAATGTAGTGCATTTACTTTGGAGCCACATTTAGGCACACAGGAGTCCTTTCATGTAATGAAATGACAATAAAGTGGTTATCAGCCAGTTGCATCCATACTTCACTTTGTTCACATTTTATGACAGGGGACAGTGTTACAGGTGTGATATGTGTTTTATTGGTGGCAGGGAGTGAATAGTGCAATTTACAGTGATGGCAAGTGGTCATGGGTGGTTGTCTTCAATGCCAACATGGTGGCAGCCTTGTTGGTAGTATTGATGGGTCCATCAATTCTTACATTAGTTCATATTGCTTCTTAGCACTGTGTGGTGGTTGATTGAGTGGGATGGTTGCTGTGCAGATTGTTGCTGAGTTACTTCTTGAAGTGGGCCTTGTTCTTTGCTGGGGTTCCAGTGCCATATCTTGGCCTGAGGGTGCGTTTTGGTGCCTGCTATTGAGCTTGGGGGGATGACATTGTTGGCCCTTGGGTTTCCTCAGAGGGTAGTTCCTGGGATGTTTCTGATGATGGTGTAATTGTCAGGTCTGTGTCCGGTGCTGTAGTGGGGACCTCCTGTCCTGTGTGGGTCTCAGACTGGGTTTGTACCAGCTGCAGCAGTGCCCTTGCTATGCTGGCCATTGTGGCATTGTGCTGTTTCCACTGCTCCATGGCCTGTTGGTGGTGTTACTGCTGCATCATCTGACTGTGCTCCAGGGTGGATACTATCTGTGCCAACCTGTCATAGGTATGCTGTTAGGCCCCCAATACCTCAGATATCACGTCCTGGGCTGCTGCATCCATCCTGTGCCCCCCCTGGCCCACTGAGGCCCTAGCACTTGCCCTAGCCACCTGTGCCTGTATCTCCTACACAGGTCTGGCAGTACCACTTGTACTGGGGCCCTCGCCTTCTTGCATGTTGGGAGTGGGAGACTGTGGCCTTTGTACCTGTGTTCCACCAGTCTGTGGCCTGGATACAGTGGTGTGGGGATGCTTGCCCTGGGCTGCTGTTCTTGACTGGGTGGTAGGGGTGTCAGTAGTATCCTGGGTGGGGCTGCTGCATGGTGACAGTCCAGGACTGTGTGAGGGTCCTGCATGCTCATCAGTGTCCAGGGATCCTTCATCAGTGTCCTGTGAGTTGCCTCTGTCTCCATGTGGGGCACTGGCACTCCTTGTCCCGTCAGTGAGGGTGGCATGGGTGGTGGTGCAGTTGGGGGACATAGACATGTCTGTTACAAATGTATGAAGGGTTGGGGTGCACAGGACTGGGCTATTTTGTGCTGGTGTAACTTTTAGTGGCCATCCAAGGAGCCTTTGTGAGGTTTATACTACACTTTACTTAGGGTGTGGGGTTGCATTGGGGGGTTGTAGCTCCATTGTGATTCCTTGCAGGGGTAGGTGGCTGTGCACAGGGGGAGGGATGTGGGCCTGTTAGTGGGTTTGTGGTCATGCAGGGGGGGTGGATTCAGTGGCTGTTGCCTGGGTGGGGTATTGGTCCTGGTGGGTGTGGGTGGGGTGGGATGGTGCAAGCATTACAGGTATGGTGTATATGGGGTAAATGTAGACAACTTACCCGAATCCATTCCTCCAGTGAGTCCCTCAGGGTGTGGGATGGCCAGTACCTTTTCCTCCCAGTCGGTGTATTCGGGTGGTGTTGGTGGCGGTCTTCTGAACTGCAATGTGGTGCCTTGATGCCATGCCCCTGGCATTCCCCCTTAGGCCGTTCTATGTCTTCCGGATGTCGTCCCTGGTGTGTGGATGGTGTCCCACTGCATTGACCCTGTTGAAAATGGTCTGCCATAGCTGCATCTTCCTTGCGATAGGTGTGTGCTGCAACTGGGCCCCCAATATTTGTGGCTCCATCTTCAGGATCTCGTCCACCATCATCCTTAGCTCCCTTTCTGTGAAGCGTGGATGTTTAGGGGGTGACATGGTGAGTGTGGTGAATGGTGTCAGGCTGGGTACGCGGTGAGGGTGCTCTTCTGTGGGTCGGTGTGTGTCTCGTGTATTGTGGCATTCGGTGTCTGGTGCTCCCCGTCTTCTTTGGCCTGGTTTTGTTGCAAAGGATTGTGGGGTGTGTCTATGAGTGTTTTATGGGGTTATGGATGTGTGTCAGGTGTGTGGCTTTCAAGCTTCTCCTATGTGTGCACTTGTTGCTGTTAAGTCCACTTGCCACCCGTGGCGGTCGGCACCGGCAATGGTCATCCGGCCTCCACTGTCCGCCAAGGTGATTTGTGCATCATTATTTGGAGGGCGGGATGTGGGTGTGCTCGGCGGTGGCAGGGTGGGGCGGTCTGGCAGTTCTGTCAAAAAGGTCATGGCGGTGACTGGTGGTCTGGTGATGTTGGTGGGGTTGGGATTTTGGTTCATTATATGGCGGGTTTCTATTCACCACCAACGGCGGGCTTCTGTTCACCGCCGCCACGGTGGTCGGCGGAGCTTACCGCCGTTTTCAAAATGACCGCCTTAATATTTATGTTTAATTAGCACAGATTTTTGGACATGTCATGGGATTGTTATACATTTTGGTAAACAAGAAATCACAGTTATTAATTTTCATTCAAACGTAAGCTTTGTTACTGAAGCAAGCATATGTGATCTTGATACTTATATTCTGAAAGTCTCCATTGGCTTCCCTGGGGTCTATGTATCATATTAAAGCTCTATTCCCTTAGGTATACATCAGTGTCTAAAATAGCCCTCACGTTTTGCTTCTAAAATGGTGGTAGCTGTGTATTCTCATTTGAGGAGAAGCGCATATTCCTAAAAATACCTACACAAAAACAAAATCTAAAGATTTCTCGTCTGCTGTTGCAAGATTCTATAATCCTGTTACTATTAGGTCCATCTTTTTGCACTTCAGGAAAGTATTACAAATATTCTTATTTCATTTAGCTTCCAGAGAATGTGTATGTTTCTGGTTCATTTGCTGTTACATTTTAGGAGAGGAAACCCTTTGCTTGCTTGTGTTATTTTTACTTCCCTGTTTGAATACGTTTTAATGCATGTTTAGGAATGTGATTTACACGCTATCACTTATCATTAAAACAAATTAGTGTATAACCATGCATGAGGCATTTTTGGCACGTTCAAGTGTTATTAAAAACAATAAATCAATAAGACATTTATTAGTGATGCAAGCTATTGTATAGTACAATACACACACTCTAAAATATTTAAATGATGCATTAAACACCAAGGAAATGTTCTTAAAATACATTTTCAATGTACAACAAGTAAAACACGTGCGAGTCGACATGCGTGAGCTCGGATCAGGTCTGTGCAGTACATGTGTACTTAGACGCGGGAACCTTGTACATTAGGTTCGTATTTTGAGGAGAACACGTAGTACTTGCTTTTCCTCCTCTAATTGAACCTGTGCGAAATTGCGCAGCTCTGAAAGATTTATACGAATGGGAATGTGGAGTAACTACGAATGGCATCCAGGCTCAGGGGACTGATAAATAATGAATAAAAGGTTGTGTTACTTTAGTGATGATCTGCTTGTTCTGACTTGTGCTGAGAAATCTAAAGCAGGTATGATGGTTTAGCAAGAAGCTAGCTCAGCACTGCCTTAAAATTTTGCAGGAGAAACTGATGCACTGCTATTCATTTGTTGTCACTCACAGATGCATATTTTATTCCCAAGGGAGCGCTGAACTGTGAACTGGTTTTTTATAGTGCTTTCGATATAAAGCTGGCAGAACTTAGTAGCTATATGATATTTGTGTAGAACAAGACAACGTACCCTGTGAATCCTTTTGACAATAATCAATGGTTGAAACCCAGACATATGTTGACATGCAATTTCTTGAACATTTGCTTTAGGAGCCATGTGTTCCTAGGAGAACTATCAGGGAAAGAAAGAATATGTTGCAGATTAAAAGATTAAACTTCACTTAGGCATTATGGCTAGATCTGCTGTGATGTGTCATTCTTCACTTCTCTTTAGAGCTGAAAATTTAGTATATACATTTAGTTGGGATTTATGTCATTGTTCTCTATGTGAGCAAAAGATATAGGGCCTGATTTAGATCTTGGTTGAACTACCATTGTCCCGCTGTGATGGAGGTTACAAGTACTCCCTCAAGCTGACGGAGTTCTGACTTCCGTATTTAGATGTTTTGTGGCTGATTCTCTGACTGCCTAAACAGAGTGTTATCTGTCACGTAAGTGCTGTCCCGCCGATGGCTCAACAGACTTCCATCCTGCCTAACAGTACTCTGTGAACGTCCGGATGGTGGGTTATCGCCGACCATATTTAGGTTTCACAGGTGTACTGGCGTTGTTCTGGTGGTGGCTTCCTGACAGTGAGGTGTTTAACATTGTGCCATGCATGTGGCTATGGAATGGATGCCAGTAGCACACACCTAAGGTACTATGGGCCATATTTATACTTTTGTGCATCAAAAATGTCACTGCCGGCTAACGCCATTCCAGCACGCCATGCGGGCGCGTTATTTATGGAATGACGTTAGCCGGCGCTGCGGACTGGTCTGAGTAAAAAAAAAAGACTCACACCAGGCAGCGCCAGCGTATGGGAAAATGGGGGTTGTGCGTCAAAAAATGGTGCAAGTCAGGTCTGAGGCTAAAATCAGGCCTCAAACCGGACTTGCGCCATTTTATTTTACGGCCAATCCCCATTGACATGACTCCTGTCTTAGCAAAGACAGGAGTCATGCCCCCGTGCCCAATGGCCATGCCCAGGGGACTTATGTCCCCTGGGCATGGTAATTGGGCATAGTGGCATGTAGGGGGGCCCAAATCAGGCCCCCCATGCCACCTAAAAAAAAAGAAAAAAAATACATACCTGAACTTACCTCTACTTCCCTGGGATGGGTTCCCCCCCATCCATGGGTGTCATCCAAGGGTGGGTGAGGGTGGCAGGGGGTGTCCCTGGGGGCAGGGGAGGGCACCTCTGGACTCCTTCCGAGCCCACAGATCCCTTAACGCCTGCCCTGACCCAGGCGTTAAAAACCGGCGTACATCAGGCTGTGCGCAATTTTTTAAGGCCCACCCCCTCCTGTGCGTCAAAATGGCGTTGGGGGATAAATAAGGCGCACAGGCCTTAAAGTAATTTTTTGGAAGGGAACGCCTACCTTGCATATCATCAACGCAAGGCAGTTTCCCGCTTCCCAAAAATTATGCACATGATGGAATTGTGACATACACACTATATTGATACTACACCTACATACACTACAACCACACCAACCACCACAGTAACACAATCGACTAAACCAACACCCTCACACAAAAGCACACCTACACACATTACAACACCAACCAGAACCAAACACCAGCACTCACCTGAATATTACACACCAGCAAAACATCACACAACTAAACTTCCACAACAAACACCAGACCCACATGCAACAGCCAAAGATACAGACACAACCACATCACCCACTCCAGCTCCCTCTACCTCCACCAGCCAATCCACTCACACTCACACTCCTCCTACCCTCATTCCTCCCTCCCAATTCTTAAGGTACCTTGCCTTGACCCCTACCATGCCTACTTCAACCCTCCCAAGTAAAAGACTTGCAGAGCCTGATATCTGCCGAATTTATGCCTCTTCATGAGGACGTTACCCCTAGACTATATGCAGCAGACAAGTTAAGGGCAACAAGGCAGGATACATTGTATCTTCCAAACAGTGTTCACTGTCACATATGTGTTTCTTTGCCACAATATTGTACATAAAAGAGGTATTACATTAATGATTACTGGATTTTTAACTTTCAAAACGTTTTTCCCACATTCATTAGTGCTGTTCAACACATTGGGGGTCATTCTGACCCCGACCGCCGCGGGTATTCTGGGTTTCCCGCTGGGCTGGCGGGCGACCGCCAGAAGGCCGCACGCCAGCCCAGCGGGAAACACCCTTCCATGAGGATGCCGGCTCCGAATGGAGCCGGCGGAGTGGAAGGGGTGCGACGGGTGCAGTTGCACCCGTCGCGATTTTCAGTGTCTGCATGGCAGACACTGAAAATCTTTGTGGGGCCCTGTTACGGGGGCCCCTGCAGTGCATTGGCATGGGCACTGCAGGGGCCCCCAGGTGCCCCATGACACCCCATACCGCCATTCTGTTCCTGGCGGCCAAAACCGCCAGGAACAGGATGGCGGTATGGGGGTCGGAATCCCCATGGCGGCGCAGCAAGCTGCGCCGCCATGGAGGATTCCCCAGGGCAGCGGGAAACCGGCGGTCAGAATGCCCATGGGAGCACCGCCAGCCTGTTGGCAGTGCTCCCGCGGTCGTTGGCCCAGGTGGATTTTACCGCCAGGGTCAGAATGACCCCCATTGTGCTAATGAAATGAAATTGATGTAACAGTGAGATACATGTTCTGACTGACAGTCACAACTGGAAATACAACATTTCACTGAAATGTCCCATTGCAAAGTTCAAACATTGTCATTGCTTAAGAATGTAATGGACTTTGAAAATTAGGAGCAAACATTCATTTTTGCAAAAACATATTGCACAAAATAATATTTTGTTTTTTACTGAATCAAAAGGTGTTAATACAGGTGTGTTTCATTTACATTCTGACAAAACTAGTGCATATATTTTACACAAGTATTTTAAAATGTATTTTCTAACATGTATGTCAACGCACTGACACCGAGCTAACATTAAGTGACAATTCAACTTTAAGAAGTAATATGGACTGCTTGCCTTTGAGTTTGGCAACAACAGGGTCGGTTTACTTTGTGGTCAAGTAGCAGCAACAACCAGGAGTTGTCACATCAAGTACCAGTCGAAAATGAAAGGGTAAAAGGGAAAGAAGAGCAGCAGATTTTTACCACATTTCCCTTCCATTCCGCCAACTGAGATGTGGAAGTTTCCTCCTTAAATTTGCCTTGGCGGGAAGGCACATCATGATTGGCTCAGCGGTAAAAGTGTCTGGGATACCGCCGCCAGCTGCTATTTCCTCTGGCGCTGTTGATGCGGGTGTAAAGTTCTGGCAGAATCATCAGGACTTGGGCAGTGTTTCGTCTGTGGTCCCACCAGCAGCTAAATAGAGCAGACCATCATAATGGCGGACGGATTATTGTATGGAAAAGCAATAGCGGAACCAATACTGCCAAGATCCAAATCAGGCCCATAATCTACTAATTCATTGCCTCCTCTAGTTAAAAAAAAGAATTTAAAACATTGGATGTGACAATCAAAAGGATACTTTGTAGGAGGTAGCAGTATTTCTGTTTTGAGGCAAGAACTATGGATGCACCTCAATCAACAAACTACTGTAATGGGTAAGAGCAGGGTTTAGAGTACTGAAATTTACCAGTATTTTTGCAGTTACTGATGTATGCACAAATCAGTCTCTTACTCCAAATTTGCTATAACTGCTGATTTTCATTATGTTTGAGCCCACTTTAGTGGTGACTATCTGCCTGAGTAACAAGACCATTCTAGGTTTCATTTGGCACTTAAATGTCTGTGAAGTATTACTCTTCATTGGTCTGGGGCCCAGCTTTATGAAAAGTAGCCCCGTGAGCCCCCCTACCGCCACCATGTGTGCACTGTTTTTAAAATACAGCACACCATGGTGCAGGGCAGGGGGCAATAGCATCAGTACGCTGCTGATGTACTGTTCAGGGTGAACACCAAAAATTTTCTAACCCTAAACAGCACAAAGGGGCCACATGTAAACAATGGTGTGCCCCCTTTTAACGCCTGCTCTGAGCAGGCATTAAAAGTGCCGAAAAAAATGACGAAAAGAAATCTCTTAGATTTCTGTGTGCCAAATTTGTTTGATCCCCCTAACAGGGGAAAACCCCCTTTGCATACTTTATGCGTGGTGCAGGCATAATGTAGCGCAAAGTGTTACAAAGTGGCGCAATGCATGCATTGCACCACTTTGTAAATATGGTGCAGGGAAACGGCAATTTTTTATGCTAAGGCGGTGTTAAAGGGGTGCTAGGTCCTCCTAAATCAGGACCTGTGTGTCTGTCAAACAGAATCAGGGGCCAGATGTATGAAAGCTTTTTGCATTCGCAAACGGTGCGAATGCCCGTTTGCGAATGCAAAAAGCCATTTCAGAATGTATGAAATGGATTCTGAAAGCAATTTAAAGGAATCGCTAAAATAGCGATTCCTTAAAATTGCGACCCTGTTTAGAGAGTCGCAAATTGCAACTCTCTAAATAAGAAATCGCAAATAAGAATTCCTTATTTGCGATTTCTAAGCACATGTAAGAAACAGTTCCTTAATGCGAATTGGGCGTTAAGGAATCGCTATTTACCACCAAGTTGAACTTGGTGGTAACCATGTGCAAATTTTACAAATGCATTTAAAATGCATTTTTAAAATGTACATGTAAAGCACACATGCCCTTTTGCCATGTGTGCTCCTTACTTGCCCCCAAAAACTTTTTGGGGTGCAGCAGAGGGGGCCTTAGGCCCCCAGCCCCCTGGGGTTTTGCATTTCCAAAATTGCAATTTCCAGTTAAGAAATCGAAATTTTGGAAATGCAAAAAATTCTCAAATATGGGCATACAGGCCCATAGGTGCGAATGGGGCCGGTATCGCAATTTGTGATTCAGTAATAGCATTTGCGATTTTTAAGAAATCGCTATTACCGAATCGCAAATGTGATACATTGAATTTTGTGAATCAGAAATAGCGATTTCTTAAAAATTACTATTTCCAACTCGCAAAAGGACTTCTTGGTACATCTGGCCCCAAGTTTCTTCCACACATTTCTCACCACATCCCACTTCAGCTCCCATTACCTCTAGGTCCTTTCAGTCTCTGAAAAATGCACATTCTAAGTTTTGAGACCTACTGACATTCTTGAATGACTGATGGCTCATAACCCTTATCGGACTAAGTCAGATATGCCACATGTTTTCATTGAAAAGGTGAAAAAGACTGTGGCTCGAGCGGAACTGCTGAGCAGGCTATTGCATGCAATGGGGACATATGACTATTATTTTGGACATGCCAGCATCTGAGTACATTATGAATATGAGAGATAATATGAGAAATAATACAGTCTAACAGGACTAAATCCACATTATTGCCTGCCACAGGGAGAGTGATAAAAAAAGCTGTTACAAGCACTTACATAGTGGGATCTTGGTGATCACTCGGTGCCTCCAATGTAGCCATGTATTTGGAGCACTGACAGCTGAGATTTATTTTCTAAAGAAGACTATGGACACTACTATTATAAGAAGTTGGTGTCTTGGGGGCCTCTACTGTGGAGAAGTGTGGCTCAATGGTTAGAGCGGCAGACCCTGAAGCAGAGATCTTGCTCAAGACCAGGGTTCAAGTCCTGCTTCGGCAGGTATTGGGCTCAATTCCCCTTGACCAGATAATTCTCGCCTTGGTGCCTAATCTAATTCATGGGTGCAACTCTGGGCAATAGCTTGCTTAATCTCCACAACGGCCCCAACAGTGCTTGGATGCCTGGCTTCACCCTGGGGGTGCTCAGGAGTGGGTGCCTCACAGGGAAAAGCCAGGAGGGGTTCCATAGCAGTATGAGTACAGCGCCTTGAGACCCTAACGGGTGAGTAGTGCGCTATACAAGTGCTAATTTACATTTTTACCAAGCACACAGTGCAAGGGGACGTTCCATACAAGGAAAGAGCAAACCCCACAGGTGAGAAAGAGGGAGACAGGGAGAGGGAGCCTGCTAGACTCCATTCTCACAGAGGATTGGTGCTTGACTCAGGCACTGAAAACATTGTGACTGATGCTGACACCCCAAGCTCACCGTGGCAATTGATAGAGTCAGTAGACCCGGGAGACTTGATCTCTGCTTCACAAATGTCCATCCTGGTCATCAATGGCAGCAACAGTACTGACTCTTCACCAACCACAGAGGATATTAGAAATGCCAGAGATGCTGTGATGGTTGTAAGACATCAAAACAACATTGTCTGTTCCAGACTCACTACACTCTTCACACTCCTGATGACAGTGGTCTATTGCCTCAGCCTCCCACTCCAAGTAAGTAGACACTCTTCCTCTACAATAACCACTGGCGGTTGAATAGTAGCTAATACCACAATGGCTACTGGCAGTTCAAAAATGCACAAAGATCAAAGGTTTTTAGCAGACTTTCAGGGAACACAGCTCATTTCGTGGTTTAAGTAGATGCTGTGAACAGCAGAAGAGCGTGTTGTGCGGATGCACTTAAACATAGGTTTTCTGTTTTGCCTGTTCTTCCTGCATTGTCTGCATTTCCTGTCTTGCTTGTTTTGCCTGGTATTAGTGACAATCAAGGTACCATAGGGTACACTGACATCTGCCCACTGAAGATGGGTCTGTCTGTCATGGAGAATTGCTCTGAATCTGCAACACATTGTGAAGTGAACACAGTAATGGCTGCTGCTGCTGGGGCCTCTTTAGTCCACCATAATATTAATCTGGATTCCCCAAGGTCTCTGATACTCTGACTAACCAATGGAAAACACAGGGGAAATGATGAAACTCTTGCATTAGGGGGTGGCTCACTGGCAGGTTCTCAAAAAATATCCCTCTTTGATATACTCTGTGGACGTTGAACGTGCAGAGCCACTGACCACATATCCACACCTGCCAATACTGGTAATAGACAATTAGATCAATTAAAATCTGTTCCTGCTCAGACAGATACAGATAACTTGAGTATGTCAGCAACAAGCGCAACAGGTACAAGGTAAGTGTTCAGTAAAAATACAAGAAGAAGAAAGGATAGGTGTTTGAGAGGCCTAGACCACCAGGAGAGACTGGCTACTACACAAAAAGCAAGATGTAAGGGTTAAAAATCTGTCCAATATGTCTATTTCCGCACAGCCGAGTGAAAATACAATCTTGATTAGTGGGTCAGGCCAACAGTCAAGAAACATGACCCACCAATCAATAAACCAGAAGCAGTTGTCTCAGGACACTGTAAGGTCCAAACTGAAACACACATTGGGGCCACATGGAGTGATGCATGGCAAAAGAGCAGACAGAGCTGTCTGTGGTGACTGCCTTACTTCCAAAAACAACTGTTCTCCCTCCATCATGTTATGGGGGGCTGGGGAGCCAATCAGAAACACCTTAACATAGGAAATAAAATGAGGAGTAATATATTTACAAAATAGTAAACAGCATTATAGTCAAGGGATTTTGTCAGCCTATCTAAGACAAGTAAAATAGATTCAAATAACGTATAGACTGAGCAGGGGCTCCTCCATGAGGGTGGCGTAACGTTGTCCCCCCGCCAGCAGTGGCAGCTGCAAAACGTTTCTCAATAAACGATAATAAACTGTTTTTATTATTTTTTTTGGGAAAAAGGTGCAGGGCCACAGGGGTGATGAGAAGTGAGGGAGAGTGCTCAACACTCCCCCTCGGAGCACATGCATCTCAGGCCGGCTAAACACACATGCGCACAGGGCTCTCTCCAGCCCAGCAACACAGTTGGGAACAACCAGGAACATTTTAATACGTATGGTGGGGAGGTCAGCACCATGGCAGTGGTGTCCTCCACATGAGTTTGGCATTCCCACTGCGGGACAACCAAGCTAGTAATGAGCCAATAAGTCTGAAGGAAGAAATCTTCACTGGAAAAAGGTGCTAAAAGTACCTGGCTGGTGAGGGACATTCCTTAAGTGTGAATTTTGATGTTTAGCCTCTCAGAGCCTTCCTGCCAAATGTCAACAGCTTCACATGGACTCCCACAGTTATTCAGCCTTCTCGAACCCATCTCAGAATCATCCTGCTGCTTTGCCCTGCTGAGGATTTTTTTACTTCTGTTTCAAACACTACGTCAGAAGGTAAAATTTCCAACCGGCACAAACCTGGTCTCTGTATCTGACCCACAACCACTGCAGTTGACCTCATCTCACTCCTAGGTACCAGTCAAGCTCAACCAGTAGTCTGCAGCTGATGATGAATGCTTTTTTGCCACTATTTATATTTAAAACTTTAAAATATTATATCCCTGGTTCTGCTTATTGAATTTTTGTCGTGTTGGTGTCATTTTGTCCATTAAAATATTCAATATTTACAAATTGGTGTGGGAAATGTATTATGTGGTCATTTCATCTCTTTATCTGTTTTAGTACTTCTAAATATTTCACACATTTAAGTCTGTCGGATTTGTGCAGTAGCTACCTGGGGTTGAGCACTGGTTTAAACTACTAAAACCTTTACTCAACCTAACTTGGATAGTGCCATTATTACTTGTGATGGTCTACCATCCACTCCAAGTAAAATGCTATTTTCTTACACCTGACAAAATATTTTACTTTCTTTATTGCACATATTCTTTTTAACAACTTCTCCTTCAGATACTTCTGCAATTTCTGTTAGACAACATCACTAACCATTTCCTCCTTCCATTTGTTTTTTCCTAGTTGTCCTCCAGTAACTACGCACACTTTCATTTCTTGTTCTTCTTCATCCTCCTGTACTATAACTTCTTCATAGTTGTCACCCTCAAATAGTGCTGGCAAGCAATCTTCAATAAAGTTTTCTATAACTGGAATGTGTGCAACTTTGAATTTATATTAATTCAATGCCACTATCTACTTTTTGTATGTGATCAATCCCTTTCTTTGTGAATACTTCTTTTATGCTGCAATTGCTTGCCTATACAAAATATGTCAGTCCCCCCCTGCCTAGAAAACAATAAATGCATATGTTTCTATTATTGAGGGTTTATTTTTAGGGTCCGTTTAAAATCCATTGTATGATTCTAGTTATTCTACTCCCTTTTAACTTCGTTCTGCACTAACACAGCACCCAACCATTTAATCGTGGGATCTGTCACTAGCACACTTTTTTCTTTCTCGTCAAAACATTTAAATCTGGATGCACACCCTAATTTTACTTTTACCTCCTCAAATTCAATATTACATGTTTCATTTCATTTAAGTTCTGCCCTTTTCATAAACAAATGTCTTCTTCTGTGTTAAGTGTTCCAAGACAAACTGAGAGTAAATTTATAAAATACAGCCATGGCTAAAATTTGTCTACTTCATTCTTCTTATGAGTTGCTCATACATTCTTGATAACATTCACTAATTATTCTTTAGGTTTAATTATTTTACTTGTCAGTTTAAAGCCTTCCTAATTTATTTCATCCTACCTGAGTTTGCATTTCTCTTTCTCTATCCTCAGTGCCAGCCCACTCTGATATAGTTTACCCTTTATTTTTTGTAACAATGCTCATCCTTATATACATTTTTCCTACTTCTGTGTTCTTCAGTACTTTCTCTCTGTCCATTTGAAATACAGCAGCTCTATAAATGAGACCAAAGTGCATCCTTAAAAATATGATAGTACTATTAAGAGTAACAAAAGCATTGAGGTGCCTTAACTATTCATGCAATCTTACGTGGTGGTAGGACAATGCTGTGTCAAGGGTTGAAAAGACTTGTCTACCACTCAACAATGTCAACATTTTTGTTATATTGGAAAGAGGAAATTTGTCTACCACCATGCACTTGTTGAGTTCATGCAGGTCAATGCACAATTCTATTTTCCCTCCAGGTTTCTGTGCCACTACAACAAGGAAAACCTTTCTGAGGTTTTCACTTCCTTCATCATTCCTGCCACTTCAACGTTTCCAATTATTTTGTGACTGCATTTCATATGTTAAGGTATGCTTCTTACCATGCCAACTGTAGGTTGGGCATCAGTTTTTTGTAACTTTATTTTGAATATACATACTTTTAAGGGACCCAATCTTTTACTAATTATAGCAGGAAAATGTTTCTCAAATTTACTTTCTTTCTTCCTCCCACATTATTATTAAATTGTTTGAGCCTACATTAAAAATAGGGTGCACTGCTAAGATGTGTGCCAGAGTGCTTGTTTAACTGGGGCATCAGGAGTAGATCAGGGCAGTCCACACTAAATGCACTGTTCACAGTGCAGGTGTGAATGCAGACTTGTCATAGAACAGTATGTCAGTCAGTGAAAGGCAAATCTACTATTTGAAGCTGCTCCTCTGACTTTCACTGCAGGTGGTGATCGAGCTTATAATTCAAAGGAGAACAGAGATTTCACTGACAACCAATGCAGTGTGTGACAGCACCCACCTACAGAGGAATGACTACGGGAATGCTAGGACATGCTTCGCCCTCTCACAGGGAGCCCCGAGGGCAGCACTGACTCTGTGCCACCTCTATGTGGCACAGAGTCAGTGCACCTCCTGACAATATTTTTGCCTTTGCACCGGCATCTGTAATTGAACACAGGTACATAGGTAAAGTGATACCTCATTTGGGTATTTTTTCAAAAGAAGGCTTTGTACTGGAAAGGCAGTACACATTCTGAGTTTTAACAGTTTGAGAAAAAGACAACTTTTCTCAGCCCTGATGGCTTCCTCAAGGAGGTGTACATTTTTGGCGCAAATCCCTGTCTACCAATGTTAGAAGATAGGGATTTGCATCAAAATCCATGGGTGGTTGCATGAGATCACCCATCTGCAATCCACGGAAGGACTCCTTTGATGCAAAGAAGTATAAAGTAGCTCAGTGCACTACTTTTTGCTACTTTAGGTGACTTTCCAATGCAAATCAGGATTTGTGTGAGAAATACATTTCAAGAGAAAGTTTTGTTCTGGGTTTGCATGGTCTTTGCAACACAAACCTTGTGCAAAGTGTTGATAAGTTTTCCCTGGAGTGCCCCAGGCTTAAACCTCCTAACATCTATGTCACAGCAGTGTCATGCTACCCAAGATTCTTTGATTTTTTTTTCAGAAGAGCACTTTTTTGAAGAGGCATGAGAACAAGGATGCAATGAAGGCATTCTGGAAGAGTGGGTGATAATAAGGTGAATTTCCTTCTGAGCCTGGCATGCATCCTTCACACACACTGTGTGCACAATTCAGAGTTGTGCATTCCACACATCTATGGGTGCAGCACAGTGCTGGACAGATCTTACAGGCAGTCAGGTACTGCCAGACGGGCCAGCTTGAAAAGGCCTCTGTCTGCTCCCATGCACTAGCCCTTTCAAACAGATCCACCTGGCGGTGCCAGACTGTCTGAAAGGTCAGTAGAACACTTGTGTAGCAATAGCTTCTTAGGTTTCAGACAATGCTCCATGCACTCGAACACAAGCAGAAAATTCATGTATATGCTCAGCCACCAATGAGTCACTCAAGTTCTAGTTCTACCTTTATGCTGTTACTCTCTTGTCTTCCTTCTTTTCCATAAGATGTTACTTAACTATTGATTTCTGCATTCATTTCTAGAAACGCAGATTGATAGATCAAGAATTAGTTGAGATTATAAATAGTGATAAGCTTAACTGTTGCATCTCATCATGCTGTAAACCCAGATGGAGTAATAGATAATCCTTTGAAAGATTTCTCCCTCAAACCAAGCAAGACATTTCTGCATATCATGAACAATCTATTTACAAACGTAGGCATGTTACATCCTTTAACGCGGGAAATATGTCTTGTATGAAATTCCTCAAGATTACCAATGTGTGTTTGTCACCAGTGTGTGAAAGTACTCTTCACCAGTATGAGTTGGAACACATATATATAAGCACCTTATTTGTGTCTATTTTAATCTTCAACTTTCTCCAGCTCCTTTCAGCACAGTGGCGTAGCGTGGGGGGTGCAGGAGGGGCCGGCCGCACCGGGCGCAACATCTTGGAAGAGACTAAATCCACGGGTTAGGGGGCGCAAATTACTTGCCTTGCCCCGGGTTAGGGGGCGCAAATTACTTGCCTTGCCCCGGGTGCTGACAACCCACGTTACGCCACTGTTTCAGCATCTAAGAATGCATGTTCTAAGTTCTGTGTAACCCACTGGCATTCTCTAATGGCTGATGGATCAGGCCTCTGTGTCATCAGATCACCTCTGATATACCACAGTGTCTCCTCCCACAGTTTGAAAACGGCTAATGGGACTTCATTTTATGTCAAGGCAGCCGGCTAATGCACAATAGATATTAGATTTAAGGGCGCAGTGCATTTGCACTCCAGCTTCTTGCTGTGTATCTCTTTTTGACCTCATGTCCATGCCGCAGTGCCTAGATACTTATTTCAGTTCATCAGCTTTCTTTGCATCTTTTGCAATGTGACATTGTGGGAGGCTTAGACTCAATTGTCATAGATAAACACATCTCTGAGTGAATTAGTATTGTAGGTTCCTCACATAAAGTATGCTCACTGTACATAAAAATACACGGCCATTTCATAATCATCACAGCCTGATGTACATTGTGACAAGCTAAAAATAGACCTCTTTAAAAATTGGGCTCACTAATGCGTACAGCTACGGGGATTCATGCATGGCTATCTTTGGAAGAGTGAGGGGTAGGAATGGTCACCATTCGAATTGGGTATTCTTAACTGTGAACCAGCTCTGTAATAGCTGCGTGATTGGGAGAGTATTGACATTCAGGTTGTCTTATTATGAAGTTGCTCATTTAAATTATCTATGAATCCGAATGAAGATCTCTGTCGCTGAGTGGCTGAGGTTTACAACTGCAGCAGATACTGTCCCTCTGCAAGAATGTGGCCCAAGTAATAGGGCTAGCAGGGGATGTAAATGACAATATCAAATGACAAAATATTATCCTAAAATATTATTATGTCCAGAATATCGACTACCACAGTAGTGTGAAGCAATTATAAATAATTAAGTATAGATTTACTCTTCTTAAGTCCAGAAGTATGTGCCCTGATATTGTGGTATACAACTTGGACAACGTCACCGATCACTGTATCCTCGGAAAGGCTAGTCCGCACCTTCTGACTTTCCTACCAGCCCGTTGGGTGTTCGAAAAGTTACTACCTACAGCCAAAAAATGGCAAAATCGTCCAAAGCAGTACCAAGATGGCTTACCATGCCAGAGAAAGGATACTTTCCTATTGGTGTCCTAGATGTACCTTAAATAAATCTTCCCTGATATTGTAAAACAAGGATGGAACATAAAGCATAAATAACACGCAAATCCAAACATTGACAAGTTCCTAATTTCTACCATTACAATATTTAAATGGAAAGACACCTTTGCCAGGAGTGAACAAGAAGAGTAGCAGTGCACACATAGATAAAACAGCATAAAAAATTTAGGAAATGACATCTGAAGGCGACTGGAAAGGGGGATTAGCATTGTAGATGTAGGTGAAACAAGAACGAATCAACAATCTGCCATTACATGACATTTTGGGTGCAAAATACAGAAGCACATACATTTTTTACAAGCCAGTAAGGAAGTGTGTCAGATGACTGATGACATAACCCTGCTAGTATCTATACTTCTTTCTTACACAGTTTAGCCTTAAGAGTCTGCTAACACGTCCTTTTATGGTATTTTATTACACATCAGGACTCATTTTAGGCCAATGAATCTTTTGACCCAGTTGAGAGACACCGTAGGACGAGATAGCTAATCAATATATCAATCAATACATCAATAATGTCATCATTATTTATCACGACAATGCATTTCACTTTAGTCAAAGTCATTAATCAATTCAAAGACGCTACCATGACCTTTCAGCCATGAATAACCACACCTTGTTTAGTAGAATGTTATGAATTTTATTACCTATTAATTGCAGTCTAATAGCAAATGCGTTAATCTCAACACCAAGAAACATAATAGCATAGTCACAAAATGGCAACTTTGATAAGCTTTCATGTAGGCGAGAATCACAAACATCAGAACATAACACGACGTGGACATAGATCAATTTTAGCAGAGAGTGAGTCAATAACACGTCAGTTCAACAAAGCATAATCTCAGTCGTTTGTCTATTTGCGTCAGTTTGATGAACACCTGTCCTAACCACTGATTAGCATTCGCATGTTGGGCTTCATGCAAAACAATTTAGAACACTAATTTGGAAAACATCCAGCTAAGGTCTCTGTCAAAAACAAGCAGTTGGTACCTAGAAAGGAAAAGCAAGCAGACAAATCACAAATGCATTGTCATAATTACCCTCCAAGGATTAGGTCAGCACACAGGTTCAGTTTTCGTCTTCAGGACATCAGTCAAATCGCCATCAGTCAGAACTCTGGGGCAAAAGGGCACTTCCCTCATAAGGAGGTAAAGTGTAAATGGGCAATCTAAGGGTGAGGATGGTTTTAAGTAAACCAAAAGTCACCAAACAGAGTGACAGAGTTTCTGGATAAAATCAATAGCATTCCCTACCTAATTCAAAATGACTTCCCATGACATGGGTTTTTATCCCTTTTTTAATGTACATTCCCCCAAAATTCTATTGGACATTCGTTATACCCTACTATCTTTAACCTATCAAATAAGCATTAGGTAATCCTAATCTTCACCCCATATTATTTTACAAGTCTTTGATTGGTCTTCGTAATTGACGTCTTCAGAAGTGGCACGTCCGGTATGATTTAATCTTTTTGTAATTCTTTGCACATCTTTTGGTCAGCAGTTCCATTGTCTTCACCGGTTTGAATGACCTTGTACATTACATTAATCTACAGTGTTTCAATTCATTTTAACATTTATTTTGCAAGACGATGAGAAGCGGTGGGAAACGGATTTACATGGTTACATTCATCTTCCAAAAAGAACTTGCAGGGTCATGTACCCTGTGAGTCAGCACACTGAAAAATAGAAAATGCATTTAATATGAGAGCCAAGCAGCTAAGCTGCAGCTCATGCTAACTTAAGGCCTATGAGGTTTTCAATACAGATTTAATAACACAATTGTTAGTATAAGCTCATTTGAACATAACATAAACATTTCGGTCATCATTATTAGTTTGAGTGTACATTGGTGGCCATTCTTCATGGTCACAATTCAAGCGCACCTCTAATCAAAATTGCTATTACTATAGTATCTATGCGGCATCATCACAACTTAATTCATAAACATTTCATGTTAATATAGATTATATAAGCTATGCTCTCTCAGTCCCTCCTCTGATGACGTTCGTCGTCACACAAACCTTTCCCTTTGACCATTCACTTTAATTTTTCACCTTACGCATAATGCGTATTTCAACATCTTGTCCCTTATGTGAACTTTCCTAAATTTCGTTGAACATTTTCTCCCTTTCACTTTCTTCATTTTTTCTGGTTCTCTTTGTCCAATTTCTTTTAATTTTATCATTAATTTTACATGCTCCCCATAATCCTAATAGACATGCCATAACAATTAATAGACCCCCTAATATTTTTGCGAGTACCCCATTACAAATATTGTTAAACCAGCTCCCTACTCTGACAATTCCTTTTCCAAATTTTTCCCACACTCCAGGTTCCTTCAAATCCTTCAAATCTGTACTATCTTTAGTTAGGTTAGTAAGCATACCCCTAATCTTTTTACTATTGTCTGGCATAAATGAGCAACAATGACGCTCGTTGAGCATCTTGCAGACCCCCCCGCTTTTTGCTAAAAGAATGTCTAAAGCAAGCCGATTCTGAAGAGTCATAGCTCTTTCCGCAGCAAGTTCAGTATCCATCAGGAGTATAGCCCCTGTGAAATTCGTCAGCATGTTATCCACAATAGTAGACAACTTTTGAATCTTTATGGAGTTTAAGATAACCCCTACCGAAGGAATTATGGCTCCAAATATGTCACCAACGACAGCAGCCGCTGTCTCTCTTTTTTGTCTAGCATGTTGTAATTCAGACGTTTTAGGTATTTGCTTTAAGTCATCAATTTGGTAAATCTTTGGGAAAACTATTCCCAAATAACATGTCCCATACCATCCCTTAGGGAGATGGTAATAAGCATTAAGTCCACAGATATAATAGATCCCAGGGATCGCTGGATCCTGTCCATTTAACATAAATGTCCATTTACTCTGAAACAAAAATACATGCCTGCATTCACTCGTTCCCACAAATAAAGTGTCATGTTCAGATTTCGGCCTATATATACAAAGCCTCCCTAAATGTAATGCATCTATAGCTAATTTGCCTTGCGTCTTGATTGCGGTGTAAGCATAATCATTTGCATATGTGCGTTTTTCTAGCCCCTTTTCTAATCTTTCCTTCAATGCTTTGCGTCTATCATCAGTGTGATCTAAGAGGCTTTTCTCTACAGGTGTTAATAAGCAAGTCAGATTGTTGCGGTGTGCATAAGCTGTCCCAAATGTAAGCGTCGGTTCAAAGAAACCTCTCACTAATTTTATACTATGTTCTTTAGCTAGCTTGTTCAGAAACTCAATCACAGGCACAAAAGAAAACACAACATCCAGATTTGAATAAAAGTATTGCACATGCTCTTGATTATAGAATCTTGTTAATAGCAAGCTACAACTTATCCCGTATGTTAGTGGAAGGCTATGGTAGGTGACCCCTTCTTGCACTGATGAAGGAATCTTTGAGCACACATAACAGTTTTTCGCATCCATGGTCTCAACGTACTCATTCAACAGGCGATAGAAGACATTAGTGGAAAGTTCCCCCTTTGAGTTAGTTCCCTCATGCAAGTGCTTTGCGTCCTGCTCAAACTTTTCCCACGGTGATAGTGTTGTAGTTTCAGGTTTTGAAGCATTGTTAGTCACCTTCTTATCCAAACACGGCATTCCCACAATCACTCCCACAATTATTATTGCACACACAATACCTAATATAAGACTCAACCAACCACACACCTTACCCTTCTTGTTACTACCTCTATTACAAGCCATGTCTGTAAAGAATCAGATAATAAACAACAATCAACTTGAGGACGATATAAAACTCTTTTCTTTTCTCTTTTTTTTTTCTTTACTTTGATGCAAAAGTCTCTTTCTCTCTGCATATATTTACAGCTTTTCACTCACTCCAGGACCCCTTTGTCAAATCAGGTTAGCAGCTTGTCATAATCAGGTTCTCAAAGTCAAATCAGGTTATCAGTGTCTCATCCGGTAATTTATAAGTCTCTTTTCATAAGTTTTCAATTTTCTTTTTAACAAAATCTCTTTCTTTGAATCACTTCAGGTACCGTAGTATTGGTCTTGCACTTCTCGATCAAAACAGAACGCAAAAAATTCTTGTTGCCATTCAGATGTTGTTGCATATGCCCATTCAGGACCTGCATACCTTCTATTTGCAGTTCTTTTCCTTTTCAGTCTGCGTTTGCCTTGCAATTCTCCTTCACTCAGATCTTCTGTTCTTGTGGTTTCGGTTTCTTCTGTTATTGTTTCACCTGGTACGCTTCTTGCTTTTGCAGCCTGTTTCTCTAGCCAGTTATCTCCTTTATGCGTCTTCTTCCGGTTTGTCTTTTCAGGACGCTGTACAGCACCCTCCTCTTGTAATATGGTGTTTTCTCTTGAGGGACCTGCAACTGGCTTAGGGGACGCCGGTGTACTTTTATCTCTTTCTATTATTTCGCCTTCTTCTTCCTCTTCTTCTTCTGGATCTGTAACGGGTTCAAGTTCTAACCCGTACCCGTCTGTTTCTGGGAGAACCTCTCCTTGACTTAGTTCTCCTGCTGCCTCTACTGAGATAGGCACATTATCACCTCTCTCGAGCTCATTTACTATTTGAGGGATAAGGCTGTTCTCAGTGGGCTCTCTTGTAGTCTCAGTTCTCTCTTGGCTATTTTCAGGCTCTGAGACTTCCCTCGCTGGAACTGTTGAGTCTGGAACTTCAAGTTCCTCATCAGTTGGACATGTTACCTTCTTTGTGTGACTGGCATGTATCCAGTTTGGAACGCCTGCACATTTCACAGCAGTGGTTGTTGTCAAGATTACTTGATATGGCCCCTTCCAGCGCGGCTCCAAACACGACTTTCTCACGCGCTTCTTGACAACCACCCAGTCACCGGCTTGTAGGGTGTGACCTGGATCACCGATCGGTGGCAATGTGTTAGCTTCTACCTGGTGAGAGAAAGAGCGAATCACATCAGCCAAGCCTTTGCAGTAGTCCAACACCATATCATCTGTGATATTCACTAGAGCATTTGCAGGTACTGCGGGTAACCTCATAGCTCTGCCCATGAGGATCTCATGGGGTGATAGTCCTGTCTTCTTATCAGGGGTGTTCCTCATTGACATCAGCACTAAGGGTAATGCATTTGGCCATTTCATATTGGTAACTGCGCACATCTTTGCCATTCTTGATTTCAAGGTACCATTCATTTGCTCTACTAATCCTGACGCTTCAGGGCGGTAGCTACAGTGCAGCTTCTGTTCAATATCTAATGCGGCACACAAGAGTTTAATCACCTCATTGTCAAAGTGTCTGCCCCTATCTGATTCTATAGAGACCGGAAACCTGAACCTGGGTTTTAGTTCCCTAAGCAGCAGCTTTGCAACTGTGAGACTGTCATTTCTACGTGTGGGGTAAGCTTCAATCCAGTGGCTGAAAACACAAACAATCACCAACACGTACATCAATTCTCCGCAAACAGGCATTTCAATGAAATCCATTTGCATCTTGCTAAATGGACCACCAGCTCTCCCTATGTGGCTCAGAGTTACCACAGTCCCTTTTCCGGCATTCATCTGCTGACAGATGATGCACCTGTGACAGGTAACCTCTGCGGCATGTCTGAACTTTGGGTTAAACCAATCGATTTTGAATGATCTGATCATTGCATCTCTCCCAAGATGAGCCTGTCCATGGTAGAGCCTAGCAAATTGTGACAGAAGACTATTTGGCAAAACTAATTTCCCCTCCTCTGAGACCCACAAGTCGTCAGCCCTCTGTACACATTGCATTCTTTGCCAGGAACGTTTTTCCTCCTTGCTAGCACGACTCTGTGGTGTCTTTAGCTCATCTAATGTATCGACCACCCTTAAAGCAAGGTTCAAACATGTGTCATTTTCGGTTTGTGGCATCAATTCCCACTGATCCTTGAACGGTATACAGTTTAATGCGCAAAACCTTGCGACTTGATCTGCATAGCCGTTTCCCATGGACACAAAGTCTTGCAACTTAACGTGAGCATTGCATTTCACCATGGCAATTTCAAGAGGTAACTGAATTGCATGTAACAAATCCTTAATTTGTTCACCATTTTTCACAGGAGAACCAGAAGAGGTCATGAAACCTCTCTGCGACCACAATTGGCCAAAATCATGTACAATTCCAAATCCATACCTGCTGTCAGTATAGATAGTGACTCACATTTTCAGCTGCGTGGCATGCCTTAGTAATGGCAATTAGCTCTGCCACTTGTGCGGAATACACTCTCTCGAGCCAGGAAGCTTCGATGATACCGGCTATGGTACATACAGCGTAACCGGCTCTCAGCATTCCGACTGAGTCTCTCAAACAGGATCCATCAACAAACATAATGCAGTCATTTTCTTTTAACTGCGTATCTTGAATATCAGGTCGGGGCTTGGTACATAGTTCTGTTACCTCAAGACAATCATGCTCAACTTCCACTTCATTATTAACGTCAGTATTCTCAGCAGTAAGTAGAGTTGCCGGGTTCAACACAGTGCATCGTTTCAGCGAAACATTAGGTGACCCCAGTATAATTGTCTCATATTTGGTAAGACAAGCATTTGTCATGTGCTGAGTTTTGGTTCGAGTCAACAAAATTTCAACTGAATGCGGAACCATTACTGTTAGGGGATATCCCATTACTATGCCTTCACACTGCGTGAGGCTCTGACCAACTGCTGCAACTGCGTGCAAACAACCCAGTAAGCCTGCTGCAACGGGGTCCAAGGTAGCTGAAAAATATGCTACAGGGCGATTTGCACCTCCATGGACCTGTGTCAAGACAGACAAAGAACAAGCATCACGTTCATGACAAAACAGTAGAAAAGGCTTCGTGTAATCAGGCATACCCAAAGCTGGTGCCCTGCACATGCACTCTCTCAATTCCATGAATGACTCAAGCTCTTCCTTGGACAAGGCTATGGTATACGGTTTATCTTTAATCTCTTTACCTGTCAGTTTTATCAAAGGCTTTGAGATAATTGAGAAGTTGGGTATCCACTGATGGCAGTAGCCCACCATTCCCAAAACATCCTGACATCTCTCTTTGTTGGTGGGGGGTTCATTTGCAAAATGGCTGTTATTCTTTCTTTCGATATTCTCCTGGGCCCTTTCTCAATCAAGTGTCCTAAGTATTTTACCTCTTTCTGACAGTACTGCAGCTTCTTTGGCGACACCTTATGTCCGTTCTTTCCCAAATGATTCAGTAAGGCGATTGTATCATATTTACAGTCATCTTTTGTCCTGGACGCAATCAGCAAGTCGTCAATGTACTGTACTAGAGTTGAATTGAAAGGCAGTACTAGGGACTCTAAGTCCTTTTTCAATATCTGATTGAAGATGGACGGTGATTCAGAAAACCCTTGATGAATTCTGCACCAACTGTACACCTTATCCAGGAATTTGAAACTGAATAAAAACTGGCTGTCCTCGTGAAGAGGTATCGAAAAGAAAGCTTGTGACAGGTCTACAACGGTGAACCATTCAGCATCACACGGTACCTGAAACATAATCACTGCTGGATTGGGTACTATTGGGCAACATTTCACCACAATCTCATTTATTTTTCCTAAATCCTGCACAATTTGAACTTTCCCACAAGGCTTTTTCAGACCCATTATCGGTGAATTACATGGGCTGCTCAACACTTCCTTCAGGACTCCCTGTTTCACAAAGTCTGCAATTATTTGTGACACTTGAATAAGAACATCTTGTGCCATGTGATATTGCGGCACCAGGGGAAACACTGCATTTGGTTTCACTTGTACTTTAACTGGTTCTACTCCTTTTATCAATCCCACTTCTTTTCCTGTCAAATCCCACACTTTCTCTGTCACTGTCTCTTGTAACTCAGCAGGTAAGTCGATCACTGTAAGCATCGGGAATAATGTAGTCAAAGGGTAATCTTCATTTGGAGTTCCTGTCTCTAACTCTGAGAACTGACCATCATCCCCTTCATCATCACTGTTTGTCTGCACTTCGATTCCATCATTGGAACAGGTAATCGAACATTTTGTCTTACACAGTAAGCCTCTTCCCAGTAGGGATACCGGACTCGATTCGCAGACTACAAACTTATGCAGTCCCTGAAAGTTGCCGATCTCAACTTGCACTGGATCTGTAATCGGATTTGTCAGGTACTGGTTTGCTACTCCGACCACCCTTATGGTTCGTCCCGAAAGTGTTAATTTCGGAACCTCTGCACTTCTGACTGGAGAGCGTGTAGCTCCGGTATCAACCAAGAATGAAACCTTGTGACCCATTACCTTTCCTTCTACATAGGGTCCCCTCTGATCTACCTCTAAGGACGCTGCAAGCCTGCACTCTTCGCTGTCTGAGCTGTCATCCGACCATTCCTCATTCATTCCATCTTCACCTCGCAATGGGAACTGTTGTACTGTAGTATTTTGACTCATCACTTGACCTGTGACCTGCTGTGGAAGCATCACCTGCTGCTGTCCCATCGGAGCCATTGGTAATTGCATTTGCTGTCTAGGTACCATGGGAACCTGCTGTTGTACTTGCTGCATTTGCTCTGGCTGAACACGCTGCATTTGCATTTGCTGCATGGGCTGTAACCCTTGCATCTGAACCATGTTATTTTGGAAGTTCGGGTTTTGATTTCTCAATATTGGACCTCTCATATTTTGCAATGTACCAACATTAGTGCTTTGTTGAACGACACCATCCTGCACCACATTCGGGCATTCCCGCTTCCAATGCCCCACGCCCCCGCACGTGTGACATGGTGACATCTTTTTCATCCCTTGCACATCATTTTGAACCAAACAGTATTAAAGTCTGGACTGCGATTCACAAAACCTCGTCCTCTACCTCTTGGTTGTGCCTGAAACACATCATTCCCTTGCGGTTGCTGCTGTATCATCTGTTGAATTCCATTTCCCTGCATTCCAGCCTGTGCTGCCCTTATCTGCATCACCATCACTTTCTCCTTTAACTTTTCTGCTTCAGCTCAATTTCGTCACTACAGTATTTCGCATATTGCAACACCTCATCAATCGGCTTTGCTTGCCAACAAATCAAATGATTCTTAATCATCTGGCTAACCTCTGGTCTCAGCCCTTCAACAAATCTAAACATGAGATGGTTCATGTCTTTCGGCTCAATGGTCTGAGTACCACTATAATGTTTGAATGAACCTGTCATAGTAAGCATGTATTGATTCCTTAACCTCATTTTGCTCTCATTATCCCACCTAGCTTCTGCATAAGTCTTTTCTGCCCTTTTTATTCTTCTTTGGAATTTTTCTTGTCTCTGTTTAAGAGCCATTAGATCCCAAATCGCTAAAACCTCATACTGAGCTGGCCTAGGAGGTGGTTTTTGTACGCTTAACATCCACTTCAGATTCTCTAGCACCCTCGTATTGAACGTCCCATGTTGTGGGAACGCTAAACATCCCTCTTTCTCTGTTAATTTGCGCCACTGTTTCATCCATAAACAAGGCGCAAAAACCTTTTTCCTCCATAACTATGTAGGCTGGAGTACCCTCCGGCGGTGTAGGCTCCCCTCCGGCTTCACTCGCCATAATGTATACATCACCTTTCAGAGCACTCTTAAAAGCTTTGACAAAATTCATCTCTGCGTCTTTTCTTCTTGTTTGTATTTAATCGGAAAGTGACTTTAATTCCCAGGACACTCTTCACCCACCTTTCTCAACCTATTGCCCCTCACGGACGGCAGCCAATCCGTGTGCGACCCCTCTCGACAACTGACCTATCTCAGCGCGGCACCACTGACGTCACACTCACACACTGCAGCTGACAAAGTTTTTCAGCTCGTCCGCCCCTCACTGGATTCACACCAAACTAATGCAAAATTTGACTGCGAGCACCTTAACAACAACACAAATCTGCCGGTTTACTACAGGAAGGGTAACACATCTGCTTCAGAACTTCACAGAGATTTCACTTGAAGCCTCGGCCGCTACTCTCTCCTTCTCAATTCCTGCATACGCAAGCAGAATTCGACCCGCAAATCCTACTCTCGACTTGTCAATGGTTCGTCCTAGTGCACTTTAGAACTTGCCAAATTTCCATCGAAGGTTTCACACATACAATTTGACTCAAACTCGACTTGTCAACCACGCCCGATTGACCTATTAAACCGCACAAATTACAACATAAACCCAAGTGTCTCCCACACTTGTCAATATACTCCGGAGTCTTAGACCACGACGGGTCCGTACATAAACAACCACCCATGTGGATAATTTTGAGCACAAAGCGCCACACTCATATGAAGTACGCCGACTTCCCTACTCTCACACTGCGGAGTACGCCCACTCCTACTAAAACAACATTACCTGGCCTAAATACACACAAACTTCACAATTCAGCTGCAAAATGCATAAGCTGAGCAAGCGCAAATCCTACACCACACATGCTATGATGCTGAGAACATTCCCAACTCACTAAGGCAGGCTCCGAGATCCCGGGAAAGTCATGGTGAATTTAGAAACACATCATACCTTCAATTTGCATTATCTCAGAAAAACAATTTAAACAATGATTCTCCGTCCTAGGGCCCCAAAGGGCCAAACCGTCGCTTTGCTACCAGAACTGCTAACGCGTCCTTTTATGGTATTTTATTACACATCAGGACTCGTTTTAGGCCAATGAATCTTTTGACCCAGTTGAGAGACACCGTAGGACGAGATAGCTAATCAATATATCAATCACTACATCAATAATGTCATCAATATTTATCACGACAATGCATTTCACTTTAGTCAAAGTCAGTAATCAATTCAAAGATGCTACCATGACCTTTCAGCCATGAATAACCACACCTTGTTTAGTAGAATTTTATGAATTTTATACAATCTAATAGCAAATGCGTTAATCTCAACACCAAGAAACATAATAGCATAGTCACAATATGGCAACTTTGATAAGCTTTCATGTAGGCGAGAATCACAAACATCAGAACATAACACGAAGTGAACATAGATCAATTTTAGCAGAGAGTGAGTCAATAACACGTCAGTTCAACAAAGCATAATCTCAGTCGTTTGTCTATTTGCGTCAGTTTGATGAACACCTGTCCTAACCACTGATTAGCATTCGCATGTTGGGCTTCATAACACTAATTTGGAAAACATCTAGCTAAGGTCTCTGTCAAAAGCAAGCAGTTGGCACCTAGAAAGGAAAAGCAAACAGACAAATCACAAATGCATTGTCATAATTACCCTCCAAGGATTAGGTCAGCACACAGGTTCAGTTTTCGTCTTCAGGACATCAGTCAAATCGCCATCAGTGAGAACTCAGCTCTGGGGCAAAAGGGTACTTCCCTCATAAGGAGGAAAAGTGTAAATGGGCAATCTAAGGGCGAGGATGGTTTTAAGTAAACAAAAAGTCTCCAAACAGAGTGACAGAGTTTCTGGATAAAATCAATAGCATTCCCTACCTAATTCTAAATGACTTCCCATGACATGGGTTTTTATCCCTTTTTTTAATGTACATTCCCCCACAATTCTATTGGACATTCGTTACACCCTACTATCTTTAACCTATCAAATAAGCATTAGGTAATCCTAATCTTCACCCCATATTATTTTACAAGTCTTTGATTGGTCTTCGTAATTGACGTCTTCAGAAGTGGCACGTCCGGTATGATTTCATCTTTTTGTAATTCTTTGCACATCTTTTGGTCAGCAGTTCCATTGTCTTCACCGGTTTGAATGACCTTGTACATTACATTAATCTACACTGTTTCAATTCATTTTAACATTTCTTTTGCAAGACGATGAGAAGCGGTGGGAAACGGATTTACATGGTTACATTCATCTTCCAAAAAGAACTTGCAGGGTCATGTACCCTGTGAGTCAGCACACTGAAAAATAGAAAATGCATTTAATATGAGAGCCAAGCAGCTAAGATGCAGCTCATGCTAACTTAAGGCCTATGAGGTTTTCAATACAGATTTAATAACACAATTGTTAGGATAAGCTCATTTGATCGTAACATAAACATTTTGGTCATCATTATTAGTTTGTGTATACATTGGTGGCCATTCTTCATGGTCACAATTCAAGCGCACCTCTAAGCAAAATTGCTATTACTATAGTTTCTATGCGGCATCATCACACCTTAATTCATAAATATTTCATGTTAATATAGATTATATAAACTACGCTCTCTCAAGTCTATTGCCAAGATCACTACTGTAAAAATCACAATCCCAGCACAAATATTCCAAAGAAAGAACCCTCGGAGAGGACACAGTACCAACAACAATACTGCGACTGAAGGGCACTAGAAGACGCCACATTGATAACTCCAAGATCCAAAACGGCCACTCACATTAAGCACCTGAAAGAACAGCATGGTGTGGGAATACACACCCAAAAACATTAGTATGAAATAACAACTGTGAGAAGAAGAGTCAACATATGTATATGACAGAGAGCACACCAGTGCTTCTTGCTTATTGAGGCTAGGGTCCCGAAAACCTGATCAAATACTGTCATTTAGGCTCTCCATGGAGACAGATTTAAAATGCTCTTTGTATTTATGAGAGATTACAAAACAGTGAAATAGTACCATTTAATTAATTTTGAAAGGCAGGCAAACACCATCTCCAGTAATGGTGGTAACATGGATATTCATATGATAGCTAGTTCCAAAGTTTGAGCTAGAAAGGCTTATGCACTATAAGGGAATCATTCATGCCCAAAATACCCGTAATAAAAGGGGTTGTTTTCAAAATATGAATATACATTTCCCTCATGTAGGTACACCCAAGTCAAGGTGCATTATAACCAATAAAATCCTGAAAACAGAATACAGCAACCACTACTGTCATGAGACCACCAACATACAGATTACTACAGGGAAACAACACTCGATCAGCATTTCACTTAAAACCAGAAAGGTTGTTCAATAGTTATTACATGCTGTCCTCAGTCCACTGTAAACAGAAAAATACCTGTGTAATAAACACTGTTCAGCTTCTCACTCTGAAATCTGAGTAGTCATTTATCATTAATCGTAATTTCCACTTGTGCCACTGTAGATATAACAATAATTTCACAACAAGACACTGGTCAGCTTTTTATCGTGGAACCTGAAAGTCCATCAAAGATTAGTGAGAGGTGTACATTAGGGTCACAATCTGCTTTTTTTAAAGACTCCTTGGGTTGAAACAGCTCTTGGGACATAGAGCCCCAGGCTCTGGAATTATTTTCCATCTGAACTGAAACTTGAACCTAAATTTCAGTTATGTGTAAAATCAAAACCTTCCTCATTGGACATCCAGAGATCTAACCATTGTTTACTGGCTCCCTCAGTTTCTGCTTTCCATAGTGCAAGGAGGCCCTACTAAGTGTGTATGCTTTTATAATTTATAAGAAATCAAATAGTATACAATAGACTTGAACTTGGCCATATTTACTTGAAGGCAGCTAAATTGATAGCTAGCTTAATATTCTTCAAATGTTTTAATGTTTGTAATATTCACATATGGAACTCTACAGCCCCATAGAGCTGCAGCCCCAAGGACACAAAACGAAAGTGATGGCAACTTTGTATTTCAGAAGGAACCTGTATTATATATAAATATTATATCAAACAAGGTGGTCCTGCCTCACATTTTCCTAATGTATGCCGTACATGAATGCAGCCGTTATTGAGTTTAAGAGAAAAAATACATACAGTGTTATCTACAATTTACATACCCATTTCTTAGTGACAATAACACAGGTATTCTTTGCATTGAATATTGTATGACTGGCAAATTAAATGGAAGTGGTGCAGTGCTTTGTGAGTGGTGTCACTGATAGTGATGTGTAGAATAAAGTGAAGGAAATGTAGTTTATGTCCACAGTCTTGACAAGTGGCAATATCTGTTATTTGGTAGGCCAATATTCACCTTAGTGTTTTGTTGCACAATTGGTTAATAATGGATTCCAAGGTACAGCTCTTGAGTACACTAATTTTACTGATGTTTCAACCCTGAGGAGTAACACAATAGGTAATCTTCAGTATAAACGCCCCATGTTGAGACAATCAGATAGATTCACTGAGTGACACATTAAATTAGAAGTGCTGTGATTGAAGTAAAGAGGCATACTGTTATGTGGTTGTACTAAAAACTAGAATAATGTGAAACTTACTTTGTATACCATCAAGATGGGTTCTGAAGGGCCCGTATCTGTCAACTGTAAAATATGACCTGAGAAAATAAATTGCATCATGGTGTTTGATGACAAAAGAACATGACAAAATGTGCCCATGTGCATCAAAGAGTAAAGACTACATATTCATTTACCTAGAACATGGTAGAAGTGAACATAGTACTGCCTGAATAGCGCACCTTAAGTAAGTGATTCACAGTTTGAATAGCCATAAATGCAATGTGTTCAGTGATTGGCATTTATTAGAGGTCTGTGGTTGACATAGTTTTGTAGGGATGGGAATTCATATCGTGCTCTTTAGAATAGAAGAATTTACACATGCAGCAAAACAGCCACCCATGTTGAGTGGCAACTAAATATCGAGAAGTTTGGCCAGAGAAGTGAGCAGAAAGCATGTAGAGAATTATTGGAACATCTCCAGCCCTTTTGCAAAAATAAATAGTTCAAAATAACATAAGCCCGGTTTTGGTTGTTTGTGGACCGTTCATTAAATCATTACATCAAGAACTTAGATGAATAACCTTGGCAGATGCTTCAAAATACGGACATTGGTACAGGCAGAATACAGTTTTCATTGTATTACATCATCTGGGTCATTATCAACATGTTACTTATTGTACCAGTTAACAAAGTTTAGAATCATGAGCCTTGGACATTTTACTATTAAAGCATCATGATTTTTGGACGGTCATTTTCTGGAGCAGGTGGCCATTTTAAGTTAACAAAGTGTGACCATTAAACAGAGCCTCACTTGTTGACCTCATTGGTTTTTGCCAGAGACAACACTGCATAGGCATGAGAGGCTTAAATTGTTAGGGCTACAGTAAGTTGTTTGACTTTTTAGGTTTGTAGGTTACGTCACTCAAGGTGGGGTAACTCAACAAAACTGCCACTAAGACTCTTTGAATGGTTATGTTGAAAGTCACCTCCAGTTCTCCAGTTCCTTCATATCACATCCCAAAATCACTCCAGTTTGGGGCAATGTCATAGTAAGTGTGTCCCCGTGGCCCCATATCCCCTCCAGCATTAATCACATTTTGTTTTGTTACCTTCTGCCATTCTCTGTGGCATTCTACAACCGTAGGAAATTATTTTGTATTATTTTTCTCTTCAGTGGCAGTTCCTAGCCGAGATATGTGCTTTATCATATAAAGTTTCCCATTCTTTATTACTCAGGGCCTCATTATGACCTTGGTGGTCACCAGACTGCCAGGGTCATGGTTGGACAGCCACCAAAGTGGCACTGCTGGTCCACCGGCACCACCACCTTTTGGCTGCCAAATGGCCTGGCGGTGCCGGCGGTCCCAATCCACCAGGGCAACGCTGAAAGCAGCGCTGCCCTGGAGATTACGACCCCCCTCTCCGCTAGTGTTTACATGGCAGTTTCACCGGCATGTAAATGCTGGTGGAAACGAGGTGCTGGGGGCTCCAGGTGGGGCCCCTGTGCTTGGCAAGGTCAGTGCGGGCCCCCATGGCGAGCACTGGCACGCAGAGAGTGATTTACGCAACCAGTGCTGGTGCACCCAATGCACAACAGCATTGCAGCTGACTGTGTTATGAGCCGACGTCAATGTTGTTTTGCGTTTCCCGCTGGGCCTGCTGGGAACTCATAATAAGGCCATCGGGAAGGAGACCACACTGGTGATCTCCTGACCTGTGGGAGTTTGGTGGATGGCCTTTTCCGCCCGCCAAACTCCTAAAAGGGGCCTCAGTGTTTGCCTGATTCTTTACCCATTTCTTCTGAGAAGGTGTTCTAGTTATGCCCTGGCTATTTATTAGTTATATGTATATGGCTAATATTGTGTGTTTAGTATGGTGAGTGTTTTTGATCCATTTTCAAAGGGTCTCTGTGGCCTAGGTGTTCTGCTATTCATTTCAGGTTGAAAGACCTAGGGCCTGATTTAGATGTTGGAGAAGGGGTTACTGTTTCACAACAGTGAGGGATATTCCATCTGCCAAAGTCTAAATCCCATTGATATAATGGGACCTAGAATTCAGCGGGCGGGATATCCATCACCGTTGTGATGGAGTAACCCTTCCCCCAATATCTAAATCAGACCGCAAGTGTCTAAACTAGAGGAATGCAAAGTTCACTTTCTGGAAGCTGACATTCCCATTTAAGGTCTTCAAACTATTTGCGTTAACAGTTTTCAAAGAGAGAACCCACCATCACACACCTTTTGTCTCTCCATCTGGTGAAGACTTTCTTATCCATGGCAGGGTGAAGTCAAGATTAACACATATAGGAGTGAAGGGGGAAGGAAAAAATGTGAAATTCTTTGATGTTACGAACCATTCCCATGCTACTGTTGTAGCCCAGCTTTTGTATTTATAGGGTATCCATGGGATTTGTAGGTCAGACCGATTGTTATTAGATGATCTAGTTGTTTATCAGTTATAGGTTATCCATTGTGTACCGGTTTCAATATAGTCCTCCATTCTATTAAGAACCTAATCAGGGTGGCTTGGTGGTATGAAAACATATGCTGAATGGCTGATCCTCCCTGGGATGTTAATCTGTAGCTGTATTTAGTAACTAATCACAGTTTGATATCTGCCCAAACATAAGTACTAATCAGAGATTGTAGTTGATACAGAATTAGTCTTGGTAGCCTGAGAGGGAGGGTCTGAAAAAGATATAAGATTCACAATAGCACATTCATCTTTAGGATTAGTGTTCTACCCAACCACAAGAATCATTGCAGTCTCGAATTCATCATATCCGTCTTTATGTCTTTTATTAGAGCTGTATATTCAGGGATATTGCCTGAGTGATGGAGATGCAAAGTTTGATCCCCAAGTATGCTATGGTGGTCTCCCAAATTTTATATGGTGCTTCTGTGATGGAGTTGCTAAATTTGATGCCCAAGTATGTTATGTCAGTCTCCCCAAATGTTATCAGGAAGGCAGAATTCAGTTCCAGTGTTTGAGACAGCAAGGGGTAAAGCAGGAGTGCTTCTGATTTGTGTATGTTGATTTTGAACCTTGCTAGCTATTGTTACAGCTCCAGGTCTTGTATTAGAGGGCCTTTTGAGGATGTTTGGGTGTGAACCATCACCATAATATCATCTGCAGACACTGTCATTTATCATCCATATATCTGGTCTAGCTCGAATAGCATTTGTTAAGGATTCAAGGGTAAGCACAAATAAGAGAGGCAAGTACGTGCAGTTGGTCTTGTTCCTCTTTTGATATTAAAGGAACATGTTTACCACTAGAGTACGGTTCAAAAAGCAGTCTCTAAATTTCATCTTGTGTAAAACTTTAGCCATTCATTCCAATCAACTCTTTCAACTCTATTCTCTTCATCTAGCCACAGAGAAAGCACTCTTGATTTCTATTGTATGCAATAGTTTTTTGTTGTTATCTCTGCATTGTCTGTTTAAGATGATGCCTAATTGCTACACATGGACCAACTAGGGCATGTTTTGCTTATTCTATCTGCTAAGGTGGTTGTATGTGATTTAATAGAAAAACAATTCCATGGGATGCAGTTGCTGAGAAACCATTTAACTTAAACTGTTTAAGTAGAAATGTGTGGGATTAATGGCAAATACCATTTAATAGAAACCCAAACATAGAATGTTTTTTTAATTGGCTTTTGGATGCTCATTTGTTAAGGTGTAAATGCAATTGTTGCAGGTCTTACTTTCAGAAAAATTTTCATTGGAGGTATTTATAGCACTGCTTTACGTAGGGGCCATTTTGGATTTGTACATTTTTTATTCTATCAAACAATTACTTTGCTTGCTTTCAATTCACTGATCCCCCACCACCCCTAAACACCATCCATCCCTGAACTTCTCACAAGCACCAAACACCATCCATCCCTGCCCCCATAAGCCCTATTCCAAGCCTGAATAACACTCATTTCTCATCCCTATACTTCATTGTACCTGAATGCTAAAACTGTTCCTACCCCTAAGCTCTGCCCACCCCTGAACCCCAAAATCTCTTACCTCACCTAGAAACACCCACCCTTTCCTGAACCTGAAAACCCTTCACTGCCCCTAAACTCCACCCATTCCTGAATCCAAAACACCCCTTCCTACACCTAAGTATCACCCATCCCTGAATCCATAAAACTCCTCACCACCACTAAATGACACCCATCCCTGACACCGTGCAACCTCTACCACCCCTAAACTCTGCCCTTCTCTGAACTCTAAAAACACTTTTCTAAATCGAAACTCCACCAATCCCCGAACCCTTAAAGCCCCTCCCCACTCTAACCCCCAACCATTCCTGAACTATAAAATTCCTTCTATCCATAAACTCCACCCATCCCTGAATCCTAAAAAACCCTCACTACCCCTAAATGCCTTGATTCTTAAAACTCTCTCATCACACCTACAGTCTACCCCTCCCTGAGCCTTAAAACCCCCACCAGTCATAAATTACACCCATTTGTGAGCCGTAAAACCCCTCATGTCCCTACACTCCTCCCACCCGAACCCTGCAAACCCTTTACCACCCCTAAACATCACTCACCTGTGAAACCTAAAAGAAATCACCACCCTTCAACTCTACCCATTCCTGATCCCTGAAAAAAGTCACTACGCCTAAACTTCACTCATCCTAGAACCCTAAAAAGACTTTTCTACACTTCAACTCCACCCATCCCTAAATCCAAAAAAAAAATTACACCTAAACTCGCCTAATGTTAGTATAATATTGGATTTTTTCTCAAAGTTATATTTCCTTTGCAGTTTGCCCTTTAATTTTTGATTTATTTGTATTTTCTTAAAATTACTTTTCCTTAAAATTGTTTTTACATGATATGGTTTCCTCCAATGTAGTTTTTAAGTCTTTGTTTTTCCATCAATTCACATACATCAGCTAAGATAATGCTGCATAATTTAACTTCTGTGTTCAGCAAGGAAATCGGCTTGTATGAGGTACTTCGGGTTTTGTCTTTCCCTGTTTTTGGGACAAGGATCACTGCCACCTACCTCATAGATTCAGTCACCAGGTCCCTTCTTCAAAACTACTGTACAGCTTTGCACGTAGTAGAGCCATGGTAGAGCATGACACTTTGTATAAGGCATTGGCCAAACACATATGCGCTCTGAAGGGAGTGCACTGTGCACTCCCCTCTGCTCGTCAGCCCCAATGCCTCGCCCCTTTCACAAGGAAGGAATAGTAAACACAGTTTACTATCCCTTCCTTGTGAAAGGATTTACAGAGGTTGCTGCTGGCAGGGGGGTGATGCTCCTCCGCCCCTTATGGAGGAGCCGCCCCTGCAACTACCACTTCTTGTCTGGTGTAGGTCAAATTGGACAGTGACGATTCAGAGCAATCTACTCCAGGCCCAGCTTTTCATTTGAATTCCTGACCCATTTAACTCATAAACAGCATAATAATTTGTTGTTATCAGACTGGACACTGCCCTGATTAGATACTAATGCTCGCATCTCTGGGTAGTACTCAGAATCCAAGCACATCTGGAATTTGGATACCTCATTAATTGATCCTTGCTTAGCTTTCTTTATTTCTCTAGGTATGAAAGGAGCTATTTGTTTACTAGGTTTAACGGTTGACCAGGATCTACTGATTTATATATGTGGAGGCTTGGTGTCCTGGATCATGGTGTGGTTTCACTGTGATGCTGAGGCTCTCCTTGGCTTCTTTAGGGGATTTGAGCTTGAGCATGTCTTTCTGTGAATTCCTCATGAATATAAGTCTAAACAGATAACCTCATTGGTACAAAGTGCTGTGTTTGTGTGGTAGTCTGTGATTGCTCTAAATTCTCACCTTCTTAGTGTGCTAGCTGCCCGTCCTTGAAAAAAAGGGCTTGTAGTCTTGATAATCGAGAAGGCTGCTGTTGCAGAGCAATTCTATTATTGCTTGCTTTCTCATCACGGAAACAATAGGGGCTATCAGGCCTATTGGAGATTCTCTTTGGGTGCCCTACAACTGTTATTCTGTGTGCTCTGTCAATTCGTATCAGGGAATCCTTTGGCCAGTTCCTGATGAAAAGTGGTTATTGGACATAGCTGCAGGTGTAATTTTCCACTTGTCCTATGGGTAGCCCTCTTATTCATCCATTGTTCAGCCTTGAACTATTTTTTATATCCCCCTGTTTAACGGCAAGGTATTTATATTGTTAGTGTAAGTGTCACTATCCTTATCCTGGCATGGTGGATTCCCTCAAAGAGGTTGTTGGCTCAAGTCTCCAGATCATCCACTCTTCTGCCGATGTTCTGTATGTAATTCTGCATCTCTTTAACATATTCTTCTAGGTCATCCCAAATTGTTGATACTTTCCCATTAATTTCTCCCAAGAACTGATGAAGATATTTTTGTGATATAGGAGAGGCCGAATCTAGGCCCACTTCTCTGTCTGAAACAGGGTCATCACAGCCTATTTCTTGTCTTGTTTAGCTTTTTTGTGGCCTTCGGCAGAGAGCGTGTCTTTGATGGAGGTGCGTCTCCATTATCTTTCGGTCACCACCACCTTTGGACGGACGTTATTGTGGCTTGTGATTGCGTGTTTTCTTCTCTGGGCACCAGCGTGTACCCATGTTTTGTGGCACTGAATCATACTAAGCATGGCATACAATTTCTATTGTTGAAGGCCCAGGTATATGATGACAGATGTAGACATTAATATGTGGGGGTGCCCTCAGCTTCCCTCTCCATATGCAGGCTCTCTGCCAGGGCTGGCAGCCACACTACTGAGGTCTAACTGCACAGTGACTGTATATGAGCTCACATGTTTCCCAGCTTAAATCAATTGTAGTTAAAATGCCTTCTTCACAAAGCTACATGCTTGTGTGAGTTTAGGTTGCAAATGCAAATAACCAGTGAACACAAAGCCACCTTTTGAATATACAAATACAGCTTTTTAGGTAAAGGGGTTTGTCACAGAAAGATTTTTGTGTGACTAAATCTGTTCACATAGGTGTGGAGTACTCATGTGAGTGAGTTTTCCAGGGCTGGTATGTCATGTGCATTGATGCACATCCACAAATGTACACATAAATTAGTATTCACAAACTATTGTGCAAACTCTTTCAGAAGACTGCAAATTTACTCCTGACAATTGTTGATGTAATTCTCTTTCAAGATAGAAAAAGGATTGGAATGATTCAATAACTAGTATATAGTTTGGGGAAATATTTCCTACTTGGAGACACAGATAATTCCAGTGGAATAAATAGAAAACAAATATACACATCTATGTAAGCTCATGTGACAGTAGGCTTCAATAAGGTTTTCCCATTTTATACTTGGAAGCCTAAAAAGGTTGCATGTTTCCTGGTTCCATTTCTAGGATCTTTTATGAGTTCATAAAAGTCCTAAATCTAAGCAAGTGAAAGATGTTTGGCCTGCATGTGGAGATTTATGACTTTCTTTAGGATTTGTCCCACAGTGCTTCACCTACCTTTTCAGGTCTTCCCTAAGACAGCGCATTGGTTATCTCTTGCAAGACTTTTTTTTACTTTATGGAGGGCCTAGAGGCCGCCCATTGGTTGCCATGTGTAACCTCATTGTCGCTCTCACTTGCTTGATTCTTGAATCTTATTCATCAGTTTATATAGGCTTCCTCCCTTTGTCCATATGCATGCGCTCATACTCTCTTGACCACCCTCCATTGTTCATGTGGTTGTCTCCCACCTGTCCTGCCCAATCCTCATTGTCTGTGTGGTTACCATCACCCCTCCCATCCACACTCTTTTTTGTTCATCTGTTTGCAGCAGCACCTCTTACCAACATTTCATTGTCTGTTTGCTAGTCCCAGTCTCTGTTGTTTGCATGATTGAACTGCCCCTCCCCCCACTTCCCATTGTCTGTGTGCTTGTCCATAGCCGCTCATGCCCACCCTACATTGTATTCTCCCACTCTATTCTCACCTGCCCTCTCACTCAAGCCTGTTCTTCTCACCCACCCTTCCAAATCCATGTTGCCTAGGGAGAGCAAATTGTTACACATAAAAAAGCACTATGGTGCGCCCAGCACTAATACTCTTTTTTAAACAAAGGAGCATTCATGCTAGAGGCCTTATATCACTTTTTAAAAATTAGTTACTCTCATAGGCAAAGCCAACTTTGCCAGTGGTTATCTTAACGCCAACTGTGTCTGTATGCTTGCATTACAGTGAAGGGACAGTAAATTACCCATTCATTGTTTTCTTGAGATGCAGGAGAGTTGCTGATTGTGTTATACTAATCTGTTTGGGGTGTTCGACCGCATGTATTGAAGAAAAGGATTTTCCAGCATCTATTCAGATGACTGATAGTCTGTGAAAGCTATATTTGCAGGTGCATTCCTAGATTTAAAAGGTAGGGAGAATACCAAATTATAAAGACTAAAATTTCCTTTATAAACAAAACAAAGTTAAAAAAAAATAGTAAGATACCTTTAGTACGGTAACATATTTTAACTTCTGAGCTTTCAAGACCAAAGAGGATCTTAAAGAGTAAAAAAAAAAAAAAGCGCAAATGAAGCACATCAATTATTTGAAAGAAAGACCATCAAATTGCATTTTATGGTTTATCATATGTATGTAGGTTTTGTAAAAAAAAGCAAAGGAAGGTACATATGCTATGATTACATTGTCTTGAGGGTGTATCAACCAGGTACCAGGTACCAATATGGTAAAGATCCAATGAATGAGAAATTGGTATATAATGAGTATGAAAAAAATGCATTCTTGGAATGAGGCCTCATTACTGAGTTGAGTAATAGTAGCAATTTTTACAAAATATGAATTTTGGGTTACATGCACTGTCTTGATTCAGAATGCATTCAAAAAAGAGGCTGTTAGAAATGGGGTCTCTAGTTGGCAGAGGTATTCACCTTTGTCCAAATAGGGACCACAATCTTAGTCATGGTGAGTCACACACAATCCAAATTATCCTGTGCCCACCCTCTGGTAGCTTGGCACTGAGCAGTCAGGCTTAACTTAGTAGGCAATGTGTAAAGTATTTGTGCAATACATTATACAGTAAAAAAAAAAGTAAAAACACCACAAAAATACACCACACGGGTTTGGAAAAATATAAGATATTTATCTGGTTAAATTAAGGGCAAAACAACAAAGATTCAATAAGCACAAGTTGAGATATCACTTTTGAAAGATTAAAAAGAGTCTTAAATCTTAGAAATCAACAGTTGTCTCTTGTTTGCACAAATGACCTGGTTTACGTCAAAAATAACATGCACGGAGACTGCAGAGGAGGAGATGCGTGGAAAAATAGGGTGTGCGGTGGAATTTCTGGTGCGACACAGATGATGCGTCATTTCTTTCCACGCTGCAAGGGGCTTTGCATCGATTTCCTGCATGCAGTCTTGGTTCCTCACTGTGATGCGGGATCTTTTTAATGCCCAGGGACGATGGGTGGAAATCCTTGGCATGCGGGATGAAGTTACAGGCGTTGCTTCAATCAGGTGTGGCGATGTGTCGAATTTTCTGTTGCACGGCAGCCACTGCGTTGATCCTTCACTTGGGAAGTTGGGCTGCGTTTTTCCGGGTCGGCTGTCTGTCGATACGGAAGGGCTGGGCATCGAATTTCCGGCTGCGATGCAGGCGCTGTGTTGAATCTTCACTCGGGAAGTTGGGCTGCATCGTTCCCGTTTGGCTGTGTGGTGATTTTTTCGTCGCAGGCAGGCTGTGCGTTGTTTCCGGCAGGCTGTGTGTTGATTTTCAGAGCACAAGGAGTTTCTTCAAGAGATGAAGTCTTATTCGGCAATGAGATTTCAGAAAACAGGAGGCAAGTTCAATCCAAACCCTTGGAGAACACTTCTCAGCAAAGTCAGAGGGCAGCAAGACAGCAGGGCAACAGCAGGGCAGCAGTCCTTCACAGCAAACCAGTCCAGATGAGTCCTTTGGGCAGCCAGGCTCTTCACACGTTGCAGGTTCAGGTCCAGAAGTGTTTGATTTGGTGGGGTGAGACCCCCAGTTTATATACCCCGAAATCCCCTTGAACTGGGGGAGACTTCAAAGAGTGGTTTTGAAGTGCACAAGTTCCCCTTTCAGTATAGTCTGTGTGCCAGGGTCCCAGTAGGAGCTTTGGTAGTCCATTGTGTGAGGGCAGGCCACTAGCCTTTGAAATGTAAATGTCAGGCCCTCCACCCTTCCAACCCAGGAAGACCCATTCAGTATGCAGATGAGTGAAGGTGTGACTGAGTGTCCTGTGTTTGTGGTTGTCTGGGTGGAATGCACAAGTGACCTGCCAACCAGCCTAGCACAGATGTTGTTTGGAGACGACTGTAAGGCACAGATAGATTTAGGTGTAAAGAAAAGTGGCCTTTCTAAAATAGTAATATAAAATCCAACCTCACCAATAAGGAGGATTTTCTGTTACCATTCTGGCCGTTCTAAATACGACCTTCTTACCCCTTTCTGATCAGAATCTACCACTCAAACAGTATATGAGGGTAGCCCTAATGTTATCCTAGGAAAGGAGCAGGCCTCGCAGTAGTGGAAAACAAATGTAGGAGTTTTCCACTACCAGGACATATAAAACACACAGGCATATGTGCTGCATTTTACCTACAGGGAACCCTGACCTATGGGTTACCTAGAGCCCACCTTAGGGGTGACTTATATGTAGAAAAAGGAAAATATAGGGCTTGGCAAGTACTTTTAAATGCCAAGTTGAAGTGGCAGTGAAACTGCACATGCAGGTCTTGCAATGGGAGGTCTGAGCTGTGGTTAAGGGACTACTTATGAGGGGGGCACAATCAGTGTGGCAGGCCCTCTAGTAGCATTTATTTTGCAGGCCCTGGTCACATGCAGTGCACTCTATTAAGGACTTACAAGTAAGTTAAATATGACATTGAAATACACATTTGCACCGAGCTACCGTCTGGAACAGTGTTAGGATATTGGCCTTGGTTGAGGCTAGTATCCTAACACTCCAGCACCCTTAGAATGTGCAAATCAGGCTGTGTGCATTCTGACTGTGCTGGATAGGGGGAGCCCTGCCCCTGCAATGTCCATGCCATGAAAACTCTCAAGATCTAACTCCATTTGTAACACCAGAAGGGGCATTCAGATATTTAACCCATTTGAGATAGAACCAGTTTTGTTTCATTATGCCACTGAATTCATATTTACCGACAAAAGGTAATACCATAGTACCAGCCAGCGAATGTATTTACCGTATTCTAAAGAGATGCATAAAATGCACATGCAATGCAGACTTGAGTATTCTTGAACACACTATTCAAAGAGAAAGGGTTGTTCTACTAAAGCCATTTAAGAGAGTTGGTCAAATTTGCCATGAGTTCAGCCATTTTCGTATTGTTTCTCTTGCAACAAGAATACAACGAAAGAAGCGATTGGCATGGGAGAGAATATTCAGAAAGCATACATATACGGTGTGATTCGTTCTGACAAAAAAACTTGCATTTCTGTTTCAGAACCTTCGCGAGACATCTTTCACTTTCCGTAGAGCATTGAGACAAATTCGGCGTCAAACATCTCAGAATTCTCTTGTCCATTTTTTTTGTTGGTACTATTAGACTTGCTCTGTCTCTCACGCTGAGTTTTTGAAAGTGCGCTTAGTGTTGTGCGACTAAAAGTCTATTGTGTGCTTTTCTTGAAAGAATCCAAGCACACTCACAGTCTTTGAGGTTCTGAGCAGAACGCCTCTTTTTAAAATGCTGCCGACTGCATGTCAGCAGAGTACCGTGGAATGTTCGGAATGTTAATGAGGCTGATGTCACTGGGTGCGCCGTCAGCACCACGCTGCAGGAGGCAACAAAGGTTATGCAACAGATGTGAAAGAATGCGTGCCCGCTCAGTGCCAGGTCAAAGGACACATACTGAGAATGTCACCACCAAGGTACCACATCAGCATGCCTGCAAGGTGACCGAGTACATTACCTCTTTGTCCAATGAGACAATTTGATTTTGAATCTTTAATATTCTTTCCTTAACAAATACATCACTGGAGAAAGTATTGTGTAATATTTCAAATAAAACAGTTGAAACTTTCTTTTTTTAGTTCAGATGAAAAAGGAAACAGCAGTAGAAAATAACTTAGTTCCATTGCAATAAGCTAAATATATTAGTGAATGTTAAGTCACAACAGTGATAGTTTGGCAAATGCAATCTTATCTACATATAAATAAATAAATGTAAAATGTAAGCTACAGTATATTGATAATATCATGGTTGGTAAATTACATGTATTTGTACATTGTATTTATATAGCGCTTACTACTCCTGATGAAGTGCTGAAGCTCTTTGCAGGGACTACCATACTCTGGAACGCAAGATCAGAGGTTAATACTTACTAGAACATTTGAATGTTGGGAGCTCCATAGGAGACAATGGAGTGCTCTGGGCTTTTACTGGCTGGTTAAAGCCCTGAGTAGTATAAGGGGATACCTTCCATCAGGCTCTTGACAGGTACCACGCCCGTGCTGACATAGGCCCTGACGTGGGGTAGGTGTGTCACGTGGGTTGTGACATCATGAGGTCACGTTAGTCATGTGCCAGGGTTCTAGCCCCTGTGTCTAGGTCTATGGGCTGTGTAAAATGAGGGCCCTGCTGGTGTGCAGCCTGTTTCATAGCCTAAGAGGACAGGTCTGGACATGTCAGCCATTCAGGACCCAGTGACTGCTTGGGGGCCTCCTCGCAGAGCATTGGGAGTGCAAGCCAAACCTCCACACTGCTGGCTAATACAAAAGGGGGGCTGGGCAAATGCCGCAGAGATCGTGACATGTGATTAGCGCCACGTGTGACTCCATCAACGCATTGAAGACATCAAGGAGAGCATGTGACCGCTATGTGTTGTGGAGGCATACACCCTTTTTGAACCATAGAATACATATAAGGAGTTGGCTAGAGCAGCATGTCAAACCATGAACCACTGCTAAAATAGGTTGTCAAGGCAATATGAAGAGATACAATCCGCTTACCAGTAAAGCCGCCTGCTCAGGGGCCCAGAACACGATCAGTAGATATTATCAGACCCTAACACCTCTTGTGTTGGATGAGAATGCACAGCAGACTGCCCCTAAAGATGGGGGTTCTAACGTTACCAGGTTTCAAGAGGAACTTTGCCAGAAGCCTGAAAAGCTCAGCCACAAGGATTTGCAACAACTGATATCCCCTATCAAGGTGGACAGCAGCGGCAGCGAAGCCTCGAAAGATGAATTAAGTGATGCAATCAACTTCATTGACACAGAAGATGATGAAGAAGGTGTAGCACCACTCAATTTGCCGATCTATGAAGACATGGGCTTTCAGGAGGACCCTGATCCAGAGGCAGTCGTTGTACAGCTGGCAAGTCTAAACTCCGAAGCTGCTTGTACACCAATGGATGTATGTGACTCAGAAGATTTCAGTTCAGCAGCTGAGTGTAGCGAAAATGCTGAGGTTAGTAAAAACTCTATAGACAATTATCGTGTATACGCTATCATACTTTTAACTAATAGTATGTCTTTTGCTTTCTGTTTGAACCGTAGATAACAACTGCAGAAAGAGATGCTCTAGAGGGGTCTACGGCAAAGGTTAACAATGTAAATTTTTACTGCTTATGCTGTTCCAGACAGTCTTAAAGTACTACAAGCTAGAACGAAGAGTGGCATAAGAAATGTGTTTGCACCTACAATAGCATCGATTTTGAAAAGGAAACTTTTGGCCTGTTAAAGGTTTTGCGGTGAACGTTGTGAACACATGTGTTAAACGTGACTATTATAACCTGTGTTACGGGCATAAAATTAATGAGCCAGAGCAGGAGGCTCATGACTGTCTATACGAGTCGTACACCGCAAGAACAATTTGACACATATGTAGCCGGTTATACCCACACAAGGTATATAAGTTGTTAACTGTGGTGTACGGGTTGTCAGCTTTGAAGAAAGGTGTCCACGCCGATATGATTAAGGTCTTGGCATCAGCGGTCAATGGGATCCAATATGCTGCTGAGCCCTGCTCAAAACTCAAACGTATGCAGGGGCTGAGTACCTATTTTGACAAAAGCTCGATAGAAAGGGTCATAGAAAGATGAATGTGTGATATTTATTATAAAAATAGAAGAATAATGTCTTTATCCCCATGAAAGGTGTTCTAAAAAAGAAAATACAGAGATCATGGATAGCAGACCATCACTGTGTTACTTAACGCTACATACTTACTCACTTTTACGACGAGAATCAGAGTGTCCCGGTGCAAGATGTCTATGAGTTACACCCAGGCTACATCTGTATCGGGAGATTGATTTTTGTGCTGGTTAAAGAAAGAATAGCTGAAATACACCCTATGATTCTGCGTTATCTGAACATTTCGGAACCTCAGGCCACGCTGCAGTGCAACAGCCCTGTGCATCGCCAGCAGATGTATCAATGTATGGCTGCCAGCAACGGGTAAATACTGGAGCTCGGACAAAGACTGTGTGCGTGAACAACTTTCAACATTGACAGGGCTACACCGTGCATTGGAATTCCTGACTGAAGATTCTTTCACAAATAAAGGTCCTGTATTGTCCGACCTAGAACTGTATGAACTGTTGAATGCTGTCAGTATCCTGAGCATCCAGAGTTATAGGTGGGGGGAGTGTGAAGTCATGTCTAGAGCTATTGAGAGTATAGCTCTAAAAATAGCAAAGCTTGTGACGCTGAGATCTAGTAAAAGGAACTTTTCTGAGTAATATGTGTAACATGTCTCGTACTATGTATACGTAGCCAAAAGGCATCACAGTGTCTAGCAACGTCGACAGCTTTAAGCTATGTACTGCGAAATGTCAAGTACACTGTGTTTATGTTGTGCTGATCCAATTTTTTATTTTTTTTATTTTTTTATGTTTAATAAAATGACCTGACACAAAAAAAAGTATTTGATTTCATGGTTGCAGTGTGTGACAACATGACGGGGGCTGGTTTAAGGAAGCTTTATCACGATACACTGGGGGTTGGAAGCTTCGGAGGCGCCGAAGCTCTGTTTAGAAGGGCTCACGTTGAAAATGAATCGGTAAACCAATCAAGGGTGAAGAGTTGGTTAGCGGGGAAAGAGGCATATTCATTCCACAAACCAGCTAGGAGACGTTTTAAGAGCAGGGCCACAGTTGTTTGCGTGCAGCTAGATTATCAGTGGCAGGCTGAGATAATCAGTCTTCAAGATCTAACAAAGCATAACAATGGCATAATGTATATATTACCAGTCATAGACATATTGTCCAAGCACGCCTACAAAGAGGCGTTAAATGATAAAAGTGGTACCAGCGTCACCGCCGCACTTAAAAGACATTTTTGTGAGAGGATGAGAACCTCAAAAACTACAAACAGATGCTGGAAAGGAATTTTTAAACAAACCTTTTCAGAAACTATTAAACCAGCACGCGGTTCAGCATTCTGTATCATACACTGAGGTAAAAGTGGCACTTGTAGAGCGTTTTAACAGAACTTTAAAATCAAAGATGTGGCGATATTTCACAGCCAACAATACCTACAGATGAGTGGATGTTCCTCAGGCTTTTATAGATGTTTATAACACCAGTTACCGTAGGACCATCAAAATGTCTCCTGTGGAGGTAATGGCAGATAATTTGTTAATGGTGTGGAGAATTGTGTGCAGGAGTTGTCTTGAGGCGAAGGTCAAGAAACCTGTTTTAAAAGAAAGGGATCCTGTCAGGGTTTCAAAGTTGAAGGGCCTCTTCACCAAAGGCTACCAACAGACATTTAGGGCCATATTTATACTTTTTGACGCAAAACTGCGCTAACGTAGTTTTGCGTCAAAAAAATTTGCGCCGGCTAACGCCATTCTGAAGCGCCATGCGGGCGCTGTATTTAATCAATGACGTTAGCCGGCGTTAGCCGCCGGCGCTGCCTGGTGTGCGTGGAAAAAAACGACGTACACCAGGCAGCGCCGGCGTAGGGGGATATGGGTCTTGGGCGTCAAAAAATGGGGCAAGTCAGGTTGAGGCAAATTTTTCGCCTCAACCCGATTTGCGCCATTTCTTTCGACTCCCAACCCCCATAGAAATTACTCCTGTCTTAGCAAAGACAGGAGTCATGCCCCCTTGCCCAATGGCCATGCCCAGGGGACTTCTGTCCCCTGGGCATGGTCATTGGGCATAGTGGCATGTAGGGGGGCACAAATCAGGCCCCCCTATGCCACAAAAAAAAAAAAAAATGACTTACCTGAACTTACCTTAATGTCCCTGGGATGGGTCCCTCCAGCCTTGGGTGTCCTCCTGGGGTGGGCAAGGGTGACAGGGGGTGTCCCTGGGGGCATGGGAGGGCACCTCTGGGCTCCTTCAGAGCCCACAGGTCCCTTAACGCCTGCCTTTTCCAGGCGCTAAAAAACGGCGCAAAAGCGGCCGTACGTAATTTTTTTTTACCCGCCCACTCCCGGGCGTGAATTTTGCCTGGGAGTGTAAATACGGCGCACATGCCTCGGAGTAAATTTTTTTGACGTGAACGCTACCTTGCATATCATTAACGCAAAGTAGGTGACCACGCTAAAAAATGACGCAAACTCCATGGACTTTGGCGCTAGACGTGTCTAACGCCAAAGTATAAATATGGAGTTAGTTTTGCGTCGGAATTGCATAAAAAAAAGACGCAATTCCGGCGCAAACGGAGTATAAATATGCCCCTTAGTGATGAGATATTCATAGTGTAAAGTGTGGAGCTTAAATAAAGGGAATATATTTACAAGTTGAAGGACTACGACGGGGAAATGGTATCAGGAGTCTTTTACAACGAAGATTTACAAAAGGTGCCCTGCGATCCAAACAGGGTGTACAGGGATGAAAAGGTTCTGAAAAGGAAAGACAGCGGAGCTAAGCGACAGGTGCTGGTCAAATGGCGGGGATGGCCCGAGAAATTTAACAGCTGGGTTTTGGACAGCTCGCTGCATTGGGTGTGAGATCGCGCTGTAAGAGCCTAGATAGAGACCTCACCTTTTTATATTACATTACCGTCCAATGCCTCAAAGGACATGTTCCCCGACAATCAGAGTTCTAATTATACAGTGAAACTGGCTAAACCGGTGGACCTGAAAGGGTCCTGGGAGGTAGACCTAATTGAGATACAGTACCCTAGAACGTGGAATACAGTTACCAAGCACAAGACAAAAATTATCACAAAGCACTCTCAGGACTTATTGAGCTTCCCCGTGAGTTTCCCACATGGGTATTACACCACAGTCGTGGCGGTGGTCGACCCCATCAACAGAGCCATAGCCAGCATTGAAGAGTATGCGAATATACGTCTGGTGTCGGATAACGTTAGAAGAAAAGTGTTTCTTATAGCCCCGGAGCTCGATACCAGGTTTACCTGTACCAGTAAATTACAAAGGTTTTAGGGACCGTACAACATGTGAAAAGGCAGTTGTATCCAGACCCTACATGTCCTGATATTAACAGTGGATTTCAGACACTCTACCTGTATAGTGACATCGTAGAAACTCAGAGGATTGGGGATAGTTATTTGCCGCTGTTGAGATGGGTCCCGGTGAAGGGAGAAAATAAAATGATAGTTAAAATGTAGCATCACAAACTTCGGTTCGAGTATTTGAGACAGCAAGGGGGAAAGCAGGAGTGCTTTTGATATCACGCCGAAGCTTTACAACTATCGAACACCAAGCACGCCACTGTAAGAGTGGCTTGGAAGATATTCAGCATCCCCACCGGTACTAGATTAACGCAGTAGCAAAATTTATTTCTTGGGCAACTCCCGACAACTATCATTATAGGGTTTGCAGACAATACAGCTTTTAGCGGGCTCTATACCTCTAACCCTTTCAACTTCAAGCACTACGACATCAACTACGCCGCTTTGGTCCACTAGGGAGCTGTTATCCCCGCAATACCATTCACCCTGAGTTTTGGAGCATCCAATTTTGTTAGGGAATATCTTGGGCTGGTCTTGATAACGGGGAAACATCTGCTTCACTCAGGAGTCGTTGTTTCAAGAGAGGGGTATGGGGCTGGCTACTCGCTGTTCGCGTTTGTCCTGACTCCTGACATGGAAGATAGTGACCACTACAACTTGATCAAAAATGGAAATCTAAAAGCTGAATACGCCTTACACAGGTGCTGGCTACCAACGTGAACATGGTTGTATTCTCTGTGTTCAACAGCGTCATTCAAGTGAATAATGCCCAACAGATTATGTTTGACTATCATTAAAAGATTGTAAAATGGACACTGTGCAGATACGCGACTTCTTAAGCAGGCATAAATACTGTTAGAAATGGGGTCTTTGGTTGACAGTCAGGTTACTCCCTGTTCAAGCAAGGACCCTCACTCTAGTCAGGGTAAAAGAGAATCACCCTCACCTAACCCCTGCTTACCCCCTTGGTAGCTTGGCAGAGCAGTAGGCTTAACTTCAGAGTGCTAGGTGTAAAGTATTTGTACTAACACACACATTAATTTAATGAAAATACTACTAAATTACACAACACCAGTTTATCTAAACAAAACAAGACCAAAATGACGAAAATCTGACATACACAAGTCAAGTTATGAATTTTTTAAGATTAAACAGAAAAATAGCGCTTAGAAACACAAAATGCTTCGATGAGGTATTAACACGGTGTCGTGACGGAGTCGTGCCCAACAAGCTGACACCAGTGGCTCCGGACACGGAGTTGCGTAGACCCCCAAGTACAGTACCTTTGGTGAAGAGTGAAAACAAGTCGATGTGGGAAGTCGGGGGTCGCGGTGTCTGTGCGAAACATTGAATCAGCGCACTTCGAGCGGCGTCGGTCACGATGTGATGCAGCGACTTCCAGGGAGTCGCGGACTTCAGTGGGGCTGCAGCGGCGTCGAGCCTGCGAAGGTTGACCCATTCCAGCAAAGATCACGGAGTCGGTTGCAGGCAGCGTCACCGGATTCAGCAGCGGCGCCGGTCCGAAGTTGTCCGAAGTCGATTTCCTTGGATTTCCACCAGCTTTCCTTTCAAGGGCCCAGGGACTAGATAGGGCACCACTTGTCAGAGCAGGAGTCTCTTTAGAGACTCCAGGTGCTCGCAGAGATAAGTCTTTGCTGTCCCTGAGACTTCAAACAACAGGAGGCAAGCTCTAAATCAGGCCCTTGGAGATTTCTTCACAAGATGGAAGGCACACAAAGTCCAGTCTTTGCCCTCTTACTCTGGCTGAAGCAGCAACTGCAGCATAGCTCCACAAAGCACAGTCACAGGCAGGGCAGCACTTCTCCTCAGCTCTTCAGATCTTCTCCAGGCAGAGGTTCCTCTTGATGTCCAGAAGTGATCTCCAATCTGTGGTTTTGGGTGCCCTTCTTATACCCATTTTGCCCTTTGAAGTAGGCTTACTTGAAATGAAAGTCTCTCTTGTTTGTGCAGTCCTGCCTTGCCCAGGCCAGGCCCCAGACACTCACCAGGGGGTCGGAGACTGCGTTGTGTGAGGACAGGCACAGCCCTTTCAGGTGTAAGTGACCACTCCTTCCCTCCCTCCTAGCACAGATGGCTCATCAGGAAATGCAGACTACACCCCAGCTCCCTTTGTGTCACTGTCTAGTGTGAGGTGCAACCAGCCCAACTGTCAAACTGACCCAGACAGGGAATCCACAAACAGGCAGAGTCACAGAAATGGTATAAGCAAAAGTGGCATTTTCAAACACACAATCTCAAAATCAACTTTACTAAAAGGAGTAGAGGGGTAGTGGAATGGGCTGGGTTGATGGTGGAGGAAAGTCCAGGATTGAGACCAGTCTAATGGTATCACAGATGCATTGTCCAAGGGGGCATAGGAAGTGGAGCAATGGCAGTTCAATGTAGACAGGGTGACAGAGTGGGACACAAAGGTGACAATAAGGATAATCTTATGTCCTGGCAAGGGCCTTGGCAATGTTCCCTTGCTTCTGCCTGGATCGCAGCGACTGTTTGCAGGGTGGCTTTCCTTCTGCAGGGGGGAGGGGTGCTGGTGGCCTCTTGGTCCTGTGGCGGTGCCTCCTGTCCACTAGTGGCAGCGGAGGTGGAGGGCTGTTCATCAGTGTTGCTAGTGTCATGGGCCTGGTGATATACCACTGCCTCCCTCATGGTGTTGGCTATGTCTGCCAGCACCCCTGCAATGGTGACCAGGGTGGTGTGGATGTCCTTCAGGTCCTCCCTGATCCCCAGGTATTGTCCCTCCTGCAGCCGCTGGGTCTCCTGCAACTTGTCCCATATCTGGCCTATCGTCTCCTGGGAATGGTGGTATGCTCCCAGGATGCTGGTGAGTGCCTCCTGGAGAGTCGTTTCCCTGGGCCTGTCCTCCCCCGTCGCACAGCAGATCTCCCAGCTTCCCTGTTGTCCTGTGCCTCTGTCCCCTGAACCGTGTGCCTATTGCCACTGACCCCAGGTCGCAGATCATCCTGTGTTTGTAGGGTTTCCTGGGGTCCCTGTAGTGGTGGACACAGTTCTGACTGACGTGTCCTGGGGACAGAGGTTTGGGCCCACTGGGTGGGTACTGTGGTGGTGTTTACTGAGGGGGCAGGGTCTGTGGTGGTATGGCACTGTGAATGTGTCCAGAGATCAATGATGGGCCAGGTTGGTCATCCAGATCAAGGCGTACAGAGCTGCTGTTATCACGGTGGGCCTCTTCTGTGGGGGGACTGGATGTTGCTGGCACCTCCTCTCTGGTGACATTGGGTGGGGGACCTGTGGGGAAGTAAATGCAGTATTATTGTTTCAGCATTTGACATCTTGTGCATGGGTGTGTTGCCTTGTATGGTTGTGATTGCCCTGTCAGCTTTGCCTTGAGTGAGTAGTGATTTTGTGGGCTAGGTGATTCTCTCTAATGTGCATGCTTTAGTGATGGGTGTCCATGCAGGGCAGTGAGTGATGTCCATGCATTGGTGTTGCATGCAGGGCTTGGTATTGGGATGGATGGGTTGTGATGGTGGGGTGTATATGAGGTGGTGGGGTGATGGGGGTGAGGGTACGAGTGGGGGTATATGATAACATGCAGGTAGAGGGGTGATAGTAATAGAGATTAGACTTACCACAGTCCAGTCCTCCTCCTACTTCTGCCAGGCCCTCAGGATGCAGTATTGTCAAGACTTGCTCCTATCATGTTGTTAGTTGTGGGGGAGGAGGTGGGGGTCACCGCCAGTCCTCTGTACAGCTATCTGGTATCTTGAAACCACAGAACGCACCTTCCCACTTAGGTCTTTCCACCTGTTCCTGATGTCATCCCTTGTTCTGGGGTGCTGTCCCACGGCATTGACCATGTCCACAATTCTCTGCCATAGCTCCATCTTCCTAGCAATGGATGCTTGCTGCACCTGTGATCCGAATAGCTGTAGCTCGACCTGGATGATTTCCTCCACCATGACCCTTAGCTCCTCCTCTGAGAACCTGGGGTTTCTTTGTGATGCCATGGGTGTAGTGTGTGTGGTGTGTGTGAGGGTGTTTGGGGTGATGTCTTGGGGTGTGTGCTGTAAGGTGCGTGGATGGTGTATGGGTGATGGTGTTCTGTGGCTCTGGTTCTATGGGTGCTCTTGGTGTCTCTCTTTCGCTCTGTTGTCAATTTATTTGAGTGATAAAGGGTTGTGGGTAGTGTGTGCATGTGTGTTTTATAGAGTTGTGGGTGTGGTTTGTGTATGTGTGTCAGGTGTGTGTAGTTTGAATTGTCCAATGTAGTGTTGTTTTTTTAGTGTGTGTGTATTTTGAGCGCGGCGGTATGTACCGCCAATGGTTTATCGTGGTTGAATATCTGCTGCTGTGATTCATGGGTCATAATGCTGTGGGCATAATTCTGTTGCCGTAACGGTGTGGGTTTTGCTACAGCCAGTTTATCACCGACCTTTGGGCTGGCGGACTTGTGTGTGTGGCTGTATAGTGACGAATTGCTATGTGTGGGTCATAATATTGGTAGCGGTGAACCGCTGTGGTGGCAGTATGTTGGCAGCAGTCGGCATGGCGGTAAGCAGGACTTACCACCAATGTCATAATGAGGGCTTAAATGTCGTCTTTAGACTAAGAAGCACATTCCTGAGATTTTTGTCAGTGCATGAGTTTTTCAGCTCGTGGCATTTTCAAACACACAATCTAAAAGCAACTTCACTAAAAAATGTATTTTTAAATTGTGAGTTCAAAGACCCCAAACTCCTCATGTGCTCCTAAAGGAAATCTGCACTTTAATAATATTTAAAGGTAGCCCCCATGTTAACCTATGAGAAAGATAGGCCTTGCAACAGTGAAAAACGAATTTGGCAGTATTTCACTATCAGGACATGTAAATCACATAAGTACATGTCCCACCTTTAACATACACTACACCCTGGGCATGGGGCTACCTAGGGCCTACCTTAAGGGTGCTTTACATGGTTTACCCCTTTGCTGCCAGGCCTGTTCCCCCTCAGGTGCCAGGACTTTTTTTGGCTATTTGGGGCAGTTCACGCTTAGGCACTCATAACTTTTTGTCCACATAAGCTACCCACGCCAAATTTGTGTCCTTTTTTTCAACATCCTAGGGATTCTAGAGGTACCCAAAGCTTGTGGGTTCCCCTGAAGGAGACCAAGAAATTAGCCAAAATACAGTAACATTTCTTTTTTTTTTTTTATTGGAAAAAAGGGCTGCAGAACAAGGCATGTGGTTTTTTCCCTGAAAATGGCATCAACAAAGGGTTTGCATGCAAAAATTACCATCTTCCCAGCTTTCAGGAACAGGCAGACTTGAATCAGAAAACCTAATACCACCCATCGTTCCCCTCAGTCTCCCGATCAATATGATACCTCACTTGTGTAGGTGGGCCAAGTGCCTGTGACAGAGAAGAGCCAAAAACATGTTGAAATTAAGGGGAACCAAAGCGGGTCCAAAAGGGCAGTTTGAAATAAAAAGATTTAGGCTGACATGTAGGGCAGATTTTTTATCGGTATAGATGAGACAATGCTGGAAAGTAGGAATTTTGTGGATTCCTGCAGATTCCTGAAGGTTCCATCACAAAAATGTGGAAAAAAGGTGTGATTTCCAGCAAAGTTGAAGGTTTGCAGGGAATTGTGTGTATGAAAATGGTGCGGGGGCATGTGAAGCACACCACTCTGGACTCACCCAGATGTTTAGTTTTCAGATGTGTCTATGTCTTGTGGATTTTTCTACATGGCAGCGTCCCAAAGTCCAAAAAAGTGCAGCCCTCACCATTCCAATTGGAACGATTTTGAGAGTTAGCCAAGCTCTCATGGCCCAAATGTAAAACCAAAACCCAAAATAATCAAATGTCCTCTTGCTTGCCATGGGATAAGATGTTTTTGTGTGCGGGAGAAGAGCTGAAAGGCTGTTACCCCCTTCAGCTGGGGTGGGGGCATAACAATGCCCATACTGATTCATAGCCACCACCACACTATTTATTTTTAATTCCCTGGCATCTAGTAGACTTTCTGCACCCTGGAGTGTGGATCGTGGGTAATTGCCCCATCTGCACTCTGGCGGGCAGAACAACCTTGGCCCCCATGTATTTCGGGTGGGGGTATGGCCATACCCCGCCCTCTTATATTGAAAGAAAATCTTAGCTGGTCTCTGGTGGGCTTTCCGCCCCCTTTTGGGGCAGATGGGCCTTCCAAAAAAGGCTGATCTGCCCCCAAAGGGGGCAGATATGGCCAACAGTAATGTGCCCCATGGGGAGTGACCCTTGCCCAAGGGGCTGCCCCCCAAACAAAACACACAAATACACACACACCAATCCCTGGTGCCTAAGTGGCTTCAGCCCCCGGGGGCAGATCAGCCTGATAGAAATAGGCCGATCTGCCCACAAGGGTAGCAGAAATGGCCTAAAATAAATCCCCCCCCCCAGGGGAGCAAACCTTGCCTAAGGGGTAGCTCCCCTTACATGAAATTGGTGCAAAAAAATCCCTGGTGCCTAGTGGTTTCTGCCCCGTCAGCCTAATAAAAATAGGCCGATCTGCCCCAAAAGGGGGCAGAAATGGCCTAAAATAAATTTGCCTCCCAGGGGAACGACTCTTGCCTAAGGGGTCGCTCCCCTTGCGTGAAATTGACACAAAAAATAAAAATCCCTGGTGTCTAGTGGTTTCAGCCCCCCTTGGAGGCAGAGTGGCCTAATAAAAATAGGCCGATCTGCCCCAAAGGGAGCAGAAATGGCCTAAATGCAATTTGTCCCCCAGGGGAGAGACTCTTGCCTAAGGGGTTGCTCCCCATATACTAAAAAATAACATAAACAAAAAATATATATCCCTTGTGTCTGGGGGTTTCTGCCCCCTCTGGGGACAGATCAGCCTAATTATAATAGGCCGAACTGCCCCCATGGGGGCAGAAAAGGCCTAAAAATATTTTGCCCTCTTGGGGAGTGGCTCTTGCCCAAGGGGCCGCTCCCCTTATGTATAAATATGAATAAAATAAAACATTCCTGGTGTCTAGTGGTTTTGGCCCCCCTTGTGGGCAGATTGGCCTAATAAAAATAGACCATTCTACCCCCAAGGGGGCAGAAATGGCCTGAAAGTTATTTTGCCCTCAGGGGGGCAGTCCTTGCCTAATGGGTCGTTCCCCAAATATAAAAAAAATAAAAATAATAAAAAAAAAAAAATGAGCCCTGGTGTCTAGCGGTTTCTGCCCCCCTTGGGGACAGATCGGCCTTATTATAATAGGCCGATCAGCCCCCAGGGGGGGCAGAAATGGGCTTAAACTAAATTGCCCCCGAGGGAAGCGGCCCTTGCTCAACCGGCCATTACCCTCATTCAATAATAAAAAATAAATAAAATCCCTAGTGGCTAGTGGGCATTTCTGCTGCCCGATCACTTTGGGATCGGGCAGCAGAAATGCTGAGAGAGACATGAAAGGAGAGGAAAGGCCTTTCCTCTCCCTGCATGCCTCTTGCGCCCCCTCCACGTGATCAGAGGAGAAATGCAAAAGCATTTCTCCTCCGTTCCGGACTGGAAGCTCAGCTTCCAGCGCAGAGGGGTAGGCCTCTGATGAGGTCAGTGTGCAATCGCGTGCTGATGTCATCAGATGCCACGGGGTGATGGGTTGGGGCGGGGGTGGAAGGGGAAGCGATTACCCTTCCATCCCTGCCTTGGGGGCGCCGAGGCAAGGCTCATGGGGGGAGCACTAACATTCCCCCGTTGAGTCTGTCCAAGGACGTAATGGTTACGTCCTTGGCGCCTCAGCCAAGGACGTAACCGTCACATCCTTGGCTGCCAAGGTGTTAAAAAGGAAAGGTTAAGGCCTGGCAAGTTGGTACACTTGCCAAGTCTAATTGGCAGTTTAAAACTGCACTCACAAACACTGCAGTGGCAGGTCTGAGCTATGTTTACAGGGCTACTAATGTGGGTGGCACAACCAGTTCTGCAGGCCCACTAGTACCATTTGATTTACAGGCCCTGGGCACCTCTGGTGCACTTTACTTGGGACTCACTAATAAATCAAATATGCCAATCATGGATAAGCCAATGTACACATATAATGTATACAGGGAACACTTACACTTTAGCACTGGTCAGCAGTTGTAAAGTATCCAGAGCAAACAAAACAGCAAAAACAGAGTCCAGCACACAGAAACAACCTGGGAAGTAGAGGCAAAAAGTTAGGGGAGACCATGCCAATGATGCCAAGTCTAACAGCCTACATATTATTTTTTACTGCTTTTGTGCTGGCACTGAATCACATAAATAATTCATGTTGAGTGACATGTAAAATGCCGTCTTATTTCATAAATTCTTCTCTTAACAGAGCGAGTCCCTGATGATATTTCGCAAAGGTATTCACATGATGCACTTTATAAAATCACAGCAATGAAACCCTGCATTTATTACGGCATGCTTGCGTTCGGCTCTCACAATAAGCGATCGTTAATTGTGAACTCTGCGGTAAGCAATGACTGGTGGAAAATCTTTTGCAATTTTTCACACATGGAAAATAGGGGGAAATGTGTTTTGCATTATATTTCTGTAGTTGGGAGCTGAAGGATGATCTTCAACCACAGACGTAGTTCTGTCACTTTTGTTTCTGCTGTTGGTATTCTAAATAAGTGCTTCCCTCCGTAACTGCAAATACCTGTCTGTTTGTTGTTGTAAAATATGCAGAGGATAACTTGCTTTTTAACTAATGTAGCAAGCTCCTGCAGATGGTTTTTTACAGGTGTCCCCATTGCTGCAGATGCATTTTATTTTGAGAGCTTGGATATACATGATGCTGAGTTTAGTGTAAGGAGGGTGACATGAAGTCCAGTTTAGATACAAATGAGCATCAGTACGTTTGGGGTACAGATCAATTGTAATTTGTTGTTCTTGAGTGGTCAGTAGCACAACCTGAAAATGAAATGATGCTTCTGTTTAGTATTGCTGCTGGTGAATTTGATGGTAGGATGGACATTATTAATGTAAGCTGTAAATTGTTCCAGTGTTCTACTTCCTACATCCCATGTTATAAATATGTCATCAATGTATTGCAGCCATTCATATACACACACACACTCACAGACCCTCAAAACCACTACTGCACCCACTCACAGACCCACACAGCCACTTACATGCCCACTTACAAACTCATTCTCACACACCCATCCACAACTCACACCCATTCACAGACAAAAAAATCACCATCACACCCACTGATAGATTCACACAGCCACTCACCCACCCATACAAACACTTATACACCACCCACATTGAAACATATATAGTCACAGGGCAACTGCCATTCATACATTGACAAACAAACATATGACATCTAGGTCCGGATTTACACTTTTTTTGCGCCGCATTGGCGTAATTTTTTGATGCAAAAGTGGCACAAACTTACAAAATACAATTATATGTTGTGACTTTGTGCCACTTTCACATCAAAAATTGAAACAAATGTTGCACTAAAAAAGTATAAATATGGGCCATAGTTTTTCTTTCTTTAAACCAAAATAGATATATCTAAAAAGAACCATTTTAAAAAGTTTTTAAAACTTGTTTTCCTTTCATTTTGTAATTTGTATTTTTTTCAACAAACTATAACTATAAAAAAATTGGAAAGAAGCACAGGAATTGTGCAGTGTTTTTAAAAAAGCAAAAAAATTAACTAATGTGCAATGTTCGATAAAATGAAACTTTCGTCATCTGGAATAGCACCCAAGGAATGTTTGGCATTAGGCCAGCAGGAACCAGGTCTCTGGGAGCAAGTTAAGCTGGAGCACTCAATGTTGATGTATGTGTGTATCCCTGTGGATCACCTCTCTTGCAAGTTGTTGGGGGTGGATGATTTGCAGATGTTTTAACATGCTGCTCGTCCCATGAGAGTTTTTTTTGTCGACCCTTTGGAAGGTTCTTTATTACAAAGCTTGCATTTAACAACCTTTGCTACCACCTTTTTTTCTCTGGATGGTATGGAGAAAAAGTTCCATGCAGTGCATTCTTTTTTGTGGCTGCTCTTCTTCCTCTTGTTCCTGCTGTTCTCCCTCCTGCTCTCTTTCTCCTACTGATACAATTTTGTATGACGGTGCACAAAAAAAAACAGATGAAGGAAGGAGTTCCACCTGAGCTGCAGAGGTGTCAAGACTAAAGAGGCATTCACAAAGATGAAGAAATAACTGCTAACTATAACTGGTGAATTTCCGTGTTTTTTTTAAGTTGAAAACATCAACGTTGTCCCTGAGACATTCACCTAACTAACATTACTTTAACCTTTGGCTTTTTCACTGAATTCCTACGTTTTTCTTTTGATTGAAAACAGATATTTTTATCTATCTATCTATCTATCTATCTATCTATCTATCTATCTATCTATCTATCTATCTATCCATCACTCTTTGTACACACACTCACATGCACACACATACACATACACACACATACGCACACACAATAATGTCCCTGTAGCCTTTGATTTGTTCAGTTAATTTCTATGGTCTTTTTAATTTTTTAATTCTATTTCATAACTGTAACCTTTGTTTTTTCCCAATGAATGTATATATATATATATATATATATATATATATATATATATATATATATATATATATATATATATACATACAGACATATATATATGTATATAAGTTACTGGTGGTCGCCACTAGGTAGTTATAGTTAGGACATAGTTTAAGCGTTTTTTGACTTGCCTATATCTTTGGCAGCAGTCAATGAATCTTCACTTCAGCTGATGTCTGGAAACTTTCAAAGTGATCCGTCAAGCAGGGGCTGAGAAAAAGGTGGAGGGCCTAAAACATGTTCTCTACATGTTAATTCTCATAGGGTTTTTTAATACGACTACAGCCCAAATTGCTATATGGAAATACACCAAATTTGGAAGAAAGGTAGTTGTTGGTCCAGAAAGCCCCCTTTTTGTTATGTGGTGTAAACCCATTGAGTAGTTTTTGGGATATTGAAGAAAAATCTAATTTGTATATGTAGAGAGGCAAAGGATCCCTAAACCTGCCCAATCTCGTGCTGAGATCTGATTGGCTGCCAACATTTTAGCCAGTGTTGGAAGCTACCTTGGGACTCGGCTTCAGGCAAGGCCCTGAAAAAAAAGCTTAAAAAAAGAAAAGGGGATAGTGCTGGGACACCCTGACACCTTAGCTCTGGTGCTGGGATCCCAGAGGGACCCTACCAGGGCAAAAACACACTTTTTCTTTACTTTGTTTGCCAAAAATGATGGGCTCTCACACTTGTTTTGAAAAAAGCCCCCGGGTGGCCAGGTCCTAGGAGAATTATTTAAAAAAGGAAGAGGGGTGCATGGGGCAACCCACCTGAAGCTCTTGGAACCCTGGGGACAATCTTCCCCCAGGGCTAAATTAGCAGTAAAGGGGGGCAGTGCAAACCCTCCCAGAGCCCCGGGTACGACCGTATCCCTGGGGCTAAATAACATGTAATGGGGGCCTTGCAGACCTCCCCAGGCACCAGGAACCACCACCTTTCTGGGATCCACCCCAGGACATACCTGTTTGCTTTTTCTTGGTGAGAACTGCTAGCTCTTTTGGGCAGCGAAAGAGATGAAACTATTGGTCTTGCACAGAGGGAGCTGCATGTTTAGCAGCTCCCTGTGTGCAATAGCAATGCCAGCTCCTGCAGGAGGTGGGCTGCCAGCTGGAACCGCAGGGGCCTTTAGGCTCCCTTTGTGGTCTCATTGCACACTGGGTGCCCTGGTTAGGCTCCAGGCACCCAGTGAGACAATACCAGGCTCAGGGGGAATGCAGTCAGCAGGGCCGTAATCGGCTGGGGGAAGGTGGATGCAGGCCCCCCCCATAACTATAAATAATAAAAGGTCTTCCCACCTTTTGCCAGGGTGGTGCACAGCTTACCAAAGAGCCCACCGTGCACTTGCCGGCGATTTTGGCGGTGGGTGCTTGATGCCAAGGGATATGAGGACAGCTCCAAAAAACAAAGAAGCACTTACGTTACATTGCCCTTTCTATAGAAGGATTTGTGTTATCATAGAATTTTGGAGAAAGACACAAAATGCACAGTCACATTGCCAAATGCACAAAAGGTCGCTGGAGACATTTCATTGTGGTCAACGACACAGCTGTATTACCCAAGGAGGCAGATAGAACTCCACTTGGGGGGATGTTTTGTACTTTGGAATCTTGTTGGATAAAAGGGCAAGTGAGGTTCCTTTGTGGCTGAGTCACTCACACAGCAACTGACACACCCACACAGGCACACATTCACTCACAGACTCACTCAGGCACTCTCTCAGACACTCATGCACCCACTCACAGACCCAGTCAGACACTCATGTACTCACTCATAGACACACAGACACACACACACTCACAGACCCACACAGACCCCCACACATCTACTCCCAGACCCTCCTCAGACACTTATGCACCCACTCACAGGCCCACTCAGACCCTCTAGCACCCACTCAAAGATTCACTCAGACACTCATGCACCCAGGGACGTTATAGTTAGGAAATAGAATGAAAACAAAACATAGAAAATCACTTAAAAAACACAGGTTACAGGGCTGTTATAGTTAGGGTCACATTTTAAACATATAAAACCATAGAAAATCAGCTGTTATAGTTAGAGTTGTTATGAGTAACTATAAGTTGTGCACTAAGGTAACTATAACTAGTGCATTAGTTTACATTAGTGCCTCAGTTAGGTGGCGTGCCTGGGGCTGCGGGGGCGGGTGGCCCCCCTGCATTAGTTCTCATTAGTGTCCCGGGGAGGTGGCTACCCCAGCGGCAGCAGGGGAGGCCAGGCAGCCCCCGTGCATTAGAATGGCAATGCGCCTGGCACTTGGCCCACTCGTGGGCCTCAGCATTATCATGTGTGGGAGCCCATGCTTGTTTTTTTTTATATATTTTTTTAATCTGGCAGATCCACGGCTCCACCATGACTTCCACTGAATTTATTTTTAAAAATGCAAAGGTGTCAGGATTTCCTACCCTATCCCCTTTTCTTTTTTAATCATTTTGTCTGGGACTCAGCTGAATCAGAGTCCCAACATGGCTGCCAACACTTCCTTGTTGAAGTGTTGGCAGCCAACCAGATCTCAGCATGAGATCGGAAGGGTTTGCAAAGCCTTTGCACATATATATATATATATATAATATATATATGTATATATATATATATATATATATATATAAATTAGGATTTTCTTCAACAGCCCAAAAACTGCTCAATGGATGTACACCAAATAACAAAAAGGTTGTTTTCTAGACCAGGAGCTACCTTTCTGCCATATTTGGTGTAATTCCGCCCAGTGGTTCTGGTGCTATCGCTGTGCAAAATCGCTATGGAACAATGAATGGGGAAAAAGCATTTTGAGACCCCGCTTTTTCTCAGCCCCTACTTGAAGGATCACCCCGAAACTTTCCAAAAAGATGCTGAAGTGAGCGTCATATTGTCCTGGAAAAGTTCATGAAAATTCATCAAAGTTATTAGCAAAATAAAAAATGCCTTTTCTGTAAAAACGAGGTCCTAACTATAACTACCAAGTGGTGACATCTATCTATCTATCTATCTATCTATCTATCTATCTATCTATCTATCTATCTATCTATCTATCTATCTATCTATCTATCTATATTGATACACATGTGTGAGAGTCTGTTTGAGTATGAGAGTGGGTGTGAGAATGTCTCTCTGGGTGTGAGAGAGGATGTAAAAGTTTCCATCTGGGTATATAACTGTTTGTGAGACTGTCTATGTGGGTTTCAGAGTGCTTTTGAGAGTCTCTCTGGATGTGAGAGTGGTTGTGAGAGTGTGTCTCTGGATATGAGAGTGGGTGTAAGAGTGTGTGCCTAGCTGTGAGAGTCAGTTTGAGAGTGAGTGTGAGTGTGGGTGTGAGAGTGTTTTTTTGGGTGTGTGAGTGGGTATGAGAGTATCAGTCTGGATGCAAGAGTGGTTGTGATAGTGTTTGCCTGGGTGTGAGAGTGTCTGTGTGTGTGTAAGAGTGGGTGTGACATTGTATGCACGGGTGTCTGAGTGGGTTTGTAAGTGTCTGTCTTGGTATCACAGTAAGTGTATGAGTGGGTGTAAGAGAGGCTGCCTGGGTGTCACAGCGAGAGTGAGTGTCTGTATTGGTATCTGAGTGGCTGTGATAGTAGATTGTTTGATGTTTCCCAAAATCCATGAGTGCCACGGGTGGATCCACGGATCTTGGAAACAAAAAACTAAAAAATTATAGGTGTTTTCAGACCATTGTTCTGTCACATTTATAGTCAACCCATGGGGTCAGAGTACCTCTATCCTGACCCCTTTATGTCTATTGCTGCCCATATTTCAGCCCCTAGGACCGGACCATTCCCTGGTAAAACTAAATGGAGTCCAGCCAATCAGATTATTACATTGGTGCGTGACTCCGTGGATTCACTGTGGGTGGTTCAGCGGAGTGTCCGTTTCCCCAGATATCTATATTTTCCCCTTTGAAATCTCCAAAACTAATGAATGGATTTACACCAAATCCCAAAAAGCACAATCTGTGCACCAATATCTAGCTTCATGCTAAATTTGGTGTAATTCCGTTCTGGGGTTCGGGCTATTGGTGTGCCTAAAGACTTCATGAAAAATGCATGGGGAATATATGTTTTGGGACTCCCTCTTTTTCTCTGCCCCCACTTAACGGATCACCACAAAACTTTCAAGACATCAACTGAACTGACTGTTGTATTAGTTTTGAAATCTTTTTAACATTTGTCAAACAACGCCAAAGTTATTGGTAAATCAAAAATCATTTTTGCTATGGAAACTATGTCTTAACTATAACTATCTACTGGGGACCACCAGTAGGTAATATATATTGTCAAGGTCCATATATGTGGAGTTAAGTATAGTAAAACTTAGACACCTACTTTCAGGATATTTTTGTCCTCAATATTCTTGACACTATAGTCCTTCTTTATCACCTGTACTATTGCCCTGTTTGACTATGGTGATAAACTAGATCTAAAAATGTAGTTAATATGCCTATATAATGGCAACTTTGTGCTGTGAACTTGTAGTTTACTTCTTCCTTAATGGTACGCTAGTTTGCTGCTATAAATAAACACCTCAAATATATTTTCCTCAGGGCCAGAAGGGCCGGACATATACATGAGACGTGATCAGTAGTTGTTGCCCTGAATATACAAAGCACATAGGCTTTTGTTGATAGACAGTCGGTGTTTCTTGCATCTTTGAATTGTGTGATCTGGGTGTACAAAAGTCGAAATTGCAAGCACTTTTTTTGAGGGAGGGACCAGAGTGGAAGATGGATATTCCTGAGTATTCTGCAAACATCAATCTATTTTTTATTATTAGTGTTTATAATTTCCTAAAGCAATTTGATTGGCCATTCTGCGGTTTGTTGCCAATATGTTCTGAATCTGTCTTGTGCTGATAGTGTTGGGTGCATGCACACGTTTCTAACTATGGTAGATTGTTTTTTGTTGTTATTTGTTTACTTGATTCTAAGCTCAGTATGGTATTTGGACTTTTGGTGAATCTGAGGTCCTCGACGATTAGTTGTTTTAATGACTCATCTGTTGCTGAAAAACAATCCCAAGTATAATTTAATTTAGCCATATGAAGCAAATTTGAGTCACAACTTCACCTCTGAGGTCAATCGACTTAAACTCAGCAGAGATTGTATCTAATATATTCCGTGAAGATAACGGAACAATATAAGAGGGTTGGTATCAATTTTAAGTGACTTATTTTGAGTGATTGACTAAGAGCATGCCCTCCATAAATGTTTGAGAATCTTTTCACTGACCTAGTTGATAAATGCTTTGGTGCAGTTATTTTCTAAGTCGTTAGACCAGGGAAGGCTTTGGTTGACATTCACCCAAAAATAGGCATCTGACTGCTCTTCTTCTCTAAGGGTTCCATCAGTGAACCACCTCAGCGCGCTTCTGGTCCTCTCAAAGGCCATTATTTTTGTTTTCTCCATGTTTTTCTTTAAGTCGTTCTTGTGCTTATACTCTGCCAGTTTAGTTCAGTGATTTTACAAACCAGTTGGCGTAAATGAGAGTAAGATGATCTCATCTGTATATGCTAGGTATGTGATAGGCTATTTGCCAATTTAGGGGCGAGGCAGCTGGATAATCTTGATATAGTGTAAGATCAATACCCCAACTAAACATTTTTTCCCAGAGTGTTGTTAGATTTCCCCCATCTTGATGGAATCAAAGCTGTCAAACTGGAAGTATTTCCTGGAGACGAGGCTTTGTTAAAGGAAAAAATGAGGGCGTTCTTTTTGGCATATAATTCATGATAATTGCTCTAGAAGGCTAAAATGAGGATGCATGTTCTACCAGTTATCAAGTGTCTTTCTTATCCATGTCAGTAACATATGCTGAAATGCAGTGAACTATGTGCTTTCAACACAAGAGGCAGTGTGTCAGTCAACTATATCATCACAACAGAGTTCTAATGAACAACTACAGCAATAGCCTTCCAAATGTAAGACCAAAGTGTGTATGATATGAATGTCATTGTGATGTAATCAAAGCTGTAAAAAAGAATTTCTTAAAGAGGCTACAGCAGAATATGAAGACATTGCATGCTGAGAGGAACGATACTAGCAGCAGTATTTTTGCTCACTCCCTAGTAATCAATTGCAGCATCACCGCAGAGATCTAGTTAACAACTAGAGACTTAACATGTATTCAAGACACAAGTGGGGCCTTCCTGAATTCCATTTTGTTTGAATAAGAGCGTTTGAATATTATAGCGTTTTCTTGACCATCAGACGGTATTAAATGAGCCATGAGATGTTAATTCTGGAATGAAACCAGTGGGTTAGAAATGTAAATCGAGGTATGGGTTTTTGGTATTTGAGGAATAATGTTTTGTAAAGGGGCTAAAAATAGTTAAAGAGGGTGACAGTTACATAAGCACAGTATAGTACAGCATCCCATCTTCACAATTGTTTTACAAGTCCCTACTTTTGAAATAGTTACAATTTGGTACATAAAAAAAAAAGGTTAGTGTAATGTTGTAGTCAGGTTATATGCAGATACCTAACTTATGCTGAAAAGAAAAACACAAATTTACTGAAAAAAACAAGGGTTAAAGTAGCTTTATGTTTAAGCACTGCAAGGAGACACATGTATATCAAAAAGCCCAAAACCACTGAAATATGCCAGTTATTGCTTAGTGAACTAACTATAACTTGTTTCCACATCATGCACTGCTTTTGTCCTCACACATTACATCACTCATGACATGGTGTGGCCCCACGTAAATGAGGAAATAACTTTGTTTCTGTGCTCACACCACATTATGGATTTGGGTGGACAGGCTAACAGGCCATCAGGAGCTGCCCAAAATGTGAGCCACAAAAAGGTTTCCCACAGTCTGTAGGGGAAAAGAAAGCTCCATGGGCCACTCACGACTCCCACCTGTTCTCTGTTTTGCTTCAAAGTGCAGGCCAGGTACCACCTCCACTGTGAAGTGCAGACCAGTTGCTTTGATCAGCTAATCTGTCTGTCACTAAGGAGCAGCCCTTGGAGCAGGACAGGTTTGCAGCTTCCTTGTTGCAGGTGCTCGTAATTAAAGGTACACTGCAGGGCAAACAGGGACATCTGTAATGTAATATGGCCCTGATATTTTGATTTGCCAAATGAGAAAATGCCTCAACTGAGCACAATGTTGTGTCTCGTACTGATGTCAGTGTTGGAACTCCTGGTTTGTGTGACACCAGGGGTTCCAAGGCTGCTAGTTGAGAGAGTTAAGAGGAATGGAAGTTGACGGGAGTAGTCAGCTGGATGAGCTGCATCCCGGGCTGCTGTTGCCCCATACTGCTATTGAATAAATATATGAAATACAGAACAAAGTGATTCTACCTGTTTTCCTTTCTGGACGCGAGATCGGCAGTGAGTGTTCTGTCTCATGTGTACCTCTGTACCACTAGGATGCCGCACCACCAATTGGCCACATCGGAGATGTGAGTCATGTGATCATCTTCTCAAGGGGGCAACAGCTAATGTGTACTGTGTGTGGTGCTTATTTTGTGGCACCAGAAACTGTTGGATAACATTACTGGGTCGGTGGAGAAGGAGGCATTTCCTTTCTCACGTAATGATGGCAATGGCAGAGCAGCCATTTTTAATTGGTCGAGTTCTCACATGAACTCAGGTCGTCATGCACATGGAGTCAACTTAGCCGCCATCTTGAATTGGTCTAGTTTCTGGTTCTTGAATTAACATGCTGCCATTTTACTTTGGTTGTGCTATTTGAGGAGTTAGTAACATCACATTTTAAGTTAATTTGGTGGCCATTTTGGATTGCTCAAAATTATACATCCTGGAATTCAGATTTTCTTATCTGCACTCAGTGAAGTCAGAATGTCTTTAAGGAGTCAACAGATGAGTTTTCTATAGCCATATTGCAGAGCAACTATATTTTACTTTTAGAACGTGGCATATTGTACCTCTACAGTGGATAGTGGATAGTCTTTCCACTGTTTTTTCACAAAGAAGTTATATTTATATTTTTTTTATATTTGTTGAAGTAACTGCTCTACTAGTATTATCTGTACAGTACGTGGAGTGGTTTCTGTCTTCTGGGGCTTCTGTTCTGCTCTTTCAGGGAGTCCGTAAATCCCCCACCAATCTCCAGGCCGACTTCCAATTCAGTGGAAATAATGGTTTAGGGATTTTAATGCCTGCCTTGGGGCTGTTGATGGTTTTAACTTTAAAGCGGACAGGAAACACTGACTTGATGAAGAGGATGTGCCCAGATCCAAAGATTCCATTGATGATTTCTGTGTGGATGGTGTAATGCCCCACCTCTTGACTGACGTGGGCTTAAAATTCACCATTATTTTTCACCCAACTGTGATGAAGAAGGACATATGACATTAACTTCTCCCACATGATATCAACCCTGGTGGTAACAATGTTTCTAAGATTGATCTTGAGGGAAATGCTGACACTGTCATCAGTCTTAAAGGAAGATCTGTGCAAGAGAAAGTGTATTTTTCAGTCGATGGTCCTGACATTCTTGGGTGGCATCATCAAGGGTGTCTGGACATTGTGTTGAAACTTGGATGTGAGCAACAAGTTTTGTGGTTGGCAAATGTAGAATAAAGGCCTGGGAATGGTGAGGTCACACAGTTGGAAAAATTGCTGATACTTTTAGTGAAGAAATGGGGGAGATTAAAGGCTTTGAATATTTTAACAAAGTGAAAGATGGTGTTGAGCTTATCAAGCACATGTTATGATGTGTGCCTCTGAGTGTTTGATTTGAGTTATCGGATTTGTTGAGGAAGCTGCACAAGGATGGGGTGATTGTGTCAATTGAGTCTTCGTTGTACACCAAATGAGCCTATGCTGTATCTCTTGCTTATTGTGGTTACACACAAGAAGAATAAAGGATTGAGAATGTGCATAGATTTACGTGCTCTTAATAAGGCTATCTGGGTGGATAGATATCTTTAATTTCGATAGATGACATGGTTTCTAATTTGAATGGAGCAAATGTTTGTTCTAAACTTGATCTTAGGTCAGCATATCACCAAGTGATGTTAGCTAAGAAGTCAAAACTTTTAAGAGCCTTTGTTACACCCAATGGTGTTTTTCAGTTTCCAAGGATGCCATTTTGTCTGATATCCACTACTGTGGTCTTTCAAAGGTTGATGATTCAAGTGTTGGGTGGTTTAAATGGAGTGATGGAATTCCAGTGTGATGTCCCAGTTGATGTAAGGACTGAAGAAGAGCAATTTGAATGTCTGAAAGGAGTACTGGAGAATTTTATTACTAAGGGGAAAAGACTCGGAAAAAGTAAATTGTAAATGTAATTGTATTCATATAGCTCTTACTACCCCTGAGAAGGCATAGAATCGCTTTTCAGCGAGTAGCATGCTACTCCGGAACCCAAAATGATTAGTGGTGGATTAATACAGGGAAATATGAGTACAGTATTAATATTAGTATGAGTTGATTTGAGCAGAGGATATGTCAGTTTGTTAGTAGGTTTGAATAGAATGATGGAGGGATAGAGAATGGAGGAATCCAGAAGTGTTAATTGAGAGTTTATAGTAATAGTAAGAGGCTTGGGATTAGTAAAGGTGAGATGGAGGAGTCTGTAGAAAGGGGTTAGGGGGATCATAGCAGTAGAAGGGGTTTTGGAAGAGTCAAAGGTGAGATAAGTGAGGGAGAAATTTGTTGTGTTGTTTGGGAGATCATAGTAGTAAATTGAGGTTTGGATGAGAGGAGCGGTATACAAGGGAAGAGCTTAGGCAGGGTGATTTCAAGATCACAATAGTAAAATGGGTTTGAGATGAGTCACAGAGTGGGGATGGAGGATAGACTGATAGAAGTATAGGGTAATGGGAGACAGAGTTTTTTTTCTTCCTCTTGTACAGAAGGACTACAATAATAAATAAATAGCTATGTAAATCATAGTAAGGGAATATATGTGTAAGGAATATAAAAATGGATATAATATTTTGATATTTAAGGTTGTATTGTTCAAACTCAGACTTTCAAGATTATCAAGATTTGAGGTTAATTTATTTGTGTACTTTTCTAACATTATTTTATCTTTCCCCAATTTTCAATAGCAAAATACTTGCTGACAAAATAGTTAAGATAATATTTTCTCATGGTGGCGTGGCCGGGCGACCAAAGATGGCGCACGCTTGATTTTCTCGCTCCGGAGGTGCCCGCAATTTATCCGTGCATCCGAAGCCTGGCCCCAGGGCATCCCGCTGTTGCACTGCGGGGGAGCCCAAGGGGGCGAGCGGGAGAGCCGCGGAGCCCGCTCTGGACGCTGCTGAATGGGTCCTGAGCGCGCTTGTGACCCCGGGAGCCGGAGGCCTGGCCTGTGCGAGGAGGCCGGGGACTAAAGTATATACGCGCGGCCTGCGCGGGGCAGAACCGTGCCACCGAGCGCGCTGGAGACACCGGAGGTGGCACTGACTTGCCGGGGACGTCCAGCGTCCAGGGCTGATACCTCCTAGCGGAGTGGGCACTGCGCACTGCTCACCTGGCCTGGGGCGAACCGCTGATTCGCTCAGTGTGAAGCCGGGGAGCCGCCGAGCCCAACCCAGACCCTACTGAGAGGATCCCGATAGCGCTGAAGGAGCGAGGAGTCAGTGGCCTGTGCACGGCGGGGAGGCCGGAGTTTGGAGCATGGAAGAGCGCCCACGGGGCAAAGAAGCAAGCTGCCGGGCGCATTGGAAATGCCGGAGGCGGCACTGACTGGCTGGGTGCGGCGGCGGGCACCCGGATCTGGTGTCCCCTGGCAGGGTGAGTGCAGCGCACTGCTATCCTGGCCTGGAACAGAAGGAGAGTACCTTCGGCTGTCAGGCGTGTGGTGGGGCCGGGCATCTTAGGTGAGGAGAGGGGCCCGGGGAGCCCAAATAGCACAGCAGTTGGAAGCGTTGGACTGTGCCACAACATCGGGGGCGGTGGGCCCCCCAGGACACGCCAGCACCCCAAAGTAAAGAAGACCCTGGGCTAGGACCAGGTGGGGCACACCCTATCTGAGTGGGAATCTGGAGAGGCAGCACCAGCACAGAACAATTGGTGAAACACGTCGCCACTCCTGGCACCACAGCTAGAATTGAGCAGCGGCCCCGGTGGGACCCCCAAGTGAAGGCAGCAGGAGAAGAACCTCGGTGGACCGCAGGGGGCCCCGGGCAGGAGCGCCCACCGGCGCAGAATAAGAGGGAGCGCAGGGGCGCCGGCCCTCCGCCGAGCCCTGGTAAACGGGTACGGCCAGTCGGTGGGAAGTCTCTCATCCTTGTTGGGCACGCAAAGGGTCTCCTAGACGCAGGTGACTAACTGAGCGGCATTTCGGCAGACTGTGAAGACATAGGCCGGAGGCCACAACTCAGCCTGGGTTGGACTAAGAGGGGAGAACCCAGGCGGAGGAGAAACCACAATAATAGTCTGCCCGTCGCCTCGGCCCAGACGGTGCAACCCCCCGAATACTCAGTGTCCCCCAAGAACCGACATAAAAGTAAAGCCATGGACAGTATAACACCCACCGAACGCAAAGGGGGGGGAATCACAGGACCCTCCACAAACCAAGGTACAGGACACCTTAGACAGGATCCTGGGTGCAATTGAAGATACAAAGGCAACGCTACAACACAACATCAATCAGGTCGCAGTTGAAGTAGGACTACTGAGGGCAGACCACCACAAACTGGTGGACAGAGTAAAGGAAACAGAGAACGCCCTGGCCAAAATTGCACCAAAGCGAAAAGATCTAAGGGCCGAGGTGACGTATCTCATGGACAGGGTTGCACGCCTGGGGCAGAGAGCGGAGGACGCGGAAGGGAGAAGCCGCAGGAATAATGTGCGAGTGGTGGGACTTCAGGAGGGGGCGGAGGGCACAAATATGACGGAATTTCTTGAGGAGTGGTTGTGCACAGCTGTTTCACCGGGGTGCCTGACCCCCTTCTACACTCTGGAACAAGCGCACCGGGTGCCCTCGAGACCTCTCGCCCCGGGCCGGTCTCCCCGCATGGTGATCGCCAGGCTGCTGCACTACAGAGACAGAGACATTCTCCTACAGAGGGCCAGAGAGGCAGGCCCCTTTAAGGTGGCGAACAGAGAGGTGACACTGTTCCCGGACTTCACGCTGGACGTCCAGACTAAGTGAGCCTCATTGCTGGCAGTTAAGAGGGCCTTAAGGGAAGAGGGAATCCAATACTCGCTTCTCTTTCCGGCCAGATTGAAAGTGATCCTGGATGGTAAGACCACATTCTTCCAGACCCCAGAGGAAGCGTGGGAATGGCTGGAGGCCCGTGGGACCCAAGCGGGGCGTCATGTGAGTGAGGGCCCGAACGGGGGTAGGGCCCGCTGTGGCTCAGGAAGATGGCGAAACAGGAACCGCCCCCACTTGGCGCCAACTCAGTCGCAGAAGGAAATGGAGAAGATGGCAGCACTGGAGGCAGCTGCCTCCATTAGCAGAGAGGAGTCACTCCCGGAGGTTTCAGGCGGAGAATCGGATGACACGGCGGTGTCCTCGGCGGGGGGCTCGGGCTGCTCGGTGCGGGCCCCGAGGGTGACCCAGCAGACAGCAGATGAACTTGGATAGCTGAACACATAATATGGCCCTGAGGTGAGGGAGGAGTGCGATTATGAGGCCCCTCTGGGCACGACCCCCCAACCAGAATCTCGTCCATTCCGACAGACTGGCGAGAACTATAATTGAATGTTTGAATAAGTTGCACGGTTGCACAGTTTTTTGGGCAACCTTCTGTTTGAAAGGCGCCCTGGGGAGGGGGAGTTGGGTCACGCAATTGTTAGTTCTGATGGCGCTTAGGGAGATGCGGCTTGACAGTGTTAGACATCCGGTAAGACTCAGGGGGATGCCGACTACTGGGGCGGGCTGGGAAGGCTGTTATGCAAATTATATACCTATATGGCAGAATATAACCTACTAACATGGAATGTGCGGGGATGGGGACGCCAATTCAAAGACAGCAAATATTGTCCTACTTAAGGAGAAGGGGCATTCAGGTGGCGATGCTCAGGAGACTCATTTAGCAAAAGGAGAAGTGGAAAAACTAAGACGCAGATGGAAAGGACAGGTGTACGCCACGGAATACTCTGCATATGCCAGGGGGGTGCTGATCTGGGTACGCGCCGGGGTCCACTTTGAAGCAGAATCCACTAACATTGATCACGAAGGCAGGTTTGTGATCGTGGACGGGAGATTACACGGTACACCGATTGTCCTGAGTTGCATCTACGCCCCCAATCAAGATCAGGCCCCTTTCATGCCATGGTTATCAAGTCATCTCATGCGCCAGCGAATGGGAGAACTATTAATTGGGGGAGATTTCAATAGCGTGCTGGACATAGACCTGGACCGATCTACCCCACCACTACCAGGGGCAGCGACATGTTAGGTAGCCAAAAAGCTAAGAGAGTGGTTGGATTCGTGGGGGCTGGTGGATGTCTGGCGTGAACAGCACCTTAATGACAAAGATTACTCATACTATTCAGGCCTCCACCGAGTGCACACCAGAATAGATAGAGTGGTCTGCACAGCATCCCTAGTACAGGGAATGGCCCACTCTGAAAATTTGGGACGTACCCTGTCTGATCACAACCCCTTACTACTGACTTGGAGAGTGACGGAGGATAGGCCCCCCATCCCGATGTGGAGGCTGGCCCCCTCTGCCCTAGAAGACCAGGCATACAGAGACGACCTCCGTCTCTACCTGGCTGACCATATTAAAATTAATAAGGGATCCACCGACTCTAGATCCACGGAGTGGGAGACTCCTAAAGTAACGACTAGGGGTTACTGTTTGGGACAGACGGCCGGGGTGAGACGTACACTTGAACTAGCTAGAGAAGGAAATACATGAGGGGGAGCAGAGACAGGGAGCAGACGAACAGGAGAGTGAGGGATATGCTCACGCACGGAAAGCCCACTCCCAGGTTGAAGAACAACTCCGGTGCCACAATATGCAAAAATATCTTGCTTCACTACAATCAGAGGAGGGTAGATCAGGCAGAATGCTGGCGTGGTTGGTGAGGCCAGGAGGGGAGGGGGAGCCCATCACGAGTGTGTTGGACAAGGAGGGGGAGAGAAGACATAGCCCGGGCCCCATAAATGATGCTTTCAAAGAATACTGCACTCACTTATATTGGAAACCCGGTGAACTTAGTACTACCGCCCTCGATAGTTTCTTGCGACGACTCCCCTTGACAACACTGACAAATCAGGAGCGGGATGGGCTAGGGGTCCCGGTGACGGTGGAGGAGGTACGTGAAACTATATCACAACTAGCTCCTGGGAAGACCCCAGGGACGGACGGCCTCCCCATGGACCTTTACAAAAGGTACGGAACTCTATTGGCCCCCCGATTGGTGGAAATGTACACGGAGGCACTGCACTGCGGTGAGCTGCCGGACACACTGAGGGAGGCATAGGTGGTCCCTCTGCCCAAGTCGAAATCAAAGGAGGCTTTGCCCTCTGTCAATGCTGAATAGCGATTTTAAAATACTCAGTAAGATCATGGCCAACCGGTTGCTTAGCCACATACCCACACTGGTGCATGAGGACCAGAACAGGTTTGTCCCGAATCGCTGTCCTGCATATGCCCAGGGAAGAGAAACCCACAGCGGGAGTATTACTTGCAGTGGACTTCGAAAAAGCTTTCGACTCAGTCAGGTGGGACTATCTGAGAGCAGTGATGAGGCGAATGGGGCTGGGTGAGGGTTGGGTAAAATGGGTGGACTTGTTATACGCGCCCCCCCTGGCTAGGGTGAGGACGGGCAGGACGGTATCTGACACCTACCCAATATATAGGGGCACCAGACAGGGATGCCCTCTGTCGCCACTACTATTCGCCCTGGCCATCGAGCCACTGGCGGCCCAGATGCAAGGGGATGGCATGGGTAAAGGTGTACAGTGGGGACAATTAGAGCATGTCATTTCACTATACACAGACAATATACTTATCTACCTTAGGAACGGAGAGACTGGACTCCCTTGGGCCCTGAGGAGCTTGGAGCGTTTCGGGACTCTGTCAGGACTGCACCTAAACAGAGGCAAAACATTTGTTTTCCCCATACTACCGAGCTGCGGACGCCCCGCCTCATGCCCGAGGGACGTGGGCTGGGCCCCGAGGACCTTTAAGTACTTGGGTATACAAGTGTTTCATGAGGTGGGGGACCTACGGGACGGTAACCTTGGTAGGGTACTTCGCTCCCTGCGGGCTTCCGTGAGGTTCTGCCGCTCCTTGAAGCTAACTATAACGCCAGAGTATCATTGTCTAAAATGATAATACTACCCCACCTACTTTATTACTTCGCGAATTTACCACTGTTGATCCCATCGGCGTGGTTCCGCGAATTAAACACCCTGCTCAGGGAACATATATGGGATGATGGCTGCAGACGCACAGCACCCTAGACCCTCTGCAGGCCGACCCACTCGGGGGGCCTCGAAATCCCAGACTTTGAGTTCTATTATTTGGCATCCCAACTGCAATTGGTAGCCGGGTGGTTAGTTGGAAAGGGAGAACTGGACAGGAGCACCGTCCACGGAGAGGTGGGAATAGAGCAGATTATTGCATGCATGATAAACAGAAAGATGACCCCTCAAGCAGACAGTCTGATGACAAGGGTAGCTGCAGCGTGTTGGAAGAGATGCGCGAGAAGAGTGGTGGTAGGACCACCATACTCCCCAGCGTTACCACTTTCGGTGCTGGGGGAGGGCGTAGATGGGATGAGTCCGGCAGGGAAGGGTGCTGGGATCCTGGAAGAAAGCTGGCGTGGAGACAGTAGGGGAGCTGTTCCCGGAGGGTGTGCTGAGATCACTCTCTGACCTAACAGATGGGGGAGTCCCACGGGGACAGTTCCTCTTATATCGGAAGCTAATACACACCCTAAGAGAACACTGGGAAACGATTAATGCAGAACCTGCCACCCACAGGGTATTACATCTCCTGTTGACATCTGGGGAGGACACCCACTTAATTGCTAAAATCTACAGGGCCCAAAATGAGGAAGCATTGGACTCGCTGCAGCCCCAGAGAGAGTTGGAAAAGGACAGTGAGAAGGGAGTTAACGGACGCGGAGTGGGGCAGGGCACTAGCTTACCCCGGACAGTTTCCCGAAACACTCGGCTGAGATATATTCAGTACAATTATATATACAGGACGTACCTTACCCCACACCGACTGTCGCTAATTTACGGTGGAGCCCCCAAGACATGCCCCAGATGCGAGGACGTGAACGCTGATTTCGACCACATGGTGTGGAGCTGCCCAGAACTTCAGCAAGGCTGGGTTGCGGTACTAGCTGACTTAGCACAAGTGTTTGAGGTAGAACTGACCCTGTCCTCAACTACATGTTTACTGGGTCTAAAAACGGGTCTCCCACTTGGGAAGGTGAAGGGGCGCTTCCTGGACCTAGCTCTGGTTCTCTATAGGAGACAGATCACGATGGGCTGGAAATCCCCCAGGTGCCCTCTAACGAGTGAGTGGAGGCGTGATGTGACGAAGTGGGCCAGAGCGGAATTTCAAGTACTAAAGAGTGAGGAAGCGCGGGGCCTCCGTCAAACCCCTATTGCCCCGGCGTGGGAAGAAATACTGACGAGATGGGACAGCATGGCGAGGGGAGGGAGGGCAATAACGGATGGGCCAGAATGAACAGTGGTCCGGGGAATGGGGTAGACACAACACCAGCAGTGGCGGGGACGGCGAGTGAGGCCGGGGGCCACACGGGATAGAAGGGCGGAGGAGGCAGCGGGACCGAACTGAGTGCAATAGGGCGTAGATAGACTCGACCCAGAGGCCCACCTACCCATTACTGAGCGGGCGGAGATGATAAATTGGTAATGGTGCAAGCCGGACCCCAGTGGAGAGGGAAAAGGGCCCATCCCAGTGATTGAAGTCACCTACTCACAATAGCGCCATCACGTTAAAATAGTAGTTAATATTAGTTAAGACTGTTATGTAGACACATAAACAAAATGGGTTCACGGCATGCATACGGAAAGAATGAGTATCCAAGAGACTTAAATGAACTAGGCACTCCGGAATTTGAATTCTGAAGTTACACACAGAAAAATAACAATATGTTGTAAGCCCTAGAACATGCAGTAGCTCGCTGTGCTATTAACAATGAAGACTGCGAACTGAACGGGAACCTGTTGATGTCACAAGTTGAAGTGTATATGTAAGACAGTGAAATGTTAATAAAAATATATTTTAAAAAAAATGATAATATTTTCTCATTGTGATAGCTAAAATGAAAGTAGGGATTCATAAGTATCTAATCTAACGACTTATCTAGGAACTATGCAATGACCTATGAACATGTTATGCATAGGATATTATACACATATATGTATACATACACATACTTTGTATACATATGTGTATAGATATATATGCACACATATATATATGCACTCACACACATATACATACATTTAGCCCTGAGTAAAGAGACATTTGTTAAACAGGCTTAAAGAGTATGTACATATTGTATTATGAAACAGTAATTTTACATTTTTCTTAAAGAAATACACATGTCTAGCTATATACATATAATCAGATTATAAATGTTTACCAACACACGCATATGCAGTCCATTGCTGTTGGACATGGGGAAATGAAGGAAAGAGCCAACTCTTAAGTAGTCTTCTGAAGACAAGATAGATATCCTTGGATCTTATATTTGGGGGTAACGAATTACATAATTCGGCTTCTTGAACAGAGAAGGATGTACCACCTATTGTCTTTTTCTTGTATGCTGATGTTTTAAGCCGGGGTGCCAATCTTTAGGGGAGGATATATTTGGTGATTTTATTCCTAATGGAAAGTGGTCCTGTTCTATGTATTGCCTTGAGGATGATACGAATCAGCTTGAAGGTAGAACTTCTGACAACCGGTAACCAATGTAGTGCCTTCAAGTTAGGGGAGATGTGGGCTTGTGGCTTTACGTGTAGTAGTAGTAGTCTGGCAGCCGACTTCTGAATATTTTGTCATTTTTCATAGTAGATATAGATGATCCATGGCAGAGGCCATTAGTGTAATCTAGTTTAGATAGTAGAAGAGAGATAGTAGCCTAGACCTTGTGTGGAAATCCAAGGTGGGGGAAAATGCATCGCAGAGATTCAAGGTGATGAAGCGTAATCATCCTAATTTGTCCACTTAGGCATTCATTGCTAATTTGGAGTCCATGGTAGTTCCAAGGTGTTTAACTTCCTTAGATTCTTGAGGAGGTAGCCCTAGATCGTCAGGCCAGGTGCACAGTGGGTCATATTTTTTCCAGTCGCCACATGTGAGTATTTCCATTTTTACAGCATTCAGTTTGAGGTGGCTCCACGTCATCCACTGAAAGATTACTTTGAGGCAACTGAATATTTGTGAGTTTCCAATGTCTTTGGGGCATTCCAATTTAAGGAGTATTTGTGTGTCATCTGCTTAGTTGTAGGTGGTGAGTTGAAATTCATCAATCAATTTGTGTAATAACATCAAGTAGATGTTAAAAGTCATAGGTGAGATGATTGCTCCTTGAGGGACCCCTGGTTTTGTGAAGTAGGGTTTGGACAAGAAAGGGGTAGAATAGATGACATTTGTTCTGTTTTGAAGGTAGGATGTAATCTAGTCGAAAGCAGTTCCTTCTATGCTGGCTTTGTGGACTCTTTGAAGTAAGGTATTATGGTCAACAGTGTCAAAGGCATCTGAGAGGTCCAAGAGAAGTAGTTCAGCAACTCCATTGTGGTCAGCTGTGTTTTTAAGATCATCCCAGATTGCGATGAGTGCAAATTAAGTGGCTTTTCATGGACGGAATCCAGTTTGGTAGTCTTAAAGTATGGAGTTATCTACAATGAATTGTGACATCTGGGTAAATACTGCTCTTTCTATTAGCATCAGTGTAATTGGTCTGTAGTTGTTGGGGTCATGTGGGTCCAGGTTTGTTTTCTTCATTAACAGGTGCATGTATGCCTTCATAAGGTCTTCAGGAAAGGTTCCCATAGTTAAAGAATTATTGATGATTCTGCTTACAGGTGTGGCAGCAGAAGTAGTTGAAAGAATGTTCTTGAAGATGTGTGTTGGACAAGGGTCGGACGGGCAGCCGGAAGGCCTGCTTGCTTTGACCAAATCCTTAAATTCACTTTGTGATATGTATTTGAAGGAGTGCAGAAGCTGGGTTGGCTTACTCTTGGAGGGGAAATTAGGAAAGGGTTGGTACTGATGGCTTTCCTTCATTTTAACTAGGAGTCCAATGTTCTGCCTTAGTTGTGTAATGATTTCCCAGTTTATCTGTGAATTCTCGAGTAATTCTTGTGTAATGGGATGAGTTCCTTCCATGCATTTAGGTTTTTGAACTTCATTGAGAATTTTATAAAATTCTTAATAAGCAGATTTAGCATTTTGAATTCTGTCTGAGTAGTATAGTTTTTTAGCTTTTTTGATTGATAATTTGTGTACTCTGGTAAGTTTGTGTAGGTAAAGTTTGTCTTGAATGCTGTTTGTTTTGAGCCAGGTTCTAGCTTTCTAATTTGTTGTTTTATCTTTCTTAGATCTGTATTTCTCCAAGATGTTGGTTTTCTTTTGTCCTGTTTAGTTTTTGTGAGTGGTAATAGGATATCAGAAGCTTCCTGTAGCCACTCATAACGTTTTGGAACCAAATTTATTGTGTCTATGTTTGTGATGACTGTCAGTTGTGTTTCTAAATCTTCAAAATTAAGTTTGTTCCATGGTCAATAGATGTATGTAAGGTGGTCTAAGGTGTGTTGGATTGTGGTGTTTTATGTTGCAAAGTTACTAAATGGTGGTCTGACCTTGTGGCTGGTGAGATGCTTTGAACAGTAACTAGTTCTGGGATTTCAAAAATGACATCTAGAATGTGTCCAACGATGTGTGCGGAACTGTGTACAATCTGATGTAGGTTCACTGTGACTAGGCCAGTGGTGATAGTTTTTGGATGGGTCATATTGGCTTTGTCAAACCAAATGTTTATGTCCCCAAGAATGCAGAGGTTAGAGTATACAGTTATAAGGTTTGAAACTAGGTCTAGAAATGTGTCTGGGAATGTTGAATTGTTAGTCAGAGATCTGGAAAGGAGGAGAAAGTTACAGGAGGAAATTGGTATCGGGTTGCATCTGGTGATAAGGGCCACACAACCTTGTAAGGAAAGGTTTTCTGTTTTGCTGAGATGTATTGCTTGTTTGAATATAATACCAAGTCCACCTCCTCTTTTGCTTATGCAGTTTTGTGTGATAGTTTGATAGCCTGGAAGAATGGCTTCATACAACAAAGGGGCCATGTCATCTTCCAACCATGATTCTGTAATGAATAATAAGTCAGGTAGTGTATCAGTGAGCTGGTCGTAGATGTGGTGCTTGTTTTTTTAGAGTGATTGAGCATTTATGAGCAGGCAATTTAGAAAATGTGTTTTGGTGGTGGTGTCATTTTGTTTTTGAGAAGGGTGAGCAGTATATATTGAGCTTGTAGCAGCCGTGTTATTAGGTGCGTTAACTGTATGAGGAAAACAATAGTGTGGTTTTTCTACATTGTGTTTCTCCTCCCGCAGGCATAGGAGGCATTTTGTTGGGTCTGTGTGTTGGTGGCAGGCTAGGTGGTTGAGAGTGACATGATGAGTTTACTTTTTTTTGTAGAGTAGCCTTGTTGTGTAATAGGCAGGGGGGATGCAAAGTTATTGAGTGGCATGTTGTTTATTTTGTTTGCATCTGTTTAAGGTGGAAATTGTATGGATTAATGAGGTTAGGGGTGGTTAGTGGGTTAGGGGTGAGGGGTTAGGGGTGGTGGAGAAGCATGTGGCTCATAATCTAATGCTCTAAATTGTGCAATGGATGAGAGGCTGATGAATGAATTTTGCTGTGTTGTGGTGTGTGTGGAAGATGTGAGAATTTTAGAGAAAAGATTGGTCAGGATTTATATTATATGTGTAGTCGTAAGGGTGGGAGTTGGTGCGACAGACAGTATAATCAAAGTTTGTGTTATTTTGATGTGCTGATGTGCGTGAGGAGATATTGATGTAGTGGTTTCCTGTGAAGGATGTGCATGTGAGTTACTGCTGGTGAGTAGTGTTTGAATTGTACAGGAGATGGTGATATGTTCTAGAGAAGAGTATATGAGGTATGTAGGAGGGTATGGCAGTTATGAGTGCATTCAATTTAATTGGTAGAAGAAGTAATATGTGTGGTGGAGTGGAGTGTAAGGATTGTATGGTTGTGTGTAATTGCTAAAAGGTAAGGAGGGTGTTGGTAGATGTTATGATGGAAGGCTGAGCATAGATGTTGTAATTTTAAAGAGGGGCCTGGTAGGAGCATATAGTGGATAGTGCTGGTGTCTTTCATAAACAGGGAATTTGTATCTGGATGGATGAAAGTTATGTAGAATGTGGCTTTGTATGGAGCGGGCGATGTGTGGATATGTTAGTGGTAACAGACAGAGAGTTGTGTTTGGTGTGATAATGAAGGCGTCTTAATGTCATAGTTGTGCTATATACAGATTGTTGAAGAAAAATACTCAATTTGTTTTGGGGAATGGAGCAAGAATTTGCATTTTGATCGATTAAGCATAAACATTTACAAGCCCCTTTGATGAGTTCCTATGTTCCTGGGAAGAGACTTTGCATCACTGTTGATGCCAGTAGTATAGGTACAATTTGGTCATGAGTAAACAATAGTTATGATCACACCATTGCTTTTGCTTCCTGCAACTTAAAGGTACATGGATACCCATATTCGGTCCCTGAGAAGGAGATGCTTACATATACGTGGGCTGTTGAAACATTTAAATCTAATGCTTGGGGTACAAGGTTCTTGATACTTATGGATCATAAATCCCTGGTAGCCATTTTGAGTGGCAGTAATGTTAATTCTATGAAATACACCACCAGACTAGTATACCTTAGATCCAAGTTATTTGGGCATTTTGACATTGAACATATTGCAGGAAGGTGAAATAAATAGATACATTGTCTCTCTTGTTGCCTCTTTTGGATGAAGACTCACATGCAAATTTGGAGAGTGATAAAGGCAATGAATGTTTGGTTGCTAGTGTGTGTTAGTCTCAAAGCAAACATGTCTGTGAGGTGGAGGAGTGAACTTGCTAAGGATACTGAGCTGGCCAAAGTTATGGAATATGTGGTTAAAGGGCAGGCTCATAAGAACTCTCTTGTGACCAATGTCCAGAGCTACAGCATATTCAAGATTAATTTTCTATAGAAGAGGATATACTTTTGAGGGGTGACAAAATTATTTCTCCGGGAGTACTCAGGAAAACATTGTTTGACATAAATCATGAAGGTCATCTTGTTATGACTTCCAGTGAAAAGAGTTTGAGAGAAAAATACTGGTGGTCGACCATGGGCAAAGAGGTGGAAATTTAGGATGAGAGGTGTATTGTCTGTCCTGCTAATAGCCTGACTCTACAGTGTAGGAAATCGCCCATGAGACAACAGTCTCCTGGCTGGGTTTAACATTGTGTGAGCATAGCTTTTCTGGATCCAATTCATATATATTACCGCTTCAGCAGAAGTATTTGAACATACGGTCTGATTATGCTTCTATGTGGTTTGAGGTGAGGATTTGAGAGATAACACTAAATCAGTGATGCAATTTTTCACAGAGGTTTTCTCTAGGGAAGGTGTTCCTGCAGAACTTGTGTCTAATAATGGGGTGCAGTTTAATTCTAGTGAAATAAGAGATTTCCTGGAAGACGCTGGTATCAAACATAAGAGATGTAGTTTGTATCATCCTCAAAGCAATAGTCATGAGAAGAGGATAAACTGACTTGTGACCAAGACCATCAGAGGTGCTGTTGCTTCTGGTCTTTGTGTGGAGGATGTGTTATGATGAATGTTGTGGGTATATCGCAATACCACCCATAGTGTTACATGAGTCATACCATGTATGATTTTGAGAGGGCACAAGGTCTGTGACAAATTGTTTCCAAGATGGCTGTCAAATAACAATGGTTAGTTGAATGTAATTTCAGAATGTGAACAAAGGAGGGCACTGGCAGAAGCTCACAGTAATTACAAGAGTCACGTGAGGAGTACACAGAGAAATTATATCACCCATGGTTCTAAAAGCAGTAACTGAGTTGCTGGTGATTGTGTTCAGGTAAGGTTTCCTGGCAACATCTTAAAGAAATAAAATGTAAAGTTTGGACCTCTGCAAGTGATTGATGTAATAAGTGCAGGTGGCTGTGCTGTCAAGTTACTAGTGGCCAGTGGCAGAACTGTTTATGTATGGGAAGGGCAGGCACAGAGTTGAAGGAATCAACCATTCTAGAGGACTTGAAACAGGATGGCGTTGTTGCATCTTCAGTAAGGTGCGTAGTGATGAGAGTGAGGACAGTGAGAGTATGAGCAGACATTTGAGACATGAGAAGCAATTACCTGCTACTTTTAGAGACTATGGGGGGTCATTCCGACCCTGGCGGTCGGACCACGAAAGCACCGCCAACAGGCTGGCGGTGCTTCCCAGCCCTACCGCCGCGTCAGAAAAGGGGATCCGGCGGTTTCCCGCCGGATTTCCCCTGCATGGGCTGAATCTCCATGGCGGCGCTGCAAGCAGCGCCGCCATGGAGATTCCGACCCCCTTCCCGCCATCCTGTTTCTGGCGGTTTTTACCGCCAGGAACAGGATGGCGGGAACGGGTGTCGTGGGGCCCCTGGGGGCCCCTGCACTGCCCATGCCACTGGCATGGGCAGTGCAGGGGCCCCCTAACAGGGCCCCATAAAGATTTTCACTGTCTGCTTAGCAGACAGTGAAAATCGCGACAGGTGCAACTGCACCCGTCGCACCCCTGCAACTCCAACGGCTCCATTCGGAGCCGGCTTCCTTGTTGCAGGGCCTTTCCCGCTGGGCCGGCGGGTGCTCTTTTGGCGGTCGCCCGCCGGCCCAGCGGGAAAGCCAGAATGGCGGTTCCCGGGAATGACCCTCTATGTGGTATATAAGAAATAATCTACTCAACTAATTGTAAGGCCATCATTTATAGTTTTCTTTCATACCGTGTGTGAAAACTATACTATTCTGAATATTTTTTGTTGCTTTGTGTAACTGCTATTATTTATTATTCTCTTTAAGTTTTTTTGGGCATCTCTAGTTATGTTTAGAGTTGTGGGGGATTTGATTGTATTCCGTTGACAAATTTTTATTATCCTTTACATTTAATTGTTTTCTTGAAAGATGTTGTTGGGAGGGGGAGGTGTACTGTGTCTCGAGCTGCTGTTAGCGATGGGACTCTCGGTGTGTGCAACATTGGGGGTGCCAAGGCCTCAAGCAGAGACAGTTGAGAGGACATGGAGTTGAGAAGAGTTGAAGGCTGAACAAGCTCTTCCCATCTTCCTGTTGCCCAATAATGCTGTTGAATAATTATATGCAATACAGAACAAAACACCTTACCTTTTTTCCTTATCTTAGTGCCCATTTATAGAATATTGTGAATTGTGAAAACCATCACTTTTTGTCAAGCTACAATATCAGAAATATAAAGAATCAAGATGAACAATTGGTGTATGCACATTTAATATTTGATGCCAGAATATAATACTGATACAAATCCAAGCAAGAGCATATACATTGTGCAATTGGCAATTTTTTAAGACTGGTATTCTAATATATAGTCATTGAGAGAGAGAAAGAGCTTGATTTACAATCTCTCATCTGATGGATCTTTTTAAGTTTACTGAGACATGAAGAGAATCAACAAAACTGTTAAAGCGCAATGGTCCGGAAAGAGTTTTCTCCCTGATTCCGGTTCAACATCCACCGGTGGGCAGGTGGGAAACCATTGACAATCACTCCTTTTGAGGTAGAATAGATCTTTGGACTTGGCAAAGAGTATAGTCATCAGAATAATTAAATCACAAATCAATGACAATATATCATAAAACAATTCTAGACACCATTGACAATTTAACACTCAATCAGACTCCAAACCAAGTAAAGTTTCAAAGCTTTATTACAATCCCAAAGTCAATGTCACAAATATGGTACGCAAAACTAAGGTATAAACATACATGAAAATTATAGGCTGTTCAAAACGACTGAAAATATTTAACCCACTAAGCATCTTTACTATTAAACACTCCAAAAGAATAATATAGATTAGCAAAAACACCATAATCACTGTATTATCAGAATTCAATGCAAATGATGGTGATCAGTAAATCATAAAAATACAGGTTAACATTCAATTTGCGATTTCAGAGCTGGGTCATTCCTATCATTGACACACATTGGACTTGCATGTGTGGAAACAGACTAACACCTGAGGACAAAAGCAAAAATATAAAAAGACAAAAATATTTTAGAAAACATTTAACTAGAACAGCTTACTATAAAAATATGCTGGTGTAAGTACCTAACTAAAAGGAAAACAATAATACACATTTAGTTATAACTCTCCTCATGGGATAAGAGACAAGAACAGTTCATCTGGCAGGATGGCCATCTTCTTCCAGCATCAATCAACAGCAGCATCAGGGCAATGCAGAACACGGGCGGCACATAGGACAGAATCAGCAGTTCAGAATTAGTTGCAATTATTAGTACTGAACCACTAGACAGAACAGGGCAATTAAACCAAGATATGGAAACTCATCTAGGGATATCAAGAATAGGAATACAGCAAACCATACAGAAGTAGACAGCTTTGAGGCACGTGGGAATCTGAGTGAAGACTGACTCAGGACAGAATTACTTCAGTTTTGAAGTTCCTCACTAGTTAAAGTAGGCAAAATCCATGAATTGGTCATTCAGGTGGGCACACTTTGGATGTCAGTTTCAGCATCCAATAGCTAGCTGTGTTGCCACCATGTTTGCAACTTTTCTGAATCTTTTTAGCCAAAGTGTGTTGTCATCAAATGATTTCACCCATTTCTGACAAAATATTACATCCTTTAGCTATCTGTTACTTCAGATCTTTTCTCATGACACACAATAAACTAAACCAATACATTTCACATGAGAACTACAAATATGCTGTCTTTTTTTTCTAAAATGTGTTTCTTGCCTTTTATACAATAGGACATTCAACTTCACATTAGCAGCCTATGAAAAATAATTCAGGTCAGAGGGGACAGGATAGACAAGTGATTTTCAATTACTGCTGCAAAATGCATCTCATCAGCCCTAGTCAAGCTAAGAAAGCCTAAATACACATTAATACATCAATAAACCTATTGCACACCTTATATTTCATATAGGCAAAGCAAATTGTTTATTGCAAACATCATTTATATCATGTTGGAGCTAATTTTAAATGTGCACTTATTTTTCTGCATACATGCATTTTACGTTAATAAAACTCATGTAATCAGTATACGTACATTTAATTCATATTCATTTAATATTTTCAATTCTTAATCCACATTTTAATAAAACATTCTTTAATGTTAACGCCATTTAGTACTCTCATGTTAAAACTTGGTGCACAATACAAATGGTGCCCATGTGGTTCATCACATTTCAAATGTGCACATCTTACAACTCATGTTATTTTCTCTCTTAGACTTTTAAATTCTTTACCATATGCTAACTTCTATGCCACTAATATATCAATAAAATTGATCTCTCTCAGTCCCTCGTCTGATGGTAATATCTATGCCATCACAAAATAGCTTTCAATGAGATAAGTCAAAACCTTGTAGTTTGATAATGTATAGATCTAGGTTTACAATAACTGTAATTTGTCTTCATCGTCTGATAATACTGATTTCTCATACTCTCCATTTCCATTTCTTTCCTCCTCTGTTTATTCTTCACTCTTTGTTTTCTCCTGAAACTGTAGGTCTTGTAAAATCCTAGTGCATGTATTATGCACTGTTACACTCAGTAAAGGTTTACATCTTCAGAAAAAACTACTCTCAAATAGCATGTACCATACCAGTCTTTCGACAACTTGTAATAAGGGTTCTTACCACAGATGTATTAAACAACAGGTACAGGTACAGCGGTCTTGTCCATTTAGCGTAAAATCCCATACACTCTTGAACTGGAACACTGCATTCACTCGATTCTACAAACTTATTGTAGGCTTTTCATTGCAGCCTACATATACAAAGCTTTCCTACATGTTGCCAAAGCTAAGTGTCCTTGTGCATCAGGTGAGTTCTGAACTGCTTTTTTCTTGCTAACTATACCCTTATCTATTCTTTCCTTCTTTGCTTTTCTTCTATCATCTACTTGGTTAATGAACTCCTTCTCTACACATGTTAAGTTATTCTGGTGTACATATGCTGTGCCAAAAGTCAGTGTACGCTCAAAGAATCATCCTACTGTATCTATGTTCCTAGCTTTTGCAATGCTACTCAAATGCTGATTAATTGGAACAAAAGAGAAATCAAAGTCATAGTTAGAATAAAATTACTGAATGTATTCTTGATTATACAGACGTGTTACTGCAACTAATACAATAAGTTAGTGGTAAGCAATGATAACGTGAATCCTTCTTGTACTGACAAATGAATATGTGTACACACATAACAATCATGCACATTCAATGTGTCTGCGTAACTCATACAGCAAACTACAATGCACATTGGAAAATAAATCTCCCCTTGTGTCATCTAAATGAAGCAATCCGTCATCCTTATATGGAGTAATCCGTAATCCTTATGAAACGTATCCTGCTTAGATGTTGTCATGCTCAACACTGGAGTTGCTGTACTGTGCAACTCTCCTTTCATTGAAACACTCATTCCTGACATCAATAAAATACATACAATCATACATACTATTATTAAACCAATGCACACATATTTACATCTACTGTGTTTGCCCTGTCCAGGAATCATTGCTTCTGTAGAATCAGAGAAGAAAAAGAAAAAGGAAAAATATAAAAGAAAAAACAAAATACAGTGGCTTTTCAAAGTCTTGTATTATTTACAGCAGTTCTCGATCTTCAAGAAAATCATTCAACATTCAACTAAAAGCTTTTAAAAATAGTTCAAATGTTAGTTTCAATAGAACACAATTTGATGATCGCTTCTTGTCACTTCCAAAGTGCAATGTTTTTGTAGATCAATTGCCAAGATTATTTCAAAGCTCAGTTCAAAAACAATTTCAAGTTCCAGAATGTTCAACTGAATTCTCACGGTCAAAACAAAAGGCCATAAACTTGCTCTCCCATTCATTTGTGACAAGAAAGATCAACTCAGGTGAAGGGTGTCTGCGGCATGGCACTTTTTTCCATTTCATTCTCCTTACAGAACCATCTTCATCTTCACTCTGATTTGACTCTTCGACTGCTTCTGTTATTGATGAGAGTTTATCAGCAACCAGTTCATGCCCAGCTACAGGGCATTTACCTCCTTTCACAAGTATCTTTTCAGGTGCAACTGCTTTCACAATGCTTGCTGCACCGACAGGAGTCAGTTACCTTCGACTTTCCTCTCCTGCACTTTTATCTGTACTTTTGTCTGCATATTTATCTGCATACAGACTGCTTGTGCCTTCACCATGTTGCACGTTTTTAGGTCGAGCGTAGCGTTCGACGTGCTGTATACTTTTAAGTATACTTAGAATATGGGTTTAAGCGAATTCAAGCAATTCCATTTGTTGGTTCCAGTGTCCTTCAAAAATCCTTGCTTGCTAGAGGTCAGTTCTGCCTCTTTGTCCTGCCTTTTTCTCTTTGGGAGCAGCACCAAGTACTATATAAGTACACTATGTCCTGTTTATCTCTTCTGTCTGGGACTTTTTTTTTTAGAATCTGCCTGTTGGTCTTACACTGTGGGTGTGTGTTCAGTCCCTCCTCCCCACCAGCTCCGTCTGCAAACAAAAGGAACAGCAGAAAGGGGTTTTTCCAGTCCCACTCCTTATCTTAGCTCCCAGTTTGGCTTGGAATGGAGAGCTTTAATTTCCTTGTTGCCTCTGACATAGCCATAAAAGACCAGCTGCTGTTCTGAGATTGGAGCTGCTTCAAGGGTGTGCCCTGCTGATTAGTGACTGAAAGTGCGATGTTTGTATGAGTATAATCCCACAAGCCTATATTTGAATACAGCAAAAATGCAACTTGCAATTTTATTTATACAAACTAAATACACTGTAAAAAATGAGAAACAGGCACAAAAATGAACATAAAACACTGCGAGGGCAGCTCTGGGCCCCACAAGGAAATAACTGGCATTGCCTCTTTAAGGGGTTCTTTGAAACTGCCCTCGAGGGGTCCCTTAAAGCCGCCCTCGCTCTTGTGTTGTCCCTTCCTGCCCTCCCTTCCGCAGTTGAATGCTTTACATTGACCCTGTTACAATAACCAAGAGGTCTGTGTGCATATGTTTGCTACTTGTTTTTACTTGATTTCTGCATTTGGTTACCCTGTCTCTTCTTTCGTTATTTACATTCTTACACACTCCTTTTCTCATGCTTTCCTTTGTTCGTTCTTTAAAGTCTTCAATTTTTTCTTACCGTCCTCGGTTGTTTGCCCCCATCTCCTAAGTCCTCCCTTTCTTTCCATCCATTATCTGCCTTTTGATCTCTGTGGTTCTCTTCCCCTGCTTTATACATTTCAAATGCTGGTTTAGTTACGTATTTTTGGCGCACTATTTTTTCTTCAGTCCCGGCTCATGTTTGAGGAATGTTGTTTTTAGCCTTACGTCGTAATCTTCTTTTATTCTTGTTCTCTAATAAATTACAAGAAATACTTGATCATTGCAGGCAGCTTTCGAACATGACACTTTCTCGTCTTCGACATACTCTGCCATCTCTATTGTGAACTCCTGCATACGCTTGATATTCCAATTCTGCACACAGTGGCGCGGGCCCCGGTGAATGATTATGTCAGTGAAGGAACGAAAGAACAGGGCAGAGACAATGACAAAGTGAGAAGGAGGCTGTTCTAGGACCTAAAGATGTAGGGCGTAAGGAATGTGAGAAGGGAGGTATGAACGAAAGATCCAAGCGCTTACTTATGAGAAAGTCACGCAAAACACACGTGCGGTTTCCATTAATACAACAATGCTGTTTCTTTTTTCCCACGACTGTGAAAAACAACTTTAAGAAACACATCAGCACACGTCCATATACTTCGATGTTCGTTTTTACTTACACTCTTTGCAACATCAGTTTGTTCCCCGAGCCCCCTGGCTTCCTTAATTACTATACTTGGTCTTTTTTAAAGCCATACAAACGTTTATGTTTTTTCACTATGTTGGCTTTTTTTTTTGCTTTTCCCACTAGCCTCCTGTTGACACTCACCATAATATTCTTTTAATATTTTGTTTAACAACATATTCAGAATCCACGCCAAACCAATAAATTGTTCACCTAACCTTTCAGCTTCCTTCATTACTATACGTAATCTGCAAAGGTAGGTTACATTTTCTGAAATGTATAGAAATAGAACTGAAACAAATATCTCTGTGGAAAACACGCATATTACTATGTTGATGTTTCTTTTTTTTTCTAGAGCAAAGAAAAACATTTTGTGAAAACCATTAGCACTCATGTTTGTATACTTTGATGTTTTATATATTTTTTAAACCACCAGCTACTTCTGAAACAACATGCAATCATCGTATCCTAAATTTAAAATTAGCTTAACGTCACTGATATCTGTTTTAAAAACGCACGTGGGCTTAGGTTTAATACAATCGTTGTGGAGGCAGAGTTGGTCTTTCAATGTTTATTTTGATTTTTGTGTACAACTTGCACACCACGTTTCTCGAGCCTGCACAGTGCTTGTGTTCTTCTCGCACATTTTTTATGAGAATCACACACAACATGCTTATGTAGGGTTCTTGTGTTTGTGAGCATTTTCCACATTATGCTTCTCGAGGGCATCTCAGGCACACAGCAGTGTCTCAAGAGTGTTAAACTCGCTGTGCTGAGGTTCTAGTGTTGCTGAGAAGCTCACACATGTGTTTATGAGCCTCTCACACTCTAGGCTGCTCATGTTTGTGAGCGTTTCACACTGTACACATTTAAGAGTATCTCACACCAGAGTGCTGGTGTGTAGAAAAATCATAGACAGTATCTCACACACAAGGCAAGTTTGTTAGTACCTCACACTAGTTTCCCAGGTTATTGAGCCTCCCCACCGAAGCCCTGTGTTTCCAAGCCTTTTCCACATGAGGCTTCCCTTGCTTGAGGCTAGCACACACCTCATTACATACAAAATGCTTGATGTGTTTGTGAGTCTTCCACTTCTATGGTTTGTTGTGCTTAAGTTTAGAGCATTGCATGCACTACTCCTTTGTGACCTTCTCCCATGGTGTAAGCTGTTCTCACAAACTACACTTACTGCATTTGCAAATATCTTACTGGCCTCTCGTGCCTGTGTTCATCTTAAACACCACACTTTTGGGCATCATCCACACACATCTCGTACTGAACAGCTCACTCTGTTCATCTTCTGTGTGTATTTACTGATCCACATCGTGGGGACTTCTCACGCGTGTATCTATATCTCACACAAACCAGGATCCTAGCATATGCAACACTGCAAGCTTTTTCCATTTGCAAGGATCCCGCCCACGCATTGTGTGTCTCGTTTTGCATCTCACATACAAGGCTTCTTTTCTACTTGTCTCGTAGCTTCCCTTCTTATGCCTGTATTGCTTAAAAATTATTCCTGATGCAGTTAATTTTTTAGTAATGTCTCAGGCAGTCTGGGGGAATCTAATCTGTGGTCCTTTCACCCATTAGAAAGACAGACAACTGGAGGCCCTCCGTGCATATCAAACGAAGACAAATGTTTTACATCTCAGAACACATGTTGTTTACTGTAGTGATGCTTATCCTATTTGCTGGCAACTTTTACAACTTAACTTTGGATACAAGCCTAATTACTGGTTTAGATACAAAACAGCATGGCAGCTGAACACAGCCTTTAAATCTTCTATATTAGTACAGTAGGCCTGTGTCCATCCTGTAGCAGCTCCATATTTTTAACAAATACAGTACCACTACCATCCTATTACCATCATCCTCTTTGCACATCTTTTTTAAAATTTCTACTCCTTGTCTTCCCCCAGCGTTTCTGTTAGTCAGCCAGCAACGCTGATGGTGAGGAGGTGAAAGTGGTATTCTATTATAATTAGCATGGCAGATTTAAATGAGTCTGCTAAACGGCAATATTTTAATTTTTTGCTGCAGATAGAAGAAGAAAATAAATGGAAGTGCTTTAGTTATATGCTGGGCCCATGGAATTATGTGGCAGAGACAACCAAATTATGCTGCAGAGTTGACAAATTTATTTGGCAAAAAAAGACCAGTTATGCATGTACTAAGCCAGTAAGTCCAACTTATGCAATTGCAAGACCTATTGCATTGCAAATGCTTGTTTGCTTTAGCCACTGGTTCTGTCCCCACAGCTTGATCAAGCTGAACCCCTTCTTCATCAGCATTTGCTCTTACGGGACCAGATTCTGTGTTTTCAAGAAGACATGGAACTTTACGATTATGGCTTGCATGGATCCAGTTCAGAAGACCAGCACACTTCACAGCTGTAGTCGTCACCAACATAACTTGAAGCTGACTTTTCCACCTTGGCTCCTAGAAAATCTTCCTTGCTTGCTTCTTTGCTATGACACAATCACCAGCTTTCAAGATGTGACACTGTTCATGGGTCATTTTATCTGTTGCTACTTCAACCTGATGAGACAAAGTGCGAACAACGTCAGCTAAACCTTTGTAGTAATGCAGCACTAAGTCATCTGTTGTGTTCACAAGCACATTTGCAGGTACTGCTGGCATGATCCATCAGAATCCCATGGGCAGACAGTCCTGTCTTTTTGTCAGAGGTGCTACGCATGCTCATCAGGACAAGTGGTAATGTATCAGGCCATTTCAATGCTGTATAAGCACAGATCTTTGCCAATCAAGCTTTCAGTGTTCCATTCATTTGTTCCACCAATCCAGATGTCTCTGGTCGGTAACAACAGTGCAATTGCAATTTTTGCTCAATATTCAATGCTGCAGACAACAATTTTATGAACAATTACTTCCTCAATCTGCTTCCAAAGAAGTTGGGAATCCATACCTATATATTAGTTCTCTGAACAGCAGCTCAGCTACAGTGAGACTATCATTCCTATGTGTTAGATACGACTAAACCCAATGGGAGAATACACACACAATTACAATATGTACTTCAATCCATTACAGGAAGGAACATTAATAAAATCAAGTTGCATTCTGTTTAATGGACCTCCTGATCTGCCTATGTGGCTCAAATTAACCACAGTGCATTGCCCTACATTCATTTGCTGGCATGTAACACATCCGTGACAAACTGCTTCTGCAACCAATCTAAATCTAGGGTTGTACATGTCTGTTTGAATGAGCAAATCAATGCATCTCTACCAACATGAACCTGACCATGATAATACCTAGCAAATGTATTCAGCAAACAATCTGGCAACACAACTTTCCCTTCCCTTGAAATCCAGGCATCATCTCCCTCTCTGAGCACAACAGGATTTTATCCAACCTCTGTGTTCTTCCTCTGTTGCCTCTTCCTGCAATCTCTTAATCTCATCCCATGTATCAACTACTGACATAAAAAAATGTTGACTTGTCTCACTGGGGTCACTTTCACTACTCCACTCTTCATCGAAGGTGACACAATGGAGTGCACAATATCTGGCAATTTGGTCAGCATAGACAATGCCCAACAATACATATTCATTTGACCTCTAGTGGGCCACACACTTCACAAAGCAATTATCTCGGGTAACTGTAAAGCATTCAATAAATGATTAATTCTTTCACCATTTCGAATGGGTGATCCAGAATAGGTCTTCAAACATCTCTGGTGCCATAACTGCCCGGAGTCGTGTACAACACAAAATCTGTATTCACTATCCGTGTGTATTGTCACCTTGAGCTGCTCTGATAAGCAGCATGCTCTTGTAAGAGCAACCAATTCAGCTACCTGGGCAGAAACAACTCCTTGATGCCATGAGTCTTTGACCACTTCTGAGAGGGTGCAAACTGCATAACCAGCTCTCAGAATACCTTCACTGTCTCTTAAAGAGGACACCTCAACAAAGACAACTTGGCCATTCTCCTCTAGAGAAGAATCCTGAATATCAGATCTGGGTTTGGTACACAGTTTAGTGACATTGAGGCAGTCACGTGTCATTTCACGAATATCATGTGAATAATCATTTGCAGGCATCAGTGTAGCTGAGTTTAAAGTGGTGTGTTAGACTTTTCATTCTTGGCGTGGTCTCCCTTAACTTTTAGCCTCTGTTTCCCAGGTATTTGATGTGTGCTGGACTCTGATTTTGCTGTTGTTGTTACTCTAGGCACTTTACCACTGCTAACCAGTGCTAAAGTGGAAGTGCTCGTTTACAAAATGTGTATGCAATTGTCTTATCCATGATTGGCATATTTGATTTATTAGTAAGTCTCTAGTACAGTGCACTAGAGGTGCCCAGGGCCTGTAAACCAAATGCTACTACTGGGCCTGCAGTACTGGCTGTGCCATCCACATCAGTAGCTCTGTAATCATGTCTCAGACCTGCCACTGCAGTGTCTGTGTGTGCAGTTTTAACTGTAAATTCGACTTGGCAAGTGTACCCACTTGCCAGGCCTAATCCTTCCCTTTTCTTACATGTAAGGCACCCATAAGGTAGGCCCTATGTAGCCCCAAAGGCAGGGTGCAGTGTATGGTTAAGGTACGACATATAGGCCCTCATTCTGACCCTGGCGGTCGGTGATAAAGCGGCGGCCAACCCGCCAACAGGCCGGCGGTCCAAAATATGCAATTCTGACCCTGGCGGGAACCGCCAACACAGCCCGCCGCATTAACACTCCGCCCGCCACGGCGGAACAAACAAACAGCGCGGCGGTCCCCGCCAACAGCCAGGCGGCAGACAATGTACCGCCCACACTATCACGACCCACCAATCCGCCACCTTTTCCGGGGCGGGAGCACCGCCGATAAAAACACGGCGGAAACAGACTACGAACGGGAAAACGCTCACCTCCACATACTCCACGCGAGATTCCGGCGTACCAGGAGCACGCCCGGCGGCGCGGAAGACATCGGTGAGTACTGCACCTACGACACAGGGGAGGGAAAAGATTACCGGCACACACCCACCCACCCACACCCACTACAACACACACATCAATGCATTCCCACAGATCACTGTCACAACCCACAAACCCCCCCCTCCGAAATAATGCAAAGACCAAAAGAAGAGATCTTAAACGGGCAGATATATTGAAAAATGGACAGCAGTAATCCCAATAAATAAATAAACTATGTACAAAATATATACATCTACTAAATGTAGTCCAACCACTGTCCGTGGACCACAGGGGTCCTGAGCAAAGGGGCAAGGCCCAGTCCCACGACAAGAACTCCACGGAGAGAACACTGCAGGGGCATCAGAAAGAAAAAAGGACAGGCACCTCAGGGGGAAGGGAAGGGGGGGCACCTCAGCCACTTGAGTACACGACGCCAGATCCACGAGGGGACTCCATGACCACTGGCCCATCCTGGGGAGAGCAAAGCCACAGTCCATACAGTCCATACAGTGGGTGGCCTGCCCACTGGGCCATCCTGGGGAGAGCAAAGCCACAGTCCAAACAGTCCATACAGTGGGTGGCCTGCCCACTGGGCCATCCTGGGGAGAGCAAAGCCACAGTCCAAACAGTCCATACAGTGGGTGGCCTGCCCACTGGGCCATCCTGGGGAGAGCAAAGCCACAGTCCAAACAGTCCATACAGTGGGTGGCCTGCCCACTGGGCCATCCTGGGGAGTGCAAAGCCACAGTCCAAACAGTCCATACAGTGGGTGGCCTGCCCACTGGGCCATCCTGGGGAGTGCAAAGCCACAGTCCAAACAGTCCATACAGTGGGTGGCCTGCCCACTGGGCCATCCTGGGGAGAGCAAAGCCTCAGTCCAAACAGTCCATACAGTGGGTGGCCTGCCCACTGGGCCATCCTGGGGAGTGCAAAGCCACAGTCCAAACAGTCCCTAACAGACTCCACTGCCACTGGAGGAGGCATGTTGGCCAGAGGACATCCTGCAGCCCTGCCCGAGACAGATCCTGCCCTGCCACGTCTGCCAAAGGGCCAGCGGTTCCTGCCTGGAAGGGCCCAGTTCAGCGGTTCTTGCCTTGAAGGGCCCAGTTCAGCAGTTCTTGAGACGGTGGTCCCCAGCGGAGCGGTGCTGGAGACGGCGGGGCCCAGTTCAGCGGTTCTTGAGACGGCGGTCCCCAGCGGAGCGGTGCTGGAGACGGCGGGGCCCAGTTCAGCGGTTCTTGCCTTGAAGGGCCCAGTTCAGCGGTTCTTGAGACGGCGGTCCCCAGCGGAGCGGTGCTGGAGACGGCGGGGCCCAGTTCAGCGGTTCTTGAGACGGCGGTCCCCAGCGGAGCGGTGCTGGAGACGGCGGGGCCCAGTTCAGCGGTTCTTGCCTTGAAGGGCCCAGTTCAGCGGTTCTTGAGACGGCGGTCCCCAGCGGAGCGGTGCTGGAGACGGCGGACATTCTATGGCCAACTGCTCATTGCCTGGTGGTGCCCTCCTGGGCAGCGGGGATGGTGCTCCTTCAATGCCCACCTGGGCTGTGGGTGGTGGGGCCCTCCTGGCCAGCTGGGCTGGGTCCTCCCTGGGCAGCGGCTATGGGGGTGGTGGGCTCTCCCGGGGCAGCTGTGCCGGTTCCTCCCGGGGCAGCGGCTATGGGGGTTGCGGGCTCCTCCTGGGCAGCTGTGACGGGTCCTCCATGGGCAGCAGGCCTGCTGCCTGACTTCTCCGCCTTGCTGCCCTTGCCCTCCTTAGTCGGGAGTCTGTGGCCCTTTCCTCCCTTTGGAGCTGTGGCTGTTGACGGTGGCTGGCTAGTGTCCTGGGGGGATATAGAACCCGGGCTCCGGCGGCGGCCCTTCCGCCTTCTGCTCCTCTTCCCAGGGGGTGGGCTGGCTGTCCCCTTGCTGCTGGGCGAAGATCCAGACCTGCGGGCTGGTGGGCTCCAATACCCCTGCACCCTTGTCAAGGGGGCTGCAGGGCTGGTGGTGGCTGAGGTGCTCTTCTTACCCCGACGAGAAGGAGGGGGGGGGCTCAGGGTCAGGAAAGAAGGTAGCAGTAGAGAGATAGATTTTCCTGGGACAATGGATAGTGGTAGGTACAGTGGGAATGGGAGTGGAGGGCGAGGATGTGGTTGTAGGCGAGACAACTTTTCTGTCTTTGGGTGCAGGTGCAGGAGCGGGAGGCTGTCGTGAGGTGGATGGCTGTTGGGTGGGTGGGTGGCTGCGTTTGTGTGGTGTGGAAGAGGGGGTGACAGACACAGTGGGAGAGGACACAGGGGACGTGTAAATGGCAGTGGGGGTGGTGACTGCACGTGTGCGGACTGGACTGGAGGGTGTGCTGGTGATGGAAACACTGGCTGATGGTGAGGTGAATGAAGGTGTGAGTGTAGACGTCACAGGGAGGGAGGAGGGAGACGAGGAGGTGGGGGTCACAGAGGTGGTAGTGACTGTTGGCATGTCTGCATCGGAATGTTGCTTGTGTGAATGTCTGCGTGATCTGTGGTGCTTATGTTTGGATGAGCTGCTCTTGGGTGTTGAGGTGTGTGCAGGCTGGTCTGATGGTGTGGGTGGGACAGGCAGAGGAACAGGAGACTGGGAGGAGGGAGTTAGTAGAGGGAGGCAGGAGACAGGGACAATGGCTGCCGTCAGTGCTGAGGCCAGAGCCTGGAACGATCGCTGATGGGCAGCCTGACCCGAATGAATGCCCTCCAGGTACGCATTGCTGCGATGAACCTCCCTCTCCACCCCCTGGATGGCATTCAAAAGGGTAGTCTGCCCAACAATGAGCGTTCGGAGGAGGTCAATGACCTCCTCACTGAGGGCAGCGGGGGTAACAGGGGCAGGGCCTGAGGTGCCTGGGGCGAAGGAGATGCCCGGCTTCCTGGCAGAGCGGGCACGGGGCGAACGCTGAGGGGCTGCTGGGAGGGCGGAGATGGTGCGCTGGGTGGCGGCTGTACCTGTAATGGCGGGGGGCACGGATGGTGCCACCCCCGCAAGGGAGCTCCCTTCCGAGGACGTGTCCGTGTCGCTGCAGGGTCCAGTCGTCCCCGTTGTGGAGCTCCCCTCGCCCTCCGTCTCACTGGTCCAGTCAGACTCTGTGGCATGGCCCTCCTGGGCCATGTGAGATGCAGCTCCCTCCTGCCCCGATGCCACTTCTCCTCCGCCTGATGATGCCGATGCACACAAGCACAGAAAGACAAACAAAAAGGGGGGGGTAGAGAGAAATAAAGAGATTTTGAGTACATGGATCACCGGTACAGTTAGCGGACATGACAGACACAGATGCCCCCTGCACTAAGTTGCACACTTGGGGTCCCCTACGCATTCCGTGGAACATGTCCTACACGCCTAGAGTTGACAACTGCACCCATGGATGACACGGCCCAGGGATGGCTGTACTGGCACACTACTGAGGGTGGTGGCTGGGGACACAGGGGCTTACGGGGGTGCCCAGCCTACAGATATCGCCCTGGCCTAGGGGGACCCACAGCCCTCCTCCCCCACCCAGACACCTCCACTGCGCGACAACAGAGTAGATAATGCTTGTACTCACCCCCTTGTGTCTGCTGTGCTGCCCTCACGCGCCCATCCAAATCAGGGTAGGCCACCGCCAGGATCCGGAACATCAGGGGGGTCAGTTGACAGCAGGCACCCCGCCTACGTTGGGAGGCCATCCCCAGCAGAGACTCGGCGGTCTTCTTGGTCCCGCGGCGGATGTCCTCCCACCTCTTGTGGCAGTGGGTGCCCCGTCGATGGTGGACCCCCAGGGTCCGGACTTCCTTGGCGATGGCACGCCAAATCCCGATCTTCTCATGGGCGCGGACCTATGTGACACGTACAGGGAGGGAGAAATACCACGTTCAAGTTTGTCTGCATTTTCGTTGCCAGTGGCCCAACGCCCCCCATCCCCGCCAGGCCCCCCGCCATGCCCCCCGCCAGGCCCAACATGCCCCCCATCCCCGCCAGGCCCCCCGCCATGCCCCCCGCCAGGCCCAACATGCCCCCCATCCCCGCCAGGCCCCCCGCCAGGCCCAACATGCCCCCCATCCCCGCCAGGCCCCCCGCCATGCCCCCCCCCAGGCCCAACATGCCCCCCATCCCCACCAGGCCCCCCGCCATGCCCCCCGCCAGGCCCAACATGCCCCCCATCCCCGCCAGGCCCCCCGCCATGCCCCCCGCCAGGCCCAACATGCCCCCCATCCCCGCCAGGCCCCCCGCCATGCCCCCCGCCAGGCCCAACATGCCCCCCGCCAGGCCCCCCGCCAGGCCCCCCGCCAGGCCCAACATGCCCCCCATCCCCGCCAGGCCCCCCGCCATGCCCCCCGCCAGGCCCAACATGCCCCCCATCCCCGCCAGGCCCCCCGCCAGGCCCCCAAGCCAGCCAGTGGCCCCAAATCCATATTGAATTAAACTCACTTGTTGGTCTGGAGGACCGTAGAGTAGCGCATACTGGGGGAGGACCCCATCCACAAGTTTCTCCAACTCTTCTCCAGTGAAGGCAGGGGCCCTTTCCCCAGGCGCAGCAGCCATTGTCCCTTCCAGACCGAGGTCACAGCAACACTTGCAGTATAGGTCCTCTCCTGTGAAAGTTAAAGTCGCAAGTGAATAAGTAGATAGAAAATGGCGGTCACGTCCGTGGCGGTGCGTACCGCGGCGGTGCGTACCGCCACCGCCGGCGCCCTTCGCCATTGGCTCCTGAAACCCATAGGCTTCAATGTTAACCAATGCGGCTTCGCGCCGCGGTCTTCGACCGCCGACCGCCGCGGTGTGCCACGCCAGCGCATTGACCTCACATCCCATTGTCACACTTCACAGGTCAGGCAGCCGCCATTTCGAGGGTCCACATGGCTCAATTTCAACTGCGTCACACAGGCCTAGGCCTTGCATAGCCACTCAGACACGCCATTCACTGCATAGAGAATCGTTTACTGTGCAAGCTGTGAGTACGTACCTGTGGGTTGCTTGACTGTGTGCTCCATGTTGTCCTTCCTAGGCACCGTCCGCTGGGTTTGGCGAGAAGACGGATGAATCCTCCCGTGTACAGGCCGCTGGTGGACCTGTCGACAATGGAAGCACGCCACATTATCCTGACCTACCGGCTTGACCGTGCCACTATACATGAACTGTGTGCCCAGCTGGAGCCCGACCTGATGTCCCCCATCCGCCAACCCACAGGGATTCCCCCTCTGGTGCAGGTCCTGTCAGTACTCCACTTCTTGGCAAGTGGGTCATTTCAGACAACAGTGGGAATTGCTTCTGGGATGTCTCAGCCCATGTTTTCGAAGGTGTTATCCAGAGTGTTGTCGGCCCTGATGAAATACATGAGGAGCTACATCCTTTTCCCTGAGGTGGGCGAATTGGCTGCAGTGAAGGGTGATTTCTATGCCCTTGGACATATTCCCAACGTCATTGGTGCCATTGATGGGACCCATGTGGCTTTGGTTCCCCCAAGAGACAGGGAGCAGGTGTACAGGAACAGAAAAAGTTACCATTCCATGAACATCCAGGTGGTGTGTTTGGCTGACCAGTACATCTCGCATGTAAATGCCAAATTCCCAGGGTCAGTGCATGACGCCTACATCCTAAGGAATAGCAGCATCCCTTACGTGATGGAACAGCTAGAGAGACACCGTGTATGGCTATTGGGGGACTCTGGGTACCCCAACCTGTCGTGGCTACTGACCCCAGTAAGGAATCCCCGGACCAGGGCAGAGGAACGGTACAATGAGGCCCATGGGCGTACTAGGAGGGTGATCGAACGCACCTTCGGCCTCCTAAAGGCCAGGTTTCGGTGCCTGCATATGACAGGTGGATCCCTAATGTACTCACCTAAGAAGGTGTGTCACATCATCGTGGCCTGCTGCATGCTTCACAACCTGGCTTTGCGCCGCCAGGTGCCTTTCCTGCAGGAGGATGGTCGAGACGGTGGTGTTGTGGCAGCTGTGGAACCTGTGGAGAGTGACGAGGAGGAAGACGACGGGGCTGAAACAGACAACAGGGACAGAATCATTGAACAGTACTTCCAATAGGACACAGGTAACAATTCAAACATAATTTAGTAAATGTGAACTACTCTCCTGCATCTCTGCTGCCTGTCTATTTGCCCCAGTGTATGATGACTGAGTTGTGGCTTTTCCCTCCCTATTTCAGATCTGGGGTCCCCACTACGAGTCCTGTGCTTCGTTTCCCCATGGACTACAGCTTTGTGGCAGCTGTTTGTTGACTTCACTATGTACAAGGACATATTTGCACTGTCATGTCAATTACAATATTTTGAAATCACAGCCAGACTCCAGATAGTTTTGTGCAAAATAGGTGTTTATTTCAGTGCTCAAAATGGGATGGGTGGTTTCAAGTGGGTGGGGGCTATGGTGAAGGAATGTCCATGGCAGAGTCCAGAGTAACAGTCACACAGGTGCATTGTCCATAGGCCTGTGGAGAGATGGAGCATGGGCAGTTCAAGGATGGACAGGGTGACAATGTGGGACAGTGGGATGACATCAGGTGGTATCCTTTGCTGGCGGGGGTTTTGACATCCTACTCTGTCTTCTTGCGAGATCTCAGGGCCCTCTTGCGGGGTGGTTCTTCTCCTGCAGGAGGTGGGGGTCTGGTGGGCTGCTGTTGTGCGGGGGCCTCCTGTCCACTAGCGCCGGCGGAGGTGGTTGGCTGTTCTTGGTCCAGGCTAGTGGCAGGGGCCCTTTGTTGTTGTTGAGTGTCCGTCCTGGTGTTGATGAGTTCCTGCAGCAGCCCTACCATGGTAACCAGGGTGGAGGTGAGGGCTCTGATGTCCTCCCTGTACCCCCGATAGTGTTCCTCCTGCAGTACCTGGATCTCCTGGAACCGGGCCAGTACCGTCGCCATTGTCTCCTGGGAGCGGTTGTATGCTCCCATGATGGTGGTGAGGGCCTCGTGGAGAGTGGGTTCCCTGGGCCCGTCCCCCCCCTGTCGCACAGCTGCCCTCCGAGTTGCCCTGTTTCCCTGGGCCTCTGCCCCCTGGCCTGTGTGCCCACTACCACTGCCCCCAGGTCCCTGTTGTTGTTGGGGTGGTGGGTTATCCTGGGTGCCCTGTAGTGGTAGACACACCGCAGATTGACGCGCCCTGGAGACAGAGGCATGGGCCCGCTGGGTGGGAGCTGTGCTGGTGTTCCCAGAGGGGTTTGGGTCTGTAGTGGCCTGTGCCTGTGTGAGGGGAACCGACTGTCCAGAGGTCCCCGATGGTCCGGGCTGGTCATCAGTGTCCAGGTCGACAGAGCTGCTGTCATCGCTGACGGCCTCTTGGGTGGGGGGTGTGGAGAATTCTGGGCCCTCCGTGGCGGTGTGTTGACGGTCGGGTCCTGCAGGGGTATAGAGGTATGGTTATAGTTTCAATGTGTGGCATATGGGTGTATCTGTGGGTTCCCGTGTCCCCAAGTGCTGGCATTCGTGTGTGGGGGCTTTGGTGAGGGTGGCTTGTGGGGGGGATGTGTATATGCATTGGGCACGCTTTGGTGATGGGTGTCCATGCTTAGTGGACGCATGCAGGCCTAGGTTTTGGGATGTGTGGGTTGTGATGGTGAGACATTGGCAGGGAATAGGTGTGCTGGGGGTGGGGGTGAGGATGGTGGTGGGGGTGAGGATGGTGGTGGGGGTGAGGGTGGGGGTGAGGATGGGGGTGGGGGTGAGGGTGGGGTTCGAGGATGGGGGTGAGGGTTGGGGTATGATTTGGCATGCAGGTGGGGGGGAAGCAGTAGTGAAGCTTCAACTTACCAGAATCCATTCCTCCTCCGACTCCTGCGAGGCCGTCAGGATGCAGGATGTTCAAGACTTCCTCCTCCCATGTTGTAAATTGTGGGGGTTGAGGTGGGGGTCCTCCGCCAGTCTTCTGCACGGCGATGTTGTGCCTGGATACCATGGAACGCACCTTCCCCCGTAGGTCGTTCCATCGCTTCCTGATGTCTTCCCGATTTCTGGGGTGCTGTCCCACAGCGTTGACCCTGTCGACAATCCTCTGCCATAGCTCCGTCCTCCGGGCAATGCTGGTGTATTGGATCTGTGTGCCGAAGAGCTGGGGCTCTACCCGAACGATTTCCTCCACCATGACCCTGAGTTCTTCGTCTGAGAAGCGGGGGTGTCTTTGGGGTGCCATGGAGTGGTGTGTATGATGGGTGGGGTGGAGTATGTGTAGTTAAGTGTGTTGAGTGTGGTGGTGTGTGTTGTTTTGTGTGTGGATATTGTGTGGGTGATGGTGTAGTGTGCCTCTGTGTGATGGTATTCTGTGATCGCTGATGTGTCTCTCAGTGCTTCTTTTCGGATTTTGGTCGAAGGGGTTTGTGGGTGATGTGGGTGTGTGTTTTATATTGTATTGTGTGTGTGGGAGTGGTGTGTGTATGTGTATCAGGTGTGTGGAATTCAAATCGGCCAATGTGGCTGAGTTTTGTTAGTTTGTGTGTATTCTGACCGCGGCGGTGTGTACCGCCAATGGAAAACCGCGTTTGAAAGACCGCCGCGTGGATTCGTGGGTCGTAATGGCATGGGCGTATTTCTGTTGGCGTGACGGTGGAGGTTTGGTCACCTCCACTTTTCCGCCGACCGCTGGTCTGGCCGTCTGTTGTGGCTTTCGGATTTTCGGAGGTTTGGCTGCTGCGGGTCAGAATGACCGTGGCGGGTTACTGCGACCGCGGCGGAATTATGGAGGATTTCTGACCGTCGGTAGGCGCCTTTTACCGCCGAGGTCAGAATGACCACCATAGTAATGTGTTTTATATGTCCTGACACTGAAATATTGCTAAGTTAGTTTTTCACTGTTGTAAGGCCTGTCCCTCTCATAGGTTAACATGGGGGCTACCTTTAAATCTGATTAAAGTGTAGTTTCCCTTTAGGAGCGGAAAGACATGTGGATTTTGGGGTCTATGAGCTCACAATTTAAAAATACATCTTTTAGTAAAGTTGATTTTAAGATAATGTGTTTGAAAATGCCACTTTTAGAAAGTGAGCATGTTCTTGCTTATACCATTTCTGTGACTTTGCCTGTTTGTGGATTCCCTGTCGGAGTCAGTTTGACAGTTGGGCTGGTTGCATCTCACACTAGACAGTGACACAAAGGGAGGTGGGGTGTAGTCTGCATTTCCTGATGAGCCATCTGTGCTAGGAGGGAGGGGATGAGTGGTCACTTACACCTGAAAGGACTGTGCCTGTCCTCACACAATGCAGCCTCCAAACCCCTGGTGAGTGTCTGGGGCCTCGCCTGGGCAAGGCAGGATTTCACATTCAAGAGAGACTTTGCTTTGAAGTAGGCCTACTTCAAAGGAAAAATTGGGTATAAGAAGGCACCCAAAACCACAGACTTTAGAAACACTTCTGGAAACAAGAGGAACCTCTGCCTGGAGAAGAGCTGAAGAGCTGAGGAAGAAGAGCTGCCCTGCCTGTGCTTTGTGGAGTTATCCTGCAGTTGCTGCTTCTGCCAGAGGAAGAGGGCAAAGGCTGGACATTGTGTGCCTTCCATCTTGAGACGAACTCTCCAAGGGCTTGATTTAGAGCTTGCCTCCTGTTGTTTGAAGTCTCAGAGACAGCAAAGACTTCTCTCTGCCAGCACCTGGAGTCCCTGGAGAGACTCCTACTCTGCCCTGCCGTGCCCATCCAGTTCCTTGGACACTGAAAGGAGAAGGTGGCAGCCTAAGAAGAGAAAATCCACGCACAGGACGCCGTGCGGGAAAAAGATCGCACTACTCCGATCTGCGGCTGAAGAAACGCCGCACTGCCGGCTCCGCTGGAAACACGACCAAATAATCGACAAAGGGAGCTGGAGAAATGACACGCAGCATTGCTGACGGAAGCTGGGAGATCGCAACCAGCTTGGTGGTTTTCAGATCATCGTGCGGCTGAATTTCCGACGCAAGCACAGCTGGACATGTATAAACAACGCAAGGCCTGCCCAGACCCGAGAGTGCTGACCAGATCGATGCATTGCTCTCCTGTGGAGAGAAGAAAAGAGACGCCAAGACCTGACGAAAGGAGAAACTACGCAAGGGCTCACTCGTGAGTCAAATTGATGCATCGCAAGCCCCTTTTGACGCACACTCTCCCATGCGGGGTTATTTTTGACGCACCCAAGGTACATTTTCACGCCAACAGTGTTAGTGTGTTTTTTAAACTACATAAAGACTCTTTTTGCTTTTTAATTGATAACTTGACTTGTGTTTTGTGGATTTTTGTCATTTTTGTCTTGTTTTGTTTAGGTAAATATTTTATATTTTTGTATACCTGTGTTTTGTCATTTTGTAGTGTTTTTATTAAGTTACTGTGTGTGTTGGTACAAATACTTTACACCTAGCACTCTGAAGTTAAGCCTACTGCTCATGCCAAGCTACCAAGGGGGTAAGCAGGGGTTAGCTGAGGGTGATTCTCTTTTACCCTGACTAGAGTGAGGGTCTTTGCTTAAACAGGGGGTAACCTGACTGTCAACCAAAGACCACATTTCTAACATGGTGCATCTCTTGACCACAACATTTGGGAATCCAAGAATCAAAAATTCATAATGAGTATGATGGCATTGGTCAAATATTGGGTTTTGGACTGGGTTAAAAGTATTTCAACTGAATGCGGGACATAAACAGTTAAAGGATGTCCAAGTTAAAGGATGTCCCATTACTGTCCCAATCCCTCCACTTTTACCACTTCAGCAAACATGGTACCATGCGTGATCCCCACTATTGAAAAAGCTTTCTTAAATTACGTCAATATACTACGTCCAAAACACCCATTTGTGAACATTTCACCAAAGAGAGAGATGTCTTGCACAGCTTAAAGGAAGATCTTGATATTGTCATCAAACCTGCAGAAAAAGGCGGGGCCTTGGTTATATTGGATACAGCAACATACCGACAAGAATGTCTGCTGAGCAATACCTACTTCTATGATTCAATACCCAGGGACCCCTCTGTAAGACTACTGAAGAAAATACGGACCTTGATCGAAGAAGAAGAAGCTAACGAGTGGATAACTCATAAAGAGGCTAATTTGTTTGAGACTCACCAGCCATGCACCCCGTATTTCTATTGCATCCCTAAAATACATTAATGAGTGCTGCCTCCCCTTGGTTGACCTATTGTCTCTGGGAAAGGTTATCATATTGGAACCACTGTCAAAATTTTGTGATTTCTTTCTCCAACCCATTATGAAGGGAACATCGACCTTCCTAAAGGACACCAAAGATGTGTTCAATCTGATCAACACCATCAACAAATGGGCCCCTGTTGATGCTCTGATTAGCCTTGATTTAGAATCTTTCTACACCAGGATACCCAAACAGAGTACCTTTAGCCCAAGTCTGGCATGTTTGTTTATGAGAAACAGTTCATCCATAATAACAGTAACCCTTTCACACACCATATCAGGCTGTAGCTGCGCTACATTGATGATATCCTAATTATTTGGATCGGAGAAACACAGGATGTACAACCCTTTGTAAACTAGATTAATGGTCTTGATTAATTTTTTTAATCCACTACTGTGTTTTCCACCAAAGAAATGTATTGTCTTGACCTTTTGATCTCTTTTGATCAAGGTAGACTGTCTACAAAAACTTTCCATAAGACAACCAACCATAATAATTAGCTCCTTTATGAGAGCCATCATCCAAGAGCACTACGGGACAACTTAACTTACGGTCAATTTCTTTGCCTTAACTGCCGCAAGATTTCTACTTTTGAGAATCAAGCTGATGACTTCTGTCAGAAACTACTCCTGGCCATTATCCATTGAGACTTATTAGGTCTGCCTGGAAGGGAGCAAGAAACAGCCATAGAGAAAGTCTATTAATGATCTACCCCAAACTTCCAGAAACAAGATTGGCATGTGTAACTACGTCTACACCAACATTCAACAAACTTAAGAAAATCATCAACAAACGTTGGTCTATTCTCGCTAGTGGTGGTAGTGTGATACCAAAACCCCACTTTGCATTTAGGCGCACTAAGAATATCAAAGACTTACTTGTCCACACCCACCCTAAAATTTCAGATGTAGCACCTAAAACACAGCAGACGTTATGAAAGCTCCCCACTGAACAGGGCCACTTTACTTGCAGTGGTTGCAATGCATGCCCTCTTACCAAGAAGGTGGATCAGTTAGACTTAGAACCAATCGGGAGATGGCAGCTTAGGAAACACACTAATTGCAATACTCCCAATTGTATATACCTGGTAACATGCCCTTATAATCTGAGGTATGTAGAGATGACCACTAGACCAGCTAAAATAATAATCAATGAACACCGTAGCATCATTAGATGTGCACAGTCTACTACCAAACTCAATACACACTTTCTTGAAAAGGGCCATACCTCAAATGAAAAGTTAAATAAGGAGGGACCAGGGAGATTAATGGTCCAGTGTACGGCCTCCCATTATAACCATTAAAGTATAAAGTTGTACACTGTTCCAAAAAGAAACTATTCATAGGAAAATATTGGGTGCGGTCCAAATGTTCCAGGAGCAAGAACCCTCATGCCTCACAATGGATGACTGGCATCATCATTGGGAAAGCTCCTCATCAGGCTGGTGCTGCAATGCCTGACGGGCTCCCCTGACGGGGTGCTCTTAACCAGAATGCTCAGATAGTAGCAAAAATGAAAACAATAAATAAATTAGTTTTCAAATGGGTACCCATTCTTTGGCACCCAAGTATTAATGGAGAGAGAGGGAAAAAAAATTAATTAAAATTGGTTCACCATCACAAACCATGAGTCATTATTTTAATCAGCAATTGATATGATGGGGACCAAGATTAAAAACACAAAAGAGTAGTACTGGGTGAATATAATGTTCACCTACTCACACTATATGAAGGAGGAGAAAACCAATTATGGAACCTCACTCTACTTAATCTACATGTTTCACGTCTGGGTGGTCCAGCCGGATCCAGTGACGCTTCATCAGGACAAAAACTTCTCCAAAAAATTAAACTTAAAGTAGTCCAAAAATTTTTTTCACTTACTCAGTTCAACTCGTTAAATAAGGTTACCCATCCCCAATTTCAGAATAGGGTTCAATAAGGATCGCTTGTCAGAACTAGGAGCTAAAAAATTTTGGTATCCTCGTGTAGGCTGTTTCACCTACCCGTCTGACGCGCATACCTCAAATGACCTGTGGTGGGTCATTTTAGAAACCTTTAATGAACTGACATGCGTTAAAAAAAAAAAAAGCTTTGAACATGAACAAAGGTGGGTGTTTAAACTCGAAACCCACCTTACAGGCCTAAACAATGACATTCAAGAATAGCATTTCTTAAATGATTCACAGTCTATATGATATCCTGCTCTTAAGATCTTTGATGTTTATGCCCAGAGTATATTACATACTCTAAATGAATCCCCACACATCCAGCATCTACCCTAATCACTTTATCATAATTTAAGGGTGAGCTCTCCTCTACTTAGTGAACAATCAGGAGGACCCCAACATAGTAAAGGGATTGTTTTTGAACTAAAATCCCACACTGAAACCCGATGATCTGTAAGTTGTGATATGCATCTGTCTTTGTGTGTTTACCACCATATACAAAATTGTTTACTTACCTGTGCTATCCTTTCTAGCCCAACACTCCTCCTATTATTGCATCTTCATTTTTTGATTAGTTTAAGGGTGAGCTACCCTCTACCTAGTGAACAATCAGGAGGAGCCCAACTTGGTAAAAGGCTTGTTTTTTACCTTAAAGTCCACACTGACACCTGACAAACTGCATATTTTGATATGCGTCTATATTTGTGGGTTTATCATCATTCAGTAAATTGTTTACCTATCTTTGCTACTCTTTCTAGCCCAATACTCCTTTATTGCACTTCCATTTATTGATCACAGCCCACGTTTGACCATTTTTATACCATGTGGAGACTATTACACTACTTTTTAAGAACTGTTAGATTTGATTTTCCGGTAAAATGAGACTACCACGTTACACAATTTTCTGCGCTGACTGTTTATAAGTTACCCATTTTTATGACATCCAGCATGTTCCAGTTATAGTTAGTGGAGTGGTCTAGCTTTATACAACCTAGCTACTATTAATAGTCGAATCTGGAATGACCCCACTCAGTTAAAAACCTTCCGGCCTGTCGCGGAATTATGTCTGAGTCGCGTCCGAAGGCTAGGTTTACCGCATTGACTTCAGAAGCAAAAAGTGAGTGGGAAGTTGTCCTGTGTTTGTGTATTTAGTGTCCCAATATTTCAGCTATAATGCCATATCCTTGTTACATTAATTCCTCCATCTAAGCATCTCACAACCGAGTCACAAGACGGGTGGGTTCCCGGGTCTCCAGAAGGGTTCACTTTCTTTGTGTGGTATGTGCCAATGTCTATTCAAATAAATTGCCATAGTCCACTGGGCCATCGGAGTGTTAAACTGCATTCACATGGGCACTCATAATGCTCCCTTAAAAGAGAGTTTAGTTCCTCATGTGCTATACAGTTAATGTTTTTTTTGGGTCATTATGGAGATACGCCACACACCATTTATTTGCTCACATTTTTGCATGCTGTTTGTACGTCATTATAGGGTGATATATACTTGGTGGGATCTTACATTTTAAGACTGTCATTTGCCTTGTTGGCATTCGCTATAGATGGCACACAGCAGGAGCCATAGACCAATAATAGGGGTCTGAACATGAGGTCGCTTTGAGAAGGTTTCCTTCCCGATCGTATGTTCAATATTTTCAGGGCACCTCATATATGAACACTTGGCAGGAGCTGTCAATTTATAGATAAGATCATACCTGATACTATATGACATAAACTAAGGGCAAATCCAGACCACCAAAATGATGATCTTTGATGACAGGCGGTTCCCTTTTTTGTTTTCTCCACTTACACTGTGCTCACCAAAGGGGGCAATTTAAAACAAGCTCTTTAAAAAAAATTATTTCCAAAGTAGCATAGTGGCAAGAACCCTCAAACAAAGCTACTGGGGGGAAACACAATACCAGTAAAAACATTACGTATGGAACATTGGGCTGTTTCCAGACAGACTTTACACATGATGTATTTATTATCTCTTTGGATATTATTCAGATTAGGGCAAATGTTCAAGAATTAGGTTAGACTGCAGCTGTGCATGACAACAATTGTTTGTCTTCATTATGGGCTGAATTTGATGTTCCAATTCTTTTGCCATTATAGTTTTTCAGTAGTCTAACTGTCCGTTTTTTCACGAACAGACCCTGCCCTGACTTTAGGAGGGTAACTAATGCGTCTGATTAGTAAATCATCAACCTTGGAGTGACTCTATGCATGACCAGGAAGTTAGGGACATCACAAAGGCCCTCATTACAACCCTGGCAGTAAATGCTGCCTACTGCCGTGCTGATGGTTGCCAACATACCGTAACCGCAGCGGTATTCCGCCGCGGGTATTATGACCCACACTGAGAATTCTGTCAAGATACAGACATCCACACAAGTCCGCCACACCAAAGGTCAGTGATAAACTGGCGATAGCAAAACCCACACTGTTACGCCAACAGGAATACGCCCACAGTATCACGACACACGAATCCACGCTGCGGTCTATCAATCACGGTAAACCATTGGTGGTACATGACGCCGCGCTCAAAATACACACATTTACAAAACCACACCACATTGGACAATTCAAACTACACACTCCTGACACACATACACACACCACACCCACACACTCACACTGCTATAAAACACACACCCGCATTACCCACAACCCCTTACAGCGAAAAAATAGACATCAGGCAGAGAGAGAGACAAGCCAGGAGCACCCACTCAATCAGAGCCACAGAACACCATCACCCATACACCATTCATGCACATCACAGCATACATCCCAACACATCACCCCACACATCACCCCACACATCCTCACACATATCACCACACCACATCCATGGCACCCCAATGGTTTCTTGGGATGGAGTTAATGGTCATGGTGGAGGAAATCATCCGGGTGGAGCCACAGCTATTCGGATCACTGGTGCAGCAGACGTCCATTGCAAGGAAGATGGAGCTATGGCGGAGAATCGTGGACAGGGTCAACGCTGTGGGACAGCACCCCAGAACCAGGGATGACATCAGGAAGAGGTGGAACGACCTACGGAGGAAGGTGCGTTCCGTGGTTGCAAGACACCAGGTAGCAGTACAGAGGACTGGCGGTGGACCCCCACCTGCTCCCCCACAACTAACAACATGGGAGGAGCAAGTATTGGCAATAATGCATCCTGAGGGCCTCACAGGAGTAGCAGGAGGACTGGATTCTGGTAAGTCAAATCTTAACTACTTTATCCTCCCCACCCTACCTGCATGCCATCACAAACTCATACCCCTACCCTCACCCCCATCACTCCACCACCTCACATATACCTCCACTAACCCAACCCCCCATCCCAATACCAAGCCCTGCATGCAACAACAATGCATTGAGACCCATCATAGACCTGCATGGACACCCATCACCCCAGCATTCCCAGTAGAGAGACTCACCCAACCCACAAAATCACCACTGACACAAGGCCAAGCTGACAGGGAAGTCACAATCATACAGGGAAACACACCCAGGCACAAGATGGCATACACAGACACATTAGCAATGCATTTGCATTCCCACAGGACCCATACTCCAAGTCACCGGAGAGAAGGTGCCAGCTACATCCAGTCCCCCACCTGAAGAGGCCCACAGTGACGACAGCAGCTCTGCACGCCTGGATCAGGATGACCAACCTGGCCCACTCGGAACCTCCGGATAGTTGGTTACCCTGCAACAGTCCCAACCCACCACAGAGCCTCCCCTCTCAGGAAACACCAGCATTGCACCCACCCAGCGGGCCCATGCCACTGTCCCCAGGACACGTCAATCAGCAGTGTGTCCTCCACTACAGGGACCCCAGGCAACCCCACAAACCCAATACAATCAGGGACTTGGGGTCAGTGGCAGTGGGCACATGGTTCACGGGACAGTGGCACAGGACAACAGGGAAACTGGGAGGACTGCTGTGTGACGGGGGGACAGGCCCAGGGAACCCACTATCCACGAGGCACTCTCCAACATCCTGGGAGCATACCGCCATTCCCAGGAGACCATGGGCCAGATACTGGCCAGGTTAGAGGAGACCCAGCGACTGCAGTAGGGACAGTACTTGGGGATCAGGGATGACCTAACAAAATTATACACAATCCTGGTCACCATTGCAGTGGTGCTGGCTGACATGGGGAAGACCATGAGGGAGTCAGTGGCACAACAACGGGTGCCTGACACTAGCCAAGCCTAGGAACAGCCTTCCACCTCCGCCTGCACTAGTGGACAGGAGGCCCTGCCACTGGAACAACAGGCCACCAGCACCCCAACCCCTGAGAAGGAGAACCACCCCGGAAACGGTCCCTGCGATCCAGGGAACATTGCTAAGACCTCTGCCAGGAAATAAGATTCTCTTGATTGTCACCCTTATGTCCCACTCTGTTACCCTGTCCACCTTGAACTGTCATTGCTCCCCTTCCTATGCCCCATTGGACAATGCACCTGTGATACCAAGAGACTGGACTCTACCCTGGACTTTCCGATCACCTTCAACCCAGCCCCTTGCACTTCCCCCTATACTTATGAGCACCTAAATAAACACCCTTGGAACAAATACCAATCTGGAGTCTGTCTAATAATTCAGAAATGTATTAGTACAACATTATCAAAGCATTGCAACTCAAATGTACAGTGAAATATACTTTAGGATGACCAGCAGTACACATAGGAGGAGTGAGATTGGGGCACAGAGATCTGAAAATAGAGATTCCAAAGGGAACAGTCAATGGCCATAGACATAGGGAAAGAGGCTGCCTTGTACAATGTCCAACAGATAACTGAAATGTAAAGTGGAGTTACAGTGTCTTACCTGTGTGTCACTGGAAGTACTGCTGTATTATATTAGTTCTGTTGTCCACGTCTTCTTCCTCTGCCTCCTCTTCCTCACTGTCCACAGGCTCCACCGCTGCCACAAGACCATCTCCAGGCTCATCCTCCTGTAGAAAAGGCACCTGGCATCTCAAGGCCAGGTTCTGCAACATGCAACATGCAACGATGATCTGGCACACTTTCTTGGGTGAGTAGTACAGGTGTCCACTGGTCACATGGAGGCACCGGAACCTGGCCTTCAGGAGGCCAAAGGTCCTTTCAGTGATCCTCTTTGTACACCCATGTGCCTCATTGTAACGTTCCTCTGCCCTTGTCCTGGCATTCCTTACTGGGGTCAGTAGCCATGAGAGGTTGGGGTACCCAGAGTCATCTGCAAATATCAAGGGATACCTGTTAACCACACACTCACCCTTAGGGACAACCCCATACCCATACCCCAATTCATATTGGGTTGGGACCTTTGGCTCACCTATTAGCCACACCCAGTGCCTCTGGAGTTGGCCCATCACATATGGAATGCTGCTATTCCTCAAGATAAAGGTGGCATGCACAGAGCCAGGATATTTGGCATTCACATGGGAGATGTACTGGTCAGCCAAACACACCATATGCACATTCATTGAGTGATAGCTTTTTCTATTCCTGTAAACCTGTTCACTTCTCTTTGGAAACAAATGCCACTTGTGTACCATCAATGGCACCAATGATGTTGGGGATATGTCCCAGGGCATAAAAGTCAGCCTTCACTGTGGCCAAATCCTCCACCTGGGGGTACACGATGTAGCTGCACATGTGTTTCAGCAGGGCAGACAACACTCTGGTCAACACGTTAGAGAACATTGGCTGAATCATCCCTGATGCCATGGCCACTTGCCAGGAAATTGAACACTGACAGGACCTGCACTAGAGGGAGGATTCCTGTGGGCTGGTGGATAGCTGACATCAGGTCTGGCTCCAATTGGGCACACAGTTCTTGGATTGTGGCACGTTTAAGTCTGTAGGTAATGATAGTCGCAAGGTCCACCCGGGGTCTGTACATCGGATGATGCCGCCATCTCATATTCTGCATCAGCGGTTGAAGCCTATGGAAGAGAACGGTGAGCAGAGGGTCAGATTCCCACATCTATTGCACTAATGTGGATTTTTTTTTCTTTACAGAAACAGTATGTGAACTCGAGAGTCAGTTGATATGCCAATGTCTGCTGTGATGCAGGTAGGTGCCATGCCCTGTGACCCCCTGAAATGGCGGCCGCCTGACCTGTGAGGAGGGACAAGTGGAAATGAGCTAATTGCGCTGGTGTTATGCGCCGTTGCGGTAGGCGGTCGATGACAGTGGTGCAACTTTGCATTGGTTATCATTGGGCCCTATTGGTTCCAGGAGCCAATGGCAATGTATGCTGACGGTGATGGTACGCACCGCCGGGGACATGACCACCATTTTCTATCTGTTCACTCACTTACTACCTGACCTTCAACAGGAGAGGGCCTACACTGCAAGTGCTGCTGTGACCTGTGTCTGGAACCGACCATGGCTCATGTGTCTGGGGAAAGGGCCACTGCCTTCACTGCGGAGGAGTTGGAGAAACTGATGGATGGGTCCTGCCCCAGTAGATGTTACTCTATGGTCCTCCAGACAAACAGGTGAGTACACTGTGAGCATGATGCGTGGGCCATGAATGTATGGAGTGCTGTGTATGTCATAACATGCTGGAGGTGCTGAGGCATTCGGGCCAGAGTGCAGCTTGTAAGGTGGTCAATGTATGTGCGTCAGGAGATGTGTGGGAACTGGTGGGCAATGAGTCTGGCGGTCCGGACGGCTGACCGTCTGCTGTCTTTTCCCTCCAGGTCAGCGCCCACCAGAAAAAGGGTATTTGGCGTGCCATCGCCAAGGAGGTGCGGACCCTGGGGGTCTTTGACAGGCAGAGCACCCACTGCTGCAAGAGATGGGAGGACCTGTGCCGCTGAGCAAAGAAGACGGCGGAGGCCCAGCTGGGGCTGGCCTCCAAATGAGGAAGGGGTGCCCGTCACAACATGACCCCCCTGATGTTCCGCATCCTGGCGGTGGTCTATCTGGATTTGGATGGGCGCTTGAAGGCATCGCAGCAGCCACGGGGTGAGTACAGATTCTGAAAGGTGACTTTACGTGCATTAGGAGGTACCTTGGTGGGGGATGTGGGCTGTGGGTGCCCCTAGGCCAGGGCGAACATGGGCAGGCTCTGGACCACTCCTACCCCAATAGTGTAAGTGGGCATCTACTACTGGGCAGGGTCCTGTGGGTTTCTGGTGTGCAGATTCTGGCATTAGGCATTGGACCCCATGGGCAGGTGACTGTCTTAGTAAATGGTTAGGCATGGCCTAGTGCATAGGGCTGCTCCCTGTGTGTTGTGTACGCCAACGGTAGTGTTGTTGCTGGCACTGACCAAGTGTTTCCTCTGTCTCTTCCCCCTCTTTTTGTTTTGTCACCTTGTCCTTATGTGCATTAGCATCATCTGGCCGAGGAGCAGAGGCACCGGCGACAGAGGGAGCTGCATCCCACATGGGCCTGGATGCCGAATCCACCGTTGGTGAGGGCATGAGTGGGATGGAGGGCGAGGAGAGCACCACGACGGGGACAGGATGGGAGACCACAGACAGGTACTCGTCCTCCGATAGAAGCTCCCTGGCAGTGGCGGACACCTCTGTGCCCACCCCAACAACAGGTACAGCCGCCACCCCCCTACCAGCATCGCCTTCCCAGCAGGCCCCAGCGTGTTTCCTGTGCCCACTCACCCAGGATGGTGGGCATCTCCTTTGCCCCAGGCACCTCAGGCCCTGCCCCAGTCAGCACTGCTGCCCTCTTTGAGGAGGCTACTGACCTCCTGAGATCCCTCACTGTGGGGCAGTCAACCATAATGAATGCCATCCAGGGTGCTGAGAGGCATTTGCAACAAACAAATACATACCTGGAGGACATTCACTCTGGTGTGGCAGCCCAACAGAGAGCATTTCAGGCTCTGGCCTCAGCACTGATGGCAGACCTTGTCCCTGTGTCTGGCCTCCCCCCTCCAACGTCCTCTACCCAGACCCAATCCCCTCAACCCCAGCCTATCTTAAGCACACCTTCAGACCAGCATTCACCCAAATCACCACACAATCGTGGCTCAGGCAAACATAAGCACCATACCCATGCAGAAACACCAACATCCACTGCCTCCACTGTGTCCCCCTCTTCCTCTTCACCCACCGCCGTCCCAGTGGCATCTACACTCGCACCTGCATGCACTACATCTTTATCCACTACCTCCATCACCAGCACGCCCATCACTACTCACTCCTCACTGGCAGTCACCACTCCCACATCCATTCACAAGTCCCCTGTGTCCTCTCCCAGTGTGTCTTTGACCCCTACTCCCAAAGTACACAAACGCAAGCACCCACCCACCCAACAGCCATCCACCTCACAACAGCATCCAGAACATGCACCTTTACCCAAACTCACCAGACAAACACCTCCTGCAACCACTCCCAAACCCTCTCCATCTTCCCATCCGAGTGTGTCTAAAAAACTTTTCCTGGCAAACATTGACCTGTTCCCTACCCCTCCCCCCTGTCCTTCCCCTCTGGCCAGGGTTTCCAGATCCCAGGCCAGCACCTCAGCTACCAAGTCGGCATCCGCTGTGGTACCTGCAACTCCCAGAGGATCAAAGGGGGACCCGTCAGGCCAGGCAGTGTGCCACCGACCCATGCAAAGGACCAAACCATTCCGCCACCTGCCAAGGTGAAGAAGGGGACAGCATGCAGCAAGGGCAAGGACCCACTCAGCAAGGCCTCCTCCAAAACTCCAGCTGCCAGAGCCAAGGTCCCAGCAGCATCTGCCAAGGTGAGAAAGGGTCAGAAAAGCCAAACCAAGGCACTTCAGGCCTCGGAGGTTCCAGGTGAGGGCATGGTGGCCACCATCAGAACCAACAGCCCCGCCACCTGTACCGCAGCCATCACCGCCAGCATCCCCGCTACAAGCACCGCCACCTGCACCGCATATGCCCCGCCGCTGCCACCACTACTGTCAGCAGCAGCATCCCCAGTGGGCAGCCATCCTAGGCTGCAGGAGACGGGCTAGTGCCTCCCTCCACCACTGGCAGCACCGGCACCTGCACTACGGGCAGGACTGCCAGCATCCCTACCGCACGCACCACCGCAAGCTCTGCCACCTGCACTGCTGACAGTAGGACCACTACCAGCAGCAGCAACCCCAGTGTGTGTCTGTCCGAGGCTGCAGGAGACGGCCTGGAGCCTCCCACCACCACTGGAAGCACCCCCACCAGCACCGGCAATACCACAACTTTGCAGCCTTAGTCACTGCAGGATGGAGTCTGGCCCTGCCTCCATGGAGAATCATGCTACCTCGTCCGTGCACATCTCGTGACTCAGACACCCAGGTGAGGGAATATGAACTGCCACACCCCAAGTGCTGCATCACTGGGCACATAGCCCCCTCCAGAGCCAGTAGAGATATGCATCCACTCACCCTATCCTTGCATGGATGAAGCACACTGGGCACAAAACCCCCTCCAGAACCAGTGGAGATATGCATCCACTCACCCCCTCCTTGGCAGGATGAAGCACACTGGGCACAAAGCCCCCTCCAGAACCAGTGGAGAAGCCATCCACTTGAGAGACTGTGGCCTTGCACTCCCCAGGACCAAGCAGTGGGCAACCCACCCACTTGAGAGACTTGAGAAACTGTGGCTTTGCACTTTCCAGGACCAAGCAGTGGGCAACCCACCCACTTGAGAGACTTGAGAGACTGTGGCTTTGCACTCCCCAGGACCTAGCAGTGGGCATGGAGCCCCCATGAGGAGCAGTGGCGTTATTTCATCTCCTGAGGTGCCTGTGTGTTTTCAACCTGATGCCCCTGCAGTGTTCTCTCCATATTGAGGCAGGAGTCAAGTGTGGGCTTGGCCCATGATTTTTGGCCCAGTGGGCCACGGACATTTGCAAAGGACAATGTACGGCCTTCAGTACATATTGTAAATATTTGTATATACTGTTTTTCCATTTGTTACGTATATCTGCCTATATATCACTGATTACACTCAATTCCTTTTGTTGTTGCGTTCTTCCATGGGGTTATGGGGTGTAAATGTAATGTTGCATGTGTTTGTTTGTATGGTGTTGTGGGTGAGGGTGGGAGTGGGGGTATTGCGTGTTGCGTGTGTGTCACTCTCTTTTTCCTTCCCCCCTACCCTGTGTGCTAGGTGCAGTACTCACTGTGGTCGTCGCCACCGCCTCTGATATTCCTCATGTATGAGGAGGTAGACCATCATGGGCAGGACCTATAACTCGGGCTCCATGGCATCCTGGTTCTTCGTTGAGTGTCGAGAGGTGAGTGGTTTCCCTTCTGTGTTCTGTTTAGAGACGTAATATAGGCCTCCATAGTGAGGACTAGGCTTTAGTAGTTGGTCCTGATGAAACACCACTTGATCTGCAGAGACTTTGTCAAGGTGTGAAACATGTTGATCTATGCAAAGAAATAGAAGGATTCTTTTCCCCTTACATTCTTTCACAGGAAGTGGAAAAACATTATTTCTGGTGGCACTCCGCTTTTTGTTTTTTAATCTTGACATATACCCTATAGATGTGATAAACACATAGGTTTGGGGTTCTAGAGTTAATTTAAACATTCATTTCCCAATCCCTCACTTTCTTTATTCATAGGGCTAGTACATCCTTGTGCTCAATCAGAAGAAATTGTCTAAATGATCTGCGTCAATGAGCCCCCTTGTGGGGCCCGTTAGACATTGCTGCACCAATCGAACAAGGAGCAGGCCCAAAATGAAGCATGACACCTATTTGGGTGTGTGAGTGCCTTCACTTCTACTCATAGAAATGCCTAGGTTGACCTGTGTTTACCTTGCAGGTCCCAGTTAGATCTCTTGTTTTTGGAACAGTGTACTTTTATGTGAAATGAATAACTGCTGGGGGACTGTATACTGGACCATCTATTAAAACCTCCCATACCCCTCTCATTTAAAAGGAGATGACCCATCACAATGCCTTTACATTGCCTGATGCTCTCACCAGTGCAAGTCACAGCTTTCAAACAGCCGGGCAAAGCAGCAGCCACAGGATCCAGTATGGCAGAAAAATATGCCACTCGTCTGTTTGTTCCTCCATGCAAGTGCATCAAAACAGAGAGAGCACAACCATCACGTTCATGACAAAACAGTGCAAAACCTTTCATGTAATCAGGCATTCCCAAAGCTGGAGCTCTGCATAAACTCTCTCTCAACTCACTGAAGGCTTTCATGCATTCTTCAGTGAACGGGACTGGATCTGTGACTTCCTTGGCTGTCAATTTCTGCAATGGTTCAGAAATTACTGAAAAATTCAGGAGCCATTGGCAAAAATAGCTCACCATGATCAAAAATATTCTGACATCTCTCTGTCTGACTGGGGGATTCATTTGCATAATTGCTGCAACTCTCTCTCTGGCACTTTCCTAGAACCTTTCTCAATATGATGGCCCATATACTTCACATCTTTCTGACAATACTGTAACTTAGCAAGGGAAACCTTGTGTCAATTTCCATCTAAATACTTCAATAACACTGTGGTATCTTGTTTTCAGGGTTCATGTTTATTGGACACAACAATCAGGTCGTCAATATACTGCACTAAAGCAGACTGAAATGGCATGATCACAGACTTTAAATTCTTCTTCATGATCTGATTAAAATTAAACAGAGATTCCAAAAACCCCTGTGCAGTACGACACCATGAATACACGATTGCCAAATCTTACAAAAAGAGGAATTGACTATTCTCGTGGCATGGCACTGAAAAAAATGTCTGTGACAAATCAATAACTGAAAACCATTCTGCTTCACATGGAATCTGAAATAAAATCACTGCTGGATTTTGCACTTCAGGACAATAAGATGCTACAATTTTGTTCACCTTTCTCAAATCCTGAACTATGCAATATTTCCCACTTGCCTTTCACAGACCCATAAATGGTGAATTACATGGGCTTCCCATCACTTCTTTCGGAACTCTGCTCAACAAAATCTGCAATTATCGGGATAATATCTTCAATCACTTCTGGTGTCATGTTATATTGTGGCGTTCTGGGGAAGACTTCATTTGGCGATACAGTCACTTTGACTGGTTCATCACCACAAATAAGTCCAATATCTTTTCCAGAAGGATCCCAAACTCTCAGCGTTACTGTCTCTTGTAATTTATCAGGCAAATCTTTAACTGTCAGAACAGGAAACAATGTAATGAGAGGATACATCTCATCAGTTTGACTAGAAGTCTTGTCGTCACTATTGGTCTGAATTGCTATCCCTTCATGTGTACAAGTGATGGAACATTTTAATTTGCATAGCAAGTCTCTTCCTAACAGACTCACAGAACTTAAGTCACAAACTACAAATTGGTGTAGATCCTCAATGGTTCCTATCTTATTTGGAATGGGCTCTGTAATGGGGTTTACCAAAAGCTGGTTGGCTACTTCCACAACCTTAACTATTCTTCCTGAAAGGGGCATTTTAGGGACTTCTGCAGATCTGACAGTGCAACAAGTTGCTCCAGTGTCAACCAGGAATGAAACATCATGACCCATGACACTCGCATTCACATAAGGACCACGCTGATCTACCTCCAATGAGGCAGCCAACACACATTCCTCCTATTCTGAACTCTCACTCATATATTCCTCACTTACCTCATCATTACTGGAAACAATCAATGTGATTAACTGATTTACCTTTGCATTTGTTCTTTGGTTTGCATTCTGCTGAGGAACCATCACCTGTTGCTATGCCATCGGAGATTGCAGTATCTGCATTTCTGTGGGACATGAATTTGCTGTTGGTGAAATTGTACTTATTGCTGGGGGACGCGCATTTGGACTGCTCCAGTAGGTACATTCATGCTTGGATTTCGGGGCCTTTGAACTCTCTGATTTTGAAATTGACTGTTGGCAACCTTCTGCTGTGAGAAAGTAGCCTCTTTCTAGCATGGTTACCCCCATTTTATTGCCTGTTTGTCAGTGTGTTTTTACTGTCTCACTGGCATCCTGCTAGCCAGGACACCAGTGCTCATAGGTTGAGACCTATTTGTCAGTGTTTTTTTTACTGTGTCACTGGGATCCTGCTAGCCAGGACCCCAGTGCTCATAGTTTGTGGCCTACATGTGTTGTCAGTATGCTTGACTGTGTCACTGGAATTCTGCTAACCAGAACCCCAGTGCTTATTCTCTCTCTGTATACCAAATTTGTCACTATAGTTTAGTGACTCCATATTCTAATTCTGATTGGCACACTAGACCCCCCTGATTAAGTTCCTAATATATGGTACATTGGTACCCAGGGCTTTGGTGTTCAAGGAGATCCCTATGGGCTGCAGCATTTCTTTTGCCACCCATTAGGAGCTCAGGCAAACACTCCTTCAGGACTGCCACTGCAGCCTGAGTGAAATAGTGCACACACTATTTCACATCCATTTTTCACTGCACCAGCTATAAATCACCTATCTGTCTAACCTTCAGTTACTGAAGGCTAGGTGAAAAGTTACTGTGTGTGAAGGTACCCTTGCACTCACAAAGGTGCCCGCACGTTGTCAAGGGCCCATTCCCAAGACTTCGTGAGTGCAGGAACACCATTATAAGCGTGTATAATACATCAATGCATATATATAGCTCCACAATGGTAACTCCAAATATGGGCATGTGAGGTGTCTAAGATTGTGAAATTGAACCCCCAATCTAAATCTGGTATTGGGGGGGCAATTCCATGCACCCTGGGGGCTCCACCATGGGCCTCCAGTACTGCCAAACCATCTCTCTGAGGTTTTCACTACAGCCCCAGCTGCTGCCACCTCACAGACAGGTTTATGCCCTCCTGGGGATTGAGCAGGTCAGTCCCCGGAAGGCAGAACAATGTATTTCCTTTAGGAGAGGGGAGTTACACCCTCTCCCATTGGAAATAGATGTTGCAGGCATGAAAGGAGTATCCTCCCAGAGCCGCTGGAAATGCTTTAATGGGCACAAACGGTGCCCTCCTTGCACAATCCTGTCTACAACAGTTCAGGGACCCCCCAGTGCCTGCTCTGGTGCGAAACTGGACAAAGGAAAGGGGAGTGACGACTCCCCTGTCCATCACCACCTCAGGGTTGGTGCCCAGAGCTCCTCCAGAGTGTCCCTAGCATTAGCCATCTTGGATTCCAAGGTGTGGGGGCCCTCTGGAAGCATCTAAGTGGCCAGTGCCAGCAGGTGACATCAAAGACCCCTCCTGATAGGTGCATACCTGGGTAGGTAACCAATCTCCCTCTCAGGGCTATTTAGGGTCTCTTCTCTGGGTGTTTCCTCCGATTCGGTTTGCAAGATTCCTCCAGGACTCCTCTGCTTCAGCTTCTGAGCGTCAGATAAACTGCATACTGCTCCAGGAACCGCTGTAACTACAACAAAGTATCAAGCAAGACTCCTGTGACCTTCAACTTCAGCTCCTGCCAGCAATTGCAACAGTTTCCATGGTATGCACACTCTGACGACTGCCTGTCTTCACCCTGCACCAGAAGAACCTAAGGAATCTCCCCTGGAGTGATGGAGTCACTTCCCTGCATCAGCAAGCACCTCCCTGCGATGACAACTGGTACTCTGGGACTCCTCTCCTGTCGACGGGCATGATCCCTGGAACACAGGTGGTGGACCGAAGTGACTCTGACTGTCCAAAGGTCCAGCTGTCCAAATTTGGTGGAGGTTAGAGCTTGCCTCCCCGTGCAGCGACAGTACCCCTGTGTACCACATCTTCTACAGTTTCTTGGGCTTCTGTGCACTTCTTTCAAAAGTTCTTTGTGCACAGTGTAGCCCAGATCCCCAGCACTCCATCCTGCGAAGTACAGCTCTCTGAGTTGTTCTTCGGCAGCTTGGGAACCTCCTGTGTAGTGCTGCAATGTCTGCAACTTGCAACCATTTGTCCCTGTGTCCTGGGACTCCCGTAGGTGCTGCCTGGTCCTCTGAGGGCTCTCTGAAGTGCTGAGAGCCCCCTCTGTCTCCTCAGTCTGAGTTGAGACCTGCATGTCCCTCCTGGGTTTGTGCAGCTCCTCTTTGACGCAAACCTCATACTCGCGTGAACCAAGTCATGTTGGTGGAATCCAGCAACGCAAACAGCCTGCATCCAACAACTCAACATGGGACATCTCTTGCACCAAGCAGGAACCAGCAGCTATCTTCTTTGGTGCATTTCTGTATTTTTCTTCCAACCGGAGAATCCACTTTTGCACCTTCTTCCAGGTGGGCAGGGGCTCCTGTTCTTCCTGGACTCTTCTTCGACTTCTGGATCTCTTCTCCTCTCTCCACAGGTTTTCAGGTCCAGGAATCCATCGTTGGTTGCTTGCAGTCTTGCTTGGTTCTTGCATAATTCTTTATCACGACTTGTAGTGTGTTTTGAGGAAACTTGATGTCCTTCATTCCTGCTTTCCTGGGCTCTGGGGTGGGGTACTTTACTTACCTTTGGTGTTCTCTTACAATCCCAGTACCCATCTCCACAGTACACTTGCCTAGGGGGGAATTTGATGTTCACATTTCACTATTTTAGTATATGGTTTGTGTTGCCCCTAGGCCCATTGCAACCTATTGTTTTTTTCACTGTTTGCACTATTCTGTGACTGTTTACTTACCTGATTTTGGGTTACTAGTGTATATATTGTGTTTGATACTTACCTCCAGAAGGAGTATTGCCTCTAAGATATTTTTGGCCTTGTGTCACTAAAATGAGGTACCTTTATTTTTGGTAACACTGAGTATTGTCTTTTATTGTGTATAAGCTACTAGAAACTGCCTACATTTCACTAATAGGGGATAACTGGACCTGGTATTAAGTGCAAGTACCTTAGGTGCCCACTACAAACCAGGCCAGCCTTCTTACATCTGCACATTACTACCACCATGCACCAAATTATTTGCATTACCAAATGGGCACTCCCGTTTCCAATGTCTGACGTTGCCGCAGGCATGACAGGGAAGTATTTTCTTCATGCTCTGACCATCAGCCACATTTGCATTTGGATCTACTCGAATCCCACGACCTCTACCACTGCTGCTGTGTTCCCTGCATTTCTCCTGCGTTCACCACTCCTTGCAGAACTTGTACTCCTGCTGCTTGGGCAGAATTAATCTGCATCAACCAATTGCCTTTTCCTTCAACCTTTTCTGCTTCAAATCAAAGTCATCACTACAGTATTTTGCAACAATTGATCCATCAACTTTTCTTACTAACAAATCAAATGAATCCAAATCATATTGCTAATTTCAGTCTTCAATCTTTGCATGAACCTAAACACAAAATTAATCATGTCACTTGGCTCAAGTAATCTCTGTTCCACTGTATTGTCTGAATACTTTCAGAAGTCTCTCATAATAGGTATGAACAAACTCCTTTTCTTCCTCAGATGTCCTGTTAATCATTGCCAATCAATATCTGTAGGGGAAACTCTAGCTTTCAAAAGCTCTTTATCACTTCTTCAGACGTGTTACTGCGTCTCTCGGTGGCTCGTGCATTGGCCAATCAATGCTCCTCTTGCTCAATCCACAAATCTACTGGAACCACAATCTCAAATAAAGCACCCAGATCTTCCCACAAGCAATTTGCTATCTTGATAAACCTTTCTGTTTGCTGGTACCAATCCACTGGTTTCTCCCTCAACTTTGGGTAATAATTTGTCACTTCTGCTCCAAGGAACATGATCAAAATTCCCTTCTGGAATTTCTCTCATTGGCATCATTTTTGCAGCTCTTTCAACCTGCTATACATCATTTGAAGATGCCGCCGGCTTCTCCGTCTGATCTATTTTCTTTGCCCATCTGCCTTCTCATTTATCTTATGCTTCCCATGTTTGAATCCTCTGAATCAACTCCTCAATATGAATTTTCATTCGAGGTGATCTCATGCTTGCAATGTTTCTCACATCAAATTCTAATCTGTAACTTTTCTTCAACTGTTTGGACTTATTCATCTTGATTTCATACTTCTCTGTTAAATTATCTAATTTTGCATACACCTGTCTTGCTCAAAGAGTAACTTTTTTGCACATAAAGCGCAATTCATTTTCATTGTAAGAATCTAATCTGTCTAACTCACAGGTTCGCTCAATCTATTCATTTAATGACAATTTTAATCAGGCCATGTTCAATGTCTTTCCTCCCTCTAGCGCGTTTCCTGGGACTGATGCTCCACTCAAATGATCGAACTATTCAGTCAGTTGTTGGGCTGTCAATCCTTAAAAGCTAATGTTATCACCATTGTTTCTGGGCACAAACTGTGGTACATTGCATGGGGCTCTCATAACCTGCTCTTGAGTCATTGCAGATGATCCCATTGAGCATGGGGGACATGTCACATCAAACAGTGGACTCACTCCATTATGTGTCTGATTCGAACCAAAAGAATTCATAGGGGTCACAGCTGGCACAGTAGTGCTCAGTCCCTACATTTCTGCATGAGTTCCAAAAGGCAAATTCATTGCTGATACTTGATTTGAAATCTGAGGACCACTTTCGTTATTACCTTGGACATACAACGGGACTACTGGACCTATGGTTTTTTGAACTGTCAATGCTTCCGGTCCTGACAAATTTGACTAACTTTGTGAGAACATTAATCCTTTACTTTGGCCAGTTATTACTGTACCAAAAGACTGATATGAACGATTCAGGCAACATTCTGTGTTGTCATTACAGGGGAATTCATAGGCATTGTCTGTCTATGGTTCACAAATTGTGCAAGTGTCTGTACAATGGGTGTGGACCTAAACTAAGTCATTCCTGCATTCTCAATTGGCTGTGACATAACTAGAACTGGGATATTCTAAATTGTATTAACACTTGGAACTGTTGAATAACCTACAGGCACCTGTGCAACAGTTGCAGTAGGTATGTTTGAAATTGTCTGAACCTAGCTTTGTGCAACTGGGGCTGCAGCAACATTATAACTATATTCTGGCTTACTGACGTGACTGCATTAGATGGTGGGGGGCGATTCTGCAACAACTGAGTTATACATTCATCATCTGAATCATTCTCGACATCTACTATCCTTTTATTTTCATCCAATTTCTGTTCTTCATCTTCCTCAGATTTCTTTTGGGCTTTAGGCTATACAAATCGTTATCACATTCCTGAGTAATTGCTGGAAATAGCTTCACTGTGTGTAATGCATCTGCTTACCACATTCTCTGCTCTGCATCCTGTCTAGCTTTTACTAGCGTCTTTTCTGCCTTCCTAATTTTCTTTTCAAATTTCTGAGCCTCTTTTTGTTTCACAACGAATTCCCAAATGTGCAGGCCTGGGGAGGGGATTTGATTCAAACAACACCCATCTTAGTTGCTCTAATACTCTTAAACTAAAGCCAGCTCGATGAGGACCCCGCCAGGTCAATAAACAACATTCCGCTGGGCCGGCGGGTGGAAATAGTCTTTCCGCCAGCCGGCCCAGCGTAATGCTGGGCCTAGACATTGCCGATGGCTCCACATGGAGCCGTCTTTAATGTTGCAGGGCGGTGGGTGCAGCAGCACCTGTCGCGCATATCACTGCCCGTACATTTGGCAGTGACATGCGCGATGGGGGCTGTGCATGGGGGCCCCTGCACTGCCCATGTCAAGTGCCCCGGAGTAACCCTTCCCCCAGCCTTTCCCTGGCAGGGGACACTGCCAGGGAAAGGCTGGGGGAACACAGGTTCTTCATCTGGCAGGCAGCACTGCTTGCAGCGCTGCCCTGTTGGATAAGGAACTCCGCCATCGTCAGGCTGCCTGGCGGCGGTAGCCTGGCAATAGTGGAGTTCCACCTATGGTGGTCTCCCTGTGAACAAAATATGGCGGTCCGGACCGCCATGCCGGTGGCGGTAATTTCCACCACCGCTGGCATGGCGGTCCGGACCGCTATGTTCATAATGACCCCCCAAATGTTTCATAACTAGGAAAAGCTAAGGTGCATTCATTCTCAGTTACTTTGCACAATTAATTTACCCAAAGACAAGTCAAAACTCCTCTCTCCTTCATTACCTTGAATGCTGGTGTATCGTCAGGTGGAGTTGGTTCACTCTGTCTAAATGGAATAAAAACATCTCCTCGCAACACACTCCTTAAAGCATTGAAAAACGTAATTTTACCATAAATTTAATTCACAAACACAAAATCTACGAAACTAGGAAGTCATTTTCAATCCTATGAACGAGCTGTTCTCAACCTATAGCAGCGCAGTCTTGTCTACCAATCTGTGTGCAGCTTTTCTCACCAACCGACCTATCCCAGCGCGGACCAATTAATGTCACACTTACTTCGTGCAGAAGCTGTGACTGCCTTCAGAGCTGTCTCTTACTCTTCTCACACAAAACCTAAATGCAAATAATGCAAGTACAAAACCAAAACCTGTCTGCTCACTACGGGTAGGACTCAACCACTTTGAAAGCTATATATAACTTTCAACTGTGGCCTTTAGCACAAGCAGATACTCTTCTGGCTATGACTTTTGCACAAACGCAAGTAAAATTTGACCCGCAAACTTCACTCAGGTTATTTCACTCTGATTATTACGGATCCTCCATGTGCACTCAGGATTCACCTAATACCAGCCAACAAAACACACATTCACTGGTTTTGTCGATGGCGCTCAATCGACCAGCACCTTACCTGCAGACAATAAATTACCAAGTGACTCTATACACTTGTACAATACTCCGGAGTCTTAGGCCTCGCAAGACCAGTTACAACAACAACCATGTGAGCAATTTTTTAGCACAAAGTGCAAAATTCACATGCAGTACGCCAACTCGCAACTCTCTTAACTCCATTTTGTAAACTCCCTACTCAATTACCTTTGAGTATGCAAAGTCCCTACTCAATTCATACATCACACTTCTTCACGATTTGCCAGATCACTGTAAGCGCAAACTCTACTCAAAACTTATACCGTACACTTTTAACACAATGCTGAGATTTAATCAACCTTTACACTACACTGAGAATACTTTACAGTGTGGGTGAATTCTGACTTTCCTCCTCACAAGATAAAACCATAACTCTGCTACTAAAACTGTTAAACTGCAACGGTCCGGAAAGAGTTTTCTCCCCCAATCAGGTTCAACAACCACAGGTGCGCAGGTGAGACACCACTGACAATCTCGCCTCTCAAGGTCCACTAGACTTTGGACTTGAGGAAGAGTGTAGTAGTCAGAAAAATTCAATCACAAATCAATTACATTAAATCATAAAACAATTCTAGACACCATTTACAATTTAACGCTGCAGGAGGCTGGCCCTCCTTGTAGTGTGCAAATCGAGGCATACCATGTAGAGGATCCAGGCAACTACACAGAGGTGAAAACTAGACCAATTAATGCTCTAATTTTTATGGTAGATTGGTCGAGCAGTTAGGCTAATTTTGCAGAAGTGCAAAGTATTTGTTGTATTCAGAGTATCAATAACTCAAAAGAATAACTTAAGACCAATTTTCAAAAATATGTCTGATGCTTATAAAAATTTTAAGACCATGATCATTAAAATTGGGTAAGTACTTTTTAAATTATCCATTTTTAAATTTAATAAAGTTAGTCTTTTTGTGTGGAATTACGCACCATTGGAATCAATGGAGAAAATACTTTGAAAATTTACTCAGGCAATGCGTTTATCAATATCTCCTTTTGCAGGTAGATCGAAGTTGTAATTAGGTAACCCGGACCAGTTGGAGAAGTTTGGACGACTCCCGGTTCCTGCAGGAGCAGCTGCAGAAAGTTGGAGTTGGTGCCAGGCCACTGCAGGAACCATGTGGAAAATAACTGCACAAGTGGACTTAAAGGTAAGTCTGTTGGGTTCCCCTTGGAGTCTTGAGGTCGCAAGCGGTATGTGTCCCTTAGGGGACAGCTGGATCTTCGGTGCAGGGCGCAGGGCAGCCAGGTGCAGAATGAATTAGTGAGCCAGGAGCAGTGTGCAACGGTGCCCTTGGGTTGCTTTGAGGGTTGCTTCCAGGTCAGCAGGGGCACAATGGTGGGAGGTCTGGGTGGTTCCTGAAGTCCCTTGCCTGGGGCTTCCTCTTGGTCCTGAATGGACTGTCCTTCTGGGTGTCTGATGTGAGGTGACCAATGCCAAGTGCTATTGCAGTCTGGCCACTGGAGGGCACAGTACCACCACATTTAGTACACTGGCAGGTTTTGGCCTTACTGCCTGACAGGTGAAGATTGGTCCAGCTGCGGTGTCTGGTACCTTGGTCAGCAGCCGGTCAGTAAAGTGGCCTTCACTGGTTCTTTGGTTCCTTGGAGTTCTAGAGTGATACCTTCTCTCTGGTGGGAGATCTTTGGTGATTTGTGAAGAGGGGAGGTCATCTGGGGGTTTGTAAAGTCTATCTGACATATAAGCAACTCCTCAGTGGTGATTGTCGAGTCCTGGGTGCAGCAGGCAGGGTTTGGTGCCTTTTCTTGGTTCAGCAGGACTTCAGTTCTTGAGCCTTGGGTGTTCTTTGTTGCTGATCTTCTTTTGTCCATGGAATCTGATTGCTTGGTCTAGGGATGCCCACTAAATACTGTATTTAGTGGGCATTGTATGGTGAACCTAGTAGTGACCATTGGGTCATCTATCTTAGGTCAGCTACACCCATTAAGTGACCACTTCCTGTGGGCAGAGGTCACTTCCCTATGATCTCTCACCCCAGGGATTCAGACTCTCGTCTGGAGGTGGCATGCTGGTTGTGACCGGCCAGCAACCATGCCAGGATAGGTAGCTTTTGCAGGGGGTACCTCTAAGGGGACCCCTGGGTACATTTTGTAATAAATCTAATACTGGTACCAGCTTGGATTTAACATTCTGAGTTGTTTGACACCAACAAACACAGGGTTCAGAGTGGCCATCGTGTAGCTATGAAACTCGGATTGACCAGCATCCAGCAAATGCACTTAAAATGGCTGCTCTAGTCACTCACTATGTCCCAGGTTTGGCAAGGACACAGTGGGGGCATATTGCTCATGCAGCTATGCCCTCACATACAGTGTAGTGCACCCTGCCTTAGTGCTGGAAGACCTGCCACAGGGGTGCAGTGGGGAGTGGACAGGGCACACAGGCAGTGTGCCATGTCGAGTTTGTCTTTTGGGATTGCATCAGGACACTCATCCTGCAATGGCAGTGCTGGGTGCATCTGAATGCACAGTCCTAGAGGGTGGCACAATCGGTGCTGCTGCACTCAGGAGCCTACCTTTAGTACCCCATGCCCTGGCTACCTAAGTATCATTTACTAGGGACTTACAGTGGCAGCTAAAGGTGTCTCCAGTTGTGCCAATGCATCACAACAGTTTTGGGGAAAGAGATCTGGCCTAGGGAACCTGGTTAGGAGGCTAGGATGTACCCTCAAAGTAACATATTTGGGGCTACATCATTTACCAGGCAAAAAGTGGGGTCTAACTATGTCAAAAGAGGCCTTTTCTCACAAACACTCAATCAGACTCCAAACCCAATAAAGTTTCAAAGCTTTATTACAATCCTGAAATCAATGTCACAGACATAGTCCACAAAACTAAGTTATAAACATACATGAAAAACATAGGCTGACCAAAACATCTGAAACGTTTTAACCTACTAAACAGCAATACTGTTAAACACTTCAAAATAATAATATAGATTAGCAACAACAAAATATGCACGTTATTATCAGTTTTCAAAGCAGTTAATGGTGAGATCAGTAAATCATCAAAATTTAGTTTCACATATAATTCCAGATTTCATATTCCAGAGCTGGGCTATTCCTATCACTTACATCCAACTAGAACAGCTTACTTTAAACATATGCTGTTGTAAGTACCTAACTAAAAGGAAAACAGGGGGGCGTGGCCAAGATGGCGGCGTGAGTGGACGTGTTCGTCCGAGCTCCGCCGCCCTGGCCCCAGAAATCTGACGTGCGGCCCAGCAGGGTGATGGCCCGAGGTGCCCAGGGGTAGTGAGTGGTCCCGCGGACCGGGGGGCCCCCCGAGGAGACCGGGGGAGCCCGCGGCGCAGTGAAGCGGGGGCGAGGAGCGGCCGGCCTTGGCCCGAGGCCGGCATATGCTCTACGCGGCGGATCGAGCCGCGTGGTGGGCCCCGATCCGGCTGCTCCCTTGGTCGTGGGGGTTGTGGAGGCAGAGGCCCAGGAGGACGGCGCTGGGCCCAGAATGCCGTGAGGACTGTGCTGGGGGCCCGAGGAGCTGAGAGGCGCAGGCGTCCCCGCGAGGTGGAAGCACCCTCCCTGCTGGACTTCCCTTGGTGGACGGGTGGAGGCGCCCTCCCTGCTGGACTTTCCTTGGTGGACGTGAGGCCTGGAGGTGGCGGCAGAGGTACAGGGGTGCATCTGGTCACCCTGACTACGAAGTAGGAAGACGCAGGGCGGAGAGACAGGGCTGGGCCCCTGAGTGATGGTTCTGGTGCATAGTGGGGCCACAACTGGCAAGAGGAAGCACAAGAGCGCAAGGCCAGTTGCTGTCCCGGGCTCGGGGGCTTGTGGTGGTCTGGCCCCAGAGGGAGCCTGAGAAGGGGCCCAGGAGGGCAGGCTGCACGATCGAGATAACACACAAGTGCCATGGCAGCGTCCAAATCTAAGCGGGAGCGATCAGTTATAGAAATGTTGACCGGGGCCTGCCCGGCACCGGGTGGCGCGGTTGAGGAACCGCCGCCCCCGAAGTCCCCAGAGATGCAGGCGGAGACGGAGATGGACGAGGGCTCCCTGGTCACGAAGGGCTTCCTAATCTCCTTGTTTGACTCACTCCGAAGTGATATTCAGGATCTCCTTTGGGACATTTCTCAAGAGGTGAGAGAGCTGCGAGGTGTGGTCACATCCCTGGGGGAGCGAGTAGCACAGATGGAAGACAGCGAGATCTCTCGCGGCGAGGTGGTGGCGGGCCTGCAACAGGAGGTCGTCCGCCTCCGGGAGCAGCAGGACCTCCTCCAGATACCAGTGGAGGACTTAGAGAATCGCTCGAGGAGGCATAATATCCGCATCAGAGGGGTCCCGGCGGGGGCTGAGAAGGAGGACATTGGAGACTTCGTGGTGGGTCTGTTTCGCTCATTACTTGGCCTGGATGAGACCCGGGAGATTGCCTTGGACAGAGTTCATCGAGTGGGCCGTGCCGGTGGGGCTGGAGACCGACCACTGGATATCTTAGCCTGTGTTCACCACTATGGGCTTAAAGAGAGCATCTTGCAGTGGGCCCGCAATCTTCAGCAGGTGCATTTCAGAGGCCATGAGCTCCAATTATTCCAGGACCTCTCTGTACGGACCCTGCAGAGGCGGCGCAAATTTAAGCCCATTACAGAGCACCTGCGAACGCATGATGTGTCTTACTCTTGGGGCCACCCGTTCCACCTTGTCTTCCGGTGGGAGGAACAGCTCCGGCAGGTGAGGTCCATATCGGAGGCAAACCGGATCCTGCGCTTGGAGGATGCCAGCCGGGATTCGGGAGATAAGGTGGGCTTGGCTGGTGGGGATCGCCCACTCTGGCGGCGGAAGGAGAAAAGGAGAAAACTACAATGCCCTACGGTTTCGGAGCTGAGGTCGGAGCGGGGATCTGTCTTAAGTAGCGTGGCCGCTGGGACTAACCCCTAAGGGAGCGATGGCCGAGGAGAGCTGGACTGCTGAGGGTCGCACCGTTTTCGGCCTGGTGGCTGCCGAAGAGGGGTCAGGGTTGCAGGGTCGATGGACCTGGCTCGATGAACTTGAGTGGTTCTACAGCCCTGTGGAGACTTTACCTCGTGGAGATGTATGTGCGATGACTTTTTGGTTGTGAGCACCTGTTGTGCGTACTGGTTGTATGTTGCCGTGTTTCCCTGGGATGCTGGCTTTTGTGTGGAGGTCTGGTCTGCCCCCGGTGTTCGGAGTGGTTGATGGTTTGGTATGGGGTGTGGTTTGCCTGTGAGGTTTCTCCCTTCTTGACTGCCTTACTCATCTTGAGGTATGATTATTAAATGTATAAGCTTGAATGTCCGAGGGCTTAATAGTCCGACTAAGAGGTTGGCCATCCTGTCGGCCCTAGAGAGGTCTGGGAGTCATATCTGACTGTTACAGGAGATACACCTCATGCAGAAGGACATCTACTGCATGCGTTCTAAGTGGTTCCCTAGGCAATTCTGGTCTTCAGCTTCCTCAAAGCATGCAGGGGTTGCGATATTATTAGCGTGCTCATTCCCTGGGGAAGTGGTGGCAAAATTACATGAGGTGCAAGGAAGGCTTTTGGTCATAAGGATGAGGTTGGGGGCCTTTTCTTTTACTGTTGCTTCCCTATATGCTCCTAATACTCAGCAGGAAGTCTTCCTGAAGCAGGCTTTGACCCCGATGCTACACTCGCTGGATGGCGCCACTTTAGGGGGCGATTTTAACCTGGTGATGGATAATGATCTGGACCGCTCCGGTCACCGCCATGGGCAGACGGGGTCTTTGACAGCGGCAGGCCGCCAGTGGCTGGCTGAGTGTGGCTTGGAGGACGTGTGGAGGAGGGCGCATCCCAGGCTTAGGGATTATTCCTTTTACTCAGCAGCGACCAAGACATATGCTCGGCTTGACCTATTCTTGGCTTCGCAAGAGTTCCTCTCCCGAGTTAGGGAGTCTGCGATCGAGCCTCGGGCCCTGTCGGACCATGCTCCTGTCACTGTAGAGGTTGCTATGAGCATGGAGCGGGTGGGGGCATCGGGGTGGCGATTCAGGGACTCGACGCTTCAGAATGTCGCAACAGTGGAGTCGATCCGACGTGCAATAGCGGACTACCTTAGTCTTAATGACAATGGGAGCACCTGCTTGGGGATGCTGTGGGAGGCATTGAAGGCGGTGGTGAGAGGAGAGGTGATGTCGTTGTCTGCTAGGGATAATAAAGCAAGGAGGCTGATGAGGGAGGAGCTGGAACAGAGGGTGGCGGTATTGGAACGCTCCCATAAACAAACGGGTGCCCCTAGAATTTGGCGGGAGCTGGAGAAGGTAAGGAAGCAGCTGAAACGGCTAGATTGGGACAGGGCAGAGTACGCGGTGGCACGCCTTAAGCACAAGTATTACATTGGGAGTAAAAGATGTGGTAAGCTTTTGGCACACCGGTTACGAACGCAACGCACAGCGTCAACGATACAGCTAGTCCGTTCTCCCTCGGGGTGGAAGCGCGAACGAGCGACCAAATTGCGGAGGCGTTTGCGGAGTTCTATCAGGGATTGTACGAGGCGGATGAGCGGGGCAATGTGGCTCCTGATGCATTTTTAGAGGGTATTGCAATTACTCCCCTGGGCGAGAGGGAGGCTGCTTCATTAGACCAACCTGTAAGGGCGGAAGAGGTCATATCAGCAATTTCGCGCTTGCAGGTGGGGAAGTCCCCTGGTCCAGATGGTTTCACTGCACTTTTTTATAAGGCCTTCAGTGTGGAACTGGTACCGATATTAGTGCGGCTTTTCAATTCCTTCCGGGCGTCGGGAGTTTTAACAGCCAGTATGCTGGATGCCACTATTGTGGTTATACATAAGCCCAGGAAAGATCCTGAGGAATGCGCCTCTTATAGGCCGATCTCGCTTTTGAATATTGATGCCAAATTATTTACAGGAATACTTGCCCATCGTCTTAATTACTACATGCCGGGTCTTGTGGATCCTGACCAAGCAGGTTTTATACCGCACAGGCAGTGCAGCGATAACACAAAGCGATTGCTTCATCTGCTAGACAAAACGGATTGTTCCCGCCGGGAGACGCTTTTCCTTTCTATTGACGCGGAAAAGGCGTTCAATAGGGTCCATTGGCCATATTTCTTTAGGGTGCTTGAACGCTTTGGGCTGGGCCCGGGCTTTATTGCGTGGATCCGTTGTATCTACCAGGCGCCTCGTGCTGCGGTCCGGGTTAATGGGACGCTATCATTGCCGTTCCCAATCCGACGAGGGACTCGGCAGGGGTGTCCGCTCTCTCCTCTCCTGTTTGCGTTTTCCATGGAGCCCCTGGCGCAGCGTCTACGTGATAGTCCTCAGATCACTGGAATGAAATTCGGGGGTGATGACCACCTCATTTCCCTGTATGCGGACGATGTGATTCTTAACCTGGCAGAGCCCGCGACCTCGCTGCCTGCGCTTATGGGGATACTTGATGAATTTGGCCGGGTCTCGGGATTCCGGATGAATATGCAGAAGTCACAGGCCCTGAGTCGGTTTATTAGCGCGGAGCATGAAAGCGACCTGAGGGCCCGATTCCATTTTATATGGTCGTCCTCGCGGATCCCTTATTTAGGGATTGATTTGGTGCCTTCCGTTGCTAGAACGGTGACTCTGAACTACACGAAATTGGTTCGGGAGGTGCAGCGAGATCTAGAGACCTGGGGGAGACTCAAGTTGTCCTGGTTGGGCAGAGTTGCAGTGGTGAAGATGACTATCTTACCACGTGTCCTGTATGTGTTCCAGACGCTTCCTTTGACGCCTCCGCCCCGAACGATTGCAACCCTTCAAACAGCGGTTCTGAGATTCATCTTGGAGGGTAGAGAGACGCGTCTTCCACAACGGGTTCTGTACCGCCCCAAGGGGATTGGGGGATTGGCGGTTCCCTGCCTCTTATGATATTTTCAGGCGGCGCAGTTGCGTTTTTTTTTAGAGTGGAGTCGCCGGTCTACTGAGAAACATTGGTGTGGCGGGCTCCCATATATGGAAGGAGGCCTGGCTTCGACGTTGGCACAGGGTGAGAGGTCTTTTTTTATCCCCGATTACGGAGGCAACGTTGCGTGTATGGGATGCGGTGGCCGGTCGATTGGGGCTGACGAAGTTCCCATCCCCAATGACCCCTCTGGGTGCCAACCCTGACTTTGAACCGGGGCTACAAGTGGAAGCGTTGCGTCAATGGTATGAAGGGGGCTGTAAAAGGGTGGGGTGTCTCTTTGATGGGCAGGGAGTGATCTCCTTTGACCAGATGAGGGAGTCATATGGCTTAACAGAGGCAGACAGGATGATGTACTATCAAATAGGGCATTGGGCCCTCTTGACAGCTAATAGAGCATTAATAGATAGGCCGCTAACACCGTTTGAGAAATGGCTCCTAGTGAAGAAGGATGATAAACGAGTGATCTCGGAGCTTTACGGAATACTGCAGGGGGAGGGTCGCCCGCCTAAGTCTAAGGGTCAGTTGCGATGGGACAGGGAGTTGGAAAGGGAGCTGTCTGACGAAGAGTGGGATAGCATCTTTTATAGGACACACCAAACGGCTTACAATGCGGCAGGCACAGAGACAGCATATAAGGTGGCCTCCTATTGGTACTTCACCCAAGCAAGGATTCACGCTTGGGATCCCACTAGGTCTAGCCTCTGCTGGAGGGGGTGTGGGGGCAGGGGTACGCTTGTGTATCTACTCTGGCATTGCCCCAAGCTTCATAGATACTGGGAGAGTGTTATAGACACTATTGATGCAGCGTTTAGTACTCAGATCCCCAGATTCCCATTGTATACCTTGTTGGGTTTGCCCAACCCGCTCACCTTCCCCTGAGATCATTAAAAGGGCGGCAGATGGCCCTGGCCCTCAATGCGGCGTTGCAGCTGATATTAGCGATGTGGGGTACTGACAGGATACCGACATATACATCATGGCTTCATAAGCTGTGGTTTATTCTGGCTATGGAGAAGATTACTCTGGCCTCACAGCAGCAGGGGGGTCATTTCAGGGACTTGTGGCAACCATTCTTGCAGATTTTATCCACTGAGTTCGCTGAGTTGACATGCCCGGCCTACTTGAGAGTGCTGGGTTTGACCTGAGCTTCTGGGAGTTTGTTTGCCGGGGAGACTCTTGGGAGAACCGGGACCATGCAGGGGTAGGGCAGGAGACTCGAGAGATTGGTGGATGACAATGTTGGTGTTTTTCTAATCATTTCTATGTTGTGTATTACTATGCGTGGAGTTCGCTTCACAGTGCACCACATGATGGTGGGTGACCCTCTTAGGGGTGGGAGTACAGAGAGGAGGCGAGGAGGAAGCCCTCTCGGACATGGCTGAGCAGGAGAGGATTGCTATGGGCCGCCCCAATACTTCCAGACTAGTACCGCTGCATTTTGATTGCCTTATTGTGAAGAGTTGTACTTGACATGTTAATAACTTGAAAACAATAAACAGATTTGATCCATAAAAGGAAAACATATAACTAAATTTAGTTCTACCTCTCCTCATGGGGCAGTAGAGAAGAACAGTTCGTCAGGCAGGACGTGCATCTTTTCCTGGCTTCAATTGACAGTAGCATCAGGACAGTGCCGAACACGGGCTGCACTTAGGAAAGAATCAGCAGTTCAGAATTAGTTGTGCTTATTAGTACTGAACCACATAACAGAATAGGGTAATTAAACTAAAATGAGGAAACTCATCTAGAGACATAAGGAATAGGAAGACAATAGCAGACTTAACACAGAAGTGATCAGCTTCGATGCAGGAGGGAATCTGAGTGAAGACTGACTCAAGACACATTGACTTCAGTTTCAAAGTTCCTCACTAGTTAAAATAGGCAAAATCCATTCATTAGTACTTCAGGTGGGCACACTTCGGACTTCAGTTTCAGCATGCGATGGCTAGCGAAGGTGCTACCAAGTTTGCAACTTTTCTGAACTTTCTCAGACAAAGTGGGTTGTAATCAAATGATTTCACATGTTTCCAACAAAATATTTCATTATTTAGTTATTTGTTACTTGAGAACCTTTCCCATGACGCACAATAAGCTAAACCAGTACATTTCACATGAGAGCTACACATTTCCTTTCTTGTCCAACAGCTAGAACAAATAGTGTTACATTGTTATTCTAAAACATGTTCCTTGCCTTTAATACAATAGGACATTCAACTTCAGATTAGCAGCCTAGGAAAAAGAATTTAGGACAGAAGGGACAGAATAAACAAGTGATTTTCAATTACAGCTGCAAAATAAATCTCTTTAGGCCTAGTCAAGCTAAGAAAGTCTAAATACATATTAATACATTAAGACATTAATAAACCTATCACACAGCTTACAATTCACATGTGCAAAGCAAATTGTGTTTTTTAAATATAATTTATAACATGTTAGAGCTAATTTTAGATGCACATTCATTTTTCTGCACACATTCAATTCATGTTAATAAAACTCATTCAATCAATATAAGTATGTTGAATTCATATTCATTTAATATTTTCAATTTTTAATCCACATTGTAATAAAATATTCTTTGATGTTAACTCAATTTGGTGCTTTCATTTAATATGAATGCAAAACCCTCATGTTAAAAAGTGGTACACAATACGAATGGTAACCTCACGGTTCACCATAATTCAAACCTGCACATTTTGAAGCACATGTTATTTTCTTTGTTAGTCTTTTAGATGCAGGTTGATTCTTCAATATATGCTAACTTATATGCCACTAATATATTAATAAAATTGATCTCACAATACTAAACAATTTCTGTGAAGCTCATTTGACCACATGATAAGGACCAAGAGTCAATAACTGAAGTTAAGTAGTTTATTTCCAATCAGTAATCAATTCAATAGATACCCAGAACATTAAATTGTAAATAGATACAAAATTACAGCTGGCAAGCTGAATTATCACAATTGGTTCAGTCTCATCAGCTTATGGTACAAAGAAATAACAACCACAATTTAACAGAAACAGAAAATCAGAAAGAGGTGTTCCAAAAAGAAATCCCTGCTCTCTCTTCTTAACATGAAATTATTCTAAAATCAGAGTTTTAAATGAGGAATGAGGATGGTTGAAAGGAAATCTTTGGAAAATCCGGAAATGTGAGAAGGTATAAGCATAGTGAAAACTTCAGTAAAAGTCCCCCAACAGAGGAATAAGTGTTTAACATGAAGATTCACTCTGAATCTGCTTTAACTTTAAACAGCATGAGCATTAATGGAAACAAACAGAACCTTCAACATCAATGTTATTTTGTTACTCTCCTCTAAGAGCCAATCAGATTTTCTTCTGTCAAGTGCACTTTGCAACACCACCTGAATTTCTCCTTCCACAGAACTCGGACAGTTACTGTAACCTTGAGCATCCCTCTTTTGTGGTACACAATGAATAGGAGACTTCATCTGCTCATTAGTTCTTCATATCACTTGCAAAGATTTCTCTTTGCAGGCCTTACTGTCAGCAAACTAATACGTAGAACAATACTCCTTTTCTCTATCCAACAAAGCTTTGAAACGCACCTGCAAAAGAAAGAAGACACTATCCAAACAAAATACATTTTTAAAATTAAGGCCTTTAGTCAGATTAACTTCAACCAACATTGAATGTGCATTTCGAATACATGATCATATAAGCAAACATATACTTGTCAAAATAAATGAACATGAATGAAGAATACGTTTTTTTTCTACCAAAAGGACTGAACTTGTAAATATTAAACATGAATAGCAGATACATGTGAGCATTTTGAATGAACATTAGTATGCACTTTTATAAAACTTGAGCCTTTCAGAAGTAACATTTAATTAATGTATTTAAATATCAATAAATAGGTTGTATGACACAACCACGCATGCCTTTATCATGCATGCCTTTACAACAAATTTAATTGTAAAAACATGCTTGGTAAAGGAAGATGGATGGTAAATTGCACCTCACTGTCCCCCTTATCCTGCCCTAATGCCCAATACCCCAGCCCTGCAATCCCCCAGCCCGGTCTTTAAAACTGCCCCTTTCTCCCCTGCCCTGAGCCCTAAAACTGACCCCTCAACCCTTAAAACTACCCCAACACCTGCCCTAAAACTGACCCTGCACTGCCTTTAAAACTACCACAACACCCCACCATGAGTCCTAAAACTGACCCCGCCCTCGCCTTAAAACTACTCCGATCAACGGCCCTGAGCCCTAGGACTGACCCACCCTGCCCTGGAAAATACCTTACCCCCTCTGAGTGCTACAACCCACCCGACCTGCCCATAAAACTACCCCTTCCCATCCCCCTGCCTAAAACTCTTCTCCTTACTAAAAACTATCCCGATCCTAGCCCCTACCCTCAGCCCTAAAACTGACCACCACCCCTGAAAACTACCCCTTCCCCCTTCGCCTTGAGCCCTAAAACCTGGCCTCAGCCTTTAAAACTACCATACCCCCTGCCCTTAACCCTAAAACCCTTCCCCCCTTTTAAAAAAGCTGCAAAAACCCCCACCCACCCTGAGCCCTAAAACTGCCCCACCCCAAAAAACTAACCTCCCAACCTGGCCCCAGCCCAACTTACCTCTCCTAATTCTTCCTGTTCCTCTCTCCACTCTCTGGCCCCTTGCTAAAAGCTACCCTGACCCCTGACCCCAGCCCCCCACCCTAAAACTGACTCCCAGCCCTGAAAACTTCCCCTTCCCCCTTAAAACTACCCCGAAACCCCATGTGTCCTGAGCCCTAAAACCGCCCCTCACCCCTAAAAACTAACCCCCCCAAAACCCCCTTACCTCTCCCTATTCTTCCTGTTCTGTTCTTCTCCGCCCATCCGCACAGCTAGAGTGCAGACTGCTCTCTGCCTTAAACATGCATATGTATGGTTTAGGCATATGAAGGGTTAAGGCAGAGATCCAGAGAGTAATCATTCAGGCAAGCGTTGTTACGGCACACGCGGATTAACGCACGTTGTTAAGGCCGTTTCCCCCATAAATATGATGTAAAATGTAAATGCTTATTTGCGCAATAATGACGTGTAACGGATGGAGTCTAAATTGCGCTGCTCCATCATGTTGGTGTTATGTGAAGTTGCAGAATAGTTCAACTGATATAGAATCAAACTGGCATCCAGCAGGAGCAGAGTGGCATCATGGCAGTTGCCTCGCGCTTGAATTCATTGCAAGATATTTAACTGACAAGCTCATAATTACTGCATATGTTCAATTCCACCTTTCTTAGGTAAAATGTGCTTCCTCGACATTTCTAAGACAACACATCCACATTACTGTATATCAGCAATGATTACACGTCTGAATAGGGAAGCAGAAGAAAGGACGCCAGGAGTTCAGACTATAATTGAGAAAAAGTAATTCATGGTTGTCATGTGAAAGTGATGTGCAGGCTTTCTTTTCCTGTCAATACAGATGATAGGAGCATTTCCCATTATATTTTGAATGACCTCCAATTTTCTAGCTTTATCTCAAATGAATAATCTATATTTCGCTCTACCTGCATTTATCCTACAGTGACGTCTTACACTGCGACCTTTCGCAAAACCTCTCTACTTTCTGCTGACGGACAGAAGGCATTTATGCAAAATGTAGGAAATTAGGATACTATGTACGTTTTTAATAGGTTGCCACGACTGCTCTAAATTCTGTATCTTGCACTGCACGTTTGAGTGTCAGAGGTCTAAAGAGGCCATGATAAAAAAGAAGCAACAGAAATCAGCGCCGACATTTTTTCTTTAAAAAAAATATAAATATATTTATTAAAGAAGGGAATCAGATATTTAAAAGTAAAAAAAAAAAAATCCCTTTCGATTTTTTTAGCACTCCATCTTAAGCAAATGTACCTGAAAAGAACCGATGTGCGAAGATTATTTTCATAACATTCTACTAATTAATTGTATTACGTTCTAAAAACGAACTCACTCTGAGGGAAGCAGAGAGTGAGAAACATTGGGTGAGCAAATGAGGCCAGCATCTCAGTGCTTTAGACCTATAAAGGAAAGTAACAAATTGCAGAGCGATTACTGGAGTGCTGCCAGGTATGCAGGGGCCATAGAGAGCAACACAGCAGCATAACACAAGCCCCTGTAGTCCAGGTGTTGCAGGGCATCCCCAATCCATCAGTGTGCCCCTATTGAGCCCACAACAAATGAGAGGGGCGCCTCATCTCTTTCTCCAAGGGGGGCTCATCATTTTGTGTTGCGCCACTAGAAGAACACAGAGGCATTGATAATCCAATGAATGTCAAAGGAGTTTACTCCCTTTCACCCCAAAGATATTGCTGTTTAGTGGGCGATGCTCACTTGAGGAAAGTAGCAGTGCAGAAGTAGCAGCTGTAACCAAGACTCAGCAGGAGCACAGCTTGGTGCAGTGGGACCACACAAGAAGATCGCAGACCTCTCAGGAAGATAAGCCCAGGAGTCATATCACTAATGTGTGCGTACTCATGCAGGGCAAAACTGTGTGCCAGTTCTTATGCAATTGCGCAGTTTAAACCTCATACAGTTAACTCAGAGTTTCTCTGAGATAGTCTGTGAGTTGCCGACTTAAACTGCAGAATTAAACTAAGAACCATTGACCTATGGCTGTCTCCTTTCTTTCCGTGCTGCATTGTGTGCTGCTCATGCATTTTCTCAGAAATTCTTAGTTAAATATATACACTTTAGGCAGTGTAGTCACATAAAAACATACACACATTTATACCCTGTATGAGTACACAGTTCATTAAAGTGTCCAGGAGGAAGCAGAGTTAAGAAGTCGCTGCACCTGGATGGTAGTTAGTGAAGAATCTTTTCTAACAAGCATTGGTAAATGCATGAGGATTCACCTATGGGGTTAATAACAAGTTAAGAGTTGAGGGAGCAGTGTATGTGTTCAGGGAGAATGGTGTGAGTGCTCTTTTTGGAGGGTGAATGGTGCATGAATGAAGGTTGTTAAGTGTTCTTAATGCTTCTAAAAACCCTTGAAAAGTGGGCTGAATTCAGCAATATAATGTCATTGTACTCCTGTGTCATCATTTTCTTAAGCAGATCATTACCACAGCTTTCAGTTCCCTGATTAATGCCGCATTTATCAAGGAAATTCAATGCGGGAGATAGATGTCCCAGTGTGATCCATGCCCACAACAAGGGTCAAATATCACCTCCTTTGATCAGGTGAAGTATCGGATTCGAAAAACCTCAGGATATTTTGGATTTTTAGAGTATTACCCAGGTGTCCTTGATGCACAATATTCTGATATTGTCATTTTTATGAGACCGGTAACTTGCTTTCTCAGCCTCATTGGTGACCAGTGTCAATTGTAAGGATTGCATTAAGGAGAACATATGTCAGACTTGTGCTTGCAGCAGTGATATAAGCATGACTGTTTCGATAATGCAGTGGCTATCACATTCTCACCTGAGTTAAAGGCTCCATCAAAACAGTCAAAAACGCCATCTCTTTTAAAGCGTTTGATTCACATTTTGAAAACAAAGATTCTTTACTCACTGTTTGGTACTAACTGTTGTTGGTTAGTGTCAAAGGTGGTTGCCATCATGTCGGAGCCAGATTGGTGCTGCAGTGCTAGGGCATTTTCTTTGGAGTGCAGCTGCAAAGAGAAGCCGCTTTGAGTTAATGAAGGTGTAGCGTCTGTCTAACAGGAACTGCACATGAAAACACCTATTTATAATTTAGAAGGCGCCCATCCGGTAGCAGTTAGGTTCCACGAACAAAGGTCGGTTGTGACCTCATTGTCACATCACGTTCTTGTCAGCCGAGTGTTCGGCGCAAGCCGGGCGTTCGGCTCGGGCCGCGCAGCGCGTTTCCAAAACGCGGCGCACCCCCAGCCTTTCCTGCACATTACGAGGCCCCAGAATTGGCATGGGGCCTCGCTCTGCTTTTCCTCACCGCATTTTTGGGGACTCCTGACCCCTCTTACCTGTTCTTGCTCCTTCTTTTTTCTTTTCTTCTTTCTTGGGTCTTTTTTGTTGTACCTTCCTTTATGTCTTTTCCCCCTTCCCAGGTTACCTTTTTCTTCCCAGCATTCCTTGTTCCCTATTCTCTATGGTTCCTACTCTATTCTGTTCTATGTAATTTTCCCTGTCCAAGATGGTGTCCTTTTACTTCCTGTGGGTCACTTCCTGTTTTTTGGTATTTAAGGGATGTGTTTTCTTCTTGTCTTTGCGCTGCAACACTTTCTGTTCGGATAGTGTCTTCGCTCCTGATTTCCTTGCCTTTCGGTTCTGGATTTCGTCATTTCTGTGTTACCTGAATTTTGTTCTTTTTGATTCCTGTTCTTTTGTCCTTGTTTTCAGGAATCTTTCTGTTTGGAGGTTTTTTCCCCTTTTTTAAATGTTTTTTTTCCCTCTGGCGCTATTTTCTGAAGGGCACGGTCTGTTCTTGGCGTCTCCATTGCCTACAGCAAAGTGGCTACCAGAAAGAGTCGCCCCTTTTTGGGCCAAAGCCGAACACTGAAGACCCACGCCACTAGATCTGCAAATTCCAGGCGCAAGCAGCACGTGAGTCGTGACAGATTGCAGCGCCAAACCATTCCGACGTCCTCAAACACCATGGATGACACAGTGGCGGCGGCTGCAGATCCTGATCAATCTCTTCTGACAACGATTCAGCAACAAGCTCAGGAATTGCAACAACTACGCAATGAAAATGCTGCGTTACGACAGGCTTTGGCTTTTCGCAGTAGTGATGTTCCGACTATCTCCGCTTCAACCCCTCATTTCTCCGGTACATAGGTGGGTTATCTTATCAGTGCTTTATCCGGTCCTGCCTTGACCTGGGCAACCCCGATGGTATCATCCAACGACCCGGTATTGTCGGACTATTCCACCTTCGTGAACCGCTTCAAACAAATGTTTAGTCGTCCAGGATTGGAGGCCTCTGCAGAAGAAGCCTTATGCGACATCCAACAAGGCTCACAAGATGTCCTTCAATATATAACACGTTTTCGTCAGCTAGCGGCAGAGACCACCTGGGTGGAACGTACTCTGGTGACTTTGTTTCGTAAAGGACTCAAAGAAGAAATAAAAGATGAATTAGTACATTCCACCAGAGTGGAAGATCTTCGTGGCCTGATGGATCAAGCACTTTCCATCGAGTACCGTCTTCAGGAACGGAGATCGGAGAAGAGAAGGAGTAGAGGGTCTTCCCAGCCAAGCACTTCACAAGCTTATCTGCATCGTTCTGAGGAACCTCGCCCTCCTGCTAGAGACATCGAAGGGGAACCCATGCAGGTGGATACTACTCGAGGCCCGCTCTCCGCTAGCGAGCGAGAAGACAGACGTAAGAAAGGGTTGTGCCTGTACTGTGGTTCTGCTGGTCACATGCTTCGTACCTGTCCTGTACGTCCGCCCAGGCCATCGGGAAACGCCACTTCCCGTCCTCTGTAAGAAGGGAGGGGACGGGATCATCGGCTATACCTTCCATCAGCTCCTTTAATGACAATACGACATACTTGTTCATATTACCTGTCATGTTACAACTTCCTGACGGCCGTCAAGAAAAGACTATGGCATTACTAGATTGTGGTGCTAGTGGTATTTACATGGATAAGACGTAGGCCGCTACTCAACAAGTTCCTACACAACCTAAAGAAATTCCCGAACAAGTGCACACAGTGGATGGATCCTTGATATCCTCTGGTCCAGTTGATACTACAACCCTGATGTTAAGTTTACAGATCGGGAACCATCAAGAACACATCTCCTTTGATCTCATAACATCCCCCAACCATACCATCATTCTTGGAATTCCGTGGTTCATCAGACATAATCCGTATGTGAATTGGGTAACCCGGACTGTTTCCTTGTCTTCACAATTTTGTCATGAGAACTGTTTTGCTTCCGACAAGTATTGGTCACCGAAAAGATCCATATTTACTGAAGGTACTACCGGTTATTCCATTAATACTGTCCAAGGAGTCCCTGAACACTATTTGGAGTTTCAAAATGTGTTCCAAAAACCATCCAAACCTGTGTTACCTCCACATCGAGACTACGATTAAGCTATTCCCTTGGAACCCGGCACAATCGTTCTTTTTGGGAGGATGTATTCCCTCACGGAACCCGAAAAGGAAGTTCTAAAAGAGTATCTGGAAGAAAATGTACAGAGTGGTCTTATCGTTCCATCGTCTTCTCCGGCCGGGGCTCCACTCTTTTTTGTACCCAAGAAGACAAAGGATCTTCGTCCTTGCCTGGATTTTCGAGGCCTGAATAAGATAACTATTAAAGATCGTTATCCTTTGCCTCTCATCAGGGATATTCTAGAAGCAGTCAGAGGGGCTCAACGTTTTACCAAACTAGATCTACGAGGAGCCTACCACCTTTTACGCATTAAAGAAGGAGACGAGTGGAAGACAGCTTTCAGGACCCCATTTGGTCACTTTTAATACAAGGTTATGCCTTTTGGTCTCACTAATGCCCCCGCAATCTTCCAGAGATTTATGGACTCAGTGTTTTCTGACCTTCTGAACCAGACAGTTGTAATTTACTTAGATGATATTCTTAATTATTCTAGAAATCCCGAACTCCATTCTTCCCATGTGAAACAAGTCCTTCAAAGACTCCGGGCACATCTACTATTTTGCAAACCAGAAAAGTGTGAGTTCGACAAAACGGAAGTCAAATATCTGGGTTATCATTTAAGTCCCACCGGCATAGCTATGGATCAAGAAAAAGTACAAGCTATTCTAGATTGGCCTTCTCCTTCCTCTATTAAAGAAACACAATGTTTTCTAGGATTAGCAAACTTTTATCGGCAGTTCATCTTAGACTTTGCGAAACAGACCAGTCACATAACTCACACTTTAAAGAAGGAAAATTTAACGAAAGGGTTTGTCTGGACTAAGGCGGCTGAAACAGCTTTTCAAGATTTAAAGAGGGCTTTCACTCAAGCCCCCATCTTAAGACATCCAGATACCAACAAACAATTTATTGTTGTCACCGATGCTTCCGAAAGAGCCATCGGAGCTGTCTTACTCCAACAACAAGAGGATGATGGTCTTGAACATCCTGTTTTCTATTTGTCTCATATACTCTCTACTGCAGAACAACATTACTCAGTACTTGAAAGGGAATTATTGGCTCTGAAAACAGCCTGCCTAGAATGGAGACAATTTCTGATGGGTTCCAAGGAGCCTTTTGAGGTGAGAACAGACCACCGTAACCTACAATGTTTACGAAATTTTGTATGCCAGAATAGTCGCCAGGCTCGTTGGGCCTTTTTCTTCAGTCAGTATGATTTTTACATCACTTATATTCCTGGATCTCAAAACATTCTGGCTGATGCTCTGTCTCGCCGTTATTCAGATTGTACTCCTTCCCCATCTCAGTATCTGCTGGAACCTAGTAAGATCATTGGAGTGGCTCAGTCTTTTCTGGAGGAGGTACAACAGGAATACGCCAGCCTATCTGACCACGAAGTAGAGAAACTAAGACCTTTATTAAGTAAGAGACAAGGATATTATTATTATCAGAACCTGTTATTCCTCCCTACTAACAGAGTTAAAGAAAAAGCATTACAAATGTGCCATGATTCACCGGTTGCTGGTCATAGAGGCATCAAGGCCACACAAGAACTTCTTTTGCGATTTTTCTGGTGGCCTACCTGGAAGCTGGATGTTGAAAGATACGTTCAGGCTTGTCCCATATGTGCTCAAGTCAAGATTCCCCGTACCAGACCTGCAGGATTGCTACAGCCTTTGCCTGTTCCGCCAGCTCCATGGCACACCATCTCTACTGATTTCATGTGTTCGCTCCCACCATCAGCAGGAAACCGGGTTATCATGGTCACTGTGGATTCCTTTACTAAGATGGCTCACTTCACTACACTGAAAAAACTACCTACATCCCAAGAACTAAGCCAGAAATTTATCGATCATATCTTCCGTCTCCATGGACTCCCATATCTGATAGAGGACCTCAGTACATTTCCCGGTTTTGGAGGTATTTTTGTAAAACACTTAATATCAATAGAGCCCTGTCATCGGGGTTCCATCCTCAGACCAATGGACAGACCGAGCGTCTGAACCAAGGATTAGAGCAATACCTTCGCTGTTTTTGCAATTCTACCCAAAGCAACTGGAACACTTATCTCCCTATTGCTGAATTTTCCTACAATAATACTGTCCATAGTGCCTCCAAGGTCACTCCTTTTTTCTGTTCTTATGGCTTTCATCCTACCTCTTTTCCTACTTCTCCTCGGTCCACCTCTCCTCTGCCCGCTATTACTTATCTCTCCAAATGACTTCTACAAATCCATAGACTAATTCGATCCAATTTGTTACACACCAAGAGATATATGAAGAAAGCAGCAGACAAGAAACGTAGGACCACTCCAGACTATCACCTGCAAGATAAAGTCTGGCTTTCATCCAAATTCTTACCCTCACGTCTTTCTCAGAACAAGTTAACACCTCGCTACTACGGGCCTTTCCGTATTCTTCAGTTGATTAATCCTGTCACTGTCCGTCTTCACTTGCCTCATACATGGAAGATTCATCCAGTCTTTCATGTTTCCCAGCTCAAACCTTATGCACCTGACCCTTACTCTCGTCAGTTCCCTTGTCCTCCTCCTGTACTAGTGGATGATGTTCCTGAATATGAGGTACAGGAAATTTGTGACTCTCGTCTTTTTCACAAATGTCTTCAGTATCTGATTCAATGGAAGGGTTATCCTCTCAGTGAATGCTCTTGGGAAGATGCATCTTCTGTTCATGCACCTCTTCTGATTCAATGCTTTCACCGTTTATTTCCTCTCAAACCTGGACCTTCGGGAGGGGGACCTACTGTCGCGCCGCGTGGTGCGGCGCGAGCCGAGTGTTCGGCGCAAGCCGGGCGTTCGGCTCGGGCCGCGCAGCGCGTTTCCAAAACGCGGCGCACCCCCAGCCTTTCCTGCACATTACGAGGCCCCAGAATTGGCATGGGGCCTTGCTCTGCTTTTCCTCACCGCATTTTTGGGGACTCCTGACCCCTCTTACCTGTTCTTGCTCCTTCTTTTTTCTTTTCTTCTTTCTTGGGTCTTTTTTGTTGTACCTTCCTTTATGTCTTTTCCCCCTTCCCAGGTTACCTTTTTCTTCCCAGCATTCCTTGTTCCCTATTCTCTATGGTTCCTACTCTATTCTGTTCTATGTAATTTTCCCTGTCTAAGATGGTGTCCTTTTACTTCCTGTGGGTCACTTCCTGTTTTTTGGTATTTAAGGGATGTGTTTTCTTCTTGTCTTTGCGCTGCAACACTTTCTGTTCAGATAGTGTCTTCGCTCCTGATTTCCTTGCCTTTCGGTTCTGGATTTCATCATTTCTGTGTTACCTGAATTTTGTTCTTTTTGATTCCTGTTCTTTTGTCCTTGTTTTCAGGAATCTTTCTGTTTGGAGGATTTTTCCCCTTTTTTAAAGGTTTTTTTTCCCTCTGGCGCTATTTTCTGAAGGGCACGGTCTGTTCTTGGCGTCTCCATTGCCTACAGCACCGTGGCTACCATAAAGAGTCGCCCCTTTTTGGGCCAAAGCCGAACACTGAAGACCCACGCCACTAGATCTGCAAATTCCAGGCGCAAGCAGCACGTGAGTCGTGACAGTTCTAGGGACCCACTAGTGAAGTATGATATGTTGAATGTTTTGCAAGCGTAAAGAGGACCTTTGGCCAGCACAGGGAACTATAACTATATGACATAACAATGGTGGCAGGGCATAAGGGTTCTGAAGATGTACCAATACAGTAAATATGACATATGTAATTAAATGAGAATGCAGGGAAAACCTGTAGAAAAACATTAACAGTGCCAAACCAAAACACAATAAAAATGTGTCAAAGATGATACTCGTCTGTGGTTCTTTTGAGCTCATGTTCAATTGTTAGAGTTTTTCTTAATAAACTTACGGATAAGATCGCTGATAGGTGTCTGTGTCTCCCTTTGCATGAGGTATTCTCAGTGTCCTCTCTGTCTGGAGTTGCTCAATGTTTGTTGCCTTAAACCACCAGTCTGTTCACCACAGAGACGGTATGTTAATGGCCAAAAGTGTAGCCATGTTGATTTCCTCAATCTTAACGTCTAATCTATACGGAGTGGTATGAAAAATTGAGTGCTCCCACCTAGGTTTATACAATGTAATGTCCAACTATAAAATGAGCCATAATGTGATGTACGTGAGATAGTGGATAAGGAAGAAGCAGAACTTATGCAACTGCTTCCTGACTCCAAGATGTCATCAGTCTCACAAGAGCCAAGATGGGGATGTTTTGAGATGGTTGATGGTTGTCATTGAAATGGTGTGTGGGAGGAGGGAAAAGGGGTGGGGGAGCAACATGAGGGACAGTGACCATCTGTAGAGAGCCATGAACTCAGCAGAAAGTAAAAATAAGCAAAGGCCAAGCCTTGCAGGCAAAAGCTTAAAAAAATAGTCCCACATGGCAGATGCATGCAGTACTTGGGCTATGGGAGATCGATAAGATAAAGACACGAAGATCAACAGGAAATAATATGCTACAACCAATAGACACAGAGTAAGTAAGTGCAAGTACAGGAACCAATGAAAAGCAATGGGGTGTGTTGTAAGCCCCTTTTATGATTTATATTAACAACACGTTTCGCTAGCATAGCGCAAGCACTGTACAGATGAGACCTAAAAGCATAGATGAATGTTCATCCCAACCCTGGCCATTGTGCTAGAGGAAATCACCCCTAAAAAGCTTCCTAGCAGGAAAAAAAAAATGTGCTCTGTAAGCTGAACTGTCAAGAGCTTGACCCTTTACAGAAGAGTATTTTAAGATTTTTTTGCTTAACAATCAAATTCTTCTCCTAGATGTGTCTGCTGTGGATGGCATTTTTCGATCAGTGATTTCTAATGCTGGGTAATTTATTTAATTAATCTCCAACCTTTTCAACAAGCATGTGCTCCCAAAAAGATACAGCCGCTATATCTTTCCCATGTCCACTATACAATATGTTGATTGGTCATGGTGGTGCTGCAGTTAAGTGGGTGATAGGGAGTGCAAAAAGTTGCTAGTCTACAAAAAAAATTCCCTCTATTAACTTTGCCCACTCTAGATTAATCTGCATTAAACTTGCCATATCCACAAAAGATTACACACGCTTAATGTCTTTCAAATTTCATGTAGAACCATCAAATGATGGTTACTTTCAAATTAACATTTTTTTCACCCACCTTTATTTCCCTCCACTTGACAAATATGTACAAATTTGAGAATACGAAAATTAAGCTAACCATAATAAGCTTCAATCACATTCCAAGCAAATTCATCAAGCAGTGCTAAACTTATGGGCATATTATAAAAACACTTTCTTAGCAGGGAAACTACCATTAACATTTTTAGGTGTCACATAACAGCATGCATGCGCTGTTGCTATGAGGGGTATTGTATACATTAAAGGGCTTGGAGCCCGCCCATTACTTACCATTGGTTCGCTCAATCTTTAATCTTTTTTGCTGCCTTTTTATTGGGAACTACAAACCCATGCATCAGTTCTGTTCCTTCAGTGGAGCATGGTCTAACTACAGATCATATAATCTTAATTAGTGCCCCTCCATAGCTCACAATGTAATTCAGGCATTATTTCATTTTTTGCCACCATCTAGATTGGTATTGCTTTCATTGCTCCCTCCCACCATCCTGTTTTGCTTTTACCCATCTCGCCCCTTTCACCTGCTCCTGTTTCTTCTGCCAATGCTTTTTTGGCAGATTTTTACTGTGCGATCTTGACCCAAGGGCATCGTAGGGGATTACATAAATAATCAGCTCTCCTGAGACAATTTTTTTTAGCCACAAGGTAATTAAGCATTTTGCACAGAACAAAATATGTTGCTGCTAATGCTAAGATTTGAACATGGTTACCCGGTTCTAATGTCCACAGCTCTAGCCACTTCACCACATACCAATACAGCACAAGAACTAATCACGAGTGTGCTATTGAGAGATATTTGTATTATATTTGTCTTCTTTGTCTTTCTTATCTCTGAACAAAGCCTGCTGAAGGACAGCCTTCACCAGAGGTGACCACCCTGGTCTGTCTGGTGTTGATGTACTACAGACTGTGCTCTACATCTGCATTTTGGCTTTTTTGCATCAGCCATTAATTGTGCTTAAAATATTGTGCTTTTGGCGAAGATACCGCTAGAGTTAAGCTGCTAGGGGGACTCTAGCCAACCAACGGCCAATCTTTGCATTTATTTTTCCAATGTCAAAATGTGTCTTGTCTGTGGATTCTCACCTTTCACTTTTGTAGTGGGATTATTTTAATGCATAGTTTTGGTACACTTATCTTATCTCCGGGTCTGGGATCTGGGGCCTGTGCCCTTTTACCTAGTTCAGTTAATGTATTCCTTTTTATTATTTTAGCTTGGCTTTGTTTTAGTGGAGATTGTTTATCAGCAACCCTTCTGTGAAGAATTTGTTGCTAGTTCCTTTACACAACATTTTGTCTTGTGCTCTGACCAAGGCTGTGTATGATAAATAACTGAGTATTGCCTGTCCAAGAGAACGGTGTCTAAACTACACAGAAAAGATGCATTATCACATCAGGGCAATTCTCAGAACAACAGCGCATTTTGTTATAAAACAACACACTGCTTCTGTTTGTCTTTGCTTGTATGAGGCTAAAGTAACTGAGAGAAAGGGATAGGGTCTGTTCCACCACGACTTCCCTGAGGAGTTTGAGTTTCATGCTTCAAGCTGCCACTAATCACCTTTACTTTTTGGTTGATTAAGGTGCTACTTGCTAGCTGAGAGGGTTAGGGAGACAGCTACAGGATGGTGTGGGATAGATTCAGTCCCCCACATGTGGTGGTGCTGCCACCCAAAACCAGCAGTCTCATCCCAATGATGAGAGTCTACAATATGGTGCCCCCGCGTTGGTTAGTCACTAACTTTACAGATCTCCTGAGTATCTCTGTCTCACTACATGCTAAAGGCCCCTTAATAACACTATACAGTGACGTTGGTGGTATTAGGGCAATATCTTTGCTAAATAGGTAGTACCTATTTTAGGCTGTAGGTTGTTCAAGCTTGAACCTTAAAAAGGATGTCCCCAAATTTTATAAATATGGCAGACCTTCAATGGGTAAAAATTGCAGCAAACATGAGACATCTTCTCACACAACATTAAATAACGGGCTCACCGCTGAGGGTGGGGAAGTTACATTTGTGGTTGAGGAACATGAAGCATACGGAACTGACATTTTCTATTCTTGGGTCACTTTTCCAGCCGCAGATGGGAACACAAACATTTCACCATTACACAATAGCAAATACACCAACATGATACAAACCATATACATATTTAGAAATACTACTATCTTTTCAAGAACACCAAAACTGTCTTGATGGCGTCTTACCTCACGTTCCACAAAACGTTAGACTAGGTCCTTTAAGTAATGAATGTCCTACATGGCCAGAATTGGCCACATATACATCACACCCTAATGTAAGGAATTTACAAGTAGTGGACAGATGCTGCTTACATAATCATTTAGTAGATATATATAGAAGTTCAAAACAATTCATAATACTGACCTTAAACACTGCCCCAGTGCAGCCGCATTTGACTGCAGCAGGGATAGGTCCTGTAGCTGCATTCAATAATGAGTAAGGTACCCACCAAACGTGAAGAAATTCCGTTTTGGCTACCACAAAAAATAAGCGCTTTAGAAGCAATGTTTCCCCAAACGAGACCCCAAGATAAACATAGAATTCTCACAATGAGCTTACCCTTTGGAATGGTTCAGTGGTAGGGTGGGGTTGCTGGGCTCAGTAGTACAGAGGGCTCGGACTCGAATTGTATGGTTTTTATAAGGCCGTAGCCATGGTTTATTAATTATAGTAAAGATATTGGAATAGTAACTGGTCTTCTCCTTAGTCTCTCTCCAGTGATTCTCTAATTTAGGTGCTGGGTGGTTTGTGCGAGTCCTTAATCTTCTTTCTTTTCCCTTTTAGGTGGCGATCTTCCGACAGCTTCTTCTGGGTTCCCGTGGACCCTCAGTAGAACAAGAGGATATGGCTTGGTAAGTAAAATGGTAGTTTACTATCTTTATTCTCTTGTTAGTAAAAGGGCTGGGGTGCGTGAGGGAAGGAACTACAGGAGGTGGTGTTTTGACTGAGGATGGATGAGGAGGGAGAGCGCAAGAAAAACGGGCGGTTACTGTGGTTGTCAGGGTAGTGAGGGGTTGGCAAGGTGGTCTGTGGCTCCCGAGTTCCCAGCACCCAAACCAATCTGGCCTGTTTCCTTTCCGCCCTCCCCAGTCTCCTTTTCCTCCTTCCACCTCCCCCTTACCCCTTTAATGTGGGCGCCCCTGAATATGCCCCGTACCTTGTGTAGCCACGACCCTCCTGGGTCGTGGCAGGATTCCTCTTCCTTCCGTGAGCTCTCTTCAGCTCCAGCGCGTGCACCGGGCTTCTGCTTCTCCGTCCTCGTTTCGGCCGCACTCAGTTCTGCTCCCGTTGTTTCCTCCATCCTGCCGTCTTCGCTCGTCTCTCTACTCTCTGGTTCGGCGTCTCTTCTTTTTATGGCATCCTTTCCCTTTTCCGATGCGGCAACCCGGAAGTCCGGTGCCGATCGGGTGTACGTCCCCCACGCGTCTCCTTGATGACGCGTAATGGAGATGGAGGAGGTACTCTGCCGGCACCAGGACTGCACGTCGGTAGGCGAGGTGGACGACACCCGCCTACATACCCCATCCCATGAACGGGACTGGTAGAGGACCGTGGAATCCGGGCAGCGGGAGAGAAAGTCAGCGGGGCACTGGCTGGACCCAGGGATGTGACGGACCTGAAAGGGCTGGAGTTCAAGGAACCAGCGCAACACCCGGGAATTCGTATCCTTATGGGAGGCCAACCAAGTCAAAGGGGCATGATCGGTATAAAGGACGAAAGGGCGACCTAAGAGATAATATTGTAGACATTCAATCGCCCACTTAATGGCAAGGCATTCCTTCTCGATAGTGGGATAGTGGGTTTCCCTGGGCAGTAACTTACGACTAATATAGACAATGGGGTGATCATACCCCTGTTCGTCCGGTTGTGCTAGGACTGCACCCAGTCCGACGTTGGAAGCGTCCGTAAAAAGGTAGAAGGTCCTAGAAAAATCAGGACATCTCAATACGGGTTCGGTTGAGAGGGCCTCTTTAAGTACTTGAAAGCTTTTAAGATGTGAGGGAGAAAAAGAAGGAAGGGTGGTAGGATATTGTTTCTTTAGTAAGTCTGTGAGGGGGGCAGTAATGGTAGAATATTGCGGAATGAATCTACGATAATACCCCACCAACCCCAGGAAGGAACAGAGTTCTTTTTTTGTTCTGGGGAGTGGTATCCGTCTAATGGTGTCTACCTTATCTTTCTGAGGATGCAAAACTCCTATGCCGATGACATAACCTAGATATGCGATTTGGGTTTGTCCTAGGGTACACTTTGGAGGATTGGCGGTGAGTCCCGCTTTTGTTAAGGTGGAGAACACTTTGTCTAGGTGCTGGAGATGTTCTGTCCAGGTTGTACTAAAAATGACAATGTCGTCAAGGTAGGCGGCAGTAAATTCTTGGAAGGGCCGTAGGAGTCGGTCCATTAAGCGTTGGAATGTAGCAGGAGCACCATGAAGTCCAAAGGGAAGGACGGTAAATTGGTGTAAACCCGAGGGGGTTACAAATGCTGTCTTTTCTTTATCTTGTGGGGCTAAGGGAATCTGCCAATATCCCTTTGTTAGATCAATAGTGGACATGAAACGCGCATGTCCGATCTTCTCTAGTACCTCATCTACCTGGGGAATAGGATAGGTATCGAAAAGTGATATTTCATTGAGTTTCCTAAAATCGATACAAAACCGGACTGAGCCATCTGGTTTTGGGACTAAAACGACAGGGGAATACCACGGACTTGTGGAAGGTTCAATGACTTTTAGAGATAACATCTTTGTTATCTCTTCCTCTATAAGTATTTTTCTTGCTTCGGGAATTCGGTAGGGACGGAGGCGTACTGTTTGGCCCTCTGGTGTTCTAATATGATGTTGGACCAAAGACGTCCGTCCGGGAAGTTCTGAAAAGAATTCTCAGTGATTTTGAATTAACTCGAATAATTGCCTTTTCTCTATATCAGGAAGGGAATCATTGACACAAGAGAGTTTTCGTTTTCCCGGTTGGAGGGTGGGGCATAGTTCTAACCCTAGTGAGTTGGTTGGTGTTACCATGTATCCCGTGGCAGGAGGACCACTATCGTTCCCAGGGTTCTCCCATTTCTTTAGCAAATTGATATGGTAGATTTGAGTCCGTTTAGGGTTATCACTTAATTCGATCAGGTAAGTAACAGGGGTAACTGCTTTTACTACTCGATACGGCCCCTGCCATTTTGCCAGTAACTTATGTTCAGAGGTGGGTCGCATGATCAATACTTGATCACTGGGGTGAAGAACTCGCAGTTTGGTGCCCTGATCATAAGAGGTTTTTTGTGTTTCTTGTGCTTTTTCTAAGTGGTGCCTTACATCCTCCCAGACCGTTTGGAGGAGGGCCTTTAAATTATGGATATAGTCTAGGAGGGGTCTCTCGTCACTGTTCTCTTCTTCCCACAACTCCGCCGCCATATCTAGCAAGTTACGGGGCTGTCTTCCGAATACCAACTCAAACGGGCTATGCCCAGTAGAGGACTGTTCATGTGTCCTGATTGCATACAGCACTAGGGGTAATTTCTGATCCCAGTCTTTTCCTGAGTCGCTTACTATTTTCCGCAAAAGGGTCTTAATGGTGCGGTTATATCGCTCCACTAAACCATCGGTTTGTGGATGATATACTGATGTCTTTATCTGGGTAATTCCTAGGGTCTTACATATCTGTTTCATAAGCCCAGAAATGAATGGTGTCCCCTGATCGGTAAGAATTTCTTCAGGGAAACCAACTCGTGAAAAAAACGCTATCATGGCTTGTGCAACGGCTTTGGTGGTGGTACTGGTAAGGGGGATTGCCTCCGGATATCTGCTGGCGTAATCAACTAGAACGAGGATATGAGTATGGCCCTTAGTAGATGGTAAAAGAGGTCCGACCAAGTCCATGCCTACTCTTTTGAAGGGGGTATCAATAATTGGTAGTGGATGTAACGGGGCTCTTCTGGTGACTCCTGGCTCTACTAGTTGGCATTTTGGGCACTGGGCACAGTACCTTCGAATGTGGGCATAGACTCCCGGCCAGTAAAAGCATCTCAATAAGTATTCCTCTGTTTTCTCACGGCCACAATGGCCTCCTCCTGGCTGATTGTGAGCTAAGAACAATACTTGAGTCCGGTAGGGCTCAGGGACCACTAGTTGTCGTTTCTCCCCATTTACTGTCTTAGATACTCTATATAATAGGTCCTTCTGTACTATAAAGTGGGGACCTACCTCTCCGGTAGAGTCACTTTTGGCACTTCTCCAGGCGTGCTCGAGGGTGGGATCTTCACGTTGGCTTACTCTAAATGATACTGGGGCGCTGGTTATATTGGCCACTGCTTTCTCAGCTTCCATCTGTCTTTGATTAATTGCATGTTTTTGTTTTTCTGCCCTTTTCTCTCTCCTAGTTATTTTTTTCCGTTCGAGAGAACTAGAAATAGGGGTATCCCGAAATGGAGCGACACCCCACCAGTCATCGATAGGGTTGGGCTTCCGTGTTTGGTCTAAAATATCATTAAACCGCTGGTAATCAGTCCCAATGACACATTCTTCAATCAACTTATCCATGAGTCCCATGGAGAGGAAGTCATGATAGGTGTTCCACTCTACTTCTACCACTTCAAGGGGATACTTAGCTCGGTCCCCATGGATGCAACATATCGTCACCCAGTGCTCCGCAGTAGAATTTACAGGCCTGACTATATCTCGACGTATCACTGACTGACTACACCCGGAGTCAATCAATGCCATGACCAATTGTCCATTTATTCGCAGGGGATATTTAAAAGACGTATCACCTTTCCCAATGCAGAGGACCCTCCCTCGAGTAACCCCTATCTCCATCGGTTCTACTCCTTCATGTTTCTTTGGACATCCTCGGGCTATATGGCCCCACTCCCCACAACTGAAACACTGAGGTTGTTGCATGGGGTTTCTCTCTGTACTCCGGGAGGAGGATCCTGGCTCCTCAGGAGTTCGTCTGGTTGTATATTGGGGAGGAGTTACAGGTAGTTTGCTCAGGGGTCTGGAAGCTTGGCTTTTTACATCCACTGATCTGTGATAGGCGCATGCCAAGTCGACTGCTAGTTCGGTGTCGATTTTAGGGTGCTGTCTGATCCAGTTCCGGGTGCTCATAGGAAGCGAATCCAGATATTGTTCTAAAATAATGGCCTTGATGACATCCTCACGGTCGGTCCCTAAGGGTCCCAACCACTTCAGTCCTAGATCTTTCACCCGGTAGTAAAAGGTACGTGGGTCTTCATGTGGTCCCCATTTCACTTTGCGGAACTTTGTCCTATAATACTCAGTATCGTACCCCACTCATTCTAATATACTCTTCTTAATCTCGGAATAGGGGGTAGTGCCCCCAGGATTTGCAGCCTGATAAGCGGACTGGAGTGTGCCTGTTAAGAGTGGAGCGATATATTGGCCCAAACGATTTTCAGGCCATTGAGCTGATGAGGCTACTCTTTTAAAGTTTGTAAAAAAAGGAGTCGGGATCCTCCCCCTCCTGATATTTCTGTAATACCGAGCTCGGTACATTTGGGTGCACTTTACTGGCAGCAATTGTATCGGTCAGTTTTTGTAGAGCAGTCTCATGAACTAATTGATTATTGGCCATTATAGTGGCCTGACTTTTCAAGGCAGCTTGAAGAGCCTCCCTGTCTTCTTTGGCCTCCCTTTGTTGTGCCTCCCAGACTAATTGGAGGTGGCGTTGACCCTCTGCCAGTTGTTTTATCATGTCCTCGAGGGTCCGTTTCTCCTCCATGGTTACAATACCTCTGTACGGCCCAGGAGGGGTGAAATATACGCGGGTCTAATCCCACTTCTGACACCACTGTGGTAGGGTGGGGTTGCTGGGCTCAGTAGTACAGAGGGCTCGGACTCGAATTGTATGTTTTTTATAAGGCCGTAGCCATGGTTTATTAATTATAGTAAAGATATTGGAATAGTAACTGGTCTTCTCCTTAGTCTCTCTCCAGTGATTCTCTAATTTAGGTGCTGGGTGGTTTGTGCGAGTCCTTAATCTTCTTTCTTTTCCCTTTTAGGTGGCGATCTTCCGACAGCTTCTTCTGGGTTCCCGTGGACCCTCGGTAGAACAAGAGGATATGTCTTGGTAAGTAAAACGGTAGTTTACTATCTTTATTCTCTTGTTAGTAAAAGGGGGGGGTGCGTGAGGGAAGGAACTACAGGAGGTGGTGTTTTGACTGAGGATGGATTAGGAGGGAGAGCGCAAGAAAAACGGGCGGTTACTGTGGTCGTCAGGGTAGTGAGGGGTTGGCAAGGTGGTCTGTGGCTCCCGAGTTCCCAGCACCCAAACCAATCTGGCCAGTTTCCTTTCCGCCCTCCCCAGTCTCCTTTTCCTCCTTCCACCTCCCCCTTACCCCTTTAATGTGGGCGCCCCTGAATATGCCCCGTACCTTGTGTAGCCACGACCCTCCTGGGTCATGGTAGGATTCCTCTTCCTTCCGTGAGCTCTCTTCAGCTCCAGCGCGTGCACCGGGCTTCTGCTTCTCCGTCCTCATTTCGGCCGCACTTGGTTCTGCTCCCGTTGGTTCCTCCGTCCTGCCGTCTTCGCTCGTCTCTCTCCTCTCTGGTTCGGCGTCTCTTCTTTTTATGGCGTCCTTTCCCTTTTCCGATGCGGCAACCCGGAAGTCCGGTGCCGATCGGGTGTACGTCCCCCACGCGTCTCCTTGACGACGCGTAATGGAGATGGAGGAGGTACTCTGCCTGCGCCAGGACTGCACGTCGGTAGGTGAGGTGGACGACACCCGCCTACAGGTTCCCTCAGTGGCCAATTGTGCCACATAGGGTGCTGTTTTTGCAGCTCTCTACATTACTGCCCACAGTAGATCAACAATTGTGAATCTTCTGGAAGTGTTAAAACATATTAAGGATGCATACGGGGCAGCCCCAGTGCCGGACTTGGGGATACATTTAATGGAAAATTTTGCCACAGTATCCTCAATTACATTAAGTAACTGAAAAGGGGAAGCAGAAGCATTGGCAGTACACCAGCGACTGTGGGATATTCCTCAATGGGACCAAGAAAGCAAACTGCCAAAAATTAGCACTGAAACCTATACAACTATAGTTCGGGATAGTCTCAGAGCCAGCACAGGTAAACCACAACTACAAGGTAAATTCAAAAAAGATTTTACCAAACAAGCACAAGAGGGTTCTAAAAAAACAAAATAAAAATATTTATAAACAAAGAGGTGAATCTCTACATTTGGAGACCTCTGAAAAACGCTATAATATTAGAGATAGTGAAACTTTAAAAACTCCCAATAGATAACAATATACTGACAGTCACCAATCTCCTTCCTTCCAGGACTCACGCGACAAACGCAGTAAGAGAGAAGGGCGATCAGAACATTGAAACAAATAGCTGAAACCAAGAAAAGTTTCACAATGCTCACCTGAATTTTCAATAAAAAAGGAAGAGAAACTTCCGCAACAAAAACCTCAATTCAAATAGAAAAAGGTTGCAGCCATCTTGGCAAAAAATGCCACACATATTGAAAACTTTGCTGACAAACAGGATAGAGTGGTGACCCCTCTAAACAGAGCTCACAATAGTTCACCAGAAACTTCAAGAGTTTCTGAATGTGACATCAACTAACTTTCTTGCAGTTGAAACTGCTGTCAGAGGTGTCTCCCCATCCGAAAGTGTTAATAAAGTGAAAATTCGAATTGAGGGCAACATAGAGCGCACTATTAAAGTTATATTTTGGGGAAGCTTAGTTATTACATCCTCCTAGCAGAATAAGATTGGCCACCTGAATTTATCCGTAATCTCCGACAAGGAGAAGATGTCATTCTGCAGTTGTTGTTCTCAGACCTCATTCCAGATGCACTGAAAGACACCTTCACCATACACTGGGCATTAGCGCAGGCTCTAGCAGTATACAGCAACCAAGTAGGGTGGGTAAAGATTCCTACTACTATGTAATACCAATTACGTCAATACCACAGGTTCAACCATAAGACCCAATTAAACAAGAGGCTAAAGCATCAGTGAGAGAAATACTCTCACAACTCAAGAACCAGGGAGTAACCAAACCCTGCGTATCACCAATGAATAACCCTTTGTTTCTCTTAGCTAAGCTGGACCATTCGTACAGAATAGTCTTAGATTAGACAACTTAAGAGTCATACAAGCACATTTGTGATATAAAATTCATACAGCACAGCACTTGTTAACAATTTAATGTGCAAATAATGCAAGCCGACTTTTGATATTTCCAACAATATTTTTCCGTCAAAACTTAGGCCCTCATTATGAACTCGGCGGGTTCGGCACTGGCGGTTTACAAAAGACCCCCAGCACATTGAAGACCCCGCCGGCCACATTAGGAACATTCAGCTGGGCCGGCGGGCGGAAACAGTGTTTCCACCAACCGGCCCAGCTGAATACAAGGCCTGTACATTGACACCGGCCCAACATGGAGCTGGCAGCAATGTAGCAGTGCGGCGGGTGCAGCAGCACCCATCGTGCATACCACTGCCCGTAAATCGGGCAGTGACATGTATGACGGGGCTGAGCATGTTGGCCCCTGCACTGCCCATACCAAGTGCATGGGCAGCGCAGGGGCCCCTAGGGGGAGCGAGGCACCCATTCCGCCAGCCTTTCTCTGGTAGGGTAACCCGCCAGGGAAAGGCTGGTGGAATCAGGTAAATTATCTGGCGGGCAGCTCTGCTTGCAGCGCTGCCCTGTCTGATATGTATCTCCGCCATCACCAGGTTGCCTGGCAGTGGTGGAGTTACGCCAGTGGCAGTTCTGTCACATATATTATATGGCGGTCTGGGCCGCCATGCTAGTGGCGGTAATTACAGGCACCGCCGGCATGGCGGCCCAGTCCGCATGTTGATAAGAAGGGCCTTAGTGCCTGAAAGTTAGGATTTGAGTGCCTTCCGTGCACTTAGTTCTCACCTTAAGTTTTGCGACTCCCCCAGGGGTATAGGAACCATCCAGGATTGTTCTCAACCTGTGTAACATCAATATTACATGATATTGACCCTGAGGTGTTGTCCTGTGAGATAACATCTATCACACAGATGGCAACTTCAGAAAACACCTTAAACTGGTGGCCTGCATTTTTGCTGGATTTGCCGAATTGGGCCACAAATTTAATTTTAAGAAAACCAAAATTGTCGTAGTTTTAGGATACGAGAGGAGGGAAGGAGTTTGGCACCTCACTTTCTAGAAAGGTCTTCACAAATACAACCTTCCAATACCATCACATAGCTACCATCATTGCTGGGCTTTTTCAACTTTGGCAGAACTCACAGTCCGGATTATGCACAACGATAAAACCACTTATGACTCAATACATCCACACTTTTCAAGAAAACATTGGACACTTGAACATACATGCATTTTTAGAGGATTGCAACAGGACATATTTGAAACTAAACACTTCCAAAAATGTGATAACAAAATAAACTTGGTCATCAGGATAATTCCTGGTGCCATAGAGTTCGCCTATGTAACATTCAATGAGGGTGACTCCATACCAATAGCTTACAAATCACATTTGTACTCCAACGCTGAACAGCATTTTGCTCCCATTGAAAGAAATTCTGAATGATGTTCTGATGGCTATCATAAAAGGGAGACCTATGGCCCAGGGCAAACTCATTATTGTTGTTACCCCCAATACCAAACCTTAAGGCTGTTACCAAGCCTTGCGTCCCAAACGCAAAAGCATTACATCCACATTGGATCCAATGGCAATGTCTAATTGCCACTGATGTTGATTATTTTTTTGATCCAAACCTTCAGAAACAAGAATTCCTTCAAGATGAACTTGAATACCCAATGCATACAAACATTTTGCCTCTTGAATAATTCTAGATCAACATTTACATTGATGGTTCAGCTCAACCAGCAATAGGTACCAAGCACCAGTACTCCACCGTTTGTGGATCCAGGACCAGGTTAATGAGGAAGGGTACATTCTTCCCTCAACCCTAGGGGACTGCACTGCACAACTTGCAGAGTTTAAGGCTCGAATTGTGGCACAGGAAGACACAGATCCTGAACTTTCTACATTGATTGCGTGTGATTCATACTATTCTGTCCAGTCCTTCAATGAAAATCTGTACTACTGACGCCAAACTGGGTTCAGAAATTCAAAAGGAAACGTCATCAAACACAATTGTTTGTTGGGGAACGTAGCAGACCTTAACGGCAATCTGCCAAAGGCTCATGTAGTTCATACATTGGGCCCCCAACATGTTGGAGTACACATTGTAGGAAACACCTTGGCCGGGGAGGCAGCCAAATCATCAGTAGACACTGCTTCTGTAGCTAAAATTACTTGTTCTCATACAAGACTGGATGATGAAACACTGGCAGCTGTGAAGGCTTTGGCTGACAGCAAGCCCATACCAAAGGCATATCCTGCCAAATATTCCTACCAATTAATTTCCCAGAATATTGCATTTGCAACAGTGCTAGGGGTGGGTGATCATGTGATCTGTAACTAACACCAGAGACTAGATCTCATAAAAACAGCACACAGGGGGGTTGTCTCTGTCCGTGCAGGTGTGGTGGCTACTATTAAAGTAGAAGGGATTTCATCCATCATATAGAGCACCGGTTCCAGTCCTGCGAATACACTGTGCCAAAACTGTCAATTTACCAGAGCTGCCTGGTTCTAAAGAAAACTGCTTCATTTCAATTGACAGTGTCAAATGGCACCATGTGCCCAGTCCTGCACAGTACACCACCAGGACTCCTGGGTACCTCCTATACCCCCTCACTGCCAATCAGGATGTGCCTCTACAACAACTAAACAATGATAAAGAAACTTCCCTGAGCTTGAGGAGAGTGAAAATTATATTTTTTTAGTTCCTGTCACCACATTATCAACAAGTAATGTCCCAAATTCTGATTTATATTTTTCAAATTCAACATAAATGGATAGAATTGTTTACTACGATCCACCTAGGGACACATCTGCCAAATCTACTTCACCTAAATCAGCTTCAGTGTTAGAATCTCTAGTTGGCAGTAATTTTCCAACCTGTCCAAGTAGGGACCCTTACTCTAGCCAGGGTCAGGGAGATATACAGCTCAGATAACCACTACTTACCCATTTGGTAGCTTGGCACAAGCAGTCAGGCTTATCTCAGAGGCAATGTGTAAAGCATTTGCACAAACACATACAGTAAGACAGCACAAACACCACAAAAGGACTCCACATCAGTTTAGAAAATTAGCCAATGTTTATCTAAATCAAACAAGACCTAAAGGACAAAAATCCAAAATATACAAAAAATAAATCAAATTTTAAGGAAAAAGAATCTTAATGCATAATAATCAATGGAGATCAAAGTACATGGTATACATCAAAAATAAAGCATCAGGGGTGAGGGTGTGAAAAGAATGTTCAGAATCCTTGAACCCATGTTCAAGTTCTTCTACGGGTGCTACCTTCTTGTGCATGGGCCCTCTACGTTGCTGAGGGCCCCCTCTGTCTCCTCTCACAAGTAGCGACATCCTGGTCCTTCCTGGGCAGAACCCTTTTTCTTCAACCACAATTCTTGCAGCTAGCAAGGCTTGTTTGTGGTCTTTTGCCAAAGAAACAACTCTGCATCCTCCAGGACTCCGTGGGACATCTTCTGCATGAAGGAGAAGTTCCTAGCACCATTTGTTGTTGCAGAATCTTCAGCTTCTTCAAACAGAGGCAGCCATTTTGCACCTTCATCCAGGGTTTAGTGGGCTCCTGCCCCCCTGAACACTTTCACGACTCTTGGACTGGTCTCCTTCCTTTGCAGGTCATCAGGTCCAGGAATCCATTGTCCGTGCTTTGCAGTCTGTTGTGGTCTTTGCACAATCCTCTATCACAACTCTAGTGTGTTTCTGGGGAAATAGTAGTACTTTACTCCTACTTTCCAGGGTCTTGGGGTGGGGTATCTTGGACACCCTTAGTGTTTTCTTACACTCCCAGCGACCCTCTACACATCACACTAGCCTAGAGGTCCATTCACGGTTCACATTCCACTTTCTTAGTATATGGTTTGTGTTGCTCCTAGGCCTATTGCATCCTAATGTATTCTACAGTGTTTGCACTACTTTCTGACTGTTTTACTTACCTGATTTTGGTTTGTGTGTATATTTTGTGTATTTTACTTACCTCCTAAGGGAGTATATCCTCTGAGATATTTTTGGCACATTGTCACTAAAATAAAGTACCTTGATTTTTAGTAACCCTGAGTATTGTGTTTCTTATGATATAGTACCTATATTATATAAGTGGTATAGTAGGAGCTTTGCATGTCTCCTAGTTCAGCCTAAGCTGCTCTGCTCTAGCTACCTTTATCAGCCTAAGCTGCTAGAACACTACTAATCTACTAATAAGGGATAACTGGACCTGACACAAGGTGTAAGTACCATCAGGTAACCACTATAAGCCATGCCAGCCTCTTACATCACTGGGTAAGCAATGTGTTGATTCTTTCCTGGTAGGGAAGGGCGGCGTCGATTTCCTGACTAGCAGCCTTGAGTTAGTGCGGTGATGAGATAAGCCTGACTGCTTCTGTCAAGCTTTCAAGAGGGTGAACAGGAGTTATCTGAGCTCTGTATCTCCCTCACCCTAACTAGAGTGAGGGTCCCTACTTGGACTGGGTGATCAGCGATGAGGATACGACTCGTATTTGTACTTGACATACAGTGATTGGTGTACACTACTGTTTTATTGTAGACCATTACACAACCTCATACTGTTTTTCTCTTAGATTCTTGCTTTTCTTTTCTGGTCTTTTTGGGATCTCTCTGCCTTTTGAAATTCTGCACCTTTGTTGAGCCTTATCCACTAACATGTCTCAATCAAGGGAGCCATCAGCAGTTGCTACAATTGTGGAGTTTGAGCTGGAAAAGTTGGAGGATGACATAGTAGCCCAGCTAAAACAGTTTTGCAAGGAGTTCAATTGTCCAATCAAAAGCTCCATCGAGAAGAAGGAGCTGCAGAACGTGCTGTGGGCCTGGTTGGCAGCAACAGAGGCTGAGGACCACATAGCAGTGAAGAATGTTGTTGTGGATGAGGAGGTGCAGTGCATACATGATGCTGTGATGGAGAGCCGGGACCTGCCTGAGGGGAGGACCTCAAGGGCAGGCAACATTGTTTGTTCTAAAGGTCTGACCCCAGAGGAACTGATGGACAGACAAGCAGAGAGTTCATAATTTGGAGTTTGGGAAGCTCAATCTGGAGTGGGCCAAAATGGATAGAGAGGCAGAAGCAAAGAAAGTGGCAATGGGCATGAAGAAGAGCAAAATGTTGTTAGCTCATGAGCTGAGCTTGAAGGAGCTTCATCTGAAGGGCAGGTCCAGCACAGATGGTGGCAGCAATACCACAGTGCAATCAGAGAGGAGAATGCACATTCCCAATGATCTGGTGAAGAATTATGAAAGGGAGGATGACATATACGTGTGGTTCTAGGGGTATGAGTCAGCTCTCCACATGAACATGGTTCCTGAGGTACACTGGAAGGCAGGTCTATGGACGAACTTTGAGGCACAAGATAGGGACACTTGACAGCCCTAGGATATCCCCAAGGGCCACTTACTTTGCCATGAATGACTCTATGCTCACTTGGTCCGGCCTTACTTCAAGGCAGTACAAGGAAAAATGTAGGTCTTACAAGAAGGGGGATTCTCAAACTTGGTTGGAATGTGTAGATTCTTTTTGCAGAGCACTGGATGGGTAGGTGAAGTGCAGCAAGGTAACAACTTATGAGAGGCTGTACAATTTGACTGCATGGGAGCACTTGTATAGCCTTTGTTTTCCGGAGCTGCACCAGCACTTGATATGACAGAAAGCTGACTTACCCCAGGAAGCTTGCCCATGAGCCAGACCGTTGGAGAGTACCAGGGTCCAAAAGCGGTATGGGGGAGACTCCGCCAGTGGTGGGCAGGGTCCCCATCAGAATAAGTGGGGAAGAAAGACCAAACAGGGGGAGTTTTCTAAAGGGAACCAAACTAGTTCCCAGGATAGGGATTCCCATCCCCAGGTGAGAAGCCTTTATTCTCTACTGGGAAACCTGCAGAGAAGGGTCCCCATTAGTGTTATGCCTGTGATCAAGAGGGTTACATCAGGGAGGATCCCAAGTGTCCCACGCAGATACCAGCACCCACTGGTGCACAGTCACAGGGTTTGGCCAGTGTAGAGCTTGGGGAGGAGTTGGTTCCAGGAGAAGGGTGGGAGCCAGCTGAGATGGCCCTTGTCTCACTAGGGGACAGTGACATGGTCCAAAGGACCCTCATGCCTGAGAGCACTAAGAAGTACAGGCAGTGGGTGACCATCAATAAACAGAGAGTGGAGTCTCCGAGAGACACTGGAGACAGTGTGACTACTGTCAGGTGTCACATGGTGTCTGAAAAGCAGGTGGTCCCTAATGTGCTTCATCAAGTAGTTGCCTGTGCAAGGTGGTGCAGGTTCCTTTTGAATGTGAGGGGTCTCAGGTTCCTTGAGGGTAGCTGTGAGTCCAACCATGCCTTTTTACTGTCTGCTAGGCAACGACCTGGAGAATTTCTCTTGGTGTGAGGTGGAACGCCGGGCGCACTTAGAGATGTTGGGTCTGCTTGGGTGGGGATTCATGATCACCCGTCTAAGGCAGCCAGTCAGGGTTATCAGGAGGACCTGGAGCATGAAAGAGTCGCCCAGGTGCCTGCCAGGAGAAAAAGGGGAAAGGGGCATGGGAAACCCACGCCAGATGTTCCAACAGTCTGGGAGGAGGCTGAACCTGAGGGGGATACCCCAGAGCCTACAGGGGAACAAGTGGCTGAACTGGGGGATGTGACGGAGCTGACCCATTGACAGCAGGAAGGGGGGCCCACCAGCAAAGAGTTCTGTGAGACATAAAAGGCATGCCCTTCTCTTGAGGGTCTGCAGCAGCAGACTGCAGACCAGCCGGCTGGCAAGGAGTCTGGATAACATTGGATTTACTGGCCTCTTGTATAGTAAGCCTAATGTTCCTGAGCCTGGGACAGCATGAGTGCTGGTCGTACCCGAGAACTTCAGAACCTTCCTAATGGGTATGGCTCATGAGGTGCCTTTCTCAGGATATTTGGGGCAGAACAAAACTTTTGAGAGGATTGTCACCCACTTTTACTGGCCCCAAATGCTCAAGCACTTTGATGCATTCTGTAGGTCTTGCCAGACTTGCCAGGCAAGTGGCAAGAGTGGGGGGAGATGCAAGTCTCCCCTCCAACTACTTCCTGTTATAAGCACCCCTTTTGAGAAGCTGGGAATCAACATTGTGGGGCCTCTGTAGACCAAGACAGCCATGGACAACAGGTTCACCCTGGTCTTGGTGGAGCATGCCACACAGTACAAAGAGGCCATACCTCTGAGGTCAGTGACTGCCCCCACAGTGGGCCGGGCATTGATGGGGATTTTTACCCGCATGGGGTTCCCCATGGAGCGGTATCTGACAGGGGTACCAACTTCATATCTACATATATGAAGTCTTTCTGGAAGTGTGGGGTAACCTAAAAGTTCACCACTCCTCACCAGCCTCAAGGACATGGGTTGGTTGCAAGGTTCAACTGCACCCTGAAAGGCATGATTATGGATCTGTCCGAACCCATGAGTCATAAGTAGGACGTCTTCTTGCATGCTTTCTCTTTGCAATACAGGGAGGTACTGCAGAAGGGACTTGGCTCTGGCCCTTTTGAGATGCTGTATGGGCACCCTGTAAGAAGACCTCTGAGTCTGGTGAAAGAAGGCTGGAATAAAGCTCCCAATAGGCCCCCCTAGTATGCATTTAGCTATGTGCTGGCTTTCAGAAGCCAGACTGCATGCTTCAGGAAGCTCGCTTAGGAGAACCTGGAAGCAAGCCAGGAGGACATGAAATGTTTGTACGGCCAGAATGCCACTCTGGTTGAGTTTCAGCCTGGCCAGAAAGTATGGGTCATGGCCCCAGTGGAGCCTCGTGCTCTCTAGGGTAAGTGGACTGGGCCTTTTGAGATGGTGGAGCACAAGAGTAATATCACCTAGCTGGTGAACTTGCAGACTCCCAGGAACCCTTTGAGAGTCCTACATGTGAACCGCCTCAAACCACATTTTGAGAGGTCTGAACTCACTATGCTCTTGGTAACAGATTAAAAAGAAGGGTCTGTGGAGGGTATGAACCTCTCCCCAACACTGACCCGGAACAGCAGAGAGACTGTCGCCAGTTGCTGGGACAATTTGCCTCTCTGTTTTCCTTGACCCTGGGAGTCACTCATTTGGGTACACACGATGTGGACACTGGGGACAGTCCACCTGTGAATATACCAATCCTGCATAACCAATCATAACCACAATTTACACAGGAAGCACTTGCATTTTAGCGCTGGTCAGCAGTGGTAAAGTGCCCAGAGTGCCAAAACCATCAAAAACGAAATCCAGCACACAGTGCTAAATCCATGCAGGAAGCAGAGGCAACAAGACGAGGGAAACCATGCCAAGGATGCCAGGTCTAATATCCAATATTTGCACATACTGCTTCTGCTTATTTTGCAAACATCAATAACTCATTTTCCAATTCTTCAGTGCCTTCTGTAGCACTTGTATCAAGGGCACGTAAGCTTTTCAACTGGCTTGAAAACAACTATTTGACTCTTCAATGGTATTATCTGTGGATACTTCTGACTTTGTTTGCCTTCTTTAAGTTGGTTTTGTTGTTGTTTTCTTTCTGCTGATACATGGTCTCTACCTTCCTGAACGCTCTGTTGTTGAACTGGTGGATGAGATTTTGAAACCTTATCTACCCTCCCATAAGGTCCAAAACGACTTGACCCTAGTGAACATTTCAGTTGTTCCAATACCTGATGGTATTTTTCAGATAAAGTACAGTTCGATATCTTCAGTCCTACGGAAATTATTAAAATTCCATATGAATACAAAGTATCTATGAATGATATTATAACACCAGGGGTTCTTTCTGATGAATGAATGTAAAAACAGTTGATTCTAATCTTTCTGAGCTTGAATATTAAAATGTATTTGAAAGTGAAACTGTTTCTCAAACAACTACAAATTATGCAGAATGTTTTGTTACCAACATTACGGATGTTATTTTCTACATAAAGCCAGTACCCCATGAACTGTTCATAAATACACACAATGGAAACATTTTCTGACCCCACCAGTGTGGAGTTCAAAAACATGTGAAGAAAAGTTTTCATTTTTTACTGGGCATGATGTTAAAAATGCTGACTCTTATTAGTTAATTGCCATTGCCACCTTCAAAACTGTGGAACATTTTGGTAACCAATACCAAATTGATTTATTCTGATTCCTTTGTTTCCCAGTTGGCTATAGAAAGTTGTACATGTTTGTAGAAGCCGTGTGACTTAAAAAGTGTGTGGTGAACTAGAGATTGGCAAATACAGGGTGGGGAAACTTTATGCAGAGCATGTCTTTTTCCTTACAAATTTTATTTCTCAATGAAACTGTACAACAGACAAGTTACTTAGGCTTGGCAAAAATTAAAGAATTGAATGTGCCCAGTATTCCCTCACCAGCTAAATTCGAAAAATGGGAAAAGATTTTAAATATCACTGAAGAACAGCTCAATAGGTGGGCCCAGAAGTGCACCTTTAATTCAGCACTTTTGTGTCCGAATGGGTGGTTATTGTGCTGTTTGGACACCAATGGTTGTCGTGCACATTTTGTAAACTCCACTTGGGGTTTTAGAGCAAGCCAAACTGACTCTTGTTACGTCACCACACAACACTCTGGTATTTTCACTATATATAGTGTGGGCAAACTATGTCAACAATGGTTAAAATCTTCCACACTGACATCCGTTAAGAACACCTTAGTCTCCTGCCAGAAGATATAGGCCCTCATTACAACCGTGGCGGTCAGTGATAAAACGGCGGTAATACCGCAAACAGGGCGGCGGTAAAAAAAATGGAATGACGACCATGGCGGAAACCGCCAACACAGACAGCCACTTCAACATTCCGACCGTCATGGCGGTAGCAACGAACACCCTGGCGGTAGCCGACAACAGACAGGCAGAAAACAATGTACCGCCCACACTACTACAAGGCACCAATCCACCAGCTTTCCAGGGCGGTACCAACCCATCAAAAGCACGGCGGAAACAGTACTTGGAACGGAAACCACTCACCTCACGACACCCAACGAGGAACCAGGATGCAATGGAGCCCCAGTTACAGGTCCTGCCCATGTTGGTTTACCTCCTCATCTACCAGGAACATCAAAGACGGCGGCGACGACCACGGTGAGTACTGCACCCAGTGCACAGGGGAGGGGGGAGGAAAAAGAGAGTGATACACACACGCAATACGCAACACCCCCACCCTCACCTATAACACCATACACACAAACACATCCAATTACATCACAGATACACCCCATCACCCCCTGGAAGAACACAAGGACCAAATGAAATGATTGTAACGAGTGTAATCATCGAAAATTCAGATAGGCCAAGATAACTTTAAATGATCAGTATATACAAATCTTTACAGCAAGTACACAAGTCTGTATACTGTTCCAGTAAATGTCCGTGGACCAGTGGTCCCAAAAAGCATGGGCCAGGCCCAAACATGACACCTGCCTCAAAACGGAGAAAACACTGCAGGGGCATCAGGTTGAAAAAAACACAGGCACCCCAGGGGAAAGGGGAGGGGGGGCACCTCAGTCTGATGATGGGACGGCGCCACTGCTCCTCAAGGGGGCTCCATGCCCACTGCTTGGTCCTGGGAGTACAAAGCCACAGTCTCTCAAGTGGGTGGTTTGCCCACCGCTTGGTCCTCAGGAGTACAAAGCCACAGTCTCTCAAGTGGGTGGTTTGCCCACTGCTTGGTCCTGTGGAGTACAAAGCCACAGTCTCCTTAGTGGGTGGGTTGCCCACTGCTTGGTCCTGGAGAGTACAAAGCCACAGTCACTCTAGTGGGTGGGTTGCCCACTGGTTCTGGAGGGGGCTTGGTGCCCAGAGTGCTTCATGTGCCAAGGACTGGGGTAGTGGATGTATCTCTCCACTGGTTCTGGAGGGGGCTTGGTGCCCAGAGTGCTTCATCCTGACAAGGACTGGGGTATTGGATGCTGTTCTCCACTGGTCCTGGAGGGGGCTTGGTACCCAGAGTGCTTCATCCTGCCAAGGACTGGGGTAGTGGATGCTGTTCTCCACTGGTTCAGGAGGGGGCTATGTGCCCAGAGAGCTTCATCCTGCTAAGCACTGGGGTAGTGGATGCTGTTCTCCACTGGTGGTTCTGGAGGGGGCTTGGTTCCCAGAGTGTTTCATCCTGCCAAGGACTGGGGTAGTGGATGCTGTTCCCCACTGGTTCTGGAGGGGGCTTGGTGCCCAGAGTGCTTCATCCTGCCAAGGCCTGGGGTAGTGGATGTATCTCTCCACTGGTTCTGGAGGGGGCTTGGTGCCCAGTGATGCTGCACCTGTGGTGTGGCAGTTCCCGTTCCCTCACCTGGGTGTCTGAGCCACGAGATTTTCAGGGAACATGTAGCACGATACTCCATGGAGGCAGAGACACACTCCACTCTGCGGCGACTTAGCCTGCCAACTGCTGGTAGTGCCAGTGCTGGTTGTGGTGCCTCATGTATTGTGTGCAAGGTGCAGGACGTCTCCTGCAGCCTCGGACGGCTGCCCACTGGGGATGATGTTGATCTCCGCTGTAGTGGCACTGGCTGTGCACGTCGGGGGGCAGGTGGCAGTGGCTTTGGCGGTGTCTGTGGCAGAGATGCTGCCGGTGGTGCAGGTGACTGCACTTGTGGAGGAAGACACCAGGCCATATCCTGCAGTCTCTGAAGGGTGCCCACTGGGAATTATGCTGGTGACTGTAGTAGAGGCAGCAGACGTGCAGGTGGCGGTGCAGGTGGCGGTCGTTGCGGCAGTGGCCACCGTCGTACAGGTTGCTGGTCTGTCTTGCAGAAGGGGTGACACCAGTCCCTCACCCGGAGGGTCTGTGTCCTGAGCTGACTTCCCTTTGCCCTTGTGTCCCTTCCCCACCTTAGAAGTCACGGCTGGGACCTTGGCACTGTCCTCTTTGGTCTGGAAGAGGCCTTGCTGGGTGGTTGGTGCGGCTTTTCTCTTCGACATGTGGGCCCCTTCTTTATTTTGGCAGGTGGCGGAATCGGGTGGACCTTGGCCTCACTAGGTGGCACACTGGCAGCCCTGATGGGTGCAGCCTTCGATGTTCCCGGACTTGCAAGGACCACACTGGACGGTGATTTTGTGGCTGAGGTGCTGTGCTGGGATCTGGTGATCCTGGCCCTAGGGGAAGGACAGGGGGGAGGTGTAAGGTAGAGGTCAGTGGAAGCTAGGAAAAGTTTTTTAGACACACTGGGACAGGAAGATGGAGGGGGTTTGGGAGTGGAGGAAGAGGTAGTGGTTGTAGGAGGTGTACGTCTGCTGATTTTGGTGAAGGAACATGGGCTGGAGGCTGTTGTGAGATGGATGGCTGTTGAGTGGGTGTGTGTGCCTGCGTTTGTGTACTTTGGGAGGAGGGCTCACAGACACACTGGGAGAGGACACAGGGGACGTGTGCATGGTATTGCGGGTGGTGTTTGCACGTGAGCGGTGTGTGGTGATGGGCGTGCAGGTGATGGAGGTAGTGGATGAGGATGTAGTGCATGCAGGTGTGAGTAGAGACGAGACAGGGAGGGAGGTGGAGGACGTGGAGGAGGGGGACACAGTGGAGGCAGTGGATGTGTGTCTGCATGGGTATGGTGTTTGTGTGAGTGCCTGTGGGATGTGTGGTGCTTATGTTTGCCTAAGCCACTTTTGTGTGTTGATGAGTGTGCATGCTGGTCTGATGGTGTGCTTGGAATAGGCTGAGGTAGAGGGGATTGGCTTGGGGTAGTGGAGGTTGGAGGGGGGAGGCTGGACACACGGACAATGGCTGCCATCAGTGCTGAGGCCAGAGCCTGAAATGCTCTCATTTGGGCCACCACGCCAGAATGAATGCCCTCCAGGTATGCATTTGTTTGTTGCAAATGCCTCACGACACCCTGGATGGCATTCAGAATGGTTGACTGCCCAACAGTCAGGGATCTCAGAAGGTCAATAGCCTCCTCACTGAGGGCAGCAGGGCTGACTGGGGCAGTGCCTGAGGTGCCTGTGGCGAAGGAGATGCACACCCTCCTGGGTGAGGGGGCACGGGAAACACGCTGAGGGGCTGCTGGGAGGGTGGTGCTGGTAGGGGGGGGTGGCGGCTGTACCTGTTGTTGCAAGGGAGCTCCCATCAGAGAAGGAGTCGCTGTCACTGGTGTCCCCTCCTGTCCCTGTCGTGGAGCTCCCCTCACCCTCCGTCCCACTGGTGCTTTCAGACTCCGTACAGTCACCCTCCTGGGACGTGTGGGTTGCAGCTCCCTCCTGCTCCGGTGCCGCTGCTCCTCCGCCAGATGATCCTAATGCACACAAGGACAGGGTGACAAAACAAAAAGGGGGGGAAAGACAGAGGAGACACATGGTCAATGCCAGCAACACCATCACCGTTGGCGGACACAACACACAGGGAGCAGCCTTATGCACTACGCCATGCACTAACAGCTCTTAGGAAAATCACCTGCCCATGGGGGACGATGCCTAAGCCCCTTTGCTGCACACCTGGAACCCACAGGAGCCTGACTAGGTGTAGATGGCCACTACCACTATTGGGGTTGGAGTACCACAGAGCCTGTCTAACAAGGGACCTACCCTACCAAGTTCGCCCTGGCCTAGGGGAACCCACAGCCCTCTACCCCTACCCAGACACCAAAGGGCACAGAGTCAGTTGAATGAGACTGTACTCACCCCCTTGTGGCTGCTGTGATGCCCTCAAGCGCCCATCCAACTCCGGATATGCCACCGCCAGGATCCGCAACATCAGGGGGGTCATGGTGCGACGGGCACCCCTTCCACGTTGGGAGGTCATCCCCAGCTGGTCCTCCGCCGTCTTCTTGCACCAGCGGCACAGATCCTCCCATCTCTTGCGGCAGTGGGTGCTCCGACTATGATAGACCCCCAGGGTCCACACTTCCTTGGCGATGGCATACCAAATACTCTTCTTCTGGTGGGCACTGACTTTCAGGAAAGGTAAAGTAAGAATGGATTTTACTCCCCCCGTCCGGTTCTTCTTACTCATTGGCCGGATCTTCCCAACCATTTCCTGAAACACATACACTGACCATCTTCCATACAGGCCACGCCATACATTAATGTCCCATCCACCATGCACACAGTGTACTCACCTGTTTGTCTGGAGGACTGTAGAGTAGCGTGTGCTGGGGGGGGACCCCATCCACCAGGTTGTCCAACTCCTCTGAAGTGAAGGCAGGGGCCCTTTCACCAGACACTGTAGCCATTGTCGCTTCCAGACTTAGGTCACAGCAGCACTTGCAGTGTAGGTCCTCTCCTGTTGAAGGTCAGGTATCAAGTGAGTGAAGAGATAGAAAATGGCGGTCAAGTCCGCGGCCGTGCGTACCGTCACCGCAGGCGTACATCGTCATTGGCTCCTGGAACCCATAGGGCCCAATGATAACCAATGCTGAATTACGGAGCGGTCTTTGTCCGCCTACGCGATGCTGCACAGCGCCAGCGCAGATCCCTCATTTCCCCTTGACCCTCCTTACAGGTCAGGCAGCCCCCATTTCAAGGGGGCACATGGCAGGGCACCTAACTGCGTCACAGCACTTTTGGGCAGGAATACGGACAGACAGCACCACACACCGATTAAATCACAATAGTGAAAAACACCCTTGTGCAACCTATGTGGTATATGACCCTCTGCTCACCTTTCTCCTCCATAGGGCACATCCGCTGGGGCAGATGATAAGATGGCATCATCCTCCGGTGTACAGAGGCCTGGTGGACCTGTCGACAATGGAAGACAGACACATCATTATCACCTACAGACTTGATTGAGCCACAATCCATGAACTGTGTGCCCAGTTGGAGCCAGACCTGATGTTAGCTATCTGCCATCCCACAGAAATCCCCCCTCTAGTGCAGGTCCTGTCAGTGCTCCATTTCCTGGCCAGTGGTTCCTTCCAAACAACAGTGGCCATGGCATCAGGGATGACTCAGCCAATGTTCTCTAACGTGTTGTCCAGAGTGTTGTCTGCCCTGCTGAAACACATGCTCAGCTACATCGTTTTCACCCAGGTGGAGGATTTGCCCACAGTGAAAGGTGACTTCTATGCCCTGGGACATATCCCCAACATCATTGGAGCCATTGATGGAACACATGTGGCATTTGTCCCACCCCGCAGGGATGAACCGGTGTACAGAATTCGCAAAAGCTACCATTCCATGAATGTGCAGATGGTGTGTTTGGCAGACCAGTACATCTCCCATGTGAATGCAAAGTATCCTGGCTCTGTGCATGAAGCTTACATTTTGAGGAATAGCAGCATCCCTTATGTGATGGGCCAACTCCACTGCCTGGTGCAGGCATAATGTAGTGTGAAGGGTTACAGAGTGGTGCAATGCATGCATTGGCCACCCTGTAAATAAGGAGCAGGGATTTTGGCCTCGTTGGGCCACATTAATGTCAAAAACGATTACTTTAATGTGGCGAAAGGTGGAGCTAGGGCACTATAAATATGCCCTTTAGCTTGTTATCTTGTTGTCTGAAGAGTGTTTTAGCCCAACTGTGTCATGAACACATGATGCAGTACTTTTTAGCACCACTCCTGGAAGTACTTGTGTCGAACTGGTCACAGTCATTCAGACCAGTTCTCAATTACGTGCAGCCCTTCTTTCAATGCTTCTGGTGCCTATTCGAACATGCACTGGAAGCGAGTCTTGCCATGCAGTGCGTACCTTGTTTGGATGCAGGTCTGATTGTATTCTCGCTGAGTGTTCATTGCCAGGCGTGCCCATTGAGATTGTAAATGCTACAGGACGCTTCCTATGAGCCACCCTTTGTGGCTTTGGTGGCTCCTGGTGCTGTAACACCTGGCAGTACACAGAATGCTGCCTTCTCGGACTGACCTATGACTGAGGCATTGGAATATGAGTGCTCCCTAACTTCTCTTGCCAATGAGCTGGTTCACTTATCAGTTGCTGGAGTAGGATCCTTCCTCGATTGTATCTGGATGATATTGATGATTTTTGTAGGATTATGATAATTGCTGAACATTTACATTTGGTCTTAATTTGCATTTATTTTTGTTCAATTTCTAAATTGACTGTTTTAATTTTGCCTGACTTCGGTCTGTCCTGCTTGTCAACATAGATGTTTTGGTGGTTATTATGAACTTGCCGGCAATCACCGCCAACCGCCGTAATGACGGTGAATAGAAGTCCGCCAGTGGCAGAAGACAGGACACCACTGAACTATGATGCCAAAAAGACAAACCTCAAAAAATCCTGCAACCTCTACCCACCGCCAGGGCCTACTGCGGTAGAAAGGCAGTATACCTCGACCCGTCACCGCCATACAGACAAATCCTCTGCCCACCAAATAATGAAGCACGAATCAGCGTGGCAGATAGTGGATGCCGAAGCACTATTGGCGGTACGCACTGCCATGCCAGCAATGGAACCCAACAACAAAAAATGCACACATTGGCAACTTTGAAACCCACACACCTGACACACATCCACAACACTATAAAACACTCACATACGCACCCCACAATCCTTTGCATTGCCAATAGCACGAATGAGACTGACAACATAACACACATTCATTGAACACAACATATCAAAATTCACACACACAAATACACCAACAAAACACACACTAACCCCAAACACCTTCATAGACCACACACATAACCACACAACAGCACCCTCACCAATACACCCACAACAAACCACCCACAACATACACCATGGCACCCTCTAAGCACCCCTGCTTCACAAATAGGGAGCTAAGTACCATGGTGGACGAAATACTCAAGGTCGAGCCACAACTTTTTGGGGCACAGGTGCAGCAGACACCCATCGCCAGGAAGATGAAGCTATGGAACGTGATTGTCAACAAGGTCAACGCGGTGGGAAACCATCCACGCACAAGGAAGGACATCTGGAAGAGATGCAACGGCCTGCACGGGAAGGTGAGGTCAATGGCATCCAGGCACAACATCGGCGTACAGAAGACAGGTGGCGGTCCCCCACCTACACCCCCGGCTACACCGACTGGGAGGAGAATGTCCTGGCTATCCTGCACCCGGAGGGCCTCACTGGACTCACTGGAGGACTGGACTTGGGTAAGTCAACTACAATTTCTTAATAGTCACCCCACTCATAATGCATGCAGCATCTCACCCCTCTCACTACCACCAGGACCCCACCCCCACCCTGGCCACAGCACCCACATCCAGTGACCCTGCCTGCCCACAATCCCACAAACAGGCCCCCATCCTGCCCCCTATGCACTGTCACCTGCCCATGCATGGTATCTAAGTGACACTACAGCAACCACAATGAATCTCCACCACCCACACAAAATGCAAAGATAAGTACAGGAAAGGACTCTGCATGCCACAACAGAGGGAAAAAAGCACAATATAGGGCAGAGCTGTGTATCAATTTCCGAAATAGTACCTGGTACATACATGTCCATCCCCCCCCACAGGCACCACCACCCATGCTACCCAGACAGAAAGGCCAAGGAGTGCCAGCGCCTCACACGGAGACTGAGGCCCCACTCAGGAAACTGGATAGGGATGTTTGGAAAGTGAGGAATACCCTGGCCTGTAACACAGTCCTGGACTGTCACCCTCCAGCAGCCCTACCCAGGATACCACTGACAGCCCTACCACCCAGCCACCAACATCAGCTCTGGCCAAACGACCTCACACCAGTGTCTCCCGGGCACAGATTGGCGGTCCACATGTACAGAGGCCAAAGTCTCCACCCACCAACATGCAGGATGATGAAGGCCCCAGTGCAAGTGGAACTGCCAGACCTGTGCAGGGAACACAGGCACAGGGGGCACGGGCCAGTGGGAGGGCATCAGTGGCCCAGGGGGGAAGCCAAAAGATTAATGCAGCAGCCCAGGAGGTGATATCTGAGGTTTTGGGAGCATGCCACCATGCCCAGGACAGGATGGGCCAGATCCTGGCCACTCTGGAGCAGAATCAGAGGCTGCCTATAGCACACCACCAAGAGGCCATGGATCAATGGAAACAGCTAAATGCCACCATGGCCTCCATTGCAGGGGTGCTGCAGCACCACTACCATAGCCAGCCTGAGACCTCCACCCACCTGCAAGCCCCTACCACTAGCCAGGACACTGCCCTGCCATCTACATCAGCAGCAGCTACTGGACTGGTGACAATGCCAGAGGACACCTAAGAGACCAGCACCACTAGCCCTGTAGCCTAGCTCCTGTCACACAAACGTGCCCTCAGACCCAGATATGGCACTGGAACACCAGCCAAGACCAAGGCCCCCACTAAGAAGTGACTCTGCCCTGAACTGTCTCCCTTGTGTGCTACTGTGCTACCTTGTAGACATGCCACTACCAACACACCACCTACCAATGGACACATAGACCAAAACCCAGTGGCACCAACAGCTGAGCACATGCACCAGAGTATGGATATGCACCATGAGCCCACTCCCTATCACTGTACAACAATATAACAAATTTGTGTCACCTAATAAAAACACATATGCACTCCAATCATATGCCCTTCGTCATTATGAGCTCAAATTGTGAATGTGTATGCGTTAGGCAGTCAATTTCATAATCATACCTTTATTGCAGGAGGGGATCCAACACACTGTAATGTCTGAAGGAAGTCACTCTGTACATAATATTGGATTTCCTGGCAAATGCCACTTCAGCCATCAGTTAGCATAGTCACTGACTATAGACACCACATTACAAATTACATGAGTCAGACTGAAAGTATGCAGTGAGGACAACAGCATCATTGGACAATACATTAGGGTCACTGGAAGTATAAGCTGGGTCCTGGAGTTAAGAACTTGCCCCTCTTCTTCCTCGCAATCACTCTCATCCCCTCTCTGAGGTTGCTGGGTTGGTTGGACAGTACCCACCTCTTCCAGAAGGGGGATAGCTTTCCTCACAGCCAAGTTGTGCAGCAAGCAGCAGGCCACCACTATCTTACACACCTTGTCAGGGACATAGCACAGGGATCCCCCAGAGAGATGGAGGCAATAAAACCTAGCCTTCAGGAGACCTATAGTGTGCTCTATCACCCTTCTAGTACGTCCATGGGCCTCATTATAATTCTTCTCTGCTTCTGTCCTAGGATTCCTCACTGGTGTCAGGAGCCGTTGCAAGTTGGGGTAGCCAGAATCAACTGCAATAGTGGATGTAAACATGACCATAATAAACTGACTGCACATACATATTGGCTGGCTGTCACCTATGTACATAACCATTGTCACACACACTCACCTAGGAGCCATCCTCTGTACCCTTGTAGTTGTCCCATCAAGTGTGGTACACTACTGTTTCTCAGGACAAAGGAATCAAGGACTGAGCCTGGGGGCCTGGCATTTACATCTGATATGTACTGGTCAGCAGTACACACTAATTGTATATTCATGGAGTAGAAGTTCTTCCGATTCCTGTACACCTGTTCATTCACTCTTGGGGGTATGACAGCTATGTGGGTTCCATCAATGGCACCTATCACATGGGGGATGTTAGCAAAGGCATAAAATCCAGACTTGACGGCAGGCAGTTCAGCCCTTTGAAGGAACAGAACATATGTCTGCAGGTGTTGGACGAATGCATCAAGGAATTTGGACAGGATGAGGCTAAACATTGGCTATGGGACCCCTGTACCCATACCCACTGTCACCTGAAATGAGCCTGTAGCCACAAAATGGAGTACCGATAGCACTTGCACTTCAGTAGGGATGGCATGCTGATTCCGATTAGCCGGTCTCAGTACAAGATCCAGTAAAGCACAGAGGTCATGGATTGTAGCACGATTGAGTCTGTAGGTGACAATGATGTGACGTTCATCTATCGTTTTTAAATCAAACACAGGTCTGTACACAGATGGGGCCCTCCCTCACCACATGGGTCTGGACCTATGGGTGAGGAAAGAACACGTATGAAGGGCACTCATACACCTGCCACACATGATGTTACTGTATCAATTAATGTGCGACACAGAGGTTCCACACACAAACGCTAAGTATGAAGTACACCGTAAGGCAAATGTGTTGAAATGGCATACCAGTGTGGACACATTTCCAAAGATGGGTGCATGTGAGGAACAGAAACTCATGTCAGCAAGTGACTAAGGTTGTAGACTAGGAGGCCCTGAATGGGGCCCCTGGCCAGGCTATGATAACTAGGTGGTAGCAAGATGGCAGCTTCCTGCCATCCAAGTCTGAGGGAGTAGAAGTAACAGCATTCTGCTGGCAGTAGTCGTCATGTCGGAAGGCGTTGTTCACCGCTGTGCACTCAATCATTGGATTACATGGTTGTCAATTTGGAACCTGGGCCTATCATGATCGCCGCCGCCGGTGACGGTGCACACTGCCGCGGAACATACGCCATGCCATCAGATCCTTGCCACTTGACTCCTGATTCCTGTGCAGGGCAGTCCTCCACTGTGTGTGCTGTAGTGTCCTGACTCTTGTCCTGCGAGTCACAGGGGAACGGGCCCCGGCCTTCACCACGGAGGAACTGGAGAAGCTGGTGGATGGGGTCCTACCCCTGTATGCCAAGTTGTATGGGCTACCAGAGGAGCAGGTGAGTTGGCGTTTGTCATCCTTGGATGTGTGGGATTGTGGTGGATGCATGTGTGTTTGATTTGTGACTGCCCAGCTGCAGACTGTCTGGCATGCACTGTATCTGTGTTGATAATATGGCTTTCAAAAATGTCCATTCCATAGGGGATGACATGTCATCTGTATTCGGTGCACACATCCTGACATCAACGTTTTTGTGCTCTGTGTGTCCCAGGCAGGTCAGCGGCCATCAGAAGAGGGGACTGTGGCAAGCCATCGCCAAGGAAATACGGACCCTGGCGGTCTACAACCGGCAGAGCACCCACTGCAGGAAGTGGTGGGAAGACCTGAGGCGCTGGGCCAGGAAGACTGGAGAGGCCCAGCTAGGGAAGGCCTCCCAATGAGGAAGGGGTGCCCGTCGGACCCTGACCCCCCTAATGGCCCGCATTCTGGCAGTGGCCTATCCAGATTTGGATGGGCAGTTGAAGGCAGCACAGCAGCCACAAGGGGGTGAGTACCAAAACTGTTGTAATACTCTTTGATGGATGTGTTTGGGTGCTGTGGTATGTATGCTGTCTAGTGCCAGGCACTCAGACAGGTGTGTCCATGCAGTCCTGCCCCCTCAAAGACCCGGGTATGGTGTGAGGGCATGTTTGTGTGGCCCCAATAGGCCCATGGGGGGCCTCCTTTCTGTAATCCTGGATGGTTTGTGGGCTCATTGACTGGTGAGTGCATTCACTGGGCATTATCTCCCATGTGTGTACTCCACAGAGTTAATGAGGTCCGTGATTCCTGTGGGTAATGGGGTGTATTCTGTATTCCCAAAACACTCAAACATTCGCAGACATCCACACAACACACATCCACCACACATCAGCATACTTTACAGGCACCTGCTTCCATGTCCGACACACCTACACTTGGTACTAGCACTCCCTCCACCTCCACTCCCAGACCTTCCTCCAAATGCCCCCCAACTGCCCGAAGAAGCTCATCTCTCCTGTATTGACATGTTTTAACCCACTGGCCTACCCCGTCTCATCCCTAAACGTGCCCATCTCCTTGCCCAATCCACTCCTTCCCATTCCTGTGCCCGTTCCCCAGGGAGGAAGAAGCACCGTGTTGCCCCAGGTTCTTCTGCCACCCCCGGTCCAACCCCACCTTCCAAGAGCAAGCCAAACCCCTCTACCTCCCAAACCTAAGTCCAAGCCCCCCCTTCCAGACGTGCATCCCCACCCCGCCACCCCTGGCCCAATTCCCTGAGGTGCCTGGCTGCCCCATTGATACACCATTCAAGTGACGTACCCTGTGCACATGCGGGAGTCAAGTCCAGCCTATTTTGGCCCTTCAGGGTCTTTCACATGGACTGGCCAATGGCCTTAATTGGACAGTACATTTTTTACTGTGAATAAATTGCAATGCCCAGTAGTGCAGTTGGCACATTGTGGTGGTTTGGTGTGCACATGTGTGTACTTTGGTGTAGGTCTTTGTTGCCTTGTGTCAGGTAAGTACATCATGTTCTGGTGTGTATGATGTGGGATGGTGGGAGGAGTTGGGAGTGGGTTGCAGGGTGGGTGGGGTGGGTGTGTGACTGTACCATTTCTTCCCATGTGTACTAGATTGCGTTACTTACTTTTGTCGTCTTTGTCGGTGGTCACGGTCGTGGAGGTATATGGCAAGGAGCAGCACTGGTGTTATTTCCAACTCTCTCTCCATATCTGCGTCAGCATGTTCTGTGTGAACCACCAGCATTTCTTATTAATCATGTATGAGCAGCATGAGATCACACACTTATGTAAGGACATAGGCCCTCATTACAACCCTGGCGGTCGGTGATAAAGTGGCGGTAAAACAGGCCGGCGAAAAAAAAAATGGAATCACGACCATGGCGGAAACTGCCAACATAGACAGCCACTTTAACACTCCGACCGCCACAGCGGTAGAAACAAACACCGCAGCGGTAACCGCCAGCAGACAGGTGGAAGTCAATGTACCGCCCACACTATTACAAGGCACCAATCTGCCAGCTTTTCCGGGGCGGTACCAACGCCATCAAAAGCACAGCGGAAACAGTGCACACAAGGGAAACCACTCACCTCTCGACAGCCAACGAACAACCAGGACGCCATGGATCCTGAGCTACAGGTCCTCCCCATGCTGGTCTACCTCCTTATCTACCAGGAACATCAAAGACGGCGGCAACGATGACGGTGAGTGCTGCACCTAGCACACAGGGGAGGGGAGGAGGCAAAAGAGAGTGACACACGCATGCAACACCCGCACCCTCCACCCCCCACCCACAACAACACACACACACACATATCCAATCACATCACAGATACACCCCGTTACCCCCTGCAAGAACGCAAGGACCAAATGAAATGAATTTAACAAGTTTAATAATCGAACAATCAGATAGCCCAAGATAACTTTAAATCATCAGTATAAACAAATATTTACAGCAAGTACACAAGTCCGTACACTGTCCCATTAAATGTCCGTGGACCAGTGGTCCCAAAAAGCATGGGCGAAGCCCACACATGACACCTGCCTCAAAACGGAGAGAACACTGCAGCGGCATCAGTTCGAAACCTCAGAGGGAAGAGGAGGGGGACACCTCAGCCGGATGATGGGACAACTCCACTGTTCCTCGAGGGGGCTCCATGCCCACTGCTTGGTCCTGGGGAGTGCAAAGCCACAGTCTCTCAAGTGGGTGGGTTGCCCACTGCTTGGTCCTGGGGAGTGCAAGGCCACAGACTCTCAAGTGGGTGGGTTGCCCACTGCTTGGTCCTGGGGAGTGCAAAGCCACAGTCTCTCAAGTGGGTGGTTTGCCCACTGCTTGGTCCTGGGGAGTGCAAAGCCACATTCTCTCAAGTGGGTGGTTGCCACTGCTTGGTCCCGGGGAGTGCAAGGCCACAGTCTGTCAAGTGGGTGGGTTGCCCACTGCTTGGTCCTGTGGAGTGCAAAGCCACAGTCTCTCAAGTGGGTGGTTTGCCCACTGCTTGGTCCTGGGGAGTGCAAAGCCAGAGTCTCTCAAGTCTCTCAACTGGGGGGTTTGCCCACTGCTTGGTCCTGGGTTGTGCAAGACCACAGTCTCTCAAGTGGATGGTTTGCCCACTGCTTGGTCCTGGGGAGTGCAAGGCCACAGTCTCTCAAGTGGGTGGTTTGCCCACTGGTTCTGGAGGGGGCTTAGTGCCCAGAGAGCTTCATCCTGCCAAGGACTGGGTTAGTGGATGCTTTTCTCCACTGTTCTGGAGGGGCCTTTGTGCCCGGTGATGCTGCACCAGGGGTGTGGCAGTTCCCATTCCCTCACCTGGGTGTCTGAGCCATGAGATTTTCCGGTAACAGGTAGCATGATACTCCATGGAGGCAGAGCCACACTCCTCCTTGCGATGACTTAGGCTGCAACCTGCTGGTAGTGCCAGTGCTGGTGCCTCATGTAGTGTGTGCAGGGTCCAGGACGTCTCCTGCAGCTTCGGACGGCTGACCACTCGGATGCTGCTGATGTCATCTGTAGTGGCACTGGCTGGGCATGTCGCGGGGCAGGTGGCGATGGCTGCAGCGGTGTCTACGGCGGAGATGCTGCCAGTGGTGCCCTTGGTGCAGGTGTCTGTAGTTGTGGAGGGAGACACCAGGCCGTCTCCTGCAGCCTCGGACGGCTGCCCACTGGGGATGATGCTGATGTCCGCTGTAGTAGCACTGGCTGGGCACGTTGTGGGGCAGGTGGCGGTGTCTGCGGCGGTGTCTGCGGCGGTGATGCTGCCGTGATGCCCGTGGTGCAGGTGTCTGTAGTTGTGGAGGGAGACACCAGGCCATCTCCTGCAGCGTCAGACGGCTGCCTACTGGGGATGATGCTGATGTCCGCTGTAGTGGCAGTGGCTGGGGCACGTCACGGGGCAGGTGGCGGTGGCTGCGGCAGTGTCTGCGGTGGAGATGCTGCCGGTGGTGCCCGTGGTGCAGGTGCCTGTAGTTGTGGAGGGAGAAACCAGGCCATCTCCTGCAGGCTCGCACGGCTGCCCACTGGGGATGATGCTGATGTCCGCTGTAGTGGCACTGGCTGGGCACGTCGCGGGGCAGGTGGCAGTGGCTGAGGCGGTGTCTGTGGCGGAGATGCTGCCGGTGGTGCCGGTGGTGCAGGTGTCTGCAGTTGTGGAGGGAGACACCAGGCCATCTCCTGCAGCCTCGGAAGGCTGCCCACTGGGGATGATGCTGGTGACTGTAGTTGTGGCAGCTGCCGTGCAGGTGGCAGTGCAGATGGCGGTGCAGGTGGCAGTCGTTGCAGCAGTGCTCACCGCAGTACAGGTTGCTGGCCTGTCTTGCGAAATGGGGGTCACCAGTCCCTCACTGGGAGGCTCTGTGCCCTGAGGTGACTTCCCTTTGCTCTTGTGTACCTTCCCCACCTTGGAAGTCGCTGCTGGGACCTTGGCACTGTCCTCTTTGGCTCTGGATGAGGCCTTGCTGGGTGGGTGGTGCAGCTTTTCTTTTCTGCATGCTGGTCCCTTCTTTACCTTGGCAGGTGGCGGAATAGGGTGGTCCTTGGCTTCAGTAGGTGGCACACTGGCAGCCCTGATGGGTGCCCATCTCGATCCTTCCAGACTTGCAGGGACCACACTGGACAAGGATTTGGTGGCTCTAGACAAAATGGCCCTAGGGGAAGGACGGGGGGTTGGTGTACGGAAGAGGTCAATGTTAGCCAGGAAATGTTTTTTAGACACACTTGGACGGGAAGATGGAGGGGGTTTGGGAGTGGAGGAAGAGGTAGTGTTTCTAGGAGGTGTACATCTGCTGAGTTTGGGTGAAGGTGCATGGGTTGGAGGCTGTTGTGAGGTAGATGTCTGTTGAGTGGGTGTGTGCCGGCGTTTGTGTACTTTGGGAGGAGGGCTCACATACACACTGGGAGAGGACACAGGGGACGTGTGAATGGTAGTTGGGGTGGTGATTGCACGTAAGCGGTGTGTGGTGATGGGCGTGCTGGTGATGGAGTTAGTGGATGAGGATTTAGTGCATGCAGGTGTGAGTGGAGACGAGACTGGGAGGGAGGTGGAGGACATGGAGGAGGGAGACACAGTGGAGGCAGTGGATGTTGGTGTGTCTGCATGGGTATGGTGCTTGTGTGAGTGCCTGTGGGATGCGTGGTGCTTATGTTTGCCTGAGCTACTTTTGTGTGTTGATGTGTGTGCATGCTGGCCTGATGGTGTGCTTGGGATAGGCTGAGATAGAGGGGATTGGGTCTGGGTAGTGGATGCTGGAGGGGGGAAGCTGGACACAGGGACAATGGCTGCCATCAGTGCTGAGGCCAGAGCCTGAAATGCTCTCTGTTGGGCCACCACGCCAGAATGAATGCCCTCCAGGTATGCATTTGTTTGCTGCAAATGCCTCTCGACACCCTGAATGGCATTCAAAATGGTTGACTGCCCAACAGTGAGGGATCTCAGGAGGTCAATAGCCTCCTCACTAAGGGCAGCAGGGCTGACTGGGGCAGGGCCTGAGGTGCCTGGGGTGAAGGAGATGCCCACCCTCCTGGGTGAGTGGGCACGGGAAACACGCTGAGGGACTGCTGGGAGCGTGGTGCTGGGAGGGGGGTGGCGGCTGTATCTGTTGTTGTGGTGGGCACAGAAGGGCCTGCCACCGCAAGGGAGCTCCCATCAGAGAAGGAGTCGCTGTCGCTGGTGTCCCCTCCTGTCCCTGTCGTGGAGCTCCCCTCGCCCTCTGTCCCACTGGTGCCTTCAGACTCTGTACATTCACCCTCCTGGGCCATGTGGGTTGCAGCTCCCTCCTGCTTCGGTGCCACTGCTCCTCCGCCAGATGATGCTAATGCACACAAGGACAGGGTGACAAAACAAAAAGGGGGGGAAAGACAGAGGAGACACATGGTCAATGCCAGCAACACCACTACCATTGGCGCACACAACACACAGGGAGCAGCCCTATGCACTAGGCCATGCACTAACAGTTCGTTTGAAAATCACCTACCCATGGGGGACTATGCCAAACCCCATTTGCTGCACACCTGGAACCCACAGGAGCCTGACTGTTTGTAGATGGCCACTACCACTATTGGGCTTGTAGTGCCACAGAGCCTGCCTAACAAGGGACCTACACTAGCAAGTTCGCCCTGGCCTAAAGTGAACCCACAGCCCACATCCCCCACCCAGACTGTACTCACCCCCTTGTGGCGGCTGTGATGCCCTCAAGAGCCCATCCACCTCCGGATATGCCACCGCCAGGATCCAGAACATCAGGGGGGTCATGGTGCGATTGGCACCCCTTTCACTTTGGGAGGCCAGCCCCAGCTGGGCCTCCGTCGTCTTCTTGCTCCAGGGGCACAGGTCCTCCCATCTCTTGCAGCAGTGGATGCTCTGTCTATGATAGACCCCCAGCGTCCGTACTTCCTTGGCGATGGCACGCCAAATACCCTTCTTCTGGTGGGCGCTGACCTAGAGGAAAGGTAAAGTAAGAGAGGAACTTACTCCCCCGTCCGGTTCGTCATACTCATTGGCCACCAGTTCCCACCCATGCCCTGACACACATACATTCACCATCCTCACATGCAGGCCTCAGCCCCCCCAACATGTATCTTCCATCCACACCACTCCATACATTCATGTCCCATGCATCATGCTCACAGTTTACTCACCTGTTTGTCTGGAGGAACGTAGAGTAGCGTGTACTGGCGGAGGACCCCATCCACTATTCTCTCCAACTTCTCCACATTGAAGGCAGGGGCCCTTTCCCCAGACACTCAAGCCATTGTCGCTTCCAGACTGAGGTCACAGCAGCACTTGTAGTGTAGGTCCTCTCCTGTTGAAGGTCAGGTATCAAGTGAGTGAACAGATAGAAAATGGCGGTCACGTCCGCGGCGGTGCGTACCGTCACCGCCGGCATATATCGTCATTGGCTCCTGGAACCCATAGGACCCAATGATAACCAATGCTGAATTGTGTGGCGGTCTTCGACCGCCTACCGTGACGCTTCACAACGCCAGCGCAGTTACCTCATTTCCCGTTGTCCCTGCTTACAGGTCAGGTAGCTGCCATTTCAGGGTGGCACATGGCAGGGCACCTAACAGCATCACAGCACATTTGGGCACAAATACGGACAGACAACGCCACACACCAATTTAATCACATTAGTGTAAAAACCCTTGTGCAACGTATATGGTACATGACCCTCTGCTCACCATTCTCCTCCATAGGGCACATCCGCTGGGGCAGATGATGAGATGGCGTCATCCTCCGGTGTACAGATCCCTGGTGGACCTGTCGACAATGGAAGACAGACACATCATTATCACCTACAGACTTGATCGGGCCACAATCCAAGAACTGTGTGCCCAATTGGAGCCAGACCTGATGTCAGCTATCCGCCATCCCAAAGGTATCCCCCCTCTAGTGAAGGTTCTGTCAGTGCTCCATTTCCTGGCCAGTGGTTCCATTCAAACAACAGTGGCCATGGCATCAGGGATGTCTCAGCCAATGTTCTTGAACGTGTTGTCCAGAGTGTTATCTGCCCTGCTGAAACACATGCACAGCTACATCGTTTTCCCCCAGGTGGAGGATTTGCCCACAGTGAAAGCTGACTTCTATGCCCTGGGACATATCCCCAACATCATTGGTGCCACTGATGGTACACATGTGGCATTTATCCCTCCCCCGCAGGAATGAACAGGTGTACAGAAATCGTAAAAGCTACCATTCAATGAACGTGCAGATGGTGTGTTTGGCAGACCAGTACATCTCTCATGTGAATGCCAAGAATCCTGTCTCTGTGCATGACGCTTACATTTTGAGGAATAGCAGCATCCCTTATGTGATGGGGCAACTGCAGAGGCACAGTGTGTGGCTAGTAGGTGAGGCCAAGGTCTCCACTCAGTATGAATAGGTGTCTGGGTATGGGGTAGTCCCTAAGGGTTGGTGTATGTCTTACAGATATCCCTAGACATGTGCAGGTGACTCTGGTTACCCCAACTTCTCATGGATACTGACCCCAGTGAGGAATGCCAGGACAAGGGCAGAGGAACGCTACAATGAGGCACATGGGAGAACTAGGAGGATTATTGAGCGGACTTTCGGCCTCCTGAAGGCCAGATTCCGGTGCCTCCATCTGACAGGTGGCTCCCTATACTACTCACCGAAGAAGGTGTGCCAGATCATCGTGGCATGCTGTATGTTGTACAACCTGGCTTTCGATGCCAGGTGCCTTTTCTGCAGGAGGATGGGCCTGATGTTGGTCTTGTGGCAGCTGTGGAGCATGTGGACAGTGAGGAAGAGGAGGCAGAAGAAGATATTGAAAACAGAAACAACATCATCATGCAGAACTTCCAGTGAGACACAGGTATGAGACTGGCACTGCTCATCTCATATCAGACTACTGTAGGATATTGTATAAGTCAGCCTTACTACTTCTGCGCATGGACCCTGACAGTTCACTTTGGCTTTCCTTTTCACAGATCTGGGTACCACATTCTGCCTTCTGCTATGTTTACTGCTGCCCAACAACTGTCACCGGACAGGAGGTGCCAGCCATATCCAGTCCCCCCACAGAAGAGGCCCACAGTGATGACAGCAGCTCTGCACGCCTGGGTCAAGATGACCAGCCCGGCCCATCAGGGACCTCTGGACAGTCGGTTCCCCTGCCATAGTCCCAAACCACCACTGAACCTCCCCCCTCAGGAAGCACCACCACAGCACCCACCAAGCGGGCCCATACCACTGTCCCCAGGACACGTCAATCAGCAGTGTCCACCATTACAGGGACCCTAGGCAACCCCGTAAACACAGGACGATCAGGGTCCTGGGGTCAGTGGCGGTGGGCACACGGTTCAGGGGACAGAGGCACAGGACAAAAGGAAGCTGGGAGGACTGCTGTGCGACAGGGGGAGGACAGGCCCAGGGAACCGACTCTCCATGAGGCACTCACCAACATCCTGGGAGTATACCACCATTCCCAGGAGACCATGGGCATGATACTGGCCAAGTTGCAGGAGATCCAGAGGCTGCAGGAGGGACAGTACCTGGGGATCAGGGAGGACCTGAGGGACAACCACACCACCCTGGTCACCATTGCAGGGGTGCTGGCAGACATGGCCAACACCATGAGGGAGGCAGTGGCACACCACCGGGCCCCTGACACTAGCCAAAACAATGAACAGCCTTCTACCTCCGCTGCCGCTAGTGGACAGGAGGCCCTGCCACAGGAACAACAGGCCACGAGCACACCACGAGCATGCCACCACCTGCAGAAGGAGAACCACTCCACAAACGGTCCCTGCAATCCAGGCAGAAGCCAGAGAACATTGCCAAGACCACTACCAGGAAATAATACTCTCCTGAATGTCACCCTTGTGTCTCACTCTGTCACCCTGTCCACCTTGAACTGCCATTGCTCCACTTCCTATGCCCCATTGGACAATGCACCTGTGATAAAAAATAGACTGGACTCTATCATGGAATTTCCTCCATCACCACCCCAGCCCATTGCACATCCCCCTCTAATCATTAGCACTTAAATAAACACCATTTGAATAATACAAGTATGGAGTCTGTCAAATCATTTAACCATGTACTCATTTAACAAGCTTTAAACACTGCAATATAACTGTACAGCATTGTATACATAGGAATGACCTGTAGTTGGCTGCAGTCAACACACCAGGAGTGAAAGTGGGACACAAATATCTGAAAATAGAGATGCCAAAGGGTACAGTAAGAGGCCATAGAAGTTGGAAAATCAGCCTGACAGTGACAATGTCAAATACAAAACTGTCGATGTTAAGTGTAATTACAGTGTCTTACCTGTGTGTCGCTGGAAGTACTCTCTTATAATAGCACTTCTGTTGTCCTCATCCTCATCCTCTGCCTCCTCATCTTTTACTGTCCACAGGATTCACTGCTGCCGCACACCCATCTCCAGCCTCATCCTCCTGCAGAAAAGGCACTTGGCAACTTAAGGCAAGGTTGTGCAACATATAGCATGCCACGATGATCTGGCACACCTTCTTGGGTGAGTAGTACAGGGATCCACCTGTTAGATGGAGGCAATGAAACCTGGCCTTCGGGAGGCCAAATGTCCTTTCTATAATTCTCCATGTTCCCCCATGTGCCTCATTGTAATGTTCCTCTGTCGTTGTCCTGGGATTCCTCACAGGAGTCAGTAGCCATGAGAGGTTGGGGTAACCAGAGTCACCTGCAAATATCGAGGGACAACTGTTAGCCACACACTAACCATTAGGGCCCACACCATACCCATACACCAACATCTACTGTGTGGGGACCAGGGCTCACCTATTAGCCACACCAGGTGCCTCTGGAGTTGAGCCATCACATATGGGATGCTGCTGTTCCTCAGGATAAAGGCATCATTCACAGACCCAGGATACTTTGCATTGACTTTGGAGATGTACTGATCCGCCAGGCACACTATCTGCACCTTCATGGAGTGAAAGCTCTTTTGATTTCTGAACACCTGCTCATTTCTCCAGTGGGGGGGGCAATATGTGTACTATCAATCGCTCCAATAATGTTGGGGATATGTCCCATAGCATACAAATCAGCTTTCACTGTGGCCAAATCCTCTACCTGGGGGGAAACGATGTAGCTGTGCATGTGTTTACTCAGGGCAGACAATACTCTGGTCAGCACTATTGAGAACATTGGCTGAGACATTCCTGCTGCCAAGCCCACTGTCACTTGGAAAGAGCCACTTGCCAGGAAATGGAGCACAGATAGGACTTGCACAAGAGGGGGGATCCCGGTGGGCTGACGGATAGCAGATATCAGGTCAGGATCCAATTGGGCACACAGCTCTGTGATTGTGGCCCTGTCCAGTCTGTAGATAAGGAGAATGTGCCTCTCCTCCATTGTTGCCCAGTCCACCTTGGCACGGTACACGGGGAGGTGTCTCCATCTCCTATTCATCCGCAGCGGTTGCAATCTAGGGCGCAAACGGTGAGTAGCTGGTCAGTATTCCATATTTACAAACACTACACTGCATTGCATGTTGTGACTGTAACACAATATTGTTGTATAGGCCCAAATGGTGCCTATGTGTACTGTGACGCAGTTAGGTGCCATGGCCGTTGTGGGAGGTGGTCGAAAACCACCTTGCAACTCCTCATTGGATCCCATTGGGCCCTATTGGTTACAGTAGCCAATGGTGATGTACGCCGGCGGTGACGGTACACACCGCTGTGGACGTGACTGCCATTTTCTATCTGTTCACTCACTTGCTACCTAACCTTCCATAGGAGAGGACCTACACTGCAAGTGCTGCTGTGACCTGTGTCTGGAATCGACCATGGCTCGTGTCACTGGGGAAAGGGCCCCTGCCTTCATCGCTGCGGAGTTGGAGAGACTGGTGGATGGGGCCCTACCCAAGTACTAAATGCTGTATGGGCCTCCGGACCAACAGGTGAGTACACTGCATGGGGCATGAATGCATGGAGTGCTGTGTGTGAGGTCCTCGTGTGGGTGGGTTGGTGGAAGGGCCTTGGGCTGCGTGCTGCATGCACAGTGGGCAATGTCTGTGCATAAGGGGATGGGAGGGCTATGGTGGGACATAAGTGTAACAGGCCGGACAGTCTGACTGATACTTTTTGCAATGTGTATATTTTGCCCCTAGTCCAGGCCGGACATTGCAGGGTAAGTCCCATGTTGATGTGAACCACCTCCAACCAAGCTAGTTGGTAGGCATCCAATACTGAGCAGGGGTCTATGGGTCTCAGGTATGCTGATATTGGCATTAGGTATTACTGTCCATGGCCTGGTGACTAGCATTGTGACTAGTAGTGAATTGCCTAATGTTTAGGGCTGTTTCCTGTGTGTGTGTGTGGTGTACGCCAACGGTGGTGTTGTTGCAGCCATTGACCAATTGTATCCTTTTTCTCTTCCCCCCCTTTTTGTCTTGTCACCATGTCCTTCTGTGCATTAGCATCATTTAGCGGAGGAGCTGAGGCACCAGCGATGGAGGGAGCTGTATCCCACGTGGCCCAGGAGGCGGAATCCACTGACGGTGAGGGCACCAGTGGGGCAGAGGGCGAGGGGAGCACCACGGCGGAGACAGGAGGGGACAGTTCTGACAGTGATACCTCCTCCGATGGAAGCTCCCTGGTGGTGGCGGACACCTCTGTGGCCACCCCAACTACAGGTACAGCCGCCACCCCCATACTAGCACCGCCCTCCCAACAGCTCCTCAGCGTGCCAGGAGGGTGGGCATCTCCTTCGCCTCAGGCACCTTAGGCCCTGCCCCAGTTAGCGCTGCTGCCCTGAGTGAGGAGGCTATTGACCTCATGCGATCCATCTCTGTTGGTCAGTCAACCATTGTGAATGCCATCCGGGGGCTGGCAGGCCATTTGCAAAAAACAAATGCATTCCTGGAGGGCATTCACTCTGGCAAGGTGGCTCAATAGAGATCAATCCAGGCTCTGGCCTCCTCTCTGATGGCAGCCATTGTCCCTGTCTTTAGCCTCCCCCTCCAACTTCCTCCACCCAGTCCCAGTCCCATTCCCCTCAACCCCAACCTATCCCAAGCACACAGGCAGACCGGCATGCACACAGGACAACACACAGGAGTGGTTCAGGCAAACACAAGCACCACACATCATCCCACAGGCACTCACACTAACACCGTCCAGATGCAGACATACCAACATCCACTGCCTCCACTGTAAGAAAGTACCATCTTCCTTGGCATGTTACCCCCATATTTACCTGTATGTCAGTATGTTTTGCCTGTCTCACTGGGATCCTGCTGGTCAGGACCCCAGTGCTCATAGTTTATGGCCTAATATATGTGTCTGTATAGTGCTTGACTGTGTCACTGAGGCTCTGCTAATCAGAACCTCATTACTTATGCTCTCTATGCTTTTAAATTTGTCACTGTAGGCTAGTGACTTCATTTATCAATTTCAATTGGCACACTGGACCCCTCTTATAAGTCCCTAGTATATGGTACCTAGGTACCTGGGGCATTGGGGTTCCAAGAGATCCATATGGGCTGCAGCATTTCTTTTGCCACCCATGGGGAGCTCTGACAAACCCTTGCACAGGCCTACCATTGCAGCCTGCATGAAATAACGCACACGTTATTTCTCAGACATTTTCACTGCACTTAAGTAACTTATAAGTCACCTATATTTCTAACGTTCACTTGCTGAAGGTTAGGTGAAAAGTTACTAAGTGTGAGGGCACCCTTGCACTAGCAAAGGTGCCCCCTCATAGTTCAGAGCCATTTCCAGGGACTTTGTGAGTGTGGGGACGCAATTACACCCGTGCACTACATATAGGTCAATACTATATGTAGCTTCACAATGGTAACTCCGAATATGGCCATGTAACATGTCAAAGATCATGGAATTGTCTCCCATTTCAAATCTGGCATTGGAGAGACAATTCCATGCATCCTGGGGGCTCCAGCACGGACCCCTGTGCTGCCAAACAACCTCCCTGAGGCTTGCACTGCAGCTACAGCTGCTGCCACCTCACAGACAGGTTTCTGCCCACCTGGGGTCTGGGCAGCCCAGTCCCAGGAAGGCAGAACAAAGCGTTTCCTCTGAGAGCAGGGTGTTACACCCTCTCCCTTTGGAAATAGGTGTTAAAGGCTGGGGAGGGGTAGCCTCCACCAGCTTCTGGAAATGCTTTGAAGGGCACAGATGGTGCTCTCCTTGCATAAGCCAGTCTACACCAGTTCAGGGACACCTTGTCCCCTGCTCTGGCGTGAAACTGGACAAAGGAAAGGGGAGTGACCACTCCCCTGTCCATCACCACCCCAGGGGTGGTGCCCAGAGCTCCTCCAGTGTGTCCCAGACTTCAGCCACCTTGCTTTGCAAGGTGTGGGGGCCCTCTGGAGGGCTCTGAGGAGCCAGTGCCAGCAGGTGACGTCAGAGACCCCTCCTGATAGGTCCATACCTGATAAGGTAGCCAATCCCCCTCTCGGGGCTTTTTAGGGTCTCTCCTGTGGGTTCTATTCAGATTCTGCTTGCAAGTTTCCTTCAGGAATCCTCTGTAACTACTTCATCATCCTCTGACCTCGGATCAACCGCAGCCTGCTCCAGGAACCGCTGTAACAGCAACAAAGTATCCACAAGGGATGCTTTTCCTCTGCAACTTTAGCTCTAGCCAGCAACTGCAATGATTTCCATGGTGTGCACATTCTGAGGACTCCCTGTCTTCCGCCTGCACCAGAAGGACCGAAGAAATCTCCTGTGGGGTGATGGAGTCACTCCTCTGCTCAAGCAGGCACCTTCCAAGATCGACAACTGGTACCCTTGGACTCCTCTCACAGCAACGAGCGTGCTCCTAAGGACAAAGAGGTTGAAGGAGCTAAGACCTTGCCTTCCCTGAGAGCGACAGTACCCCTGTGTACTGCATCTTCTTCACCTCCTGAGGCCTCTGTGCACTACTTGCAAAATTCCTTTGTGTACTGCCTGGCCCAGGTCCCCAGCACTCCATCCTGTGACTCTCAACTCGCTGAGTTGTTCTCCAGCGGCATGGGACCTTCCTTTGTTGTGCTGCACCAACAGCGTTTTGCACCTCCTTTGTCCCCGGGTCCTGGGTGTCCCATGGGTGCTGCCTGGCATCCTGAGGGCTCTCTGAAGTGCTGAGAGCCCCCTTTTTCTTCCTCACACAGAGTTGAGACCCCAGGTCCCTCCTGGGTCCAGCCAGCTTAATTTTGACGCAAAATGCACTTTTTCAGAACTAAGGCTTGTTGGCGACTTCCAACACAAAATCACATCTGCATCCATCTTCTCATTGTGGGACATCCTTTGCATTATGCAGGAACACGCTGGCATCTTCCTGGGGTGCATTCCTGCAGTCTTTGACTAACCCGGGACTCTTCTTTTGCCCCTCTTCTGGGTTGGCAGGGGCTCCTGTCCTTCCTGGAACTTCTTTCGACTTCTGGACTTGGTCCCCTTCTTTTTTAGGTCTTGAGGTCCAGGAATCCAGCAGTTGTTGTTTGCAGACTTGGTTGGTTACTGCAAAATCCCAATGACGAGGTGTAGTGTGTCCTAATGAAACTTGCAGTACTTTACTCCTGCTTTTCTGGGCTCTGGAATGGGGTAATTTACTTACCTTTACTGTATTCTTAATCTCCCTGCAATTCTGCACACACTACACTTGTCTAGGGGGGAATTTGTGATTTGCATTCAACTTTCTTAGTATATGGTAAAGCTATAGCATTTCCTATTGTTTACCTTGTTGTATGACTATTTACTTGTCTAATTCTGGTGTCTAGTGTATATATTGTGCAGAATACTTACCTCCAGAAGTATTGTCTCTAAGATATTTTTGGTACTGTGTCATCCAATTAAATACCTTTATTTTTGGTAACACTGAGAGGCATATTTATACTCTGCTTGCGCCGAATGTGCGTCAAAAATTTTGATGCACATTCGGCACAAACCCTGCCCCATATTTATACTTTGACGCCCGACCCCTCAGACGTCAAAATCCCACCATGTGCATCATTTTTTGGAAGGGGGAACCTGCCTTGCGTTAATTATATGCAAGGTAGGCGTTCCCTTCCAAAAATGACTTTAAGGCCTGTGCGCCTTATTTATACTCTGGCGTCATTTTGACGCACAGGAGGGGGCAGGCCTTAAAAAATGGTGCCCAGCCTGATGGGCGCCATATTTTAACGCCTGGGTCAGGGCAGGCGTTAAGGGACCTGTGGGCTCGGAAGGAGCCCAGAGGAGCCCTCCCATGCCCCCAGGGACACCCCCTGCCACCCTTGCCCACCCCAGGAGGACACCCAAGGATGGAGGGACCCATCCCAGGGAAGGAAAGGTCAGTTCTGGTAAGTATATTTTTTATTTTTTTTTAAGTGGCAGAGGGGGGCCTGATTTGGGCCCCCCTACATGCCACTATGCCCAATGGCCATGCCCAAGGGACATAAGTCCCCTGGGCATGGCCATTGGGCAAGGAGGCATGACTCCTGTCTTTGCTATGACAGGAGTCATGTAAATGGGGATTGTGCGTCAAAAAAAATGGCGCAAGTCAGATGTGAGGTCTGATTTGTGCCTCAGACCTGACTTGCACCATTTTTTGATGCACAACCCCCATTTTCCCATACCCCGGCGCTGCCTGGTGTGAGTCATTTTTTTTTACGCGTACCAGTCCACAGCGCCGGCCAACGTCATTCCATAAATAAGGCACCCCAATGGCGTGTTGGAATGGCATTAGCCGGCGGTAAATGTTTTGACGCACAACTGCGTTGGCGCAGTTGTGCGTCAAAAAGTATAAATATGGCCCTGAGTATTGTCTTTACTTATGTATAAGTACTGTGTAACTATAAGTGGTATTGCATGAGCTTTGCATGTCTCCTAGTTCAGCCTAAGCTGCTCTGCTATTGCTATCTCTATCAGCCTAAGCTGCTAGAACACTACTACTTCACTAATAAGGGGAAACTGGACCTGGTACAAGGTGTAAGTACCCAGGGTACCCACTACAAACCAGGCCAGCCTCTTACATCCACTGTGTCTCCCTCCTTGTCATCCGCCTCCCTCCCAGTAGCGTCTACACACCTGCATGCACTACATCCTCATCCACTACCTCTATCACCAGCACGCCTATCACTATACACCCCTCACTGGCAGTCACCAGCCCCACATCCATGCACACATCCCCTGTGTCCTCTCCCACTGTGTCTGTGCCCCCTCCTCCCAAAGTACACAAACGCAAGCACTCAGACACCCAACAGCCATCCACCTCGCAACAGCATCCAGCCCATGCTCCTGCACCCAAACAAACCACTTCCTCTTCCTCCACTCCCAAACCTTCTCCCTCTTCCAACCCCAATGTCCTTAAGAAGCGTTTACTATCCACTGTTGGCCTCTTCCCTACCCCTCCCCCCTCCTTCAAGTCGGGCCAGGGTGGTCAGAACCCAGGCGAGCACCTCAGCTACCCAGTCCACGGCCACAGTAGTGTCGACAACTACTGCAGGTGGGTGAGGAACCGGGAACCAGCCAGCAGCACTGAACGTGTGCATGCAACAGGTGCATCAAGGAAGGGCAAGGAGGCACCACCAGCTGCGAAAGGGAATGGTAAGGAGGCACCACCAGCTGCGAAAGGGAAGGGCAAGGAGGCACCACCAGCTGCGAAAGGGAAGGGCAAGTAGGCACCACCAGCTGCAAAATGGAAGGGCAAGGGGCCTGCACCTGCAGGCAGGAGGGACAGGAGGCCTGACGCTGGGACTCGTTCGGAGCCCTCACCACCAACCATGGCGGTTCAGCCATCCGAGGTTGCAGGGGAAGAGCTGGAGCCTACCCCCACCACTGCCAGCACCGCCACCAGCACTGCCACCAGCACCACTGCCAGCAGCAGCAGCCCCAGTGTGCAGCCGTCCGAGGCTGCAGGGGAAGGGCTGGAGCCTCCCCCCACCACTGCCAGCACCGCCACGAGCACCACTGCTAGCAGCAGCAGCCCCAGTGGGCAACTGTCTGAGGCTGTGGGGGATGGGCCTGGAGCCTACCCCCAGCACTGCCAGCACTGCCACCAGCACCACCACCAGATCTGCCACCAGCACCACTGCGAGCAGGAGCAGCCCCAGTGGGCAGCCGTACGAGGCTGCAGAAGAAGGGCTGGAGCCTCCCCCCACCACTACCAACACTGCCACCAGCACCACTGCCAGCAGCAACCCCAGTGTGCAGCCGTCCAGGGCTGCAGGAAAAGGACTGGAGCCTACCAAATCAAATCAAATCAAATCAAAACATTTATAAAGCGCGCTACTCACCCGAGAGGGTCTCAAGGCGCTAGGGGAAGGGGGTTACTGCTGCTCGAAGAGCCAGGTTTTGAGCTGCCTCCGGAATGCAGGGTGGTCCTGGGTGGTCCTGAGGTTGGTGGGGAGGGAGTTCCATGTCTTGGCCGCCAGGTAGGAGAAGGATTTCCCACCTGCCGTGGTGCGGCGGATGCGAGGGACGGCGGCGAGTGCGTGGTTGGCGGAGCGAAGTTGACGGGTGGGCGTGTAGAAACTGAGGCGACGGTTGAGGTATTCGGGTCCCCTGTTGTGGAGGGCTTTGGGTGCGTGGGTGAGGAGCCAGAAGGTGATTCTTTTGCTGACGGGAAGCCAGTGCAGGTGTACCAGGTGGGCGGAGATGTGGCTGTTGCGGGGTATGTCGAGGACAAGACCGTCGGAGGCGTTTTGTATTCGCTGCAGACGTTTCTGGAGTTTAGCAGTGGTTCCTGCGTATAGGGTGTTTCCGTAGTCCAGGCGGCTTGTGACGAGGGCGTGGGTCACAGTTTTTCTGGTGTCGGCGGGGATCCAGCGGAAGATCTTTCGGAGCATGCGGAGAGTGAGGAAGCAGGAGGATGATACGGCGTTGACTTGTTTGGGCATGGTGAAAAGCTGGTCCAGGATGAATCCGAGGTTGCGTGCGTGGTCTGAGGGGGTTGGGGCGGTGCCTAGAGCCGTGGGCCACCAAGAGTCGTCCCAGGCGGACGGGGTGTTTCCGAGGATGAGGACTTCAGTTTTTTCTGAGTTCAGTTTCAGACGGCTGAGTTTCATCCATTCTGCGACGTCTTTCATTCCATCTTGCAGGTTGGTCTTGGCGCCAGTGGGGTCCTTGGTGAGGGAAAGTATCAGCTGAGTGTCGTCGGCATATGAGGTGATGTTGATATTGTGTTTGCGTACGATGTTGGTGAGGAGGCTCATGTAGACATTGAAGAGAGTTGGGCTGAGCGAGGAGCCTTGTGGGACGCCGCAGATGATCTTGTTGGGGTCTGAGCGGAACGGAGGGAGGTAGACTCTTTGGGAGCGGTTAGAGAGGATAGAGGTGATCCAGTCCAGGGCCAGTCCTTGGATACCGGTGGAGCGCAGGCAGGATGTTAGGGTTCGGTGGCAGACGGTGTTGAAGGCAGCCGAGAGGTCGAGGAGGATGAGGGCGACTGTTTCTCCGTTGTCCATCAGAGTTCTGATGTCGTCTGTGACTGAGATGAGGGCGGTTTCTGTGCTGTGATTGGCTCGGAATCCAGACTGCGAGGGGTCGAGTAGGTTGTTGTCTTCAAGGAAATTAGTCAGTTGCTTGTTGACGGTCTTCTCTGACTTTGGCAGGGGAGGAGCGAGATGGGGCGGAAGTTCTTCAGGTCGCTGGGGTCCGCCGTAGGTTTCTTCAGGAGGGTGTTGACTTCCGCGTGTTTCCAGCTCTCGGGGAAGGCGGCAGAGGTAAACGAGCTGTTGATGATGGTCTGGAGATGCGGGCGATGATGTCGTCGGCTGTGTTGAAGATGAAGTGTGGGCAGGGGTCCAAGGGGGCACCGGTGTGGATGGAGTTCATGGTAGCTTTGGTCTCCTCCGTGCTGATGTGAGTCCAGGCGTTGAGAGTGATGGCTGGGGTAGTAGGTTCTGTGGTGGTTGGCTGGGTCTGGTGTCCGAAGCTGTCGTGTAGGTCAGTGATCTTACGATGGAAGAAGGTAGCGAGGGAGTTGCAGAGGTCTTGTGAGGACGTGATGGAGTTGGAGTTGGCGTTAGGATTGGAGAGCTCTTTGACGATGTTGAAGAGTTCTTTGCTTTTGTGAGTGTTCTTGTCCAGTCTGTCTGTCTGTGAAGGAAGTTCTTTTGGTGGCGCGGATCAGCTGATGGTGTTCGCGGGTGGTGTTTTTGAGGGCAGACATGTTTTCTTCGGTGTGGTCTTTGCGCCAGGCTTTCTCAAGGGTACGGCAGTTTTTTTTTGATTCCTTGAGGGTGTCTGTGAACCATTGAGGTTTCCTGGTGCTGGTCTGACTTGGGAGGTGTCTGAGAGGTGCGAGGTTGTCTGCGCAGTTGGTGATCCAGTGAGTGAGGCTGAGGGCTGCGTCGTTGGGGTCGGTGGAGAAGGTGGGTTGGTTGTCGCTGAGAGTGGAGCGAAGCTGTTCCGTGGGGATTTTGTTCCAATGTCTGCGTGGGATGGGTTGTGTGCGGAGGTGGAGAGTCTTGCGTCTAAAGGTGAAGTGGACACATCTGTGGTCAGTCCAGTGTATTACGGAAGAGTGGCTGAAGGATACGTGGTTGCTGGCGGAGAAGATGGGGTCGAGCGTGTGTCCGGCGATGTGGGTGGGGGTGTTCACCAGTTGCTTGAGACAGAGGTTGGCGAGGTTGTCGAGCAGGGTGGTGGTGTTGGGGTCGTTGTTCTGCTCCAGGTGGAAGTTGAGGTCACCGAGGAGGATGTAGTCCGGCGAGGCAAGGGCGTGCGGGGAGATGAAGTCTGCGATGGATTCGCTGAAGAGGGCGCGTGGACCAGGGGGTCTGTAGATGAGAGTTCCTCTGAGGGTGGTCCTGGGGTCGGTGTGGATCTGGAACTGCATGTGTTCAGTGGCGAGGGGGGTGTCTTCGGTGGAGGTGGTGATATTGATGGAGTCCTTGAAAACGATGGCGATTCCTCCACCGACTTGGTTGGTGAGGTCTCTCCTGGTTATCTTGTAGCCGTCGGGGATGGCTATGGCGATGTCGGGGGCCAAGGAGGCGTTCATCCAGGTCTCAGTGATGAAGGCGACGTCCGATGCGGTGGAGTCCAGGAGGTCCCATAGTTCAATGGCGTGCTTGTGGACGGAGCGTGCGTTGATCAGGGCGCGTGGGCTGGTGGGCGGGGTGCAGTCGCGGTGGAAGGTGAGTTTGCAGGTGAGGCATGCGAAGGGTCCATGGGTGTGTTTACGGTTTGATTGGAAGTAGGTTCTGGAGCGCCCCGGGTTGAGAGTGTGGAGGGAGGTGGGGTCGTAGCGGAGCTGCGGAATTTGGGAGTGCTGGGGGCCAGGGGTCGTGGAGCTGGGCGCGGTCCAGGCGCAGATGGGCGCAGACGGGTTTGCCTTTGGTGCGCCTTCGGAGCGCCAGCGGCGCGGCGGTACAGCGGCCGCCATAAGAGGGGGGAGGGGGGAGGAGGGGTCAGCTGGGGGCAGGAGGCGGGAGAGGGGGCGACGAATGGGAGCAGGGGGGGCGGGCCGAGCGGGAGGTGGCGGCGGGAAAGCGGAGGGCGGGGGGGTCAGGAAGAGGGGGAGGGAAAAAAGATAGGGAAGGGGGGATTACAGAGGAGGAGAGGAGTCAGGAAGAACAGAAGGGAGGGGTAGAAGAGTCAGGGGAGAAGAGTCAAGAGGGGGAGGGGAGAGAAGAGTCAAGAGAGAAGAGTCAAGAGAGAAGAGTCAAGAAGAAGAGGAGAGAGAAGAGTCAAGAAGAAGAGTCAAGAAGAAGAGGAGAGAGGAGTCAAGAAGAAGAGGAGAGACCAGAGAAGCGGAGGAGGGAAGCGTCCAGAAGATGAGGAGAAGGCCACAGATGAAGAAAAAGAAGAAAAGAACACGCAGGACGGGGTGCAGAGGAGGAGAAGAGCACAGAAGAACACAGATGAAGAAAAAGAAGAAAGAACACGCAGGACGGGGTGCAGAGGAGGAGAAGAGCACAGAAGAACACAGATGAAGAAAAAGAAGAAAGAACACGCAGGACGGGGTGCAGAGGAGAAAAGAAGAACAGAGAGGAAGAGCAAAGCAGGAAGAAAACGCGGTGAGGAAGAGGAGCAGGGCACAGAGGAAGAGCAGAAACACGCAGCAAGTGGGCTGCAGAAGGGGAGCAGAGAAAGATGGCTACCAGAAGCAGGAAGGAGGCGCAGGAAGCGAAGGGAGATGGACAGCAGAGGTGCGGAGAGAGGTTGGAGGAGAGAGCGGAAGGCAGAAGACAGAAGTTCAGGGAAAGAGAGCTAAACCGTAAGTACTCCCCCCGCCCAGCCCCACGCCCAGCCCCGCGACACTCACCTCTCTTTCCCTGAACTTCTGTCTTCTGCCTTCCGCTGTCTCCTCCAACCTCTCTCCGCACCTCTGCTGTTCATCTCCCTTTGCTTCCTGCGCCTCCTTCCTGCTTCTGGTAGCCATCTTTCTCTGCTCCTCTTCTTCAGCCCATTTGCTGCGTGTTTCTGCTCTTCCTCTGTGCCCCGCTCCTCCTCCTCACCGCGTTCTGTTCCTGCTTTGCTCTTCCTCTCTGTTCTTCTTTTCTCCTCTGCACCCCGTCCTGCGTGTTCTTTCTTCTTTTTCTTCATCTGTGTTCTTCTGTGCTCTTCTCCTCCTCTGCACCCCGTCCTGCGTGTTCTTTCTTCTTTTTCTTCATCTGTGTTCTTCTGTGCTCTTCTCCTCCTCTGCACCCCGTCTTGCGTGTTCTTTCTTCTTTTTCTTCATCTGTGTTCTTCTGTGCTCTTCTCCTCCTCTGCACCCGTCCTGCGTGTTTTTTCTTCTTTTTCTTCATCTGTGTTCTTCTGTGCTCTTCTCCTCCTCTGCACCCCGTCCTGCGTGTTTTTTCTTCTTTTTCTTCCTGCTTTGCTTTTCCTCTCTGTTCTTCTTTTCTCCTCTGCACCCCGTCCTGCGTGTTCTTTCTTCTTTTTCTTCATCTGTGTTCTTCTGTCCTCTTCTCCTCCTCTGCACCCCGTCCTGCGTGTTCTTTCTTCTTTTTCTTCATCTGTGTTCTTCTGTGCTCTTCTCCTCCTCTGCACCCCGTCCTTTCGTGTTCTTTCTTCTTTTTCTTCCTGCTTTGCTCTTCCTCTCTGTTCTTCTTTTCTCCTCTGCACCCTGTCCTGCGTGTTCTTTTCTTCTTTTTCTTCATCTGTGGCCTTCTCCTCATCTTCTGGACGCTTCCCTCCTCTGCTTCTCTGGTCTCTCCTCTTCTTCTTGACTCCTCTCTCCTCTTCTTTTTGACTCTTCTTCCTGACTCTTCTTCTTGACTCTTCTCTCTCCTCTTCTTCTTGACTCTTCTCTCTTGACTCTTCTCTCTTGACTCTTCTCTCCCCTCCCCCTCTTGACTCTTCTCCCCTGACTCTTCTACCCCTCCCTTCTGTTCTTCCTGACTCCTCCCCTCCTCTGTAATCCCCCCTTCCCTGTCTTTTTTCCCTCCCCCTCTTCCTGACCCCCCCACCCTCCGCTTTCCCGCCTCCACCTCCCGCTCGGCCCCCGCCCCCCCCTGCTCCCATCCGTCGCACTCCCTCCCGCCTCCCGCCCCCAGCTGACCCCTCCTCCCCCCCCTCCTCCCTCTTATGGCGGCCGCTGCGCGGCGCAGTTAGCGACCCTTGACCCTAGGGTGGGTCGCTTCCCCCGCCGCTGCAGCTCCACCTGCCCAGGCTCCTGACACCTCCCAGCAAGACCAGCTAAACCATAAGTACTCCCCCCGCCCAGCCCCACGCCCATCCCCGCGCCACTCAGCTGGTCTTGCTGGGAGGTGTCAGGAGCCTGGGCAGGTGGAGCTGCAGCGGTGGGGGGAGCGACCTATCCTAGGGTCAAGGGTCGCTAACTCCGCTGCGCAGCGGCCGCCATAAGAGGGAGAAGGGGGGGAGGAGGGGTCAGCTGGAGGCGGGAGGAGGGAGGGGGAACGACGAATGGGAGCAGGGGGGGCGGGGCCGAGCGGGAGGTGGCGGCGGGAAAGCGGAGGGCGGGGGGGTCAGGAAGAGGGGGAGGGAAAAAAGATAGGGAAGGGGATTACAGAGGAGGAGAGGAGTCAGGAAGAACAGAAGGGAGGGGTAGAAGAGTCAGGGCAGAAGAGTCAAGAGGGGGAGGGGAGAGAAGAGTCAAGAGAGAAGAGTCAAGAAGAAAAGGAGAGAGAAGATTCAAGAAGAAGAGGAGAGAGGAGTCAAGAAGAAGAGTAGAGACCAGAGAAGCAGAGGAGGGAAGCGTCCAGAAGATGAGGAGAAGGCCACAGATGAAGAAAAAAAAGAAAAGAACACGCAGGACGGGGTGCAGAGGAGGAGAAGAGCACAGAAGAACACAGATGAAGAAAAAGAAGAAAGAACACGCAGGACGGGGTGCAGAGGAGGAGAAGAGCACAGAAGAACACAGATGAAGAAAAAGAAGAAAGAACACGCAGGACGGGGTGCAGAGGAGAAAAGAAGAACAGAGAGGAAGAGCAAAGCAGGAAGAAAACGCGGTGAGGAAGAGGAGCGGGGCACAGAGGAAGAGCAGAAACACGCAGCAAGTGGGCTGCAAAGAGGAGCAGAGAAAGATGGCTACCAGAAGCAGGAAGGAGGCACAGGAAGCGAAGGGAGATGGACAGCAGAGGTGCGGAGAGAGGTTGGAGGAGAGAGCGGAAGGCAGAAGACAGAAGTTCAGGGAAAGAGAGGTGAGTGGCGCGGGGCTGGGTGTGGGGCTGGGCGGGGGGAGTACTTACGGTTTAGCTGGTCTTGCTGAGAGGTGTCAGGAGCCTGGGCAGGTGGAGCTGCAGCGGCGGGGGGAGCGACCTACCCTAGGGTCAAGGGTCGCTAACTCCGCCAAGCAGCGGCCGCCAGAAGAGGGAGGAGGGGTCAGCTGGGGGCGGGAGGCGGGAGGGGGGGTGACGAAGGGGAGCAGGGGGGGCGGAGCCGAGCGGGAGGTGGTGGCGGGAAAGCGGAGGTCGGGGGCGTCAGGAAGAGGGGGAGGGAAAAAAGATAGGGCAGGGGGATTACAGAGGAGGAGAGGAGTCAGGAAGAACAGAAGAGAGGGGTAGAAGAGTCAGGGGAGAAGAGTCAAGAGGGGGAGGGGAGAGAAGAGTCAAGAGAGAAGAGTCAAGAGAGAAGAGTCAAGAAGAAGAGGAGAGAGAAGAGTCAAGAAGAAGAGTCAGGAAGAAGAGTCAAGAAGAAGAGGAGAGAGGAGTCAAGAAGAAGAGGAGAGACCAGAGAAGCAGAGGAGGGAAGCGTCCAGAAGATGAGGAGAAGGCCACAGATGAAGAAAAAGAAGAAAAGAACACGCAGGACGGGGTGCAGAGGAGGAGAAGAGCACGGAAGAACACAGATGAAGAAAAAGAAGAAAGAACACACAGGACGGGGTGCAGAGGAGGAGAAGAGCACAGAAGAACACAGATGAAGAAAAAGAAGAAAGAACACGCAAGACGGAGTGCAGAGGAGGAGAAGAGCACAGAAGAACACAGATGAAGAAAAAGAAGAAAGAACACGCAGGATGGGGTGCAGAGGAGGAGAAGAGCACAGAAGAACACAGATGAAGAAAAAGAAGAAAGAACATGCAGGACGGGGTGCAGAGGAGAAAAGAAGAACAGAGAGGAAGAGCAAAGCAGGAAGAAAAAGAAGAAAGAACACGCAGGACGGGGTGCAGAGGAGGAGAAGAGCACAGAAGAACACAGATGAAGAAAAAGAAGAAAGAACACGCAAGGCGGGGTGCAGAGGAGGAGAAGAGCACAGAAGAACACAGATGAAAAAGAAGAAAGAACACGCAGGACGGGGTGCAGAGCAGAAAAGAAGAACACAGAGGAAGAGCAATGCAGGAAGAAAAAGAAGAAAGAACACGCAGGACGGGGTGCAGAGGAGGAGAAGAGCACAGAAGAACACAGATGAAGAAAAAGAAAAAAGAAAAAAGAACACGCAGGACGGGGTGCAGAGGAGGAGAAGAGCACAGAAGAACACAGATGAAGAAAAAGAAGAAAGAACACGCAAGACGGGGTGCAGAGGAGGAGAAGAGCACAGAAGAACACAGATGAAGAAAAAGAAGAAAGAACACGCAGGACGGGGTGCAGAGGAGAAAAGAAGAACAGAGAGGAAGAGCAAAGCAGGAAGAGAACGCGGTGAGTAAGAGGAGCGGGGCACAGAGGAAGAGCAGAAACACGCAGCAAGTGGGCTGCAGAAGAGGAGCAGAGAAAGATGGCTACCAGAAGCAGGAAGGAGGCGCAGGAAGCGAAGGGAGATGGACAGCAGAGGTGCGGAGAGAGGTTGGAGGAGAGAGCAGAAGGCAGAAGACAGAAGTTCAGGGAAAGAGAGGTGAGTGGCGCGGGGCTGGGCGTGCGGCTGGGCGGGGGAGTACTTACGGTTTAGCTGGTCTTGCTGGGAGGTGTCAGGAGCCTGGGAAGGTGGAGCTGCAGCGGCGGGCGGAGCGACCTACCCTAGGGTCAAGGGTCTACCAACACCACTGCCAGCCCCGACACCAACCCTGCCACTTCCACCACTAAGCAGCCATCACCGCCGGCGGGCAGTGTGTAGTCCTGTCTCCATGGGCTGTAGTGCGTCCTGGACCCTGCAAATCCTGTAGGTGTGACACCCAGGTGAGAGACTGTGGTCTTGCACTCCCCAAGATCTGCATCACAGGGCAAAATGCCCCCTCCAGAACCTGTGGAAGAAGCCATCCATTCACTGCATCCTTCCCAGGATAAAGCACACTGGGCACAATGCCCCCTCCAGAACCAGTGGAAGAAGCCATCCACTCACAGCATCCTTCCCAGGATGAAGCTCACTGGGCACAATGCCCCCTCAATAACCAGTGGAAGAAGCCATCCACTAGAGAGACTGTGGTCTTGCACTCTCAAGGACCAAGCAGTGGGCAAACCAACCACTTTAGAGACTGTGGCAGTGCGCTCCCCAGGACCAAGCAGTGGGCAAACCACCCACTTGAGAGACTGTGGCCTTGCACTCCCCAGGACCAAGCAGTGGGCAAACTACCCACTTGAGAGACTGTGGCTGTGCGCTACCCAGGACCAACCAGTGGGCAAACCACCCACTTGAGAGACTGTGGCCTTGCACTCCCCAGGACCAAACAGTGGGCAAACCACCCACTTTAGAGACTGTGGATTTGCACTCCCCAGGACCAAGCCATGGGCAAACCACCCACTTGAGAGACTGTGGCCTTGCACTCCCCAGGACCAAGCAGTGGGCAAACCACGCACTTGAGAGACGGTGGACATGCACTTCCCAGGACCAAGCAGTCGGCAACCCACCCACTTGAGAGATTGTGGCCTTGCACTCCCCAGGACATCTCACAGGGCATGTAGCCCCCTACAAGACCAGTGGCATTGAGCCATCTTCTGGCTGAGGTGCCCCCCCATTCCCCGTCCCCCTGAGGTTCCTGTGTATTTTCGACCTGATGCCCCTGTCATGTTCTCTGTGTGTTGTTACAGGAGTGAGGTGGGGCCTTGGCCTATGTGATGTGGCCCTGTGGCCCACGGACATGGAGGACTGAGCAGTGTCCCTCCATTTGTAAATCTGAACATACGTTTGTATTTTGATGCACTTTTTCATGTTATTTTATCGCATTACACTCACTTTCTTCCAATCATTTTGTCCTTGCATTATTCCTAATGGGTACGGGGTGGATATGTAATGTTTGTGCCTCTGTTTGTGTGTATGGTGTTGAGGGTGGGGGTGTTGCATGTGTGTGTCACTCTCTTTTTCCTCCTCGCTCCCTTGTGTGCTAGGCGGCAGTACCCACCGTGGTCGTCTTCGCCGGCGTTGCTGCTCATAATGCAGGAAAAGGTAGACGAGCATGGAGAAAATGTGAAACTCGGGCTCCATGGCATCGTGGTTGTTCCCTGAGTGTCCAGAGCTGAGTCCTTTGACTTCTGTGTTCTGTTTCTGCCGTGCTTTTGATGTCATTGGTACCGCCCCGGAATAGGTGGTGGATCGTCCTGTCATAATACAGTGGGCGGTACATTGTGTTCTGCCTGGCTGTTGGCGGTTACCGCTGTGGTGCTTGTTGCTACCGCTGTGACGGTTGGTGTGTTAAAGTGGCAGTCTGTCTAAGCAGTTTCCGCCGTGGTCATAATTCCTTTATTTTTACGGCCAGCCTGTCGGCGGTATTACCGCTGCTTTATCACCGACCGCCAGGGTTGTAATGAGGGCCTTAGTGTCACTATTATTTACAAACGATAAAGCAAAAAATCATGTTTTAATGTACATTGCTAATTTGAAGGGTCAGTCAGGAATAAAAGGTATGCTTAATTGCATTTGCTTGTTTGCTTTTTGTTGCTTCTGTTTGCTCTTTCATTTTCTTTGTTTTATGAGTGATAATTTTAAGTAATTTTCAACATGAAAATGATGAATGGTTGACTCAACCCTCCTGGAAGTCCAACTTCTATTTTACGCTGTGTTTTTTGTCTTGTTTATCCTATCAAATATAAAACAGCTAACCAAAAATAAATGTGAAATCACAGGAAACATTTTTTGCTAAAAACGCATATTGTGTAGCAAAAAAAATAAAAGAAATGGAGCATGTTTAAATGCTCCATAAGGAATAAAAATGAAAGTTATATGTTTTGGAAATTATAGCTATGCTACTGAATGTTTGCATTGGGTTGGCTGTTAGTCTCAAAAACGCCCATGTGTACTGATTATGTTAAAATGAAACCATCAGAGAAGAAACTTGCACACCATTGTATTTACAAGAGCTGAACGCAAATAACCCCTTATAACAAAAACTTCAACATACACAACTTCCTCCACGCCACTCCACACCACTTTACGCCACTCTACGCAACTCCAGTCTGACACTTTATGCCACTCCAATCTACACCACTCTACGAGACTCTTTTCCATTACACTATATTCCACTGTACTCCCCTCCACTCTACTCTCTTCCCCTCCAGTTCCCTTTACACCACTTAAGGACACTCTATGCCATTGCACATCACTCCTTTCTACTCCACTCTACTCTGTTCTATGCCACTCCACAACACTTTATACCACTCCATGACTTTCCACGCCCCTCCACTCTATACCACTCTCCTCTACGCCACTAACCTTCGCCCATGCTGAAAAGCAGACACGCTGGTTTGCTATATGGCTGAAACACTTTGGCAAAGCCAGTAGCTCTTGTATAGGCGAGTCCTATTGGCTGTGCTGATTCTTGTTACCCTATGAAGCACATACATCACATTTTGGTGATAATAATTCCTGAAAAACTACTGAACATACTTACATTAAAACAAGCAAAGGCACTTCCCTGAATAAAGCCCTAGCCCTAGATTTGCTAATGCTTTGCCTAGATTTGCATCAGTTTTGTAATGCAAACTTGGTGCTGAGCAGTTGGGTGGGATTTTCTATCTAAAGCATAGTGCAGTCACACATCAAGGGGTTGTTCTATGGGTTGTATATGTGCATTCCAATACAACCACTAATGGGTTTTCATGCAAACCCCTATCTACCAAAATTCATAGTCAGGGATTTGCACCAACTCCATACTCGTCCTCAAGACAGACATAAAAGTAGAAATGTTTTAATTTCTCTTTCTTTTCCAGCTTATCATATGTGCTGCATTATACAGCCACATACACAGTGGGAAAGTACTAAAGGATAGATTTGCACTGGAAGGATCCCCTTCCAGTGCAAAACTGGGCTTTAGCGAATGCACAAGCACACTTACACTATAGCCAGCACCAGCACTAGGGCAGAGAAAAAAATAAGTCATAGCTTAAAGGATGTGGCACATTATTTGTTCTTCCCGTTTTGATGCAAGGCAGCACAGATACTTTGCTTTGGGTCAAATATTAGTAAATCTGGGCCCCAGTTTCATGTAGAGTATAGTGTATTTCTGTTGAGCATTTTGCCTGTGTTGGAGAACAAATGTTCATATGGGAGTTAAAAAGGGAACTGACCCCATTTTATTTTCATTATTTGCAAATCTGCATACACCTTCGTATGGATAAACTATATTTTGAGACGTTTTATGCAGATTTGTGAAACAGCATCTAAGTTATTAGCAAAACAAAACAGCTTTTCATTGGAAACTCTGAGACCTGCCTGAGAAATGACGCGCTGCCGGATTCGCGGCAGAAATTGACACACGCAGCTGGAGAAACAACTTGCCATACCGTGTGAGGAGCGAAGGTGAGGTAGAGAAGGAAGTAACATGAAGGGGCAGAGCAAACTGTGATCTGTCATATTGTGTGGTGTGGAGGTGGGCTGCAAACAGGCAAGACCAGATGAGAGCATGGTGGAGAAGCAGCAACTGTAAATGGGTCCTGTGATCTGGGATCTTCGAAACCTGTGCAGGGTCGGGGAGACCTGTGCACACAGAGCACAGAACAAGGGGCCAGATGTATGAAACATTTTTCACTCGCAAATGGTGCGAATCGCCAAAATCGGCCGTTTGCGAGTGCAAAAACGTGGTCTGCGATGCATGAAAGGCATTCGCATACAAAAAATAAGAAATCGCAAAAACTGCGATTTTTTGCGTTGCGACCTGGTTTTGCGAGTCGCATTTTGGGATTCGGTATTTCCAGTAGGAAATTGTGAGGCGCAAATTGCGATTTGCAAAATCCAAGTCGCAAAGAGATGCATCAAAAAATCGCAAATTGCGATTTTTCACAGAATGGCATTTTGCACATGCAAAATTCCATGAACTGAAACCAGGTGGTAACCAGGTGCAACCTATATAAAGAGGCCCAGAATGCCTCAGACTCGTTTCCACAATTGCTGCACTCTACGTCATGGCGAGGAGGATGAGGATCTTGGCAGGTTTGAGGAGAGGGAGGAGGATACAGGAGTTAATTTTCAGAGTGCGCTTTACACTTTTTGACCTGACAGAGGAGGAAATATATGAGAGGTATAGGTTGAACTCAGCCATGATACTTGATCTGATAGCTGAGCTACAACCCATACTGCAGCGCAGACCACTAAGGACGCACAGCATACCCACCCATGTGCAGGTATTATGCTCCCTCCACCTACTCGCCTCAGGGAACTATTAAGGTGTCATAGCATGCAGCTGGAGCGGTCTCACAGAGTACCCTCTCCAGATTTTTTAATGCATTCATCAACGCCATGCTGAGCAAACTACACCAGTACATCAGGTTCCCCCACACCCCACAGGAATTACAGCAGACAAAAACTGAGTTTTACCAGATAGCACAGTTCCCCCACGTCCTAAGTGCCATAAATGGCACACATGTGGCAATCTGTCCACCATCAGCCACAGAGTATGTGTACCGCAACAGGAAATACCAACATTCAATGAATATACAGGTGATATGCAATACCTCCTACATCATTACTGATCTCGTGGCCAGGTACCCAGGGAGCACACATGATTCGTACATTTTTCGCCACAGCGGGATTCACACAAGACTGCTAGCTGGGGAGTTTGGTGAAGGATATCTACTAGGTAATGTCCCTCTGTACACTGGTGCATAGATGGCGTACCCATGTCAGATGGCTCAGTTACTCATCACACCCTCTGTCCCTTCCAGGAGACAGTGCTTACACAGTGCGCACCTACATGATGACGCCCTACCTCAATCCTACAACACCAGCTGAACGGAGATACAATGCGGCACACAGGGCAACCTGCAACATGGTGGAGCGCACATTTGGACTGCTGAAGAGTCGCTTCCAGTGCCTCCACAAAAGTGGAGGGGCACTACATTCCAGTCCAGAGACAACATGTATAATAGTGGCTACTTGTGCAATCCTGCACAATATAGCTACAATCAATGGCATACCTGTAGAAATCAGTGATACTGAATCAGATGAGGATGACAATCCCATACCACCTCTACAGCCAGCAGACAGGACCAGTGCAGCAGAGGGAAGGCAAAGGCGTGCCGACATCACACACAACCATTTCAGACGTGAGTATTAATGACACAAATCCTCTGACAACTGTACCTGTAGTGAAAGAAATGTATTACCTTACGTCTGGTAATGTACGTGTGAGTACGAAAAAAAACAGGTGATGTGACAAACGCAAACCAATGAATAACACGAGTTATGCACTATTTCTTCATAGTGTCAACAGCAGTCCAATGGCAGCAAGAGTCATTTTTTTCTACCACGCACACCACTCGGGTGCCCAGTTACGTCACTGGCGCATCTATTGTCACCCTCAGTGGCAGTGCTGTGCCTGGCACTGTGCCGTCTGGTGTCCGCTGCTGGTACGGCAACACTGCTGAGGCTGGAACTGTCCTCAGTGTCCCCCAGTGCTAGCTCACTCGGAGTGGCTGACCTTGGTCCCATTGTGTGTTCGATCACATTTGTGATCTGCACAAGTCCATTGACAACGTCCCTGCTGCTGTGCGCTGCCTCCACTTGCGCAGCCACTGCGCGACGGGCAATCAATGCTGTCGAATTTGCCATCCTGTTAGAGGAACGGCAGAAGCTGCCAAACATTGTACGGAATCTGCGCTCCTGTCTGTGCTGGCTCACCCTCTCATGGCGCAGCTCCTGGCAGAGTTCACGGACAGCACTTGTAAGGTCCCTGGTGTCCTGTGATGCCTGCACCTGTCCCTCACACAGCTGTACAATATTACTATTGAGTGAGTCAAGTTGGCGATGCAGGCCCATCATGTTGCGGTTGTGTTTGCGCAGGTTTCTGTCTAATGCAAGGATCCACTTATTTTGCAGACGCTGCTGCTGCAACATAGCAGCTTCCAGGCCACCGAATAAGGAGGGACCCTCACCTGACTCATGCTGCTGTGCCCAGGACTCTATCGCAACCCTGCGTGGTGCTGTGGTTGGCTGACACCTGCCCTCCAGAATCTGGCTGCCCCTGTCTGGTGCTGATGGTGTGCTTGGCCCTTCCCGCTGCTCATCAGAGTCGTTGCTGAGCTCTGGCAGTGGCAGTGCCCTGGGCCTGCGTCGTCCAGTCGACATGTGGAGGGACCCACTGGTGTTCGAATCTGAAGGCAGATGGGTGTCTGTCTCTCCTACACATGCAGATGCTGTGGCTGCTGGGCCTGGCCCACCTGCAACAACAATATGCAGCATGTCAGTTATGTATGTTACATTTTCTGTCAGACAATGGCAATAAAGGTACAGGTACTGCTCTACACGGTGTAGTGTATGTTGTGTTACTCTGTGTGTCACTCTACTTAAATACATTGTTGTGCTACTTTCAGTTCTAGGTTGTGGACTGCCACTCCCGTAATGCATTGTAGTGCTACTTCTAAGATGTGGAGTGGACTACTTCTCACACTGTTTCACAATACTTGCTAATTCCTAAGGGGCTTTGTGCATACACATATAGGGTTACAAAACAAAATTGCACTTACCTTGGCTGGTACTCGGTGTGCCGGAGGTGTCGATATCTGTGACCCCAGTCACAGCTTCAGGGAGGAGTGTGGACTCCACTAGGTCCTCCAATGGTGTTGATGGTGCCTCTGTGAGTGGACTGCCTTCTGTACCCCTGGCCTCTGCAAGTCACCTTGCCACCCTCTCCTTTGCACGGGACCGCAGGTCATACCACCTTTTTTTTATCTCTTTAATGGAGCGCTGTGCCACTCCAATAGCGCAGATTTTGGACTGTATGTCCAGCCATAGACCCTCATTATGACCCTGGCGGTGTTGCACCGCCAGGGCCAACGGGGGTGGGAGCACCGCCGACAGGCCGGCGGTGCTCCCTTGGGCATTCTGACCGCGGCGCTTTGGCCGCGGTCAGAAATGGAAAACCGGCGGTTTTCCATTGCCCATTTGAATCCCCCATGGCGGCGCAGCTCGCTGCGCCGCCATGGGGGATTCTGACACCCCCTACCGCCATCCTGTTCCTGGCGGTTCGCCCGCCAGGAACAGGATGGCGATAGGGGGTGTCGCGGGGCCCCTGGGGGCCCCTGCAGTGCCCATGCCAATGGCATGGCCACTGCAGGGGCCCCCGTAAGAGGGCCCCGCTGGTATTTCACTGTCTGCATGGCAGACAGTGAAATACGCGACGGGTGCAGTAGCATCCGTCGCACCTTCCCACTCCGCCGGCTCGATTACGAGCCGGCTTCATGGTGGGAAGGTCGTTTTCCCCTGGGCTGGCGGGCGGCCTTTCGGCGGCCGCCCGCCAGCCCAGGGGAAAAGTCAAAATACCCGCCACGGTCTTGCGACCGCGGTACGGTATTTTGACGGCGGGACTTTGGCGGGCGGCCATAGTCTCCTCTTTTCACTCTCAGGCACCTGGAGTGAGCTTTTTCCAAACAGGCGGTCATGGCTCCTCACCACCTCCTCAGTTAGTACCTCAAGCTCCTGCTCGCTGAATTTCAGCTTGCGCTTCCTTTCACCCTTCTCATGTGCTTGGCCTGGGGTATCCATCCTGGCTCAGGTGTTCTTGCTCCTTCTGAGTGCTGCTCTGTGTGGCTGGGCTGATCTCTCTCAGGATGCTGGTTTGGGTGTGGCACCTGAAACTGCCTGGGATGACTCATTTCCTGCTGGTGATGTCACCAGGCTCCTCCTGGTGTGCATTCTCGAACTTTCTCGCAATTTGCGATTTTTTACTGAATCACGAAAAAAATCGCAATTTGCGAGAATGCAAATTGCGATTCGGTAAATGGGCCTCGCAAATCACAAATAGCGATTTTTAAGAAATCGCTATTTCCGGATCGCAATATTGTTCCATGGCCAATTGCGACTCAGAAATAGCGATTTCTTAAAAATCGCTATTTGCGATTCGCAAGCTCCAGTTTTCATACATATGGCCCAAGGAGCGCAAGAAGAGCCACAGGGGCTACCTCCTCATGAGTAAAGTGGTGCTGTGAGCAGTTCAGTGAGCTCTGCGGTGAGGTGGCAAGGGTTTAAAAAAAAAGCTGTGCAAAACAGTAAGTCTTGTGGAGGAGGAGCAGCGGCCTTGTCAATTATTAACAGTAATCAGTAAAAAAGCTGTGCAAAACCATGAGTCTTGTGCACGGGGAGTGGCGTCCTTGACAATTATAAGTGGTAATCAGTAAATGCCATAAACATTTGTCACAACTGTGCTGCCTTCCGCTATCCCCAGGTCATCTAATGCTGCCTCTCACCTCCATCTTTCCTTGCCACCACCTCCGATCCCTACCTCCTCATCACTATCCATTACTGCTCTCACTGCTTCCAAGCCAGCAGCAGCAAGCCAGCAACAAGTAAGCTTGGAATATAAGCAGCAACCAGCAATAAGCATCAACATGTAGTAATCATTAACAATGAGGAACAACAAGCAACAGCAAGCAACAAGTAACAAGTAACAAGCAACAAGCTTGTAAGCAGCAAGCAACAAGCAGCAAGCAATCGTTTGCATGGGAATAGCACAGGAGTAGCAAGTTTAGGCCCTACCACAGTTGGTTTGAGCCCCTGGTCTATGGAAGCGGTCGAACCAGGATCGGGAGCAGCTTGCGGCCAGTGTGTGCTTGCCCCTGCATCTATTAGTTAGAAGCCAACAACAGTCATCATTGGTTACTTCTTGTCTATGAGCCTGCATGCCCAGCTCCACGAGCTCCCCCTCAGCCTCAACATTGTCCTCTTAACAGTTCTGAAGCATCCTGGCAGTACCCCGTGCCTTTAATCATATCACTGAGGATCACATGCAATGCCCACGTGGACCTTAAGGAAAAATCCCTGTAAGGAACTTTATTCTGCTTTATATTGCATGTATAGATGTACGTAAATACTGAAAGCTAAATCACGATCTTAGAGCCATTCAGCTCAGGGTGCTTGTGCCCCTCCCTGTGTCAGGTAAATGACAATATTAGCAATAGCAAGGGGGAGGTGAGGCAGCCCTTGAAGAGACTAGAAGAGGTTCACTGTCCCTCTTCATAAGTCTTCAAAGCCTTTTAGCACAGAGTGTTTTAGCCCCTTCCCCATGCCTGATGAAGGGCATTACCTGAAATAGTCAGAGGGAGGTGAGGGAGTGCTAGTAGAGGCTAGTAGAGGCTGTCCGCCCTTGGGCCCCACATCTAGGAGGAAACCTGATGAGGTTGGGCAAAATGAGGAAGGAACAAGCACCGGCTTCAATGCGCAGGAAGAACAAAGTGGGCAGAGTAAGCCCTCCTCCGGCGAAAGGGAAGCCTTCATCTCTAGAGCTCAAGCTTAGCCAACATCCTGCCCCCACACCTAGCAGCTCCAGTGGGTTTTGTTAGAATCCTGACCACTTAGCTGTTCTTGACTCTTTGATGGCGGCTCTATTGGACAAAAAAGTGGTGATGGGCACAGTGGCCTCTGCTTTACAACCCTCCTGAATTTCCCTCTGTGGCACCCAGCTTGGTTTCTCCAGCAAGAAGGGGCAACCATTACATCCCTGATACTCTGGCCTAGAAGATGGAAAGATCAATGCAGCAAAAATTTTAGGCCCACCCAGGCCTGCAAAGTATCCTCAAGTCCGGAGACTGTGAAGGCTGTAGTTGAGATGTCTTCACCAGGAATCTTGATGCCAGTTCAATCACAATGCCTCACAACCAGGGGATTTCCTCTCAATCATCTCCAAGAACAGTGGCACCACTTCAAAGTCCAAAGCTAGCTGTGGGATCAAGACCTCCATCTCTGGAGTCTCCTGGGACAGCCCTTCCTCATGAATTCCAGCAGTATATGTTCATACCTTTATTTGATTGTGTGGAACATAACCTCCAACCTATTGATTGTTCACAGTAGGCAACCATTTCTTGCCTTGGTTCAATCCCAGAGACATGCATTGACTGTCTTTTCAGCCCCCCGTGGTCCAATGGACTTCGGCATTATCCAGGAACATAATCCCACTTTCACCTGCAAAACCATCAACCCCAGAGCATTCAGGGAACACCAATATGAGACCCGCTTGCATGGAACTAAACGATCACACTCTTTTGGAACTATCACGTCACCTTACACATACTATTCGTAGCTCACCAATGCATGACAAAACTGCCCAGGAAACTAATACAGCTACCCCATGGCTATCTGGCCATAACTATTGCAAACACTTCAATCAACAGTTTCTGCACTAAATACCATGCTGATAAATTGGACCTTCAAGTCGACCTCTTGAATTCACTGGCAGTCTTTACTACAGGAATCAACAACAAGCTTGACAAACTAAATACATTGATTTTCAGAGCACAGTCTACTGCAACTTTCACCCAATCGGTCTGCTGTTGCTCTCCCATTATAGACAGTTTGGCATTGCGTCTGAAATTTTTTAACACTATTTTGTCAGAAATCAAGAAGTTGACTGAAGGTCCTAGACAACATCATCAAACAACTTAAGTTAGTCCTCCGCAAAACCACACAGCTTGTAACATCCAAACTGCAGAGGCACATATCTTATTTATGAGTTCAAGTCCAGAACCAGAAGCCCCCAGCTGGCGACATGTCCATCTGGGATAAATAATGCTGCCAACACTCTGGCATAAGTAGATCTGTCTACAAGTATTCATCCACAACCAATAAACTCTAGACCAGACACCCAGACCATTCCTGGAAACATCAGGGCAGATAGACCCCAGCAGCCATGTCCCCTTAGTTAAAGCGAGAGGAAAAGACTCCATAAAAAATTAAACAAGACAAGCAGCACCTCTATCGCTACTCACAACTTGTTTCCACTACTTGTAAAGTCAAGGAAAGGATCGGTCCAGCCCATTGACGTGGAAAATGAGCAGCACACACCATTACATGTACCATCTTCATTCCATACCAAGGGTCAAGTATCAGCTGACTCCCATGCGGTTCTAGAAGGTCCTCCTGGTATTAGACAGGATCAGTCAGCTGGTCGATTCGGTGAAATCTCTGAAGCAGTAAGGACAGTGTCTCCTTCTACGGGCCCGTGTGAGACTGGGTGGTTGAGAAACCACCGATCTCCTACTGATCAAACAACGCGTGGTGATAACAATGTCATTGCAAACTCTGAGTCTACACCCGGTCCCAGTTCATAACAGTGAAATTGTTCTTACAGGTGCACCGGGCAACTCTACTGTGTCCACCCAGATAATCCACAATGCCCTAGGACACCTTGCAATCAACAACAAGCAGTTTTGGATTCCTATAACACCAAGCTGTTGTTTATTACACAAGATCTTTTGCAAGGTTCCAATAACATCTTAAACAGAGGGAACATCCTAATGTAGGCCCTCCCGGAACTATGTGGCCTGAACTCACATGACATCGTATTAATTGAATTTCTTCCATCAAGGGACACCCAAACACCATAAACCATGCTGGCAACCTTCGTTTCATCAGCCTCTGTGCAGCTAATTCTTTTGAAATCTGACGTATTCCATCAATGGGGCATTAAGATCAGCCCCTTCAAAGTGATTGGCTACCCTACAGTATTGGCAAACCCCTGGGCCTCTGAGATCCATTGGAAAGAGCCATACTCTATTCTGAAAAACACCAGAGGGCCCACCAATACAAAAATCACTGAACCCAGATCAGCAGCAATCGACCCTTTAGGAAATTTCTGGAGCTAGTTGCTTATGGTCCTTTCACATGGAAGTTCGAACTGAACTGATCAGCCAACGCCCAAATGCTCCAAGCCAAGTATGCTATCCATCTGTTCATGGAATATCAATGGTCTAAAGCAGAAATTACAGTCTAAGAAAATTGTGATATCATCCTACTGCAGTCTGACACTGAACATAAAAGCAGACCACCCAGACCTCTCCTCAGAACACTCCTGGACCTTTGAAAAATCTGAAGAAGAACTGCCCTGCAGGCTAGAGAACATGATGGAAGTCTGGACCTTCTTGCCTTGATCTTAGGCTACTCAGAGTCAATCAAAGAGTCATTTGGTTGACCTCCTATTTGAGCTAAAGGGACAGAGCAAGCTTCCAGAGGCATGTCCTGCAGCTGCCCAGCTGACCATCATGAACTGCACCTTCCTGTGCCCTGCTACTGGCCTACACTGGAGGGAGTTCTGATCCCCAAGAGATGCCCACCCAGGTCCTAGACCTTTGACTGGCATCAGAGAGTGCTCCTTCCAGCCTAGCTGAATGTTCCATCAGAATCAAAATGAAGTTATACAGGGCCCCTCAAAGCCTTGCATCTCTGAACTGAAGGTTTCACTGGATCAAATCCAAGGAAACACAAAGCCTCCCAGAGCCACGCTGGCCAGAGCCTGCTCAAAAACTTTACTAGATACAATGTAGTATGATGCAGAGCCCCCTAGAGCCATGAAGCTCCTCCCTAAAGTCTTCACCAGATCCAATGCTGATAGATGCAAAGCCCCACAAAGCTTTGCTGCTCAGTTGAAAACTTAATTGGATCCAACAGAAAGCAAATGTAGAGCCCTGCAGTGCCTTGCACATAGCAGAAAGCTTAATCAGAACTGATGCAGAGCAACGCAAAGCTCTGCAAAGCCTTGCAGCACAGTTCAAAGCACCATCAGATCTGATGCTGACATGAAGCCTCGCAAAGCAATGCCGCGCAGACCTTGCATCAAGTACATAAGGTACAATTCCAGGCAGGCTGAACTCGGTCCTGTACCTGGCTGGCCTAAGTTTTCTGTCACCTCACAATTTAATAGAGGCTTTCATTTGTTTTCATCTGCATTAAAATAAACTTTTGTGCTAATTAGTACTGATGACTGATAACCGTCATGTTTGGCCTGAGCATTGGAATTATCCCAGTACACCGCAAATCACATACCCACAGTTGGTGCTTTGCACCTGTTGGTGCTATTTTTGTCTAAAACTCTAAAAACTCATGTCTCTGATTCTACTGATTGGATTTTGAACATTTTGGTGTTATTTTCTATTAAAATGTACTCTAGTTTTGTATTTTTGTGTTGGTTTTACTTTACTGATGTTTGTGAGCTGCATAAACACTTTACACATCGCCTCTAAGTTAACCCTAACTGCAATTGTGCTAAGATATATGAGGGTTAAGCAGAGATTAATTTAGTGAATTTTGTAGTTCACACTGACAAGGACAGTGGTTTGTTGGCAGAGTGGAGCTTTTATCCCTCTCAACTACAAACCCAATTTCTTGCACATGTAAATCTCATAATTCAGCAACTCTTGAGTTCAATAAACTGAGGGGCTGATTACGAGTTTGGTGGTCTGACCGTTGGGCCGCCAAACCCATGAGGATTATGTTGTCGTCAACCCGACGTCTTCACCCCCATAATATTACAATGTTTCCACTGGGCTGACTAGCAAAAACAATGTTTTACAATGCTTCCGCCGGTAAACCAGGTGGAAACAGAGTGGTGGCAAAGGTCTTGGCTCCTTTACGGGAGCTGAGGTCAATGCGGTCGCACACAGCACCCTCAGAATTCACACCGTCTGCAGAGCAGCATGGTTGTGGGCAGTTCAGGGCCCCCTGTGGCCCCCAGCACTGGCTTTCTGCCAGCCTTTTCATGGCAGGGACCCGGCTACGAAAAGACTGCTGGAAAATGGTGTTGTGACCTCGACTCTGACCACCGCCAACTTGTCGGACTCTATGATTCTGGAATTGGCGGCAGTCTCCTGGCAGTCTGACTGCCGGGATCATAATCTGGCATGCCAGAGCAACACCCATTGCATTTTGACACTTTCCCAGATTTATGAGTTTTCATAAATCTGAGGCAGCGCCAAAATCTAATGCCACCCCAGGGGTGGCGTTAGCAGGACGCAACGAGGACAAATACTTTATTTCTCCTAATTTTTTGCTCTTTCTTTGTGTGCTGCATTCTGTCATTTAAGATTGTTTTCCTTCCTGCACAAAACCAATCTCCCCCTCAACGCAGCCATCCTTGCACAATGGTGCAAGGGTGGCTGCGATGGTGCACTGCAGCATATCCAGTACCGGTGCTGGCGGAAACACAGAGGTGCGCTGTATTCTATTGAATATGGCGCATCCCTGCATTGTAAAAATGACGGTGCCCGACACTGTCAAATTTGTTGCAGCGACTTGCACCGTCATTTTCCTTTAAATCTGGCCCTAAATGTTTTATATTTGTACAATCACGGTTGTTTTCAGAGCCTAGAGCATATACCATAGGCTTAATCTGCTGTCTAATCCTGCGATCTCCACATGATGGAACAGTAGAATTGGTGTATAAGTTGAGTGGAAGGACTACCTGTATCCAGTGATTTTGAAATTTGTATTCCTTTACTTTTATTTAATATGCCCCTTTTATATTGAGACTCAGGCCCTCATTATGACATTGGTGGTAAATGCCGCTTACCGCCACAGTGGCGGCCGCCAACATACCGCTGCGGTGGGTAATATCTGTTATCCATATTATGAAACACACACACCAATCAGACAGAATACTGCCACATACACAAATCCGCCAGCCCAAAGCCCAGTGCTAAAGTGGCTCTACCAACACCCATACCATTACGCCAACAAAACAACACCCACTACAGGGCTTGAGGGCATCACAGCAGCCACAGGGGGGTGAGTACAGTGGGCATTACTACAATATTCGGTAGGTTGCATGAGATCCAGGTGCTGCATGTGAGGTAGTGGGCGCCCCTTAATGCCAGGCCGGACATTGCAGCGTGATCCAGCTCAAGGGTAATGGGTGTATGGCAAATGCAGGTAACCTAGCTTGTTTGCATTCCATGTCAGTCAGGGCTTTGTGGGTCCCAGTAGGGGTGCAGTTGGCGGTGTTTGGCCCTCATCTTGCTGTGGCATCTACCAAAATCAATGGCAGTGCAATGCATAGTGCTCAATTCTGATCCCTGTATGTGACGGTGCTGTGTATGCCAACTGTGGTGTTGGTGCAGTATTTGACCCAGTGTTCCCTTTCTCCCTCTCCCCCCCCTTTTTCCTTCTGTCATTCTGTCCATGTGTGCATTAGCATCATCTGGCGGAGGAGCAGGGGCACCGGTGACAGAGGAAGCTGCATCCCACAGGACCCAGGAGGCAGAGTCCACCAACGCCAATGGAACCAGTGGGACGGAGGGTGAGGGGAGCACCACAGCGGAGACAGGAGATGACAACACTGACTCAGATACCTCCTCCGATGGAACCTCCCTGGTGTGGCAGACACCTCTGTGACCACCCCAGCTGCAGGTACAGCCGGCACCCCCTGTACCAACACCGCCCTCCCAGTAGCCCCTCAGCGAGTTGCCCATGCCCGCTCACCTAGGAGGGTGGGCATCTCCTTCGCCCCACGCACCTTAGACCCTGCCCCATTGAGCCCTGCTGCCCTGAGTGCGGAGGCTATTGACCTCCTGAGATCCATCTCTGTACGGCTGTCAACCATTACGAATGCCACCCAGGGGCTGGCATCCCAGATGCAGCAATGTAATGCATTACTGGAGGGCATCCATGGTGGATTGGCGGCCAGACAGAGATCGATTCAGGCTCTGGCCTCCTCTCTGATGGCAGCCATTGTCCCTGCTCCTAACTTCCCCCTCCAACTACCACTCCCTAATCCCAGTCTCCTCAACCCCAACCCATCCCATGCACACATATAGACGAGCATGCACACAAGACAACACACAAAAGTGGCACAGTCAAGCACACACTTCAGCTTACAAACACTCACGCAAACACAAGACAGTTGTACACACAACTACGTCCACTGTCTCCACTGTCTCCCCTTCCTCCTCCTCCACCTCCCTCACAGTCACGTCCACACTCACTCCTGCATGCACTGCTTCAACATCCACCACCTGCATCACCACACCAAGCAGCACACACACCTCACTTGCAGACACCTCCACAGCATCCATTCTCCCGTCCCCTGTGTCCTCTCCCACCCTGTCTAACCCCCGCCTGTAAAAGGACACAAATGCAGGCACTCAGACACCCAACAGCCATCCACCTCACATCAGCACACTCCCCATGCACCTGCACCCAAGTCCAGCAGACGTACTCCCCCAACACTCCATCAACCTCCACTCCCATCCCTCCTCCCTCATCCTGCCCCGCCTTCCCTAAGAAACGTTTCCTTTCCCAACTTGACCTCTTCCGTCCCCCTCGCCCTGCCCGTAAGAGCAGGGTCTCAATGACCCAGCCCAGCAATTCAGCCAAACAGTCCATGGAGACAGTGGAGGCAAGACAGGGAAGGATCCCACTCCACCAGCCAGGAAGGGGAAGGATCCCACTCCACCAGCCACGCAGGGGAAGGATCCCACTCCAACAGTCAGGAAGGGGAAGGATATTACTCCAACAACCAGGAAGGGGAAGGATCCCACTCCAACAGCCAGGACAGGGAAGAAGCCCTCACCTCCTGCCATCAAAGTGAAGAAGCCCTCACCTCCACCTGTGACTCAGCATCCTTCGCCTCCAACAGAGGCTGCCCAGGAGGCACCTCCCACAGCTGAGACACAGCAGCCCTCGCCTCCAACAGAGGCTGCCCAGGAGGCACCTTCCACAGATGAGACACAGCAGCCCTCACCTCCAGCAGAGGCTGGCAGGGTACCATCACCACCAGTGGTCACAGAGCCCTCACCTCCAGGTGAGACAGTGCAGCCCACACCTCTAGCAGCAGACATGTAGGCCACCCTCCAGGGACAACTGTACAAGGAGCCCCTTCCAGAAGCAGTGGGCTAGTTCCCAACCTCAGAGACTGTGACCTTTTACTCCCCAGCAAAGAGAAATGGGCATGGAGCCCCCTCCAGAAGCAGTGGGTGAGTTCCCCACCTCAGAGACTGTGACCTAGCACTTCCAAGCAAAGAGAAATGGGCATGGAGCCCCCTCCAGAACCAGTGGGCATCTTCCCCACCTCAGAGACTGTGACCTTGCACTCCCCAGCAACGAGAAATGGGCATGGAGCCCCCTCCAGAAGCAGTGGGCGAGTTCCCCACCTCAGAGATTGTGACCTTGCACTCCCCAGCATTAGGAAATGGGCATGGAGACCCATCCAGAACCAGTGGGGGAGTTCCCCCACCTCAGAGGCTGTGACTTTGCACTCCACAGCAAAGAGAAATGGGCATGGAACCCCTTCCAGAAGCAGTGGGCGAGTTTCCCACCTCAGAGACTGTGACCTTGCACTCCCCAGCATCGGGAAATGGGCATGGAGCCCCATCCAGAAGCAGTGGGCGAGTTCCCCACCTCAGAGATTGTGACCTTGCACTCCCCAGCATTAGGAAATGGGCATGGAGACCCCTCCAGAACCAGTGGGTGAGTTCCCCCACCTCAGAGGCTGTGACTTTGCACTCCACAGCAAAGAGAAATGGGCATGGAGCCCCTTCCAGAAGCAGTGGGTGAGTTTCCCACCTCAGAGACTGTGACTGTGCACTCCCCAGCATTGGGAAATGGGCATGGAGCCCCCTCCAGAACCAGTGGGCAAGTTCCCGACTTCGGCTGAGGTGCCCCCATCCCCTTCTACCTGAGGTGCCTTCCTACTTAAATAATGATGCTCCTGCACAGTTCTGTGAAGATGTCGTCAGGAAACAAGTTGGGCTTTGGACTGTGCCCTGTGGCCATGTGAGCCCCTAGTACTTTGGACTGGGCATTGGCCCTTTGTGGACAATTGTACATATCTAGTTCATGTGGTGTCTTTTGCCTTGTAATACATTTTCTGTACTTCCAAACTCTAGTCCTTGTATTATTATGCTGTGTGTCGTGTGACATTGGTTTACGTCTGCAGCTGGGTGTGTGCATGGTGTGTGTGTGTCTGGTGTGTGTTGTGCGTTTGTGTGTCACTCTCCTTTTCCTCCCTCCCTTGTGTGCTAGGCGGCTGTACTCACCGTTGTCATCTTCGTCGGCGTTGGTGTTCCAGGTGGAGCATGGCATAGAAAAGCATCTAGAAGACTTGCAGTTCCGGTTCCATGGCGGCCTTGTTCCTCTCTGTGTCTCTGATGGTGAGTCTTTTGTCTTCTGTTCAGTGTTTCCGCCAGGCTTTTGATGGCATTGGTTCCGCCCCGGAAATCGTGGTGGATTGCAAGGTCATAATATGGTGGGCGGTACCTTGTCTTCCGCCTGGCTGTTGATGACTACCGCTGTGGTGAGTGGTGTTAACGCCCTGGCGGATGGTGTGGTTCATTGGCTGTCTATGGGAGTTCTCACTGCAATGGTCATAATTTGGCGGGAATTACTGCCAGCCTGTTGGCTGTATTTCCGCCACTTTATCACTCACCGCCAATGCCATAATGACCACCTCAGTCTGGTTGGAACGAAAAATTAAGAAAAAAAATCTTCAATCTTTTTTAGTAAATGAGTAGGTTTAGAAAAGTTAAGGCAAGTCCCATTAATTCCACCATGCTCAAGCTTCATAACTAGCCATCTCTCTTCTGAATCATGTTTTTGCTTTTAATGATAACTCTCAGTTGCTTCTGAACAGCATAATTCCCTCATGAGTTATGTACGATTAACAACTATTTAATTCCAATGAAAACTGTTCTCTTTGTATTTCGATCGGTTCTGTCTGGTAATTGCCTGTCTTGTAACATAATTGTGATAGTAATTTATGCACCAGCACAGGGTACAATGACAAGAATGTGCTGTATCTGATAAATAGGGAACATTCCTACTTCAGTTTTGAAGCAGGTGGCAGTAGCGAAAAGTCTTATGGAGCTGGCCTGCTCCAAAACTTAGTAAATGAGGCCCATAGCCTTCTAAATATTTAGGTTTAGTAAGAATTATCTTGCGCCCACTCACTCCTACAGGAAGCGTTTCTCCTTCTCCTTCCCTCAATTGAACACACAAACCAAAATCAGGTAAGTAAAACAGTCAGAAAGTAGTGCAAACTGTAGAATACAATAGGATGCAATAGGCCTAGGGGCAACACAAACCATATATTAAGAAAGTGGAATGCAAACCACGAATGGACCCCTAGGCTAGTGTAATGTGTAGAGGGTCGCTGGGAGTGTAAGAAAAGACTAAGGGTGTCCAAGATACCCCAACCCAAGACCCTGGAAAGTAGGAGTAAAGTACTACTATTTCCCCAGAAACACACTAAAGTCGTGATAGAGGATTTTGCAAAGACCACACCAGACTGCAAAGGACTGACGATGGATTGCTGGACCTGATGACCTGCAAAGGAAGGAGACCAGTCCAAGACTCATGAAAGTGTTCAGGGGGGCAGGAGCCCACTAAACCCCGGATGAAGGTGCAAAATGGCTGCCTCTGGATGGAAGAAGCTGAAGATTCTGCAACAACAAAAGGTGCTAGGAACTTCTCCTTCATGCAGAAGATGTCCCACGGAGACCTGGAGGATGCAGAGTTGTTCACTTGGCAAAATACTGCAAACAAACTTTGCTAGCTACAAGAGTCGCAGTTGAAGAAAAAGGTTGCTGCCCGAGCCCAGGAAGACCAGAATGTCGCCACTTTGGAGAGGAGACAGATGGGGCCCTCAGCAATGTAGAGAGCCCATGCCCAAGAAGGTAGCAACCACAGAAGTCCTTGAACACGGGTTCAAGAAGTCTGAACATGGAGGTCATCTCAACACTGCAAAAGAGGGTCTCACTACACCAGAGATCAAGTCAGGGAGCTGAGCATCGTAGGACAGAGTGTTGGATACCTAGGCTTGGCTGTGCATGCAGGATTTCATGGAAATGTGCACAGAAGCCCTTGTAGCTGCAGTTCACGCGGAGCACAGGATTACTGTCTGGAGAGGGGAAGCAAGGACTAACCTCCTCCAAATTTGGACAGTTGGACCACTGGACAGTCTGGGTCACTTGGGTCCAGCTCCTGTGTTCCAGGGGCCACGCTAGTCAGGATGAGAGAGTTCCCTGTGTACCAATGACGCTGAGGTTTGGTGCCTGCTGAAGCAGGGGGAAGATTCTGTCAACCCACGGGATATTTCTTCTTGGCTTCCAGTGCAGGATGAAGGCAGGCAGCCCCCAAAGCATGCACCACCAGGAAACAGTTGAGAAAGCCGGCAGGATTAGGCAGTACAATGTCGCTGGTAGTCTTCTTGCTACTTTGTTGCGGTTTTGCAGGCGTTCAGGAGCAGTCAGCGGTCGATCCTTGGCAGAAGTTGAAGAGAGAGGAGCAGAGGAACTCAGGTGAATAGCCCTCAGAGGAGGATTGGCCACCTAGTCAGGTAAGCACCTATCAGGAGGGGTCTCTGACGTCACCTGCTGGCACTGATCACTCAGAGGCCTCCAGAGTGCCCTCACACCTCTGGAAACAAGATGGCAGAGGTCTGGGATACACTGGAGGAGCTCTGGGCACCACCCCTGGGGTGGCGATGGACAGGGGAGTGGTCACTCCCCTTTCCTTTATCCAGATTCGCACCAGAGAAGGGACTGGGGGTTCCCTAAACTGGTGTAGAATGGCTTATGCAAAGAGCGCACCATCTGTGCCCTTCAAAGCATTTCCAGAGGCTGGGAGAGGTTATCCCTCCCCAGCCTTTAACACATATTTCCAAAGAGAGTGTAACACCCTGCTCTCAGAGGAAATGCTTTGTTCTGCCTTCCTGGGACTGGGCTGCACAAACCCCAAGAGGGCAGAACCCTGTCTGTGGGGTGGCAGCAGCAGTAGCTGCAGAGAAAACCCCAGAGAGCTGGTTTGGCAGTACCCAGGGTCATTAGTGGAGCCCCGGGGATACATGGAATTGGTTCCCCAATACCAGATTTGGCATGGGGGGACAATTCCATGATCTTAGACATGTTACATGGCCATATTTGGAGTTACCTTTGTGAAGCTACATAAAGGTATTAACCTATATGTAGTGCACGCATGTAATGGTGTCCCCGCACTCACAAAGTCCGGGGAAATGGCCCTGAACTATGTAGGGGCACCTTTGCTAGTGCAAGGGTGCCCTCACACTTAGGCCCTCATTACAACCGTGGCGGTCGGTGTTAAAGCGACAGTAATACCGCCAACAGGCCGGCGGTAAAAAAAAATGGGATCACGACCACGGCGGAAACCACCAACACATACAGCCACTTTAATAGTCTGACCGCCACGGCGGTAGCAACAAACACCGCAGCGGTCACAACCAACAGACAAGTGGAAGACAATGTCCCACCCACCACATCACAACCCGCCAGTCCGCGAGCTTTTCCAGGGCGGTACCAATGCCATCAAAAGCACGGCGGAAACAGTCTATGGAAGGGAAACCACTCACCGCTCGACACTCAACAAAGAACCAGGACGCCATGGAGCCCGAGCTGCAGGTCCTGCCGATGCTGGTCTACCTCCTCATACACGAGGAATATCAAAGGCAGCGACGACCACACTTGACTCCTGCCTCAATACGGAGAGAACACTGCAGGGGCATCAGGTCGAAAACACACAGGCACCTCAGGGGGACGGGGAAGGGGAGGGCACCTCAGCCGGAAGATGGTACTAAGCCACTGCTCCTCGAGGGGGCTCCATGCCAACAGCCATGTCCTGGGGAGTGAAAAGCCACAGTCTCTCTAGTGGATGGTTTGCCCATTGCCTGGTCCTGGGTGGTGCACAGGTACAGTCTCTCTAGTGGGTGATTTGCCCACTGCTTGGTCCTGGGGAGTGCAAAGCCACAGTCTCTCAAGTCTCTCAAGTGGATGCCTTCTTCCAATGGTTCTGGAGGGGGCCTTGTGCCCAGTGTGCTTCATCCTGCCAAGGATAGGGTGAGTGGATGCATTTCTCCACTGGTTCTGTAGAGGGGCTTGTGCCCAGTGTGCTTCATCCTGCCAAGGATAGGGTGAGTGGATGCATTTCTCCACTGGTTCTGGAGGGGGCCTTGTGCCCAGTGTGCTTCATCCTGCCAAGGATGGGGAGAGTGGATGCATTTCTCCACTGGTTCTGGAGAGGACCTTGTGCCCAGTGATGCAGCACTTGGGGTGTGGCAGTTCACATTCCCTCACCTGGGTGTCTGAGGCACGAGATTTGCATGGACGAGGTAGCATGATACTCCAGGGAGGCAGGGCCAGACTCGATCCTGCGGCGACTAAGGCTGCAAACTGGTGGTAGTGCCGGTGCTGGTGGGGGTGCTTCCAGTGGTGGTCGGAGGCTCCAGGTCTTCTCCTGTAGCCTCGGATAGACGCACACTGGGGCTGCTGCTGCTGGTAGTGGTCCTACTGTCAGCGGTGCAGGTGGCGGTGCTTGTGGTAGTGCTTGGGGCGGGGATGCTGGCGGTGCTGTCTGTGGTGCAAGTGCTGTTGCTGCCAGTGGTGGAGGGAGGCACCAGCCCTTTCCTGCAGCCTCGGACGGCTGCCCACCGGGGATGCTGCTGCTGACAGTAGTGGTGGCAGCGGCGGAGTAGGTGGCGGTGCAGGTGGAGGTGCTCGCGGCAGTGCTTGTGGCAGTGCTGACCACGGTACAGGTGGCAGGGCTATCGGTTCTGATGGTGGGCACCAGGCCCTCACCTGGAGCCTCCGAGGCCTGAAGTGCCTTGCCTTGGCTTTTCTGTCCCTTCCTCACCTTGGCAGATGCTGCTGGGACCTTGGCTCTGCAGCTGGAGTTTTGGAGGAGGCCTTGCTGGGTGGGTCGTGCTCCTTGGCCTTGCTGCATGCTGGCCCCTTCTTAACCTTGGTAGGTGGCGGTATGGTTTGGTCCTTTGCGGGGTTCGGTGGCACACTGCCTGGCCTGACGGGTGCCCCCTTTGATCCTCTGGGAGTTGCAGGTACCACTGCGGACGCCAACTTGGTGGCTGAGATGCTGGCCTGGGATCTGGACACCCTGGCCCGAGGGGAAGGACTGGGGTGGGGAGGGGTAGGAAACAGGCCAATGTTTGCCAGGAAAAGTTTTTTAGACACACTGGGACGGGAAGATGGAGAGGGTTTGGGAGTGGAGGAAGAGGGAGTGGTTGTAGGAGGTGTCTGTCTGGTGAGTTTGGGTGAAGGTGCATGGGCTGGATGCTGTTGTGAGGTGCATGGCTGTTGGGTGGGTGGGTGCTTGTGTTTGTGTACTTTGGGAGGAGGGGGTCACAGTCACACTGGGAGAGGACACAGGGGACGTGTGCATGGTTGTGGGGGTGGTGACTGCTCATGAGGGGTGTGTTGTGATGGGCGTGCTGGTGATGGAGGTAGTGGATGAAGACGTAGTGCATGCAGGTGTGAGTGTAGATGCTACTGGGAGGGAGGTGGACAAGGAGGAGGAGGGGAACTTAGTGGAGGCAGTGGATGTTGGTGTGTTTGCATGGGTATGGTGCTTGTGTGAGTGCCTGTGAGATGAAGTGTGGTGGTTATGTTTGCCTGAGCCACTTTTGTGTGGTGATTTGGGTGAATGCTGGTCTGAAGGTGTGCTTGGGATAGGCTGAGGTTGAGGGGATTGGGTCCGGGTAGAGGAAGTTGGAGGGAGGAGGCCAGACAGAGGGAGAAGGGCTGCCATCAGTGCTGAGGCCAGAGCCTGAAATGCTCTCTGTTTTGCCACTACGCCAGAGTGAATGCCCTCCAGGTATGCATTTGTTTGTTGCAAATGCCTCTGAACACCCTGGATGGCATTCAGTATGGTTGACTGCCAAACAGAGAGGGATCTCAGGAGGTAAATAACCCCCTCACTGAGGACAGCAGGGTCTGAGGTGCCTGGGGTGAAGGATATGCCCACCCTCCTGGGTGAGCGGGCATGGGAAACATGCTGAGGGGCTGCTGGGAGGGCGATGCTGGTAGGGGGGGCGGCTGTACCTGTTGTTGGGGTGGGCAGAGAGGTGTCTGCCACCGCCAGGGAGCTTCCATCTGAGGAGGAGTCACTGTCTGTCGTCTCCCCTCCTGTCCCTGTCGTGGGGATCTCCTCGCCCTCAGTCCCACTGGTGCCCTCACCCTCGGTGGATTCGGCCTCCAGGCCCATGTGGGATGCAGCTCCCTCCGTTGCCGGTGCCTCTGCTCCTCTGCCAGAAGATGCTAATGCACACAAGGACAGGGTGACAAAACAAAAAAGGGAGGAGGAGACAGAGGATGCACTTGGTCAATGCCAGCAACACCACTACCATTGGTGTACACAACACACAGGGAGCAGCCCTATGCACTCGGCCATGCCCACCCATTTCCTAAGACAGTCACCAGCCCATGGGGTACAATGCCTAACGCCAGCATCTGCACACCAGAAACCCACAGGACCCTGCCCAGTAGTAGATGGCCACTTACACTATTGGGGTAGGAGTGCACCAGAGCCTGCCCAATAAGTGACCGACCCTGCTATGATCGCCCTGGCCTATGGTCACCCACAGCCAACATCCCCCACCCAGGTACCTCCTAATGCACGCAAAGTCAGCTTTCAGAATCTGTACTCACCCCCTTGTGTCTGCTGTGATGCCCTTAAGCACCCATCCAACGCCGGATAGGCCAGCGCCAGGATGCGGGAAATCAGGGGGGTCATGGTGCGACGGGCACCCCTCCCTCGTTGGGAGGCTAGCCCCAGCTGGGCCTCCGCCGTCTTCTTTGACCAATGGCGCAGGTCCTCCCATCTCTTGCGGCAGTGGGTGCTCCACCTGGGAAAGACCCCCAGGGTCCACACCTCCTTGGTGATGGCACGCCAAATACGCTTTTTCTGGTGGGTGCTGACCTGGATGGAAAAGACAGCAGAAAAGGGAATTAATCACCCGTCCGGACCATCAGACTCATTGGCCACCAGTTCCCACCCATCCCCTGATGCACATACAATGACCACCTTACATGCTGCACTCTAGCCTGGATGCCTCAGCACCCCCAACATGTGACTTACATCCACAGCACTCCATACATTCATGCCCACACATCATGCTCACAGTGTACTCACCTGTTTGTCTGGAGGACCATAGAGTAACGTGTACTGGGGTAGGGCCCCATCCACCAGTTTCTCCAACTCCTCCACAGTGAAGGCAGGAGCCCTTTTCCTAGACACATGAGCCATTGTCGCTTCCAGACACAGGTCACAGCAGCACTTGCAGTGTAGGTCCTCTCCTGTTGAAGGTCAGGTAGCAAGTGAGGGATGAGATAGAAAATGGGTGTCATATCCGCGGCGGTCCGTACCCTTACCCCAGGCGTACATCGCCATTGGCTCCTGGAATCCATAGGGCCCAATTATAAGCAATGCGAAGTTGCGCGGCGGTCGTCGACTGCCTACCGCGACGGCGCACAATGCCAGTGCAATTACCTCATTTCCACTTGTCCCTCCTCAAAGGTCAGGCATCTGCCATTTCAGGGAGCCACAGGGCATGGCACCTAACTGCGTCACAGCAGACATTAGCACGGCAACTGATTCTAGGATTCATATTTTGCTTCTGTAAAGTTAAAAAAACAGCATTAATGTAATAGATGTGGGGTAATGTGACCCTCTGCTCACCGTTCTATTCCATAGGCTCCAACCGCTGACGCTGCATATGAGATGGCGGCATCCTCCGGTGCACAGACCCCTGGTGTACCTTACAATAATGGAGGACAGACACATTATCATTACCTACAGACTTGATCGTGCCACAATCCAGGAACTGTGTGCCCAATTGGAGCCAGACCTGATGTCATCTATCTGTCAGCCCACTGGTATCCACCTTCTAGTTCAAGTCCTGTCAGTGCTCCATTTCCTGGCAAGTGGTTCCTTCCAAACAACAGTGGCCATGGCATCAGGGATGTCTCAGCCAATGTTCTCTAATGTGTTGACCAGAGTGTTGTCAGCCCTGCTGAAACACATGCGCAGCTACATCGTGTTTCCCCAGGTCGAGGATTTGGCCACAGTGAAAGCTGACTTTTATGCCCTGGGACATATCCCCAACATCATAGGTGCCATTGATGGTACACATGTGGCATTTGTCCCGCCCCGGAGAAATTAGCAAGTTTTCAGGAATAGAAAAAGCTATCACTCAATGAATGTGCAGATGGTGTGTTTGGCGGACCAGTACATCTCCCATGGGAATGCCAAGTATCCTGGCTCTGTGCATGACGCCTTTATCTTGAGGAATAGCAGCATCCCATATGTGATGGGCCAACTCCAGAGGCACCGGGTGTAGCTAATAGGAGAGCCCAAGGTCCCCACACAGTATGAGTAGCTGTCTTAGTATGGGGTTGTCCCTAAGGGTTAGTGTGTGTCTAACAGGTATCCCTCGATATTTGCAGGTGACTCTGGTTACCCCAGCCTCTCATGGCTACTGACCCTAGTGAGGAATGCCAGGACAAGGGCAGAGGAATGTTACAATGAGGCACATGGGCGTACGAGGAGGATTATCGAACTGACCTTCGGCTTCCTGAAGGCCAGATTCCGGTGCCTCCACCTGACTGGTGGCTCCCTGTACTACTCACCCAAGAAGGAGTGCCAGATCACTGTTGCATGTTGCATGTTGCACAACCTGGTCTTGAGACTCCAGGTGCCTTTTCTGCAGGAGGATGAGCCTGGAGATGGTCTTGTGGCAGTGGTGGAGCCTGTGGACAGTGAGGAAGAGGAGGCAGAGGAATAAGATGTTGACAACAGGAGCCGCATTATTCTGCAATAATTCCAGTGACACACAGGTAAGACATTGTACGTTCATATTACATTTCAGTTAACTGTTGGACATTGTACAAGACAGCCTCTTACCCTATGTTTTTTGTCACTGACTTTATCCTTTGCATGTCTATTTTCAGATCCCTGTGCCCCACTCTGGTTCCTGCTATGTGTACTGCTACCCACTACAGGTCATACCAATGTATATATAACCGTACATATGGATTGAAATGTTTACAGCTTATTAACCTAATACATATTGCAATCAATTGACATACTCCGTACTTGTATTTGATCCAAGCGTGTTTATTTCAGTGCTCATAAGTAGAGGGGGATGTGCAATGGGCAGGGATGATAGTGGAGGAAGGTCCATATAGAGTCCAGTCTCTTGGTATCACAGCTGCATTGTCCAAGGGGGCATAGGAAGGGGAGTAATGTCAGTTCAAGGTGGACAGGATGACATAGTGGGACAGAAGGGTGACAATCAGGAGAGTCTTTTTTCCTGGCGGGGTCTTGGCAATGTTCTCTCTCTTCTGCCTGGATCGCAGGGACCGTTTGCGGGGTGGTTCTCCTTCTGCAGGGGGTGGGGTGCTGGTGGCCTGTTGTTCCTGTTGCGGGCCTCCTGTCCACTAGCACCGGCGGAGGTGGAGGGCTGTTCATCTGTGTGGCTAGTGTCAGGGGCCCGTTGTTGTGCCTCTGCCTCCCTCATGGTCTTGGTCAAGTCACCCAGCACCCCTGTAATGGTGACCAGGATGGTGTAGATGTTTGTTAGGTCATCCCTGATCCCCAGGTACTGTCCCTCCTGCACCCACTGGGTCTCCTGCAGCTTGGCCAGTATCTGGCCCATGGTCTCCTGGGAATGGTGGTATGCTTCCAGGATGTTGGAGAGAGCGTCGTGGAGAGTGGGTTCCCTGGGCCTGTCCTCCCCCTGTCGCACAGCAGTCCTCCCAGTTTCCCTGTTGTCCTGTGCCTCTGTCCCCTGAACCCTGTGTCCACTGCCACTGACCCCAGGTCCCTGATCGTCCTGTATTTGTGGGGTTGCCTGGGGTCCCTGTAGTGGTGGACACACTGCTGATTGACGTGTCCTGGGAACAGAAGGATGGGCCCGCTGGGTGGGTGCTGTGGTGGTGTTTCCTGAGGTGGGAGGCTCTGTGGTGGGTTGGGACTGTGGCAGGGGAACGGACTGTCCAGAGGTCCCTGATGGGCCAGGTTAGTCATCCTGATCCAGGCGTGCAGACCTGCTGTCATCACTGTGGGCCTCTTCAGGGGGTGGACTGGTTGTAGCTGGGACCTCCTCTCCGGTGACGTTGAGTAGGGGTCCTGTGGGGATGCAAATGTAGTGTTAATGTATCTGCGTGTGCCATCTTATGCATGGGTGTGTTTTCCTGTATGATTGTGATTTCCCTGTCAGCTTGGCCATGTGTTTGTGGTGGTTTTGTGGGCTGGGTGAAGCTGTGATGGGAATGCTGTGGTGATGGGTGTCCATGGAGGTCTGTGATGGGGGTCCATGCATAGGTGTTGCACGCAGGGTTTGGAATTGGGATGGGTGGGTTGTGATGGTGGGGTATATGTGAGGTGGTGGAGTGATGGGGGTGAGGGTAGGGGTAGGAGTTTGTGATGGCATGCAGGTAGGGTGGGGGATGAAGTAGTAAAGATTGACTTAACAGAGTCCAGTCCTCCTGCTACTCCTGTGAGGCCCTCAGGATGCATTATTGCTAAAAACTTGCTCCTCCCATGTTGTCAGTTGTGGGGGAGGAGGTGGGGGTCCACCGCCAGTCCTCTGTACTGCCACCTGGTGTCTTGCAACCACAGAACACACCTTCCCCTGTAGGTCGTTCCACCTCTTCCTGATGTCATCCCTTGTTCTTGGGTGCTGTCCCACGGCATTGACCCTGTCCATGATTCTCCGCCATAGCTCCATCTTCCTTGCAATGGACGTCTGCTGTACCTGTGATCCTGAATAGCTGTGGCTCTACCCAGATGATTTCCTCCACCATGGCCCTTAGCTCCTCCTCAGAAAACCTGGGGTGTCTTTGGGGTGCCATGGATGTGGTGTGAGTGATATGTGTGAGGATGTGTGGGGTGATGTGTGGGGTGATGTGTTGTGGTGTGTGGTGTGAGGTGTGTGGATGGTGTATGGGTAAAGGTGTTCTGTGCCTTTGATTGAGTGGGTGCTCCTGCCTTGTCTCTCTCTCAATTGTCAATTCTTTGGTATCGTAAAGGTTTTTGGGTAATGTGGGTGTGTGTTTTATAGTGGTGTGAGTGTGTGGTGTGTGTATATGTGTCAGGTGTGTGTATTCTGAATTGTCCAATGTGGTGTAGTAGTGTAAGTGTGTGTGTATTTTGAGCACAGCGGTTTGTACTGCCGATGGTTTACTGTGGTTGAAAGACTGCAGCGGTGATTCGTGGGTCGTGATACTGTGGGCGTGTTCCTGTTGGCGTAACAGTGTGGGTTTTGGTACTGCCAGTTTATCACTGACCTTTGGTGTGGCGGACTTGTGTGGGTGTCTGTATAGTGGCATATTTTTCTGTGTGGGTCATAATACCAGTCACGGTATGTTGGTGGCCGTCAGCACGGCGGTAGGTGGCATTTACCACCACGGTGGTAATGAGGGCCTTAGTAAGTTTGCACCTAATCTTCAGCAAGTGAAGGTTAGACATATAGGTGACTTATAAGATACTTAAGTGCAGTGAAAATGGCTGTGAAATAACGTGTGTGTTTTTTCACTCAGGCTGCCGTGGCAGTCCTGTGTAAAGGTTTGTCTGAGCTCCCTATGGGTAGCAAAAGAAATGCTGCAGCCCATAGGTATCTCTTGGAACCCCAATACCCTGGGTACCTAGGTACCATATACTCGGTAATTATAAGGGTGTTCCAGTATGCCAATTGAAATTGGTAAAAGTGGTCACTAGCCTATAGTGACAAATTTAAAGGCAGAGAGAGCATAAGCACTGAGGTTCTAATTAGCAGAGCCTCAGTGACACAGTTAGGCACTACACAGGTATACACATTCAGGCAACAAACTATGAGCACTGGGGCCTGTCTAGCAGGGTCCCAGTGAGACAGATAAAACACACTGAAAAATAGGGTTTTCACTATGATCACTGGGGTCCTGGCTCTCAGCAACCCAGTGAGACAGTAAAAACACACTGACATATACTCACACACAGGCCAAAAGTGGGGGTAATAATGCTAGAAAGAGGATACCTTCTCACATAATCTCCCCCCCAAACAAAAGACAATAAGGCTAACCTTGGCCAGTTGAGTCTTTATTGTCTAAGTGGTAATAAGTGGAGAGTAGCTCTGCAATAGATTGGTTACTCCCTTTATCATCCACTGTATGGTTACTTCCCTGTGGGGATGTGAACCACCCTGTTTGGAATGTTTTAGCTAACTAACAATGTGAGGTTATATTCTTAGAGTTCCTATTAGTAAGTTTTAGTTCAGAGCAGTAGGATTGGTCCACTGGGCCTATATCAAGTGAAAAGAATGCCAGACAGGGATGCTCTCTCAAGAAAGCCGTAGTTGGGCAAAAGGTTTGTCCATATGGCTGTAAGAGAGAACAGGGTTGCTGTTTCTCTTGAGTTGGAGCAGGGCAGGGCTGCTGTCCTGTAAGCTCCACACTAGGACAGGGCTGCTGTCCTAAGTGTTCTGAGGCAGTGCAGGGCTGCTGCACTAAAGTTTCTCTGGAGGGGTTGGAGGGATGCTCCATGTTGACTAAAATGGTGCAATTGTTCACATCAGGAGAGGTACTTTTACCTCAGGGAGTACAGCTGTGGTAGCTGATGGTTCCCTTGGTACAGGTTCCACATCTGGAGTGGTTTATCCCACCACAGGACTTGTATCCTTAGTGGCATGGTGGGTAGGGGATGCTTTGATGCCCTTTTTACCTCTTGTTGGAGAAGGATCATGAGCTTTCAGGCCTTTTTCTCTCCTTTGCTTTTTCATTTCAGCTGAAATTAGAGGGAGCAATTCCTCAGGGATACCCAACCTGAGGCCTCTAGGTCATTACCTAAGAGACAATCTACAGGTAATCTAGGTGATACCACCACCTGCTTTGGGCCAGTAACTTTACCTCAACTAAACTGAACTATAGCTAAGGGGAGGAACTGAGTGGATTTATGGACATCAATAATCTTGTACTGTTGTCCAATGAGGTGTTGTGCAGGAGACACCAAGTTTTCAGTCACCAAAGTAATACTGGCACCTGTGTCCCTGTAGGCCTGGGCCTCAACACCACTTATTAAAACTGACTGCCATTACTTATCCATTGTAAGGGGACAAGCAGCCAGTGTGGCAAGGCCAATGCCACCAGGTGTGACAGAAACTGTCTTGGGACTGACTACCCCAGTTTCTATTATGGTCCAAAAAGTGAACCTAACTACACCCTTATATTGACTATTGCCAGCAGTCCCACCACTATTACCCCTACTGCTAGGGGCACTAGAGTTTGATGTATTTTTAATGTGTGTAGATTGTGAAGAAGAAGAAGAAGATGATTTATCCCTACCCCCTGAAGAGTGTTTAGGATGTAAAGAGAGATATTTGTTTTTACTTTTATCCCCATGCTTATCCTGAGATTTTTCACCATCTTTCTTCTTGCCATCCTTGTCACCTCTGTATGAGATTTTCTGCTCACTCTTGTCCTGACCCATTTATCTGCCTTCTTTCCCAATTCTTGGGGAGAGCTCAGATCTGAGTCTACCAAATACTGATGCAACAAGTCTGACACACAACTATTCAAAATATGCTCTCTCAAATTTAGATTATACAGGCTTTCATAGTCAGTCACCTTACTGCCATGTAACCATCCCTCCAAGGCCTTCACTGAACAGTCTACAAAGTCTGTCCAATGCAGGACTCTTTTCTGGTATCTCTGAACGTTATGCTGTATTGTTCAGTGGTTAAGCCAAATCCATCTAAAAGTGCATCTTTCAAAACTTTGTAATTGTTAGCCTCACTCTCCCTGACAGAAAGGAGTCTGTCCCTACCTTTGCCAGTGAAAGATAGCCACAATATAGCAGCCCACTGCCTTTGAGGGACCAACTGTAGCATACAGGTTCTCTCAAGTGCAGAAAACCACTTGTTTATGTCACCACCCTCCTTGTAGGTGGGGACAATCTTGTGCAGGTTTCTTGAATTTGAATCCTAAAAGGATGACTATCAAGATTGCTGCTGTTGCTGCCACCATTGTGAACTAACCCCAACTTCTGTCTTTCTCTCTCTACATCTAAGGACTCCCTATCTAAGGCCAACTGCTGCTGTCTTAGCTTCAGTTTGGCCTCTTCCAACCTCAGCTTTCTGAGTTTCCTGTCCAGGGTGTTATCCTCAGGGTGGGAGGTTTGGGAATTCTATGACACAGAGGTTATATGAGAATTAGCAGAAGTGGGCCTTTCTCTAACTACCTGAACCCTAGTGACCTGGCCTTTTGGAGTGAAAGGTGTTCTACTGATGTGTGACCTCCTCCCACTACCAGCTTCACTAGGTGGCCTGATAACTGAAAGGTCTTTGGAAATACTCTCCCCAGAGTCCTCAGGGCCCTCCCCTGATTCTACCTGGGTACCCCCCTCTCTACCTCATGATCCTGGGTTTCACCAGTCTGACTCTGGTCACTTTCAAGGAGAAGGCTAAGAAGGAGATCTTTATTAGGGTTCTTACCAATGTCCAAACTTTTTTCTATACAGAGACCCCTCAAACTTTTAAAGTTTAGATTATCATAAGTTGTCTGCACAACTTTGTGTTAGAGTTTGTGCACAGAAAAGAGCATGTCCCCTCTCACTGCACTAGTGGGTTCTGTAATAGCTCCCTTTTAAACTTACTATTGAAAGCCTTTCTTGTTATCTCACCTTCCCCCCCCCCCCTAGGCTTCTGTGTATGTTGTTTAATGTGCTGTTTTGTTTACACATTGGGCCTTGCTTTTACCAAGGCTTCCTTAAAACACTCCTCTCTAGGCCATGTGTTAATTTAACTCATTTGCATAATAACTGAAACTCTGCACACCTTTCAAAAACATGTGCAGCATGTGAGGACCACACCCAGCTCTTCAAACCACACCCAGCTCTGCACACCTTTCAAGAACATGTGCAGCATGTGAGGACCACACCCAGCCCTGTCTATAAAAGGCAGCCCTCGAGCCTCGCCCAGTGCTTGTGCTCGTCTACCTCCCGCTTACCTGAGGACAGATCCCTCGGCGCTGGCACTCCTGCTCTCTACAGACTTTCATTGGCTTCAATGGGCGCAGCTGCTGGCTCTTCCTTCTTCCGGTTTCCGGTTCCTCCTTGCCTCAGCCTCTCTCCTACAAGCAACCTGCAAAAGAGAAAGAAGACAAGGTTAGACTGATCAGTATCTCTTGCCAGCAACAAGTAAGTGCAAAACTTTTATTACCTGAAAGAACTTTGACAACAATTTCTGGATTCGTGTATAGACAATTTGAAACAAGATACCTTCCACGAACATTGTGATTCAAACTCTTTGTTACAACAATACTTTGCGGAACTTTGTGAAGCAAACATTTTTTTATGGAACTTTTAAGAATCGAACCGTGGAAACCATTAACAGCAAGGCAAACAGTAAATCAAGGACTTGCACAAATTACATGCTGTATTTTGACGTAAAAGTACAGTATTTGTTTTATAAAAGATTCTGGAAATATGGGAAAAGTGAGTCTGCTATTGGCAATTTAGGCTTTAGTTATATTAAGATGAATGTTTGATATTGATAATTCTGATAACAGTATTTGTTTAATATTTTAGAAGCTTTAGAGTAATAGAAAGCACATCCCAGAGCAGTAACACATTCCAAACCTGGAAACTAGAGACCAGGATCCAAGAGGTACTTTTAGAAGAAAATTTCTAATAAATAAAGGGATAGTCAGGAACCCAGTTAGGAATAGGATGTACTTATCTGTTCTTTGTTTATGTTTCATTAGGCACCAGTTTCTACCGAAGTCAGAGACGGCCGCAGATTTGTGCAGCACTTCAACAGTGGAAACGCAAGAACGCTGTTGTCTCTTTATTTTATTTTATCCACTTCCCCCCTTCCCTTGAGCTTCTGTTCTTAGTGCACTGTTTTAAAAACTAGTGTGCTGGAATAAGCAGTTTCAGGGTGGGGTCGGATTGTCTTCAACCTCCATCAGAACTGAACAAGGACTCAGGTGAGCTGGGCTTTGACAGAAGCACAAGCCTTAAATAAAAAAAAAAAATTCAGTTCTGGTGGACGATGAATATCGGGGAAGAAATAGAGGGCATTGACGTCACGGATATGGCGCAGGCCCTAAATGAGGACTTGGCTCATAATGAATCAGTGTCTGGCATCTTGCAACATATGCAAGAGGAAATAGAGAGATTAAAGATGGAGAATACCTCTTTAAAACAGGATTTAAGCAGGTATAAATTTAGGGTGTCTCAGTGGAACACAGCTTTTATGCCTTTGTTTAAAACCTCCTCAGAGACAGGGGCGCCATCAAAACATACAACTTTGCCTCCCCCAGTTGAGGTCACTGTTAATGTTCCTAATGCTGTGCCCTTAGCAGCACCTGAACGTTTTCATTGAGATAGTAACAAATTCCATGTTTTTATCAATCAATGTCAATTACACTTCGTTTGTAAGCCACAACAGTTCCCTACTGATGCTACGAAAGTGGCATTCGTCTTGTCTTATTTGGGTGGCACAGCAGCCAATTGGTCAATTCCTTTCGTGGAGAGAGATGATCCCATCCTCCATAATTGGAATCAATTTAAACGTACCATGACCAGCCTTTTTGCAAAACACACTTTCATGCAGGCAAGTGATAATGAGCTTTTAAATCTTAAACAAGTTAACAAGGATTTATTGACCTATCTCACTAGTTTTAATCGTTTACTCACCGAGACACACTGGCCAGAAGAAAAGCGTGTCTCCCTTTTCTATAAAGGATTGAGAGACGAGTTAAAAGACGCGTTGGCTCATATCGTTGATTTGCCAGAAGACTATTCGGACTTTGCAGATTTAGTTGTGAAATTAGAACATAGACTAGGAGAAAGAAAGGGAGATAAATACAAACTGGAATCACGGTTAACTTGTATTAGACACGAGAAGAAAGACCCAGATAATAAACTCCCTGAACCTGAGCCTATGCAAATAGGGACACTCAGAGGTTCACTCACATCAGAGGAAAAAGAAAGAAGGAGAAAACTTCAATTATGTTTATATTGTGGAAGGGCAGGTCACTTTGCCAGAGAATGTCCAGTAAAGCCTAAAAATCCACGAAAGGGTGCTGTTTCCTCCACCTCCTCAACTGAATCGGGAAACGATTAAGCTCGACAAGGGGAGAGGTTACTTGTTCGAGAAAACATCTTAATCAAACCTCTAATGCTGCAGCCTTCATGGTACCGCACATACCTAGACATTTCATAATTCAGGTCGTTTTAATTGTTACTACCCAAGTGAGGCATTCTCTCCCTGTCCTACTGGACTCAGGCGCGACAGGAAATTTTGTGGATAATAAGTTAGCTGAAAACTTAGGACTTCCTATGTGCCTAAAGCCTTGTCCAGAAGCAGTATGTGCAGTGGATGGGTCAGAATTGACCTCTGGATTAATCATAAAACAAACAAGTCCACTTGTTATGGTCTGTCAGAACTGGCACACAGAGGTGATTAGCTTTGATCTGATAGATACTCCTAATTTTGGTTTGATTCTCGGGGTACCCTGGTTAACAACTCATAACCCAAAAATTGATTGGGTGAATAGAAATGTTACTTTGGATTCCTCTTTCTGTAGAACCAATTGCTATCAAGAAGCAGGTACAGAACAGAGCACAGTATTACACTGTGCTAGTGTTATACAAGATGAACCAAGTCTCCCTCCTGAATATTCTGACTTTAAAGACGTCTTTGATCCAGTAAAGGCTAGTGTGCTGCCCCCACATAGGTCTTATGACTGTCGTATAGATCTTATCCCAGGGGCCCCTTTACCTAATAACAGAGTATATGCTTTGACTGACGAAGAAACCAAATACTTAAGAACCTACCTAGATGACCTACTACAGTCTGGGTTCATCCGTCATTCCACATCTCCGGTGTCATCTCCACTCTTTTTTATCCCGAAGCCGGATAAATCCCTGCGCGCGTGTATCGATTATAGAGGACTAAATAAGGCTACAATAAAGAATAAATATCCTCTTCCTCTAATACCTGTGTTGTTGGATCAGTTAAGACATTCTACTGTATACACTAAACTAGATCTGCGGGGAGCTTACCACCTGGTCCGAGTAAAAGAGGGGGATGAGTGGAAGACAGCTTTCAAGACAAAGTTTGGTTTATTTGAGTACACAGTAATGCCCTTTGGGTTATGTAATGCCCCTGCGGCCTTTCAGTTCTTTATAAATGAGGTCCTACACGAATTCCTGGACGTTTGTGTCATAGTATACATAGACGACATCCTCATTTACTCTAAGAACTCAGAAGAACACACCCAACATGTTCGTGCAGTATTATCAAAGTTAAAAGAAAATCATCTTTTTGCTAAGTTAGAAAAGTGTACTTTTAATGTCAGCAAGGTGGACTTTTTAGGATACTGCCTGTCACCTCAAGGAATAACTATGGATGTAAAGAAAATCAGTGCTATTGCTGATTGGCCAGAACCATCCTCTGTAAAAGATATTCAGAAATTTCTGGGTTTCGCCAATTTTTATAGGAGGTTTATTGCACATTTCGCAGACATTGCGGCCCCAATAACTACCTTGTTTTTGCGGAAAGGGCAACGATTTATTTGGACTGATGAGGCGGCACACGCCTTTCAACTCCTAAAACAAAAGTTCACTTCAGCCCCAATTCTGAAACATCCTGATCCTGACTTGCCTTTTTTTGTTGAAGCGGATGCTTCACAAGTAGCTTTAGGAGGAGTTCTCTCTCAACGAGATGCAGTAGATGGCCAGTTACATCCTATAGCCTTCTATTCCAAAAAGTTATTACCAGCTGAACAAAATTACACTGTGGCTGAAAGGGAACTACTAGCTATCAAAGTAGCCTTTTCAGAATGGAGGCACCATTTAATGGGAGCCAAGTACCCACTTACAATCTTTTCTGACCATAGGACCCTACAGTTTTTTGGATCACTTAAAGCACTAACACCACGTCAGATGCGCTGGTTAATTTTTTTTAGCACATTTGACTTTGTAATAACCTATAGACCAGGTGCACAACAAATTCAATCTGATGTGTTATCTAGATACGGACATACTTCAGACATGAAACAAGATAAAATAGGAGAACCCATTATTCCTCCCCAAAAGTTTTTGGCACCAGTACAACAGAAGGATTTCATCACAGATCTATATAATGCACACATGCAAATAGCACCTCAGGATTGGTTAAAAGATTCCCATAACACAATACAACGAGGTTTATTGTATCACGACAACATGCTGTTACTGCCCACCTCTGAATTACAAACACAGGTGATAATTTGGCATTACGCCTCACCGTTGGCAGGTCATCCTGGTTGGGTAAAAACCCTGGAAAATGTGCAAAAACACTTTTGGTGGGACACTATAAGAAAGGACATTAAGCAATTTGTCACTACCTGTCCAATTTGTGCAAGACATAAATCTTCTCATAAGGCCCCTGACGGTTTGTTAATACCAATGCCAACACCCAAGCAACCTTGGCACACTGTGAGCGTAGACTTTATTGTAGGTTTACCACCTGTAAAATCTTTCACAACAGTGTTGGTTATAGTGGATTTTTTATCTAAAATGGCACATTTTGTACCATTACGGAAATTACCCACGGCGGCAGAATTTGCCGATATTTTTATAAGGGAAATTGTGCGTTTACATGGTTTGCCAAGCAAAGTGGTGTCAGACCGAGGGAGCCAGTTCAACTCTAAATTTTGGAAAAAATTATGTAAAAAACTGAAAATAGATGTGGCATTATCCACTGCTTTCCACCCAGAGACAGATGGACAGACTGAACGACTGAACCAAACCTTACTTCAAACGCTACGTTGTTTATTGGCTGATTATTCTAGTGAATGGTTGGAAGCTCTCCCTGTAGCGGAGTTTGTTTATAATAATACTGAGCATTCAGCTCTACTTTGCTCACCATTCTATTTCTTGCAGGGGTATCATCCAAGAGCTATACCCATTTTGTTAGAAGATTCTCTGTTACCTACAGTAACGGATAGACTAACAAGGTTAGGTGACATACAAGACAAAGCCAGGAAACATTTATTAAAGTACAAGGAAAGCATGAAAAGACAAGCAGACAAACACAGATCTGAGGCCCCAATGTATAAAATCGGTGACAAGGTATGGCTCTCCACAAAGAACCTAAACACAGAGGGATCCCGAAAGCTGCAACTACGTTTCATTGGACCCTTTAGTATAACTGCCATAGTAAACCCGGTAACAGTAAAATTAGATTTACCAAAAGAATATCCAGTACATACTACATTCCATGTGTCCTTGCTTAAGCCGTACAATCCAAAAACCCGACCTGAACCACCACCTCCACCCATACCAATTAAGGGAAATCTAGAATATGAAGTGAAAAGCATAAAAGACTCAAAAAGAATTAGTAAACATCTGTTTTATTTAGTAGAATGGAAAGGATATGATGAATCTGAGAATTCATGGGAACCAGCATCATATGTACATGCCCCACAGCTGATTAGACGGTTTTATTTAAAAAATCCAGGAAAACCCCGTCCTGTAGGAGGACCTTTGAGGGGGGCAACTGTTAGGGTTTGTGCACAGCAAAGAGCATGTCCCCTCTCACTGCACTAGTGGGTTCTGTAATAGCTCCCTTTTAAACTTACTATTGAAAGCCTTTCTTGTTATCTCACCTTCCCCCCCCCCCTAGGCTTCTGTGTATGTTGTTTAATGTGCTGTTTTGTTTACACATTGGGCCTTGCTTTTACCAAGGCTTCCTTAAAACACTCCTCTCTAGGCCATGTGTTAATTTAACTCATTTGCATAATAACTGAAACTCTGCACACCTTTCAAAAACATGTGCAGCATGTGAGGACCACACCCAGCTCTTCAAACCACACCCAGCTCTGCACACCTTTCAAGAACATGTGCAGCATGTGAGGACCACACCCAGCCCTGTCTATAAAAGGCAGCCCTCGAGCCTCGCCCAGTGCTTGTGCTCGTCTACCTCCCGCTTACCTGAGGACAGATCCCTCGGCGCTGGCACTCCTGCTCTCTACAGACTTTCATTGGCTTCAATGGGCGCAGCTGCTGGCTCTTCCTTCTTCTGGTTTCCGGTTCCTCCTTGCCTCAGCCTCTCTCCTACAAGCAACCTGCAAAAGAGAAAGAAGACAAGGTTAGACTGATCAGTATCTCTTGCCAGCAACAAGTAAGTGCAAAACTTTTATTACCTGAAAGAACTTTGACAACAATTTCTGGATTCGTGTATAGACAATTTGAAACAAGATACCTTCCACGAACATTGTGATTCAAACTCTTTGTTACAACAATACTTTGCGGAACTTTGTGAAGCAAACATTTTTTTATGGAACTTTTAAGAATCGAACCGTGGAAACCATTAACAGCAAGGCAAACAGTAAATCAAGGACTTGCACAAATTACATGCAGTATTTTGACGTAAAAGTACAGTATTTGTTTTATAAAAGATTCTGGAAATATGGGAGAAGTGAGTCTGCTATTGGCAATTTAGGCTTTAGTTATATTAAGATGAATGTTTGATATTGATAATTCTGATAACAGTATTTGTTTAATATTTTAGAAGCTTTAGAGTAATAGAAAGCACATCCCAGAGCAGTAACACATTCCAAACCTGGAAACTAGAGACCAGGATCCAAGAGGTACTTTTAGAAGAAAATTTCTAATAAATAAAGGGATAGTCAGGAACCCAGTTAGGAATAGGATGTACTTATCTGTTCTTTGTTTATGTTTCATTAGGCACCAGTTTCTACCGAAGTCAGAGAGGGCCGCAGATTTGTGCAGCACTTCAACAGTGGAAACGCAAGAATGCTGTTGTCTCTTTATTTTATTTTATCCACTTCCCCCCTTCCCTTGAGCTTCTGTTCTTAGTGCACTGTTTTAAAAACTAGTGTGCTGGAACAAGCAGTTTCAGGGTGGGGTCGGATTGACTTCAACCTCCATCAGAACTGAACAAGGACTCAGGTGAGCTGGGCTTTGACAGAAGCACAAGCTTTAAATAAAAAAAAAAAATTCAGTTCTGGTGGACGATGAATATCGGGGAAGAAATAGAGGGCATTGACGTCACGGATATGGCGCAGGCCCTAAATGAGGACTTGGCTCATAATGAATCAGTGTCTGGCATCTTGCAACATATGCAAGAGGAAATAGAGAGATTAAAGATGGAGAATACCTCTTTAAAACAGGATTTAAGCAGGTATAAATTTAGGGTGTCTCAGTGGAACACAGCTTTTACGCCTTTGTTTAAAACCTCCTCAGAGACAGGGGCGCCATCAAAACATACAACTTTGCCTCCCCCAGTTGAGGTCACTGTTAATGTTCCTAATGCTGTGCCCTTAGCAGCACCTGAACGTTTTCATTGAGATAGTAACAAATTCCATGTTTTTATCAATCAATGTCAATTACACTTCGTTTGTAAGCCACAACAGTTCCCTACTGATGCTACGAAAGTGGCATTCGTCTTGTCTTATTTGGGTGGCACAGCAGCCAATTGGTCAATTCCTTTCGTGGAGAGAGATGATCCCATCCTCCATAATTGGAATCAATTTAAACGTACCATGACCAGCCTTTTTGCAAAACACACTTTCATGCAGGCAAGTGATAATGAGCTTTTAAATCTTAAACAAGTTAACAAGGATTTATTGACCTATCTCACTAGTTTTAATCGTTTACTCACCGAGACACACTGGCCAGAAGAAAAGCGTGTCTCCCTTTTCTATAAAGGTTTGAGAGACGAGTTAAAAGACGCGCTGGCTCATATCGTTGATTTGCCAGAAGACTATTCGGACTTTGTAGATTTAGTTGTGAAATTAGAACATAGACTAGGAGAAAGAAAGGGAGATAAATACAAACTGGAATCACGGTTAACTTGTATTAGACACGAGAAGAAAGACCCAGATAATAAACTCCCTGAACCTGAGCCTATGCAAATAGGGACACTCAGAGGTTCACTCACATCAGAGGAAAAAGAAAGAAGGAGAAAACTTCAATTATGTTTATATTGTGGAAGGGCAGGTCACTTTGCCAGAGAATGTCCAGTAAAGCCTAAAAATCCACGAAAGGGTGCTGTTTCCTCCACCTCCTCAACTGAATCGGGAAACGATTAAGCTCGACAAGGGGAGAGGTTACTTGTTCGAGAAAACATCTTAATCAAACCTCTAATGCTGCAGCCTTCATGGTACCGCACATACCTAGACATTTCATAATTCAGGTCGTTTTAATTGTTACTACCCAAGTGAGGCATTCTCTCCCTGTCCTACTGGACTCAGGCGCGACAGGAAATTTTGTGGATAATAAGTTAGCTGAAAACTTAGGACTTCCTATGTGCCTAAAGCCTTGTCCAGAAGCAGTATGTGCAGTGGATGGGTCAGAATTAACCTCTGGATTAATCATAAAACAAACAAGTCCACTTGTTATGGTCTGTCAGAACTGGCACACAGAGGTGATTAGCTTTGATCTGATAGATACTCCTAATTTTGGTTTGATTATCGGGGTAACCTGGTTAACAACTCATAACCCAAAAATTGATTGGGTGAATAGAAATGTTACTTTGGATTCCTCTTTCTGTAGAACCAATTGCTATCAAGAAGCAGGTACAGAACAGAGCACAGTATTACACTGTGCTAGTGTTATACAAGATGAACCAAGTCTCCCTCCTGAATATTCTGACTTTAAAGACGTCTTTGATCCAGTAAAGGCTAGTGTGCTGCCCCCACATAGGTCTTATGACTGTCGTATAGATCTTATCCCAGGGGCCCCTTTACCTAATAACAGAGTATATGCTTTGACTGACGAAGAAACCAAATACTTAAGAACCTACCTAGATGACCTACTACAGTCTGGGTTCATCCGTCATTCCACATCTCCGGTGTCATCTCCACTCTTTTTTATCCCGAAGCCGGATAAATCCCTGCGCGCGTGTATCGATTATAGAGGACTAAATAAGGCTACAATAAAGAATAAATATCCTCTTCCTCTAATACCTGTGTTGTTGGATCAGTTAAGACATTCTACTGTATACACTAAACTAGATCTGCGGGGAGCTTACCACCTGGTCCGAGTAAAAGAGGGGGATGAGTGGAAGACAGCTTTCAAGACAAAGTTTGGTTTATTTGAGTACACAGTAATGCCCTTTGGGTTATGTAATGCCCCTGCGGCCTTTCAGTTCTTTATAAATGAGGTCCTACACGAATTCCTGGACGTTTGTGTCATAGTATACATAGACGACATCCTCATTTACTCTAAGAACTCAGAAGAACACACCCAACATGTTCGTGCAGTATTATCAAAGTTAAAAGAAAATCATCTTTTTGCTAAGTTAGAAAAGTGTACTTTTAATGTCAGCAAGGTGGACTTTTTAGGATACTGCCTGTCACCTCAAGGAATAACTATGGATGTAAAGAAAATCAGTGCTATTGCTGATTGGCCAGAACCATCCTCTGTAAAAGGTATTCAGAAATTTCTGGGTTTCGCCAATTTTTATAGGAGGTTTATTGCACATTTTGCAGACATTGCGGCCCCAATAACTACCTTGTTTTTGCGGAAAGGGCAACGATTTATTTGGACTGATGAGGCGGCACACGCCTTTCAACTCCTAAAACAAAAGTTCACTTCAGCCCTAATTCTGAAACATCCTGATCCTGACTTGCCTTTTTTTGTTGAAGCGGATGCTTCACAAGTAGCTTTAGGAGGAGTTCTCTCTCAACGAGATGCAGTAGATGGTCAGTTACATCCTATAGCCTTCTATTCCAAAAAGTTATTACCAGCTGAACAAAATTACACTGTGGCTGAAAGGGAACTACTAGCTATCAAAGTAGCCTTTTCAGAATGGAGGCACCATTTAATGGGAGCCAAGTACCCACTTACAATCTTTTCTGACCATAGGAACCTACAGTTTTTTGGATCACTTAAAGCACTAACACCACGTCAGATGCGCTGGTTAATTTTTTTTAGCACATTTGACTTTGTAATAACCTATAGACCAGGTGCACAACAAATTCAATCTGATGTGTTATCTAGATACGGACATACTTCAGACATGAAACAAGATAAAATAGGAGAACCCATTATTCCTCCCCAAAAGTTTTTGGCACCAGTACAACAGAAGGATTTCATCACAGATCTATATAATGCACACATGCAAATAGCACCTCAGGATTGGTTAAAAGATTCCCATAACACAATACAACGAGGTTTATTGTATCATGACAACATGCTGTTAGTGCCCACCTCTGAATTACAAACACAGGTGATAATTTGGCATCACGCCTCACCGTTGGCAGGTCATCCTGGTTGGGTAAAAACCCTGGAAAATGTGCAAAAACACTTTTGGTGGGACACTATAAGAAAGGACATTAAGCAATTTGTCACTACCTGTCCAATTTGTGCAAGACATAAATCTTCTCATAAGGCCCCTGACGGTTTGTTAATACCAATGCCAACACCCAAGCAACCTTGGCACACTGTGAGCGTAGACTTTATTGTAGGTTTACCACCTGTAAAATCTTTCACAACAGTGTTGGTTATAGTGGATTTTTTATCTAAAATGGCACATTTTGTACCATTACGGAAATTACCCACGGCGGCAGAATTTGCCGATATTTTTATAAGGGAAATTGTGCGTTTACATGGTTTGCCAAGCAAAGTGGTGTCAGACCGAGGGAGCCAGTTCAACTCTAAATTTTGGAAAAAATTATGTAAAAAACTGAAAATAGATGTGGCATTATCCACTGCTTTCCACCCAGAGACAGATGGACAGACTGAACGACTGAACCAAACCTTACTTCAAACGCTACGTTGTTTATTGGCTGATTATTCTAGTGAATGGTTGGAAGCTCTCCCTGTAGCGGAGTTTGTTTATAATAATACTGAGCATTCAGCTCTACTTTGCTCACCATTCTATTTCTTGCAGGGGTATCATCCAAGAGCTATACCCATTTTGTTAGAAGATTCTCTGTTACCTACAGTAACGGATAGACTAACAAGGTTAGGTGACATACAAGACAAAGCCAGGAAACATTTATTAAAGTACAAGGAAAGCATGAAAAGACAAGCAGACAAACACAGATCTGAGGCCCCAATGTATAAAATCGGTGACAAGGTATGGCTCTCCACAAAGAACCTAAACATAGAGGGATCCCGAAAGCTGCAACCACGTTTCATTGGACCCTTTAGTATAACTGCCATAGTAAACCCGGTAACAGTAAAATTAGATTTACCAAAAGAATATCCAGTACATACTACATTCCATGTGTCCTTGCTTAAGCCGTACAATCCAAAAACCCGACCTGAACCACCACCTCCACCCATACCAATTAAGGGAAATCTAGAATATGAAGTGAAAAGCATAAAAGACTCAAAAAGAATTAGTAAACATCTGTTTTATTTAGTAGAATGGAAGATAGTAACAAATTCCATGTTTTTATCAATCAATGTCAATTACACTTCGTTTGTAAGCCACAACAGTTCCCTACTGATGCTACGAAAGTGGCATTCGTCTTGTCTTATTTGGGTGGCACAGCAGCCAATTGGTCAATTCCTTTCGTGGAGAGAGATGATCCCCTCCTCCATAATTGGAATCAATTTAAACGTACCATGACCAGCCTTTTTGCAAAACACACTTTCATGCAGGCAAGTGATAATGAGCTTTTAAATCTTAAACAAGTTAACAAGGATTTATTGAGCTATCTCACTAGTTTTAATCGTTTACTCACCGAGACACACTGGCCAGAAGAAAAGCGTGTCTCCCTTTTCTATAAAGGTTTGAGAGACGAGTTAAAAGACGCGCTGGCTTATATCGTTGATTTGCCAGAAGACTATTCGGACTTTGTAGATTTAGTTGTGAAATTAGAACATAGACTAGGAGAAAGAAAGGGAGATAAATACAAACTGGAATCACGGTTAACTTGTATTAGACACGAGAAGAAAGACCCAGATAATAAACTCCCTGAACCTGAGCCTATGCAAATAGGGACACTCAGAGGTTCACTCACATCAGAGGAAAAAGAAAGAAGGAGAAAACTTCAATTATGTTTATATTGTGGAAGGACAGGTCACTTTGCCAGAAAATGTCCAGTAAAGCCTAAAAATCCACGAAAGGGTGCTGTTTCCTCCACCTCCTCAACTGAATCGGGAAACGATTAAGCTCGACAAGGGGAGAGGTTACTTGTTCGAGAAAACATCTTAATCAAACCTCTAATGCTGCAGCCTTCATGGTACCGCACATACCTAGACATTTCATAATTCAGGTCGTTTTAATTGTTACTACCCAAGTGAGGCATTCTCTCCCTGTCCTACTGGACTCAGGCGCGACAGGAAATTTTGTGGATAATAAGTTAGCTGAAAACTTAGGACTTCCTATGTGCCTAAAGCCTTGTCCAGAAGCAGTATGTGCAGTGGATGGGTCAGAATTGACCTCTGGATTAATCATAAAACAAACAAGTCCACTTGTTATGGTCTGTCAGAACTGGCACACAGAGGTGATTAGCTTTGATCTGATAGATACTCCTAATTTTGGTTTGATTCTCGGGGTACCCTGGTTAACAACTCACCCCCAAAAATTGATTGGGTGAATAGAAATGTTACTTTGGATTCCTCTTTCTGTAGAACCAATTGCTATCAAGAAGCAGGTACAGAACAGAGCACAGTATTACACTGTGCTAGTGTTATACAAGATGAACCAAGTCTCCCTCCTGAATATTCTGACTTTAAAGACGTCTTTGATCCAGTAAAGGCTAGTGTGCTGCCCCCACATAGGTCTTATGACTGTCGTATAGATCTTATCCCAGGGGCCCCTTTACCTAATAACAGAGTATATGCTTTGACTGACGAAGAAACCAAATACTTAAGAACCTACCTAGATGACCTACTACAGTCTGGGTTCATCCGTCATTCCACATCTCCGGTGTCATCTCCACTCTTTTTTATCCCGAAGCCGGATAAATCCCTGCGCGCGTGTATCGATTATAGAGGACTAAATAAGGCTACAATAAAGAATAAATATCCTCTTCCTCTAATACCTGTGTTGTTGGATCAGTTAAGACATTCTACTGTATACACTAAACTAGATCTGCGGGGAGCTTACCACCTGGTCCGAGTAAAAGAGGGGGATGAGTGGAAGACAGCTTTCAAGACAAAGTTTGGTTTATTTGAGTACACAGTAATGCCCTTTGGGTTATGTAATGCCCCTGCGGCCTTTCAGTTCTTTATAAATGAGGTCCTACACGAATTCCTGGACGTTTGTGTCATAGTATACATAGACGACATCCTCATTTACTCTAAGAACTCAGAAGAACACACCCAACATGTTCGTGCAGTATTATCAAAGTTAAAAGAAAATCATCTTTTTGCTAAGTTAGAAAAGTGTACTTTTAATGTCAGCAAGGTGGACTTTTTAGGATACTGCCTGTCACCTCAAGGAATAACTATGGATGTAAAGAAAATCAGTGCTATTGCTGATTGGCCAGAACCATCCTCTGTAAAAGATATTCAGAAATTTCTGGGTTTCGCCAATTTTTATAGGAGGTTTATTGCACATTTCGCAGACATTGCGGCCCCAATAACTACCTTGTTTTTGCGGAAAGGGCAACGATTTCTTTGGACTGATGAGGCGGCACACGCCTTTCAACTCCTAAAACAAAAGTTCACTTCAGCCCCAATTCTGAAACATCCTGATCCTGACTTGCCTTTTTTTGTTGAAGCGGATGCTTCACAAGTAGCTTTAGGAGGAGTTCTCTCTCAACGAGATGCAGTAGATGGCCAGTTACATCCTATAGCCTTCTATTCCAAAAAGTTATTACCAGCTGAACAAAATTACACTGTGGCTGAAAGGGAACTACTAGCTATCAAAGTAGCCTTTTCAGAATGGAGGCACCATTTAATGGGAGCCAAGTACCCACTTACAATCTTTTCTGACCATAGGAACCTACAGTTTTTTGGATCACTTAAAGCACTAACACCACGTCAGATGCGCTGGTTATTTTTTTTTAGCACATTTGACTTTGTAATAACCTATAGACCAGGTGCACAACAAATTCAATCTGATGTGTTATCTAGATACGGACATACTTCAGACATGAAACAAGATAAAATAGGAGAACCCATTATTCCTCCCCAAAAGTTTTTGGCACCAGTACAACAGAAGGATTTCATCACAGATCTATATAATGCACACATGCAAATAGCACCTCAGGATTGGTTAAAGATTCCCATAACACAATACAACGAGGTTTATTGTATCACGACAACATGCTGTTACTGCCCACCTCTGAATTACAAACACAGGTGATAATTTGGCATTACGCCTCACCGTTGGCAGGTCATCCTGGTTGGGTAAAAACCCTGGAAAATGTGCAAAAACACTTTTGGTGGGACACTATAAGAAAGGACATTAAGCAATTTGTCACTACCTGTCCAATTTGTGCAAGACATAAATCTTCTCATAAGGCCCCTGACGGTTTGTTAATACCAATGCCAACACCCAAGCAACCTTGGCACACTGTGAGCGTATACTTTATTGTAGGTTTACCACCTGTAAAATCTTTCACAACAGTGTTGGTTATAGTGGATTTTTTATCTAAAATGGCACATTTTGTACCATTACGGAAATTACCCACGGCGGCAGAATTTGCCGATATTTTTATAAGGGAAATTGTGCGTTTACATGGTTTGCCAAGCAAAGTGGTGTCAGACCGAGGGAGCCAGTTCAACTCTAAATTTTGGAAAAAATTATGTAAAAAACTGAAAATAGATGTGGCATTATCCACTGCTTTCCACCCAGAGACAGATGGACAGACTGAACGACTGAACCAAACCTTACTTCAAACGCTACGTTGTTTATTGGCTGATTATTCTAGTGAATGGTTGGAAGCTCTCCCTGTAGCGGAGTTTGTTTATAATAATACTGAGCATTCAGCTCTACTTTGCTCACCATTCTATTTCTTGCAGGGGTATCATCCAAGAGCTATACCCATTTTGTTAGAAGATTCTCTGTTACCTACAGTAACGGATAGACTAACAAGGTTAGGTGACATACAAGACAAAGCCAGGAAACATTTATTAAAGTACAAGGAAAGCATGAAAAGACAAGCAGACAAACACAGATCTGAGGCCCCAATGTATAAAATCGGTGACAAGGTATGGCTCTCCACAAAGAACCTAAACACAGAGGGATCCCGAAAGCTGCAACTACGTTTCATTGGACCCTTTAGTATAACTGCCATAGTAAACCCGGTAACAGTAAAATTAGATTTACCAAAAGAATATCCAGTACATACTACATTCCATGTGTCCTTGCTTAAGCCGTACAATCCAAAAACCCGACCTGAACCACCACCTCCACCCATACCAATTAAGGGAAATCTAGAATATGAAGTGAAAAGCATAAAAGACTCAAAAAGAATTAGTAAACATCTGTTTTATTTAGTAGAATGGAAAGGATATGATGAATCTGAGAATTCATGGGAACCAGCATCATATGTACATGCCCCACAGCTGATTAGACGGTTTTATTTAAAAAATCCAGGAAAACCCCGTCCTGTAGGAGGACCTTTGAGGGGGGCAACTGTTAGGGTTTGTGCACAGCAAAGAGCATGTCCCCTCTCACTGCACTAGTGGGTTCTGTAATAGCTCCCTTTTAAACTTACTATTGAAAGCCTTTCTTGTTATCTCACCTTCCCACCCCCCTAGGCTTCTGTGTATGTAGTTTAATGTGCTGTTTTGTTTACACATTGGGCCTTGCTTTTACCAAGGCTTCTTTAAAACACTCCTCTCTAGGCCATGTGTTAATTTAACTCATTTGCATAATAACTGAAACTCTGCACACCTTTCAAAAACATGTGCAGCATGTGAGGACCACACCCAGCTCTTCAAACCACACCCAGCTCTGCACACCTTTCAAGAACATGTGCAGCATGTGAGGACCACACCCAGCCCTGTCTATAAAAGGCAGCCCTCGAGCCTCGCCCAGTGCTTGTGCTCGTCTACCTCCCGCTTACCTGAGGACAGATCCCTCGGCGCTGGCACTCCTGCTCTCTACAGACTTTCATTGGCTTCAATGGGCGCAGCTGCTGGCTCTTCCTTCTTCCGGTTTCCGGTTCCTCCTTGCCTCAGCCTCTCTCCTACAAGCAACCTGCAAAAGAGAAAGAAGACAAGGTTAGACTGATCAGTATCTCTTGCCAGCAACAAGTAAGTGCAAAACTTTTATTACCTGAAAGAACTTTGACAACAATTTCTGGATTCGTGTATAGACAATTTGAAACAAGATACCTTCCACGAACATTGTGATTCAAACTCTTTGTTACAACAATACTTTGCGGAACTTTGTGAAGCAAACATTTTTTTATGGAACTTTTAAGAATCGAACCGTGGAAACCATTAACAGCAAGGCAAACAGTAAATCAAGGACTTGCACAAATTACATGCTGTATTTTGACGTAAAAGTACAGTATTTGTTTTATAAAAGATTCTGGAAATATGGGAAAAGTGAGTCTGCTATTGGCAATTTAGGCTTTAGTTATATTAAGATGAATGTTTGATATTGATAATTCTGATAACAGTATTTGTTTAATATTTTAGAAGCTTTAGAGTAATAGAAAGCACATCCCAGAGCAGTAACACATTCCAAACCTGGAAACTAGAGACCAGGATCCAAGAGGTACTTTTAGAAGAAAATTTCTAATAAATAAAGGGATAGTCAGGAACCCAGTTAGGAATAGGATGTACTTATCTGTTCTTTGTTTATGTTTCATTAGGCACCAGTTTCTACCGAAGTCAGAGAGGGCCGCAGATTTGTGCAGCACTTCAACAGTGGAAACGCAAGAACGCTGTTGTCTCTTTATTTTATTTTATCCACTTCCCCCCTTCCCTTGAGCTTCTGTTCTTAGTGCACTGTTTTAAAAACTAGTGTGCTGGAACAAGCAGTTTTAGGGTGGGGTCGGATTGTCTTCAACCTCCATCAGAACTGAACAAGGACTCAGGTGAGCTGGGCTTTCACACTTTGGGAGTAGCCTCTACCACAGACACGGTGACAAGAAAGAGGTTATGGGGTAAGAGAAAAAGTTTAGAAAACTTTTAGAGCAAAGAGAAAAACATTTTCAAACTTTTCAGAAACTTTTTAGAAAGTTTGTAGAAGGAAACTAAGACTGTTAAGGCTACTTGTGTATATTTCTAAGTATTTGGAACATGGTTTTCTTATGAAAAGCACCAATGACAAAGTGGTAAAGCAGTTATAACTACTTATCCCACCACTGCACCACCAATGTAGGAGGCTGGCCTGGCTTATAGTGGGTACCTAATGGTACTTACACCTTGTGCCAGGTCCAGTTATCCCTGATTAGTAGATTAGTAGTGTTCTAGCAGCTTAGGCTGATAGAGGTAGCTATAGTAGAGCAGCCTAGGCTGAACTAGGAGACATGTAAAGCTCCTACTATATCACTAATATCATATAGCACTATAGCATAAGAAAAGCAATACTCAGAGTTACTAAAAATAAAGGTACTTTATTTTAGTGACAATATGTCAAAAGTATCTCAGAGGATATACTCCCTTAGGAGGTAAGTAAAATACACAAAATATACACACAAACCAAAATCAGGTAAGTAAACAGTTAGAAACATAGTGCAAACACTGTGGAATACAATAGGACACAATTGGCCTAGGGGCAACACAAACCATTTATTCCAAAAGTGGAATGCGAACCACGAATGGACCCCAGGCCTAGTGTAGTGTGTAAAAGGTCACTGGGAGTGTAAGAAAACACTAAGGATGTCCAAGATACCCCACCCTAAGAACCTGAAAAGTAGGAGTAAAGTTACCCTACTTCCCCAGAAACAGAGGAAAGTCATGATAGGGGATTCTGCAAGGACAACAACTGACTGCAAAGCACTGAAGACGGATTCCTGGACCTGAGGACCTGTAAAGGAAGGGGACCAAGTCCAAGAGTCACGAAAGTGTCCGGGGGGGCAGAAGCCCACTAAACCCCGGATGAAGGTGCAAAAGGGCTGCTTCCAGGTGGAAGAAGCTGAAGATTCTGCAACAATGGAAGATGCCAGGAACTTCTCCTTTGCACAGAAGATGTCCTATGGCGTGCTGGAGGATGCAGAGTTGTTTCCACACAGAAAGACCGCAAACAAGCCTTGCTAGCTGCAAAGGTCGCAGTTGAAGAAAATGGGTGCTGCCAAGGCCCAGGAAGGACCAGGAGGTCGCCCCGTGGAGGAGGAGACAGAGGGGGCACTCAGCAGCACAGAGAGCCCATGTAGAAGCAGGCAGCACCCGCAGAAGCACTTGAACAGGCGTTCAAGAAATCTGAGCACAACAGTCATCTCAACACAACAAAAGAGGGTCCCACAAAGTCGGTGGTCAACTCAGCGAGTTGAGTAATGCAGGACGGAGTGCTGGGGACCTGGGCTGTGCTGTGCATGAAGGATTCCTTGCAAAAGTGCACAGGAGCCCTAGTAGCTGCAGATCACGCAGTACACAGGATTACTGTCTGGCGTGGGGAGGCAAGGACTTACCTCCACCAAATTTGGACAGAAGGACCACTGGACTGTTTTGTTCACTTGGATCCAGGTCCTGTGTTCCAGGGGCCAAGCTCGTCAAGATGAGAGGTGACCCAGAGGACCGGTGATGCAGAAGTTTGGTGCCTGCGTTAGCAGGGCAAAGATTCCGTCGACCCACTGGAGATTTCTTCTTGGCTTCGAGTGCAGGGTGAAGGCAGACAGCCCTCAGATCATGCACCACCAGGAAACAGTTGAGAAAGCCGGCAGGATTAGGCGCTACAATGTTGCTGGTAGTCGACTTGCTACTTTGTTGCGGTTTTGCAGGTGTCCTGGAGCAGTCAGTGGTCGATCCTTGTCAGAAGTCAAAGAGGGAGATCCAGAGGAACTCTAGTGAGCTCTTGCATTTGTTATCTGAAGAGAAACCCACAGAAGAGACCCTAAATAGCCCTCAGAGGAGGATTGGCCACCTAATCCAGGCAAGCACCTATCAGGAGGGGTCTCTGATGTCACCTGCTGGTACTGGCCACTCAGAGGCCTCCATTGTGCCCTCACACCTCTGCATACAAGATGGCAGAGGTCTGGGACACACTGGAGGAGCTCTGGGCACCACCCCTGGGGTGGTGATGGACAAGGGAGTAGTCACTCCCCTTTCCTTTGCCAAGTTTCATGCCAGAGCAGGGGCTAGGGGATCCCTGAACCGGTCTAGACTGGCTTATGCAAGGAGGGCACCATCTGTGCCCTTCGAAGCATTTCCAGAGGCTGGGGGAGGCTACACCTATTTCCAAAGGGAGAGGGTGTAACACCCTCTCTCAGAGGAAATCCTTTGTTCTACCTTCCTGGGACTGGGCTGCCCAGACCCCAGGAGGTCAGAAGCCTGTCTGTGGGTTGGCAGCAGCGGTAGCTACAGTGAAAACCCCAGAGAGCTAGTTTGGCAGTACCCAGGGTCCATGCTGGAGCCCCGGGGTTGCATGGGATTGGCACCCCAATACCAGATTTGGCATGGGGGGACAATTCCATGATCTTAGACATGTTACATGGCCATATTCGAAGTTACCATTGTGAAGCCACATATAGGTATTGACGTAGATGTAGTGCACGTGTGTAATGGTGTCCCCGCACTCACAAAGTCCGGGGAAATTGCCCTGAACAATGTAGGGGCACCTTGGCTAGTGCCAGGGTGCACTCACACTTAGTAACTTTGCACCTAACCTTCACTAAGTGAGGGTTAGACATATAGGTGACTTATACGTTTCTGAAGTGCAGTGTAAAATGTCTGTGAAATAACGTGGACGTTATTTCACTCAGGCTGCAGTGGCAGTCCTGTGTAAGAATTGTCTGAGCTCCCTATGGGTGGCAAAAGAAATGCTGGAGCCCATAGGGATCTCCTGAAAGCCCAATATCCTGGGTACCTAGGTACCATATACTAGGGAATTATAAGGGTGTTCCAGTGTGCCAATCAGAATTGGTAGAAATGGTCACTAGCCTGCAGTGACAATTTTAAAAGCAGAGAGAGCATAAGCAATGAGGTTAGCAGAGCCTCAGTGACCCAGTTAGGCACCACACAGGGAACACATTTAGGCCACAAACTATGAGCACTGGGGCCCTGGCTAGCAGGGTCCCAGTGCGACATATAAAACACACTGACAAATAGGGTTTCCACTATGAGCACTGGGGTCCTGGCTAGCAGGATCCCAGTGAGAGAGTAAAAACGCCCCTTCCTGGCTGTAGTTGTTGTGGACTCCTTCCCCTTCCTAGCTGTAGTTGTTGTGGGCTCATTTCCCTTCCTGGTTTTAGGTGTTGTGGGCCCCTTTCCCTTCCTGATTGTAGGTGTTGTGGGCTCCTACCCCTTTCTGGCTGTTGGAGTGGAATCCCTCACAGTCCTGCCTCCACGACTAGGAGGTGCCTCCACTATCCCCGTGGACTGTTTGGCTGAGGTGCTGGGCTGGCTGGTTGGCACCCTGGTTCTATGGGCAGGACGGGGGAGGGGAAGGGAAGAGGTCAAGTTGGCAAAGGAAAAGATTGTTAGGGACGGTAAGGCGGGAGGAGGGATGGGAGTGGAGGTTGAAGGAGTGGTCATTGGAGGAGTACGTATGCTGGACTTGGGTGAAGGTGCATGGGCAGTGTGCGTGTGTGAGGTGGATGGCTGTTGGGTGTCTGAGTGCTTGCTTTTGTGTCCTTTAGGGGGGACAGACACGGTGGGAGAGGACACAGGAGACAAGTGGATAGATGTTGTGAAGGTGTGTGCTAGTGAGGTGTGTGTGCTGCTTGATGTGGTGATGCTGGTGGTGGATGTTGAGGCAGTGCATGCAGGTGTGTGTGTGGACGTGACTGGGAGGGAGGTGGAGGAGGAGGAGGGGGAAACAGGAGAGGCAGTGGATGTGGTTTTGTCTGCATTTTTATGGTGTTTGCGTGAGAGCTTCTGGGATGAAGTGTGGTGCTTGTGTCTGCCTGTGCCACTCTTGGGTGTTGTCTTTTGTGCATGCTCGTCTGTATGTGAGCCTGGAATGGGTTGAGGTTGAGGAGAATGGGACTGGGAAATGGTAGTTGGAGGGGGGATGGTAGGAACAGGGACAATGGCTTCCATCAGTGAGGAGGCCAGATACTGAATCGATCTCTGTTGGGACACCAATCCACTGTGAATGCCCTCCAGGAATGTATTGCAGTGCTGCATCTGAGATGTCAGCCCCTGGATGGAAATCACAATGGTTGATAGCTCTACAGAGATGGATCTAAGGAGGTCAACAGCCTCCTCACTCAGGGAAGCAGGGCTCAATGGGGCAGGGCCTGAGGTGCCTGGGGTGAAGGAGATTCCCACCCTCCTGGGTAAGCGGGCACGGGCAACTCACTGAGGGGCTACTGGGAGGGTGGTGCTGGTACATGGGTGGCGGCTGTACCTGCAGCTGGGGTGGTCATAGAGGTGTCCACCACCACCAGGGAGCACCCATCAGAGGAGGTATCTGAGTCTGTGTTGTCTCCTCCAGTCTCCCTCTGTCCCACTGGTTCCCTCGGCATCAGTGGAATCTGCCTCCAGGGTCCTGTGGAATGCAGCTCCCTCTGTCGTCGGTGCCCCTGCTCTTCCGCCAGATTATGCTAATGCACACAAGGACAGGATGACAAAACAAGAAAGGGGAGGGAGACAAAGGATACACTTGGTCAATGACTGCACCAACACCACTACTGACATGCACATTACTGTCACACACAGGGAACAGGCTTAAGCACTATGCATTGCACTACAAGTGATATGGCTAGTCACTAAGGCAAGATGAGGACCACACACCGCCAACTGCAGCACACCTGGGACCCACAATGCCCTGCCTGAAGTGGACTGCTAACAAGCTAGGTTAGCTGTATTTGCCATGCACCCATTACCCTTCAGTTGACCCATGCTGCAATGTCTGGCCTGGCCTTAGGGGCACCCACTAACACACATCCACAACACGGATACCACCCCACCAGCCAAAATATGTAATGATACCCATTGTACTCACCCCCTTGTGGCTGCTGTGATTCCCTCAAGCGCCCATCGAGCTCAGGGTAGGCCACCGCTAGTATGCAGCCAATCAGGGGGGTCAGGGTCCGAAGGGCACCCCTTCCTCGTTGGGAGGCCATCCCCAGCTGGGCCTCCCACCGTTTCCGACAGTGGGTGCTGCGCCTGCCATAGACCCCCAGGGTCCGCACGTCCTTTGCGATGACATGCTATAATCCCTTCTTTTAATGGACGCTGACCCGCAGGGGCAATACAGACAGGAGAACACCATTAAACAAACAGTCCAGCCTGTCACACAAATGGCCCACCATACCCATTTCCATCACCACTGGCACACACATAGGCCAGCGCAAAACATGTACACAGCCAACAGACTATCCCCCCAACCACCCTTACAAGATGCTTTCACACACATCTCCATGCATCCTTGCCGCATGCATAGTGGCCAAAGTGTACTCACCTGTTGGTCTGGAGGCCCATACAGCTGTCCGTACTGGGGTAGGACCCCATTCACCAGTCGCTCCAACTCCTCTGAAGTGAAGGCTGGGGCCCTTTTCCAAGTCACATGGGCCATGGTAGGTTCCAGACACAGGTCACAGCAACACATACAGTGTAGGTGTTCTCCTGTTGAAGGTCAGGAGACAAGTGAGGAATCAAATAGAAAATGGCAGTCACGTTCGCTGCAGTGTACACCGTCACTGTCAGTGTAATCGCCATTGGCCACTGTACTCCATAGAGCCCCATATTATCCAAGGAGGAATTGCACGGCAGTGAAAACTGCCTTCTGCCACGACGCCCAGCGTTGCCGGAATTACCTCACTTCCACCTGTCCCTCCATCCAGGACAGGCGGTCGCCATTTCAGGGGGGGAAACAGGCCTATCGACAATTACTGCATCACAGATTAGATTGGCACATACTTTGCCATTTACACAGTCCCAATACATAAGTGCACCATGTGGACTGCAATTGTGGTTTTGTTGTTCCAATTGTGACAGCCTACTTACTCTTGTGTCCCTTAGTTACCTACCGCTGTGGATGAATAGGAGGTGGAGACATAACCCTGTGTACAGACCTCTGGTGGACATGGCTACTCTGGGGGCCAGGCACATAATACTGACCTATAGACTGGACAGGGCCACAATCGCAGAGCTGTGTGCCCAGTTGGAGCCTGACCTGATATCAGCTATCCGTCATCTGACTGGGATCCCCCTCTTGTGCAAGTTCTATCAGTGCTCCATTTCCTGGCAACTGGGTCTTTCCAAGTGGCAGTGGGCTTGGCAGCAGGCATGTCACAGCCAATGTTTTCAATCGTGCTGGCAAGAGTTTTGTCTGCTCTTGTGAAACACATGTGCAGCTACATTTCTTCTCCCCAGGTGGAAAATTTGGCCACAGTGGAGGGACATATCCCAAGATTGGTGTGATTGACAGGACACATATTGCATTTGTCCCCCTCGCCAGAATGAACAGGTATTCAGGAATCGTAAGAGTTTCCACTCAATGAATGTGCAAATGGTGTGCCTAGCGGACCAGTGCATCTCCCACGTCAATGCTAAGTATCCTGGGTCGGTGCATGATGCCTTTGTTCTGAGGAATAGCAGCATCCCAAAAGAGATGGCCTAATTACAGAGGCGCAGGGTGTGGCTAATAGGTAAGCCTTGGTCCCCACCCACTGTATGTTAGAGTATACCTCTGATGTCAGCCCCATAGGATTGTGTGAGGCCAAATGTTGTCCCTCAATACTTGCAGGTGACTCTGGCTACCCAAACCTATTGTGGCTGCTGACCACTGACAGGAATGCCAGGACAAGGGCTAAAGAACATTATAATGAGGCACATGGGCGAACCTGATGGATCATCGAGAGAACCTAAGGCCTCCTGAAGGCCAGGTTCAGGTGCCTCCATCTAGCAGGTGGATCCCTGGACTACTCACCCGAGAAGGTCTGCCAGATAGTAGTGGCATGCTGCATGTTGCACAACTTAGCCCCCTGATGCCATGTACCTTTTCTGCAGGAGGAGGAGACTGGAGATGCCCCTGTGGCAGCAGAGGACCCTGAGGACAGTGAGGATGAAGATGCTGAGGATGAGGACAACAGAACATTAGTAATCCATCAGTACTTCCAATGACACACAGGTGAGACAGTGTATATCAGCATTTCTATGACTATTGGTGGATTCTGTATGGCTGTGGCAAGATGGCATTCGCTTCCTTTTACCTCTACTTACTTTCACCTAGGGTTTGTCATATTGCAGATGTTGGTGATATAACAACTGTGTACTGATGTGCTGACTAAAGCCAGCAGCCAGATACAGGTCATTATTTCTATGCTCTCACAATGTATAGTACATTTGCAATTGATGTAACTGTTTCCATGAATACACATTTTCAACACATGACATACAAGTAGTTGAGTTGTGTCCAATGGTGTTTATTGTAGTGCTGAACATTTAGGTTAAAGTGCAATGGAATGGGGTGATGATGGAGGAAAGGCCAGGGTATTGTTCCAGTCTGTTTGTAGCACAGGTGCAGTGTCCTAGGGGCCATAGGAAGGGGAACAAAGGCAGTTCAAAGTGGAAAAGGTGACAGTGTGGGACACAACGGGAACAATCAGGAGAGTCTCATTTCCTGATGGAGATTTTGGAAATTGTCTCTGGCTTCTGTCTGGGTCGCAGGGAACATTTGCGGGGTGGTTCACCTTCTGGAGGGGGAGGGTTACTGGTGGCCTGTGGGCCATGTGGCAGGGGCTCCTGCCGACTAGCGGCAGCGGATGTGGAGGGCTGGTCGATGGACTGGCTCATGGTTGGGGCCCGCTGGTGTGCTGTTGCCTCCCTCATGATGTTGGAAATGTCTGGCAGCACCCCTGCTATGGAGATCAGGGTGGTGTTGATGGCCTGCAAGTCCTCCCTGGTCCCCTGATACTGTCCCTTCTGCAGCCACCTGTTCTCCTGCATGTTGTCTAGGATCTGGCCCATCGTGTCCTGGGAATGTTGGTAGGCTCCCAGGATCTCGGAGAGTGCCTCCAGGAGAGTTGGTTCCCTGCTCCTGTCCTCCCCTTGACACACAGCAGTCCTCCCAGTGTCCCTTACGGCTTGTGCCTCTGTCCCCTGAATGGTATGCCCAATGCCACTGACTCCAGGTCCCTGATTGTCTTGGGGGCGAGGTGTGGCCTGGGGTCCCTGTACAGGTGGGCACACTGCTGATTGAGATGTCCTGGGGACAGAGGTGTGGGTACACTTGGTGGGTGCTGTGGAGTGGGATACTGAAGGGGGAGGCTCTGTGGTGGTCTGTGTGTGGGCTTCGGTGACCGGCTGTCCAGTGGTCCCTGATGGATCAGGTAGGTTATCCAGATCCAGAAGTCCAGAGTTACTGTCATCACTGGGGGAATCTTCTGTTGGGGGACTGGATAGTCGTGGTACCTCCTCTTCGCTGTTATTGGCTGGGGTACCGGTGGGGATGTTAGTGATGTTTTATGCTTCATGTGTATGACATATTGTACGTCCCTGGCTTCCCCTCTATGGTTGCTGCTGCCCTGCCACTTTTTGTTTGTGTATGGTGATGTATTGTCGGATTGTTAGTTTCCCTATGCTGTGCATGCTTTGGTGATGGGTGTCCATGCAAGGCTGGGAGGGGTGTCTATGCATTGGTATAGCATGCAGGAGTTGGCATTGGGGTTAGTCATATGTGTAGGTGCAGTGCATGGGTTGTAGTAGAGTGATGGGAGTGAGAGTGATGGTGTGAGATGGCATGCAGGTATGGGGGGCGACAAGTGGTAAATGTTGACTTACAAGTGTCCAGCCCACCAGCTACTCCAGCGAGTCCCTCAGGATGAAGTAATGCCAGTACTTGCTCCTCCCACACTGCGAGCTGTGGGGGAAGAGGTGGGTGTCCACCGCCAGTCCTCTGTACGGCGAGATGGTGCCTTGCTGCTATTGAACGTACCTTCCCCCGTAGGTCGTTCCATCTCTTCCTGATGTCGTCCCTTGTTCTTAGGTGCTGTCCCACTGCGTTCACCCTGTCCACGATTCTCCGCCATAGCTCCATCTTTCGGGCAATGGGATTCTGCTGTACCTGTGCTCCAAATAGCTGTGGCTCTACCCTGGCAATTTCCTCCACCATGACCCTTAACTCCTCTTCAGTGAAATGGGGGTGCCTTTGTGGTGCCATTGGTGTTGTATGTTGTGCGTTGGTGAGAGTGTGCTGGGTGATGTGGTGGGTTGTGTGATGTAGGATGCATGAGGGATGTATGGGTGTCAGTGGTGTGTTTGTAGTTGTCTCTGTGATGTCGGTGGCTAACTCTTGCAGTCATTTGGTGTTGGCAAAGGGTTGTGGGTACTGTGGGGGGGTGTTTTATAGTGGTGTGGGTGTGGTGTGTGTATGGATGTCAGGTGTGTGTCTTTGGTATTGGCCAATATGGTATTGTTTTGTATGTGGATGTCCATTCTGAGCGCAGCGGTATGTACCACCAATAGTTTACCGCCATTGAATGTCCGCCGTGGTGATTTGTGGGTCATAATGTGGTAAGCGTTGTTTTGTTGGTGTAACGGTATGGGTGTTGGTATCGCCACTTTAGCACCGACCTTTGGGCTGGCGGATTAGTGTGTGTGGCAGTATTCTGTCGGATTGGTGTGTGTGTTATAATATGATTAACGGATATCTGCCACTGCGGCGGTATGTTGGTGGCTGTCAGCGTGGCGATAAGTGGAATTTACCTCCAGTGTCATAATTAGGGCCTATTTGGCTTTGGGGTAACATGGATTTCCTGGTATTTAAATCTGCTCACATCACTTGAAAGCTCACACTGGCTTATGTGATAGAGGATCAACTTTCCTCAATTCGCCTTATATTCTGAATATGCACCAAAGTCTATAAATAGCTGGATGATCAGCGGTAAGGGGCAGCTCAGATTTTCCAAGTATAGTAACATTTCATATGCAGACAGGGAAATGTTATCTTGGGTCGCAGACATCTCTTCTGTCAAACCAGCTATCTCATTATTTTCCGTTACCCATCAGATGAGGGACTTACGAACAGTGTAAAGAGAAATAAGGAGAGAGGGTACCCCTGTCTTGTTCCCTGTTCCAGCAGGAAAGGCGTGAAGATAACGTCATTATCTGCACTGCTGCCTTTGGGTCCCAATAGAGCAGCTCTACTCATCAACAGGTTCTAGGGCCTAAGTCAAATTGTTGCAGTGCCACAAAGAGGAATGGCCAGTGACTAGAATCAAATACTTTCTCAGCATCAACTGAAAGTATGGCTAGTGGGTCCCTAGATTCCCTTGTCTTACCTATCCAGTAGTGGAGGCATTTAAGATCCTTGTCTTACCTATCCAGTGGTGGAGGCATATAAGATTCTGTCTGGTAGAGAAATTAGGCATAAACGGAGTGTAGTCCATGTGGATCAGAGAGGTCACAACTTTATTGAATCACAAAGCCAACATTGTGGTGGGTATTGTCATTTCCATGTTTAGGAGAGAGATAGGCCAATATGTGGCACAGTCTGACATGGGTTTGACCACTTTATGTATGACCCTCCCAATTGCATGCCTATGATTGGGCGGTAATGCCCCCTATGCTTGTGCATCCCCAAACATTTGTGAAGTATGTGGTTCTGCCAGGGATGCACGTCTCTTGTGTAATTCCACCGGAATAGCATTTGACCAGGGGCTTTATCACTTTGCTTATGCTGCAAGGACTCAGTAAGCTCCTCTACATGAATGCTTCCTCAATGGCTGCAAAGCTGTTACTGCATAATGTGGGGATTTTCAACACCTCCAGGAAAACTGTCTGTTTCCTCTTGATCCCTAGTGGGTCAGACTCTATATCGTGTGTGGTAGTAGGCTGAGAATTCCTGTGCAATATCTGATGCTTGTGAAATCTTTCCCCATGATTCCCTGATCAGTTCTTCCATCCAGCTGGCCTCTTCTTCTCTCCAGCTAGGCCATGCAAGTGGCCACTCAAGCAGTCAGCCTGCCTTATTGCTGACATGAAATAGACTACATTTTGTTGGCAAGTACTGTTGGCAGATCATTCTTTAGTCTTGGTAAATTATTCCATTCTATCCCTTTCCAGTCCCCTTACTAGGGAAACCACTGGTTGAGCTGGCAACTCCCTTTCCAGGTCTTGTATCTGCTCTTCCAAACCATGAACCCTGGAGAATTTTTCTGTCTTGTTTGGGGGGAATTATGGTCTGAGCTCTATTCCTGAGGACTGCCTTATAAACCTTCAAGGTGACAACTGCAGACTGAACTGATTCAGTGTCCAATCGCCAATGGATCTCCCTCAAACTGGTAGCCCCACCCTAGGTCACTGTCACTGGAGAGTTGCTTGATATTCCTCTCACAAAATACTCTATTTCAAATGGAGGGGGCCCTTTTTCTGCCAGAACAAGCAAGTAGACCAGCCTGGAGATGGTTCTCTGTGTTCAGCAAAAAAGGAATAATACCTGTCAATGGGGTGCTTGTGTCTCATGCTCTCTAATTTTACTTGGTATAAGCTCATAGCTGCTCATCCCCCCAACTCCGAAAGGTCTGTTGCCCACCCCCAAACTTCCCTGGAAAAAGGAAATAATCCTTCTCTGCCTACAACTTTTGAGCTCAAAGTACCAATAATCAAGGTCTACATGGCCATTATGGCTTGTCTGTCACACCCAAGACGACTAGATGACTACTTACAGAGTTTGGGGCTCATGCCATCAATTGCCAAGTTGAAAAGTACCCTTGCTGTGGTAGCCACCAGCCACTTAATCCAGTGGATGGCTGCTGATGGTGGATGGGTCATGAGGGTTAAAGTTCAACCCAGAGTGTCCACAGCCGCTGACTTTACCTCTGGACCCTGTAGTAGTAACAGTACTATGCTCTAGTACCCTGAATCAGTTCTTCTGGGAGTGCTGCTCTGTGATGCTCGGCCCTGAGAATTTATGTAGCTCTCAACCTCTACCACAAGTTGTGCTTATTCAGATTCTGGGCCTGATTCTGACCCCGGCGGTAAGGAACCGCCGGGGCCAGGGTCGGCGGGAGCACCGCCAACAGGCTGGCGGTGCCCCGCAGGGCATTCTGACCGCGGCGGTGTTGCCGCGGTCAGAAGTGGAAAACCGGCGGTCTCCCGCCCGTTTTCCGCTGCCCATTAGAATCCTCCATGGCGGCGCAGCTCGCTGCGCCGCCATGGGGATTCTGACAGCCCATACCGCCATCCTGTTCCTGGCGGTTCTCCCGCCAGGAACAGGATGGCGGTATGGGTTGTCGTGGGGCCCCTGGGGGCCCCTGCAGTGCCCATGCCAATGGCATGGGCACTGCAGGGGCCCCCGTAAGAGGGCCCCACAAGGAATTTCACTGTCTGCATTGCAGACAGTGAAATTTGCGACGGGTGCAACTGCACCCGTCGCACCTTCCCACTCCGCCGGCTCAATTCTGAGCCGGCGTCCTCGTGGGAAGGGAGTTTTACACTGGGCTGGCGGGCGGCCTTTTGGCGGTCGCCCGCCAGCCCAGTGTAAAACACAGAATAGTCGCAGCGGTCTTCCGACCACGGTGCGGTATTCTGGACGGGGGAAGTCTGGCGGGCGGCCTCCGCCGCCCGCCAGACTTAGAATGAGGCCCTCTATCTGGTGTTTTGAAGGCCTCCCTAACAATTATGGTCATTAGTATTGCAGCCCTCAGATGTGACTTTGTCTCAATGGTGTTCAAGTCATCCTTCTCAGTCCTCGGTGTCCTCAGTGTCCACTGTTTACTAGCTACTGCCATACCTTGTAGAAGCTTAATTATTCAGCACCCATTCAGGATACAAACGACCGTTAGCCAGCTCTTCTAGATAAACATAATATCAATTTATTAGGGATAGAATAGAAAGACATGTACATGGAGGATGCTCTGTACTAGTGTACACTCGAGCAGCCTAATGCAAGGAAGTAATACATGATCTTTTATAGTATTAAACCACAAACATAATTCAACGTCTTATTGGTTCTTTGGCTTTGACGTATGATTGACGCATGACTACTTCTCCATTATGGCTGAGGTCGTTTTTCCTATCATACCATATATAGTAACAAAAAGCATAGAAAAGGATTTTACACAAGGTGGCCTACGTGCCTAATATCACATGGTCCATCTTGTGACAGAACTTGAGAACATCACGTACTCAGACTGGTACTTTCCAGAAGGGAGATTGCTTCAGCTAGCATGCAATGACGAGGATCTTTCATGATGTCTGTTCAGAGGGCAAGCCTTGCAACATAATGCGTTCCTAGCAGTAGCGAATTACATTTGTAGGCCTCTTTACTTAATGATAGGCCTGTGCAGAGATTGTCATTGTGTATCACAGGGGTCACTAGGCATAGCATACCTAAGAACTGTAAAATGCGATTCCACATTCCGCCCTCTGATACTCAATGACAAATCTAAGGGTCATGGTGTATTGCTCTCATTTATACCTCTTGCTTGTCCCTGTTGTCATCCTTATATCTTTTTCTTTGATAATGTGTGTGTTTCTGGTGACAGTTTCTTTTTTTTTTTTTTTTCAAGAGTAGGGCCAGGAAGGATGGACAAACTGGTATGAGCACACATATCGTTATCAGTGCCACGATCCCTATCGCTAGTACCTCTACCAACCAGGTACCCCAACCCCTGAACCATGCTGCTACTCGATCCAGCATTCCTCTGACGTCTGTCCCATCTGCCACTTTCCCAGCTCCTTCTTCTTCCTTTTTTATATCCTCTATTTCCTTTCTTATATTCCCCACGTTGGTGTCCTCTTCCTGCGCACCCCGCCAAGTGTTCTCTTTTCCCCCTTCTGTAATTCTGTTCTATGTGCCATTTTTGGTAGCACGAATGCTAAGTAGCAGGTACCTTGCCAACCTGCTGGCAATTTAAAAAAATGCAGATGTCCCACATATAATAAATATTCCTTTGGGAGGTGTCAGGCCTATGGACAAGCCTGTTGTGTCATTTCTTTTGTAGTCCAGGCTCAATGTTGTATTGCAAATACTATGTCCCACATCAATTCCGTGTTTGCTAGTGTCTGCGTTACCTCTTGAGCATTTGAAACACCATGGTGCCTTTATTTCTGTGTCTATGGCCAGGCATGGTATTCGTTGTTCTGAGCCATGATCCCTTTCAGTGTAACCCTTCCCTCTTTCTGTTGTAAATGCATTCAATACATTCTCTTCTTCTTTTTTTTAGATTCTAATCTCCTACACTTCTTTCTTCTCCTTCTATCTTCTTCCTTCAATTTATTTGACACTCTTTCTACCAATTTTCCTTGCATATCACCTACATAAGGTTCATCTTCCAAACCATACTCATCCCTTTTTCTCCTCATTTCTCCTTTGTTTATATTTTCTCTTATTCTCTCCTTTTTTTTTCTTTTCCCTGTACTCATTCCTTTTAAATTTCCCCCTAACATATTATCTAATATGTTACGTGCCACGAATTCTGTGAGGGGCATTTAAGTGTAATTTCTTTTCTCCTGGCTAGTGGTCGGTAGGTGGGTACATATATAACAATCAGACACATTTGCTAGTTCTTTGTACATTGATACCATTTGCACAAATGTATTGTCCTTATAATCTTCTCCATCTTCTTTCCATTTTGTATATTTCACCCATTTTGTTTTATCCTCCACCCTCTCATGTTATTTTGAGATATTGTTGTTCTCACCACCTGTTGTTCTTTCACCTTGGCCATTTTTGGGGATGTAGTGTTCCTGTTCGAGCCATGGAATGTGTATGTCGTCTTTATATACTATCAGTATTGTTGTTATTACTATAGCTGCTACTGGGGTGAGTAATGCTGTGACCACCACAGGCCACTTCTTCTGCTCCTTTTTCTTATGTTGTAATCTTAAATCCATGTCGCCTTATAGGGTGTGGTCAGATGTGGCTAGCACTTGAAACCAGTTCTATTGGTATGTAACCTTTGGTACTTCCTTATTCCTGTAGGAGTGCCACACGAGTAGTCTATTCCTTCTGTATATTTTCGGGGCGACGTTGAATGCTATTTGACACTTGTAGTTATGCAGAGTATAAAGGGATGAATCCCAGTGTCCAGTTCTAAGGGAGTTGAATGCGATAGTCCCGAGGGATGGCCCTTTTGTCTTATTTTTGCTATATTCCTAATTGGAAGAGGCACCTCCCAATGGGGCTACAAACCGCACTGATCCTAGTGACCAGCCGCTTCCGTAGGACTGGGATCTGTACCTCTTGGCGCAAATTTTTCTAGCGGACTTTTAGTATTCTGTTCATTTATATCCTGATGTCTTTAATACTTAAGTGGCCTTGCTTGACTCTCCGACTCCTGTGGAGAGTAGCACGAGCAGTTCTGAAAGAATATCCTGGTGTCTTGAGGACCCGCTTGCACCCTCCGACTCCTGTGGGGTTGCAGCACGAGCAGTCCAAGAACAATGCTCTGGTGTACTGGGGAACCCGCTTACACTCTCCGACTCCTGTGGGAGTGTAGCACGAGCAGTTCCGTCAGTGTTGACTGGTGGCGCTTGTCGAACGAAGGTTGTACCGCTGTGGTGAAGGTGGCATTACTCTCATGGGCAACTTTGTTGGCGGCTGGTCGTCCTTTGGTCCAGCGGCCTTCTTGGTGTGTGAGGTATGGACCCAGGATGTGATGCCCTCACACTTGACTGCTGTGGCTGTTGTCAACAGGACTTGGTATGGTCCCCTCCACCGTAGTTGAAGGGAGTGACGTCTGGTGTGGCCTTTACCCACACCCAGTCTCCAGGATGCAGTTGTGTTCCGGTGGTGTACCTTCTTGGTGTAATAGCTGTGGATCCAGGAGGTCATTCCCTCCTACTTTTCAGGAGACCCAAGCCCAATCTCCCTGTTGGAGATCATGTCCAGGTAGTGCTGTCCAGCCAGGAAGGGCCTGCAGCACCTAATGCTGAAGGTAAGGCAAACTGCTGTCAAAATGTCTTATCAGATAATAACTTCTCAGCACCAGACATGTTCATAGGCCAGTCAAACAGTATCTCAGTCGGTGCTCACTTTGACAACTTTGTCAAGGGTGCCTTTCTTGACCAATGAAGCAAGCGGTATTGCATCAATCTAGAACCGCTCAGCAGATGCACAAAATCTTATAAAGGGACATATCTGACTTGTTTATGGGGTAACTAGCACACTCTTAAACTCAAATAAACACTAAAAAATAAATAACAATTACACTCAGTAACAGTGGAATATTCACACAAACTATTTCACCAAACAAATGGTGATCCAAAGGTCAGGCGAAAACACATGTTACACTGGTATACAGCCAGTATAATTTTTTAACATAGCATTGTATCCTATTATTCTATTTCAACACCCAAAATATCTGCATCAATGCTGGAAGGGTTGGGACTTTGCAGGCATCACCGCCATCAGAAGTCACTTCCCCTTTCTCGTACAAGTGTGATGTTCTGAAATGCTGATGTTCCTTTAAGATATTATATTTATTTTATTTATTTATATTTGGCACCCTCATCATCAGAGGTATATTACTCATAGCTGTATTGCAGTACTACATAGCACATCCTAAGGTAGTAATAACTCTATCCTAATATAGGTATTTTCAATACCCAAAACCAGTTTGGAGAATATTTAGTTGCAATCTACCAACACATGAAGGCAATCCATTTCACTGCGCTCATTTAAGATGTACCACGGAAGACTCCCATTAATTATGAAAACATAAAACGTAACATAGACAGACGGATACAGAAACCACATCTTCTCGTCCATGTTCTGAAACCTAGGGAAAAACATGGATAGAAAAATACTCCTACGTAGATACATACATCCTGCTTCCAGGGTGTATATAAAAAAAAATCCTATTCCATTCAGCTGTACATTTATTTTACATTTCTACTTGGAACGTCATGGTAACATATCGCAACAATCCGTGGCTTTGCCCTTGGAGTCATGCCCAGAGTCTGTGGTTTTCAGAAATGGGGAAGGTAATCTTCACTGCTACAATTTAATATAGGGACGGGACCCGGCAGATAAATGCACAAAATAAAATACCATAAAAATAAAACACATTTGTGACAAATGTGCTGCATTTTTACCCATTCATTGCCCTTTTGACACCCTGGTTGCACTCACATGACTTCAACATACTACATGTACTGCAGATGTTTAAACATCCACTTGTGTTATTTTCTTTTAGCCTCTCATTAAGTGAAATCGATCAGTCACTAACACGTCATGTGTAATCATTATTACTGCACTAATGTGTTTATTTTAAATATCAATACACCTTAGTAGAAGTTTGTTATCACATAATTAACTCACTCTACACCCCAACAATAAGCCACATTTTTATATATCTCTTATTTACTTATATTATTTACAATTCTTCACATTTAACACTTCTTTTAATTTCTATATCTCTTCTTTCATTGAACATGACTAAATTATTAGTATGTACTCTATAGAGCTATGAAGAAATACACAACCAGGGGTATGGAACTACCGTAAACAAATGCCCAGCACAATTCTTCCAGAATGCTCTCTCATCAGATGCAAATATCTGCAGAAGCTGGAAAGCAAAATTTTGTTATTCCTTCCTTTCAAAATACCTTCACAAACAATGTAACTAGGAAAGAAACATTCTGCTAAACTACCATGATATTTTAGGTGTCATTTCTTTGAAGCATCATTTAGTAAAATGTGCGGATGCATGGTGGTATTTCCAACATTTATATTCATAACAGGAAAAATCAATGTAACCTTTTCATCAAAGTTACACATTGCCATAGTAGTTCCTGGCATGAACAAAACTACTTTGTGCCAAAACTACTTTGTGCCAATATTCTTCGTATGGAAGAGCAGAATGGTGTCACTACCACTGAAGCCAGCCAATAAACAGAGAGACAGAATTCAAATAACAAAAGATCTGTGATAACCAGTTTATGGCAGAATTCTCAAAGAAAATCACAAACTACACCCATGGTATCTGTTCCTGCATTAGTGCAAATTTACAGCTTTTATACATGAGCTAGCATTTAATGAGGCAGACCAGCAAATCGAACTCCTAGACAATATTTGTAAACACCATTTTAGCAGGAGGAAAATATGCATGTCTTTTTACAGGACAAGTAGACTGATGACACAAACTGTCCCATGGACAATTTAGACATTTTATAAAATTCCACACTCCTGACAACATATTGTTAACTGCTGCAAATGAATCCTCTGTTCCCTCCAGACTAAATTTGTTCACTGTAAGAATTTTGGCAACCTTTGCATGGGTCAAATATTTTTAAATGTAATCCCTACATAAGAAAGTTCTAATTTGTTGTACACCTGTGGTTCCTAACCTTTTTACTCCTGGGGACCACCAGTGAAACGTTACTGGAAGCCAGGTACCCCCAAGCAATTTGCACAATTTAAATTTCAAACATGAAATCATTCTTTTTATATTGAAAAAATATGCAAAAATCTAAACATTTTATTGGAAATGTTGGTGCTGCATCTTGGCGACCAACTTTTCAATTTTTAACCATAAGTGCCTCTCTTCTCTCCCTATCCTTTTTGTCACATTTAATTAATTTTTATTATAGCATCTCTCATACCAGTGTAGGTGTTGGAGCACTTTACAGCACTTTAAAATGAAAGACTGGGAAAAAACAGCTTTCTAATTTGTGCTATGCAGTTGGCATGCAGCTCCTTAATTGCAGTTCATAGCTCAATGTGCTAGATTACTATTATGAACTGTACAGTAACTAAAGAATCTCTGTGACAAAAGCAGTAACCCACTGTGCCATCCACTGCCACTGTCCAAAACTCTCATTCCTCCCCAGCAGGTACATTAATCACTGGAGTTATCTTGACGCTTTTATTTTTGCTGTACAATGCTCTTTGCAGTACTTTTAAAGCAAATAACAAGTAATAAAGTCTGAATTTTGTGTCTTATTACGTGTCATAACTTAACAATTAAACTTAAATTTTCTACAGTGTGTAAGCATGTTACAGCCATCCCTTGTCTACTTGCAAACCTTTCCCATACTCAGTGTAGTGTCAAATTATAGTGTAGTAATTGGAGTAGTGGCCACATATTTCAGGCCAGTGTATCGCCTTCTTACAATCCTCCCACCAATCTCATGGTACAATAATGCTAAACAATGTATCCAGATCCTTCCAAAGCAGCCCTTCCCATGGCTATTATTCTGTTTAACTCTGTACATTTTTATGTACGTCGAGAGACTGTCTCTTGTGATCTCCAGCTGTGTGTTTGTATTGCTGAGCACCTCCTTCCACATCTTGATGTTATGGATTGTGTGATGTGCATACGTGGACATATCCCATAGTAAATTGTGTGATCCCTCTCGCCCCTTGCCAATACATTTTTCCATTTCATTTGATATCTGTTCGTACTTCTGTTCATTTTTTTCTAATTGCATTAGCCACTTCCTCTTTACCCTGGCTATGGAATAACTGTCTAATTCTTTCACAAGGTCTCTTACGTTTTGCTTTTATTTTTCACTTCCTCATCCATCAAACGCCATTCCAGGGTGCGGCTTTCACGTTCCGTCTCTGCCTGCTGTTGTAGAGGCAGCTCAGAGTGTTTGGTCCCTGCTGTGGTGCCCTCACGCTGTAGTGTATTTCCCAAATGTCTTCAAACAAAATCGATATTTTGTTCCTGTGACTGTGCACTTGTCACAGGAAGAGAGCTTGACAAGCCCCTATTATCTCTCTTTTTTTTTTTTTTTTTTCCTCCTCCAATCTTCCCTGCCCTTGTCAGCCCCCCCACCATGTGGAGGAAACCATTCTTCAGTTCACTTTATTTATTTCTCTTTTTTTTTTTTATCCTCCACATACAGGACAGCCCCACATTCAATGCACATCCCATATGCAACTAGCATGTAGGCAGCATTGTAAAGCACCACACATGTCCGCAAAGCTACAGAAACACTACTGTCATTTTCCTTGCAAAGTCAAAGTCTAAGTACAGTAGTGCCTATAGGCCTTCTTTCGCCTCTATTTGGTACGCTGGACTGTCTTTGGGGCTATGTTGATGTGTCTCTACTTTGCCTTTACTAAGAGGGTTCCTCGTGACTGTCTTACCCTAGCCTTTTGTTACATAACACGAAGACAATTACAATCGTTCCAGAAAACAGTAGGATGTCGGTGTATTTTTTTTACACCGCTCATACCCCGTGACACAGAAGGGATAACAATGGGTATATTCACATATGCAGCCTCTCTTTGCCAGCCGCAATTATTGATTAGTAAAAGCAGGAAGCAAGCCGGTCTGCATCCATGCCACAATTTCAGCCAGCCATGTCCACCTTAGCTCACACAAAATTTGAAATCAGACAGTACCCAAGGTGCTAGTGATGGCGTCCACACTGGCGTCCTTTGGGGTGAATCAAGAGATGACAGAATAGTCAGGAGGGACAGGGTGCAGCTGTATGATATTGGAAGCTGGACCAGATCCTTGGCCAGTGACACACAGATAACGCAATAGCGGTGAACAAGTCAAGCAACCACATGTGACGGCAGAACCATAGACAAGGGTCACAGTACAATTAGCCCTGTGGGGTGATCCTACTCCCACCCCTTGTATCAATATGTAGCGAGTGCAGGGGGTGTTTGTACTGTGTGATGTTTGCAGATTAAATCAGTCAATTGTCATAAAAATCTGTATTATGTCTCCCAGGAGTCCACCCACCTAGTCTTAAATTTTCTAAAAATTCTTATCCTAAATCGCAAATGCATGAAGTCAAAATAAATCACAGTACACCACCTTGTTGTCAACCCTTCCTTCATCAATCAAAAACCACTTTCGCACACACACTTATTTATATCTCAAAAACCACTTTCAGACACACACACCGATTTATACCTCAAAAACGACTTTCACACACACACACGTAATCAAACGAGCATCTATAGTTTACACCATTTCACATGAGTAGCCGATAGTTCAATATGCCATAAGCATTGTTCAAAGAGCTGCAATATCACAGGAAACAGATAACATAACAATTGTTTAACACGACAAACAGAGCCTGCCTGCTCCACTGGAATGAACAACTATCATCCAGTTACTCGAATGAACCACTATCACTCCTATAAACACAAGGATGCTGACATCACATGCCAGTTCCTCTTAAATGTACACATAGAACCTGGAACGGACCTCTACCATTCCATTTCACATCTGGGCAACGCCCTGTTAACCAGGGGTTGGCTTGGCGCCCACAACACCCTCTCTGGCCAGAGTTATCCGCCCCAGCCCCTCCGGCTGGGGACTGCAAACAGCGACTCGCGCTGTGTTCTGAAGCAACACCGCTAGTTGCCTCTATTCCTCGGACATCTTTTATTAACAGTAACAAGCTACATGAAATACAGGAAGCTATTCTAAGTATACAGCTGCAGCGCAGGGAGGAAGGAAATGGTGTAATACAATGGAAGAACCAAATTAACACAGAATGCTAGCAGCCTGCGGACGGTTATAGTTAACTATCTGAATGTTTTCACGAGGTGCATTATCGGAGCCCGCAACAGAGGACAACAGAGGAAGAAATGCCCTTGGCATGCCACCGGAGACAGAGAAATAAAAAGATGTCATTACAAAAAGCTGGCTAAGGGGTACGGCAAATAGAAATATTAACCATAAATGCATAACCACTCTATGCAGGAAACATATTAACGAAACACCCCAGTTACCTCCCTGTTTCGCAATATTTACACCGGAAAAACAGTAGAGCAAACAGCGAGAGCAGGACCACGAAGCAGCAATAGATACTCACGACAGCTCCAGACTCCGTCGCAGGAGGGGCCCTGTCCAATGGGTCAGCTGTCGCCCCAACCGAAACAGGAGCCGGGCTGAAGGAAACTATTCGCTGAACGAGACCGCAACTCTTCCATTCTCCACCAAATGTAGAAGCTTAATTATTCAGCACCCATTCAGGATACAAACGACCGTTAGCCAGCTCTTCTAGATAAACATAATATCAATTTATTAGGGATAGAATAGAAAGACATGTACATGGAGGATGCTCTGTACTAGTGTACACTCGAGCAGCCTAATACAAGGAAGTAATACATGATCTTTTATAGTATTAAACCACAAACATAATTCAACGTCTTATTGGTTCTTTGGCTTTGACGTATGATTGACGCATGACTACTTCTCCATTATGGCTGAGGTCGTTTTTCCTATCATACCATATATAGTAACAAAAAGCATAGAAAAGGATTTTACACAAGGTGGCCTACGTGCCTAATATCACATGGTCCATCTTGTGACAGAACTTGAGAACATCACGTACTCAGACTGGTACTTTCCAGAAGGGAGATTGCTTCAGCTAGCATGCAATGACGAGGATCTTTCATGATGTCTGTTCAGAGGGCAAGCCTTGCAACATAATGCGTTCCTAGCAGTAGCGAATTACATTTGTAGGCCTCTTTACTTAATGATAGGCCTGTGCAGAGATTGTCATTGTGTATCACAGGGGCCACTAGGCATAGCATACCTAAGAACTGTAAAATGCGATTCCACAACCTCTTCTGGCGTTGGGCAGAAGAGGGAGGTATTGTCTTTTACCACACAAAGTTTCACAAGATAGAATAGTGCATTAACAAAGGTTTAACAGGCAGAGTTTCAACTTGTAATCAAGGGAAAAGGTGGAACATGTGATCTCCCACTGTCCATGGACCATGTGTATGAGACACCTGATGGATGCGGTCTCTAACCCTGAAGTTCAACAGTCTGGTGATCATGGGTCTGGGGTGGCCCAAGCACAGGGGGAGTCCAGGGAGTCAATGCTCTCCCTCCACTGTGAAAAAGGCTGAGGGGTTACAGTTGTAGATGTTCTCAATGAGCCATTGCTCCAGGAATAGATCCACACTCTGCCCTTCAGTTTGTTTTGGAAGTCCAGAGCCCCAGGCATTGTTCACTCATTCTTGAAGGTGCACCACCATCTCACTTCCTTAAGGCACATTTTCATTCCTCCAGTATATGGGTCCATTTGAGTTATTTTTGATTCCACACCAGTCACCCTGCTTACCAAGGGCTGGGGGTCCCTTCTCAGTAATCCTATATCAATGTCTACTCATCATTCCTGGCCTCCAGGGTCCCCTTCATGTTTGAGATTGCCCCATGGATTTTCCCAAACTGCCACACTTCTCTATGGAGGGCCACTTCTAGTGATTTGAGGTAGAATTCAGCATGGGCCTCTTTGAATGAAAGTTAGGGATGCCTCACTTTGTCACTTTGTGCTGTCTCACGGCCTTGTCAGCTTTGGGTTTGACCATTCTTGTGGGTGCTCGACAAATAGTGGGCACCTTTTAACTTCAGCAAGCTATCTCAGACACAGATGTCATTTACACAAGGCTTCAATGACCCTGAGCAATGCACAGCCACTGCATAGGCCCACTCAGTCCATGTGGCTTACCAGGCCCACCGCCACCTTTGGGGTACCTCTGAGTTCTAGCCACTGGCTGTCTCAAGCCACGGCCTTGCTTCAAGCTCACCATTGTTCCAAAGCTACTGACTCCGGTGTCCAGTATAACTTCTACCCAGCAAATAGTGGGTTCTCCTGGGTTTTCTTCATGTGTTGTATGGTCTATCAACGTGGGGTCATTCTAACCTGCTCACAATTGGGGCAAGCTCACCTGAGCCACAATTATGCTGTGTCAAGGGACATATTCTCAGTGTGGCTCTATAGGGGTCCCTGGACGGCACTTAGTGGATTACACAGAGCACATTCAATTGCAGTTCTTCTGTGTTTGCTTGTTGTCTGGGGCTACAGCCTGTCCCTCGCGCCCTGGCCCTCTGACACTGCACAGTGCCTCTGAACACCACACTGAGCCTCTCAATCTGCTGTCCTTCCTCACAAGGCGTGTGGTTGAACCCACTATCCCTGTCAAATCACTGACACTAGATCACGCAACCTCCAGATTGGCGCTTCTCTATTTCTGTACAAACACTATGGTTTGCCATCTTGAATCCTCTCAGTCTCCCCACAACTCTTCCCCAAGCCAGGCTCCCAAGGAATTGTTCATGGGTTAGAGCCTCCCTGGATCGGCGGTTGTCCAGCAGGATCCACCGGCTGGGGGGATCTCCCTATTGCTCAGTATACAGAGGCAATTGGGACCCCACTGCTGAAACTCAAACAAAAGTGCCTCACTGCATTGCGGTCTTGGGAACACTTTCCTGCTGGAGCATTTCTTGGCTGATGGAAGGAGTAGCAAAATGGTACAGAAAGAAAGGGAAAGAGTGAAGGAAAAGAAGGGGAACGGAGGAAGACATAATAAGAAAAAGATAGAAGAAAATAATGAGAATGGCAGAGGAAAAGAAAACAAGGTAGACATAAAGGCAGACAAGATGATAACAAAGGGTTAGAAGGGTTGATAGAGACAAGTTAGGAGGAGTTGAGAGGTCAGGTGAGAGAAGAATAAAACATATTGGGCCAGTGAGCCTGAAAATAAGTAGAAAAGGGATATGACTAAGACTGATGTATGGTGGCTATTCTTAGCATGCTGGCAACATGCTTGGCATTATTATGGACATTCAAGGAACAGTGATGAGTATGCCTGGTAAAGTAGACACACATATCTTTTGTTAGTCCTCAAGGCAATGGATGGGCATCTGTGACATTTGGTGGCTAACACTAACACGTGGTGGACATCCTCATCACATGATTATAATGAATGAACATGTGAGGCAGATTATGTCACTGTGGGACAGTACAGCGTGTAGATAACAGCAAATGAGTGACAAGCTAGGATTTGGTGCAAACCCCCTGCTTTACTAAAAAGTGTGTATTTTTAGCCAAAATATAATTTTTACTTTTGGGATAAATGATTATTTTGTTCAAAAAAATGTAAAGCTGTGTTTTGGGTATAATATTATTGCATTTCCATAATACATTAAGATATGAAGTAAAAGTAATAATTCCTGTTGGGTTGAGTGTATGCACTGATGATGATCTTTTTTTACTGCATGAGGAAACTTGCTTATATCACAGTTATTTTATGATTCATGTTGTGACACATTATTATACGTTATTTAAACAATTTGTGACATTATCATTGGTACTGCTCTGCGAGATTTAAGCCTGCAAGAATAGAGAACACTTAAAGACATGTCAGCTATTTTAGCCTATAACGTCTACTGATGCAGCATAACCTTTTAATCTTCCACCATGCAGCCTTCAAGAACATTGTCATTGATAGTATTGGTGCACAAACCAAGTTGGACGATAAAGGATAAGAAAATGAAAGAAGATGAAAGACAGAAATTAAGAAAATGAAAAGTTGTATCAGTCCCTTCTTTAACCCCTCGGGTGCCTTGGACGAGGTCACCTCGTCCTACACCCGGGAACTGGCGTGAGGGCTAGCGCTCCCCCCCTGTGCTCCCCACCCACCCCCCCAAGGCAGGGATGGAAGGGGAAGCCCTTCCCCTTCCCCCGACCTCCCCCCACCCCCGTGACGTCAGCGCGCATCGCGCACTGACAATCACAGAGGCCTCCTCCCATCACGCTGGAAGCTCAGCTTCCAGCGCGATCGAAAGAGAAATGCAAAGCATTTCTCTTTCGATCACGTGGGGGAGGCCCAGAGAGGCTTCAAAGGGAAGGAAAGGAATTTCCTTCCCTTTGAAGTCTCTCTGAGCGTTTCAAAAGCCGGATTGCTTGCAATCTGTCTTTTGAAAGGCCCACTAGACACCAGGGATTATTTTTTTTTAATGAAATTGGGCAAGGGTCGCTCCCAGGGGGGGCATTTTTTTGGAAGGCCTTTTCTGCACCCCCTGGGGGCAGAAACCTCTAGGCACCAGGGATCATTTTTTTTTTCTTTTATTTTTTGGGAGCTGGGGAGCGACCTCTTAGGCAAGGGTCGCCCCCGTAGGGGGCAAATTATATTTAGGCCCTTTCTGCCTGCCTATTTTTATGAGGCCAATCTGCCCCCAAGGGGGAGAGAAACCACTAGACACCAGGGAGTTTTTTTTTTTACGTGAATTTCACGCAAGGGGAGCGACCCCTTAGGCAAGGGTCGCTCCACTGGGGGGGAAATTTATTTTAGGCCATTTCTGCCCCCCTGGGGGGCAGATCAGGCTATTTTGATTAGGCCGATCTGCTCCCAAGGGGGGCAGAAACCACTAGGCACCAGGGATTTTTTTTATTTTTTTGTTTTACAGATGGGGAGCGACCCCTTGGACAAGGGTCACTCCCCTGGAGGGGAAAATTGTATTTAGGCCATTTCTGCCCCCTTTGGGGGCAGATCCGCCAGTTTTTGCTACACCAATCTGCCCCCAAGGGGGGCAGAAACCACTAGGCACCGGGGATTTTTTTTTGTGCCAATGTCACGCAGGGGGAGCGACCCCGTAGGCAAGGGTCGCTCCCAGGGGAGGGTTTGGGGGGGGGTGGGGGGCAAATTTATTTTAGGCCATTTCTGCCCCCAGGGGGGGCAGAAACCTCTAGACGCCAGGGCAAATTGTTATGTTTTTTGTTTGTTTGTTTGTTTTTTTAGGGATGGGGAGCGACCCATTAGGCAATGGTCGCTCCCGGGGGGGTGGAGGGTTTGGGGTGTGAGGGGGCAAATGTATTTTAGGCCAATTCTGCCCCCCCTGGGAGTAGATAGGTGAAACCTCTAGACACCAGGGCAAAAATATATATATATATTTTTTTTGTTTGTTTGTTTTTTTAGAGATGGGGAGCGTCCGATTAGGCAAGGGTCGCTCCCCTGGGGGGGGGGGGGCAATTGTATTTAGACCATTTCTGCCCCCCTTGGGGCAGATCGGCTGATTTTAGGTCAATCTGCCCCCAAGGGGGCAGAAACCACTAGGCACCGGGGATTTTTTTTGGGCGCCAATGTCACGCAGGGGGAGCGACCCCCGTAGGCAAGGGTCGTTCCAGGGGGGGGTTGGCGGGGGCACATTTATTTTAGGCCATTTCGGCCCCCCCTGGGGGCAGATCGGTCTATTATTATTTTTTTTTTGTTTGTTTGTTTTTTTAGAGATGGGGAGCGACCCATTAGGCAAGGGTTGCTCCCCTGGGGGGCAAATTGTATTTAGACCAAGGGGGGCAAATTGGCAGATTTTAGGTCAATCTGCCCCCAAGGGGCAGAAACCACTAGGCACCGGGGATTTTTTTTGGGCGCCAATGTCACGCAGGGGGAGCGACCCCGTAGGCAAGGGTCGCTCCCAGGGGGGGGGGTTGCGGGAATGAGGGGGCAAATTTATTTTAGGCCATTTCTGCCCCCCCTGGGGCCGACTGAGCTAGAGGCCAAAATCCACAGGTAGGCACTTTGCAAAAAACACCTCTGTTTTCTGTGAAAAAATGAGATGTGTCCACGTTGTGTTTTGGGCCATTTCCTTTTGTGGGCGCTAGGCCTACCCACACAAGTGAGGTATCATTTTATCGGGAGACTTGGGGGAACGCTGGGTGGAAGGAAATTTGTGGCTTCTCTCAGATTCCAGAACTTTCTGTCACCGAAATGTGAGGAAAACGTGTTTTTTTAGCCAAATTTTGAGGTTTGCAAAGGATTCTGGGTAACAGAACCTGGTCAGAGCCCCACAAGTCACCACATCTTGGATTCCCCTAGGTCTCTAGTTTTAAAAAATGCACAGGTTTGGTAGGTTTCCCTAGGTGCCGGCTGAGCTAGAGGCCAAAATCTACAGGTAGGCACTTTGCAAAAAACACCTCTATTTTCTTTTAAAAAATGTGATGTGTCCACGTTGTGTTTTGGGGCATTTCCTGTCGTGGGCACTAGGCCTACCCACACAAGTGAGGTATAATTTTTATCGGGAGACTTGGGGGAACAAGTGTTATTGCCCCTTGTCTTTCCCTACATTTTATCCTTCCAAATATAAGAGAGTGTGTAAAAAAGACGTCTATTTGAGAAATGCCCTGTAATTCACATGCTAGTATGGTCACCCCGGAATTCAGAGATGTGCAAATAACCACTGCTCCTCAACACCTTATCTTGTGCCCATTTTGGAAATACAAAGGTTTTCTTGATAGCTATTTTTCACTCTTTATATTTCAGCAAATGAATTGCTGTATACCCGGTATAGAATGAAAACGCACTGCAGGGTGCAGCTCATATATTGGCTCTGGGTACATAGGGTTCTTGATGAACCTACAAGCCCTATATATCCCGCAACCAGAAGAGTCCAGCAGACGTAACAGCACATTTCTGTCACTGACTGGAAGGAGGCTGAAAGCACAATAAATTGTAAAAATGGGGTATGTCCCAGTAAAATGCCAAATTTGTGTTGAAAAATTGGGTTTTCTCATTCAAGTCTGCCTGTTCCTGAAAGCTGGGAAACTGGTGATTTTGGCACTGCAAACCCTTTGTTGATGCCATTTTCAGGGAACAAACCACAAGCCTTCTTCTGCAGCCACTTTTTCCAATTTTTTTGAAAAAAACAAAATTTTCACAGTATTTTGGCTAATTTCTTGGCCTCCTTCAGGGGAACCCACAAAGTCTGGGTACCTCCAGAATCCCTAGGATGATGGAAAAAAAGGACGCAAATTTGGCTTGGCAAGCTTATGTGGACAAAAAGTTATGAGGGCCTAAGCGCAAACTGCCTCAAATAACCAAAAAAAGGCCTGGCACAGGAGAGGGAAAAGGCCTGGCAGCGAAGGGGTTAAAAACCTATAGCTTTTTACACAATGATTAGGTAAATTGAACTGGAATATTTTCTTTTCTCTTACTGGTTGTCATCATGTTGTTGTAGGAGGGTAAGCTTCCTAAAATGCAGACAGTGAACATTGCAACTGTGCTGAGCAGGGGGACACCTGCACTGCCCATACCAAGTGCATGGGCAGGACAGAAGCCCCCCGATTGCCCCCTGCACCTATTCTCTGTCAGCCTTTTCATGGCGGTGTAACCGCCATGAAAAGGCTGGCAGAGAACAAGGTTATAATCTGCATGGCAGTGCTACCATGGCAAATTATAATCTCTGCCACTGCCAGGCCTTTGGGATCATGGATACTAGCGGTGCCAGTGGCACCCAGGTAGTCTGACCGTTAGGGTCCTTATGAGGCGATCAGGCCTCCTCGTAATGAGGCCCTTTATGTGCTTTGATTACATTGTCGTGAGAATAGTAACTCTACACTCTCCAGTTTTAACAGTTTTCTTATATTTGCTTAAACTGGAGTTAGTTTACTCAGAGCCTCATTACGAGTTTGGCAGTCCATCGAACAGTGGTTCGACTGCCATTGGTTTGGTTGGTCAGATCACCAGATTATGGCTCTCATTATGACATTGGCGATAAATGCCTCTTACTGCTACAGTGACGGCCGCCAACATACCTCCACAGTGGCGAATATCCATTAGCCATATTCTGACACACACACACCAAACCAACAGAATACAGCCACATACACCAATCCGCCAGCCCAAAGGTCAGTGGAAAAGTGGCAGTCCCAACACCCATACCGTTACACCATCAAAACAACGCCCATCACATTATGACACACGAATCACCACGGCGGACATTCAACGAAGGTAAACTATTGGCTGTACATACCGCCGCGCTCAGAATGGACACCCACATACAAAACAACACTACATTGGCCAATATGAAGAACTCACACCTGACACTCATACACACACTACACCCACACACCCACACCACTATAAAACAGCCACCCACACAACCCACAGCCCTTTACGAATACAAATCATTGCCACTAGACTGACACCAAGACTGCTGTAAAAACTCCACACACACCACTTACACCCATACGTCCTTCACGTACCCCACATCACACACCCCACCACATTACTCAAAACACTCTGACAAACACACAACTCACAGCACCCATGTCCCCACAAAGGTACCCCGTTTCACTGATAAGGAGTTAAGGGCAATGGTGGAGGAAATTGTCAGGGTAGAGCCACAGCTGGTTGGAGCACAGGTTCAGCAGATATTCATTGCATGGAAGATGGAGCTATGGTGGAGAATCGAGGACAGGGTAAATGCTGTGGGACAGCACCCAAGAACAAGGGACTACATCAGGAAGAGGTGGAATGACCTACGGGGGAAGGTACGTTCTATAGCAACATGGCACCAGCTCACCATACAGAGGACTGGCGGTGGACCCCCACCTCCTCCCCCACAGTTCACAGCATGGGAGGAGCAAGTCTTGGCATCACTGCATCCTGAGGGACTCACTGGATTAGCCGGAGGACTGGACCCTGGTAATTCAACATTTAACACTTATCACCTCCCATACCTCAATTCCATCTCACACCCTCACCCTCACTCCCATCACTCCACTCCATCCCACATACTGCACCAACGCAGATGACTAACCCCAATGCCAAGCCCTGCATGCTATACCAATGCATGGACACCCATCACCAAAGCATGCACAGCGCAGGGGAACTAACAATCCCACAATACATCACCATACATAAGCAAAAGGTGGCAGGGCAACACCAATGATTGAGGGGAAGCCAGGGATGTACAATATGTCACACAAACATGAAGCATGAAGCATAATACATCACTTACATCCCCACAGGTACCCCAGCCAATGTCAGTGGAGAGGAGGTGCCACAACTATCTAGTCCCCAATAGAAGATGCCTCCAGTGATGACTGTAACTCTGGACTTCAGGATCTGGAAGACCTACCTGACCCATCAGGGACCACTGGACAGCCAGTCACCCAAGCCCACTCACAGTCCACCAGAGAGCCTCTCTCCTCAGTATCCAACACCCCACACCCACCCAGTGTACACACACCTGTCCCCAGGACAGGTCAATCAGCAGTGTGCTCACCTGTACAGGGACCCCAGGCCACACCTCATCCCCAAGACAATCAGGGACCTGGGGTCAGTGGCAGTGGGCACACCATTCAGGGGACAGAGGCAAAGGCCATAAGGGACACTGGGAGGACTGCTGTGCACCAGGGGGAGGACAGGACCAGGGAACCGACTCTCCAGGAGGCACTCTCCAAGATCCTGGGAGCCTACCAACATTCCCTTGACAACATGCAGGAGAACAGGTGACTGCAGGAGAGACAGTATCAGAGGATCAGGGAGGACTTGCAGGCCATTAACCCCACCATGATCTCCATAGCAGGGTTGCTGCCAGACAATTCCAACATCATGAGGGAGGCAACAGCACACCAGCGGGCCCCTACCACTAACCAGTCCATTGACCAGCCCTCCACTTCCACTGCAGCTAGTGGGCAGGAAGCCCTGCCACAGGACCCACAAACAACCAGCATCCCTCATCCTGCAGAATGTAACCACCCCGCAAACGTTCCCTGTGACCCAGATAGAAGCCAGAGACACTTGCGAAGACTCCCGCAAGCAAATGAGACTCTCCTGATTGTCCCCCTTGAGTCCCACTCAGTCACCTTGTCCACTTTGAACCCCTTCCTATGACCTCTTGTACACTGCACCTGCGCTACTAACAGACTGGAACAATACCCTGGACTTTCCTCCATCATCACTCCATTCCATTGCACTTTACCCTCAATTTCTTAGAACTAAAACAAACACCCTTGAGCACAACTTGACTACTAGTATTTCATGTGTTGAAAATGTGCATTTATGGAAACAGTCACATCCATTGCAAATGAACTGTACACTGAGAGCATAGAAATATTGACCTATAGCTGTCTGTAGTCAGCACATTAGTACACAGTTGTCATATCACCAACATCTGTAGATTAACAAACCATTGGTGACAGTAAGTTGAGATAAAAAGGAAGTTAATGCCATCTTGCCACAGCCACAAATAATACACCAATAGTCATAGAAATGTGCAGTTGCACTGTCTCACCTATGTGTCATTGGAAGTACTGACAGATAAATGATGTTCTGTTGTCCACATCCTCATCCTCTTCATCCTCACTGTCATCAGGGTCTACTGCTGCCACAGGGGCATCGCCAGTCTCCTCCTCCTGCAGAAAAGGTACATGGCGTCTAAGGGTCAGGTTGTGCAACATGCAGCATGTCACTACTATCTGGCAGAACTTCTCGAGTGAGTAGCACAGGGATCCACCTGTCAGATGGAGGCACCTGAACCTGGCCTTCAGGAGACCGAAGGTCCTCTCGATGATCTGTCTGGTTCGCCCATGTGCCTCATTATAACGTTCCTCAGCCCCTGTCCTGACATTCCTCACAGGGGTTAGCAGCCACAATAGGTTTGGGTAGCTAGTCACCTGCAAGTACTGAGAGAGCAAATTTAGCCTCACACAATCCTATGGGGTTAACACCAGAAGGCATACACTAACATACAATGGATGGGGACCCAGGCTCACCTATTAGCCACACCCTGTGCCTCTGTAGTTGGGCCATCACAAAGGCATCATGCACCGGCCCAGGATACTTAGCATTGACGTGGGAGATGTACTGGTCAGCCAGGCACACTCTCTGCACATTCAGTGAGTGGAAACTCTTAGGATTCCTGAACACCTGTTCATTCTGGCAGGGGGGACAAACGCAATATATGTACTGTCTATCACCCCAATAATATTGGGGATATGTCCCATTGCATAGAATCCAGCCTTCACAGTGGCCAATTCTTCTACCTGGGGGAAAGAATTGTAGCTGCACATCTGTATTACCAGGGCAGACAACACTCTTGCCAGCACTATAGAGAACATTGGCTGTGACATTCCTGCTGCCAGGCCCACTCTCACTTGGAAAGAACCTGTTGCCAAGAAATGGAGCACTAATAGCACTTGCACAAGAGGGGGGATCCCAGTTGGATGACGGATAGATGAGATCAGATCTGGCTCCAAGTGGGCACACAGCTCTGTGATTGCGGCCCTGTCCAGTCTATACGTGAGGATAATGTGTCTGTCCTCCAGTGCAGCTAAGTCCTCCAGGGGTCTGTACACAGGGGTATGTCTCCACGTTCCATTCATCCACAGTGGTAGGTATCTAAGGGACACAAGAGTGAGTAGGCTGTCACAATTTGAACAGTGGAACCACAACTGCAGTCTACGTAGTGCACTTCCATAATGGTACAGTGTTAATGGCGAGGTATGTGACAATGCAGTCAGTGACGCAGTTACTGTCGATATGACTGTTCCCCCCGTGAAATGGCAACCGCCTGTCCTGTACTGTATGTAGGGACAGGTGGAAGTGAGGTAATTCCGCTGACATTGGGCGTCATGGAGGAAGGCAGTCTTGCACCGCTGTTCAATTCCTCTTTGGATAATATGGGGATCTATGGAGTACAGTGGTCAATGGGGATCTGTGCCGGCGGTGACGGTGTAATCCGCCCCGGACATGACTGCCATTTTCTATCTGATTCGTCAGTTGTTTCCTGACCTTCAACAGGAGTACACCTACACTGCGTGTGCTGCTGTAAACTGTGTCTCAAACCTACCATGGCCTGTGAGACCGGGGAAAGGGCCCCAGCCTTCACTTCCGAGTAGTTGGAGAGATTGGTGGATGGGTTCCTACACCAGTATGGACTGCTGTATGGGCCTCCAGACCAACAGGTGAATAAACTTTGGGCACAATACATGTGGGAAGGATGCATGGAGATGTGTGTGCAAGCATTGTGTAAGCGTGGGGGGAATGTCTAGGGGCGGTGTACATTGTGGGTGCTGGGCAATGTGTGTGCCAATGGTGATGGCAAGGGGTTTGGTGGGTCATTTGTGTGACAGGCTGGACTATTTGTTTAATGTTGTGCTCCTGTCTGTATTGCATCTGCAGGTCAGCGTCCATCAAAAGAAGGGAATATGGCATGCCATCGCCAAGGACATGCGGACCCTGGGGGTCTATGGCAGGCGGGGCACCCAACGTCGGAAACGGTGGGAGGACCTGAGACGCTGGGGACGGAAGACCGCGGAGGCCGAGCTGGGGATGGCCTTCCAACGAGGAAAGTGTGCCCGTCGGACTCTGACCCCCCTGATGGCCCGCATACTGGTGGTGGCCTACCCTGAGCTGGATGGGCACTTGAGGGAATCACAGCAGCCACAAGGGGGTGAGTATAGTGGATATCATTACATATTTTGGCAGGTGGGGTGGGCTCCGGGTGGTGGATGTGTGTTAGTGGGTGCCCCTAAGGCCAGGCCAGACCAGACATTGCAACGTGGGTCATCTCTGGGGTAATGGGTGTATGGCAAATACAATTAACATAGGTTGTTAGCAGTCCATTTCAGGCAGGGCATCGTGGGTCCCAGGAGTGCTGCAGTTGGGGATGTGTGGCCCTCATCTAGCCTTAGCATCTAGCCATATCACTGGTAGTGCAATGCACAGTGCTTAAGCCTGTTCCCTGTCTGTGACGGTGCTGTGTATGCCAACTGTGGTGTTGGAGCAGTCATTGACACAGTGTTTCCTTTGTCTCTCTGCCACTTTTTTTTTATTCTGTCATCCTGTCCTTGTTTGCATTAGCATCATCTGGTGGAGGAGCAGGGGCACCTGTGACAGAGGAAGCTTCATCCCACAGGACCCAAGAGGCAGAGTCACCCGACGCCGAGGGAAGCAGTGGGACGGAGGGGGAGGACAGCACCACAACACAGACTCAGATACCTCCTCTGATGGATGACCCTGGTGGTGGTGGACACCTCTGTGACCACCCCAGCTGCAGGTACAGCTGCCACCCCTGTACCAGCACCGCTCTCCCAGTAGCCTCTCAGTGAGTTGCACCTGCCCGCTCACCTAGGAGGGTGGGCATCTCCTTTGCCCCAGGTACCTCAGGCCCTGCCTCAGTGAGTCCTCCTGCCCTCAGTGAGGAGGCTATTGACCTCCTGAGATCCATCTCAGTGGGGCAATCAACCATTGTGAATGCCATCCAGGGGCTGGCATCCCAGATGCAGCAATGCAATGCATTCCTGGAGGGCATTCACAGTGGATTGGCGGCACAACAGAGATCGATTCAGGCTCTGTCCTCCTCTCTGATGGCAGCTGTTGTCCCTTTTTCTACCGTCCCCCCTCCAACTAACACTTCCCAGACCCATTCTACTCAACCCCAACCCATTCCAGGCACACATACAGACGAGCAGACACACAAGACAACACCCAAAAGAGGCACAGGCAAACACAAGCACCAGACTTCATCCCACAAGCACTCACGCAAACACCATACAGTTGCAGACACAACAACATCCACTGCCTCCACTGTCTCCCCCTCCTTCTCCTCCTCCACCTCCCTACCATTCACATCCACACTCACACCTGCATTCACTACATCAACATCCACCACCAGCATCACCACACCAAGCAGCACACACACCTCACTAATAGACACCTCCACAACATCCATGCATACGTCCCCTCTGTCCTCTCCCACCCTGTCTGTCCCCCCTCATAAAGGACACAAACGCAAGCACTCACACACCCAACAGCCATACACCTCACATCAGCATACAGCCCATGCACTTGCACCCAAATCCAGCAGACATACACTGCCTACAACCACTCCCTCTACCTCCATTACCATCACTCCTCCCTCCTTCCCCCCACTGCCCCTAAAAAGCTTTTCCTTGCCCAAGTTGACCTCTTCCCTCCCCCGTCCTGCCCGTATGAGCAGGGTACAAAGACCCAGCCCAGAACCTCATCCAAACAGTCCACTGGGACAGTGGTGGCACCACCTACTCATGGTGGTAAGGATACCACACCTCCAGGCAAAAAGGGGAAGGAGCCTGCACCTCCAGGCAAGAAGGGAAAGTAGCCTGCACCTTCAGGCAAGAAGGGAAAGGAGCCTGCACCTCCAGGCAAGAAGGGAAAGGAGCCTGCACCTCCATCCAAGAAGGGGAAGAAGCCATCAGCTCCTGCCAGGAAGGGTAAGGAATTCACGCCCCATGCCATGAAGGGGACGAAGCCCTCTACTTAAGCGGAGGATGTCAGGGTGACACCTCCACTACCACCAGTGGTTACAGAGCCCCCACTGCCACCTGAGGAAGTGCAGGCATCACCACCTGCAGAGGCTGCCCAGGAGGCACCTCCATCCACCACCACATTGCAGCCATCACCGCCACCGGACGCCATGTAGGCCACCCTCCAGGGGCTGCTGTATGAGGGGCCTCATCCAGAACCAGTGGGCAAATCACCCACCTGAGAGACTGTGGCCTTGCACTCCTCAGGACAGAGCAATGGGCATGTTGCCCCATCCAGAACCTGTGGGAAAGTCACCCACCTGAGAGACTGTGGCCCTGCACTCCCCAGGACAGATCAATGGGCATGTTGCCCCATCCAGAAACAGTGGGAAAGTCACCCACCTGAGAGACTGTGGCCTTGCTCTCCCTAGGACAGAGCAATGGGCCTGTTGCCCCATCCAGAACCAGTGGGCAACCCACCCACATGAGAAACTGTGGCCTTGCACTCCCCAGGACAGAGCAATGGGCATGTTTCCCCATCCAGAACCAGTGGACTTGTTCCCAAATCTGGCCCCCCAGCCCTCCATCCCCCTGAGGTGCCTGCCCACTTGCAAACTGATGTCCCTGCATAGTTCTGGATAAAGTCAGGATTCGAGTTGGCCTTAGACTGTGCCCTGTGGCCATGTGTGCCCTTTGAACATTGGACTGGGCAGTGTCCCTTTGTGTACATCTGTACATATCTGTTTCATTGACAATTCGATCATTTATTGGCTGTTGATATGAATACATTCACTTTCGTGGATTCCTGTTGTTCTTGCATTATTCTGCCGTGTATCAGGTGGACATTATTTTTGGTCTGCAGCTGGATGTGTGTATGTGTGTTGGGTGTGTGTTGTCCGTGAGTGTGTCACTCTCCTCCCTCCTTCCCTTGTGTGCTAGGCGGCTGTACTTACCGTCATCGTCTTTGTCGATGTTGGTGTTCCTGGTGGAGCATAACGTAGAAGATCATCAGGAAAACTTGCAATTAAGGCTCCATGGTGGCGTTCTTCTTTCCTGTGTCTCCGATGGTGAGTCAGTGATGTGTTTGCTCCAGGCTTTTGATGACGTTGGTACATGTAGGGAAGTACCCTCTTCCTTGGCATGTTACCCCCATTTTTACCTGTCTGTCAGGATGTTTTTCTCTGTCTCGCTGGGATCCTGCTGGTCAGGATCCCAGTGCTCATAGTTTATGGCCTAATGTGTGTGTCTGCATAGTACTTGACTGTGTCACTGAGGCTATGTTAATCAGAACCTCTGTGCTTATGCTCTTTCTGCTTTTAAATTTGTCACTGTAGGATAGTGACTTCATTTACCAATTTCAGTTGGCACACTGGACCCCACTTATAAGTTCCTAGTATACGGTACCTAGGAACCAGGGCATTGGGGTTCCAGGAGATCCATATGGGCTGCAGCATTTCTTTTGCCACCCATAGGGAGCTCAGACAAACCCTTGCACAAGCCTGCCATTGCAGCCTGCATGAAATAACGCACACTGTATTTCACAGCCATTTTCACTGCACTTAAGTAATTTGTAAGTCACCTATATGGCTAACCTTCACTTGCTGAAGGTTAGGTGCAAAGGTACTAAGGGACATATTTATACTCTGTTTGCGCCGAATGTGCGTCAAATTTTTTGAAGCACATTCGGCGCAAACCTTGCCCCATATTTAAACTTTGACGCCCGACCCCGCGGACGTCAAAATTCCACCGTGTGCGTCTGTAGGAGGCTGGCCTGGCTTGTAGTGGGTACCAAGGGGTACTTACACTTTGTACCAGGTCCAGTTATCCCTTATTAGTGTGTAAGAGGTGTCTAGCAGCTTAGGCTGATAGAAAAGGTAGTTTAGCAGAGCAGCTTAGGCTGAACTAGGAGACATGCAAAGCTCCTACTATACCACTGGTGTCACATGCACAATATCATAAGAAAACACAATACACAGATATACTAAAAATAAAGGTACTTTATTTTTATGACAATATGCCAATAGTATCTCAGTGAGTACCCTCAGTATGAGGATAGCAAATATACACAAGATATATGTACACAATACCAAAAATATGCAGTAATAGCAAAAGGAAGTAATGCAAGCAGTGTAAAGTTACAATAGATTGCAATAGGAGCACATAGGTACAGGGGCAACACAAACCATATACTCCAAAAGTGGAATGCGAATAACGTATGGACCCCAAACCTATGTGAGCTTGTAGAGGGTCGCTGGGACTGTAAGAAAACAGTGAGGGTTAGAAAAATATCCCACCCCAAGACCCTGAAAAGTCGGTGTAAAGTGCACCTATATTCCCCAGAGAGCACAGAAGTCGTGATAGGGGAATTATGCAAGAAAGAACAACACCAGCAATGCAACCAAAGTGGATTTCCAGACGAGAGTACCTGTGGAACAAGGGGACCAAGTCCAAGAGTTGCGACAAAGTCGAAATTGGGCAGATGCCCAGGAAATGCCAGCTGAGGGTGCAAAGAAGCTGCCACTGGATGGTAGAAGCTGTGGATTCTGCAAGAACGAAGAGGACTAGGAACTTCCCCTTTGGAGGATGGATGTCCCACGTCGTGAAGAAGCTTGCAGAGGTGTTCCCACGCAGAAAGACTGCAAACAAGCCTTGCTAGCTGCAAGGGTCGTGGTTAGGGTTCTTGGATGCTGCTGTGGCCCAGGAGGGACCAGGATGTCGCCAATTGCATGAGGAGACAGAGGGGGCATCCAGTAAGACAAGGAGCCCTCTCAGAAGCAGGCAGCACCCGTAGAAGTGCCAGAACAGGCACTACGAAGAGGAGTGAACCGGAGCTCAGCCGAAGTTACAAAAGAAGATCCCACGACGCCGGAGGACAACTCAGGAGGTTGTGCACTGCAGGTTAGAGTGTCGGGGACCCAGGCTTGGCTGTGCACAAAGGAAATCCTGGAAGAGTGCACAGGAGCCGGAGCAGCTGCAAATCATGTGGTACCCAGCAATGCAGTCTAGCGTGGGGAGGCAAGGACTTACCTCCACCAAACTTGGACTGAAGAGTCACTGGCCTGTGGGAGTCACTTGGACAGAGTTGCTGAGTTTCAGGGACCACGCTCGTCGTGCTGAGAGGGGACCCAGTGGACCGGTGATGCAGTCTTTTGTTGCCTGCGGTTGCAGGGAGAAGATTCGGTCAACCCACAGGAGATTTCTTCAGAGCTTCTAGTGCAGAGAGGAGGCAGACTACCCCCACAGCATGCACCACCAGGAAAACAGTCGAGAAGGCAGCAGGATCAGCGATACAAGGTTGCAGTAGTCATCTTTGCTACTTTGTTGCGGTTTTGCAGGAGTCCTGAGCAGTCAGCGGTCGATTCCTTGGCAGAAGGTGAAGAGAGAGATGCAGAGGAACTCTGATGAGCTCTTGCATTTGTTATCTAAAGAATTCCCCAAAGCAGAGACCCTAAATAGCCAGAAAAGGAGGTTTGGCTACCTAGGAAGGAGGATAGGCTAGCAACACAGGTAAGAGCCTATCAGAAGGAGTCTCTGACGTCACCTGCTGGCACTGGCCACTCAGAGCAGTCCAGTGTGCCAGCAGCACCTCTGTTTCCAAGATGGCAGAGGTCTGGAGCACACTGGAGGAGCTCTGGGCACCTCCCCTGGGAGGTGCAGGTCAGGGGAGTGGTCACTCCCCTTTCCTTTGTCCAGTTTCGCGCCAGAGCAGGGCTGGGGGATCCCTGAACCGGTGTAGACTGGCTTATGCAGAGATGGGCACCATCTGTGCCCATCAAAGCATTTCCAGAGGCTGGGGGAGGCTACTCCACCCCAGCCCTGACACCTTTTTCCAAAGGGAGAGGGTGTAACACCCTCTCTCTGAGGAAGTCCTTTGTTCTGCCTTCCTGGGCCAAGCCTGGCTGGACCCCAGGAGGGCAGAAACCTCTCTGAGGGGTTGGCAGCAGCTGCAGTGAAACCCCAGGAAAGGCAGTTTGGCAGTACCCGGGTCTGTGCTAGAGACTCAGGGGATCATGGAATTGTCTCCCCAATGCCAGAATGGCATTGGGGTGACAATTCCATGATCTTAGACATGTTACATGGCCATGTTCGGAGTTACCATTGTGACGCTATACATAGGTAGTGACCTATGTACAGTGCACGCGTGTAATGGTGTCCCCGCACTCACAAAGTCCGGGGAATTTGCCCTGAACGATGTGGGGGCACCTTGGCTAGTGCCAGGGTGCCCACACACTAAGTAACTTTGCACCCAACCTTCACCAGGTGAAGGTTAGACATATAGGTGACTTATAAGTTACTTAAGTGCAGTGGTAAATGGCTGTGAAATAACGTGTACGTTATTTCACTCAGGCTGCACTGGCAGGCCTGTGTAAGAATTGTCAGATCTCCCTATGGGTGGCAAAAGAAATGCTGCAGCACATAGGGATCTCCTGGAACCCCAATACCCTGGGTACCTCAGTACCATATACTAGGGAATTAAAAGGGTGTTCCAGTATGCCAATGTGAATTGGTGAAATTGGTCACTAGCCTGTTAGTGACAATTTGTAAAGAGAGAGCATAACCACTGAGGTTCTGGTTAGCAGAGCCTCAGTGAGACAGTTAGTCATCACACAGGGAACACATACATATAGGCCACAAACTTATGAGCACTGGGGTCCTGGCTAGCAGGGTCCCAGTGACACATAACAAACATACTGAAAACATAGGGTTTTCACTATGAGCACTGGGCCCTGGCTAGCAGGATCCCAGTGAGACAGCGAAAACACCCTGACATATACTCACAAACAGGCCAAAAGTGGGGGTAACAAGGCTAGAAAGAGGCTACTTTCTCACAGCGTCATTTTTTGAAAGCTGGAAACTGCCTTGCGTTAATGATATGCAAGGTAGGCGTTCCCTTCCAAAAAATGACTTTAAGGCCTGTGCGCCTTTTTATACCCCGGTGTCATTTTGACGCACAGGAGGGGGTGGGCCTTAAAAAACGGCACACAGCCTGATGTGCGTCATATTTTAACGCCTGGGTCAGGGCAGGTGTTAAGGTGTCTGTGGGCTTGGAAGGAGTCCAGAGGTGCCCTCCCCTGCCCCCAGGGACACCCCCTGCCACTATCGCCCACCCCTGGAGGACACCCATGGATGGGGGGACCCATCCCAGGTAAGTTCTGGTAAGTATTTTTTAAAGTTTTTTTAAGTGGCGAAGGGGGGGGCCTAATTTTGGCCTCCCTACATGCCACTGTGCCCAATGACCATGCCCAGGGGACAAAAGCCCCCTGGGCATGGCCATTGGGCAAGGGGGCTTGACTCCTGTCTTTGCTAAGACAGGAGTCATGTCAATGGGGATTGTGCGTCAAAAAATGGCGCAAGTCCGGTTTGAGGCATGATTTTTTCCCCAGACCTGACTTGCACCATTTTTTGACGCACAACCCCCATTGTTCCCTACACCAGCGCTGCCTGGTGTGAGTAATTTTTTTTTACTCAGACCAGTCCGCAGCGCCGGCTAACATCATTCCTTAAATAAGGTACCCGCATGGCGTGTTGGAATGGCGTTAGCCGGCGGTAAACGTTTTGACGCACAACTGCATCCATATCGGATAGGGCTCACACTATGCACACCAAGTACAAAGTCAGAATCATACCTAAAGATGGACACATTCACAGTCACAATATGTTACAATATGCCCCCTTTGGGGAGGCCACTCACACTGTACTGCAAAATTACACAAAAACACACGTCCACTCATCTCAGGCACAGGGACAGTGAAGGCTACACAACATTGTCTCACACAACACTAACAACACAACCCCCTATAATCAAATACAACTCACACACACACATTCCTCACAGGCCATGGACTGTCATCACATACAACACATCCAGGTATGGATATGTCATATAACACAAACAACACTCCCATGAAACAGCCCTGCAATGGACACACACATCACCCACATCCCAGCACAATGGAAACACAATGGCATGGACACTAGACACAGAAACAAAGATCACTATGCAAACAATAGGGATGGGTGCATCTGGATTACTCAGAGGAGTAGGCTGCACTGGAACACATATCACATTATACATGCACCTTAAACAACATTTGCATAGGAACTGGCCCTACACTTGTCTCAGGGACAAACAAAACTAGACCCAAATGCCATGCCTATCTGCACAATGTGGAAGTGCAAGTCAACAAATCACGTACAACTCCAACTGCATGGGGCAAACCTTTACTGGAACTAGCTGCAAGGTACACATAGCTAAATGCAGACTTGTGCAATCAAATGCAAACAGAAGTAGCGCAATTGAACACAGTCCACGTCTGCACAAACATAACTCAAGCTGACACACATCAGATGAAACATAACCAGTTTCAGGGAGACAAGGTTAGCACCATTTATGCTCACATTGGACAATGCAAGATTAAATACTTATCATGACAAATAGTACACAATGCCATGACACCACTATTGCATTTACATCCACATATCCATCCAGTCAACAGATACCCTTCTCTTGGGGGACACGAGCACTGCTCACAAAGTCATATACTGCAAACAACAGAAAATGGATCACCAAGAAGGCTGAAACACACACAACTGTAGGCACACAACATAAATTAATCAGGAACAACATTATGGTAGTAAATGAATTGCAGGAAAAATCTGTACCCCAAAAAAACAAATGTTTGGGTTTATTAATGGTGAACCTTCAAAGTCCAAAGCCATTGGCCAATCCATTGTCTGATACACAGGCAACTCATGGTGCCCTCTCTTGATTCCTAACTGCAATGAAACTTCCACAGGGGACAGGCAGGTACCACAGGGATCATCCTTAGGAAGGGTCAGATTTGGGAGGGGGAGTTTGGACTTGGGCTTGCGAGGAGGGGTCTGCTTTTTATGAGGGGTTGGTGTCTTCCTGGGGGAGAGAGGTATGGGTGATTGCAGGGGAGGCCTTGGAGGTGGAAAGGAGGGGCTGGAAGCTGGGTGGGGGTCATTGGGTTTGGGACGGGGTGGAAGGAACGGCGTAAAGTTCAAGGTTAACAAAAAAAACTTTCTTAAGGACACTGGGACAGTTAGCAGAAGGGAGTCGGGATTTGGAGGTCGAGGGAGTAGTTGTCTGCTGTGTTGGTGTGGATATCATGGGTACATGTTTCTGAGAGGTATACTTGTGTTTGGTGAGTGTCTGTTGGGTGGGTGAGTGAGTACGTTTCTGTGTCTTGGGGGACTGGGAGTTAGAGGTGCTGAGTGATGGAGTGGTGGATGTATGTGTCTGTAGTTGTGGTGTCTGAAGGTATGGTGCTTGTGGTGGATATCTGCTGGGGTGGTATCTGGGGGTATGATGTGTGTGGTGGGCATGTCACTGACTGTGTGGTATCTGTGGGTATGCTGGATCTTTTTTATGCAATGCTGGGAGTTTTGGGGGTGTCTAGGAAAGTGGTGACTGTTGCGCCTGTGGGTGTCTGTTGTTTGCCTGCAGGCCGGTGTTTTGTGGTTCTTGTGTTTGTGGGTGCTCCTTTTGTGTGTTGATTTGGAAATGTGCTAATTTGTCTGTGTGCTTTGGGTAGGTAGAGGAAAGGGGGATTTGGATTGGTAAAAGGGAGGTAGAGGGGGTCAGAAGGTGGGGGGTAACTGGCTGCCGTCAGTGAGGAGGCCAGGGCCTGAAAAGATCTCTATAGGCCAGCCATTGCACCAGGAATACCTTTCAGGAATGCATTGGTCTGTTGTAGCTGAGTTGGTAAACCCTGACTGGCATTAACAATGGCTGACTGACGCATAGAGATACTTCTCTGGAGGTCAATAGCCTCCACACTGAGGGCAGCAGGAGAACAGGAGCTGGAGCAGAGGTGCCTGCCGCAAAGTAGACCCTACCTTCTTGGGTGAGCGGGCACAACCAACTGCGGGGGGATCCACAGGGAGGGTGGTGTTAGAATGAGGGATAGCAAACAAGGATGGTACAGAGAAATGTCCAGTGGGTCCACTACCACTAGGGAGTGTCCACTGGAGGAAGAATCGGATGGTGATGATGATGTCCCGGTTTCCACCATGGCACTCTACTCGCCCTTCAGGCCAATCGGTCCATCTGTGTCAGTAGTGTCTTGAACTGAGGTCCCATGGCCAGATGCTTCCCCACTCTGCTGTACCCCCTCTCCTTTGCCTGCTGGTGCAAATGCTGCAAATACAGAGACTTAGGGTCATCACATGTCCATGATCACACTTAAACAATCGCTCTGATTAGCATATATTACCAAGTGGGCCCCAGCAACAAACTACACCTAACCAGCCCATACATGTGCCATACCTTATGCATGCATGCAATATGAACTGTCAACATTTGCCCACAGCAAAATCAGGGTCTCAGAAAACTACAGTTGCATGGCTGAAGTTGTGCAATCACAATACCTATGCAACAAGTAGGAAACACCATCACCTGCAAAACTTTGCCCTGGGAACCAGACCTCAGTCACCTGTTGGCATGCAATACTAAGCCAATGCAAAATGTATTTCCACAGATCTTACAGAAGGTCATGCAAACACCTAACTGTCACATACATGATGACCCAACAATGAGAAATAATGCTACAAAATCATGCCATGTTGATGAGAAAAATACAATATCCTGGAGTCAACAATGCACACTTCACCAAGTGATATTTGTCCCAATAGAAACATGGAGGTAGTATTAACGTTGCTCAGATAGCCCACACATGTTGCATGGAAATGGACACTGTAGCCATCATGTGCAATATGTTTAGGAGAGATGTCCCCAAAATACACAACACAATAATTCAGCAAGCCCCAGGGTAATCACCACTAATATCTGGCTCCCCTTACAATGACATACTCTGAGTGCATCAGTAGAAGCCATTAGTCCTTTGTATGTTGGAGAGGCCTAGAGATTTGCAAGTACTTGTTGAAGGCCCTCAACATGTTGCCCAATGAGAAGCTAGATCACTGTCTCCATTTTGGTCCTACAAACCCAGATGTCTGTGGATGAATTGATGTACCCAAATACATGTGATTCCAACATTACTTCAAGTCACTCCATGATGCTGGCCAACTGTCAGGACACAAACCTTACCCGTTAAACATGTGTAATGCACTTTTCCACATGATGCTACATCAAGGGCATAGATATTCACATTGTGTCTCTAAACTTTAGGCCTACGTGTCATATCCCTCATTGCAACTGCAGTTGTACATGCCAAATTACATGCTATGATGACACATACCTGTATGTGCCACAACATGAAATGTATCCCCATTGATAATGCACTGTTACACAAACAGGTTGCCATGCACAGATAGGTGAGGGAACACAGACATCATTCCATCAAAGTAGGTAGACAATGCAAAAAACTGCAGCTTCCAAATGTTTTCCAAAAGAGAAAGGGACACATGCTGACATGTAGACACAAGGAATGTTGGCAACAGTGATGGCATATAAATCATATCAATGGAAATTCCCCACTTACCAAGGGAAAGCATAGCTACATCCAAAGAACAATGTAAGCCCTCTCACCTGTATGTTGGATATCTTCACATTACAGACTGCAATGAGGCACCAGCACTCATCATATGTTGAAGACAACTAGCTTTTGGGTGGCAGATGCTTATATACACATTCACTCAAAAAGATGACATTACACAGTGATCCATCACCTACTTACCTTTGGCCTGGAACATTTAGAAGTGGTGGTCTGTTACCCAAAAATTACACACACTACAACAGAAAATTGTACTTGATTGATCAATGAACCCAGCCATATGCTGACCCTGCAGAGCAAGTGGTCTGTGGATTCTATCCAATTGTGTCCTAGATCCATGGAAACATATGCAAGGCACATCTATATACCCCGCATGACATGTCTACACAAACAATCACTCATCTACTGTGTGACATATGGCTCATCCCTAATTGTCAAAACCTAACTCATTCAGTTGGTAAAGGGACAATCAGGAGTGTGCCCTGTTCTTACCCATCATTATGACTGTTGTGCTGCCCTCAAAAGCCTATCAAGCTCTGGATAGGCCACAGCCAGAATGCAGGCTATTATGGGGGTCATGGTCCAATGGGCACCCTGCCCACAGTGGGAGGACATCCCCAGCTGGACCTCTGTGATCTTTGGGGTGCAGTGTCTCTGGTCCTCCCACCTTTTTCTACAGTGTGTGCTCCTCCGAATGTGGACCCTTAGGGTCTGCACGTTCTTGGCGATGGCTCTCCACAATCCCTTCTTTTGTTGGGCATTAACCTGCATGGATTCAAAAGACAAATCCAGAGATCATGATCCTAAGTCTCTTCACAAATGGTTGAGTCACATACATGTCAGTAACATCAAGCTAGAACTTCCTTATTTGTAAATACTTCGAAAGTGTGACATAAACAAGCAAATAAGTACAGGGACATGAGTACAGACATACATTTCTCTATCTGCAGACTAACCCATTACCCTGCTCTAGCCCCACAATGACTAAGCAGGTTTACTGGCATCATGTAGGCCATGTTTTAGCAACCTGACTGAGAACTGCCCCCCTATGAGACACATCACACTTCTGTGGCTTCTGATGGGTAACCTCCTTAGGCATGAATGGACCAACACATCCACACTCTGTGAAAATGACTCTCTGCATACCGTCCCTGCAGGCAAACTCCAACATTACACATGGGTAACAATGAAAGGACTGGCATGGTGGGTACAGAAAGTGTCTTCCCTGTCCATGTGTGGACATGTGGACTAACAAATGCCGACTCACGTTGCTTTAGGGGGTGGGGTTCTGTGGTATGTACCTGTACCACAGAACACTTCTTTGGACATATGTGTCCATCCTATAGAGATGGCATCCAACAAACAAAGGCATGCGTTGTACAGTTTCTGTTATGTGACAAAACTACTGAGTCACTTATGGCCTCCCAGGAATTAACACACTGTCTGCACTGTGGGACTGTTATTTATGCAATAAGCATGTACAGGATAAATATGACCTGTGGGAAGGTGACGACAGGGCTGTGGGAGTAAAGGACGTGTCATGAGTCAAAGAAACACATTTACAATGTGCTAAGTGCATATATGGACTAGCTGAATGACTTACCTCTGTACCCATTCCTCATCTAATCAAAGGAATGAGGCAGTCTGGGCAGAATTTAACACTGAAGCCTCATATAGCCCACATGACAGGATCTGCTGGGGTGCAGGGAGTTGTCACAGTACCACAATTGCATAGCCACAGTAACTACACCCCAGCCTAGATGAGTACCCATACTCAGAGGTACATTTGTCAGGCCCTGGTCTCCACAGGCTGAGCAGACTGAACCTACATGACTCTCCATTCCCACCACTTCCATGCATGACAGTACATCATGTAGTCAACAGCTATTTGGCATGTGTTGCGTATGGCAACCTGAAGGGCAGAGTGAGTCATGATCTGCCTTCCGAATAACAGTTAAGGAAGGGCAGATGTGCTTAGAAATCTCAATGGCACCATGCACATTGTTCACATTACTCTCAAGTGACTCATACAACATGCATACTCAGCTCATGCTATCATTCACATACATGTTGTCTGACATTTACAACAATCATGAAGAAGTAGATGCCAGTGGATAGCACTGATATCTCCTCACCTACTTACGTGCCTCAAACACAAGGAGGATCTTGGAACCCAAAAACCACACAACACAATGTGACTGAACTTTACATATGGCACTGGCCACAAATACCTGCACATTGTACATCCCATTGATGCCACAAAGACTGCAACAACAAGCACATGAGCAGTCAAGTTGGCACACATGGCCACATTCTAGCCTGTGAGGAGGAAAAGTAAAGGATGGTGAAGTACAGAGAAAACTATGCATATAAGGTACTTATCTGCTTCCCTGGTGAATAATAGAGCTCTCCATAAAGGGCTAGGACCTCATCATCTAGCCTCTCCAGCTCCTCTGGAGAGAAGGCAGGGGCCTATCACCTGCTGGACATGGCATGATTGCTCCCAGGAGCAGTACACAGCAGCTCATGTCATGGAGGTCTTGCTGGCAGCAGTGCCAGGAGCGAGTGAATGAATCTGCAGAACATTGAGGTAACATCCGCCATGTACGTGGTCGTCACCACAGGTGTACACATCCATTTGCCTCTGTCAGTCACTGGCAACCGAGTTCTGTCCGCTGCAAATGCAATCACCTACCGCCATGAAGACTTTTGCCCGCAGTTGTGGGCGGTTTCTAACGGCCAGTGGAATAGGCCAGGCAACTGCCATTTGCGCAGCCTGAAATGCTGTATTGGGCATTTTAAACTGTGTCACACCTCCAAAAATTTATTTTTGACTTCACAAATATGCTTATCCTGTCTTGTCATGTAGGTCCTACTACAGAAACACCATTGCAGTATGTTGCCGGGCATATATGGCATTTAACAGTGGGTAACAGTCCACCCCTGCCGATGGTAATTTTGGCAGTAGGGATATCTGGTCACATTTCGAGGGGCAATTCTGTTGCACATCTTTGAGTTTGGTCCATATACATGTTGTGGACATGTGTGGAAAACCATGGGGATCACATATGGCCCTTGGGTTATTGTCACCTGTGATGTGTACTGGTTGGCATATCTATCCATTCAGAAATGTCATGTATCATGATATCATTCACATGCATTATGTATGTTGATGTGGACAAAATGACTAATGTTAGAAATCATGTCTTGTCATACATAGGTACCCAGGGAGAGAGAGGATGTGACAACCTCCTCTCTACCATCCACTGCCAGACCTTCAGACCATTATCTTTCTTTACCATCTGAATACGCAAACAATTGTGGACTTATGTCATCAGATGGAGCCAGATCTGATGCCAAGTATTAGTCATCCAACCAACATACTACCCATGATACAAGTCATGTCAGTATTGCACTTCCAGCAACAGGGTCCTTCCAACATACAGTGGACCTATCAGCTGGCATGCCCCAACCTATGTTGGGTCTGGTGTTGAAAGATGTATTCTCAGCAACAGTGAAAAACCTGGACAGCTACATCCAGTTTCCCCGATGTCAAGATTTAGCCCATGTGAGGGCTGACTTTTATGGTTTTGCCCGTATCCCACATGTGGTGGGGACCATTGATGGCATACATGTTGGCTTGGCCAACTGCAGGCCAATGAACAAGTATACCACAACAGAAAGAACTTCCATTCCATCAACGTGCAAGTTGTCAGTTTGGCGGATCTATACATATCACAGGTCTGTGCCCGTTATCTGGTTCAGTCCATGATTCCTTCATAATGCAAAACAGCCCCATACCCCAGCTGATGTCACATCTGTGCCTAGGGAGGGCCTGGCTGGTTGGTAAGTCACATCAGTCCTTTTTGTGGGTGTGCAACATCTGGTGCTACCATCAGAAAGTGAGTGACTCATTGCTGCATATATGTCTCATTCCTTAACAGGAGACTCCACATATACAAACCGTCGTTGGTTGATTTTGCTGTCTTGACCGGACTGATGGAGCCCTCCTCTACTCACCAAGAAAAGTGTGTCAGATCACTGTGGCATGCTACATGCTCCACAACCTTTGCCCTGCGGAGGACTATCCCTTACATCCCAGAGGAGGGGGAGCCTGAAGTGCCACTGGGTGAGACTCCTGAAATGCCAACTAAGGATGACAGTAATGAAGAGGAAGGAGCTGACTTGTGGCAAGATTTAATCAACAGCTACTTTTCATGATTGTAAGTATGTCATGTGATGTAATGATTTTGACTATACAATGTGCTGTAGGTCTGAAAATGTATCTAGGACAACAAGTAGGGAGCTGATACTCTGCAATATTCAGCCAAAGGCTCCTTGAAGAGGTAGACTTTGACATGTCCCCACCTTTATGATGCTGTTTTGTTTGTGTCAGTTGTATTGCAATGTACTTTTCTTTTCAGATACTTGCTATGTTATTTTTCTATTAGGTATGTTTTCAAGCATATACTCCTTGTTTTGTCTTAGTACAGGGATTCACCATGACATCCTCATGTGGGCATTTCAGAGTTGTGAAAGTGGCAGGTATCTGATGCTGTTCTGATATAAAGAGTGGACTTGGACTGTTCCAGGTAATGTAGGTCACATATTTGGGGTATTTGAGGCATGTGCCAAGGCAGATTGCAAAGTGATTCAGTGGAAGGTCTGAAGTGCAGGTTAGACTTGTTTTGTGTGCTGTGTTGGGCCAATTGCATCATGTGTGTTCTGTAGGCATGAAGTATGTAGTCATCAATTGAAAGTAAGGTGTTCACCCTTCACATTGGCTAAACACTATTCTTGTGTGACCTGTATGTAGCTGTAGATATGTTTCAATGTTGCAGGCCACAGTGCCTGTGCCACAACACTGACATGTGTTTGTGTCATACCACCAGATGCATGGTCATTGGATGATGATGGGCCTGTGATCATGGACTGTTGTATTTCCATCAGTCTGTACGGTACTTTGGCTTATATGATGGTGGATTACCCTAGTGTGGTATGTGATGACACCATCAACTTTTTTGTTTACCTAATCTATAGGACAATGTCTGACAAGGCCCTTCCTTCTGTGATCTGGGGGGGCGGAAACTTGCTTTGTGCACCTTGACTCAATATGAGTCAGCTATTCTTGGCTATGACAGTCCAGACATATAAAATGTTTGGTGTGACAGACACTTGTAGCAATGTGTCTGTGTGTGTTGGTAGTACTCCTTAGGAGGACACTGCACCTATAGCATATCCCTCCTTGCATTAGTATCTTGTGCCCTCCTCATTTGTTTCACATTGTATTGCATCTAAACAGGAAAAAGGTGGAACAGAGGCAAACAGACAATGACATGCCCATTAAGATCTGCAGCTGTTAGTAATCAGTAACAGACAATAATGTGTCAACTAGTTCTTGAAACTGTTAGCCCCTCCTACCTGTCAACTGTGCATTTCCATATGACCTTACATGTATGTAAGTCTTGCTTCTATAATTGTACCACCTTCTTTTAGCCCCTGCGTGGGTATAAAAGAACCATGCTCTCTTAGTTCAGTGTGCTACTTCAAACATTACCGAAGGGTGCTATTTGAACTGTAGTACCACCTCATGAGGTTTAATAAACTTTGGGGGTCATTACAACCCTGGCGGACGGTGTTAAAGGTGCGGTAATACCGCAAACAGGCCGGAGGACAAAAAAAGGGAATCATGAATGTGGCGGAAACCGCCAACATAGACAGCCACTTTAACACTCCGACCGCCACGGCGGTACAGACAAGCAGCGCGGCGGTCACCGCCAACAGACAGGTGGAAGACAATGTACCGCCCACAGTATCACAACCCGACAATCCGCCACTTTTCCGGGGCGGATTCACTGTGGATAAAAACACGGTGGAAACAGCTTTTGCAATGGGAAAACGCTCACCTTAACACACTCCATGAGGAAGGAGGACACCATGGAGCCGTAATTACAAATCCTACCTGCCCTTGTCTTCCTGCTCATTTATGAACACCAGCAACGGCGGCGGCGAAGACAACGGTGAGTTCTGCACCTACGACATAGGGGAGGGGGGAGGCAAAAGTCAGGGGGACACACACGCAAAACACCCACCCCCACCCCCACCCTCGCACATTATAACACACACAGCTATGCATGTCAAAACATCACAGTAACAACCCACAACCCCCCCGGAAGAATGCAAAGACCAAAGGAAATCAGTCGAAAAATTGTAATGTATCAAAATACAGTTACCAAATATATACAGATATATATATTCACATTCAAAAGTAGATACATTACGAGAAGCAGTGCAGGTATGCACATATCAATGTCCGTGCACCACTGGTCCAAAAATGCATGGGCGAGGCCCACAATAGATATCTGTCCACAAACGGAGAGAATACTGCTGGGGCATCAGATAGAAATACAACAGGCACCTCAGGGGGAAGGGAACGGGGGGGCACCTCAGCCGAATTACAGCACCACGCCAGATCCACGACGGGGCTCCATGCCCATTAATGTATCCTGGGGAGTGCAAAGCCACAGTCTCTCAAGTCTATACAGTGGTTGGTTTGCCCACTGAACAATCCTGGGGAGTGCAAAGCCACAGTCTCTCAAGTCTATACAGTGGTTGGTTTGCCCACTGAACAATCCTGGGGAGTGCAAAGCCACAGTCTCTCAAGTGGATAACAGTCTCCAACGGTTCTGGAGGGGGAATGGTGCCCACACTGCATTTAGCTCCCCGTGATGGTTCCTGTACCGTCACAGTCCCAGCTGTACATGGGATAACGATGCTTGATGTGGTGGTGTTTCCTTGTTCAGCGGTGCTTTGCCATGGCGGTCTCTGATCTGTTCAGCGGTTCTCTGCCATGTTCAGCGGTGCTGTGCCCTGTTCAGCGGTCTTCACCATGGCGGTGATTCCCTTGCTCAGCGGTGCTTTGCCATGGCGGTCTCTGATCTGTTCAGCGGTTCTCTGCTCTGTTCATCGGTGCTGTGCCCTGTTCAGCAGTATTCACCATGGCGGTGATTCCCTTGTTCAGTGGTGCTTTGCCATGGCGGTCTCTGACCTGTGCATTGGTGTGTGACATGACGGTCCCTCATTTTCCAGCGGGGCTGTGGCAGCTGGGGCCCTCCTGGCCACTGACTCCGGCAGTGGTCTCCTGACCACTGACGATACTCGTGCCCTCCTGGGCAATGACTCTGGCGGTGGTCTCCTGACCAGTGACGATACTCGTGCCCTCCTGGGCACTGACACTGGCGGTGGTCTCCTGACCAGTTTGGGCAATGACTCTGGCGGTGGTCTCCTGACCAGTGACGATACTCGTGCCCTCCTGGGCAATGACTCAGGCGGTGGTCTCGTGACCAGTAAAGATACTCATGCCCTCCTGGACACTGACTCTGGCGGTGGTCTCCTGACCAGTGACGATACTCGTGCCCTCCTGGGCAATGACTCTGGTGGTGGTCTCCTGACCAGCGACGACGGTGCTGGCGGTGGCGTCCCGGCCGCCGGGGAGGATGGCGCCCTTCTCCGCCGTGCTGCTCTCACCAGACTGTGCAGACTTCCTCTGGCCCTTCACCACCTTTGGAGAAGTCACAGCTGACTCTGCAATCCCCCTGGGACCCTTGTGAGCAGTTTTGCCACCCGGAGTCTTCACCCTGTCCCGTCGGCCACTTTCCAACTTGAGATGCTTTTCAGGGGGTGGACTGGCAGTGCTTTGGCTCTGTGTCACACTGCCTGCCCTGGTGGCCGGTGCACTCCACACACCTGTAACACGCACCACTGGTACTGGAGTCTTTTTGGCTGAGGTGCTACAACGGGACTTATGAATTGGAGGGGTGGGGATGGGGGCAAAGAGGTCAACGTTGCTGAGGGAGAGTTTATGACGAACACTGGGATGGGTAGCTGGAGGGGGTCTGGGAGTGGAGGAAGAGGAGGTGGTTGTAGGAGGTGTCACTTTAGGTGTTTTGGGTGCAGGTGCAGGTACTGGAGGCTGTCGTGAGGTGGATGGATGTTGGGTGTCTGGGTGCCCGCGTTTGTGTACTTTGGGAGGGGGCATCACAGACAAACTGGGAGAGGACACAGGGGACGTGTAAATGGGAGTGGGGGTGGTGAGTGCAGGTGAGCGGGGTGTGGTGCTGGGTGTTCTGGTGCGAGTCCTAGTGCCTGTAGATGTAGAGCATGCAGATGAGAGTATAGACGACACTGGGAGGGAGGAGGGAGATGTTGAGGAGGGGGACACAGTGGAGGCAGTGGATGTTGCTGTGTCTGTATGTGTGTGATGCTTGTGTGAGTGCCTGTGGGATGTGTGGTGCCTATGTTTGCTTGAGCTACTTTTGTGTGTTGAGGTGTGTGCATGCTTGTCTGTTGGTGTGCTTGGGATAGGCAGGGGTACAGGGGATTGGGTCTGGGTGGAGGAAGTTGGAGGGGGGAGGCTAGGCACAGGGACAATGGCTGCAATCAGTGCTGAGGCCAAAGATTGCAGGGTTCGATGAAGGGCAGACTGACCAGAATGAATGCCCTCCAGGAATGCATTACCGTGTTGCAACTCCCTTTCTACACCCTGGATGGCATTCACAATGGTAGACTGCCCAACAGTGAGTGACCTGAGGAGGTCAATGGCCTCCTCACTGAGGGCAGCAGGGGTGACAGGGGCAGGGGCTGAGGTGCCTGGGGCGAAGGTGATGCCCACCCTCCTGGGTGAGCGGGCACGGGGCGAACGCTGAGGGGCTGCTTGGAGGGCGGTGCTGGTAGGGGAGGTGGCGGCTGTACCTGTAGAAGTGTGGGGCACAGATGGTGCCGCCACCACAATGGAGCTCCCATCGGCGGACGAGTCCGTGTCGCTGGTTGGTGATCTGGTGCCCGATGTGAAGCTCCCCTCGCCCTCCGTCCCACTGGTGCATTCTGAGTCCGTGGTGTGGCCCTCCATGGCCATGTGGGATGCAGCTCCCTCGTGCTCCGGTGCCACTGTACCTTCGCCTGATGATGCTGATGCACAAAAGAACATGGAGAGCAGAAAAAGGGGGGGGGGACGACAGAAGAAAGACAGGTTGAGTGCATGGCATACCGCTACCGTTGGTGGACAATACAGACACAGCAACCCCCTGCACTACGCCGTGCTCCTGGCCTCTACAGATGCAATTCCTGGGATATGGCCTACATCGCTATGGTGGACATCTGCACACATGGATGCCACAGGGGCATGTATACCTGTACTTGGCACTCTACTGTGGTGGGGTGGAGTGCCACATGGCCTGCATTACGGAGGGGCCTAGCCTATGGAAGTCGCCCTGGCCTAGGAAAACCCACAGCCCTCCTCCCACACCTAGACCCCTCAACTGCGTGCAAAGTCCCCAGAATGATTGTGTACTCACCCCCTTGTGTCTGCTGTGATGCCCTCAAGCGCCCATCCAACTCAGGGTAGGCCACCGCCAGGATCCGGAACATCAGAGGGGTCATGGGGCGACGAGCACCCCTCCCACGTTGGGAGGCCATCCCCAGCTGAGCCTCCGCCGTCTTCTTGCTCCAGCGGCGAATGTCCTCCCATCTTTTACGGCAGTGGGTGCCCCGTCTCTGGTGGACCCCCAGGGTCCGGACGTCCTTGGCGATGGCATGCCAAATGTCCTTCCTCTGGTGGGCGCTGACCTACATGACATGCTCAGGGGAAGAAGAGAAGTCATTAGCAAGAGCACTGTCGAAGTGAGTGGCCCCCATCCCTGCCCTTGCCATGTGGCACATGCATTCACAGTCCTTCATGTTCACTGCACTCTGCCCCCTTCCCTCATACAACCAGCCCTCTCTACCCAGGCATAGCCCATACAACGTGCTCCCTGTGTACTTACCTGTTGGTCTGGAGGACCGTAGAGTAGCGTGTACTGGGGGAGGACCCCGTCCACGAGCTTCTCCAACTCCTGAGCAGTAAAGGCAGGGGCCCTTTCCCCAGACGCAGCAGCCATTGTCTCTTCCAGACCGAGGGCACAGCAGCACTTGCAGTGTAGGTCCTCTCCTGTCGAAGGTCAGGTATCAAGTGATTGAACAGATAGAAAATGGCGGTCACGTCTGCGGCGGTGACGTCCGCGGCGGTGAGTATCACCACCGCCGGAGCACTTCATCATTGGCTCCTGGGACCCATAGGGTCCAATGTTAACCAATGCAGCTTTGCGCCGCGGTCTTCGACCGCCTACCGCGACGGTGTACAACGCCAGCGCAGTTACCTCACATCCCACTGTCCCAGTTTAGATGTCAGGCAGCCGCCATTTCAGGGGCCCACATGGCTTAATTTGCAACTGCGTCACACATACCTGGGCCTACACTCGACACACATACAGGAAGATATTTGTCTCTGGTGTTGTGTCGTGTTCTGTGTATCTGTGGGTACATACCTGGGATTTTGGTGACTCTGTGGTCGCTGTTGTCCTTCCTAGGCACCGTCAGCTTGGACATTTGAGAAGATGGTGGAATCCTCCGGTGTTTGGTTTTGTGTGATGATGGTTAGGGGGTTGTTATGGGTATGTGCAGTGAGCATGCTTTGGTGAGGGCTGACCATGCTTTGTTTTTCCATGCGGGAAACCGGCGGGGTGCAAGCTTCCATCTTCAGAACAGATAAGACTATGATAGTTCATGCGAAACCAATGCGGGAGGCCGCGCCTTTGTATGTTCCTGCTAAAGGATTGGGTACAAGTGATGATAAAACTTCTGTTAATGCTAAGGGTTATTTTATGTATAATTGGGTGCATACTCCTTGGAATAGGGCAGATGTAATGGCACTTAAACATCATTACCTGACCCGCGGAAAAATCCAGCCGCCTTTTACGAGGAAGTTGAGGGAGCAATTAGTTCTTGTACTATGACTTTGGCTGACATTGATTTATTTTTCGGATTGATATTACCGCCAGATATGTGGAGAACTGTTCGTAAAGTTGATGATCGTGTATTTTTTGGGGCGTCATGGAAAGAATTAGAACAGATGGACGGTGATAGGGCACCTGCGAAAAAGCCATATCAGTTGATTCTAGATCTTCCCGCAGCCATATTAGTTAAGTTAAAAACGATTATTTCCCCTGAAAAGATAGATTGGACTGTTTTAGCGTCTTGTAAGCAAAAGGCAGATGAATCGGTCTCTGATTTCTTTACACGCTTTGAAGAAGCATTTCATGATTTTAGCGGCCAGTTATTGTCAGATGATACGGGCAGACATTTGTTTGTCAATGAATATGTCGCAAATCTGTTACCAGGAATAGCTAGTCGTCTAAAAGCTAGTGAAAGTTCATGGACTACCTCTACTCGGTTTCTCTTTTGACTATGGCTCAATATTATGAACGTCAGGAATTAGAAGCAAAAGGTAGCGAGGATAAAAAGATTAAAGAATTAAAGAGGAAGGTTATGTTGGCTCACGCTTATGGTCCGCCTTTTAGAGGTAGTGATAGAGGTGGACGTGGATCTTATGGTTCTTCTTACACCCGTTCAAATTTGTCTGTTGATCAGTGTGCGTATTGGAAGAAATTTGGGCAACTGGGCTGCTGATTGTCCAGCACTACGTGTTCAGCAGTGTTCACATGGTCGGGGACAAATGAGAAATCGCTCAGGATATTCAGGGCCTAGAAGAAGCACGAATGATCATGCTAGGGTTGATGCTAATGTACAAGGGCAGGATGGGTTTAACACTTTTGATAGACAGAACCAATACCAGATGTCTAACTATGTGCAGCCTGATTTCCAAGATTCTGCTTATGCATATAATTGCCTAGGATGGGGTAAGGAATCAGTTGAAGTTCCAGTAGATCAGAGGGGTCCCTATGTTACAGCACATGCTTTGGGTTCTATTGATCAGTTTCTGGTTGATACAGGAGCTACTCGTAGTGCCTTGTCTAAACAATTGGTTCCAAGGGCTCCCCTGTCTGGCTTAACCATTACATCGATAGGTTTCGATGGAACACCTTCCCCTAGCCCATTGTCACAAACACTTGCATTCCATGTTGATAAAGTTACTGCTCCATGTCCATTTTTGCTTTCTCCAAATACACCAGACAATATTGTGGGTCTTGATATGCTCAAGTATTTCAGGGCTACAATACGATTCTCTCCTGAAGGGGTGCGTGTTATTTTGAATGATAATCATCCTGTGATGGAAAGAGTTTGTCTTGTTAAAGAGGATATTGCATTAGCTTCACTCCCTAGTACTTTGTGGGCTACTTCAGATACTGATGTGGGACAAATGATTATTCCACCGGTACATATTAGTGTCAAGTAGGGAGCTGTATTGCCACGTTTGCCTCAATACAAAATTTCACAGGAGAGCGAAGAAGCACTCACACGAATTGTGCATGATCTTATTGCAGTTGGAGTTGTTGAGGAAGTTCCGTTTAATGTTTGTAACAGTCCGATTCTTCCTATTCTAAAAAAGGATACTGATAGTAGGATTTACCGATTCATTATTGATTTATGGAAGTCAATAAGATTGTGATACCACAATATCCTGTGGTATCTGACATCATAAAACGTCTTACTTTGGTTCCCCCGACAGCAACTACGTTCTCTGTGATAGACTTGAAGAATGCTTTCTTTTCGATCCCTATTCATCCTGACAGCCGATATTTGTTTGGTTTTACTTTGAATACACGATCCTATAGATTTTGCAGAGTTCCTCTAGACTATACTGAGAGTTCTAGCATGTATAGTCAAGCGTTAAAACGACAACTTGATTCTTTTGTAATGCCTGAAGGTGTGGCTCTCATACAATATGTCGATGATATTTTGTTGGCAGCTGATACCCCTGAGCAATGTGAAAAGTGCACTTTGTCCTTACTTTCTTTTCTTGCTTCACACCATCATAAAGTTTCACGAAAGAAATTGCAATATTGTAGACCAAAGGTAACCTATTTAGGTCACCTTTTGTCTAAGGAGGGCCATGCACTTACATCAGATCGCATTCAAGCAATTTTAGACACACTAGTACCCTCTACTCAGAAAGATGTTTGTGCATTCCTTGGTCTTACTTCTTTTTGTAGGCAATGGATATTAGGGTTTTCACACATTGTCAAACCTTTGCTAGCACTTTTGACTAAAGATACTCCAATGCCCCTCCCATGGACAGATGAATGTGAGACTGCTTTCCGGCAGCTACGACAAGCCCTTTGTTCAGCACCAGTGTTAGGTACTCCAGATTACATGAAGCCTTTTGCACTTTACGTACATGAGAAAGATGGATGTGCATTGTCAGTTTTACTACAGACACATGGCGATAAGCAGCGTCCCTGTGCATATTTTTAGAGCGTTGCCTGGGTGTTTTCGTTCAGTTGCCGCAACAGCTGTGTCAATACGTCAGAGTGAAGGGATAGTTTTGTCACATAAGCTGTTGGTGTTAGTACCCCATGTGGTTGATGCTCTTTTAAATTAAACAAAGACGCAACATTTAACTAGCGCTCGCCTGACAGGATATGAATTGACATTGCTGGCTCCTCACATTACACTGAAGAGATGTGAAACACTAAATCCAGCCACTTTGTTGCCATATCCGGTGTCTCAGCCTCAGTCACCAGAAACACATGATTGTATATTCCTTACCGAAGAACAGACAAAGTGTAGTATTGATTTACAAGATACGCCCCTTCCAGATGTAGACGGGGAATTGTGGGTTGATGAGTCTTGTTTGAAGTTGCCAGACGGTACGACCTCAGCTGCATATGCAATCACCACAATACACACGGTAGTGTAGACAGCTCGTATACCACAGAAGTCAGCTCAAGCAGCTGAACTAATAGCTTTGACACGAGCATGTGAGCTTAATACTGACTTATGTGTGAACATTTATACAGATAGCCGCTATGCTTTTGGAGTGGCTCATGATTTTGGTTTGCTTTGGAAGGAGAGAGGCTTTCTCACATCCCACGGGATGCAGATAATGCACGGAGAATTAGTGCATAACCTCTTGAGTGCATTGACATATCCAAAGAAATGAGCTATTATGAAATGTAGTGCACACAAGAAAGTGACCGATAAGATAGGGCAAGGTAATGCCCTTGCGGACCGTGTAGCACATGAGACTGAGATGCAGCGAAGTACTACTTCTATGTATGTAGTGAAGTCACAAGCTGAACGTTGGCATAATGCTAGACAAGACGTATTAGATATACAGAAATCTGCTTCTGTGAAAGAACGTGAGCAATGGTCTGAAGAAGGAGAATTGGATGATGAGGGCTGTTGGCAGAATAAGCAGATGGATAAATGGAAATTGCCTATAGCTTTTGTACAACCTATGGTTCAGATGGCACATGGGCTGGCACATGTTGGAGCTTCAACAATAATGAAGTTGCTTATGCAAGTTTGGGAGCATCCAGAAATTTCCAGTACAGCTAAGAGAGTAGTACAGTCTTGTTTGACCTGTTTACAATACAATCCTGGAAAAGGGACACGTACTCCTGCAGGAGGGTTTGCTACACCAACTGCACCTTTTGAAGTTCTACAAATGGATTATATTCAGCTTGAACACTGCAACAATTTAAAGTATGTCTTGGTGGTGGTATGTGCCTTCAGTAAATAGATAGATGCGTACCCCACAAAGGATAATACTGCCATTACCACAGCAAAGGTGCTTTTGAAAGAATGTTTCCCTAGGTTTGGTGTTTGCAGACTTTTATGGAATGATAACGGACCTCATTTTGTTGGGGAAGTTATTAAGTATGTCCTGAAAGGATTAGGGATCAAACAGAAGTTCCATGCGGTTTTCCACCCACAATCAGCAGGGTTGGTGGAAAGGTATAATGCTACTTTGAAGCTGAAGTTAGCGAAGATACAGGCTTCCACATCCTTAACTTGGCTGGATGCATTACCGTTGCCATTATTGTCTATTAGGTTAGTGCCACACTCTCGAATCGGCCTTACTCCTAACGAAATAGTGTTTGGAAGGCCAATGAACATTTGGGGAGTTCCTAAGCCAAATTCTGTATATGATGTACCTTGTGTCCTGATGAATGATTATTTGGCACAGTAAACCGGCAATTTAGTTTCTATTCATCAACAGGTTCGAGAAGCACTTCCTGACAGATCTACAGGTGAAGGCCATGAACTCCGACCTGGTGACCAGGTGATGATTAAGTCCTTTGAAAGATCAAGCAGCTTGGAACCAAGGTGGCGAGGCCCAGAACAGGTGCTTCTTGCGACAAGGACAGCAGTTTAAGTGACAAACCAAAATAATTGGGTCCATAGTACTCACTGCAAGAGAGTGCTACCTACCTTGGTGGAACCTGCTGTGCTGACAGATCATCGAGAGATTTTGACTACGGAGAAAGGCCGTGCTATATCACCTGACGAATCTGCGGAGTTCTTACCGGACCATACGATTTCTGGAGTGTCGCGATATAATTTGAGACCGAGGAAAGACCCCCTTAGTGCTGGAGAAAACTGGTTGAGTTACCGTCCTGGGTTGGTGAAACGGAGAGCCAATGTGGCAAGGGGGGGGATCAGCCATGCATTAGAGTAGTGACACCCGTCTTGGCCCGTGGTGAAGAAATCAGCGGCTGCCCAGGGATAAGAGCTCCAACGATTGTTTTTAATGAATTTCTGAAAGAGTCGATTATCCCTGTTGCTAAAATGAATAACAAACTGATCATTAGTACTATGGGGTTTGTTGTTGTTTTGGTGGTTATAGCAATAATCACCTGGTTTGTTGAAAAGAAGGCTCCTGCTCGTGAGTTTTTTGTTGCCACTACTCCAGTACCAGAGGATCACTATTACTTTACGCTTCCCTATCAGGAGCAGAAGCACCGTCAATCGTACTTCAATAATACTTTCATTCAGATGTTGCATCATACTCATAATGCTACAAATACTACTAACTGTTGGGTATGTGGAATGATACCAGCGCATCAAAAGAAAGGAGGAACACCTATCATTCCTCTTCCTTTTTCACACAATGGTTCTTGTCAAGCTTGGTATACGCTTTTGTTTGCATCTGGAAAACGTACAGAGGGCGGACTTCTTTTTCGCCTTAATAAAGTATGCTACCAAGACAAAGATGGTTATCCCCAAGCCAAAGGAACTAAATGGGAATGGGAAGAGTATCAACCGGACAATGTTTCAATACCATATGTCTTCACAAATATAAGAGACTCTGACAAGAAAGAACAATTTGTGATTTCTGTTACAAAAACTAAAGCAGATTTATGTATACGTAGCATTGGGCGAATTACAGTAGGGATAAGCAATTGTACCTTGATTTTAACTGTTGAGGGTGTAAATAATAGTAGTTTTACAGCTTCACATAATACATATTTTGTTTGTGGTAACTATGGATATTACCAACTACCTGTTGGGTGGTCAGGTGTGTGTTATGTATCTTTTCTATTACCCCCTGTGTTTTTGGCCCCTGCATCATATCACTGAGATTTTAAACTGTTCAATGACATCATTAAAAATAGATATAAAAGGACAATAAGTACAAATGAGGTAGACCAAACGGCGGATACTAGCCTGCAACAATATGTTGATTTTAATTTAGGGTTGTTCTCCTTTGTGGGTGCTGCGTTAAACAGTAGGAAAGTGAGACGATTTACTAGGGTTGTGGAAGCTGTTACCAATCAGGCAGCTCTGGCACTTGGGAATATTACCGAGGAGCTCCAAATTGCAAGGATTGTAGCGCTCCAAAATCGTATGGTACTAGATGTGATATTAGGTGATCGAGGTGGTGCATGTCGCATCATCGGTAGTAGTTACTGTGTTTTTATTCCAGATCACTCACCTTTAGTATATGATGCAATATCTAAATTGCATAAAATTGCTGCAGAAATCCACACAGAGACTGGTACTTGGCCTTTTTCTGGATGGTTTTGGGCTCTTGTTTCTGCTTGGGGCTGGAAACTACTGACTATCCTGTGTGTAATGATTGCAATATTTTTCACATGCTGTATCTGTATTCAGTGTGGTCCAATGTTCTGCTCCATGTGTATCACTGCTTGTATGCCTACCAAAAGAAATATTACAGAAATGAAAGCACAACACATGTTAGATAAGGAAATAGCTGAAATGATGAGCATAAATATACAAGATGAATATTTAGATTATCCCAGAAAGACGAATGTCTTCAGCTAATGCTGAAAGGGTTGTCTGTTGTAATTTAATAGCGATTAGATTAAGCATTAGCAGAAGACATCTTGTATTTAGCAACTATTGTGAACATTTGGCGGAATCCATTTTGTATTCATGGCAGCCATTTTCTCTGCCATGTACTCTGTCCTACCTTTCTGTTAACTACTCTTGAAAATCTGCCTAGGGACAAGTTATATTTAGCATCTCCCACTTTCGCACATGCACAGTAAGATCTGCAGCTGTTAGTAATCAGTAACAGACAGTAATGTGTCAACTAGTCCTTGAAAATGTTAGCCCCTCCTACCTGTCGACTGTGCATTTGCATATGACCTTACATGTATGTAAGTCTTGCTTATATAATTTTACCACCTTCTTTTAGACCCTGCGTGGGTATAAAAGGACCATGCTCTCTTAGTTCAGTGTGATACTTCAAACTTTACCGAAGGGTGCTGTTTGAACTGTAGTACCACCTCATGAGGTTTAATAAACTTTGTCTTTTATTTCAGTTTCTGTGCCAACTTCTTCCTATATGGTCTGAGGACTTTGTGCAGAGAAGGGCAACCCCCTTGCACTAGTAGGCCTTCCTGAGGCTTACTTCAACAGTCTGATTGCTCATTTGGTGGGGAGTGGTGGGGGGGTTGGGAGGGAGTAGCTGGGAGGGGTGTGTGGAGGGAAGGGGAAGGGTCGGGGAATGGTGCTCTGGGAGTGGGGGGGTTAGGGCGGGATTGGTCGGATTAGGTAGAGATATGAAGAAAAACGGAAAAGAAAGAGGAGATGGGCTATTTGAGGTTAAAGGAGATGAAAGAGAGAAGAGAGATGTTCAAGGTGCAAAAAAGGCAGAGGGATGTTATCTGAAAGGTTAAAAAAGATGGAATTAAGAAAATGGAAAAATTGGCATATCTGCAGAGAAGTAAGTTTAATGGGTAAATGACTAGACTGGGAATTGCATCAATTAATATTTGTGGATTAAATGATCCCCGGAAAAGGCAAGAAATTGCAGAAGATTTGAAAACTCTCAGGGCTGATATATATTGTTTACAGGAGATGCACATAGAATATAGCAATAGAGGGGTTTTGGGTTCACTAGGCATGAGGATGGTAGTCTGCACTGAACAGAATGTCAAGACCATGGGGGTGGCGATCTTAGATCGGAGCAACAGATTGAAGTTTATGAGGCAGTCGGCAGATAGAAATGGAAGATGGGCGGCCGTAGAGTGTCATTATAGGAAGGGATGCTTTACCCTGTGTTCTATATACCGTGCAGTAATGGATGATCCTGCCCTGATGGACTTTCTGTCAGTGGAATTAGCGGGATGTCCTTCCCCTTATATTCTCTGCGGAGATTTGAACTTTAATGGGTCCTGGGATAGGTTAAGGGATCTGTTTGATATCACTCCTAAGAGGTACTATGGTCACAAGCCTCGGGTATATAAGGCTGTGTTTGGTTTTCAGAAGGAACTAGGGCTAGTGGATACCTGGGTAAAGTTATGTGCACAGGACCCCAGGTATACATATTATTCGGCTCCCCATGCGAAGCTGGCTCGACTAAATTATTTCTTAATATCCCCTGAATTCTTAGCAGGGGCCAGCATGGAATTATACCCACGTTTTATGGCAGACCACAACACATTAATATTGGAAGTTGATCTGGATGGCTTTGAGCACAAGATGAGGAAGTGAACTTTTGAGAGAGAGCTACTCAATGATCCAGAATAGTATGGTTATATGGAAAATTGGATAAAGGAATTTTTGGAGTTCAGTCAGGGGACTGCTCCACTTGAGATTGTCTGGGACACATTAAAGGCTGGGATATTGGGGGAAACGCTGAGCTTTAGCCTCAGGAGACAGAGGTGTGCCCAAGCTCTGATTAAAGACGCATACATAAAGCTCAGAGTGGCAGAAAACCAGCTGATCTCGGTTATTGAGAGGGGGGAAGACATGAACAATGCCTTGGAGCAGATTGCTATCACAAAGGCAGCAATAAATTAAACTTCAGCGAAAAAAACGCTGAAAAATATCTTGCCAAGCGCTACGAAAGCTATGAATATGGTGAGAGGTCTGGTCGCTTGTTGGCAGTACGTGCACGCCACAAGGCAGCAGCCAGTGTCATCAGTGAAATTAGGGATCAGCAAGGACGAATCATAGCAGATACTGACGGGATTAGGGAGGTTTTTTCCGAAGTACTATGCCGAGCTTTATAGTCCGGCCCCCTCTTTTATAGAAGAAGAAATGCTCTGGTTCTTAAGCACTATTAAGATCAGCAAAGTACCAGAAAAAGAGCAGTGGATTCTGGAGGAATGTATTAGTACTGGGGAGCTAAGGCTGCAATGCGGGAGCTGTCCATGGGAAACGCTACTGGTCCCGATGCAATCCTTCTCGAATTTTACAAATGCTTTAAAGCATTATTGTTACCCCTGATGATGGAATTATTTACCCGGGTGCAAAATGGCAGTAAAACCCCTCCATCCTGGGATTTGGCTGATGTAGTAGTTTTTTTTGAAGAAGGGTAAGACACCATAGAACCTGGGCTCATATTGATCAATTACATTGACAAATAGCAATGTTAAAATTTACTCAAAAATTCTTGCAGCTCACCTCTCTATGGTCATTGAGAAACTAGTAGTACCAAACCAACTTGGGTTTCTCGACGGAAAAGACACCAATGAACATTTTAGGAGGGTTATTACGCTTTTAGATGCTACAGAGGTGGTGTAAGAACCTATGGCTGTCGTGTTGTTAGACGCGGAGAAAGCTTTTGATAGGGTGGACTGGGATTATTTGTGGCAGATAATGGAAGTCTATGGTTTTGGGGGAAAATGTCTCTGGCAATTAAAGCCATTTATAAATCCCCTGGTGTATGGATACAGCGAATGGGAGGGCAATCTGATTGCATTTAAATAGGGCGTGGCACTAGGTAGGGGTGTCTATGCTCCCCATTGCTGTTTGCAATATATATTGATCCCCTGCTTACACAGCTAGAAGGGAATTCTGCTATCTTGCCAGTTCACAGGTTTGGGAGGGACACAAAGGTCTTGGTATATGCTGATGATATAGCCATTTTAACCTCCAACCCAGATGTAGCATTGAGAGAAATAGAGGAGGAGACAAGCAAATTTGGGAAGTTCTCTGGGTATTCATTAAACAAAGAGAAAACCCAGTTAATGGTTAACAGACATGTGACCTCACAGGATACTTGCAGGGTGGATCTTGTTGTGTAGTAGGTATTGATATTGTCCCTAGGGTAGAAGAGATTGTCAGTATAAATCTGGAACCGATATTAGGAAAAGCAAAGCAGGATTTGAACAGATGGAATAATCTGCATATGTCTATAATGGGGAGATGCAATATGGTTAAAATGATTCTTCTCCCCAAGCTGTTGTATCTTTTTCAGGCAATTCCACTGGGTTTTGAAAGCTCTCCGTTCAAAGAGATGGATCAGTTGGTAATGAGATTTTTATGGGCATATGGTAAGTGTGGAAGGGTGAGCAAATTGATGTCTTTATCTAGGGAAAGGGGGGATGGTCTCTCCCGAACCTGAAATTGCATCAGTTGGCAGCGGCTTTTCAATATATGTGCCCATTGTTCGGGGGAAACACGGCAAGACAGGGGCAGAATACTGTCCAAATATTTATGAACTGCTGACTGGCCCAATAGCTAATGGGAGCTTGCTGGTCTTTGTGGAACCCGGGTATTATAAGAAAGTACGGTTTAAGGTACTGGAAGCCGCCTATAAATGCTGGCGACCATGGCGGAAAATGGCTGGGCTTGGGAGGTTTAACCACTATACGTTAAAAGATAATAACCTGTCCCTGCTCGCGGTATTTAAAGATTATCATTTTGTAAAATGGGCCATCCTGGGGATACGAAGGCTAGGAGATTTTTTTTATGAGTCCGGGGTCAAGTCATTTGAGGATTTCGGGGAGCAGTTTGGACTCGAGCGGAGAGATTTCTTCAAGTACTTGAAGAGATTTCTTGAGCAAAAAAGCTGGGGGGTACAGGGGGTTGCAAAAAATCCTCTTTTGGAGAATATAATTGAAAAGCCTAGTACATCAATAAGATTTACTTACTTAACGCTTATGTCTGAAGAACCCAATGACCTTGAGAAATACAGTGAGAAGTGGGATAGTAAGTTCAAAAAGTGTGGCATTAAGTTCTTCGAATCCCTGGAGCTTGGGTATACTATGTTATTGTCTTCAGCATTACAGGCACAGCACTATAAGACATTGTATGACCTATATTTTACCCCAGCTCACATAGCTAAATAGGGAAGATTGGAGGGAATACACTGTCCGAGATGCGGTGTATCTGGAGCAGACATCATACAAATGTTTGCTATGTGCAGGAAACTGACTTTGCTGAAAGAAGGGGTCCAGCAGGTTTTAAAGGGGGTAGTAGGATATGATGTAGAGCTTACCCCTGATATTGTGGTCTTAGGGATCGCAGATAAATGGGGGGAAATACATAGAGCTTTTATATTTATGGCAATGGCGGTATACCAATTGTGCATATCATCTGCATGGCTGGATCCATGGCCCCCTACTTGTCAGCAGTGGCTGGGTAAACTGCTATCTGTTTATCATCTGGAGGTCGCCCTGTACGAGCAGAAGGGGAGGCGCACGAGGAGAAAGGGACAGGCGATATGGGGGCGGTTTCGAGAATGGGTTCGGACACGCTAATGGCCTATTCTGGGGGTTAAAAATGTGTACGGCAGATTTGAATTGCTATGAATTGGAATATGATTGTTTTTTTTTCTTTTCTTCTTTAACTTTCTCTGGCTGAATTCTCTGTTCTGTATTGTTCTTGTTATGAATTTTCTTTCTTTGCCGAATAAAAAAAAAAATAATAATAAATGAATGTACTTGGTCCATCAGGCCTTGCAACTCCTGATGGACCCCACAAGACATGTCTGATTGTGTCCTGGCCAAGATCAGCCACAGTGGCTTCACCCTGCTGGCCCACATCATCCCTCCCACACACACTACCTCCATGGGCCTGTCACCTAGCCACAGAGTGCCCTTTCTCACTGGTTCCTGTACCATCATTGTCAGTGGTGTTGTGCAGCGACTCAGGATCTTAGACTGGGGGCACACGGTGGTTGAAACTGTGGTTGGGGGAACATGGTTGCCGTGATGTGGAGGCAATCATGTTAGGAGGTGATGTAATGGTCATAGCGAGACTCACTGTTGGTGTCTGACCAGGTTGCCCAGATGGGCAAGAACCATCTTCCATGTCCAGATATCCAGGAGTGTCTTCATCACTGAGGGCTTCATTCACGTGGGTAATGACAGTCTCTTCAGTGGCCTCTGTGTGGCAAGTGGCAGAGCAACCTGTTGATTTGAAAGATACAATGTTACTGGTTGTATTGGGACACCTACCTCCAAATGATTGCTGTGAGATCTCGGAAAGACCTTGTACAAGGTTGTTTTGCAGGTAATCTTATTGTTACATGCACACATGGTTTTAGTTGTATTGCCGTGAGATTTGTTGAGCATGCCCAATCTCCTTGCCTGACACAGCTGCTGAGATATGCAAGATATTGTCCTTTGGGGGCATGGCCTGAGAATGTCATCTTGCCACCATGCAGGCTAAACAGTGGCTAGGCAAGGTATGTCTTTTGCCCATTCTGAGGCATAGTCGAATGTAATGCAGGCAGACCCAGGAGTTTGTAGCATATTGGACAGGAGTCATCATGTGGTCAGTGTATTATGAATGTGCCTGCTGCCAATACCATTCTGATGATGCATCTTGAGGCCTTTAGGATCATTTGTTTGTACATTTTTGCACATTGGGTAAGCTGTCCTTCTTGCCCTCAATAGTTTCATCTTGGGTAAGCAGCTCACAATGGAGCTAGGTAGCCAGACACATCTCAGAGTTGGGTATGATCTGTATCCTGGCCACTCCCAGATTAGTAAACCTCAAATCTGACCTAGCAGGCAAGGCTATTAAATCAAGTGACCACTGGTGTGGTGTTTTGATTTGGGAAGCAGTGACTTTTAGGAGTTCAAGTCATGCCACTGTCTCTACTACACACACTTGACAAATTTCATCCTCCCAGGTGTGTAGAGTTCCTTTGGGATTTCTCCACTAGATAGATTTGGGCAAGTCTTACTGGTTTTGTTGTTGGAGTTAGGTACACAGGGCCAATTGGGTTTTGCATTCTGATCACTCCCTCTACTTCCCACCATTTCTCATATGGTATACTCCTAGGTGAGTGAACATCAATTGGCATTTCACAGACATTACTATTTGGGCACATGGAGCCTGGCCTGGGCTTGTGTCTGGAGTAAGAGATACAGAGTCTCCTGGCCTTAGCAGTCAGGTGACTCCCTCTAATACACATACTTTACAAATGGTAGCCTCACATCTGAGTAAACCTACTTGTGATTTGTGAAACTGGGCTCTTTGGTCGAATGTACACTGTTCTGGTGTTGTGAGTTGCAGTCAGGTTATCCTATTTACTTCACACACTTGATCAATGTCATCCCTTCAGGTGAGTAAATTTAATTTGTGAGTTATCAAACAAGGTTATTGTGAGAGGAAGATATTGTGCTGGTTGGTTGTGGTAACAGTATCAGAGCCTCCTGGAAGTTGCATTCATGCCAGTTCCTTTACTACACACTTCATCCATATGTTGTACCCCAGGTGAGTACACTTCATTTGTGAGTTAACAAACATGAGTATTTGGAGAGGAAGACACTAATTAGGTATAAGAAGGGCACCCAAAACCATAGACTTTAGATCACTTCTGGACATCAACAGGAACCTCTGCCTGGAGAAGAGCTGAGGATAAGTGCTGCCCTGCCAAAGACTGTGCTTTGTGGAGCTATCCTGCAGTCGCTGTTTCTGCCTGTGCAAGGGGACAAAGACTGGACTTTGTTGGCATTCCTGGTTGTGAAGAAATCTCCAAGGGCTTGTCCTGAACTTGCCTCCTGTTTTTGAAGTCTCAGGGCCATCAAAGACTTCTCCTGGCAGCACCTGGACTCTCTGCTGAGTCCGTTGCCCTGCCAAGTGGTGCCCTATCCAGTTCCTGGGGCCTTGGAAGGTGAAGCTGGCAGACCAGTGCCTCCTGGGGGTTGCAGTCATATTAGTCCCTATGCTACGCACCCTATAGAAATGTTAACCCCTCAGGTGAGTACACTTCATTTGTGGCCAATATGAGGCTCTAATGGTAAGTCCTGCCCAGAATGCCTTTATTTTGACTAGATTGGGAATGGGTACAGAGGTAATTCATTAATCAAAGCCATATGTGCACTTAGCATAATTTTCAATGTGTGTGTTTGACTCATGACAGGTCCCTTACTCCCACATCTCTGCTGTCACCTTCCCACAGGTCATATTTGTCTGGTACAGGCTTATTGCACAAATGATAGTCCCACAGTGCAGACAGTGTATTGATTCTTGTAAGGCCATATACGTGACTCAGTAGCTTGGTCACATAGAAGAACTGCACAATGCATTCCTTTGTTTGTTGGATGCCATCTCTGTAGGATAGACACATATGTCCAGAGGGGTGTTCAGCAGTACAGGTATATAGCACAGAAGTGTGTCTGCATTTGTTATTGCACATTTCCACACATGGACAGGGAAGACACTTTTTGTACCCACAATGCCAGTCCCTTCATTGTTACTCATGTGTAATATTTGAGTTTGTACTCTGGCAGTTGCCCGTAGGGACTGTATTCAGTGAGGAGTTTAACCTTCAGAAGCCACATATGTGTGATGTGTTTCATAGTGGCTCACATCCCAGTACAGGTTGCCAAAGCATGGGCTACCTGAAGTCAGTAAGCTTGCTTAGACATTGTGGGGCCAGAGCAGGGTAGTGGGTTAGTCTGCAGATGAAAAAATATATATGTCTGTGGTCATATTCCTGTATTCAATGGCTTCCATGTGACACACTGGTGAGTATTGACAAATAGAAAGTCCTAGCTTGATGTTACTGACATGCATGTGACTCAATCATTTATGATGAAATTGGGGATCATGATCTCTTGATTTGTCTTTTGCACTGCCCTGAGAACTTTCTTCAAGGGGGGACCATGACTCCCGGGGACACTCTTACATCCCAGGCAGCACAGCGGCCAGGAGGCCTGTCCCGCAGCATCATGTCATACATGCCCGGAGCCGATTTAAGGAAGCGCAACTTCCAGCTGAGCAGGACGCGCCCGGGAGCGCGCCTGGGCAAAAACCAGGCCAAGATCGGACCCGTCTTCGTCCGTCATCGACAGGAAGAGCCCGGGCCGGGCCCCATCTCTTTATTTTTCTTTTTCCTCCCTTAACTTTGTTTAGCCGTATTGGGGCCTTCAGAATCTTGAGGTAATTATAATGGGAAAGCGTAAACTGCAGAATAGTAAAGGAGTATCCCGAAGCCCCAAAAGGGAACCACAATTGACTCTTTTTTAACTTGGGCCATAGGAGTGATTGCAAAAGAAATTGACTTGGCCAAGGGGAGGCTATCATTGGATCCGGGGGGGCCCAAGTTTTGGTCCGATGGCGGGCCTTTCTACAATTCCAAATCCCCTGCTCCATCCTATAGTCCCCCCCGTATAATTTGACTTTGGGACACTATGAAATTCAACTAAGGGAGGTAGTAGCTGGGGAGGATCATTTGGATGATTCATTAGCACAGGTCCCCCAGACAACCAAAGTGAGTACCCTGGCAGCAAAAAGGAAGCGTCAGACTAAGCAACTAGAGACAACTGATTCCATGGGGAGCAAGGTGGGGGCCCTGGGTGGCAACCAGGGACAGACATCGTCCCGTCAGAAGTGGGACCATATCCTGGATACATTTAAATGCATTGTTGATCAGTGTTTGGCTCCTGTATTAAAAAGGTTACTCAAATTGGAGACGTTGATTCTTTCCCTGAACAGACCAGAACCTGTAGTGGCCACTCATGGCATCTCTGTTTTGGAGGAGAGAAGGTATGAGAAAATTTGCTTGCAGGGAGAGGCTATAGGTGAGCCTGAGCATAGGGTGGGCAGTTATTCTACCCACAGAGTCTTGCCTTTGTCCTGTCCAGTGCCTAATCCCTCCATCTTTGTGCCTCTGGGTCATTTATAGGCAATGTCAGGTGTTCCCTGTCCCATGATGTTATCTGGAAATGGGGAGTCAGGAGCAATCAACAGAGGGGGTCCCTAGAAACAGAGGTGGCAAGGATAATCAACATATTCCAGCTAAGAGATTTCCCTGTCTGAATCTGCCGCCTGATTGCTGTCCATATGTGGCAGTATTAGAGGGAGTTCCCCCTCTCAAGGCATCTGTAGTGCTTTTCTTTTATCTAGTTTCTAAGCACATACATAAACCACCAGAAATACACTTCTGAGTTCAAAGAAGACTTTTATTGTTGTTAATTCTTCCCCAACCACAATTTTTAGGTATGACGAATTAGTAGCTTTCAAGCCCGCGTTAATCAAACAAAATATATCAGTTTGCAATATACACAGCAGGTTATATTTATAAGATATTGAATGCAAAGCAAAACAAATACTTCACCGTGTGGGAAACTATTTACAGCTTCATCTTTCTAAGGTCTGCAAGCTGATGACCCCTGTCAGCCGCGAGAAAGAGATTCATCTACCCACACGGGATTGCTGGCAGCTGGCGCCAAGCTCCAGCACGAGGTCCGGCAGATTCGAATCTGAATCTCTGCAGCCTGTGTCATTCGTTACAAAGGTGTGCCCCCTCCTCTCAGACCTGGAAAACTGAGCAAGCCTTTTGGAGACTGGCCAGGTCTCCAAGACTACTCCTGTTCCCAAGCTCAAGCGGAGAGAAAAACACCCATGTACTCTCTCTTATCAGGTCTAGTCTACTGTGAGAACAAAACATCTTGGTTCATCTTGTGCAAAAACACAGCTTGGAAAAATACAGCTTGGATTCTCAACTGCAAGATCTAACTCCACGTTAAAGGCAATAGGCAGCTAACCTAAGTATCAAATGCAATGTCTTGTTAAAGGCAATAGGCAGCTAACCTAAATATCAAATGCAATGTCTAGTGTCATGTCAAAGCCAATAGGCAGCTGAGCTGAATACAAAATGCAATATATAATATCATGTCAAAGCCAATAGGCAGTTAAGCTGAATATAAAATACAATGTATAATATCATGTCAAAGCCCATAGGCAGAATATCTAATAGCATGTCAAAGTCAATAGGCAGCTAAATTGAATACATCATGTCAAAGCCAATAGGAATGCAATGTCAAAGCCAATAGGCGGCTAGACTGGATACAGCATGTCAAAGCCAATAGGCAGAATACAGAATGTAATGGCTAATGCAATGTCAAAGCCCATAGGCGGCTCAACTGAATACAGAAAGTAATGGCTAATGCCATGTCAAAGCCCATAGGCGGCTCAACTGAACAAAACATACCATGTGCTACTGGTGAACATTGAGCAACTAATATGCGCAGTGGTGAAACACAAAGTCATTGGTCAAAACAAAATTTAACAAATGGCAGTACATTCTGCCCTTTGACCAATGAATTTTTGTTTCACATATCTCTTGTTTCAAACAAAAACAAAAAAACATCAGCACAAAAAAAAACATTATCAGCAAGTCAGATTTGAATGATCAAAGCAATCCCTGTAAAGCAATAGAAGTGGATTAACACATTGATTTCATAACCTTTCACATCAGATACATCTATACAGAAAAGACTGAGCAATTTGTACTCTGAATGAGTCTCTAATTCAACAGTGTTAGCAATTTGATGTGGCATGAGTTCTACTCATGTAAAGATGCACGGTCCACCTGAAAGGTTTGCTGGAAGGTAAGCAAAAGTCAGAGTTCCATACGAGAAGGGAAAAAAAAAACACAGCTTAGTTCCAGTGGAAGAATGCAATCAAACAAGTTGAACTTGAACTGAAGGCGCAGTTTGCGCAAAATGGATCCATGGTGCTGGCACTTTACTCAGCCAGGTTCAGGTTGGGGATTCGGTCCCTTCCCCGACCCCACACGCACACACCGGAAGGGGGACCACACAGCACACTCAGGGACAGTGGCGAAACGTGGTAGGATCTGCAAAAGAAACAAGTATGACTTTTCTTGCAAACAACATTTTTCATTTAAACTGCACCCTTCCTCTTTCTTTCCCTGTTTTATAATCAGCAGGACGTTTTTAGGGCCCTTTGTTACATTCGCTGCAGGTTCTGGAGGATCACTTGGGGCTTCAGCCCACACATCAGCACTGAGGTTTTTATCTGCTGCACCACAGCTTCCCTTTTCTTGCACTGTCAGAAGGGCTGGGGCAGACTCCTTCTTTAACAAACCTCCATTCACTGCACTTTTGCCAATTTGGGCCATTCTGTCTCCAATTTGTATGAATGAATCAGATTATTTTCTAGGTATCAGCATAATTTCGATTTTTCCTTGGTAATCTGCAGCAATCACTCTCCCTAAAACCTGATCAATTTGCCATTTCTGTTCTGGTAACTTTCCTCTCCCCAACTGCTCTGTGACTGCTTGCATGACAGATTGCTTTTGTGCGTGCTGCACAGTTTTTATCAAATCTAGGGGAATGTGCATCTCTCTCATCTCTGCCCACCTGTAAGTGGCTTTTTCTCTCAGCTGCTCACATTTCTGGGGCACCCACTTAGCCATCCCCACTAAGGCAGAATTCTGGGTGTACACTTCTCTCTCTGAATTTTTCTCATTAACATCTGCAAGGTAATTGAACCAGTTAGGTGCTAAAACATTAGCAATGAACCAAAAATCAGCGTAAAAATTACACATCTCACGTAGCTCTTGCTTTAAAATCTGACACACATTATACAACTCTGTTCCTTCTACTGTGCCAGAAAACAACATTTCAGTCAGTGAATCATTAGTAAAACAAACATGCTTTTTATCTTCAGTGGACACGAGTTCAAATGGTGCACTCAACTTCATTGGTAACTCTTTTACCTGTGGTACTCTAGCCCTGTCTTGCAAGTACCAGATCCATTGTATGATTCTAGCTAGGGGCACTATTTTGTTTCCTTGTTCTTGAGTTACATGTACATAAGTATTTCCTTCTTGCACTGCGCAGAAACCTAAAGTCTGCATTATTTCATTTGCCAAATCACAAGCGCGCAACTGCATATCATTTTTCACAGTGACCATATACAAAAGTGTTAGGATTTCTCTCAAATGAGGGCTATTCTTTTTCCAAAAATCAAACAAGCTAATGAAACTCGTGGTGTCTTGCTCTAAAATCCTTCGTTTTACTTGTGCATTTTGCAACGGTAACTCGTAAATCACATTCTGGTCTCTCTCGTCCGTGTTATCAGTTAAGGAATGCATTTTGTCTGCCAAAAACCCTGGCTCACACGAAAACTCAGTGCAGCTCGGAGCTGTCTTAACCCCCTCATTACTGGAATGGGACAAGAAAGATTCTTCTAAAACAGCCTTTTTATAACTTTCAGTCGGGCTAATTTGCTCACGTAAATTCCTATTTTCATGTTAAAACTTCCTACATTTCTCCTGCATTTCTCTGTAAGCAGATAAAGGTATCCAGACCTTTCTGTCATCATTACTTCCAAAAGACAATATCATGTCAAACACGTTTTCTACATATGTACAACAGGAATTATTTCTCAAAGCATTATCAGGCATTTTAGCTACACATGCATCTTCAGACATGGTCTGCAGTGCTTCTGTAATTCCCCAAACAGAAAACAATTCACAGTTTCTCCGAGCACCATCGGGCAGTTTACCAACACATGCATTCTCAGACATGGTCTGCCGTGCTACTGTGATTCTCCAAAAAAAAAACAATTTCTGTAATTCTCCAAACAACAAAAACAATTACACTTTTAAAGTGTGCACTTAGAAATCTACCAACTCGTCAACACCCTCTTAATCACCTCTTAATGACCGAACCCCACTTCTGGTACCAATTGTAGTGCTTTTCTCTTATCTAGTTTCTAAGCACATACATAAACCACCAGAAATACACTTCTGAGTTCAAAGAAGACTTTTATTGTTGTTAATTCTTCCCCAACCACAATTTTTATGTATGACGAATTAGTAGCTTTCAAGCCCGCGTTAATCAAACAAAATATATCAGTTTGCAATATACACAGCAGGTTATATTTATAAGATATTGAATGCAAAGCAAAACAAATACTTCACCGTGTGGGAAACTATTTACAGCTTCATCTTTCTAAGGTCTGCAAGCTGATGACCCCTGTCAGCCGCGAGAAAGAGATTCATCTACCCACACGGGATTGCTGGCAGCTGGCGCCAAGCTCCAGCACAAGGTCCGGCAGATTCGAATCTGAATCTCTGCAGCCTGTGTCATTCGTTACAAAGGTGTGCCCCCTCCTCTCAGACCTGGAAAACTGAGCAAGCCTTTTGGAGACTGGCCAGGTCTCCAAGACTACTCCTGTTCCCAAGCTCAAGCGGAGAGAAAAACACCCATGTACTCTCTTCTATCAGGTCTAGTCTACTGTGAGAACAAAACATCTTGGTTCATCTTGTGCAAAAACACAGCTTGGAAAAATACAGCTTGGATTCTCAACTGCAAGATCTAACTCCACGTTAAAGGCAATAGGCAGCTAACCTAAGTATCAAATGCAATGTCATGTTAAAGGCAATAGGCAGCTAACCTAAATATCAAATGCAATGTCTAGTGTCATGTCAAAGCCAATAGGCAGCTGAGCTGAATACAAAATGCAATATATAATATCATGTCAAAGCCAATAGGCAGTTAAGCTGAATATAAAATACAATGTATAATATCATGTCAAAGCCCATAGGCAGAATATCTAATAGCATGTCAAAGTCAATAGGCAGCTAAATTGAATACATCATGTCAAAGCCAATAGGAATGCAATGTCAAAGCCAATAGGCGGCTAGACTGGATACAGCATGTCAAAGCCAATAGGCAGAATACAGAATGTAATGGCTAATGCAATGTCAAAGCCCATAGGCGGCTCAACTGAATACAGAAAGTAATGGCTAATGCCATGTCAAAGCCCATAGGCGGCTCAACTGAACAAAACATACCATGTGCTACTGGTGAACATTGAGCAACTAATATGCGCAGTGGTGAAACACAAAGTCATTGGTCAAAACAAAATTTAACAAATGGCAGTACAGCATCTCAGGTTGAGACAACTGAAAACCTGCAGAATAAGGTCTATCATTGGTTGAGTCAAAATGCAAATGTCCACCCTGTGGAATCGAGGAATATTTTATTTGTGCGAAGAGTTGACTGGATTGGTCCGAAGAACAAGTCCTTGGAGGGTGATTGTGTGGTGATAAATTGCAGACCACCTGATATGGTGGCCAGGCTGATTTTTACTGCTAGGCAATCACCTAAGGCAGGACTGGGTATTGGATTTTGCCACTAGGTTTTTTTCATAAGCCTGTGACCTCACTGTTCACCAGGGGCTTTAGTTACCTGGATCAGAGACTAGGTTCGTGCCCTGTCCCTACCATTTCTACTAGGAATACTTTCTCCCCTCTGTCTGACCTGGGTGAAACTGATTGACAAACCACTACTGTGCACATGGTGGCCTTGGTTGGGGCTTACTCTGATGTTTGTGGCCCACAGTGGGAAACACCACAAGCATAACTAGGGAACTTAGGCGCTCATTATGACATTGTCGGTAAATCCCACTCACCGCCACGCTGACTGCCGCCAACATACCGCGGCGGATCACCGCTACCCATATTATGACACACACATAGCAATCCGTCACTATACAGCCACACACAGAAGTCTGCCAGCCCAAAGGTCTGTGATGAACTGGCAGTATCCAATCTCACACCGTTATGCCAACAGAACTATGCCTACAACATTATGACCCACGAATCACCACGCCGGACATTCAATGGCAGTAAACCATTGACGGTACATACCGCCACGTTCAAAATACACACACACTAACAAAACAACACCACATTGGACAATTTAAACTAGACACACCTGACACCCATTCACACACCACACCCACACACCCACTTCACTATAAGACACACACCTACACTATCCACAACCCTTTACGAATACAAACAAGTGTCATAAGAGAGATAGCAAGACCACAGACAAGACCACAGCAACACACCACCATCACCTACACACCATCCACGCACCTTACGTCGCACACCCCAACACATCACCCTACACACCACCACCCACACCACTCACACTACACCCATGGCACCACAATGACACCCCAGGTTCTCAGAGGAGGAGCTAAAGGTCATGGTGGAGGAAATCATCCGGGTAGAGCCACAGCTATTCGGATCACAGGTACAGCAGCCATCCATTGCTAGGAAGATGGAGCTATGGCGGAGAATTGTGGACAGGGTCAACTCCGTGGGACAGCACCCCAGAACAAGGGATGACATCAGGAAGAGGTGGCACGACCTACGGGGGAAGGTGCGTTCCTTGGCAGCAAGACACCAAATAGCTGTACAGAGGACTGGCGGTGGACCCCCACCTCCTCCCCCACAACTAACAACATGGGAGGAGCAAGTCTTGGTAATCATGAATCCTGAGGGCCTGGCAGGAGTAGGAGGTGGACTGGACTCTGGTATGTCAAATTTCTATTACTATCACCCCCCTACCTGCATGCCTTCACAAAACCCCACCCTTACCCTCACTCCCATCACTCCACCACCTCCCACACACCCCACCATCACAACCCACCCATCCTAATACCAAGCCCTGCATGCAACACCAATGCATGGACACCCATTACAGACCTGCATGGACACCTATCACTAAAGCATGCACACTAGAGGGAAACAACTAGCCCACCAAATAACAACTCACACAAGGCAAAGCTGCCAGGGAAATAACAACCATAGAGTGCAACACACCCATGCACAAGATGTCACACGCACAAACAATAACACTGCATTTACATCCCCACAGGTCCCCCATCCAACGTCACCGGAGAGGAGGTGCCAGCAACATCCAATCCCCCCCAGAAGAGGCCCACATTGATGACAGCAGCTCTGGATGCCTGGATCTTGATGACCAACATGGCCCATCAAGGGGTTCCAGACACAGTCCGATACCCCCACAGAGCCTCACCCCTCAGGAAACACCAGCACAGTACCCACCCAGCGGGCCCATACCTCTGTCCCCAGGACACGTCAATCAGCAGTGTGTCACCACTACAGGGACCCCAGGGCACCCCACAATCACATGACGATCAAGGACCTGGGGTCTGTGGCAGTGGGCACACGGTTCAGGGGACGGAGGCACAGGATAATAGGGAAGCTGGGAGGACTGCTGTGCGACAGGAGGAGGACAGGCCCAGGGAACCGACTCTCCAGGAGGCACTCACCGCAATCCTGGGAGCATACCACTATTCTAGGGAGACGATGGGCCAGATACTTGACAAAATGCAGGAGAACCAGCGGCTGCAGGAGGGACAGTACCTGGGGATCAGGGAGTACTTAAAGGACATCAACACCACCCTGGTCACCATTCAGGGGTGCTGGCAGACATGGCCAACACTATGAGGGAGGCAGTGGCACACCACCGGGCCCCTACCACTATCCAAACCGATGAACAGCCCCCCACCTCCGCTGCTGCTAGTGGACAGGAGGCCCTGCCACAGGACCAACAGGCCACCAGCACCCCTCCCCCTGCAGAAGGAGAACCACCCCGCAAACCTTCCCTGCGATCCAGGGAGACCCAGAGACTATTGCCAAGACCCCCGCCAGGAAATAAGACTCTCCTGGATGTCACCCTTGTGTCCCACCCTGTCACCCTGTCCACCTGGAACTGCCATTGCTCCCCTTCCTATGCCCCATTGGTCAATGCACCTGTGCTACAAATAGACTGGAACTATACCCTGGATTTTCCTCCACCATCACCCCAGCCCACTGCACATCCCCATCTACTTATTAGCACTTAAATAAACACCCTTTGAAAAAATACAAGTATGGAGTATGTCAAATGATGTAACTATGTATTCATTTAACAAGGTATAAACACTGCAATACAACTGTACAGTAATGTATACATAGGAATAACCTGTAGTTGGCTGCAGTCAACACACCAGGAGCGATAGTGGGACACAAATATCTGCAAACAGAGATGCCAAAGGGTACAGTGAGTGGCCACATAAGTGGAAAAATCAGCCTGCCAGTGACAATGTCAAACACAAAACTGTCAAGGAAAAGTAAAGTTACACTGTCCTACCTGTGTGTCATTGGAAGTATTGACAAATTATTGCACTTCTATTGTCCTCATACTCATCCTCTGTCTCCTCATCTTCACTGTTCACATGGTCCACTGCTGCCACATGCCCATCTCCAGCCTCATCCTCCTGCAGAAAAGGCACTTGGTGACGTAAGGCAAGGTTGTGCAACATACAGCATGCCACGATGATCTGGCAGACCTTCTTGGGTGAGTAGTTGAGGGAACCACCTGTGAGATGGAGGCAACAAAACCTAGCGTTCAGGAGGCCGAATGTCCTCTCTATAATTCTTCTTGTTCACCCATGTGCCTCATTGTAACATTCCTCTGCCGTTGCCCTGGGATTCCTCACATTGGTCAGTAGCCATGAGAGGTTGGGGTAACCAGAGTCACCTGCAAAAATAGAGGGACAACTGTTAGACACACACTAACCCTTAGGGCCCACACCATACCCATATACAACATCCACTGGGTGGGAACCAGGGCTCACCTATTAGCCACACCTGGTGCCTCTGGAGTTGAGCCATCACATATGGGATGCTGCTATTCCTCAGGCGAAAGGCATCATGCACAGACCCAAGACACTTTGCATTGACATAGATGTACTGGTCCGCCAGGCACACTATATGCACATTCATTGAGTGAAACCTCTTTCATTTGTGGGCCTCTGGGTGACCTTAGGCCAGGCCGGACATTGCAGGGTAGGTCCCATGTTGGGCAGGGTCTGATGTAAACTTCCTCCAACCAAGCTAGTAGGCATCCGCTACTGGGCAGGGGTCTGTGGGTCTCTGGTATGCTGCAATTGGCGTTGGGTGTTCCTATCCTTGGCCTGGTGACTAGCATTGTGACTTGTAGTGCATAGGACTGTTCCCTGTGTGTAAGGGTGCTGTGTACGCCAACAATGGTGTTGTTGCCGCCATTGACCAAGTGTATCCTTTGTCTCTCCCCCCCTTTTTGCTTTGTCACCGTGTCCTTGTGTGCAATAACATCATCTGGAGGAGGAGCAGAGGCACCGGTGACGGAGGGAACTGCATCCCACATGGGCTTGGAGGCCAAATTCACCGACGGTGAGGGTACCAGTGGGACAGAGGGCTAAGGGAGCACCACGGCGGAGACAGTTTGGACAGTGATACCTCCTTGATGGAAGCTCTCTGGTGGCGGCAGACACCTCTGTGCCCACCCCAAATACAGGTACAGCCGTCACGCCTGTCCCAGCACTTCCCTCCCAGCAGCCCCTCAATGTGTTTCCCGTGCTTGCTCACCAGGAGGGTGGGCATCTCCTTAGCCCCAGGCACCTCAGGCCCTGCTCCAGTTAGCCCTTCTGCCCTGAGTGAGGAGGCTATTGACTTCCTGCGATCCATCTCTGTTGGGCAGTCAACCATAATGAATGCCATCCAGGGGCTGACAGCCCAAATGCAACAGACAAATGTATTCCTGGAGGGCATTCACACTGGCATGGCGGCCCAACAGAGATCAATCCAGGCTCTGGCCTCCTCTCTGATGGCAGCCATTGTCCCTGTTTCTAGCCTCCCCCCTCCAACATCCTCTATCCAATCCCATTCCCGTCAACCCCTACCTATCCCAAGCACACAGGCAGACCAGCATGCACACAAGACAACACACAAGAGTGGTTCAGGCAAACACAAGCACCACACATCATCCCACAGGCACTCACACAAACACCATCCAGATGCAGACATACCAACATCCACTGCCTCCACTGTGTCCCCCTCCTCCTCTTCGTCCACCTCCCTCCCATTTGCGTCTCCACTCACACCTGCATGCACTACATCCTCATCCACTACCACCATCACCATCACGCCTATCACTACACGCCCCTTACTGGCAGTCACCACCCCCACATCAATGCACATGTCCCCTATGGCCTCTCCCACTGTGTCTGTGCCCCCTCCTAACAAAGTACACAAACGCAAGCACTTAGACACCCAACAGCCATCCACCTCACAACAGCATCCAGCCCATGCACCTGCACCCAAAATCAGCAGACAGACACCTCGTACAACCACTTCCTCTTCCTCCACTCCGAAACCTTCACACTCTTCCCGCCCCAATGTCCCCAAGAAGCTTTTCCTCTCTACCCTTGACCAATTCCCTACCACTCCCCCCGTCCTTCACGTCGGGCTAGGGTGGTCAGAACCCAGGCGAGCACCTCAGCCACCCAGTTCACGGCCACAGTAGTGTCAACAGCTACTCCAGGTGGGAGAGGATACCGGGCATCAGGCAGCCACACTGAAAGGGTGCCTGCACCAGGTGGTGCAAGAAAGGCCAAGGAGGCAACCCAGCTGCGTCAAGGAAGGGCAAGTTGGCATCCCCAGATGCTTCAAGGAAGGGCAAGGAGGTGCCACCAGCTGTGTCAAGGAAGGGCAAGGAGCAATCCCCAGCTGCTGACAGGAAGGGCAAGGGGCCTGCACCAGCAGGCAGGAAGGACAGGAAGCCTGGTGCTCAGACTCATTCGTAGCCCCACCACCAACCATAGGGTTTCAGCCATCTGTGGCTGCAGGGGAAGGGCTGGAGCCTCCCCCCACCACTGCCAGCACCGCCACCAGCACCACTGTCAGCAGCAGCAGCAGCAGCCCCAGTGGGCAGTCATCCGAGGCTGTAGGGGAAGGGCTGGAGTCTCCCCCAACCACTGCCAGCACCGGAACCAGCACCACTGCCACCACTGATCAGCCGTCACCGCCTGCGGACAGTGTGTAGTCCTGCATCCATGGGCTGTTGTACGGCCTGGTCCCTGGAAAGCCTGTGGGTCTGACACCCAGGTGAGAGACTGTGACCTTGCACTCCCCAAGATCTGCATCACAGGGTACAATGCCCCCTCCAGAACCAGTGGAAGAAGCCATCCACTCACCCCATCCTTCCCAAGATGAAGCACCTGGGCACAATGCCCCCTCCAGAACCAGTGGTGAAGCCATCCACTCACCCCATCTTTCCCAGGATGAAGCACACTGGGCACAATGCCCCCTCCAGAACCAGTGGAGAAGCTATCCACTCACCCCATCCTTCCCAGGATGAAGCACACTGTTCACAATGCCCCCTCCAGAACCAGTGGAGAAGTCATCCACTAAAGACACTGTGGCCTTGCACTCCCCAGGACCAAGCAGTGGGCAAACCACCCACTTGAGAGACTGTGGCCTTGCACTCCCAAGACCAAGCAGTGGGCAAGTCACCCACTTGAGAGACTGTGGCCTTGCACTCCCCAGGACAGCGCACAGAGCATGTTGCCCCCTCCAGGACCAGTGATGTTGTATCATCTTCCGGCTGAGATGTTCCCCCATTCCCCGTCCCCCTGAGGTGCCTGTCTATTTTTGACCTGATGCCCCTGCAGTCTTCTCTCCGTGTTGTTGCAGGAGTGAGGTGGGGCCTTGGCCTATGTGTTGTGGCCCTGTGGCCCACGGACATTGAGAACTGGGCAGTGTCCCTACATTTGTAAATATGTTTATGCGTTTGGAGTTTGATGCACTTATTCATAGTATTTTATCGTATTACACTCACTTTCTTCAAATCATTTTGTCCTGAGGGGTACGGGTTAAATATTTTATGTTGCTGCATCTGCTTGTGTTTATGGTGTTGGGGGTGAGGGGATGTGTATTGTGTGTGTTTGTCACTCTCTTTTTCCTCCCCCCTTCCTTGTGTGCTAGGCGGAAGTACTCACCGCGGTTGGCTTTGCCAGCGTTGGTGTTCATAATGTAGCAGAAGGTAGACGAGCATGGGGAAACTTGCCACTCAGGCTCCATGGCGTCACGGTTCTTCCCTGAGTCTCCAGAGGTGAGTCCTTTGACTTCTGAGATCTGTTTCTGCTTGGCTTTTGATGACATTGGTACCGCCCCGGAAAAGGTGGCGGATAGGCATGTCATAATAGAGTGGGCGGTACATTATCTTCCGCCTGGCTGTTGGCGGTTGCCGCCGTGGTGCTTGTTGATTCCGCCCTGGCGGTCGGTGTGTTAAAGTGGCTGTCTCTCTGAGCGGTTTCCGCCGTGGTCATGATTCCATTTTTGTTACCAACGACCTGTTGGCGGTATTACCGCACTTTACCACCGACCGCCAGTGTTGTAATGAGGGCTTAGTTTCCTTTAGTGGAATTGTGCGGCTCTTGGGAACAAAAGCTCTGACCCTCAGTAGGTTATGTTTATTTCCCAGTATGATATTATACTACTCCAAGAAAAGTGGGCACAGGAGTTGTTTTCTGTGGAGGGTTTCGAGACCTATGTTATTCCAGTGACTCCCTCACTATGCTTCAGAGCTAAGGGAGGCTTGGCTTTATTATTCCGAGTATTCTCACAGCTGCGAGTTGTACCAATTCTTCTTAGGCACAGTGGAATACAGATGTTATGGGTCGTGTCTTCCGCAGATTTTCACTTTTTTATTGTGAATTTTAATACCTTAGGGGATCATTACAACCCTGGCGGTCTTTGACCGCCAGGGCTGTTTTGGAGGAAGCACAGCCAACAGGCTGGCGGTGCTTCCAAGGGGATTACAGCGGTTTCCCGCTACTTTTGTCCCAGCGGTTTCCCGCTACTTTTGTCCCAGCGGTTTCCCGCCACTTTTGTCCCAGCGGTTTCCCGCCACTTTTGTCCCGGCTGGAGTAATCCTCAAGGGCAGCGCTGCTTGCAGCGCTGCCCAGGGGATTACGAATCCCCCTCCCGCCAGCCTTTTCATGGCGGTAAGAACCGCCATGAAAAGGCTGGCGGAAAGGGGAGTCGCGGGCCCCTGGGGGCCCCTGCCAAGGCCCCGTGCAGCTTTTCACCGTCTGCTGTGCAGGCAGTAAAAAGCGCGACGGGTGCAACTGCACCCGTCGCACAGGCGCAACACCGCCGGCTCCATTTGGAGCCGCCTCCTGTGTTGCGGCATAGATCCCCGCTGGGCCGGCGGGCGGAAACCAGGTTTCCGCCCACTGGCCCAACGGGGATCTCATAATGGCCGTAGCGGGAGTGAAGCGGCATTGGCGGCCGCCCGGCGGTCCAACCTTGGCGGGCGGCTTCAACCGCCCGCCAAGGTTGTAATGACCCCCTTAGTATGTTACATGGGATTAGGATTTTATTCCAAACTCTATCAATTCTGGAAGGTTTTGCTGTTTTAACATTTTTTTTGCGGGGGACTTTAATGCTAAGATAGGTACCGTTCCTATGGATGTAGATCCCCTTCTTCTGGAAGAAGGGGTGTCGCCTGGGGCCCCTCCTGTCCCCAGAGTAGTAGAAAAATACTTAATTAGTTAATAAAAACCATACAAAAATCTAAAAAAGATTACAATGCCAGAAATGTCTTTGCTATTCACCCCTAGTCACCATTAAGTCCTCTTACATGACATACAAAACTATAATGCCAGATACAATACAAATGCTAAAATTGATCCTACGCATACAAGCAGTAACATGTAATCATAATTTAAAAGAAGACCTCATGATTAGGACATCCAGAACCCAGGCATAATTCTTGGGTAGAGAACAACCTGTCATTTATGGCAACGCAAGCTAAAAGATAAAGTGCAATCAGAATTAAAAAATCTTGTATTGAGGGCACCTAAAACCTGGGCACATTTCTTAGGCAAAGCTTTGCCTGACCCCCCCAATGTTACAGTAAATGGGATACCTCCTGAGTTATGTCTCTCTTAGATTTGGGCACACTTATCAATTCCTTACACTTCTTCCTTATTAACCCACCCATTGCATCCATGGGTCCTCACCATTAGTAGGCAGTGGGATTACATATCAAAAGGGCCCCTTTCTTTACTCCGCGGGGACTGGGTAAATTAAGTGAGGGAACCAGAGAGACAACAATTCTCAGGAACTGAACTAGTCTGATATTTAGGATTTCATTGCTCGGGTCAAGTGCTGTCATAACCGCCCACCTACCGGATCGAAATCCTAGGGCTTTAAATTCCCTTTGCAGCAGTTCCCTTCTGTGGCTTACCAGAGCTGGATATATGCAAACCACATCGGTTAGTGTCTCCCTAGTCTGATGACATAGGCCCTCATTACAACCCTGGCGGTCGGTGATAAAGTGGCATTAATACCGCCAACAGGGTGACAGTAACTACCGTCAAATTATGACCATGGCGGAAAGATCTCCGAAAGACAGCCAATGTACCACACCATCCGCCAGGGCCGAAACAACAGCCACCACAGCGGTAGCCGCCTTCAGCCAGGCGGAAGTCAAAGTTCTGACCACCATATTATGACAAGGCAATCCGCCACCTTTTCCGGGGAGGTACCTACGACATCAAAAGCCTGGCAGAAACACTGCATAGAAGTGAAAGAACTCACCATTTGAGACACAGGAAAGAACCACGCTGCCATAGAGCTGGAACTGCATGTCTTCCCCATGATCTTCTATGTTCTGCTCCACCACGAACACCAACACCGGCGAAGATGAGGGCGGTGAGTACAGCCACCTAGCACACAAGGGAGGGGGGGAAGAGAGTGACACACACACGCACCACACACACACACCCCAACACCCCACAATCAGCTGCATTACAAAAACAATTTGACCCCGTAACTTGGATGAATAATGCAAGGTCAAAACAATTTCGAAAAAGTGAATGTAATGAGATCAACACAGCATGAAAAATAAGATAGGCAAGATAATAGATATATACACATGTACAAAACAAGGGACACAGCTCAGTCCACAATGTTCGCAGGCCACATGGGCATAGGCCAAATTCCAAGGCCACACATATTACCTGCATCAAAAGGGAGAGAACACTGCAGGGGCATCAATTGGTAAATAGGCAGGCACCTCAGGGGGATGGGGGGCACCTCAGCCTGGAGATGGAACAAGACCACTAGTTCCTGGAGGGGGCAACATGCCCTGTGCCTAGTCCTGGGCAGTGCAAGGCCACAGTCTCTGGAGTGGGTGACTTGCCCACTTGCTCTGGAGGGGGCAACATGCCCTCTGCTTGGTCCTGGGGAGTGCAAGGCCGCAGTCTCTCAAGTGGGTGACTTGCCCACTTGCTCCGGAGGGGGCAACATGTCCTGTACTTTGTCCTTGGGAGTGCAAGGCCACAGTCTCTTGAGTGGGTGTCTTGCCCCCTGTTCTCTTGATCCTGGTGAGTGTTGGGCATGTAGGTGTCTGACCCACTGGTTTTGGAGGGGGACTTGTGCCCTGTGCTCTTGATCCTGGGAAGTGTTGGCCATGTGGGTACAAACTGGGGTGGCATGGTGAGCAAAAGAACAATGGATTGAACCGAGATCTGTGACTGAGTGTTTACATTGTTCAGCACTCCGTCCATCATCCTTTTGTGATGTGGGTGTCTTTCCCACTTGTTCTGGAGGGGGCATCGTGCCCTGTGCTGTTGATCCTGGGGAGTACAAGGTCACAGTCTCTCAGGAGGGTGTCATAACCACAGAATTTGCAGGAAGCAGGCCGCACAGCAGCCCATGGAGGCAGGATTACGTGCCGTCCACCGGTGGTGATGGCTGCTCAGTGGTGGTGCTGCTGCTGGTGAGGGGAAGCTCCTGTTCATCCCCTGTAACCTTGGACGGCTGCTTAGTGGTGGTGGTGCTTCTGGTGTGGGAGACTCCTGCCCATCCCCTGCAACCTCGGACAGCTGCTCAGTGGAGGTGGTGGTGCTGCTGGAGGGGGAGGTTCCTGCCCATCCCCTGCAACCTCAGACGGCTGCACAACCATGGTTGGTGGTGGGGGCTCTGTCACAGTTCCTGCCTGTAGGAATCCGGCCTGGCTTATAGTGGGTACCAATGATACTTACACCTTGTGCCAGGTCCAGATATCCCTTGTTAGTAGATTAGTAGTGTTCTAGCAGCTTAGGCTGATAGAGGTAGCTATAGCAGAGCAGCTAAGGCTGAACTAGGAGACATGCAAAGCTCCTGGTAATACCACTTATATCATATAGGTTCTATATCATAAGAAAGACAATACTCAGAGTTACTAAAAATAAAGGTACTTTGTTTTAGTGACTTTGGGGGTCATTCTGACATGACCGCCGGGGCCGGGGGTAGCACCGCCAACAGGCTGGCGGTGCCCCGCCGGGCATTCTGACCGCGGCGGTACAGCCGTGGCCAGAAACGGAAAGTCGGCGGTGTACCGCCGACTTTCCGCTGCCCATGGGAATCCGCCATGGGGATTCCGACCCCCTCACCGCCATCCTGTTCCTGGCGGTTCCGCCCGCCAGGAACAGGATGGCGGTGAGGGGTGTCGTGGGGCCCCTGGGGGCCCCACTTTGTATTTCAGTGTCTGCTTTGCAGACACTGAAATACGCGACGGGTGCCACTGCACCCGTCGCACATCCTCCACTCCGCCGGCTCCATTCGGAGCCGGCATCCTCATGGAGGGGTGTTTCCCACTGGGCTGGCGGGCGGCCTTTTGGAGGTCGCCCGCCAGCCCAGTGGGAAACCCAGAATACCCGCGGCGGTCTTTTGACCGCGCAGCGGTATTCTGGCGGTTCCCTACAGGCGGGCGGCTCCCCATTATACCAAAAATATCTCAGAGGATATACTCCCTTAGGAGGTAAGTAAAATACACAAAATATACACACAAACCAAAATCAGGTGAGTAAAACAGTCAGAAAGTAGTGCAAACACTGTTGAATAATATAGGATGCAATAGGCCTAGGGGCAACACAAACCGTATACTAAGAAAGCGGAATGCGAACCACAAATGGACCCCTAGGTTAGTGTAGTGTGTAGAGGGTCATTGGGAGTGTAAGAAAACACTAAGGGTGTCCAAGATACCCCACCCCAAGACCCTGGAAAGTAGGAGTAAAGTACTGTTATTTCCCCAGAAACACACTTATGTCGTGATAGAGGATTTTGCAAAGACCACAACAGACTGCAAAGCACTGAAGACGGATTCCTGGACCTGAGGACCTGCAAAGGAAGGGGACCAAGTCCAAGAGTTTCGAAAGTGTCCAAGGGGACAGGAGTCCACTAAACCCCAGATGAAGGTGCAAAATGGCTGCCTCTGGATGGAAGAAGCTGAAGATTCTGCAACAACGAAAGGAGCTAGGAACTTCTCCTTCATGTGGAAGATGTCGCACGGAGTGCTGGAGGATGCAGAGTTGCTTTCTTTGCAAAATACCATAAACAAGCCTTGCCAGATGCCAGGGTCACAGTTGAAGAAAAAGGGTGCTGCCCAGGCCCAGGAAGGACCAGGATAGTGCCACTTGGGGGAGGTGACACAGAGAGCCCATGCACAAGAAGGTAGCACTCACAGAAGTCCTTGAACATGGGTTCAAGAAGTCTGAACACAGCGGTCATCTCAACACTGCAAAAGAGGGTCTCATGACACTGGAGATCAACTCAGGGAGCTGAGCATCACAGGACAGAGTGCTGGGGATGTAGGCTTAGCTCTGCATGCAGGGTTTTGTGGAAATGTGCAAAGAAGCCCTTGTAGCTGCAGTTCACAAGGTACACAGGATTACCGCCTGGAGAGGGGAAGCAAGGACTTACCTCCTCCAAATTTGGACAGTTGGACCACTGGACAGTCTGGGTCACTTGGGTCCACCACCTGTGTTTCAGGGGCCACGCTCGTCAGAATGAGAGGGGTCCCAGAGTACCGGTGACGCTGAAGTTTGGTGCCTGCTGAAGCAGGGGGAAAGATTCTGTCGACCCACGGGAGATTTCTTCATGGCTTCCAGTGCAGGATGAAGGCATCAGCCCCCAAAGCATGCGCCACCAGGAAGCAGTCAAGAAATCCAGCAGGATTAGGTGCTACAATGTCGTTGGTAGTCTTCTTGCTACTTTGTTGCAGTTTTGCAGGCGTCCTGGAGCAGTCATTGGTTGATCCCTGGCAGAAGTCGAAGAGAGAGATGCAGAGGAACTCTGGTGAATTCTAGCAAGTCGTTATCTGATGAAAAGCCCACTGGAGAGACCCTAAATAGCCCTCAGAGGAGGATTGGCCATCTAGTCAGGTAGGCACCTATCAGGAAGGGTCTCTGATGTCACCTGCTGGCACTGGCCACTCAGAGGCCTCAAGAGTGCCCTCACATCTCTGGATCCAAGATGGCAGGGGTCTGGGACACACTGGAGGAGCTGCCCAGACCCCAGGAGGGCAGAACCCTGTCTGTGGGGTGGCAGCAGTGGTAGCTGCAGAGAAAACCCCAGAGAGCTGGTTTGGCAGTACCCAGGGTCCATACTGGAGCCCCGGGGATGCATGGAATGGCACCCCAATACCAGATTTGGCATGGGGGAACAATTCTATGATCCTAGACATGTTACATGGCCATATTCGGAGTTACCATTGTGAAGCTACATATAGGTATTGACCTATATGTAGTGCACGCGTGTAATGGTATCCCGCACTCACAAAGTCCGGGGAAATGGCCCAGAACTATGTGGGGGCACCTTTGCTAGTGCAAGGGTGCCCTCACACTTATTAATTTTGCACCTAACCTTCAGCAAGTGAAGGTTAGACATATAGGTGACTTATACGTTACTTAAGTGCAGTAAAAATGGCTGTGAAATAACATGTGCATTATTTCACTCAGGCTGCAGTGGCAGTCCTGTGTAAAGGTTTGTCTGAGCTCCCTATGGGTGGCAAAGGAAATGCTGCAGCCCATTGGGATCTCCTGGATCCCCAATACCCTGGGTACCTAGGTACCATATACTAGGGAAATATAAGGGTGTTTCAGTGTGCCAGTTGAGATTGGTAAAAGTGGTCACTAGCCTATAGTGACAAATGTAAAGGCAGAGAGAGCATAAGCACTGAGGTTCCAATTAGCAAAGCCTCAGTGACACAGTTAGTCACTACACAGGTACACACATTCAGGCCACAAGCTATGAGCACTGGGGTCCTGGCTAGCAGGATCCCAGTGAGACAGGCAAAAACAACTGACATACATGTAAAAATGGGGGTAACATGCCAGGCAAGATTGTACTTTCCTTCACTGCCCCAGGCTCCTTGGTCTTCCTGCCTGCTGGTGCAGGCTCCTTGCTCTTCCTGACAGCTGGGGCAGGCTCCTTTCCCTTCTTGCCTGCTGGGGCAGGCTCCTTGCTCTTTCTGGCATCTGTGGCAGGCTCCTTTCCCTTGAGGCTGCCTGTGCAGGCTCCTTCACTTTCAGGACATGTGGCCTGGATCTTTTTCTAACACGAGTGGGTGTGCTGATGACTGGGCCGTGGACTGGGTGGCTGAGGTGCTTGGCTAGGTTCTTCCTACCCTGCCCATAAGTGCAGGACGGGGGGGGGGTAGGGAAGAGGTCAATGGTGGATAGGAACATTGGGGAAGGAAGTGGGAGAAGGAATGGGAGTTGATGCAGAGGGAGTGGTTGTTGAAAGAGTCTGCTGCATTTGTGTGCAGGTGCATGGGCTGTATTCTGTTGTGAGGTGGATGGCTGTTGGGTGTCTGAGTGCTGGATTTTGTGTACCGTAGGAGGGGGGGCAGACACAGTGGGAGAGGACACAGGGGACGTGTGCATGGCTGTTGTGGAGGTGTCTGCCAGTGAGGTGTGTGTTCTGCTTGGTGTGGTGGTGATGCTTATAGTGGATGATGATGTAGTGCATGCAGGTCTTAGTGTGGACGTAACTGGGTGGGAGGTGGAGGAGGAGGAGTAGGGGGAGACAGTGGGAATAGTGGATGTTGGTGTGTCTGCATCTGGATGGTGTTTTTGTGAGTGCCTGCGGGATGAAGTGTGGTGCTTGTGTTTGCCTGTACCACTCCTATGCGTTGTCTTGTGTGCATTCCCGTGTGCCTGTGTGCTAGGGATGGGTTGGGGTTGAGGAGAATGGGACTGGGAACAGGAAGTTGGAGGGTAGAAATAGGGACAATGGCTGTCATCAGAAAGGAGGGGAGAGCCTGGATTGATCTCTGTTGGGCCGCCAGTTCAGTGTGAATTCCCTCCAGGAATGTATTAGTCCGTTGCATCTATGCTGCCAGCCCCTGGCAGGCATTCACAATGGTTGACTGCCCTATAGAGATGGATTTCAGGGGGTCAATAGCCTCCTCACTCAGGGCAGCAGGGCTAACTGGGGCAGGGCCTGAGGTGCCTAGGGCGAAGTAGATGCCCACCTTCCTGGGTGAGCAGGCACAGGCAACTCGCTGAGGGGGCTGCTGGGAGGGGGGTGATGGTACGGCGTGGCGGTGGTACCTGTAGCTGGGGTGGTCACAGAAGTGTCCGCCACCACCAGGGAGCTTCCATCGGAGGAGGTATCTGTGTCTGAACTGTCCCATCCAGTCTCCGCTGTAGTGCTCCCCTCCATCCCACTTGTGCCCTCAGCGTCGTTGGACTCTGCCTCCTGGGTCTTGTGGGATGCAGCTCCCTCCATCGCTGGTGCCTCTACTCCTCCGTCAGATGATGCTAATGCATATAAGGACAGGATAACAAAACAAAAAAGGGGTGAAAGAGACAAAGGATACACTTGGTCAATGGCTACACCAACACCACTGTTGGCGTACACAGCACCCTCACACACAGGGAACAGGCCTACGCAATAAGCCATAGCACTCCTAGAGAAATAGTTAGCAGCCCAGGCATGAGGAGGGGCACACACCGCCAACTGCAGCACACCTGGGACCCATGCAGCCCTGACCAGTATTGGATGACTACGTGCTAGGTAGCAAGATTTGCCCTTCTGAACCCTAGCCACCAGGGGACCTATGCTGCAATGTCAGGCCTGGCCTAGGGGCACCAATTGACACACATCCCCCACCCAGATACCACCCCACCAGCTGTAAGTTGTAATGATGGGCACTGACCTCACCCCCTTGTGGCTGCTGTGATGCCCTCAAGCACCCATCCAGCTCAGGATAGGCCACCCCCAGTATGCGGGCCGCCGGGGGGCCAGGGTTCGACGGGCACCTCTTCCTCGTTGGGAGGCCATCCCCAGCTGGGCCACCACCATCTTCCATTTCCAGCATCTCAGGTCCTCCCACCGTTTGCGACAGTGGGTGCTCCACCTGCCATAGACCCCCAGGGACCGCACCTCCTTGGCAATGGCACGCCATATACCCTTCTTTTGATGGGCGTTGACCTGCAGAGGCAATACACACAGGAAAATACATTTAGATAAATAGTCCTGCCTGTTACAATTATGGCCCACCATTCTCCTTCACATCGCCATTTACACGCACATGGCCCAGCACACAACCTATACTCTGCCCAGAAGACATCCATCCACCCCTCTTACATGAGGCCTTCACACACACCACTCCATGCATTCATGCCACTTGCATCGTGCCCGCAGTATACTCACCTGTTGGTCTAGCGGCCCATACAGCAGTCCGTACTGGGTAGGACCCCATCCACCAGTCTCTCCAACTCCTCCGAAGTTAAGGCTGAGTCCCTTTGCCCAGTCACACATGCCATGGTAGGTTCCAGCTACATTGTATTACCCCAGGTTGAAAATTTGGCCACATTGAAGGCCCGCTTCTATGCAATGGGACATATCCCCAACATAAATGGGGTGATTGATGGAACACATATTGCATTTGCCCCCCCCATCAGAATGAACAGGTGTTCAGAAATCGCAAGACTTTCCACTCTATGAATGTACAGATGGAACAGCAGCATCCCCAATTTGATGGGCCAACTACAGAGACACTGGGTGTGGCTAATAGGTGAGCCCTGGTTCCCACCCAGTATATGTTGGTCTATGGGTATGGTGTGGACCATATAGGATAGTGTGTGGCTAAATGTTGTCCCTCAATATTTGGATGTGACTCTGTTTACCCTAACCTATCATGGCTGCTGAACCCTGTGAGGAATGCCAGGAGAAGGGCTGAAGAATGCTACAATGAGGCACATGGGCGAACCAAAAGGATAATTGAAAGAACCTTTGGCCTCCTGAAGACCAGGTTCCTGTGCCTCTGTCTAACAGGTAGATCCCTGTGCTACTCACCCAAGAAGGTCTGCCAGATAGTAGTGGCATGCTGCATGTTGCACAACCTAGCCTTGAGACGCCATGTGCCTTTTCTGCAGGAGGAGGAGGCTGGGGATGCCCGAGTGCCAGCAGTGGACCCTGTGGACAGTGAGGATGAGGAGTCAGAGGATGAGGATGATCAGCCTAAACTTCCAATGACACACAGGTAGGACAGTGTTACTTCACATTTCAATTACATTTGTTTGAATTTGTGTGGCACTGGCATGCTGATATTTCCCACTTCTATGCCCACTTACTGTTCTCTCTAGCAATTCATTTTGCCGATGTTGGTGACCTCACAAATACTCCTGGTGTGATCACTGCAGCCAGCTACAGGTCATTAATCTATGTTCATTTTCAGTACAGTTGAATTGCAATGTTTGTACCTGTTTCAATGAATACATAATTGAAAATATGACATACTCCAGACTTTCTTTTTTTTTCAAGGGTGTTTATTGAAGTGCTAAGAAATAGAAGGGCAAGTACAAGGGGATCAGGTGATGATGGAGGAAAGTCCAGGGTATTGTTCCAGTCTGTTTGTAGCACAGGTACATTGTCCAAGGGGACATAGGAAGGGGATCAATGGCAGTTCAGAGTGGACAGGGTGACAGAGTGGGACACAAGGGTGACAATCAGGAGAGTCTCATTTCCTGGCGGGGTCTTGGTAAGTGTTTCTGGCTTCTGTCTGGATCGCAGGGAATATTTGCAGGGTGGTTCTCCTTCTGCAGGGAGAGGGGTGCTGGTGGCCTGTGAGCGTGTTCAGATGTCTGGCTAGTGGCAGGGGCCCGCTGTTGTGTGACTGCCTCCCTCATAATGTTGGCCATGTCTGCCAGCACCCCTGCTATGGAGATCAGGATGTTGTTGATGGCCTGCAAGTCCTCACTGATCCCCCGGTACTGTCCCTCCTGCTGCCTCCTGTTCTCCTGCATGTTGTCCAGGATCTGACCCATCGTTTCTTGTGACTGTTGAAAGGCTCTCAGGATCTCTGCAAGTGCCTCCTAGAGAGTCGTTTCCCTGAGCCTGTCCTCCCCCTGGTGCACAGCACTCCTCCCAATTTCCATGTTGGCCTGTGCCTCTGTCCCCTGAACTGTGCGCCCACTGCAACTGACCCCAGGTCCCTGATTGTCTTGGGTTTGAGGTGTGCCCTGGGGTCCCTGTAGAGGTGAACACACTGCTGATTGACGTGTCCTTGGGACAGAGGTATGGGTACGCTGGGCGGGTGCTGTGGTGGTGTTTCCTAATGGGGGAGGCTCTGTGGGGGTGTGTGACTGGGCCCGGGTAATCAGCTGTTCAGAGGTCCCTGATGGGCCAGGTTAGTCATCCAGATCCTGAAGACCAGAGTTGTTGTCATCACTGTGGGTCTCTTCAGTTGGGGGGCTGGATATTGCTGCCACTTCCTTACTGCTGACATTGGCTGGGATACCTGTGGGGATGTAAATGATGTGTTATGGTTTATGTGTCTGACATATTGTGCATCTTTGGCTTTCCCTCTTTGGTTGGATTTCCCCTTGCAGTTTTCACTTGTGTTTGTTGGTGTATGGTGGGATTGTTAGTTCTTTATGGTGTGCATGCTTTAGTGATAAGTGTCCATGCAGGGCTGTGAGTGGTGTCCATGCATTGGTAGAGTATGCAGGACTTGGCATTGGGATAGGTGAGATGTGATGGTGGGGTGTGTGGGAAGTAGTGGAGTGATGGGAGTGAGGGTACGGGTGGCGGTATGTGATGGCATGCAGGTAGGGGGGTGATAGTAATAGAGATTAGGGCCCGTATTTATACTTTTTGACGCTAAACTGCGCTAACGCAGTTTAGAGTCAAAAAATTTTGCGCCGGCTAACGCCATTCTGAAGCACCATGCGGGCGCCGTATTTATTGAATGGCGTTAGCCGGCGCAAGCAGACCGGCGCTGCCTGGTGTGCGTGGAAAAAAACCACGTACACCAGGCAGCGCCGGCGTAGGGAAAAATGGCGTTAGGGCGTCTTAAAAATGGTGCAAGTCAGGTTGACGCTAAAAAATCGCCTCCACCCGATTTGCGCCATTTTTAACGACGCCCAGACGCCATTTACATGACTCCTGTCTTACCAAAGACAGGAGTCATGCCCCCTTGCCCAATGGTCATGCCCAGGGGACTTCTTTCCCCTGGACATGGTCATTGGCCATTGTGGCATGTAGGGGGGCACAAATCAGGCCCCCCTATGCCAAAAAAAATTATAAAAATAAAAAAAAATTATACTTACCTGAACTTACCTCAATGTCCCTGGGATGGGTCCCTCTATCCTTGGGTGTCCTCCTGGGGTGGGCAAGGGTGGCAGGGGGGTCCCTGGGGGCATGGGAGGGCACCTCTGGGCTCATTTTGAGCCCACAGGTCCCTTAACGCCTGCCCTGACCCAGGAGTTAAAAAGCGGCGCAAATGCGGGTTTTTTTGACCCGGCCACTCCCCAGGCGTGATTTTTGCCCGGGAGTATAAATACGACGCATTTGCGTCGCAGTCATTTTTTTGGACGGGAACACCTACCTTGCATCTCATTAACGCAAGGAAGGCGTTCACGCAAAAAAATGACGCTCTTTCCTCCTACTTTGGCGCTAGACGCGTCTAACGGCAAAGTATAAATATGGCGTTAGTTTTGCGCCGAATTTGCGTCTAAAAAAACGACGCAAATTTGGCGCAAACGGAGTATAAATATGCCCCTAGATTTACCACAGTCCAGTCCTCCTCCTACTCCTGCCAGGCCCTCAGGATACAGTATTGCCAAGACTTGCTCCTCCCATGCTGTTAGTTGTGGGGGAGGAGGTGGGGTTCCACGGCCAGTCCTCTGTACAGCGAGCTGGTGTCTTTCTGCAATGGAATGTACCTTCCCCCGTAGGTCGTTCCACCTCTTCCTGATGTCATCCCTAGTTCTTGGGTGCTGTCCCACGGCGTTGACCCTATCGCAGATTCTCAATCATAGCTCCATCTTCCTAGCTATCGCTACCTGCTGCACTTGTGCTCCAAATAACTGTGGCTCTACCCTGAGAATTTCCTCCACCAAGACTCATAGCTCCTCCGCTGTGAAGCGGGGGTGTCTTTGTGGTGCCATGGTTGTTGTGTGAGGTGTGTAGGTGAGGGTGTGTTGAGTAAAGTGTTGGGGTGTGTGATGTGGGGTGCGAGAGTGGTGTATAGGTGTGTATAGTGTGTCTCTGGTTGTGTCTGTGGTCTTGATGTCTCTCTGCTGGCAATTGTTTGTAATGGTAAAGGATTGTGGGTAATGTGGGTGTGTGTTTTATAGTGGTGTGGGTGTGGTGTGTGTATGTATGTCAGGTGTGTGGTGTGTGAGTTGTCCAATGTGGTGTTGTTTTGTTTGTGTGTGTCCATTTTCAGAGTGGCGGTATGTACCGCCAATGGTTTACTGCTGTTGAATGTCCACTGTGGTGATTCATGGGTCCTAATGTGGTGGGCGTTGTTCTGTTGGCGTAACGGTGTGGGTTTTGATACTGCCAGTTTATCACTGACTTTTGGTGTGGCAGATTTGTGTGTGTGATTTGTGTGTGTGGTTGAATAGTGACGGATTGGTGTGTGTGTGTCAGAATATGGTGAACGGATACCCGCCGCAGCGGCGGAAAGTTGGCAGCAGTCAGCTTGGCGGTAAGTGGGATTTACCGCCAATGTCATAATGAGAGCCGTAGTCTACAATCCTGTGGTTGCGACCCAGCCTCCCTTTTCTATTTAGGTAGGAAGTCGAGAGTTGGTAAGTCTCCCAACCTGAACCTTAAGAGGCTCTGTTTGATTTTCCAGGCTAATGGGGCAGACAGGATGGGTGATTCTTTACTCAGTTCATATGAGTTTAGGACTAATCACCCATGTGATCGTTTAGCTAATGCTTCCATATCTTCTAGCTGGCTTACAATTTTAACTGATTTATTTACTGCTTTTTTAATGACTGGAGCCGGCAATGAGCTGGCCCACAGGTCACCCAGCTCCAGCTGTGCTATGCGTTTTTCCCAATACTCTTTAAAAGTGTTATTGTCCCTCTCAAGATTACTTTCCCACCAGACTAAGGGGGTGATTCTGACCTTACCGCCGGGGCCAGGGTCGGCGGGAGCACCGCCAACAGGCTGGCGGTGCCCCGCAGGGCATTCTGACCGCGGCGGTTCAGCCGCGGTCAGAAGAGGAAAACCGACGGTCTCCCGCCGGTTTTCCGCTGCCCTGGGAATCCCAAGCTGCGCCGCCATGGGGGATTCTGACAGCCCATACCGCCATCCTGTTCCTGGCGGTTCTCCCGCCGGGAACAGGATGGCGGTATGGGTTGTCGTAGGGCCCCAATGGCATGGGCACTGCAGGGGCCCCCGTAAGAGGGCCCCACTTTGTATTTCAGTGTCTGCATTGCAGACACTGAAATACGCGACGGGTGCCAGTGCACCCGTCGCACCTTCCCACTCCGCTGTCTCAATTCTGAGCCGGCGTCCTAGTGGGAAGGGTTTTTGCACTGGGCTGGTGGGCGGCCTTTTGGCGGTCGCCCGCCAGCCCAGTGCAAAAGCCAAAATACCCTCAGCGGTCTTGCGACCGCGGAGCGGTATTTTGGAGGGGGGAAGTCTGGCGGGCGGCCTCCGCCGCCCGCCAGACTTAGAATGACCCCCTAAGTTTGCTAAGGTCCCTTTGGGGGCTAGATATAATTTATAACAGCCCCTTATAAATGCTGCCGGCCTCTCCAGGGATTGCTTTACCTGGGAAATTCTAATCTAACTTGGGCTGGGGTAGCTGGAAGACGTCTTTGTACGATTTAACTAATAACGTATCTAGAATGGCCACCTCCGCTCCCTCATTATTTCTGTCCCAAATGCAAGTGTTGGGAGTAAATTCACTCTCATGACCATAGTCATCGGCTTTGGAGGCCGCCCAAGGATTGACTTTGTCAAGTTTCCAAAGGCATGATGTAATGCTTGTGCCTTCTGCTTAATTACTTCTCTATGCCCTACAAATGTGCCTTTTGAGTCAATCCTGACCCCTAAATATGTATATGTTGCTCTTCCTCAACATACTGCCCATTCATGTCACTTACGATGTAAGGTGGGTTTGCAGTTCAGGGGAATTGATTTTCCAAATCATTGGCCAGCACATATCTTCCTATACTATTCAAGAGTCTCTGAAAGCCTACTCTGGAATTGCTGAACAGCAGCAGATCATCTGCATAAAGTAGGTTGGATATTTGGTGACCGCCAAGGGACGGGGGATGGGCTGGCTGATTATCTAGAACTGAAGATAGATCTGCTATAGACAGATTAAAAAGAAGAGGGGCTAAAATACAGCCCTGTTTCAGGCCAATAGTAGTTTTAATAGGCATGAATAAGTAGGAACCATCTCTCAATTAGATTTTTACCCAGGTTTTGAAATAGCGCACAATAATAGCATTCAGTAGATTTCCCGCCATCCCTCACTGCTGTAATTTTGCTTACAGTTTGTCTCGAGGGACACAGTCAAATGCGGCTTTGAAGTCCACAAAACACATATAGAGGGGTGTCCCTGTAGCCTTTGCTATATTAATCATCAGGCTCAATGCCACAAGGTTTGTTAGAGTACTCAACTTTTTTTGTAAAAGCTGTTTCGTTAATGGGGAGCCTTCCTTTGCCCAAGGCCCAATGTTCTAAATGCTGCAAAATTCCGATGGAAAAGTATTTAAGGTCCGCACCCAAAAAGGTGATTAAATGATAATTACACGGTAGGGAGGCCTTCCCTTCCTTGTAGATGTAGTGGATTTTCGAGCCCTTCCAGCTGTCCGGAACTGAACCCGTTACCAAGATGAGATTGAACATTATAGCGATAAAGGCCACCCATCTTGTGGTGAACTGATTAAATAGGGCCTGGGATAGATCATTAAGCCCAGGTGCACAATCCGGGCGTGATCTTTCTATTATCTTTGTTATTTCAAGTGGAGTAAAAGTAATGGACTCTTGTATCTCAGGCCCGACTGCAGCCATCTCCCATTTAACTGGACCAGCATCAATCAAGGATGTTTCCTTAAAATGGGATTTCAAATATCTCACCCATGCCTCCTTAGTGATATTGGCATTGTTTGCAGCCCTAGGGCCTTTCTCAATTTTGTTAACCAGTCTCCAGAACCAACTAGAATTAGCCAGTGCCGATGAATAATATAGTTTTTCCCATAGTGTTTCCTGCTTTGATCATTTAAAAAGCCATACATCCCTTTTTAATAGCTTCCTTTCCTTCTGCAGGGTTTTTAGAATTGTTCCATCTCCTGGATGTTTCCGCAATTGGCTCAGAAACATATTCACAACCGATTTCCTCAACTGTATTGTCCGTGGCATGAGTGTAGTATTACTATGCCCCAAGTATGCCCCCCTAAACCTGCCCTTCACCGGAGGTTGCTTTATAAGGTTCTTTGAGAAAGACTCCCATACACCGTCTGCCCTTAGAGGATCATTGGCCATGTTTTCCGAGTTCACGACAGCTTCCACTGCTTGCGCTTTAACCGACTAGGAACTCCATCTTAATCGCTTTAGGTTTTCAGAACGCAGATCCCCTTTGAGAAGATTTGTTTCTTCCTGGATAGGCGCTTCAGTGTCAACTGTAACTATTTGCTGGTTGTGGTTGCTTTCTGGATGGTCTTGAATTCTCAAATCTCTGACAAATTCAAATAGAGGAGCATTAACCAGGGCATACTTTAGGTGTGAAACCACCTTTTCTGTGGCTCTTGTCCAAACTGGCGGTCTATCCGACAGCAACCTCCCATTTAGTTAAAAAAGCCTGCTAGCGCACCGCTTTTAATTCGCTTATCGCCAATTTTGTCTTTCGTTCTCTCATGCGGTAAATTTTGGGTGGGTAGTGGGACCGCTAGTTGTACATGATCCTTGCTGAGAATGTGAAAAAAGATGAGATTAAAGTCTCCTGAGACCATCCAATAGGCAAAATTAAATGTGTTTTTTGCATGGAACAGATGTGCTAAGAGTTTGTTAGCTTCTGTCCTTTTCCTTTTGGGGTTAACGTACACATTGATGAAGATCAGAGGATCATGAATATTTTTTGCCCAGCCATCCAGGTGAACCAACAGGAAAAGATGCTCTCCCTTCTGCGGTCCTGACGATTCCGCCCTAAATCTAGAGCTGAGGTAGGTTACTAAACCTCCTTTTGCCCTTCCCAAGGTGTTATGTTTCACTGCAGGCTTGCTAATTTCCTCGTATCCAATTAGAGGAAGGTTTGTAAGTGCCCATGTTTCCTGCAGCATTACCATATCAGCCCAGGCATTGAATAACATCAGGATCTTCCAGCTTAGACTAAAGACCCCCTATATTCCACGAGCAAATACTTAATGATCTGTGTGTCGGAGGTAACCGCTAGGCTATCATTCAGTTTTTTGGGGCTATTCTGGAGGCTAGCGCTGTTGGAAGCCAAGACCATTTGTCCTGGGAGTGGCCTTCTATCGAAGATTGTCTGGCTGCAATCCTTCTTTGACCCCCCTCTTCCCAGATTTCTATTATCAAATCTAATTGGGCTGCTGCCCATTCTCCTGAGAGGACTTGGCAAAATTCTCCAGTATAAGGCTTCCCATTTGCCCCTTATAAAACGGACCAGGTGATTACTTCCTTCTTGTTTGAATGACGTCCCTGCAGTAACGGGTGAGGGTATCTTTACCCCAGGTGAAAACGTACCTCAACTCCTCAATCTTTTTGGGATGCTTTTCCTTTCCATAATTTGCACTGGGAGTTCCGTTGAAGCAAATACCATGACAATTGGATCTGTTTGTTACCTACCCTGCACTTGAGTAAATTTTATAGCAACAATTACATCTGAAGTCACTGGTGCAAGGTCTGGGAGGGCATTTATTAATTTGAGAACAGTAGAGCGGTTGAGCACGCCTTGAAGACCTCTAGATTTATGTTCTGGGATCCATAGCAACTGAAGGCCTTGGTCTAACCTGGCCTGATTTCAGCTATTCGCCAAACTTAGTTGTTCTATAAGCGTGCCTCCTCTGTCTGTCCTCACAGGTGGTTCCAAACTGTGGCATCTGCCTCCTCTGTTCTGGGTACCATCTCTGTTTGCTTGTCTAGGGAGGACCTAGACTCCACCTGGTTGGCTTCAGGGACTTGCGATGAGATAGCTACTTGCCAATTCTGAAGGGGCCGTGACATGCCGCCCATGCCTCCCAATTCCGGCCCTTCAATTGCCGGGGCGAGGGGCCTCCAAGGGTCTGGTGTCTTTTGTGGGGTCCCTGGGGAATTTATCCTCACATCCTCCTTCTGTATTTTGCTGATTGGTGTTTCTGTATTGTCTCTAAGGGCCGCCTCAGTGTTCTTCCTACCCTTCCTTGCACGTTTCTGCTCTCTGTTTGTCAAATGATACCGGAGGTGCCCTTCCGGGTCCCTAGGCTCTGCCATTTGATTAGGGTGTTCCGGAGCACTTCCTTTTGAAGCTGGAGTTGTTGCTCTGATGACACTCCCATCTATGTTACTTAACCTTCTAACTGGGGATCCTCGCAGGCTATGCTGATTCACCTCCAAGGTCACTAAAGCTTGAGGATTAACAGGCAGGCCCAGGGACAATAGGATCTCCACACCCACTTCCTTGCATGGGGGCGTATCTCTTTCAAAATGCTTTAAAAACCTTAAAAAACTGCTGGTAATTGTACCAAATTACCTACTACCTCCTTGTAGGAACAGATAGTAAAGTCATTAAGTTTTGTTTTTTTAGTCCTTGCTATTAATGAGTTTAATTCTTGTAGCTTGCCATCAATTCCTGCGACAAACACAGCCAATGTATTTAACAAATCTACCTGAATGTCTATTTTGTGAGACTGAAACTGCAGGGCTGTTATTGTTGTCTGCATTGAGTTCAAGATTGCAGCCCGTATATCCGTTACGAGGCCGAAGTGGCTGCCGACTCAATGGGCTCACTTCTTTGGGTTATCCCATGGGTTACCTAGGAACCATCGTTAGGCTGAGTGGATCTCCCTATGCCCCTGCCTTGCTACAGTGCACTTGGAGATTTCCCCTCTGGGTCTGCAATTTTTGTACTAAAGGCGGGGAAGTAATAATATTTGGATCTGGGGCTCCTTGAGGGAACATGTTGTTCCTCTTTTCCCGCAATCCTAAAAACCTCATCCTCTTCACTACATAGGTTGGATACGCCAGCCTGACAGGGAGAGGTAGAATACTCTTTGGTCAGGCTTCACCACACAGGGTGATGTGAAACTAGATCCTGACTACTTAAAAGGGACACTGCCCCCCCCTAGTGTCCCCCCAGGGGCACAAACCCTGATGTCTTTGTTGTCCTCCACCATAGATCTAACATTTATGGCTCTACCCTCCAGAATGTTAATGATAGGGGAGAGTGGTGGTGGCAGAGGCCTGAGGATTCCTTCATCGTCAGGTCCCCTTTTTTAAACAGGGGCCTGGTCCCGGGCCAAACTGTGAGGGAAAGTGTGGCTTGATGATCAATTGTCCTGCTCATTGCCTCAAAATAATCAGTAATTTTATGGGGCTTGGTTAGAGCTGCAGGATGGCCAGTCTGTCTCTTCCCCTTGACTGAGGGCTATTGGTTACTTTTGCCTTTTTCACTACCATCACAGCGTTATGCATTGACGAAGATTCACTGGACAGGGAGCTAGGAATAAAGCCTCTGGGTGATCTTATGGGCTGAACCATGATGCTTGGTCTCCCTCCATTTCGGCTAAGAATGATTTCTCCTTTCTCTTCCTCTTATTTGTGAATGAGGTCTTGCCTCTTATTTTACCTGATCTCATTTCCCCTTACTCCGCAGTCAATGTAGGCAATGTAGGCAATGTAGACAATATAGCCAAGCAGATTAGATCCTGGAAGGCCAAAAACTTCAGTACACCTCAGATGCCCAGGGGGCTGAAGCTTGACTCTAGCAAAGCTCCTCTTGGAGTTACTCTTTGACAATGGAATGAGTTTATTTAGTCTATTGACATTATCACTTTCTTGATTAAATTAGGTGGTTTGGTGGCTGGCTAGCTGGGAGACTGGAGTTGGTTGTTTACTGCTTGATTTAGCTAAGCTTTGGGCAGCCATGGTGGGGAATGCGGGCTGGGACGAGCAAGACCCACCGAACCCCCCACAAACCGCACCCAGACCTAGCTGGGCCGCTTCCACATGGGGGGCAGGGCGCCCACTCAGCAGTGGGTTTTTAAACCCACCGCGCTGCTAATTACAATCTTGCAAACCCTTACCTTATGCCCTTGTGCCACTGCGACTCAGCTCCAAGCAAAGTATCCTGTTAGAAAGGCACTGTTATCTTCTCCTACTCCTCTCCTTCTCCTCTCCTTAGGGCTGAAGCTGCTACTACTGCCACCAGTTGGCTGTCCGCAGGCGTCGGGCCACGGACCTCAGGCCTCGATCATGATTATGCGATCATGCATCATGCGTGCAGGGCGCCCCGATGTGCCCCTGATACCAACTGCACCCTAGCAGACTCAGGGAGCAACAGAGATAGCAGGCAGGTAGCGGGCAGAGGGCGTTTCGCCAGGGGGGGCATGGCGAGTGGCCCTCCTTGCCTGGGAGCCCCTCCCAACTGCCCTCCCTGCGAAAAGGCAGCAGCGGTGCCCCCACTCCAAGACACCTCTGCAATGGCTCCTCAACCTGATCGAGGAGTTGCAAAGGATGAGGGATGGGTGGGGCATGGAACCGCTTCTCCGTCAGCTCCAATGAACTGTGTGGTCTGGAAGGACCGCAGCCATTATCTGTGCTATTTCCATAAGAACATCCTGACCCTAGAGGTAATCTGTTGATTTTCAAATTGAGCCGGGTTGGCCTGTGCAACATGTTGGAGAGAGTGGCAAGCTGTGACCTACATAAACCCACATTTGTAGGTGGGGAAAGGGGACCATACTTGATTATATTTTTATCTCCAGCGGTTTTGCAGATTTCTTTACTAATGAGCAGGCTCATGGCCAATTGCAAAGTGATCATAATGCCATCAAAGCTAGAATGGTTATTTCCGTTTCAGGGGTGAAGAATGTGGTTCCATGTGTGACTGAGCTGACCTCAAAGGAACAGGGCAGGAGGCTTAGTTGTCAGAAAATGTTGATCCCCTCTTACTAGTTGAGGTTGTAAAGAGATGCAGGAACGTGCTTTTTAGCTCCCTGTTATTACATGAGGCCCCACCACTTGTCATTTTGGCAGACTTTCAGTTTTCGAACAGTACCCTTAGATCCATTATGTTGGATTTTCAAGGACCTTTAAGGGACTATAAAGAGGGGTGGTTTGATAAAAACTGCTGAAGTGCTAGTAAGCGCTTGCATAAAGCCCGTAAGGAAAAGCACAGGGACCCTCAATCTATCAGTGCAGCTAGGGCTGCTTATAAAGAAGCAATTCAAAATAGGAAGCAATGCCTCAACGAAATGAAGTGGGAGCAGTTAATAGGGGTTCCTTTAAGCTTGGGAATGCAAGGAACTTCTGGAGTATAATGTATGGCAAGCCTGCTTATCAAATTTCCCCTGATAATGTAGGGACTATCATATCTCCCGAAAAATGAGTTGTCCATTTTGAAAGGATTTACTCTCTGGACAGTGCAGAACAATCAGTGGTGGTGGATGAAATAGTCTCCTTCCCTCTGGGTTTAAATTTTAATTTGGAAGAGGTTCAGTGCGCCATTATGGGAAGTGCCTCTAATAAAGCCCCCAGCCCTGACGGTGTTCCTACTTACCTATATAAAGAAAATGTTACTACGTGGGCCCCGTTACTGACCAATGCACTTAGGGCCACATGTACAAAGCTAAAACTTTCCGAGTCGGAAATTGCGATTCCATGCGAATCGCAATTTCCAACTAGCAAATCAGAATGTACGAAAAAATAGCATAACAATTTTGCGATTCAGTGCTGAGTTGCATCGCAATTTGGGAAATCACAAATTCGATTTCCTAAATTGCACATGGGGGGTGTAACCAAATCGGAATGTGTGACCCGGAATCGCAAATTGCGACTAAGTCTCAATTAGCGAACGGGTGCAAAGGAACAGAGAAATTACACTTCCTGGTGCTGGATGATGACCTCAGAACCAGGAAGTACCACCCATGAAAGTGGGAGGAGTCTAGCCAGGACAGACAGCAAAGACACATCCAGCTGAGTCAGTCACTGCTTCATCGAGGAGGTGCGCAAAAGATGGTATGACCTCAGGTCAAGAACCAAGGAAAGGGTTGCAAAGCGGATGAAGGAGGCGCGTGGAACAGGTGGGGGACCATCCACAGTACCACCACCCACAGCAATAGAAAGCATGGTGGAGATCACACTGGAGCCAGAGGCTGTTGCTGGAATTGGGGACCTGGATAGTTCAGCACCTGGAACCTCCAAAAGTAAGTAGCACATCTCACTTATTCACACTTTTCAAGGCACCATGCACACAACCACAGTTCACAAAAGCATGTATCATCCAAATAGTTCCATGCCTATATGCCCACCTCAAGTTCAGTGCATCATGGGTAACATAGTACAGTAGTCCAAATTTTGAGGAATATTCATTTTGATAAGCCACACATCTGAGAGGCACTGACAGCGATTCCCTGTGTCCTCAGGTCTCGCTCAGGTATCCACTGATGACCCCATTGTAGAAGGAGATGACAATGCCACCATGGCAGCAGACGGGGCAGTCACCATTTCCGCAGAGGAATGCAACACAACACCAATTGTTCACCATGCACGTGAAACAACAGAGGATACAGATGTGGACAATGAGGCAGTAAACCTGACTCCCGGGCCACAGATGGGTGAGAGTCGGCCACTGAGAACAGCAGGGTCTGGGCGTAGAAGGCATTGTCTGACACATGATGCAGGTGGGGAGGATGTCAGTACACAACAATTCCTGGGACTGGAGGCATTCCTACTCAGCAGTCACGTCTGCAAAACAAACACATGCGGTTGATGAAGCTGAATCTACACCGAATTCAATAGACCCTCACACAGGGATTTGGGAATGTTGAAATGCAATTATCCAACATGAACACCAACATGGTCAACCTCACCACTGCCATCATTGATCTATGTACGGAAATGGTGGCAGATCGGGCCCATGTAAGGCGCAAAGAGCGCAACACAGCTGCACGGTTGGACTGGCTCAGTCAGTCCATTGGCCGCCTAGCCACCACAACCACATGCCTTTCAAGACGCACTGTCACGCTCCAGGTTGAACTAGGGCATTTTTCTGGAGATGTGGCAAGGAGACTAGGGTGCATTACTGCTGCTGTGGACCTTATTCATACCTCTCAGGCAGCAAGAGGTAGTGGTGACACCCCCCTCATGCTCATGCTCACATCCTGCGTAGTAGCAGTGCCCGCCAGACGTCTGTGGACCAACCTGGCACAGACCATAGTGGTAGTAGCTGTAGGAGCGTGTGATGTTTTCTCACTAGGTTTAGCCTAAGGCACATGAGTGGAATGTGTTTACATTATGCACTCCTGACATTAAAGGATATTTTTGTTTTGCACAACTTGGCTATGTGTGTCTTACATTTGTGAGTGCTGTTACAGTTGGCACTTAACTGCCAAAGTAATGAGTTGCTATGTGATCCCATCTCCGTCTGCCCTCCATTGCGATGCTACCATCTCCAAGCTGTCATTGTGGTCGCTCCTGCTCCTCGTCCTCCGAATCTGTGTCATCTAGGGTGAGATGTAGCCCATGTCTGATTGCTATGTTGTGTAGGATGGCACATGTAGCCACAATCTTGCATGCAGTCTCTTGGGCATACTGGAGTGCACCTCCACTTTTGTGCAGGTATCTAAAATGTGACTTAAACATGCCAAAGGTCCTTTCAATGTCGGTTCTGGTGCGCTGATGTCCAATGTTGTTGCGCCTCTCATTCTGATTAGCAGGTGTTAGGCATGGGGTGAGTATCCATGGCCTCAGAGCATATGCACTGTCACCTGTGCAACAAAACAGCAGATATGAGTATGGCTTCACATGGTTGTGCAGTGACACGTATTTATGACATTGGTGTGTAATACACAGTACCTAATAAATATCCATCATCACACTCCCCACGTTCTAGGCGTTGTGTATCCCACTGTGCCTGAATATGTACGATTATGTGTGCTCCCTGGAAATTTTGCCACTAAATCAGTTATGACATTATGGGCATCACATACCACCTGGATGTTGAGTGAGTGAGTACATTTCCTATTGCGGAGCACATATTCCAGATTTGCAGGAGGACATAGGGATATATGTGTCCCGTCCACACACCTTATTACATGGGGAAAGTTTGCAATTCTGTAGAAGTCCAATTTGGTATTGTATATTTCCTTCGCATTCCTGGGAAGGTAAATGTATCTGGACATGTATGCGAGTATGGCATCTAAGAACCGTCTAAAGAATCGTGACAGGTCACTTTGGGACACCCCACTAGCAACAGCAATCACCCCCTGGTAGCTACCCGAGGCCAAGAGGTGCAGTGAGAACAGCACTTGCACATGCGTGGGCATGGAGCAGCTGTGCAGGGTTGGGCTTTCTAGCTGAGGTTTCAGCAGTTCAATGATCTCTAAGATGACTGTGCTTCTCAGTCTATATTTATCATTTATTTCCTCCTCAGTCTGTTGAAATATGGTCTGCCTGGTTCTGTATATCCTCTCCTGTCTCCGCCTCCTCTCCTCCTCTTCAGGGCACCAAGGTCTCGCCTCTCCCATGCAATCACGTAGAGTGCAGCCATTTTGAAAAACCCAGATGCCTTCTGAGTCTGCTTTTATACTTTGGTTCTGATTACCACCTGTTTGGAATCAGTGCTAATTTGGGGGTGCAAAATGGCCTATTTGCGACTAATCGCAATTTGCAACTGCCTTGTGCATTCGGTTTGTGAGTCGCAAATTGTGATTTCTTATTTGCGAGTCGCAAATGTTTGCTCTTCGGTAATTGGTTGCATCGCTATTTGGGACTCCGAAAAGGCATTTGTACATACCATTTCACATTTTGCACGGTCACAAATAGCGTTGCAACTGATTTACGAGTGGCAAAACGTACGTACATGTGGCCCTTAATGCTGCTGTGCAAACTAGTATCCCCAATTTATGGAAGTCAGCAGTTATAGTGCTGTTTTTTTTCAAAAAACGCTGTAGGCAAGGTCCAACTTGTTATCCCCCTATTTCTTTGCTAGATTCCACAGTCAAGATAGTGGGGTGTATTCTTCTTCTTCGTAGTGAAGAATGGATTCAAACAAATATCATTATCTGCCGCGTCCAGTTTGGATTCAGAGAGGGCATAGGGATGATGGAACAGTGTCTTAACCTCGATATACTGGTAGACAAATATGTGGTGGCCAAGAAGGGAGCTGTATATCTGTCCTTTATGGACCTTAGCTGTGCTTTTGATATGGTTAACAAATCAAAGGTATGGTCAATTTTGGAAGGCCTTGGCGTGCCCCAACCCTTTGTAAACTTTCTCCAGGCCCCTAATCTAGTTGTTAATGTCTCAGTAAGATTCAGGAAGGCAGGGGAATGCTCTGACGTTTTTAAACTGCAATGGACTGTTAGGTAGGGGTGTGTCATGGTGCCAATTTTATTTTTACTACATATTAATGGCCTGAATTTGCACCTGTCTGACAAAGACTGTTTGAAAGTCAAAAACACCCCAGTCCCCTCACTATTATATTCGGATGACACAGTTATTCTTTCCTGCACACTAATTGGTCTCAAAGTTCTGGTGGACTTGTTTGTTGATTTTATGGGTGACTTCCAACTGCATGTTAACACCTCTAAAACACATTTTATGATATGTGGGAAGCAGAATCGGAGACGTAGACTGATTACAATCAAGGGTCAGGTGATATCAAGGGTAACCTCCTTCTCCTATCTGGGGGTTACATTTGATGAGCAATGTACGTGGGCTCAATACTTTGTAAACCGATGTCTACATTTTGACCAGTCATGTAGGGCGCTCTTCAGATTTGCTCAAATAACTCTATTAGGGGAGGGTCCCGCCAGCCCAAGTTTGTTCATGTATGAGGAGCTGGGTTTGGACTTTGCAGAAGATCATGCAAAAATTGCATCCATGTTGTTGTGGATTACAGTCTGGAGTGGGGAATCAACTACTTTCAATAGGGAAGTCATTGAGGATTGCCTAGGTTGTGATTTAGGAAGCAAATTCCCATGGCTTAACTATATCTGATTTACAGCCCTATCATTGGGATGCCCTGAAGTATTTTATAAACCAGAATCATTAAAACGGGCAGACAGAAAGATTGTGAAGAAGTTCTTACTTATATAGTTCAGTGAAAATAGAGTAAATTTGGCCCTGGATAGCCACACAGCCAGGGCTCTGATGATTTTAAATACCACTCCTGGACTGGAATCTTATCTTTCCTTTGTTAGAAACCCATGGGAAAGACTTCTTCTTACTAGGTTGAGATTAGGTTCTGTCCGATGTAACCTGTGCTTCCTGCCTGGACAATATGAGCCCTCTGCGATCAAGATTTGTCCCTGTGATAATGTTTTGCCTCAGACTTTAGAACATTTTGGCCCTCATTACAACCCTGGCTGTAAACGCCACCTACCGCCGTGCTGACGGCCGCCAACATACCGTGACCGCGGCGGTAATCCGCCACGGGTATCATGACCCACACATAGAATGCTGCCACAATACAGACACCCACACAAGTCCACCAGACCAAAGGTCATTGATAGACTGGCGATAGCACAACCCACACCAGCAGCAATACGCCCACAGTATCACGACACATGAATCAATGTGGCGGTCTTTCAACCACGGTAAACCATTGGCGGTACACACCGCTGCACTCAAAATACACACACACTCACAAAACTACACCACATTGGACAATTCAAACTACACACACCTGACACACATACACACACCACACCCACACACTCAGACCACTATAAAATACACACCCACATTACCCACAACCCTTTCAATGAAAAAAAAGATTGCGAAGAGAGAGAGAGAGACAAGCCAGGAGCACCCACTCAATCTGAGCCACATAACACCATCACCCATACACCATCCACGCACCTCACAACACACACCACAACACATCACCCCACACATCCTCAGACATATCACTCACACCACATCCATGGCACCCCAAAGACACCCCAGGTTTTCTGAGGAGGTACTAAGGGTCATGGTGGAGGAAATCATCTGGGTAGAGCCACAGCTATTCGGATCACAGGTGCAGCAGACATCTATTGCAAGGAATATGGAGCTATGGCAGAGAATCGTGGACAGGGTCAACACCGTGGGCCAGCATCCAAGAACAAGGGATGACATCAGGAAGAGGTGGAACGACCTACGGGGGAAGGTGCATTCCGTGGTTTCAAGACACCAGATTGCTGTACAGAGGACTGGCGGCGGACCCCCACAACTAACAACATGGGAGGAGCAAGTCTTGGCGATCATGCATCCTGAGGGCCTCGCAGGAGTAGAAGGAGGACTGGACTCTGGTAAGTCAAATCGTAACTACTTTATCCCCCCACCGTACCTGCATGCCAGCACAAACTCCTACCCCCACCCCATCACTCCACCAACTCTTATATACCCCACTAGCAAAACCCACCCATCCCAATACCAAGCCCTGCATGCATCCCCAATGCATGGACACCCATCACAGACCTGCATGGGCACCCATCACCCCAGCATGCCCAATAGAGAGACTCACCCAGCCCACAAAATCACCACTCACACAAGGCCAAGCCGACAGGGAAATCACAATCATAGAGGGAAACACAGCCATGCACAAGATGGCACACGCAGATACATTGACCATGCATTTGCATCCCAACAGGACCCCTACCCAACGTCACCGAAGAGGTGGTGCCAGCTACATACAGCCACCCACCAGAAGAGGCCTACAGTGATGACAGCAGCTCTGCACGCCTGGATCAGGATGACCAACCTGGCCCATCAGGGACCTCTGGACAGTCGGTTCTCCTGCCACAGTCACAACCCACCACAGAGATTTCCCCCTCAGGAAACCTGGGGATCAGGGAGGACCTAACAAAAATATACACCATCCTGGTCACCATAGCAGGGGTGCTTGCTGACATGGGCAAGACCATGAGGGAGTCAGTGGCACAACAAAGGGCACCAGAAACTAGCCAAACCGAGGAACAGCCTTCCACCTCCACTGGCGCTAGTGGACAGGCGGCCCCGTCACAGGACCAACAGGCCACCAGCACCCTACCCCCTGTAGAAGGAGAACCACCCCGCAAACGGTCCCTGCGATCCAGGCAGAAGACAGAGAACATTGCCAAGACCCCCGCCATGAAATAAGACTCTCCTGATTGTCACCCTTCTGTCCCACTATGTCACCCTGTCCACCTTGAACTGCCATTGCTCCACTTCCTATGTCCCCTTGGACAATGCACCTGTGATACCAATACTGGACTCTAACTGGACATTCTTCCACCATCACCCCAGCCCCTTACACATACCCACATACTTATTGGCACAAAAATAAACACCCTTGAAACAAATACCATACTGGAGTCAGTGTAATGAATTGAAAAATGTATTAGTACAACATTATCAAAGCATTGCAGCGTATATGTTCAGTTAAATATACTACAGGATGACCTTTGGTGGGCAGCAGTATATATAGCAGGAGCCAGAATGGGGCACACAGATCTGAAAATAGAGAATGCAAATGGTACAGTCAGTGACCATAGACAGAGGGTAAGAGGCTGCCATGTACAATGTCCAAAAGATTACTGAAAAGTGAAGTTGAGTTACAGTCTCTTACCTGTGTGCCACTGGAAGTACTGCTGTATAATGGTTGTTCTGTTGTCCACATCTTCTTCATCTGCCTCCTCTTCCTCACTGTCCACAGACTCCACTGCTGCCACAAGACCATCTCCAGGCTCATCATCCTGCAGAAAAGGCACCTGACGTCTCAAGGCCAGGCTGTGCAACATACAGCATGCCACAATGATCTGGCACACCTTCTTCGGTGAGTAGTATAGGGAGCCACCTGTCAGATGGAGGCACTGGAACCTGGCATTCAGGAGGCGGAAGGTTCTCCCATTAATCCTTGTTGTACGCCCAGGTGCCTCATTGTAACATTCCTCTGCCCTTGTCCTGGCATTCCTCACTGGGGTCAGTAGCCATGAGAGGTTGGGTTAACCAGAGTCACCTGTAAATATTGAGGGACAACTGTTAGACACACACTAACTCTTAGGGACAACCCCATACCCAGACACCTACTTATACTGTGTGGGGACCTTGGGCTTACCTATTAGCCACACCAGGTGCCTCTGGAGTTGACCCATCACATAAGGGATGCTGCTATTCCTCAAGATATAGGCGTCATGCACAGAGCCAGGATATTTGGCATTCACATGGGAGATGTACTGTCCGTAAAACACACCATCTGCACATTCATAGAGTGATAGCTTTTTCTATTCCTGTAAACCTGTTCATTTCTCCAGGGGGGGAACAAATGCCATATGTGTACCATCAATGGCACCAATGATGTTGGGGATCTGTCCCAGGGCATAAAAGTCAGCTTTCACTGTGGCCAAATCATCCGCCTGGGGGAAGACGATCTAGCTGCTCATGTGTTTCAGCAGGGCAGACAACACTCTGGACAACGCGTTGGAGAACATTGGCTGAAACATTCCTGATGCCATGGCCACTGTAGTTTGAAAGGAACCACTCTCCAGGAAATGCAGCACTGACAGAACCTGCACTAGAGGGAGGTATTCCTGTGGGCTGGCGGATAGCTGACATCAGGTCTGGCTCCAATTGGGCACACAGTTCTTGGATTGTGGCACGATCAAGTCTGTATAGGATGATAATGTGTCTGTCCTCCATTGTTGACAGGTCCACCAGGGGTTTGTCTGTACACCGGAGGATGCCGCCATCTCATCATCTGCCTCAGTGGTTGTAGCCTGTGGAGGAGAACGGTGAGAAGAAGGTCATATTTCCACATAGAATGTACAACTGTTTCTGAATTTAGGTCACAGAAGCAGTAAGTGAAGTTGAGAGTCAGTTGATAGACCAATGTCTGTAGTGACGCAGTTAGGTGCCATGCCATGTGCCCCCCTGAAATAGCGGCTGTCTGACCTGTGAGGAGGGACAAGTGGAAATGAGGTAAGTGCGTTGGCATTGTGCTCCGTCATGTTGGGTGGTCGATGACCGCCGCGCAATTTCGCATTGCTATTATTGGGCCCTATGGGTTCCAGGAGCCAATGGCAATGTACGCCAGCGGTGACGGTATGCACTGCCGCGGACGTCACCGCCATTTTCTAACTATTCACTCACTTGCTACCTGACCATCAACAGGAGAGGACCTACACTGCAAGTGCTGCTGTGGCCTGAGTCTGGAACCGACAATGGTAGAGTGTCTGAGGAAAGGGCCCCTTTCTTCACTGCAGAGGAGTTGGAGAAACTGGTGGATGGGGTCCATCTACGCCGCAGACATCCACGCAAGCACCGCCATCTGCACCGCCACATGCCCAGCCGGTGCTACTACATCTGTCATCAGCAGCATCCCCAGTGGGCAGCCGTCCGGGGATGCAGGAGGCAGCCTGGACCCTACCCCACCACTTGAAGCACCAGCACCCGCACTATTAGCAGTTTGCAGCCTTAGTCGCTGGAGGATGGAGTCTGGCTCTGCCTCCATGGAGTATCATGCTACCTGTTCCCTGCGCATCTCGTGCCTCAGACACCCAGGTGAGGGAATGGAAACTGCCACACCCCAGGTGCAGCATCACTGGGCACAAGGCCCCCTCCAGAACCAGTGGAGATATGCATCCACTATCACTTTCCTTGGCAGGATGTAGCAGACTGGGCACAAGGCCCCCTCCAGAACCAGTGGAAGAAGGCATCCACTCACCCCCTCCTTGCCAGGATGAAGCACACTGGGCACAAGGCCCCCTCCAGAACCAGTGGAAGAAGGCATCCACTTGAGAGACTGTGGCTTTGCACTCCCTAGGTCCAAGCAGTGGGCAAACCACCCACTTGAGAGACTGTGGCTTTGCACTCTTCAGGACCAAGCAGTGGGCAAACCACCCCTTGAGAGACTGTGGCTTTGCACTCCCCAGGACCAAGCAGTGGGCAAACCACCCACTAAGGAGACTGTGGCTTTGCACTCCCCTGGACCAAGCAGTGGGCAACCCACTCACTTGAGAGACTTGAGAGACTGTGGCTTTGCACTCCCCAGGACCAAGCAGTGGGCAAACCACCCACTTGAGAGACTGTGGCTTTGCACTCCCCAGGACATCGCTGTGGGCATGTTGCCCCCTCCAGGAGCAGTGGCGTAGTACCATCTTCCAGCTGAGGTGACCCCCCCTCCCCTTCCCCCTGAGGTTCATGTTTGTTTACCTGCAGTGTTCCCTCCGTTTTGAGGCAGGAGTCATGTGTGGGCTTCGCCCATGAGTTTTTTGCCCAATGGGCCATAAACATTTGCAAAGGACAGTGTACGGCCTTCTGTACATATTGTAAATATTTGTATATACTGTTTTTTCCAATCGTTAACTTTATCTTCATATTTCTAAATATCACTATTTGAACTCAATTCCTTTTGTCCTTGCGTTCTTCCAGGGGGTTACGGGGTGTAAATGTACTGTTGCTGCATGTGTTTGTGTGTATGGTGTTGTGGTTGAGGGTGGAGGCATGGGTGTTGCATGTTGCGTGTGTGTGTCCCTCTCTTTTTATTCCCCCCTCCCCTGTGTGCTAGGTGCAGTACTCACCGTGGTCATTGCTGTCGCCATCTTTGGTGTTCCTGGTGTATTAGAAGATACACCAGCATCAGCAGGACCTGCAGTTCGGTCTCCATGGCGTCCTGGTTCGTCGTTGAGTGTCAAAGGGTGAGTGGTTTCCCTTCAGAACACTGTTTCTGCAGTGCTTTTGATGGAATTGGTACCGCCCCGGAAAAGCTGGCGGATTGGCGGGTTGTGATAGGGTGGGCGGTACATTGTCTTCCACCTGTCTGTTGGCGGTGGCCGCTGCGGTGTTTGTTGCTACCGCTGTGGCGGTCGGAGTGTTAAAGTGGCTGTCTATGATGGCGGTTTCCGCCATGGTCGTGATACCATTTTTTTTCTTCCCACCGGCCTGTTGGTGGTATTACCGCCGCTTTGACTACGGGAACTCTCTATATCTTAGTTCTCCAGATTATGTAATAAAGAGGCTGCAGGTTACGCAGAACGCGGCAGCTAGACTTCTCATGAATACCCCAAGGCATCTTTCCGCTAAACCAGCACTTGCAGCTCTTCATTGGCTCCCGATTAAGCAGCGCATTCAGTTTAAAGCTCTGTGTCTTGTTCACAGAGCCTTACACAATAAAAACAGATCTTTCTTTACTCGCCCCTTAGACCTCTTGGATCTCGTTCTTCTCGACAGGTTTACATCCCTTCGGTCAAGAGATCATGGGGAGGTAATTCGTTCTCCATCAGGGCTGCTCGGCTCTGGAATGCCCTGCCCTTTGAATGCCGTCAGGAATGCTCTGAACTTCTCTTTAGGAGGAAGTTGAAAACCATTCTCTTTCCCAGCTAATCTGCTTCCCCTGGCTCTTCCGATATTCATGGTGTACTTTAGCGCTGGGATGCCCCCGGGTAGCCATGCGCTCTACAAATCTATAGCCTAAACTAAACTAAGCTTTAACACCGACCGCCAGGGTTGTAATGAGGGCCTTAGTCCTGTTTTGTAGTTTTTATGACTCATTCAGGAGAAGATTTCTCCTGCCTGTTCTTAAAGCCAAAGGATTTTATAAATATCGCCCTGCTTTATATATTTACAAATATTTAATGAACCCATTGTGGCATGGGCAGTTTCTAATTTTTTAAAGAATTAATTACGCTGGAACAAGATCATGAATTTTTGGCCTTAAGTTATCTGTGGTCTTTTGAACAAGATATTATATATTTGTTTAGCATTCATGTCACTGATCTGATAATGCTTTTGATGTTTAAGGTATTTTTAATGGTTTTTAACATGTGTTGCTATTTAGTATAGGATTTCTGAAGTTTGTGATTTTTGTGTACTTTTATGATTATTTTTATAATAAAAAAAAGGTTTAAATCAATCAATCAATCAATCAATCTTTTGCATCCATGCAGGTCAACACCCATCAAAAGAAGGGATGATGGACGGCCAATGCCTGGAAGGTGTGGACCCTGGTAGTCCACAGCAGGTGGAGCGCCCCATGGAGGAAAAGGTATAAGGACCTGAGACGCTGGGTGTGGAAGATCACTGAGGTCCAGCTGAGGATGACCTCTCAATGTGGGCACGGTGCCCGTCGGACCATACCACTGTTGCCACTCCACTACATGCTATTGTACTCTATTCCACCCCACTCTAGGCTGCTTCACTGTATGAGAGTCTATGCCACTCTACTCTACGCTATAACACAGTACACAGCACCACTATACGCAACTACACTCTATGCTATTGCACTGTACGCACCCCCACTCTACATCACTCTACTGTGCATTGCTACACTGGACGCCACTACACAATACGCTATTTCACTCTACATTATTCTACTTTAGGCCTCTCCACTCTGTTCAATTCCACTGTATGTCGCTCACTTTACAACACTCCACTGTATGCTATTTCACTGTGTGCCAGTCCACTCTATGCTATTCTACTCTATGCCACTCCAGTGTGTGGCACTCCACTGTATGCCACTTCACTCTACGCTATTCGATTGGATGCCACACCAATATCCGCCACTTCACTGTATGCTATTATATACTAACCCATAACATTGCATGCCATTCCTGTCTACACCACTCCATTATACGCCACCCTACTGTATGCTACTTCACTGTACACTATTACACTCTAAGCCACTCCACCGATATTACACTCTTCACAACTCCACTGTATGCCAGTCCACTTTCTGCTATTAAACTGTATGCAAGTTCACTCTATCCCTCTTCAGTGTATGCCACTCCACTGTATGCCAGTCCAATATACGCTACTCCAGTATATGCTATTCCACTTAATTCTATGCTATTTCAATGTATGTTGCTCCATTCCACGCTAGCCCATTGAGCACCACTCAGCTCTATATCACTCCATAATACACTACACCACTCTACCCTACTCCAGTCTACACCACTCGAGTCTACACCACTCTAATGTATGCCAGTCTGATCTATGCCAATACACTCCACACTAAACTACCCTTTGCCTCTCCACTGTACTCCACGCTGTGCTATTCCAGTGAATTCCACTCCTCTCTACGCTATTATACTCTATGCAACATTAATCTTTGCCCCTCTACTGATTGATATTTCAATCCACCCCACCCCAATGTATGGCACTCCCCTCCCCATAAAACACAATTCCAGTCTACACCACTTTACTGTATGCCACTCCACTGTACGCTACTACACTATACGCTATTACATTTTATGCCTGTCCAGTCCATGCTACTCCACTCTATGCTTTCTACTTTAGGCCACTCCACTGTACACTACTCCACTCTAAGTCACTCTAGTGTACTCTCCTCCATTCTATATAGCTCCCCACTACAAAACTCTACTACAATTCATGCCACTCTACTAGCCTCTACTCCTCTCTATTCCCGTACATTCCCCTGTCCAAATTTGCACTCAACTCCATGCAGGTACACTCTATTATACAACACACTACGACAATTTCTAACACTGTATCAAACAGCAATCCACTCTACTGGAAGATACACCACTCCATTTTATTAGAGTTTCCTCATCTCTATGCTATGACACTTCAATGTTTGGCATCCTACTGTATGCTAATCAACTGTAACCTACTCCACTCTATTCCACCCCACTGTATGCCACTCCACTCTATGCTATTCCAGTCTATGCCACTCCACTTGTCCACACTTCACTGTACAGTATTCCAGTGTATGCTGTTCCACAGAATGCTAATCCACGTTATGTGAATCCACTCTATGCCACTACAGTGTACAACTCTCCACTCTACTCCACTTCATTGTATGAAACTCTCCTCCACTCTATTTAACTCTACCCTATAAAAGTCTGGTAAAATTAATGACACTCTTTGACATTCTACTTCACTGTATCCCCATTCACTCCACTGTCCAACTCTATCCTCCACTCTGCCCATACACTGCATTTTACAATACTATATTCCACTATGCAACACTTTTCTATATAACAGAGATGGAGGTGGGTGCCAAAAAGACAGAGATTGCTATGAAAGGAATGAAGAGGACATCCCCCACATGGTGGTCTTCTGGAGAGAAATGGGGCTTGTGAAGATCTAGGTGCAAATGCAGTGAACTGAGTCAAAGGAGCAGCATGCCATACGCCGGAATTAGGCTGGACCGGCAAGACGCCGGACACGGGGCATCAGATATTGCTGCCTGGAAGTCATTGTTAAAAGTGATAATACATAAAGCTGCAATTCCTTGGTTCTAGACTACCTGGCTAGTCCATCTGCTTACTTTGCTCATTTGCCTATTTGTCAAACTGATTTGAGGCTACGCAGGAAGCCAGAAGTCAGTGGCCCAAAAGCTTAATAATCTACAGTAGACAGTCATAAGAGACACTAGGTGGTTGGTATCTGCAAGGGGTAGGAGCAGAAGCAGGCAGAGTTAGTCCGGTGCGGCTTGCACCTCTCATGAAGCATGTAACCACACGCAAGCTCTTTTATTTTTGATCACCCAACAGTGCATGCCCAGCGATAGTGAGCATCAATTGTCCAACGATAGTGAGCATCAAAGCATCAAGAAGGGCTAGTTCATTGCAGCCAAGGAGCCTAGTCCAGTCAAAATCCTCTCAATCCCTTCATCACAGCAATTTACCCAAGTGTTCTGGCAGGTCACAGGGACCAGTGGTGACCCAAAAGAAGAGAAGAATGTGGAAAGACCTCTCATCACAATCAACTCGATTAGACCAGATTCTACTGCTGTCCCCCACAACATCCACAACTACACAACATCCTGCAGTAACAATGTTCAGGGCTGCAAATAGCCACCCTGGAGGGGTCAATTTAAATAGCTTCCAGCCCAAAACTACATATAAATTAAGGGGCATATTTATACTCCGTTTGCGCCGAAATTGCATCTTTTTTTTGACGCAATTTCGACGCAAAACTAACTCCATATTTATACTTTGGCGTTAGACGCGTCTAGCGCCAAAGTCCATGGAGTTAGCGTCATTTTTTAGCGTGGACACCTACTTTGAGTTAATTATATGCAAGGTAGGCGTTCCCGTCTAAAAAATCGACTCCGAGGCATGTGCGTCGGATTTATACTCCCGGGCAAAAATCACGCCCAGGACTGGGCGGGTCAAAAAAAATGACGTACGGACGCTTTTGCGCTGTTTTTTAGTGCCTGCAAAAGACAGGCGTTAAGGGACCTGTGGGCTCTGAAGGAGCCCAGAGGTGCCCCCAGGGACACCCCCTGTCACCCATGCCCACCCCAGGAGGACACCCAAGGCTGGAGGGACCCATCCCAGGGACATTAAGGTAAGTTCAGGTAAGTGTTTTAAAAAAAACAAAATTGTGGCATAGGAGGGCCTGATTTGTGCCCCCCTACATGCCACTATGCCCAATGACCATGCCCAGGGGACAGAAGTCCCCTGGGCATGGCCATTGGGCAAGGGGGCATGACTCCTGTCTTTGCTAAGACAGGAGTCATTTCTATGGGGGTTGGGAGTGAAAAAAAATGGCGCAAATCGGGTTGAGGCGAAAAAATTGCCTCAACCTGACTTGCCCCATTTCTTGACGCCCAAGCTCCATATCCCCCTACGCCGGCGCTGCCTGGTGTACGTCGTTTTTTTTAACGCACACCAGACGGCGCCGGCGGCTAAAGCCGGCTAACGTCATTCAATAAATACGGTGCCCGCATGGCGCTTCAGAATGGCGTTAGCCGGCGCTAATTTTTTTGACGCAAAACTGCGTTGGCGCAGTTTTGCGTCAAAAAGTATAAATATGGGCCTAAATTTCCTAAAGGATGCTGGGGTTGTCATCTTTTCCAGCAACACCAACATCAAGGGACTGCCCACCCTTTTGTGCCCCACAGATTGTATGGACTAGTCTTTTGTCCCCCTCTGGGCAGGAAGAGAGCTCAAAAAGCTGTAAGATACTTAAGAGTCCCAAATTCACTAGGAACCCCTCCCACGAAGAGCGCGCCTTAGCTACCCAGAGTAGGGATGAGGGGCTGGCTGCTAACTGGTTTGAGAATCCCTTTTTGTCCCCATTGCAATGTGGACCCAGATGAGTCAGTGACAACAGTTATGGAGACTGATTTCAATCCTATGGTCGTGGGTGACTCAATGCCGCCCCTGCTTTGCTCATCGCTGGGAGGGGAAGACCTAAAGCATTTAGGGCCAGATCTATCAAGAATCCACTTTGCGATTCTCTAATAGCGATTTTTAAGAAATCGCGATTTCAGAGTTACAAAATGGAATATATCATATTTGCGATTCGATAATAGTGATTTCTTAAAAATCGCTAATGTTATTACTGAATCTCAAATAGCAATTCTGACCCCATTCGCACCTATGGGCCTGTAGGCCCATATTTGCGATTTTTTTGCATTTCCCAACTTGCAAATTCCTAACTGGAATTTGCAGTTTGGGAATTGCAAACCCCAGGGTGCTGGGGGCCTAAGGCCCCCTCTGCTGCACCCCAAAAAATTATTTTAGGACATGTAAGGCACACACATGCCAAAGGGGCATGTGTGCGTTACATGTCAATTTTAAAAATGCATTTTAATGCATTTTTAACATTTGCACATGGTTACCACCAAGTTGTATTTGGTGGTAATTGCAATTCCTTAATGCCCAATTCGCATTTAGGAAAAGCTTGATACATGTGCTTAAGAAATCGCAAATAAGGATTCCTTATTTGCGATTTCTTATTTACAGAATCTCAATTTGCGATCCTCTAAACGGGGTCACAATTTTAAGGAATCGCTATTTTAGCGATTCGTTAAAATTGCATAGCGAATGCCTTTCATACATAATGAAAGGCATTTTTGCATTCGGAAATGGCCATTCGCACCGTTTGAGAATGCAAAAACGCTTGATACATCTGGCCCATAATCACATAAATAGAGGAAGAAGAAAGAAAGTTCAATCTTTCGGCGATTGTGACTTCCTGCAGAGTTGGAACTAGTGGTTTCAGTTCAAAAACACTCAGGTGCTCAGAGGGAGCATCACGACTTCTTGAGGAATGGGGCCCAGGGAAAGAAAAGAAGGCCAGGACAATGGCCCAAATCAATCTACTTACATTGATGGCAAATTAGAAGCTCTTTCAAAATATCTATCATATTTCCACATTAAGGAATGGGATAATACGCTGTATTCATACAGCAAGGAAGTACCAATTACAACAGGCAAAAAGAAACCTCAAGGGCCCCAAGGGCCGCTCTGGGCAATAATGCTCAGAAAACTGCAGAGCTTAGTAGAATCTATGAAATTCTAGGCTAATAAAATGGACATACAGATCATCCTTTTGAACATCTTAGCTATGTATGTGGCAGGAACTGACAAAAAGATCTCAAACTTAAACAACTTGATGAAAACAGCACAGGCACAGCTCGGCGTACAAGAACCAAACAGTGGGTGTAACTGCTCCCCCGTTCCTGACAAGCTATCCAGTGGCATAATGAAATTTAAGGTGCCCCCCCTGCAAAGTACTTGGGGGCAGCATCCTCCCTAATGAGTTAGAAGCTGTCAGGCCAGGGGCCCTCTGCCTGTTGAAAGTGTACTGTGATGAGGGCCCCCCTAGAGCTCCGGGGCCCCCACACTACTGAGTTGGGAGCTATCAGGCCAGGGCCCACTGCCTGTGCAAAGTATACCATAGTGATGGGGCCCCCCTAGAGCTCAGGGGCCACCCGCACCGCAGGGGCTGGTGGGGCTATTGTTATGCCAGATAAGCTATCCATGTTTCCAGAGCTGTTGACAAAACTTCTGGGTGACCTGAAAGAAGGGGCTAATGATAAATCCCAAAAGGGCACTGGTCTAACACATGCTGATAGGGTGATAGCTATTTTGAGAACCCAGGTTGGCCACTGAGATGAGGCAATTGTGCCTATTACTGATAAGGCCGTGGAACTGCAGCATGGGACCTTCAGAGACATCCCTACAGAAGGCAACTATCAGGTCCCCGCATCTATTGTTGCAGTCCCCGGTGAGACGGGGAGACATCAGCCTCCCTAATAGGCACACAGGAAGCTGGCCAGGAGCATGCAACAACAGTAGAGGAGCCACAATGTAAAGGAGTCAAATGAAGGGTGGGTTTTAAAAAAACCTCTAATTCAGTCTTATAACCTGGCGGCCTACCCAGCCTTCAACATGAGAAAAGGCCCATTCCTCTCTGCTTTGGTTCAAGAACAAAATGCGTCCAGAGACTTGGAAGAAGCCCTGGAAGATGTGGGTCTGAACTCGGCAACTGTTCTTGGGCCGCCAATGCCTAACACCACGGAAACCACCCAAGTTCCAGCCCCTAAGCACACTATGGAGCTAGATATGGCAGGCAACACAGAGCCCCTTGCTACCCGTTCTTGATCAATTAATCTGGATGGGTCAATTCAAGGCTTAGACTCAAATGTTAGGAGATCCCCTGCCATTTCTCAGAACGACCACAGAAACAACAGGAGTGTTGCTATTATGTGACCTGGACCTGAGGGAGGAACCTTCACAGGCAGCTTTCACCCCCTCCCACCCTAGGAGATCTTTCGGCTCTCGCTACCCTGGTTAGGAGACTCCAAAAGCCACCAGAGACTTGTACCCGCCCTCTGGATGATTTGTGACATTTACACACATGTCACAGCTTGCATGTTTCTTCATACCGAATACAGGTGTAAGGGCCCTTTTGACATCTTAAACTGGGGAAGTATCCTCAAGCTTGTAGGATCCTTGGACATGCTTGGAGAGGTCTCATTGCAAGACATCTTATTCAATGAATTTATTGACCCAGGTCCCGATCAGAGTAATGAGACAGCTAAAGTAACTTTGAGAGCTACCGAACTGGTCCTGAAGGTTGTGGGAAATGCAGAGACCTTTAGGCAGTGGGGATCACAATCACTACTTCAAGGAACCCTGGATACCTACATGTCCTACAGCTCCTAAAGGAGGAGGTTTCTTCAGTGTCTCGACCCAGAACAGTTTACTCGGTTTTAAGAAATGCCCTCAGTAAGTCCCCTACCCTCTCAAATCAGTATATTGCCAGGCCCCATGATGAGTCTGTTCTCGGGCCCGAACAGCTGGATAGTTTGAGTTGTCTGTTGAGAGCTTTACTCAACCAGGATATTAAGATAACAAAACATCAAGGCAACTGTTCACTTGGAGTGGACGCTAAAGGTATGCTCTTGGAACATCAAAGAACTGGGAAGCAAGATGGAAGATCCTGAAACCCTTCAATACCTCAGTTCTTTCCAAATTGTGCTCCTTCAAGAGACTTGGTCACAGAAGCCTTACCACCTGAAGGGTTTCATAAATCATTATATCCCTGCATCCAAACCCAATAAGCATGGGTGCTGCAAGGGTGGTCTTGCTATTTATGTAACTGCCTCCCACACAATTGAGTCCGGGGTCTGAGACAGAGCTGAGAGACTGCAGCGAATCGACATGTCACTCAAAACAACTAATGGCATTACCAAGAAAATTTCCTGGCAAATGTTTACATCCATCCAAAAGTTTAAAGCAAGGACAGAGGCCTCAGACAAGCTGATAAACATCATAACAGGCCTGAGGTCGGAAAGGCCCATCAGCGATCTCATTGTATCAAGTGATTTCAACATGTGGGTGGCTAATGAGTGTCCTACTTGCTAAAGAGATTATGGGGGGCAAGACAGCTATTGGATGATTCCTCTTCAACATACCAAGGGTGGCATAAAGATGACAAGAGCGGACAACTTGAACAAGGTAACCTTGAAAATCTTGGTCTTAGAGCATTAAGTGGTCGCATACTACCGGACAAACCTCCTAGTCTTTCATAATTAAACGCATCTGGGGCATCCCTTATTGACTACAGCTTTGACAGCCTCCCTCTGCTAAATAATATCTCTTCCTTTGGGTTAGGGGAGAAAATGGTCAGTGACCATCAACCACAGGAGATAACTTGTGATATTACCCTGGGTGACCATATACGCGCCCCTCGAAGGGTACACAATCATTCTCAAACAGATAAGTTACACCTTCAATTCCCTTCCGCCACTGGTCTCAGAAGCGAAACAACTAATCGCATCCATTAGCACATCGTCCGGAAATCCTCTCTCTGGCTGGGAAAGGTTTACAGGAGAATTTGCAAGCCAGCATGCCAAGCTTGCTTGTCCTAGCCAAAACTAGGGCTGAGCACAAATGATGACCCATTCAATAAGGATGACTAAAAGGAGGATGCATTCACTGTGGAGTGCCATTAAAGTAACTGCATAACTTAATGGAGGTGAGGAGATAACTAAAAAGTGAGAAAAATAATTTCCAAAGGGAAAGATAGAATACTTTCTGGTCAAAACTACTAAACGACATCAGGTCAATGAATCCTTTGAATTTTTGGTGGATTGTAAATGGGGTTGGCAGACTTCTCCCAAATGTGGCCTCTTCCAGCTTTTCTGAGTCAAGCTGCTAACACTTTTTGTTTGACCACTTCAACTCATTGGCATACTTGATCTAGCCTTATGCTCAGAGAGAAGACTTGGAGCTTATTAAACCCTTTGAAAGTCCAGCCTGGGAGCAATGATTGAAACTCATCTTGGGGCACTGTTTCCATAAGCCTAGTCCAGAAACAAATAGCCAGGGTCGCAGGAATGGGCGCCTGGTCCAGGTGAAATTCCACCTGCTATTTACAAGGACGACCCACCAATCAGGGCTGCACACTTGACACTACTCTTTTCTAACATCTTGCTGCAAAATCGAATTCCCCTTCATGGCGCAGTCCGAACCTTGCTCCAATTTTTAAGGGTGGAGACAAATTATCATTTGACAGCTTTAATTGATAACAATGCTAAATACTTCACCGGGGTCATACTGGGCAGGTTAAACAGGCTGAGACTAACAACATCATTCTGACAAACCAAACTGGGTTCACTAAGCATGAAGGAACTTCAGTTAACATCATAGCACTCTCTCTATTAACTGACCAAGCAAAACTCAACCAACAACCTATATATTTGGGCTTCATTGACTACAAGTCTGCATTCATCAAGGTTGACCAGGGGACACTTTGGAGTAAATTGGCTGCCCTCAATATCCTGGGTGGTCTATTAAGGACCACAGAACTATTACATAAAGACACATGCGTCAGAATTAAAATTGGAGACAGCTCTCGCCTGTCCAGGCCAATCAACAGCACGCAAGACCTCAAGCAGGGCTGTGTTCTCACTTCAACATTATTCAATCTGTTCCTATCTGATCTAACCCCAGCATTAAATGCAGTGAAGTTGGGGGGCTTCCATTTGTCAAACCTGCTGTACGCGGACAATCTAGTCCTAATCAGCAGAACTAAGGTCTGCTTGCAGCACCTTCTTGACGTTACCTCAGCTTCTTGAAATTACCTTAACTTATTCAGCCAGGAACGGATGAATAAACAACAAGCAGACAACCAAGATTCTGGTAATTCAAAGCTCTAAACTACACAAACACATGTGGTTCCTCGATCAAGCAAAGATAGGGTTAACCAGAAGCTTCAAGTACCTTAGTGTTTTTTTCAGTGAGAACGGCAGGTAAAGTGACCGTTTAGAAGAAATGCGAAAAAAGGGTAATGATTTGGTCTACATGTTGATTTCCCTCAATACAAAACTGAACGGTCCCACACTTATGCTGATTCTGCAAGTACAGGGAGTGCAGAATTATTAGGCAAGTTGTATTTTTGAGGATTAATTTTATTATTGAACAACAACCATGTTCTCAATGAACCCAAAAAACTCATTAATATCAAAGCTGAATATTTTTGGAAGTAGTTTTTAGTTTGTTTTTAGTTTTAGCTATGTTAGGGGGATATCTGTGTGTGCAGGTGACTATTACTGTGCATAATTATTAGGCAACTTAACAAAAAAAAATATATACCCATTTCAATTATTTATTATTACCAGTGAAACCAATATAACATCTCAACATTCACAAATATACATTTCTGACATTCAAAAACAAAACAAAAACAAATCAGTGACCAATATAGCCACCTTTCTTTGCAAGGACACTCAAAAGCCTGCCATCCATGGATTCTGTCAGTGTTTTGATCTGTTCACCATCAACATTGCGTGCAGCAGCAACCACAGCCTCCCAGACACTGTTCAGAGAGGTGTACTGTTTTCCCTCCTTGTAAATCTCACATTTGATGATGGACCACAGGTTCTCAATGGGGTTCAGATCAGGTGAACAAGGAGGCCATGTCATTAGATTTCCTTCTTTTATACCCTTTTCTTGCCAGCCACGCTGTGGAGTACTTGGACGTGTGTGATGGAGCATTGTCCTGCATGAGAATCATGTTTTTCTTGAAGGATGCAGACTTCTTCCTGTACCACTGCTTGAAGAAGGTGTCTTCCAGGAACTGGCAGTAGGACTGGGAGTTGAGCTTGACTCCATCCTCAACCCGAAAAGGCCCCACAAGCTCATCTTTGATGATATCAGCCCAAACCAGTACTCCACCTCCACCTTGCTGGCGTCTGAGTCAGACTGGAGCTCTCTGCCCTTTACCAATCCAGCCACGGGCCCATCCATCTGGCCCATCAAGACTCACTCTCATTTCATCAGTCCATAAAACCTTAGAAAAATCAGTCTTGAGATATTTCTTGGCCCAGTCTTGACGTTTCAGCTTGTGTGTCTTGTTCAGTGGTGGTCGTCTTTCAGCCTTTCTTACCTTGACCATGTCTCTGAGTATTGCACACCTTGTGCTTTTGGGCACTCCAGTGATGTTGCAGCTCTGAAATATGGCCAAACTGGTGGCAAGTGGCATCGTGGCAGCTGCACGCTTGACTTTTCTCAGTTCATGGGCAGTTATTTTGCGCCTTGGTTTTTCCACACGCTTCTTGCGACCCTGTTGACTATTTTGAATGAAACGCTTGATTGTTCGATGATCACGCTTCAGAAGCTTTGCAATTTTAAGAGTGCTGCATCCCTCTGCAAGATATCTCACTATTTTTGACTTTTCTGAGCCTGTCAAGTCCTTCTTTTGACCCATTTTGCCAAAGGAAAGGAAGTTGCCTAATAATTATGCACACCTGATATAGGGTGTTGATGTCATTAGACCACACCCCTTCTCATTACAGAGATGCACATCACCTAATATGCTTAATTGATAGTAGGCTTTCGAGCCTATACAGCTTGGAGTAAGACAACATGCATAAAGAGGATGATGTGGTCAAAATACTCATTTGCCTAATAATTCTGCACTCCCTGTAGACCAACCAAAGGTCCTTCTAACCCTAGCCTATGGAAGCTAGGCTTTAAGGGGATCAGAAAGTAACCTATTTGATAAAATGCTACTTAAGTTCTGTAGACAAATCTTTCAGCTACCATCTCACTCATCCTCTGCACAGATTAGGCTGGAGTTCGGCATTGTCAAGCAGTCAACAACACAAATGGCAGCCTTTGTGATGTATTGCCATAACTAAAGTTGGCAAAAGAAGGCTTACTGGGTTACTTTCTTTGGTCTGAGCTAGAAACAAACAACTGCTTCCCGTCCAGGGGCTACTTGCTGCAGGCCTTGAGCACCCTTAGCTTGACAAGCGCTTTGGACCTTCCTATTAGCCATCAGAAGTTTAAAATCTGACAACAACAAGCTTACATTTGCTTTTACTGCTTACGGACAAGTAATCCCTGTCTCGGCAACGCCATGATTGGATGACACTCCAAAGTTACACGACGTTGAGATTGCAGAGGTATCTAAGTGAAACTTTCAATGACTGGTCCAAGGTTCATTTTATGAAATGTAGGTTGAGATTCTTGCCAATTTTAAACCGCCTGCCTCCATGGAAAAGACTGGACGTGCAGGAGTCTTGTCAGTTATGTGCCCAGGGTTATGGGGGACCAGTGTGAGCTCCTTCAGAGACTATGGAATGCACATGGCATTAGGTCCTGTAGGAAGGCAGTGATGGACTGTTTTGAGCCATTAGACTTAACTGCGCATTGGTGCCATTTTTCAGAGATTTACAAAAAAGGTTGAGGTTTAGACTTTGGTGGTGAAAGGGAAACATGTTAATTAGACAACATGTTGCCTTCTACTCAGGTTGAATGCCACCCCTGATGCCATAAGGGTTTGCTGGTCCCATTAGTTGAGTTGTGGAACTCGTTGCCAATGCACCCTATGCACCAAGTCGTCAGGCTCTTTTTCCTAATTTCTGCTGCCTTTGGTAAAGATTCGTTGCTTGTAACTTTACCAATGTCCCTGCCCTACTATGTGTATGACTGTTCATTGGCAGGATGGAGCCTTTGGATGTTTAGATTGCTGTATTGTCTCTCTTTGTTTGAAAATACCCTTTGCACTTTCTCCACACTGCATTTGTCTCCTTAAGGGCTTGCAGGCCTCATCAGTCAGGAAAAGCAATTTGTTACTAATGTACACCATCCACCAAGCCATTTGTGGTCACTTCCTAATTCCTGCTGTGTTTGACAACTTATTGGCAGGTTACGGACTTCAGATACCTCGGGCCAGATGTATCAGGTTCCAGGTTTGCATTTCTCAAAAAGCGTATTTGAATATATTGCTATTTAAGAAATGAAAAATGGGATGTAGGGGGGGCGTGGCTGGAGGTCACCCAAGATGGCCGCTGCTCTTTAGAGCTCCATGAGGCTTCAGCACTTCCTGGAAAGAAGGAGATGTTTTCACATCAATATGATTAATTTCTTATTTGCATTTCACTCTGTAAGCCTCTGCACAAACCTAAACTTTCACAGAGATGTTTCCATTTGACTTTTAACTGCTTGCCTGGATATGATTCTACAAATGTAGTTTCCTCTGCAAAGGAATATTTATTACCTTCTGACAGCCAGCTGAACTTTTGACCTCTCTCTCCAAACACATTTAGCTGAGGTTTTCAACTTTCAGTATTCACTGGCAGCTCTTGTCAAGGAGCTCTTTCAAATTGCTCTTCATAACATGGTAAATGCTTTCCTTTGACGGAGGGGATTTTTTCCTTTTCAGAAGGTTCCCTTAAAACTAGTCACCAATTGTTTGACTATGTGCAGTAAAGTGCTTTGCTCTTGTGGTATTCTGTCATGCCTGTTATGAGAGAATAATTTAGGATTTTCTATTTATATATTTTTTATTATATTTTGCTCTGTTGGAAACTTCTGGCAGCAGCTTCTCACCGTAATATAATTTCATCAACACCTCACATTGCTGGCTTCCTATTACCAAATTGCTGCTGGCTTTTATGGAGAGACCACATAATTCTCAGAGTTGCCAGTCATCATCTTTCTCCAAGTCTAATAATCCTCTTCGAGTGGGGCGCACACATATAACTAAATCTTCTCTACCATCAGCTTTAACAATTGATAGTGCTGCAGTCTTTTTAAAGGATAGCGCCTCTTCATCTCATGCTGCTGGTGCAATTGCGAAAAAAACATCTAACACCTCCTCTGTCAAGCGCCCCAAAAAAGACCTTGATTCTCCCTCAAAATCACCTACACATCTTACTCTAGATGATGTCATGGAGGAATTGCGTGCACCAAAGCCCTTTATGATGTAAACTAATGCCTCTTTGCAACGTATTGAGGAACAATGGTCCCAACACGAACAACAAATTTGTACTCTGGAACAGAGAGTCAGTAACCTTGAAGATTGTGACACTGTCAATCCTCAGATCTCTAAAGACATAGCTCAACTTAAAAGGCTTACTGAAAACTTAGAAAACAGAAATAGGAGAAATAATCTTCGCCTTTTTGGGATTCCAGAAGGTTCTGAAGGCTCTAACATGATTGCATTCCTTCAAAAAGCAATACCTTCAATTCTTCGCTTGCCTCCTACCTCTCCCCTCTCTATCCAACGGGCACATCGTTTAGGTCCACAGACTTCAACTGGCCCTCGTGTACATCCTAGAGGAATTATTATTCTCTTTCTTCAATTTACTGACTTGATGCAAATACCGTCGGAAGCCAAAAAGATGGGCTCTTTGCTATGGTCAGGTCATAAAGTGTTTTTCACACAAGACTTCTCTCCTGCTACAGCTGCCCGTCGCAAACAGTTTTTGGACTTACGTCCACAACTCAAATCCTTGAATATTCGATATGGTCTTCTTCACCCATGCTTTTTCAAAATTACATTCAAGGACAAATCTTACTCGTTTGAGGAACCTTCAGCACTACAAACGTTTATTAACCAACACAAAACAGAAGCAATGGAACTAGTAGCATCTGCAATTACTTCAAGATATAATTTAATTTGTCTTTAATGTCCTTTCTTTTCTTTTTTTTCTGGACAGTTTAATAGTAATGGTTATGTTTAATATTTATATCCATGGTTTTCCTTCTCTGCATCTTCTTATTTTCTTATATATATATATATTTTTTTAGATAGTGTTCTTTGTGCAATCCTCATGTTCCTTTCTCAACCGTATCCCTTTATCACCATCCAAACTGTTCTCCTACACGTTCCACTGGTAAGCTTTGATTTTTATTGTTTTTCATGTCATAGTACTTTACTGTAGTAAATACGTTATTTGGTCTCCTGAATGATACATTTTTCATTTGTATGTTTTTTTTTTCTTCCATGAAACTCGCCTTCATATGTTTAAATATCTAATATTATCACTTTTCTTGTGCTGAAGCCACTCTTGCCTGTCTTTTCAGATTCTCCGCTGTCCCTCTACCTTTCGGGGTATTCACTTTCTATCTTGTTTTCTTTAGCTTTAGTGGACTTTGTATTGCCACATCCATGTATATACAACTTCTGGAGGTCATCTTCCTCCTTTTATTTTTCTTTACTATCTTGTTTCTTTCCCATTTCTTTGCTTTTGCAAAATTGATATGCCTAGTTTTTTCCTTGTTACAGCAGTTGTTTATTAATACTTCTTGTTATGTAACTTTGAACTGTTACTTGGAATGTTAAGGGGCTTAAACAACCCATTAAACGTCAGCGTGTCTTATCTCACCTAGCTCGTTTGAAATGCCACATTGCTTTGTTGCAAGAGACTCACCTCAACGACTCTGAGGCAATTAAGCTTAAAAAACAATGGGTGGGGGACATTTTCTACTCCCCTTCCATCACAAACAAAAAAGGGCAATTATACTCTGTCATAAATCACTCAAACCTACCATAATTTCACAGCATCAAGATACAGAAGGTCGCTGGGTACTTGTTACATTTACAATTGACAATATTTCTCTTACTATCCTAAATATATACGGCCCCACACATCCAGATCCAAATTTTGGGAAGAATCTGTCACATATTGTCTCTGAACATTCCTCAAACAATTTACTAATAGGTGGTGACTGCAACCAAATTCTTGATCCATTTTTGGACAGACGTTCCACGTCACGTTTCATTCCACATGCCTCCCACAAAGTTTTAAAAACTTTATTTTACAGCATTCTCTCTCTGATTCCTGGAGAGTATGCAATCCCGACCTCTTGGAATACTCTTTTTATTCTCCTACCCACCATTCCCATTCTAGGCTTGATTATATCTTTCTGAGTAAAGGTTTATTGCAACATATGGTCAACTCTGAAATCAGTGTTATTTTGATCTCAGATCATGCACCTGTGATTACTGACCTTGATCTTTTTCTTAATGGTTCTAAAACATCTTCATGGAGGTTTAATAACTCTCTACTTTCAGATGCTACTTTTATCGGTTCCCACAGTAAGTTTATAGAAGAATACTTTCACATCAACAATAGTGATCAACTATCATTTCATTTTGTGTGGGATGCATTCAAAGCAGCCTCTAGGGGTTTCATCATAAGTTACGCTCACTCAAAAAAAAAGTCTGCTCAACAAAAATCGACTTCCATCCTTGAAAATATAAAGTCACTAGAACATGAATACTATACTCACAAAACTAGTAAATCACATCTTGAAGCACTAGTCTCAGCTAAAATGGAGTTTAACCAATATACCACTGAACAAGCATGCGGCACCCTCCTGAAAATAAATGCCAGATATTATGGTGGTAACAATAAAGCTGGTTCTCTTCTAGCTCGATATTTGAAACAAAGAAAAGAAAAAAAAACTATTAAATCTATCACAGATAACAATGGTGTTAAACACTTTAGAGATGAAGATATAGCATTGTGTTTCGCTTCTTACTATAAGGACCTGTACACTCCAGAACACATACCAACAGTTGAATCTCTCAACCAATATTTCTCTAATCTCAAACCAAGAGACCCATTGCAGATTGACCTCTCATCTTTAGACCAACCCCTACAACTTAACGAACTATATACAGCTTTACAATCTCTCCCCAATGCTAAGGCTCCAGGCCCAGATGGCTTCACAGTAGAATTCTTTGTTCAGTTTGCTAAGTCTCTTTTTCCCAAACTCTTTCAATTACTTAATCATTTTATTATGTCAGGTTCTGCATCTGGCTCATCTACGGAGGCCATGATTTGTCTTATTCCCAAAAAAGATCGGGATGCGACTGACTGTAAAAATTATAGACCCATATCTGTAATTAATACTGATTGTAAACTCTATGCCAAAGTTTTAGCTCTCCGTTTACTCCCATATATACCTGACCTTATTGGTTCTCATCAATCTGGTTTTATCCCTAATAGAAATGTAGCAGATAATTCCCGTACTTTTTAAAATATTATTAACAAGGCATCTAAGCTTAAGATTCCTCTGGCAGCGTTATCATTGGATGCGGAAAAGGCCTTTGATAGGGTCTACTGGGGTTTCTTGTCGAAAACATTGGAATGGCATGGACTAGGTACTAAATTCCGACATTTTATATCCATTCTTTATTCCTCACCATGTTCCTCGGTTATAACAAACGGCATCCGATCTCCTTTTTTCCCTCTTAAAGGGGTACTCGTCAGGGATGCCCATTATCTCCTTTACTATTTATTTTGGCTCTCAAACCTTTTCCATACCAATTAAAAACGTCTGAACAATGTACGGGGTTTCAAATTAATAATGCACACAACAAATTTATGGCATATGCTGATGATATTCTTTTGTTCATGTCTCACCCTGACACCTCTCTTCCTGCATTCCTGCATGAGCTCAACTTATATTCTGATGTATCTGGCTATAAACTTATTAGACAAAACAGTGGTCTTACCTCTTAATGCTCATTGCACTGGCTCTGTATTCCTTGATGAAGGATTATCTTGGAATTCTTCTAAGATTAAATGCCTGGGGGTATGGTATTGCACTACTCTCAAGGATACATTAAGGACTAATTTAGAAATCTTATCTGCAAAGCTTGTAGATCTCACACAGAAATGGTCTCCGTCATATCTCACGTGGTGGGGCCACTTGGACACCATTAAGATGATGCTTCTCCCTATCATTAACTTCTTCCTTATGATGCTTACTATTAAGATACCTAAACTATTTTTTAGTTCAATTGATAAAATTCTATCCAAGTTCCTGTGGAACGGTAAACAATCCCTAATCTCTCTCTCGAAATTAAAACTTCCTAAAGTACAAGGTAGAGTTAATTTCCCTGACTTTATAACTTATCACAAATCTTTTGGCATTAAGCAAATACATCCCTATTTATCTACACTCAATGATGCCCCTAAAAATCTATGGTTCTCTTTGGAAGAAACATTTATTTCTCCCTTTTCCCATAAACACATTATCTTTATTTCTAACCCCCCAAAATTCTGGTTGCCCAGCACTATCTCCCATTCAGTCAACTTACTGAAACCTTTTTTTATTTTGCATCATACCCCCATTAATCAATTCTTTAACAGTCCTATTTGGCACAATAGTTCACTTAGGAAACAAGGTAAAACCTAGTGTTGGAAGGCTTGTATGACTAAAGGTATTCTTCTCATTTCCCAATTATATCACAAAGACTCTATCATCCCTTTTACTACTCTCTCAGCAATTTATAATCTCCCTATTTGCATGAAATCCCAATATATCATTCTTTCTACTCTAGTCCAAGAGGCCCTCAATAAACTTATACATCATAATCATTCTTCTCTTGCATCATCTCCACACCCGATTGTAACTTCTAATTATCCTAGGGCAGCTGGAATTTATAAACTTTTAAGAACGTCTGTTTCACCTAGACTCAAATCACCTATTGAGACATTGTGGGAATCAGATCTTGGTGTTGTTTGGCCAACTTCTTTATGGGATAGAATATGGTATAAGATACATTCCACTGCACGCACTGCAAGCCTCACACAGACCCTATATTTTTTTTTTATAATAGACTTTTCTACACTCCTGTACGCCTTTACAAACTCAAACTTGCACAAAATGACAATTGTTGGCGCTGCCACACTCAGCAGGGTACTGACTTTCACATGTTTTTTTCCTGTCCATCCCTATCTACTTTTTGGTCCTCAATATGGTCTCGCATTTCAGCAATTGCTCAGATCTCCTTACCAATGTCATATCAATTACTGTTTTTGGGTGGCATACACGATATCTGGAGTTCATTCAGGCCTCTTGGAAAATTGGTGGACCTTTTGCTTTCTACTGCAATCTCTATTATTACTTCTAACTGGGAATCTTCGGAGAACATTACTCTCAGACAGTGGTGGAATTCTGTATATCATCATAGACTTGACAGCTGCAAGCTTGATTCACCAGGAACTTTCTTCAAACGTCATCAGCTATGGTTGCCATTAAGTAACTATCTCTCACGCACTGCGAAGGAAATGGATTTTTCTCCTCCTTTTTAAAAAAAAATGTCAATATATTTCCTGTTTTTCTTCTTATATATACTTATTTCATCTTACATTCGCTGTAACTAATGTCTATTACCTCTCTCTCCACATGGCTATCCCTTGATTCCCTTTTCTATCCCTATAGCTCTCCTCCCTCTCCCACTCTCTTTCTTCTTTCTCTATTCAAACTTGGAGTCTTTGATACTATATTGCTGTATATGTCTAATTCATGTACATGTTTAATATGCATTTATAAGTACAATATTCCTTATTCATATATATTCACAACTGCATATCTCTGTCCTGGCAATGTTAAGTTAATGTTCTTGTATTTGACTCAATAAAAAACATCTTTTTAAAAATGGGATGTAGGAAAATTGCGAGTCGGTGATAGTGATTTCTTAAAATTAGCAATCGCTATTACTGAATTGCAATTAGAGAATGGGACCCCATTCATCCCTATGGGCCTGTAGGCCCATATGTGCGAATGGTTTTGCATTACCTAATTTGCGAATTCCTGTTAGGAATTCGCAAATTAGGTGATGCAAACCCCAGGGTGCTGGGGGCCTAAGGCCCCCTTTGATGCACCCCCCAAAAATATTTGCGGACATGTGTGCGCTACATGTCATTTAAAAAAATGCATTTGTAATGTGCATTTAAAAAAATTGCACATGCTTACCACCAAACTTGAGTTTGTGGTAATTGCATTTCCTATATGCCAAATTCGCATTTATGGAATGCTTGATACATGTGCTTTGGAAATCGCAAATAGGAATGCCCGATTTGCGATTTCCTATTTAGAGAATCACAAATTGCGATTCTCTAAATGGAGTCGGAATTATAAGGAATAGCTATTTTTCCGATTCCTTAAAGTTGCACAGCGAATGTCTTTCATACATCTTCAAAGGCATTTTTGCATTCGCAAACGGCTGAATTTTGCGATTTGCACCGTTTGCGAATGCAAAATTGTTTGATACATCTGGCCCCTAGATTGTTAAATTTGCACTTTCTCTGGCAATATTCTTTGCACTTTATCCGCACTGTCCTTGGAGGCAGTTTTAATCTGTGTCTTTTATTTGATGACATTTCAATGAGGTCAACTGTACATTATTTGCTGCTCAAGCGTTTCATAGTTTTAATGATTTAACACGCTTGCTAGTCAGCCAGATCTAGTCGGTGTGCCCTTGTTACATACATTCCAGTAGTTACCTTATCTATAACATCCTACCCTGGGCTGACTTCACCCAGGGTAACAGTGCAGGAATTATGCTTAGTTTATTTATATGTATCTTTTTTGCATATTTATTTTGTGCTGTATTGCAATGGTTTTACCAATCATGCAATAAAGATTATTATTATTATACAATGGAGCACCCTACTCTATTGTACAAGGCCCCACTTCAATTTATAACAGTTTACTACCTATGCTATGCCAGTACACTGCACTCCATTCCACTCTGCTAAAAAACACATCAATACACTCTATTGTACTTTACTCCCCGCTCAATTACATCACTCCACTTGACTACTCCACTGTACAAGACTTTACCTCACTCTATGCTACTATGCAACAAAATACTCTGCACAGCTCCACTATTTCATATTCTAATTTGTTCTATGTAACTCCACTCTATAACACTCCACTACACTGTATTCCACTCTCTGACACTTTACTTCTGTCTATACCCCTTAACTGAACTGTACAACACTGTACTACACTGTACTCTAGCCCACTATACAAAACTGTATGCAACACTTTGTATGCCACTGTACACTACTTTATGCCACTCTACTTTGACACAGTAGTCTATGCCACACTCCACTGTATGCCACTCCACTCTATGCCACTCTATGCCATTGTACTCAACAGCAATGTATACCAATCCACTCTACCACACTCTTCAACACTGTTCAACAATGTACTGTACACCAACCCACTCTGAAAACATTAACTAGACGGTATGCCACTCTATGTAATTTACAATACTGTAGGAAACCCCACTACACTCTACTGTAGAACATAGCACTCCAATTTATGACAAATTTCTCTTCTATATGCTATGTCACTCCAATCAAGTGCAGTGTGCCTCATGGATTTAATTGAGCTGAATTGTCAGTTGACAGTCTAGGGAGTGGCAGATTGTCCAAGAAACAGTCCTCCACCACCCATTCTTCCTTGGCATCCAAACTGTATAGCCCGGAATAGAGGTGTTGAAAGTCCTGCAAGATTTCACTGGGGTATGTGAGAAGGTCTTCATGTCTATTGCAAATTGCTGGGATCATGTGATGAGACAGAGCTTTTTGATGCATTCACAGGATTACTAGCTTTAGTAAATCTGGGAATGCACCAAAATCCATGGCTGGATGTTTGGGAATGCCCATGCTCCATCCAAGGAATGCCTCCCTAGCTCAAAATAACTTTATGTGCTGCCTTGCGTTACTTTTTGGCAAAAATGCTAAGTAGAGCCATACAAATCTGATTTGTATGGCTTTGTAAATCACAAATAATATTTTGCGGCATGGCTATGCCAAAAAAGTGGTGCATCTATGATGCAAAATATTAGTACCAAAGTTTTCCAAAGTTTATTGACTGCTCAAAATAATTTCATCGTCATTCATCAGAATACAGACCATAAAAATTAAGAAAAAAAAGAATAACAGCAATCCAGTAATAATATAGAAACTTCATAAAAACTTTTGAAATATAATAAAACAATCAAGATTTAAAGTTAAAAAGAGAAAGACAAGTTATATATTAAAACACTACTAACAATCATCTTTATGCAGCATGGCATTGTTATACTCTTGAGCTCCCTAGAAAAATAAATTGTATTAACAGAAGTCCTTTCTGCGTAATAGTCAAGGCTGCAAATAAACATTTGGAAACTGCTACTGCTATCATTAATGAAGAGTTGCTCTTGCAGATTCTTAGGGCAGTAACTTGATCTAATAAGGTGACATTTCTGCAAAGGGGAGCAATCCACCTACGCCTCGACACAGCACATCTAGAGCAGAAGAAAAGTAGGTGCTCCTCCATTCCTTCAGCAACAATACAGAATTTACAACTTCAGGCACCTGCTACAGTAAGGGCCCAAAGAGCAGTGAAGACAGCTGATGCCTGAGTGCTAATACCTAAATTGTAAGAACAGAAAAAGGGTACACACTGGTCTATCAGTGTCCAAAACAGGCTCAGCCAAGGGTTCATGTTAGACTGGAAAAAATACCAAGTTAACGATCTTTGGTTGCAAGACTTTTCAGACCAAGAAGAGACCCACTCCCATAATATCGGTTTTACCAATGGCATGGAATTGTGAGGTATTGCTTCAGGGGTGACCCAGAATTTTGGAAGACCTAGCACTTCCCATGAGTTCCTCAAGTTCCTCAGCCAGCCAATCTTCTGCACTGCTTGTACCCTGCCCATTACATCGCTAAGACCAACCCTGTAGTTTTGCAGTTCTATAGCTGACCATATGCGTATCCAGTATAGCAAAGTTCTTAGGATAGCCAGGTATGTTATAGGGTAAATTTGAAAATCAAATATGAGGGGCAGCAAGAGAGTCCCTCTCCCGAGCCCAGTATTAGTTCTAAAGCAAATGCTTTACTTTACGCCAAGAATTTTCAAATTACTCTGCCCCATCAACTCAGCCCCATATCAGGCTGCATCCCTCCCTGCATTTTATAAACATCAATTACTGGGTTGGTTGGGAAATACTGGGCTTTTTTGGCCATCCGTACAATGGCACCTCCTCTGTGGCTGATAACGTGCAAGCTTTTGGTCACTTGCGGGCCCCATGAGCCTGAATCTGCCAATTTAACACCCAAGCGGTCAAATTCAGCCACCCGTTCAAAACTCTCTTTATTCACAATCACCGTGCCCTTAAATTCTTTCTTCCAGGTATAAATCATCAACCTTGTCTTACCTTCATTGACTTTCAAACCAAAGTCCTTACAAAAAGCACATAAACTGGTCACTAAACATTAGAGACCCACCCTAGTATTGGTTTATAGAAGGGTGTTGTCAGCATAAAACAAACCTGAGATTTTTGCCCAGCCAATGTAGAGGAATCATTAACGAAGCTAGATAAATAGCCTACACAGTTGTTGAAATACAAAGTAAAAAGTGTAGGCACCAGGACGCAGTCTTGGTGAACCCCCTATCAAGACTGACTGGGTCTCTTAGTTCACCCTTGTTGCTGTGCCTAAATCTTGCAACATTCCCCTTATGGAGACGTGCAATGAGGCCTAATAATTCTGGCAGAACCCCCATTTCTCGAAGTGTACAAAGCCACAAACAAATCTCCCCCACCAATATCCACAGTCTTTAATTTGATATGCAAAAATCTGAAGACTTGGTCTATGGCACAGATAGAGGTTCTCAATCCTGCCTGCAAATTTGAGATGACACCACTCTCCTCAATCCACTCCAATAATCGGTCTAAAGTTTGCTTGCAGAAAAATGTCTGCAATTTGTCCACGAGACATATAGGCTGAAAGTTGGAAGGGTCACTCGGACTGCCTCTCTTGAATATGAGCACTATCTTAGACCCTTTCCACGTGGGTGGGATTGGTGTGCCAGCTGCAATCACATTGCAAACTGTATTAATATAAGGCACCCAGATACCAATGTTAGACTTATTTATATTACCTGGGACTTTATTGAGGCTTGGGGCCTTCCCAGTTTAACTGAATTAACAACTGACAGAGTTTCAGAGATTGATAACTCAAGCAGATCCAAAACCTCATCAGAGCCAAAATAGGGGGAGCTAAACTGTGTGACCCATTCACCCGGCAAGATTGAAAAGCCGACAGGAGAAAAGGTATTCCCGTTACAACTGCTAACCAACTTCCAGAAATGTTTCTAATTATTATTCCTGGCCACTTTAAGTAAATCTCCCCATCATTTCCCCTCCTACCTTCTCTAAACCTGGGTCAGTGCTCGTCTATACTCAGCTCTGGTTGTTCTAATTTCACTTCTGTTACCTTCTTTAATGGCATTTAGCAATGGCATTAAGTACTCTTCTGGTCTTTTACAGGTCCAGAAATGTTCTGAGGAGGATACTATGGATATCACATTTATGCCCGGTGACTGCTTGTGGGTGGAAGAAACTTCAAACCACTCCCTAACCAATGGGTAAACATTCCCAGACGTGACCCTATCCACTTTTGCAGCGCTTCCTGTGTGTTATACTGCACACAATCCAACAGTGTCCCTTTCTGCCCAAAACCAACATTGAATACCTTTTTTCCTCTTTGCAGATCTCCCCCCTAGAAGAGTGGCTCAGGGAAATGAGCATCACCTTTTCAATGGTCACTCAAAACCAGATCTAGGAACAAACCCTCTCCCAATGGGCATAATACCGGACTGGCTAGAAGAACAAAGGAAGGGGACAGACCCAGGTGTTAGCCACATTTGTCTGTGATAGGGCAGGCCCCTTTGAAGTTAATGAAGTTCTTTGGCATATCCTTGATGATCAGCCTTCCAGACAAACAGAACACCTACCCACACTCAAGTCCTTTGGCTCAGCTGTTGGAACAAATTCATTCCTCATTCAATGGGATGTTCAACTCCTGGGTGACGGCTGGAATCTCATGCTAATGGGATTTGAGAGGCTTGAGGCAGGTAACAGGCAACTTTTAAAATCTTTTCTAAAATATTTATTAGAAATCTGAATTTACCAATGAATTGGACTTGATTGAAGGATGAACTCTGCAGCTACTTTACAAGCGGAGATAGCAATATTACTCTTACTATTGTATCTCAATGCTTTCCTATGGAAGAGTTAACCCTTCTAAAGTGAAAATAGCATTAAATATCATGCACCCTGCCTTAAAGGGCAGCAAATCCTAGTGACCTATTAGATTTAAAAGGAGGGTCTAGTATTGCCAGAAGAGTTTATTTTGACAGATCAAATTTGTAGTTACGATCTGCACCACTGTGTAACACATGGCAGGTCTGAAGACATGCTTGCCCTGTCAATGGAGGTGATGACAGAATGAGTGCAGAAGCCTACTGGTGACATTTCACTTACAGGTCCTCGATACACTTTAGCTGTAATATACTACAGACTTATAGGCAAGTTTAATATGGCAATTTCATCATGTTGCAAAGGAGAGCACATACACTTTACCACAGGTTAGCAGGGGTGTAGTGCTCAGAGTTCTAAGTCCAGCAAAACAGTTAAGGCAAAAACTCTGGAGGTACATCATGCAAAAGAAAGTCTTTTCCAACAGTTTCTGTGATTTTGTTTATTTCATCTATTGCAATAGAAAGTTCTACGTGCTTCAGCCTTAAGCATCATCCAAGACCCAAAAAGCATGGCCATACCTTGCACCCATCCCTCCGCCAACAGCCAACCAGGCTGCACATGACTTGTTCAAAGGTGAATGGCCAGAGTGTCTGGTCTATGCCCTTATTTCTTTTTTTCCTAAATATTGTTGATTCATAGATCCAAAATGAGACCGACAGATCCGGGATAGGTATCCTTGTCCTAATGTTGTGTACCCATGCAACTACTCTGGCTAATGCTGGATTCAATGATCTTCTCTGCATACGTTGATCTGTGGAAATCCTAAAATCTAATAAGGAGACCCTCACTGGGATTCAAGGATGCTTCAAGGATCCATGGATCCAGCGAAAACAACTTTTTTATTTTTTTATTTTAAGTGCAATTGGGGAGGGGTTCATTTGGGACTCCTCACATTGGCATGGAGATTATTGTGTGCTCACCCTGCCCCCTTTTGTTCCCTTTCAATTTTTTTCAGGATTTGCAGACTGAGGGGCATATTTATACTCTGTTTGCGCCGAATGTGAGTTAAAAACTTTGACGCACATTCGGCACAAACTTTGCCCCATATTTAAACTTTGACACCCAAGCCAGCGAATGCCAAAATCCCGCTGAGTGCATCATTTTCTGGATGCGGGAAACCGCCTTGCGTTAACGACATGCAAGGTAGGCGTTCCCATCCCAAAAATGACTTAAACACCTGTGCGCCATATTTATCCAACCGCGCAAAAATCATGCACGGCCGGGAGGCGGAGGCGGATGCGGAAAATGGCACACAGCCCGATTTGTGTCAAAAAATAACACCTGGGTCACGGCAGGCATTAAAATGGGGCAAACACACCAGTACTTAAGGAAAACACACAGAAGCAACAGCAGAGCTCCAAAATGAAGACATGGAGGTGCTTTTCATCCAGCATGCACGCAGACCAACAACAGCAGCTTCTACAACACCAGCAGAGACACCAAAGGCAATGCAAAAGTCAGGAGAGGATATTCCGCAGCAGGACAACCCTTCTGGTCCTATGCCAACAAGACATCATCCAGAGGTACAGGCTCAACTGGTAAGACATTCAGCAGCTGCTGCGCAACATTGAGCCACAGTTGGCACCCAGCTTGCAGACACCCCACACCATTCCACCAGAAACCAAGCTGCTAGCTGTACACCACATGTTGACAAGTGGCTCCTTTCAAACCACTGGTCCCCTGGTTGCCGGGATCTCACAGCCCTCATTCTCTGCCTTCCTACCTAAGGTACTGGATGCCATCATCTCCCTCACACCCCACCACATCAGCTTCCCCAACACACAGCAGAAGCAGCAGGAGACCAAACAGGGCTTCTATCAAATCAAATGGCTTCCCACACGTGCTTGGTGCCATTGACTGCACACATGTACACCTTGAGCCACCTGCTGCAACCGAACATCTATACCGCAACAGGAAGTACACACACTCCATCAATGTGCAGGCCATTGTCGATCACTGGGGATTGATGACCAACATCGTGGCAAAGTATCCTGGGAGTGTACATGATTCATTCATCTTCCGCCACTGCACCATCAATCAACACTTCCAGGATGGACGATTTGGAAATGGCCTACTTGTTGGTAAGTACAGAAACCTACTTATATACCCACACAGCACAGCAACCCTGTAGGACACACAACACATACACCACTACATTGACACGTGGCCAGGAAGACAATGAGGTTGGGACACTGCTGGCATGTGTGATATCCTGACCCATTTGGACACACACGTATGGACAAATGACAGATACAAATAACAACAGATGCCACTCCACAGACACAAGGGAACAATTTAAAACAACACAATTACATGGCCTCAACTGGCAGTACAAATTGGAAGATTAATCTTTCAATATCACCTCAATAACACTCAATCAAACACCCTTCCAACCAATACGTACTGTGTAAGGGGTGTTAAATGTGTTTTGCTGCAGGTCAAACACCATGACACACATAGCATGATGATGACTCCAATGAAGGTGACATGGAATCATTGAGGCTGTACCAGTATCTCACATCACTCCTGCTCTCACATTGCCCACTACCAATATGCAAGTGGACTGTGGGAAGAACACATATTGATATTACAATATTGAAAGTGCACATTCCTACACATACGGATTGAGACAATTTCACACACACACAACAGATGTACAGGCATACAGACCTTCTTACACTCAAAATGACAAACTCACAACCAAGTTAGCCAGCTGAACTAGAACATGTCCAGTAGTATAGGTACACATTAGAACTGGAGTCGACTTGGCAAGGGCAGAGAAATAGGTCTGCAGAGAATTTGTCACACATGTGAAATTTGTGCATAGTCAATTGTCAACACGTCAGTGCTGACAACGTACTGAGATGTGTTGTCACCTAGCCAGATCTAAGGGTCTCACTGATGTTTAACTAATTCTATTGCATATGTGAAATTGGATGGGATGTCCAGGGTATATAGATGCAACCGTGTTACCACCACTGTGGAATTGATTCTGTGTATGGAAGTATCATTTCACCCCCAGTTAAGACATATGGACACCTCTTTCACATGGCATAATGCAAGGGAGTACACAATGTACTGCAACTCTACAAAAATACTGCTGACATTCGGTCAATCAGCCAAAAACCCGTTCAGATAAGGAAACAACCCAATGCTGATGGTACATCTTGGAAGCCTAGAATTCCACACAATAACACAAACACAGATGAGTCACAGACAACACAAGAGAACAACTGCCATGTAAAGTGATAATCATGGTGCAAGCAACATCAACATGTTCTCACTCATTTTCTCTTTCAGCTGATCAGGGGTATGGGATCCAGCCATGGATCGTGACCCCATTTGCAAACCCAAGCACAGCATCAGAGCGTGCCTATAATGAGGTACATCGAAGGACACGCACCATAGTCGAGAGGACCTTTGGCATCCTGAAGTCAAGATTCAGGTGCCTCGACATCACCGGAGGCAGCCTCCTATACTCACCTGAAATGGTGTGCAAAACCATTTTGACCTGTGCCATCCTGCACAACATATGTGTAAGAAGGAACATTCCCCAATATGAACCCGACCCACAAATGCCTGAAGAGGAGGAAGAGGAGGATGCTGTCCATCAACATGAGGGGGACCATCCAAACACAGCTGCAGGATTGCGTCGGAGACAACATATTGTCCAAAATTTCTTTTAACTCTACTCATCCATCACCACTGTCTTACCATATGTTAATAAACACCTATACTATTCACTATATCATGGTCTGGGTAATCATTTTTGCATAACGTTATCCCTAAAAATCAGAATCAGAGTGTAGCCTCATGAAGCATTGCAGAAATACAGATTAGGATGCAGAAAAATCCACATCATATTTGATGGGTAATTAATGTACACCCAACTTCACACACACTGTAAATGACATATATCCTGTCCATTTCACATTTGAAGGGCAATATCAGAGGAGCACAGCTATTTGACACATACATGTTGGCAACATAGTTCATTTCAGCATATGGCACACAACTAAGACACCATCAGTCAATAAGGTAACAAAATGCCTCATACATGAGGCAGTGGTTGTGCTATTGCATTGGTGACAAGAAGGTATGACCAGACCTTTGACATCAGTAAGTGTTACATCAGCTATCTTTGAAAGGAGTATGTGTGACAAGAATTCAAAATAAGCAGCACATGGATAGCACAAGTGCCCCAGGTATGACTAGCATTGCTCACAAGACATCCTCTGCACATGCTAGCCCAGGTCTTGAGTCCTGCCACTGCCATGTTCCCTGTCTCACCCCACCCTTCTTCAGAGTGCCCTGGAAATGGAATATGTGTACCCAGATAATCACTCATCTATACACACCCAATTCACATTCGGAATCCAGTGTGCTTCCTTTTTTAGTATGGTATGCCATAGTCATTGTTCTTCTGTCTGCATGGACTTCTGGTTGAATAATGCACTGCCTTGTACTCTGTAGGACCTGTAATCACCTGTACATTGCTTCACATGTGAAAGGTACTGTTGGCCCTTTGAACTTGATTCTCACCTACAGGATTTGTGAGAGACTGAAGCTGCACACACCTGTGAGCACCTCCACGCAGACCAGCCATTTGAACATGCACTGCCCTTGCAGCTGCCTGGAACAGCATAGAAGCTGCCATTTTATGTATAACACTGTTATGCATTGCCGTATAAATCACTTGTGTAACACAGGCCTTGGGTTATTGTGTTACGTTCCAACACACAGGACTAACACAGTTTTCGTTTTCCACAGTGTTGTTCCAGCTTTGACCAGTCTCAGTCTGCTCACTGTGTATTTGCCTTGTTACATTTTTGTTCCTGATTGATCCTGCATCCTGTTAGTTTGACTGGTTCCTGTATTTGTGTTACCATAAAGGTTCCCTGTGGCTACATTTGTCTCATAGTTGCTTTCCAAGCCCTCACTTTCCTCCTGGGGTATTGTGTCAGGTAGGTCTCCAATGAATGCTCAAATACATTGAATAGCATAATCAGTTTACTTATCGTATCATGGGGTGGAACTTGTCTTCAAATGGCCTTATCATGGACCATCCCTTGTCTGGGTTTTTATGTATGCATGAGTGACAAATAGTGACAGTGTACCATGGCTGTATGCATGGATTGGGTATGGTGCCTCCATCACAACAAACAACGTCAGATAATGTGCATGAAATGTCAACACATGTTAGGACCCTGACAGTCCACACGTTGATTCACATTGCCCCCAACATATTGATGGGGCTTAAGTGGTGAATAGCTGTGAGATTAATCAGCACAGAGGCACTGATGGTCCTGGCTGCAGTGGGAATTTTAGAGGCCACCCTGTGTACAACTGTTGTGAGTAAACCTGTCGGTTTAAAATTCCTGATCCATTAACTTTGTCAGCACACCAAGGTTGCCCTGTTGTCAGTCTCATAACACGTCTGCAGTGCCATAGCTGGACTATCCCCATGTGTGTTCTCAATTCGTCTTCAGCTTTCCTTCAATTCAGCAGTGAAGGATACTTTGTAAATGCAGGAAATGGCTCCAGAGACTCATGACTAGACCTCCACATAACTGTGACAACATGGACCCCAATAATGACTCTGGCTACACATGGCCCCACACACTTGAACCGGACACCTTTGTGCAATTTACCACTGGAAATATGTGCACACGTGCTGCTTGGTCTGCTGGTCCTCCACTGCCACAGGAGAAACATGGCTCATTTATATGAGTCCAAATGTGGCGTGACATGACATTTGTGGATTGTATTTGGGACTCAGTGCCACAAACACTGTACCTACATAGCATTATCCAATGCCTGACTCATGGGTAGTATACAAACAAGTGCCTAGGAAGTAGTATCCAACATTCCAGGACATGTGATAGCTTAGTGTCTTCTATCTATCCTGTGCATTGTTTGGCATTGGTGATTCTTATGTCCCCAAAAACCTCGGAAGTTCACACAGCATTTGTTGCTACGTGTATGACAAACACATTTCCTTTCTTATTTCCACACTGAATAGCATATGATGGTTGGACACATTGACTCCACATGCATACAAGCAGATTTGAGAAAACGCGTCTTGTGATGTTCACACAGTGGGACAACTGCACTAGTAAGAGCCAATTCACACACATTGACACATAGGCATTGAGTTACTGTATTGAGTTCTGTAGCCTTGCTATCCTCTATTGACGCAAAACATGCCCAAACTGGGTAATACCTAATTGTATTCCACACGTTTGGCCATCTATTGCATCAGTGAAGATTGCAAATCTGATACAACAACTAGAGGATCATGGTCCGCAGTAGTATGATCTGTCACATGTGCCCATACACCGGAATGCACAATGTAGGTGCAATCAGCCTATCTCTATATTTTCACACCTGTCATGTAATATTACAAATGAGAAATGACCCAAACCCAGTCAAAGACAGAATTTTTGATGCATACGCATCAAAAAAGACACACATGCGTCAAAAAAGTACGAATATGTGTCGAAAAATGACACTCATTGCCATGATCCATCCATTGGCCCTGAGAGGTAATTCCCACACTGTACCCCATGAAATTAGTTAAGTATGAAACATATTTGAAAATATGGATGCAGGGTTATTTCTAAGCATGTGCCTCAAAAATAAATGACGCACAGACTGTAAGCGTTATAATATTTTGACACATGAGAATAAAAACACCCCGCATTTGAGGAAGGAAATGATGTAATAGGATATCCTGTTTACAGAATTGGTACAGTGGGTGTACTTTCACTTTCTCTTTGCAGTCTGTGATATTTCCTGACTGTGTGGCTGTGTTTTCACTTGTCTCTCTGTGCATTTTGTGATTTTGTCTCCTGTGTGGTCTTTAAATTGTCTTTTTGTGTTTCCTAAGTGTCTGTGGTATCCTGTGTAAGTGTATTTTTTGTCATTTATGGTGTATAAATTTGTCTTTGTACTGTTGGGAGTCTGTTGTGGGTAGTGTTAGTTTGGGGATAGTTGGGCTGTTTTCTGTCAAATTTTTTTCATTTCCCTCTCCTACTTTCCCGTCATTGTCCTCTGTACCCCTTTATTCTGTTTTGTGTGCAAGCATGTTGGGTACGCCTCGTCTTGGCAGGATGGGAGAGGAGGAGCTGGGGGGATTTATTTGGCTGGTGTGCCCCTTCCTACCCTTAATGATAGAAGCAGCTGAGCGTGTGATACAGGGGTATCACACAGAGGCAAGGAGGCTCCGGTGGGCAAAGGTCCTGTACCATCTCAAGCGAATCTACAACACACCGCGCAACGACCACCAGCTGAAACACCGTTGGGTTGACCTGGTTGCCAGGGAGCAAGACCTGCTGGACCACCTGGGGATTGTGATTTGTGGCCCTGTTGGTGAGTAAAATTCAGAGTAATGTGCACATTTAAATGCTCTGTAGTGACAGTAGCAGATTTGTTCATATGCTGCAGGCAATGTTTTTGGACATGTGGAATGCAAGTTAAACATACAGTTGCCGTGAGTTATACAATAATTCCTACACATTACCGTCATTTGTTGACGCAACAGCTGCACTAACTTACAAAACACAACAGGAGCCTGTAAATTAGTGCTGCCTTCACGTCAATAGATGATGCAAATGTGGCTCTAACATATGTTTTATGCATGGTCTGTGAGTGTACCAGGAAAGACATGTTTTAAATCCAGGTGTTTTCAAGAAATAATGTGTCCCTCAGTTTTTTCAGATACATGTCTGAGCTGGATTCTGACACATACGTAACAAGTTATAGCTGACCTCAGGTAACATCTTAGACTGATATTTTGACTTTGTTGTGCCACAATTAAATTAGGGATGGATGCCAAAAGTAATGCACACGGGTTCATATCTCACTGTTTGGTGCAACTTACCATAGCTGTGGCACATAAAATGAAGCAAATTATACAAATTGAGGGGTAACAACTGTCCTTGGTCCTCTATACATTGTACATGTGTGTTTTACATTGGTCTTAGTCACAATAGCTGGGTGACTGGTATTGCAGTCCTCCAGGAAAGTGACTTTGCATGTCTCTCATGGATACACATGATGAGAGGAATACACTCCATGAATGAGTCTGCAAACAAATGATGGAGCATGTTTGCCACCACATGATAGTTAGGGCCACTGCATGTGTGCAGATATGTGTTTATCACTCAATGGAGTGCCCGGATCTGTACATATTTGCAGTGGTATGTCGGATGCAGTATCATCATGTCTGAGAGGCTTGATTTTCTGATTTAATCTTACACATAGTATTTGAATTTTGAAGTGTTGTACAGTGCACAGACACTGAGCACATTTCTCCCTTCCATGCTTTACAGGTGGACCTGCCCCCTACACAATCGGAGAGGTGGCTTGATTTGCGGACCCAGACATCTCCAGTAAGTGTTGATATTTCTGTTCTGTGTTGTGTTTGCTGCTGTTGTGTGATTGACTCCTGTGTGTTGGACACATAGCAAGGTGTGATGTGCTGGTCAATAATCGGATATGTTCCTTGAGTGGAGTATCATTTTTTTCCCATGTTTGAGTTGGGCAATCATTAGCGTATAGTCATAATTTGGGATTGTAGGGCAGTCCTGTAGGCACGGCCATGTGAATAGGGATGACTTTTGTGGATAAAACTTAAATTCAGAAAATGTGGCAGAGGACCATATTTGTGATTTAGTCAGCAAGTCAGACCCTGATTCTCACAGAATAGGGATGCCAAAGTCTTACCCACAGACTTCAGCTTCCCTATTCACTAATGAACATGTTTGACTGTATGTTTGACTTCCTCGAAGCATGTAGCTCCACATGTTGGGCTACGTGTGTGAGGCACTTGAGTACAATGGCCTAGGTGCGCATGCAGCTCATGGCCAGATGTGTGCTTGCATCTATCTGCTTGTTGTAAGTCATGTGTTACTGGTAGGAAATGATGTTGACAATTGTCTGCATTTCCAAACAGAAGTGTGGATGGGATTGTCCAAGGTTTGGGTGTATCCTAGTTGGACATCCTTCTTACCTGTGGTGGACTGCCCAAACCCATGTACAGCTTTACAAAGCTTACTGGGTGTCCTTGATGTTTGAAAGTATTTGTTGCTTGTCCATCCCCCCCCCCCAGGCAAATGTGTAGGGTTGTGAAAAGTGTACCTAGGACTGATGATCCAACTTTAATAAACAGACATGTAAATCCGTAAGGGCCAGATGTAGAAAAATTCTGAATTGCGACATGCAATTTGCGAGTCACAATTCAGAATGTAGGATGGTGTCCCTGACACCATCTGCGACTCGCAACTTGGGTCCCAAAGGCCCACCTCATTAATATTAATGAGGTGGGTCGCAATTTGCGACCCCCTTGCGAGTGGCGGCACTCACAGGGATGGATAGCCTGCTGGAGACAGCAGCCCACCATGTCTGTGACTGCTTTTAAATAAAGCAGTTTATTTTTATTTTTGTAATGCAGCCCGTTGTCCTTAAAGGAAAAAGAGATGCATTACAAAACTAAAAAATTTAACGTTTTCGTTTAATTTTTTCATGCCATTCATAAAGGGGAAGGGGTCCCATGGGGACCCCTTCCCTTTTGCGAATGGGTTACCACCAGTGTGACACTGGTGGTAACTGTGATTGTTTTGCGACCGCGGTCACAAAACAATACAGCATTGCGCTGCGACTCGCAATTAGGACGGGAAACACCCCTTCCTAATTGTGACTCGCAGTCCTGTTTTGCAAATCAGTAACCAGGTTACCGACTCGCAAAACGGGGATTGGGCATCGCAATGTCCTTTTTGCACGTCGCAAACAGCAAAATTCGCTGTTTGCGATGTGCAAAACGTTTTGAACATCTGGCCCTAAGTGACTTGTCCAAACCTAGGATACCCACTCATGATTAGCAACTGCATTCTATCCTGGCAATTCCATTTACAACTCGCAGATCTTGTGGCCCTTGATTGTCATCCAGAAGATAGTCATTAGTTGGCCTGTCAGTGGTGGAGGACTTGCAGCATTTTTATTATGTGACAAATGGCTGAACAATGATTCATATGTCATTCAAGTTGTTACCCATCTTTAAGAGTATTGCTGTGCTGTTTGATAGGACATATGTAGGCTGCATTGGCATGTACTTTCTCAGGGACAATCAGTGATCTGTATGATGATATGGGCTGTTTCTGGTACATTAGATGTATTCTGGAGCCATATCGCACAATGAAGTACCTAATGTTTGGTTTTATATTTGTTTTAACAGCTGCCAATATGGATCCCATCCAGATTCAGGAGTTTCAGCGCAGGGCGATGCATTACCGCCACATTCTGGATGTGGAGTCTGGGTTCTGCAACATGGCAAGGCGTTATCGCCATGAAAGAGCTTCCGGAATGTGGAGGGCATTTGCCCAAGGGGACCCTTCGGTGTCCACCACAGCCACCACCACCAGCACCACCACTACCACCCAGGTGGCACCGACCTTAGCAGGCACATTTGCAGAACCGTCAACCTCCACTGCTCCAGGACCTGTCACAGCACCACCTGCACCTCCTCCTACAGGCATGGCACCGACAAGGGGACATACATCTTCAACTGGCACCCAGACCGCCCCTGCTGCAGTCATTGACCCAGCAGATTTTCAGCGGATGCAACAGAACTTGGACCATATGTTGAGGAAAAAGACCAGGCTGCAGCAGGAGGTGGCACAAGTGAATAGGAGGGTGCGTGCCATAAAAAAAAAAACCTGCGAAGGGTGAACTTGTAAACAATATACCCTCAGCCATGATTCACTCCCCTCCCTCCTGGTTCTTTTTATTAGTGGGTTTAGGGGGCTTAGTGTTAGGTTAGAATAGGCTGTTAGTTTAGGTAGCAATAGCGGGTGGGGGTATGATACTTTTAATATCTGTTTTTTATTATGTGTGTGTTGGATGGTGTTGGGGTTTTTGTGTTTACTGTTTAATAAATATTTAGGTAACCCTTTACAGTATGTGTCACATGCTTGGGGATCAGGGCCTAGGCATGAGTGAACAGTGTCTCTTTATTATGAGCTTTTGTGTCCCATCCTGCAACCAAATCCCAACTGAGCTGTTACATTGGTAGCTACACCAAAGCTACTTTGCTAAGATTCAACATCCATTGCACCCACCACTCAAGGTTACTATGGATCCCAAAGTGTTGTTAATTTTTGATGTATGTTTTCAGTACTACCAGAATTGGTATTGAGGACACTGTGTTAAGTCTGCCTGCAGCCTGATGTCCAAGCGAATCCTAATAAGGTGAGTGGTAGTATGCTCTCATGTAGTATGGTATACATAACTCACACCTATCATTTGTTACAATGTTCAGCCCGGTTACATATTTGTACATAAACTCATACACATCCATTCATGCAGTATGGTGTGTGTTAGCTAAACTTTGGGTCAAATGTCACATACGTAGGTTTTGGCTTGAAGAAAAAGTTGAAGGCAATAATTTGTGGCTTAGACATCCCTTGAGGAAGCGTTATTCTGTCCAACACAGCATTATGGTGTATAGTTTCTATTTTCCTCAGAATTAACCCTCAGGAAGGGCAGATAATGGTACAATCCAGACCACTGTGCATAGTTATCAGGCAACATTCTTTCAGGTCAGGTGTATTGACAATCTATAATCATTGACCTGAGGTAAACATCACTGATCTCCCTCACGGTTGATGTGCCACATTACAGAGACAAAGTTGTTGTGTAAGTGCTATTTATTTGAAAGTGATGTAGTGCTACATGTATATTGTCCATGATTGTGAGTCCATTAGTGTGACACCTTCCATTGTGATCCTACACAAGTGCAAAAGGACATGCCATTGGACATGCTGGGGTGAAGTGTCAGACAGCGCAGAGGGACAGGATTTGCCAATTAGTAAGTGAGAAACAATCACAGGGCAGGGTGACAAGATAAACAGTGGGCTGAAGAACAGTGCTGAGTACAGTTGTTGCAAGACTGGCATGTTACAAAGCACAGGACCTTGGTTATAAGGGGCCATGTGGCAGGGACTAGTGCTACCGGGTACTCTTACTGGTGAAGGTGATCTGTTCCACGTCTTCATCTTCTGATGTGTGTTGTCTCCTCTGCCCTTGGTGGTGGTGGTTGTGAAGGGGCAACACACACCTCAGTGTTTGAAGACGTGGAGTCAGACATCCCGGTAGCTGCCAACTGTGGGGCTATGAAGGGCTGTACTGCAGCAAGGAGGAGCTGCTGGTTCTTAAGTGTAGCAGCCACATCACTGTGGTAGGCAGCCAGGTCAAACCTGAGGGGATCAATATTGCTTTCGTGCACACGTTGACAGGATTGTTGTTATAGGTTTTGTGCCAACTCTCTTACAGCTGTGGTGATTGCCTTTAACCTTTTTTCAAGTTCCTGCGAGATTGATGTTCACCCTTGCATGGCTGCTGCCTGTTCTGCAATTGACATCATGCACAAACGCACCCCCTCTAGGCTGGCTGCCATATTTTCCATCCCCACCCGCACATCCTTGGCCAGCTCCCACTGTACTCCAACTACAGTTCTCTCAAAGCTTGTGCCAGTGTCGTCAGAGTCCTCAGCTGTGTTGGAGCTGGCAGGTCGTACAATTGGGGTGGTGGGTGGGTCCTCTGTGATGGCTGCTAGTTCTGTGCTCCTCCTTGTGACTGAAGGTGGGGTCTATAGGGTCCCAAGGATATATTTGAGGGTCTGATGGCTGATGTTTGTCAGCTCGTCATCCATGTCATCAGGGTAGTCCTGGACAGGCATATCTGCAGGAGAGCCATCATCCTCTGCAATGAGATATGGTACAATTAGTGTGTCTGTGTTGTGGGATTTGTAATGTGACGTACCTGCCTTCCTATTAGTTTCACGTTGTGATCTTGGTTCCTGTTCATTGTTCCTGTCTTTCATATTAGCATTCTCCCAGGCCTATGCCCCACCTGCATGTCACATATATTGTGGTAGGTTTGGGACTTGTCAGCATCACATCCTATAGGTGTTGGTTCTGGCCTATTTGAGAAGTGCCACCTTCTTTTCCTACTCAACCCTCCATCTACTTCCATTCTCAGGGTGAGGCCTTTCACTGGCTGTGGGTGTTCTGATGGCACTTGACCACACTTAACATTCTGGAACTGATCCAGTCTCTGATATTTCACATCCACCTACATGTTGCTGAGACCTAGCATATACTATGTATTGCATTGGCATGGCACAATACGGGTGTCAGCATTGGTAGTGTGTACTGCTGATGTTGGGAAATGTGTGCTACATTGGATTGCACTGATGGTCCTAGCAGTGTTCCTTTTCCTCCTCTGACTGTGCGGGTGTATTTCTGTAGCCAGTTACATATATCCTCCCCCTCAATGCTGTTGTCTGAGCAGTATGACATTTGGGATGTTGCATGGTGTCATAGGAGCTATTGTGACCCAGGCAAAGGGTGGACCCTGACATATGCAGCATGGGTATGACATTAGTGCTGTGTACCTCATAATGTTTATGACAATGGCTCATGTTTGCAGCAACTATGGGCGATCACATTTGACAGGATTGGAACATTTGTATTGATTTCGGGGTATTGATAACGTTGTCATCCTGAACCCTCTAATTTAGGTGTGTTTGATCCATGGGGACGTTACTGCCATTAGCTACTTGACCTGAACACACAGCAGAGGTGGTAATGGCAACTGTTGTCAATGTTAAATTTCGCTTGCAGATATGGCATGAGATTGTTAATTGGGCCCTAGTTCATGTAGGGAGAATACTGGCTGATGTGTGACAGCATGCCAGTTTTACGTTGTACCCTACCCTCCTAGCCTGGCTTTACCTTTCCAACATCCTTGGCATAGCAGCATACCCCCATGCAAAGGTTATTGGTGTAGTGTAGTACTGTGCCCCAGGTTTCCCCCGAACGGGCCAGGCCCCCGTACCGTGCCCCTTTACTCATGCCACTCCCTGAATATCATGACTTACATGCATTGGGTAGTAGGTATGTCCACCCCCGGTTGCAGTTAACAATTAGGCATTTTAGTTCCCCATGCGACTTACCCTGCATCTGTGTTGTCTCCTGGTAGTCTGCCCTGTCCTGTCCTTGAATCCCTGTGACAAACTCCTCTGGGATGACGGCTGCCACCATCTCCTCCATGAGGTCCAGGGCCTCCTGCGGTGATAGACTCCCACCTCCAGTCTTCAGTGCTGCCTTCCAGTTTCTGGCCATCTTTTCCTTGGTCCTGCGCTTGCAGTCATGCCAGAGTTTCTTGCACTCGATGACTGTTCTCCGTACTTCTGCCACACTGTTGATCTTGTCAACAATTTGTTGCCATATTGCCTCTCTCCTACTAATTGGCAACTTTGAGGTGACAAACAGTTGGTGCTGGTGTTCCGTCACCTCTTTCACCAGAATTTCCTGCTCCTCTGCACTGAAGTGACACTTTCTTTTCTTCTTCTCCTTGTCCTGGGACTTGTGTCGGTCCTCCTGGCTGGTTCCTGGTCTGTTGTTATCTTCCCGAGGTCTGTGCAAGCATCTGGGATCCATTTTGGCTCTCCTTAGCACATTTTGCTGTGTTTGTGCCGCTTTTTGATGCAATTGCGTAAAAAAACGGCGCATTTCTGGTTTGCGACGTCGCAAACCGTCTCACAGCCATTTTTGCCGCATTAACGTCGTTTTTCTTTACGACGTGACATATTGGTTTGAGTAAAAAAAAAATGACTCACACCTGTGGTTTGCGTCGCCATGCGTCAAAGTATACATTTGACGCCCGAACGGCCCAAAGAAATGGCGTTAGCCGGCGGTAAAAAAATTTACGCAAAACTGCGTTGGCGCAGTTTCGCGTCAAAAAGTATAAATATGGCCCTGAGTTTCCAAGTGCTTTAAGGGCTGCTGCAACATTTTCTTTCACTGTGGTGACAGACAATCAGATCCTTTTGGAGGATCCACAGACCTAGATATTTCTATAATGTTCTGACCTTTAGACGTCCCATGCCCAAAACAAGCCCTTTTTAAATGCTATTTTTTCAAAAACTACAGAACTGTTGTACACCAAAACAAAAAAATCACTTCCTTGAATAAAGTTCTAACTTCAAGGCAAATAGGGTGCAATTCTGTTTTTTTTCTGTATCGAAGAGCAAATACTCCTATAGGAATTAAAATGGTAATAGGCACTTTTGGGAACCCCCATTTTCTTTGCTCCCACTTAAGAAATCTGCCCAAAAGTTGCCATGAAGGACCCAAAGTGGATGAACTTTTAGAAAGCACAATTTTTCAAGAAAACAAGAATGATTTTCACATGGAATCTCAGACCTTATCACAACTATACTGACACTATTAATGCATGCAATAGAAGTGAAAATAAATGTGACTAACTAATGCACGTTGTGCAGCTGTACTAATAAACATATTTTCACACGCCTTGCAATATTTACATATCTTGTGCTGAAACAAAAACAGATGAAACAATAACATGGCATAAACCTTATGTATATAAATATATGCGACCCGGAAGGTCTGAATTTACGGCAAATGTCGTCCGCAAGAAGACCAATCCAGAGGAATGGATGTTTGGCTGAATTTACGGGCTCTGTAACGGAGAATGGATATGTGGCTGATTTTACCGACGGTCCGTGTAAGTAGATGACTGATGGTCACCTTGAAGTTAAGCAACTTGGAAGATAGCGTACTGTATCTTTCTCGGGGCCTAGCGTGCCATTGGTGTTCGGGTGTCTTTGCAAGGAGGTGTATTTTCTCACTCACTCCCTTGCATCTAGGTAACTAATTAAGAGACTACTGGTAACATCTGCCTAGGAGTTGTCTGCTAAACTAAGTTAGGTAAATGCATTGCAGTTCTTGTGTCAGTGAGAGTGAATGGTCTCCAGCTCTTTTTCACAGTGCTTAAATGGGAAAATATCAAGTTCTTGGGCAGTAGGCCAAAATATGTGTCGTAATATCCCTCTCGGATTTTTTGGCAAAGAAACAGGGTCCGTTCCGATGTAGGGACTTACAGATATGCTTGAATTGGAGTTTATGCACGGTTGCTGAGAGTGGTACCAACCTCTCCTTTTTTAATCATTTGTAATGCGGCGAATACCTTTTAAAGGCTTGCCAAATTACTACCATACCAGTTGTCTTAATTTGTAATTGACAAAGACTTTACTACCATCAGATGTGGATGAGATTTTAGATGTTGTAAGATCCTCCTTGGTGTATTTAAATGGAAGAAACACGTGCTTGTTCCTTTAGCCACCTCTGTATTTAGAAGTAATTTGTGATTGTTGACAGTGCCTCAGTTCCTTGCCAACTAAAAGGGAGTTGGACACCGTCCCATTAAAGAGAGCCAGATAGGGGTGATTCACATCAGAAAATTTGAAATGTGTTTACTAATCTCCTCATAGCCCATCAAGGCCATGTGCCCAGAGTGGCAGAGCACTTTAAAGAGACAAGGCATAGAATAAAAGCAAAGAAACATGCCGGTAAACATGACACCTAGGACTTCAAAAACATTGTTATCTTTGCTGTACATGATTTGAGAAGACAAAATACAATAGTCTGGTAGAAATTATGAAAGGCCATTTAGCAAACACCGTTTGTAGTCTCTTTTGAGATGGGAGATTGACGTGGCATTTTGGAATAGTTTTCCAAATCTTTGGAACATTTCAAGAGTATGATTGTTTCAATGTAATATACTTTTTGAATTTGCTTATTCGCTTGTGTAGCTTAATTAGAGGTTTCCTTCTTCGAGTTTTATTTCTACCAGAGAGCGGAGTTGTTTTTTTAGAGTGTTCACGTTTGTTCAAATGAACCTCCCTGTATGTGATGCATGCAGTCTTCAGGCCAGACAGTGACAGTCTTTGTGAAGCCATCAAAGTGAAGAAAGCGTTGGAGTGATGCTGGAGACTTTTTTTGTATTGGGGAACATCTGGGTTCCAAGTAGAGGACCCATTTTGTGGTGAGCTGGGTAGAATTAAGGCAGCCCAGTCATCGGGCATTGTGACAGCCCCTCACCAGATGACAAACACATAATGTTTGAGGGGGAGATGCACACAAGCAGGGACAATAGTTCTCAGGTACAATCTTTAAACAACTAACAAATGGTGAACAGTGATATGACTCTCTCTCTCTCTCCCACTCCCTCTCCCTCCCATCCCTGTGGGGAATAACTTTCCCAAATGCTTTTAAAATAACTATAAGAGCCACAGATAACTTTCTTGTCTTCACAAAACTACTCGAGTTGGCTCTTTCCTTCATAACCACCATATTCAAACAACTATGGACTGCATATGCCTATGTTGATTAATATTTTTTTCAGATTATGTGTATATTTCTAGTTATGTATAGTTCTTTAGAAAATATGTATCGCTACTATGTCATAACATTAAAATACACACATACTATTTAAACCTGTTTGACTAAGTATATTTTACCCATGGTTCTAATTATGTATTGCATGTGTGTGTATTCACGTGTTTGTGTGTGTATGTATATATATATATGTATGTATGTGTATATGTTGTTTCTGTGCTTGGCATGTTCGTAGGTCGTTGCATGGCTCCTGGGTGGGTTATTATACTAGATATCTATGAATTCCTGCTCTCATCTTATCACACTTATCTACCCATCATCATATGTCATGTCTCTATCAAACTATCCTCCATTCTCACTCTGACTCATCCCAAATCCTTTCTACTACTTTCATCTCCTAAATAACTCTGCCTAAGCTCTTCCCTCCACTTCCACATCTAACTCACCAAACCTCACTCTACTACCGTGACCTCCCACACAACCCTACTAAATTCTCCCGCATTTATCTCACCCTGCTACGATGCTCTCCCTAACCCTTCCACATACTCTTCCCTCCTCCAACCCCCTTTACTCATCCCAAGCCTTTGGGTTGAGTAAATTAAGGATGTACTCCCAATTAATACTTCTGGATTTCTTTCCTCCACCCCTCCATTACTCCAGTCAATCTAACTAACAAACTCTCATATCCGCGGCTCAAATTAACTCATAATAATACTAAAACTGTACTCCTTATTTCCCGATACTAATCCATCACTAATTCCTGTTGGGTTCCAGAGTAGCGTGCTACTCACCGAACAGCGCTTCAACGCCTCGTCAGGGGTAGTAAGCGCTATATAAATACCATTACAATACAATACAATACATATGTGCAAAGTGAGCGTAATAGGAAGGCAAGGGAGATTGTGGCTCACTCCATGCTTCGCTTCTCGTGAATCATGGCCATTCCCCACAATCAATAGATAGACAGCCAGACAGGGCATCACATCAGAAAAATCAATGGTGACGCAGTGAGTAGGATAAAAAATATGTTTAATGCTCGATTTTATTTGACCCTAGGACAACCACATGATTTATAAAGGCTCAAAAACGGTAGGTTGTAAGTCCATGGAGCTGTGAAGCAAGTACATAAATGACGGCCGGGAGGCAGCCAGCCCTGCTAGTTACAACCGTATTTTTTCTAGATAAAGAAAAGGACCAATAATTCCAAAATGCAGAGAGATCCCCTTTTATATCTTCATGAGTTTTACTGAAATGTAAATATTACGACTCATGTCAGAAATACGACGAGTTGTACCGAAGGGATTGATTGGAGTTTAAAATACCGGGAGCTTAAAAAGGAAAGCATTCACTGCTTGAAACAGAAGCAAAGTAGTTCAAGTACTTACTGTCTCCCGGAACATTTTCATCGTCAAGTGAGCTGGCGCTGCCCTATAAAAATCTTTCACTCCCGCTGAGAAGTGTCAGTATCGTTCTCTTTGGAAAAACGAGAAGGTGATACACCTCTTAGGAGTTTCAGCCCATCTAATGACTGTGTTAGTCACTCGCTTCACAAAGTCTTTGTAAAATAATTCTAGCATGTCGCTTTCGAAACGGGAACCGAAGCTTGCCGCATACATCTAATGGAAATGCGGCAGACTAGTTAGTTACCATCTGCCTGTTTCTATTGAACTTGATTCTGAAAAAAAAGCCACAAAGACTTCCTTCCCTAGACTTATGCTCACTTTTTGAGAACATTTTCAATGTTTTTTAAATTCTCAAATAAATCCAGGAGCTTTGACAATCTCAGATTTATAATCACATGCGTAAGAAATTACACATACCTAAATATACAAGGGGCCTTAATTATAGTATTGTGAAGCTGCGCTGGTAGTCACCTTCCTGGCTGTGACAGGGAAATGGCAGGAATGTGCAGTATTTAGAATAATGCTGTGCATTCCTGCCTTTTCTCAGCACTGGCGCACTTTTGGCTGGCGTCAAAGCAGGCACTCTTGTACCATGGTGCAAGGGGACCTGCGTTGCAGACAGGATTGTTTTTGTGTAGAAAGGAGCTTCTTCCTGCACTAAAACAAACCCCTGATGCATGTCCCTCTTTCTATGTGTGCTGCAAAATGAAGCACACATATAAAGAGTAAATAACAAGGACAAATAACTATATTTCTCCTTGTTACGCCTCACCTTAGGAGGTGTAGCAGTTTTGGCGCATTCCCAGGTCTACCACTTATAGTAAACCTGGGGATATATCAAAATCCATGAGTGTTGCATGGGAACACTCTTAGAACACCTTCCCTGTGCAGAGTAATACAATGCACTGATTTGTGCTGCAGTGCTTTACTATGGATTTTTCAAGCCACTCAGGGCCATGCAAGGTGGCCTGCTTGGCTTGATAAATCACATTTTAGAGTTGTGTGACACCTGCACCACGTTGCCTGCTGAAAGAGTGACACAAATCCCTTATAAATTTGCCCCAAGGTGTATAATAATTATGTGCAAATGCTTAGCAAAAGTGTGAATCCGCACATGCTGTCTTTATTTTACTATTTTCTTTCCTTTATAGGTTTATAACTGAAAGTGCTTCTTGAGTTATTGCTGAGTTTAGGTACTGAAATCATCATACATATACTCTGTCACTCTTCCTTGCACACATGCATCCATTCATTCACTCACTGACCCATGCTTGAAGCCACCACTTACCCACCTGTGAAAAAAAAACACATGCAAACTAAACAAGCATAAGAATGATAAATGAGAAGAAATAAACCATAAAAAAAAAAAAATGCTGCAGTCTAAGTGTGATGGGCATAAGGCATATGCTTGCAATAAAAAATATAATTTAACATACTAGGAGAGGTCTGTCTTGCAATGCTATGTACACTGTGCATTGCTGTTTTAAAGTTCTAACATGGCTGTTATGTTTAGAAATGATGGCCCTCATTACAACCCTGGCAGTCGGTGTTAAAGCGGCGGTAAGACCGTCAACAGGCCAGGGGAAAAAAATGGAATCACAGCCGTGGCGGAAACCGCCAACATAGACAGCCACTTTAACACTCCGACCGCCACGGCGGTACAAACATACAGCTCGGCGGTCACCGGCAACAGACAGGCGGAAGACAATGTACCGCCCACACTATTATGAGAAGCCAATCCGCCACTTTTTCCGGGGCGAAACCAACGTGAACAAAAACATGGCGGAAACAGGACTTGGAAGGGAAAACACTCACCTCTCTACACCCCACGAGGAACCAGGACGCCATGGAGCCAGAACTCCAAATACTCCCTGCAATGGTATTCCTGCTCCTCTATCAGGAGCAACAAAGAAGGTGGCAACAACCACGGTGAGTACTGCATCTACAACGCAGGGGAGGGTGGAGGTAAAAGAGAGTGACACACACACGCAACATGCAACACCCCCACCCTCACCCACAACAACATACACACAAATACATGCTGCAACATTACATATACACCCCCCACCCCCCTTTCAAGAACGCAAGGACAAAAAGAAATGTGTTGAACGATTGTAATCATGAAAAAAACAGTAGTTAAAACTCAAAATACAGTATATACAATTATGTACACCAACTACACAAGTCCGGATAGTGCACCAATAATTGTTCGTGGACCACTGGGCCCAAAATGCATGGGCGAGGCCCACACACTCGATACCAGGCATCAAACGGAGAGAACACTGCAGGGGCATCAGATCGAAATGAAACAGGCACCTCAGGGGGAAGGGAAGGGGGGGCACCTCAGCTGGATGAGTGCACAACGCCACTGCTCCACGAGGGGGCTCCATGCCCACTGCTGTATCCTGGGGAGTGCAAAGCCATAGTCTCTCAAGTCTCTCCAGTGGGTGGTTTGCCCACTGCTTTATCCTGGGGAGTGCAAAGCCACAGTCTCTCAAGTCTCTCCAGTGGGTGGTTTGCCCACTGCTTTATCCTGGGGAGTGCAAAGCCACAGTCTCTTAAGTCTCTCCAGTGGGTGGTTTGCCCACTGCTTTATCCTGGGGAGTCCAAAGCCACAGTCTCTCAAGTGGATAACAGTCTCCACTGGTTCTGGAGGGGGATTTTTGCCCAGAGTGCTTCATCCTGCCAAGGACAGAGGTAGTGGATACCTTTCTCCACTGGTTCTGGAGTGGGCTTTGTGCCTAGAGTGCTTCATCCTGCCAAGGACAGAGGTAGTGGATGCCTTTCTCCACTGGTTCTGGAGGGGGCTTTGTGCCCAGAGTGCTTCATCCTGCCAAGGACTGAGGCAGTGGATGTGATACTCCACTGGTTCTGGAGGGGGCTTTGTGCCCAGAGTGCTTCATCCTGCCAAGTACAGAGGTAGTGGATGTGATACTCCACTGGTTCAGGAGGGGGCTTTGTGCCTACGGTGCTTCCTCCTGCCAAGGACAGAGGTAGTGGATGCCTTTCTCCACTAGTTCTGGAGGGGGCTTTGTGCCCAGAGTGCTTCATCCTGCCAAGGACAGAGGTAGTGGATGTGATACTGCAGTGGTTCTGGAGGGGGCTTTGTGCCCAGAGGGCTTCATCCTGCCAAGGACAGAGGTATTGGATGCCTTTCTCCACTGGTTCTAGAGGGGGCTTTGTGCCCAGAGTGCTTCATCCTGCCACGGACAGAGGTAGTGGATGTGATACTCCACTGGTTCTGGAGGGGGCTTTGTGCCCATAGTGCTTCATCCTGCCAAGGACAGAGGTAGTGGAGGCCTTTCTTCACTGGTTCTGGAGGGGGCTTTGCGCCCAGAGTGCTTCATCCTGCCAAGGACAGAGGTAGTGGATGTGATACTCCACTGGTTCTGGAGGGGGCTTTGTGCCCAGAGTGCTTCATCCTGCCAAGTACAGAGGTAGTGGATGTGATACTCCACTGGTTCAGGAGGGGGCTTTGTGCCTACGGTGCTTCCTCCTGCCAAGGACAGAGGTAGTGGATGCCTTTCTCCACTAGTTCTGGAGGGGGCTTTGTGCCCAGAGTGCTTCATCCTGCCAAGGACAGAGGTAGTGGATGTGATACTGCAGTGGTTCTGGAGGGGGCTTTGTGCCCAGAGGGCTTCATCCTGCCAAGGACAGAGGTAGTGGATGCCTTTCTCCACTAGTTCTGGAGGGGGCTTTGTGCCCAGAGTGCTTCATCCTGCCAAGGACAGAGGTAGTGGATGTGATACTGCAGTGGTTCTGGAGGGGGCTTTGTGCCCAGAGGGCTTCATCCTGCCAAGGACAGAGGTATTGGATGCCTTTCTCCACTGGTTCTAGAGGGGGCTTTGTGCCCAGAGTGCTTCATCCTGCCAAGGACAGAGGTAGTGGATGTGATACTCCACTGGTTCTGGAGGGGGCTTTGTGCCCATAGTGCTTCATCCTGCCAAGGACAGAGGTAGTGGAGGCCTTTCTTCACTGGTTCTGGAGGGGGCTTTGCGCCCAGAGTGCTTCATCCTGCCAAGGACAGAGGTAGTGGATGCCTTTCTCCACTGAAGGTGTTGCATCATGGAAGCTTCCCAGGCTCCTGGAACTGACCACCTGGCTCGGTCGACTGATCACTGGGAATGGCAGCCATGTCTGCGGTGGTGCCACTGGCTCAGGACGTCGCGGGGCCGCTAGCGGTGCTTGCGGGGGTGTCAGTAGCGGCGGTGCTTGCGGCAACCTCTGTGGCATCGGTGCTGGTGGCAGACTCTGTGGCATCAGTGCTGGTGACAGACTCTGTGGCAGTGGTGCTGGCAGCAGACTCTGTGGCAGCAGTGCTTGCGGCGGCCTCTGTGGCATCGGTGCTGGTGGCGGGCTCTGTGGTGGCAGTGCTGGTGGCAGACTCTGTGGCAGCAGTGCTGGTGGCGGTGCTGGTGGCGAGCTCAGTGGCGGCAATGCTGTTGGTGGGCTCAGTGACTGCGGTGCTGGTGGCAGGCTCAGGGACTGCGGTGCTGGTGGTGGTGCATGTGGTGGTACATGTGGCGGTGCAGGCGGCGGTGCATGTGGCGGTGCAGGTGGCGGTCTTCTCCGCTGTACTGGTTGGCATCGACGTGGACAGAAGGTGTGACACTGGTCCCATAGTCGGTGCGACCATGCCCTCTCCTGACCTGCCCTTGAATTTCTGGCCCTTCCCCACCTTGGATGGTGGCGCAGCTGTCTTGCCACTATCCCCTTTTGTTTCCCCTGAGCCCTTGGTGGCAGGTGTTTTCGCCTTCTCCCTCCGGGATGTGGGCAACTTTTTTACTTTGGCAGGTAGCGGAATGTCCTTGCCTTCGCTCCGTGGCACACTGGCTGCCCTGATGCTTGGCGCACTCCAAAAGCCCGCTGTCGCCGGGACCACTGTGCCCGGTGATGTGGTGGCTGAGGTGCTGGGTTGGGACCTGGAAAGCCTGGCCCTAGAGGATGGACGGGGGGTGTTGGGAAGAGGTCATTGTTAGCCAGGAAACATTTTTTACACACACTGGGAAGGGTAGATGGAGTGGGTTTGGGAGTGGAGGAAGAGGTAGTGGTTGTTAGAGGTGTACGATTGCTGAATTTGGGTGAAGGTACATGGGCTGGAGACTGTTGTGAGGTGGATGGCAGTTGAGTGGGTGTGTGCCTGCGTTTGTGTACTTTGGGAGGAGGGCTCACAGACACACTGGTAGAGGACACAGGGGATGTGTGAATGGTAGTGGGGGTGGTCAATGCACGTGAGCGGTGTGTGGTGATGGGCGTGCTGGTGATGGAGGTAGTGGCTGAAGATGTTGTGCATGCAGGTGTGAGTGGAGACGAGACAAGGAGGGAGGAGGACGACGTGGAGGAGGGGGACACAGTGGAGGCAGTGGATGTTGGTATGTCTGCATGGGAATGATGCTTGTGTGAGTGCCTGTGGGATGTGTGGTGATTATGTTTGCCAGAGCCACCCTTGTGTGATGAGGTGTGTGCATGCTGGTCTGATGGTGTGCTTGGGATAGGCTGAGGTACAGGAGATTGGGTCTGGGTGGAGGAAGTTGGAGGGGGGTGACTGGACACAGGGACAATGGCTGCCATCAGTGCTGAGGCCAGAGCCTGAAATGCTCTCTGTTGAGCTGCCTGGCCAGAATGAATGCCCTCCAGGTATGCATTTGTTTGTTGCAAATGCCTTTCGACACCCTGGATGGCATTCACAATGGTAGATTGCCCAAAAGTGAGGGATCTCAGGAGGTCAATAGCCTCCTCACTGAGGGCAGCAGGGGTGACTGGAGCAGGGCCTGAGGTGCCTGGGGCAAAGGAGATGCCCACCCTCCTGGGTGAGCGGCCACGGGACACACGCTGAGGGACTGCTGGGAGGGCGGTGCTGGTAGGGGGGTGGCAGCTCTACCTGTTGATGCAGGGGCACAGAGGGGCCCGCCACTGCAAGGGAGCTCCCATCAGAGGAGGAGTCACTGTTGCTGATGTCACCTCCTGTCCCCGCCATGGAGCTCCCCTCGCCCTCCTTCCCACTGGCGGCTTCAGACTCCATTGTCTCACCTTCTAATGCCAAGTGGGATGCAGCTCCCTCCTGCTCTGGTGCCACTGCTCCTCCGCCTGATGATGCTATTGCACACAAGAACAGGGAAACCACAAAAAAAGTGGGGGAAAGGCAGAAGAAATACAAGTTCAGTGCATGCAGTACCACTACCGTTGGCGGACACTACAGACACTGCAGCCCTCTGCACTATGCCATGCACTTAGAGTTTCTAGATTAATCACATGCCCATGGGGTACAAGGCCTATGCCCGATTGCTGCACACATGGAAGTCACAGGAGCCTGACTAGGTGTAGATGGCTCTTACCACTGGTGGGGTTGGGGTGCCACATAGCCTGCCTCACAAAGGGTCCTTGCCTACAGAGCTCGACCTGGCCTAGGGTAACCCACTGCCCACCTCCCCCACCCAGACACCTCGTAATGCACGCAGAGTCAGACAGATGTGACGGTACTCACCCCCTTGTGGCTGCTGTGATGCCCTCAAGCGCCCATCCAACTCCGGATAGTCCACTGCCAAGATCCAGAACATCAGGGGGGTCATGGTGCGACAGGCACCCCTCCCACGTTGGGAGGCCATCCCCAGCTAGGCCTCCGCCGTCTTCTTGCTCTAGCGGTAAATGTCCTCCCATCTTTTACGGCAGTGGGTGCTCCGTCTATGGTGGACCCCCAGGGTCCAGACGTCCTTGGCGATGGCACGCCAAATATCCTTCTTCTGGTGGACGCTGACCTAGAAGAATAGTACAAGGGAAAAGGAAAAACTTTAACCGTCCGGACCGTCACAGTCATTGGCCCACGTTCCCACCCTTGCCATGACGCACATACACTCACCGTCCGCATATGCAGGCCTCAGTCCCCCCAACCCCCATGTATCTTTCATCCACACCACTCCAAACAGGTATTGCCCATGCCGCATGCTCACAGTGTACTCACCTGTTTGTCTGGAGGACTGTAGAGTAGCATGTACTGGCATCCTCCGGTGTACAGACCGCTGGTGGACCTGTTGACAATGGAAGAGAGACACGTAATAGTCACCTACAGACTTGATCGTGCAACAATCCATGAACTGTGTGCCCAGTTGGAGCCAGACCTGATGTCAGCAATCCGCCATCCCACAGGAATCCCCCCTCTAGTGCAGGTCCTGTCAGTACTCCATTTCCTGGCAAGTGGGTCTTTTCAAACAACAGTGGCCATTGCATCAGGGATGTCCCAGCCTATGTTCTCAAACGTGTTGTCCAGAGTGTTGTCTGCCCTGCTTAAACACATGCGCAGCTACATCGTTTTCCCACAGGTGGAGGATTTGCCTACAGTGAAAGGTGACTTCTATGCCCTGGGACATATCCCCAACATCATAGGTGCCATTGATGGGACCCATGTGGCCTTGGTACCCCCCCCCCCCAGGAGTGAACAGGTGTACAGAAGCCGCTACCATTCAATTAATGTGCAGATGGTGTGTTTGGCCGTCCAGTACATCTCCCATGTGAATGCCAAGTTTCCTGGCTCAGTGCATGACGCTTACATTCTGAGGAATAGCAGCATCCCTTATGTGATGGGGCAACTCCAGAGGTATCGTGTGTGGCTAATAGGTGAGGACAAGGACCCTATACCCTGTGAATAGTTGTCTGGGTCTGGGGTTGTCACTAAGGGTTAGTGTGTGCCTAACAGTTGTCCCTCGACATTTGCAGGTGACTCTGGGTACCCCAACCTGTCATGGCTACTGACCCCAGTGATAAATCCCAGGACAAGGGCAGAGGAATGCTACAATGAGGCACATGGGCGAACTAAGAGAGTGATCAAAAAGACCTTCGGCCTCCTGAAGGCCAGGTTCCAGTGCCTCCATATGGCAGGTGGTTCTCTCCACTACTCACCAAAGAAGGTGTGCCAGATCATCGTTGCCTGCTGTATGCTGCACAACCTGGCTTTGCGACGACAGGTGCCTTTTCTGCAGGAGGATGGTCCAGATGGAGGTCCTGTGGTAACTGTGGAGCCTGTAGACAGTGAAGAAGAGGAGGCAGAAGAAGAGGATATCGACAACAGAAACAACATTATCCAGCAATACTTCCAGTTAGACACAGGTAAGAAGGTGTCACTGCCTCACACCTCTCATACAATTGTTAGACCCATCATATGTCTGTCACTTTCACCCAGTGTATGGACCTTGACTTGTCACTTTGCCTTCCCATTTCCCAGATGTGGGTCCCACTGTGTGACCTCTGCTATATTACCTCATGGACTAGAGCTGTTTACATCGGTATGTTGACAATACAATCAACAATACTATATTCCATAGATATAGCAAGTACACATCTGTGAAAGCACAGACTGACTCCAGCTTGTTTTGTGATTCAAGGGTGTTTATTTCAATGTAAAATAGTGGAGGGGGTTGTAAAATGGGCAGGGGTGATGGTGGAGGATTGTCCATGGCAGATTCCAGTCTATTTGTTTCACAGGTGCATTGTCCAAAGGGGCATAGGAAGTCGAGCTAGGACAGTTGATGGATGGACAGGGTGATGAAGTTGGACAGAAGGATGACATTCAGGGGGGTCTCATTTCCTGGCGGGGGTCTTGGCATTGTTCTCTGTCTTTGTCCTGGATCTCAGGGACCGTTTGCGGAGTGGTTCTCCATCTGCAGGGGGTGGGGTGCTGGTGTCATGGTCCTCTGACGGTGCCTCCTGTCCACTAGCGCCGATGGAGGTGGTGGGCTGTTCATCAACCAGGCTAGTGTCAGGGGCCCCTTGTGCCACCCTGTCCCTCCTGGTGTTCACAAGGTCCTTCAGCACCCCTACAATGGTGACCTGGGTGGTTTTGATGGACTTAGGTTCCTCCCTGATCCCCAGATACTGTTCCTCCTGCAGCCGCTGGGTCTCCTGAAACTTGGCCAGTACCGTTGCCATCGTCTCCTGGGAATGATGGTATGCTCCCATGATGTTGGAGAGGGCCTCATGGAGAGTGGGTTCCATGGGCCTGTCCTCCCCCTATCGCACAGCAGTCCTCCCAGTTCCCCTGTTTTCCTGTGCCTCTGTCCCTTGAACCGTGTGCCCACTGCCAATGCCCCCAGGTCCCTGACTTTCTTGGGTTGTTGGGTTTGCCTGGGTTCCCTGTAGTGGTGGACACACTGCTGCTTGACGTGTCCTGGGGACAGAGGGATGGGCCCGCTGGGTTGGTGCTGTGCTGGTGTTTCCTGAGGGGGGAGGCTCTGTGGTGGCTTGTGCCAGTGTGAGGGGAACCGACTGTCCTGAGGTCCCAGATGGGCCGTGCTGGTCATCGAGATCCAGTTGGACAGAGCTGCTGTCATCACTGTGGGCCTCTTCTGTGGGGGGAGTGAACATGTCTGGAACCTCCTGTCCGGTGACGTTGGGTAGGGGTCCTGCAGGGGTGTAAAGGCATGATTATTGCATCTGTGTGTGCAATGGGTGGGTGACCCTGTACTCCAGTGCTTGCATTTTTGTGTAGGACCTTGTGTGATAATTGGTTTGGGGATCTGTGTGGGTATCTGTAGTGGACATGCTTTGGTGATGGGTGTCCATGCTTTGGTGTTGCATGCAGGGCTTGGTGTTGGGATGTTTGGGTTGTGATAGTGGGACATTTGTGAGGTGTTGGAGTGATGGGGGTGAGGGTAGGGTATGTGATAGCATGCAGGTAGGGTGGGGGATGTGATAGTTAAGAGTTGACTTACCAGAGTCCATTCCTCCTGCTACTCCTGCGAGGCCCTCAGGATGCAGTATAGCCAAGACCTGCTCCTCCCTTGTTGTTAGTTGTGGGGGAGGAGGTGGGGGTCCGCCGCCAGTCCTCTGAACTGCAATCTGGTGTTCTGAGACCACGGAACGCACCTTCCCCTGTAGGTCATTCCATCTCTTCCTGATGTCATCCCGTGTTCGTGGATGCTGTCCCACTGCATTGACCTTGTCTACGATTCTGCACCATAGCTCCATCTTCCTAGCTATGGAGGTGTGCTGCACCTGTGATCCGAATAGCTGTGGCTCTAACCGGACGATTTCCTCCACCATGACCCTGAGCTCCTCCTCAGAAAACCTGGGGTGTCTTTGCGGTGCCATGGTGTGGTGTGGGTGATGTGTGAGGTGGTGTCGGTTGTGATGTGTGAGGGGATGTGTTTGTGTGTGTTGTCTGAGGTGCGTGGATGTTGTGTGAGTTATGGTGTTGTGTGCCTGTGGATGCTAGTGTTGTTTCTGGTGGTGTCTCTCTCTGGGCTTCTTTCTCAATTTTTGTTGTAGGGGTTTGTGGGTGATGTGGGTAGGTGTTTTATATTGTATTGAGTGTGTGGGAGTGGTGTCTGTATGTGTATCAGGTGTGTGTATTTCGATTTTTCCAATGTGGTAGTGTTTTGTAAATGTGTGTATATTTTGAGCGCGGCGGTGTGTACCGCCAATGGAATACGTGGTTGAAAGACCGCTGCGTGGATTTGTGGGTCGTGATAGTGTGGGTGTATTCCTGTTGGCGTGACGGTGGAGGTTTTGTTATCACCAGTTTATCACTGACCTTTGCTTTGGCAGACTTGTGTGGGTGTCTGGATTTTGGCGCATTCCGGGCTGTGGGTTGTAATAGCTGTAGCGGAATTCCACCGCCGCAGCGGTGTGTTGGCGGTCTTCTGCACGGCGGTAAGCGGGATTTACCGCCAATGTTGTAATGAGGGCCTATGTGTTGCCCATCTTGGAGTGGAAGAACAATGATACATAATGCTCAATGCTGTATCAGTATGGCTGCTCAGCAAACTTGACAATGAGTAGCTTTAGAAATGGGGTCTTTGGTTGGCAGTCAGGTCACCCCCTGTCCAAGCAAGGACCCTCACTCTAGTCAGGGCAAAGGAGAAACACACCTGGTTAACCCCCACTCACCTCCCTTGGTAGCTTGGCACGAGCAGAAAGGCTTAATGCAGAAGCAATGTGTAAACTATTTGCCCCCACTCACACAGTAATACAGTGAAAACGCTGCAACATGCACATCACACCAATTTAGAAAAATAGGTAATATATATCTAAACCAAACAAGACCAAAATTACACAAATCTAGCATACACAAGTCAAGATATGAATTTTCAAAAGAATAAAAGTTTTACTCCACAGAAAACAGTGGAAATGTTGCTGTTACACATAGTACCTGGTTTGCGTAGAAAATAAAACCGCCCCCAGATGCGTACATTTTTTCCGCGAAGCGGGTGGCGTGTCGTTTTTCAGCTGCGTTGCAGGTGGTGCATCGACAATTTCCCTACACAGAGCTCTAGGCGTGGATTTCAGTCCTTGTTCACCTCTCAAGGGCACAGGGACTGGATAGGACATCACTTGGCAGGGCAGGAGTCTCACCAGAGAGTCCAGGTGCTGGCAGAGGAAGTCCTTGATGGGCCTGAGACTTCAAAAAAGGAGGCAAGCTCAGTTCAAGCCCTTGGAGATTCTTTTCAAGCAAAAATGCACAACAAAGTCCAGTCTTTGTCCCCTTTCACAGGCAGAAGCAGCAACTGCAGGATAGGCCAACAAAGCACAGTTACAGGCTTCTCCTCAGCCCTTCAGCTCTTCTCTTTGAAAAAGGTTCCTCTTGATCCCAGAAGTAATCTTAAAGAAATCTAAAAGTCTGGGGTGTTGGGTCAATACTTATACCCCTTTCTGCCTTTGAAGTAGGCAAACTTCAAAGGTGAGTTTCTATTGTTCACAAGATCCTGCCTTGCCCAGGCCAGGCACCAGACACATACCAGGGGGTTGGAGACAGCATTGTGTGAGGGCAGGCACAGCCTTTTCAGGTGTTAGTGACCTCTCCTCCCTCCACTCTAGCTCAGACGACCCATCAGGATATGCAGGCTACTCCCCAGCTCCCTTTTTCTCACTGTATAGAGGGGATACACAAACAGCCCAACTGTCAGTCTGACCCAGACAGGGAATCCACAAACAGCCAGCGTCGCAGAATGGTTTAAGCAGGAGAATGCCCACTTTCTAAAAGTGGCATTTTCAAACTGACAATTCAAAAAACAACTTTACCAAAAGATGTATTTTTAAATTGTGAGTTCAGAGACACCAAACTCCGGATTTCCATCTGCTCCCAAAGTGAATCTCCACTTAAAAGTTATTTAAAGGTAGCCCCCATGTTAACCTATGAGAGAGATAGGCCTTGCAACAGTCACAACCAAATTTGACAGTATTTCACTGTTAAGACATGTAGAACACATCAGTACACATCCCACCTTTAACATACACTGCACCCTGCCCATAGGGCTACCAAGGGCCTACCTAAGGGGGGCCTTACATGTATAAAAAGGGAAGGTTTGGGCCTCGCAAGCGTGTACACTTGCCAGGTCGAATTGGCAGTTTAAAACTGGACACACAGACAATGCAGTGGCAGGTCTGAGCTATGTTTACAGGGCTACTCAGGTGGGTGGCACAATCAGTGCTACAGGCCCACTGGTAGCATTTGAGTGACAGGCACTTGACACCTCCAGTGCACTTTACTAGGGACTTACTAGTACATCAAATATTCTAATCGTGGATAAATCAATCACACTTGCATTTTGCACAGGGAGCTCTTGCACTTTTGCACTTGTCAGCAGTGGTAAGGTGCCCAGAGTCCTAAAGCCAACAAAAACTGGTCAGAAAAAATAGGAGGAAGGAGGAAAAAAGATTGGAAATGTCCTTGCAAAAAGGGCCTGGTCCAATAGTAGCCATCTTGGAATAATAGTATCCTGCTGATGTCCACAAACAAATATCTGATCTCTAGCGTTGGATTTAGAAGCAATTTTTGTGTTAGAAGTTCTCTGATCCAAGGTGTTATATGAGTGTAGAGCTTAGGGATTTTTCCTTAAAAGGAAGAAGGCCCTCACCCACTGAGGTGACATGTTTCAGTATTAGGCCCCTCTTCACAGCAAACCCCATATTTTGTAAATGTTGTGGGCTCCACCCAGGGCTCTTTAAGAGGATGTATTATTTTTTAGTTTGTACACATGCCAAAAGGTCAGGTGAGCTGGGGCAACAGTAAGTTCAAAATTGGTCCAGGTAGGCTAACATATTTTATTGGTGCTTCCCAGTCGCATCAATAAAACCAGGATGCTCAATGATCTTGTATCTGCAGTTCCTTATTATTTTAGAGTGTCAATATGTTTCTACCCAAATTACTGGCCTGCATGGGTCCCGAGCAATATCAGAATGGGGAACCCTAATAATAAGAAATCTAATGATTCCTATTATTCCATAAGCCCTTAGTCAGGTGGATTTTCAGTGTGTGAAAGAATAGAAAACTTATTCTGACAAGTTTTTTCACAGACTGGATAGAAGCCATCATGAAAAATCATAAACTAAGCCACTGTCAAACGCCACATTCAGAAATCCTTTGGAGCTATTCAATCTTCCTTATTAGGACAAAATTCATATGAGTTGTTAGTAACATTGATCGCATGATCACTGCAAAGACACACAAGTTTCACAATAACAGCATACAGCACACAGTATCATGTCACAAGCAGCATAGGTATATAGGTATGCACAATAAGGTCAGCTCACCTAAGTTAGCTCTTGACAGAGTCATTTAGCTAATTTAGGTCATGGATCAAGTACATAAGTAAATTATGGTGGTTTGAGATTAAGTTACTGCCAATAGAACTCTGTTAGCATAGGACCACACAGCAGAAAGGTATTTGGGTTTTGCCCATTGGTTAACAGTATGGCTTACCTCTCAGTGGAGCACTGCTGAATTGTTATATGCTGATCTTGCTGAACTTTGCCCACCCAGAGCAGCATCAAGCTATTTCTAGATGAACTGAAGTGAAACACCTGCATTCAGTCATGCAATTACATTGGTGCACGAACACGTCATGGCGTAACTGTGCTTAGTAGGAGTTTATTGTAGCAATAAGGGCACTGTGTAGAAAAGTAGTAGCCATCTTAGGGGGACATAGATTAACAACTACACATTATAGGAAAATTGGAAATTGAGCACTCCCAATGGAAAGTGGCAAATTATAAATGCCTGTCATTTTTATCGCTCAGTCAAGGACTATTTTGAAGCCACTTTTTTGTGTAGTCATATCCGGTAGGTTCTTCAGTATACTGCAGGATTTTGGAATCACAGCAGCAACTTTATAAACATATATTATTCAAAACACACCTTATTATCTATGATGGGTAATAGTTCTTGATTGCCATAGGTATATTATTAAGATTAATAATAGAGGCCCTCATTACAACCCTGGCGGTCGATGTTAAAGTGGCAGTAACACCGCCAACAGGCCGGCAGTAAAAAAAAATTGAATCATGACCCGGGCGGAAACCGCCAACACACACAGCCACTTTAACATTCCGACCGCCACAGCGGTAGCAACAAACACCGCGGCGGTAGCCGGCAACAGCCAGGCGGAAGACAATGTACCGCCTACAGCATTACAACACGCCTATCCGCCAGCTTTTCCGGGGCGATACCAATGCCATCAAAAGCACGGCGGAAACAGTAATCTGAAGGGAAATGACTCACCTCCTGACACTCAAGGAAGAACCAAGATGCCATGGAGTCCAAGCTGCAGGTCTTCCCCATGCTGGTGTATCTGCTCATACACCAGGAGCACCAACGCCGATGACAACGACCACGGTGAGTACTGCACCTATCACACAAGGGAGGGGGAGAAGAGAGCGACACACACATGCAACAACCCCACCCCCATCCTCACCCCCAACACCTTACACACAAACACAACACAACATTACATATACACCCCGTAGCCCTCAGGAATAACGCAAGGACAAAAGGAATGGAGAGAAATGAGTATAATATTCGAAATACTTAGAAATAAGTTCAGAATGCAAAAACAGTATTTACAATATATACAATATATACAAAAGGTGGGACAATGCCCACTCAAAATGTCCATGGCCCACTGGACCATAACACATAGGCAAAGCCCACACTTGACTCCTGCCTTAATATGGTGAGAACACTGCAGGGGCATCAGGTCAAAAACACACAGGCACCTCAGGGGGACAGGGAAGGGGGGGCACCTCAGCCAGAATATGGTATAACGCCACTGCTCCCGGAGGGGGCTCCATGCCCACTGCTTGGTCCTGGGGAGTGCAAAGCCACAGTCTCTCAAGTGGGTGGTTTACCCACTGCTTCGCCCTGGGGAGTGCAAACCACAGTCTCTCTAGTGGGTGGTTTGCCCACTGCTTGGTCCTGGGGAGTGCAAAGCCACAGTCTCTCTAGTGGGTGGTTTGCCCACTGCTTGGTCCTGTAGAGTGCAAAGCCACAGTTTCTCAAGTGGTTGGTTTGCCCACTGCTTGGTCCTGGGGAGTGCAAAGCCTTGTTTGCCCACTGCTTGGTCCTGCGGAGTGCAAGGCCAAAGTCTCTCTAGTGGATGCCTTCTTCCACTGGTTCTGGAGGGGACTTTGTGCCCACTGTGCTTCATCCTGGCAAGGAGGGGCTGAGTGTATGCCTTCTTCCACTGGTTCTGGAGGGGGCTTTGTGCCATGTGATGCAGATCTTGGGGATGCAGATCTTGGGGAGTGCAAGGTCACAGTCACTCACCTGGGTGTCAGATCCACATGATTTTCTGTGGGCAAGATGCATGACACTCCATGGAGGCAGGACTACAGTCCATCCGCCGACAGGGACGGCTGTACAGTGGTGGCAGTGCCGGTGTCGGTGCTGCCAGTGGTGGAGGGAGGCTCCAGCCCTTCCCCTCACCCTTCGGATGGCTGCCCACTGGGGCTGCTGCTGCTGGCAGTCGTGCTGCTTGCAGTGGGATGCTGGCTGTTGTTCTGTGCCCCTTCCTTCTCTTGGTAGATGGTGGTGCCTCCTTGCTTCTGGCAGCTGTAGTTTTTGACTTGGCCTCGCTGGCTGGTTGTGCCTTCTTCTCCTTGCTGGATGCTGTCCCTTTCTTGCCCTTGCCAGTTGGCGGAACCTTCTTGGCCTTTGCAGGTATTGGTGGCACACTGGCTGGGCTGATGGGTGCCTCCTTAGAGCCTCTCACAGCTGCAGAAGCCACAGCGGACGTGGACTGGGTGGCTGTGGTGCTGGGCTGGTTTCTGGCCACCCTGGCCCGAGGTGAAGGACGGGGGGGAGGGGTAGGGAATAGGTCAATGTTGGCTAGAAAAAGCTTCTCAGGGACATTGGGGTGGGAAGAGGGTGAAGGTTTGGGAGTGGAGGAAGAGAAAGTGCTTGTCAGTCTTCTGTGTTTGCAGGTGCATGAGCTGGATGCTGTTGTGAGGTGGATGGCTGTTGGGTGGGTGTGTGCTTGCGTTTGTGTATTTTGGGAGGAGGGGTCACAGAAACAGCGGGAGAGGACACAGGAGTCGTGTGCATAGATGTGGGGGTGGTGACTGCCAGTGAGGGGCGTGTAGTGATAGGCGTGCTGGTGATGGAGGCAGTGGCTGATGATGTAGTGCATGCAGGTGTGAGTGGAGAGACAACTTGGAGGGAGGTGGATGAGGAGGAGGAGGGAGACACAGAGGAGGCAGTGGATGTTGGTGTGACTGCATGGGGATGGTGCTTGTGTGAGTGCCTGTGAAATGAAGTGTGGTGCTTGTGTTTGCCTGAGCTACTTCTGTGTGTTGATTTGGGTGAATGCTGGTCTGAAGGTGTGCTCGGGATATGTTGGGGTTAAGGGGATTGGGACTGGGTAGAGGAAGTTGGAGGGGGGAGGCTGGAGACAGGGACAATGGCTGCCATCAGTGTGGAAGCCAAAGCCTTAAATGCTCTCTGTTGGGCCGCCACGCCAGAGTGAATGCCGTCCAGGTATGCATTTGTTTGTTGCAAATGCCTTTCGACACCCTGGATGGCAGTCAGTATGGTTTGCTGCCCAACAGTGAGGGCAGCAGGGCTCACTGTGGCATGGCCTGAGGTGCCTGGGGCGAAGGAGAGGCCCACCCTCCTGGGTGAGCGGGCACGGGAAACAGACTGAGGGGCTGCTGGGAGTGCGGTGCTGGTACAGGGGTGGCGGCTCTACCTGTTATTGGGTTGGGCGCAGAGGAGTACGCCACCACCAGGGAGCTTCCATCGGAGGGGAATCGCTGTCTATAGTGTCCCCTCCTGTCTCCGTTGTGGTGCTTCCGTCGCCCTCCATCCCAATGGTGTCCTCACTGTCAGTGGATTCGGCCTCCAGGCCCATGTGGGATGCAGCTCCCTCCGTCGCCGGTGCCTCTGCTCCTCTGCCAAATGATGCTAATGCACACAAGGACAGGGTGACAAAACAAGAAGGGGGGAGAGACAGAGGATACACTTGGTCAATGCCAGCAACAACACTACTGTTGGCGTACACAACACACAGGGATCAGCCCTATGCACTAGGCCATGCACTACCAGTTACAAAGCTAGTCACCAGCCCAGGGGTACAATGCCTAACGCCATTTGCTGCACACCTGAAAAACAGGACCCTGCCCAGTAGTAGATGCCCACTAACACTGTTGCGGTTGGAGTACTTCAGAGCCTGACCAACAAGGGATCTACCCTGCCATTTCACCCTGGCCTATGGGCACCCACAGCCCACATCCCCCACCCAGGTACCATGCGTGCAAAGTCATGATTCAGAATCTGTACTCACCCCCTTGTGGCTGCTGTGATGCCTTCAAGCGCCCATCCAACTCCGGATAGGCCACCGCCAGGATGCGGAACATCAGGGGGGTCAGGGTACGAAGGGCACCCCTTCCTCATTGGGAGGCCTGCCCCAGCTGGGCCTCCACCATCTTCCTTGCTCAGCAGAGCAGGTCCTCCCACTCTTTGCGGCACTGGGTGCTCCACCTGTCAAAGACCCCCAGGGTCCGCTCCTCCTTGGCGATGGCACGACAAATACCCAATTTCTGATGGGCGCTGACCTGCAGGAAAAATACAGCAGAAAAGGGATTAGTCATACCGTACGGACTGTCATACTTATGGTCCACCATATCCCTCCCATCCCCTTACGCACAGACATTGACGTCCGTACATGCAGCACTCTGCCCAGGACCCCTCAGCCCCCCCTAAATGAGACTTACACACACAGCACTCCATACATTCATGGCCCACGCATCATGCTCACAGTGTACTCACTTGTTTGTCTGGAGGACCATAGAGTGTACTGGAGTAGGACCCCATCTACCAGTCTCTCCAACTCCTCCTAAGTGAAGGCGGATGCCCTTTTCCCAGACACTCGAGCCATTGTCGCTTCCAGACACAGGTTACAGCAGCACTTGCAGTGTAGGTCCTTTCCTGTAGAAGGTCAGGTAGCAAGTGAGTGAACAGATAGAAAATGGCAGTCATGTCCGCAGCGGTGCATACCGTCACCGCCGGCATACATCGCCATTGGCTCCTGGAACCCATAGGGCCAAATGATATTGAATGCGAAGTTGCGCAGCGGTCGTAGCCCAACGACTGCAATGTCACACAATGCCAGTGGAATTAATTCATTTCCACTTGTCTCTCCTCACAGGTCAGTCAGCCGCCATTTTAGGGGGGCACAGGCCATGGCACCTAACTGCGTCACAGCAGACATTGGCACATCAACTGACTTTTGTATTCACATACTGTTTCTGTAAAGGGAAAAATGCATTTTTATTTTCACATATGTGTGAATATGACCCTCTGCTCACTGTTTTCCCCCCTAGAGTTCAACCGGTGAGGATGAATAGGAGATGGAGACATCCCCCCGTGTACAGACCCCTGGTGGACCTGGCGACAATGGAGGACAGACATATTATCCTGACCTGCAGACTTGATAGGGCCACAATCCAAGAACTGTGTGCCCAATTGGAGCCAGACCTGATTTCAGCTATGCACCAGCCCACTGGTATCCCCCCCTCTAGTGCAGGTCCTGTCAGTGCTCCATTTCGTGGCAAGTGGTTCCTTCCAAGCAACAGTGGCCATGGCATTAGGGATGTCTCAGCCAATCTTCTCCAACGTGTTGACCAGAGTGTTGTCTGCCCTGCTGAAACACATGCACAGCTACATCGTATTCCCCCAGGTGGAGGATGTGGCCACAGTGAAGGCTGACTTTTATGCCCTGGGACATATCCCCAACATCATTGGTGCCATTGATGGTACACATACTGCATTTGTCCCCCTCTGGAGAAATGAAAAAGTGTTCAGGAATTGAAAAAGCTTTCACTCTCTGAATGTGCAGATGGTGTGTTTGGCGGACCAGTACATCTCCCATGTGAATGCCAAGTATCCTGGCTCTGTGCATGATGCCTTTATCTTGAGGAATAGCAGCATTCCATATGTGATGTCTCAACTCCAGAGGCACCGGGTGTGGCTAATAGGTGAGCCCATGGTCCCCACCCAGTTGATGTAGGTATATGGGTGTGGGGTTGTCCCTAAGGGTGAGTGTGTGTCTAACAGGTATCCCTCGATATTTTCAGGTGACGCTGGTTACCCCAACCTCTCATGGCTACTGACCCCAGTGAGGAATGCCAGGACAAGGGCAGAGGAATGTTACAATGTGGCACATGGGCTGACAAGGAGGATAATTGAAAGAACCTTTGGCCTCCTGAAGGCCAGATTCCGGTGCCTCCATCTGACAGGTGGATCCCTGTACTACTCACCCAAGAAGGTGTGCCAGATCATCGTTGCATGTTCCATGTTGCACAACCTGGCCTTGAGACGCCAGGTGCCTTTTCTGCAGGAGGATGAGCCTGGAGATGGGCTTGTGGCAGCGGTGGACAGTGAGGAAGAGGAGGCAGAGGAAGAAGATGTGGACAGCAGAAGTTCACTCATTCATCAGTACTTCCAGTGACACACAGGTAAGACACTGTAACTTCACTTTCCATTGCAGTTTTGTGTTAGACATTGAACATGGCAGCCTGATTTCCCTATGGCCACTTACTGTACCCTTTGGCATCTCTATTTTCAGATCTCTGTGCCCCACTCGGCTCTTGGTGTGTTTACTGCTGGCCACTACAGGTCATACCTATGTATATATAACTGTACATTTGAATTGCAATGTTTACAGCTTGTTAAACTAATACATATTTCCGTCATTTGAGAGGCTCCATACTTGTATTTGTTCCAAGGGTGTTTATTTATGTTCTAATAAGTGGAGGGGGTATTGCAATGGGCTGGGTTGCTGATAGAGGAAAGTCCTGGGTAGAGCCCAGTCTATTTGTATCACAGGTGCATTGTCCAAAGGGGCATAGGAAGTGGAGCAATGGCAGTTTAAGGTGGACAGGGTGACAGAGTGGGACAGAAAGGTGACAATCAGGAGAGTCCTATCTCCTGGCGCAGGTCTTGGCAATGTTCTCTGGCTTCTGCCTGGATCGCAGGGACCTTTTGCAGGGTGGTTCTCCTTCTGCAGGGGGTGGGGTGCTGGTGGCCTATTGGTCCTGTGGTGGGGCCTCCTGTCCACTAGCGCCAGTGGAGGTGGAGGGCTGTTCTACGGTTTGGCTAGTGTCAGGGGACCATTGTTGTGCCACTTCTTCCCTCATGGTGTTGGCCATGTCTGCCAGCACCCCTGCAATGGTGACAAGGGTGGTGTTGATGTTTTTGAGGTCCTCCCTGATCCCCAGGTATTGTCCCTCCTGCAGCCACTGGGTCTCCTGCAACTCTGGCCCATGGTCTCCTGGGAATGGTGGTATGCTCCCAGGATCCCTGCAAGTGCCTTGTGGAGAGTGGGTTCCCTGGGCCTGTTGCACAGCAGTCCCCCAAGCTTCCCTGTTGTCCTGTGCCTCTGTCCCCTGAACAGTGTGCCCACTGCCACTGATCGCAGGTCTCTGATTGTCTTGGGTTTGTGGGGTTGCCTGGGGTCCCTGTAGTGGTGGACACACTGCTGATTGATGTGTCCTGGGGATAGAGGTATGGGCCTGCTGGGTGGGTGCTGTGCTGGTGTTTCCTGAGGGGGGAGGCTCTGTGGAGGGTTGGGATTGTGGCAGGGTAACTGACTGTCCAGAGGTCCCTGATGGGCCAGGTTGGTCATCGTGATCCAGGTGTGCAGAGCTGCTGTCATCACTGTGGGCCTCTTCAGTGGGGGGACTGAATGTTGGTGACAACTCCTCTCCAGTGACGTTGAGTGGGGGTCCATGAATTGTTGTTGCATGCAGGGCTTGGTATTGGGATGGGTGGGTTGTGATAGTGGAGTATATGTGAGGTGGTGGAGTGATGGGGGTGAGGGTAGGCGTAAGAGTTTGTGATGGCATGTAGATAGGGTGGGGATATAGTAGTAAAGATTTGACTTACCAGAGTCCAGTCCTCCTGCTACTCCTGCGATGCCCTCAGGATGCATGATCGCCAAGACTTGCTCCTCCTATGTTGTTAGTTCTGGGGGAGGAGGTGGGGGTCCACCGCCAGTCCTCTGTACGGCTACCTGGTGTCTTGCTACCACGGAAGGCATCTTCCCCTTTAGGTCGTTCCACCTCTTCCTGATGTCATCGCTTGTTCTGGGGTGCTGTCCCACAGTGTTGACCCTGTCCACGACTCTTCGCCATAGCTCCATCTTCCTTGCAATGGGCATTTGCTGCACCTGTGATCCAAATAGCTGTGGCTCTACCCGGATGATTTCCACCACCATGACCCTTAGCTCTCCCTCAGAGATCCTGGGGTGTCTTTGTGGTGCCATGGGTGTAGTGTGAGTTGTTTGTGTGAGGGTGGTGGGGTGATGTGTTGGGGTGTGTGCTGGGAGGTGCATGGATGGTGTATGGGTGATGGTGTTATGTAGCTCAGATTCAGTGGGTGCTCGTGGCTTGTCCCTCTCTCAGTTGGCAATATTGTTTTTCGTTGCAAGGGGTTGTGGGTATTGTGGGTGTGTGTTTTATATTGGATTGGGTGCATGGGTGTGGTGTGTGTATGTGTTTCAGGTGTGTATAGTTTGAATTGTCCAATGTGGTGTAGTTTTGTTAGTGTGTGTATAATTTGAGCGCAGCAGTGTTAACCGTCAATGGTTTACCACTGTTAAATGTCCGCCGCGGTGATTTGTGGGTCCTGATGCTGTGGACATATTTCTGTTGGCATCAAGGTGTGGTTTTGGTACCGACAGTTTATCACTGACCTTTGAGCTGGTGTACTTGTGTGGGTGTCTGTATAGTGGCGGATTTCTCTGTGTGGGTCATAATACTTGTAACGGTATACCGCCGCGGTCACGGTATGTTGGCGGCCGTCAGCACGGCAGTCGGCGGCATTTACCGTCAGGGTTGTAGTGAGGGCCATAATGTGTCATTCTTAAACCTCTTGTTATGGACTGTACTGAAGACACACTTTTTTATGGATTCATCGAACCAAGAACTTAACTGTTTGACAGTGCAAGTGCAAGGGGAGACAAGCCCAAAAGTGTATCATATGAAAATTTGCATCAGATAGTGTATGCATGGTATTGATTGCCTTCTGCTGAGTCCCCCTGAACAGAACCATTTTATAATTTGCCCCATTTAGTTTTGTAATTGACCCCCTGCTTTTGAGTACATAGTTTCCATCCCCAGTGTTCAAACTATATAGGGTATGTTTTCTTCCGACCTGGATACCCTTTCAATGATGGTCCAATGAATTCCATCCTGTGTATGATCAATCTGTTCAATATTGGATACTGTGCATTGCAGATGAAATGTGTGACTGGTGAGTGACCATGGATCACTGTCTGAAAAGCTGCACAATGTTCTAAAAAGTGATCAAAATAACATAAGAACGAGAATCATGAATGGAACCTGTAAAAGGAGAAATTGGAATACTAAGGCCCTGATTACAATATTGGCGGTCCAATCATCAGACCGCCAAGCTGGCGGCCTCCCCGCTGCCATATTATGATGTTTCAGGGAGAGCCGAGGCCAATGTCGTCACACAGATGGTGTCCCCAGCATCCTCGAAATGTGCACTGTCTGCATGGCAGACAGTGCGCATTCCGAGGTTGCTGATGAGGGGGCCCATGCACTGCCCATTCCATGGGCATGACCAGTGCAAGGGCCCCTCTGAGGCCCCGTGTCTACCTTTCAGCCAACCTTTCCATTGCAGGGTCCCCGCCATGGAAAGGTTGGCATAAAGGCAAGTCGTAATCAGCATGGAGGTGCTGAACTCGGCACTGCCGTGGCTGACCATGACTTGCACCGCTGCCAACCCGTCGGGATCTCTGATTCTGAAGGTGGAGATGGTGTGCTGACGGTCTGACCGCCAGAATCGTAATGTGGCGATCGGACCTCCAAAGTTGTGGCAGTCTGACCACCCCCATGGGTACCGCGGTCTATGTGCCACCATACTTGTAATTAGTCCCGTAGGGCCAGATGTATGAAAAAAGCCTTTTGCGAATCGGAAATAGCGATTTTTAAGAAATCTCTATTTCTGATTCGCAAAATGCAATGTATCATATTTGCAATTCGGTAATAGCGATTTCTTAAAAATCGCGAATGCCATTACCGAATCGCAAATTGCGATACCGCCCCCATTCGCATATATGGGCCTGTCGGCCCATATTTGCGAATATTTTGCATATCCCAAATTGCGAATTCCTAACTGGAATTTGCAATTTTGGGAAATGCAAAGTCCAGGGTGCTGGGGGCCTAAGGCCCCCTCTGCTGCACCCCAAAACATTTTTTAACAAAATGTAAGGTGCACACATGCCAAAAGGGCATGTGTGCTTTACATGTAAATTTTTAAAATGCATTTTAAATTCGTTTTTAAAATTTGCACATGGTTACCGCCAAGTTCACCTTGGTGGTAATAGCGATTCCTTAATGCCCAATTCGCATTAAGGAATTGCTTCATACATGTGCTTTAGAAATCGCAAATAAGGATTTCTTATTTGCGATTTCTTATTTAGAGAGTCGCAATTTGCGACTCTCTAAACAGGGTCACAATTTCAAGGAATTGCTACTTTAGTGATTCCTTAAAATTGCATTCAGAATGCCTTTGATACATTCTGAAGGGGCTTTTTGCATTTGCAAACGGGTATTAGCACCGTTTGCGAATGCAAAAAGCTTTGATACATCTGGCCCTTAGTGACTACACTGCACGAAAGCACACTCACAGGACATAAGAGTTAATTGTTGAAAAGGGTTGTAGCCCACTGCCCCATGATTCATGCTGTCATGGTTGAAGGCAAAATTTGAATGCCAAATGAACTGATCAATTGCAAAAAAGGCAGTCCCAAACCCCTCACTATGATTATGCATGCATGTATATGTATGTATATATTTTTTAATTAATGTTTTACTTACATGAGTTTACTTACATGAGCCTGGTAGAAATATAAGCCTGTCATGCCCTCTGCAGAAGGTCTATTAGGGATTATCCCATTGCAAATCTTCTATCCCAGGAATTGTCAAAGAAGGTAACGTACGTAAAAGCCTTACTTACTAAGGTAATAGTTCAGATTCTTGTGACAAAATACAATTTTACAGGCTTTAACATACACTTTTCATAATAAATAAGTCCGGCCTACTTCCTACTGCCTTATGGCCTCATTACAAGTTTGGCGGTCATGAGACCGCCAAACTCGCAGTGGCGACCGCCAATTTATGACTTTGGTGGTTGGACTGCCAAAGGACTGCTGTCCCTGCGAGGAACATGGTTCCCAATGACATGACAGCGGTTGGGCTTGCAATCAGCCACTACTGCATGGCTGATTACAATTCCTCTTTCCGCCAACCTTTTAATGGTGAGGAGCCCACCATAAAAAGGCTGGTGGAAAGGGAGAGCTGGGGCCGACAGGGGGGCCCCTGCACAGCTCATGTGGAGTGCAGGGGCCTCCCTTCCCAGCATCATCAGAATGTTCAATGTCTGCTTTGCACACAGTGGTGCTGGAGCGCTAGGCTATAGGTAAGGAAGCCAAGGCCAATATCCTAAAACTGTTCCTGCCCAGAGGGAATGCGTATTACAATGTTCCCCCTGGTCAGCCTGGCAGGAACATTGTAATACGCTTGGGGGGTACGTCACCACTATGGCCGTGGCGTCTCCCCCATGAGTTTGACAGTCCTGTGGTGGGACCGCCAAACTCTTAATGAGGCCCTTAGATTTAGCTTTTCATAATAAACAGGTCAGACCTCTGGCTTCTGATATACCATTTCCAAAGAGTTAAACTGTTTATTATCCAATGGGCAGCATAACCATCTCAGGGCTAATGTATCAAGCATACATTTTCCTGCTTTGCCATGAGGCATACAGTCATAAAATTACAAAGATATGCAAAATGCCCTTTAGCAAAACTAATTACCCCTCCTTCTAAGTGGGGTTTATTAGAATTTTCAGAGTGCAAAGAGGAAGGCAGTCCGAAGGGGGTGGCCAAAAACTCTGTGTAATATGTGAGATTGCATATAACAAAATACCTACCTACAAGCTTTAAAACAGTGGAATAACAGCCCACCTTTAAAGGCCTACTAGTTTTAAAATACTTTTCACAGTACATACGTCAAGTATATTGCCTTCATTGTAATTTTTTATGATGAATAGATCCAATCTATGGATTCTGAGATCACTTCCCCCAATGATCCAATCAGGCCTATCTCTGTTATCATTGGCTTATTAACCTCTTCTGTGCCTTGGACGAGATGATCTCGTCCAAGGCTACAGTTCCCCTGTGCCTTGGACGAGATCATCTCGTCCATGGCACAGGGGAACTTGGGGGCGCGCTAGCGCCCCCCCCGTGCACCCCCCTTCCCCCCCCAAGTCGGGGATGGAAGGGGAAGACCTTCCCCTTCCACCCCCGACCCCCCCCCACCCACCCCTGTGACGTCAGCGCGCGCGCGCGCGCTGATGTGTCACAGGGGCCTCCCTCGTCGCGCTGGAAGCTCTGCTTCCAGCGCGATTGAAAAAGAAATGCAAAAGCATTTCTTTTTCAATCACTTGGGAGGCCCGGAGGGGCTTCAAAGGGAAGGAAAAGTATTTCCTTCCCTTTGAAGTCCCTCCGAGGGTTTCAAAAGCCGGATTGCTTGCAATCCGGCTTTTGAAACCCCACTAGACACCAGGGATTTTTTTTTTATTTTAAATTGAAATTGACAAAAGGGAGCGACCCCTTGGGCAAGGGTCGCTCCCAGGGGGGGCATTTTTTTGAAAAGGCCTTTTCTGCCCCCAGGGGGGGCAGAAACCTCTAGGCACCAGGGACCATTTTTTTTTTTTTTTTTTTTTTTTCATTTTTTTTTATTGAGGCAAGGGTCGCTCCCCTTGGGGGAAAATTATATTTTGGCCATTTCTGCCCCCCTTGGGGGCAGATTGGCCTATTTTGATGAGGCCAATCTGCCCCCAAGGGGGGTAGAAACCACTAGACACCAGGGATTTTTTTATTTTTTTATTGTTATTGACAAAAGGGAGCGACCCCTTGGGCAGGGGTCACTCCCAGGGGGGACATATTTTCGGGAAGGCCTTTTCTGCCCCCCCTGGGGGCAGATCGGCCTACTATTAGGCCGATCTGCCCCCAGGGGGGGCAGAAACCTCTAGGCACCAGGGACCATTTTTTTTTTTTTTGTTTCATTTTTTTTTTTTTGGGTGGGGAGCGACCCCTTAGGCAAGGGTCGCTCCCCTTGGGGGAAAATTATATTTTGCCCATTTCTGCCCCCCTTGGGGGCAGATTGGCCTATTTTGATGAGGCCAATCTGCCCCCAAGGGGGGTAGAAACCACTAGACACCAGGGAGTTTTTTCTTTGCGTGAATTTCACGCAAAGGGAGCGACCCCTTAGGCAAGGGTCGCTCCCTGGGGGGGAGGGCAATTTATTTTAGGCCATTTCTGCCCCCCCGGGGGCAGATCGGCCTATTATTAGGCCGATCTGCCCCCAGGGGGGGAAGAAACCTCTAGGCGCCAGGGCAAATTTTTTTTTGGTGTTTTTTTTTTTTGTTCTTTCTTTTTTTTAGAGATGGGGAGCGACCCATCAGGCAAGGGTCGCTCCCCTGGGGGGCAAATTGTATTTAGACCATTTCTGCCCCCCTGGGGGCAGATTGGCCGATTTTAGGTCAATCTGCCCCCAAGGGGGCAGAAACCACTAGGCACCGGGGATTTGTTTTTTGGCGCCAATGTCACGCAGGGGGAGCGACCCCGTAGGCAAGGGTCGCTCCCGGGGTGGGGGGGTGGGGGTTGGGGGGGCAAATTTATTTTAGGCCATTTCTGCCCCCCCGGGGGACAGATCGGCCTATTATTAGGCCGAACTGCCCCCGGGGGGGGGGGGCAGAACACTCTAGGCGGCAGGGCAATTTTTTTTTTGTGTTTTTTTTTTTTGTTCTTTCTTTTTTTTAGAGATGGGGAGCGACCCATCAGGCAAGGGTCGCTCCCCTGGGGGGCAAATTGTATTTAGACCATTTCTGCCCCCCTGGGGGCAGATTGGCCGATTTTAGGTCAATCTGCCCCCAAGGGGGCAGAAACCACTAGGCACCGGGGATTTGTTTTTTGGCGCCAATGTCACGCAGGGGGAGCGACCCCGTAGGCAAGGGTCGCTCCCGGGGCGGGGGGGGTGGGGGTTGGGGGGGCAAATTTATTTTAGGCCATTTCTGCCCCCCCGGGGGACAGATCGGCCTATTATTAGGCCGAACTGCCCCCGGGGGGGGGGGGGCAGAACACTCTAGGCGGCAGGGCAATTTTTTTTTTGTGTTTTTATTTTTTGTTGTTTCTTTTTTTAGAGATGGGGAGCGACCCATCAGGCAAGGGTCGCTCCCCTGGGGGGGCAAATTGTATTTAGACCATTTCTGCCCCCCTGGGGGCAGATTGGCCAATTTTAGGTCAATCTGCCCCCAAGGGGGCAGAAACCACTAGGCACCGGGGATTTGTTTTTTGGCGCCAATGTCACGCAGGGGGAGCGACCCCGTAGGCAAGGGTCGCTCCCGGGGGGGGGTGGGGGTTGGGTGGGCAAATTTATTTTAGGCCATTTCTGCCCCCCCGGGGGACAGATCGGCCTATTATTAGGCCGAACTGCCCCCGGGGGGGGGGGGGGCAGAACACTCTAGGCGCCAGGGCAATTTTTTTTTTGTGTTTTTATTTTTTGTTGTTTCTTTTTTTAGAGATGGGGAGCGACCCATCAGGCAAGGGTCGCTCCCCTGGGGGGGCAAATTGTATTTAGACCATTTCTGCCCCCCTGGGGGCAGATTGGCCAATTTTAGGTCAATCTGCCCCCAAGGGGGCAGAAACCACTAGGCACCGGGGATTTGTTTTTTGGTGCCAATGTCACGCAGGGGGAGCGACCCCGTAGGCAAGGGTCGCTCCCGGCGGGGGAGGGTGGGGGTTGGGGGGGCAAATTTATTTTAGGGCATTTTTGCCCCCCCCCCCCTGGGGCCGGCTGAGCTACAGGCCAAACACCACAGGTAGGCACCTTGCAAAAAACACCTCTGTTTTCTGTGAAAAAATATGTTGTGTCCACGTTGTGTTTTGGGCCATTTCCTTTTGTGGGCGCTAGGCCTACCCACAGAAGTGACGTACCATTTTTATCGAGAGACTTAGGGGAACGCTGGGTGGAAGGAAATTTGTGGCTCCTCTCAGATTCCAGAACTTTCTGTCACCGAAATGAGAGGAAAAAGTGTTTTTTGGGCCCAATTTTGATGTTTGCAAAGGATTCTGGGTAACATAACCTGGTCAGAGCCCCGCAAGTCACCCCATCTTGGATTCCCGTGGGTTTCTAGTTTTCAAAAATGCACTGGTTTGCTAGGTTTCCTCAGGTGTCGGCTGAGCTACAGGCCAAAATCCACAGGTAGGCACTGCTTTTTATAAAAAAATGTGATGTGTCCACGTTGTGTTTTGGGCCCTTTCCTTTCGTGGGCGCTAGTCCTACCCACACAAGTGAGGTATCATTTTTATCGGGAGACTTGGGGGAACGCTGGGTAGAAGGAAATTTGTGGCTCCTCTCAGATTCCAGAACTTTCTGCCACAGAAATGTGAGTAACATGTGTATTTTTAGCCAAATTTTGAGGTTTGCAAAGGATTCTGGGTAACAGAACCTGGTCCGAGCCCCGCAAGTCACCCCTCCTTGGATTCCCCTAGGTCTCTAGTTTTCAGAAATGCACAGGTTTGGTAGGTTTCCCTAGGTGCCGGCTGAGCTAGAGGCCAAAATCTACAGGTAGGCACTTCGCAAAAAACACCTCTGTTTTTTTCCAAAATTTTGGATGTGTCCACGTTGCGCTTTGGGGTGTTTCCTGTCGCCGGCGCTAGGCCTACCCACGCAAGTGAGGTATCATTTTTATCGGGAGACTTGGGGGAACGCTGGGTGGAAGGAAATTTGTAGCTCCTCTCAGATTCCAGAACTTTCTGCCACAGAAATATGAGGGACATGTGTTTTTTTAGCCAAATGTTGAGGTTTGCAAAGGATTCTGGGTAACATAACCTGGTCAGAGCCCCGCAAGTCACCCCATCTTGGATTCCCGTGGGTTTCTAGTTTTCAAAAATGCACTGGTTTGCTAGGTTTCCTCAGGTGTCGGCTGAGCTACAGGCCAAAATCCACAGGTAGGCACTGCTTTTTATAAAAAAATGTGATGTGTCCACGTTGTGTTTTGGGCCCTTTCCTTTCGTGGGCGCTAGTCCTACCCACACAAGTGAGGTATCATTTTTATCGGGAGACTTGGGGGAACGCTGGGTAGAAGGAAATTTGTGGCTCCTCTCAGATTCCAGAACTTTCTGCCACAGAAATGTGAGTAACATGTGTATTTTTAGCCAAATTTTGAGGTTTGCAAAGGATTCTGGGTAACAGAACCTGGTCCGAGCCCCGCAAGTCACCCCTCCTTGGATTCCCCTAGGTCTCTAGTTTTCAGAAATGCACAGGTTTGGTAGGTTTCCCTAGGTGCCGGCTGAGCTAGAGGCCAAAATCTACAGGTAGTCACTTTGCTAAAAACAGCTCTGTTTTCTGTGATGTGTCCACGTTGTGTTTTGGGGCATATCCTGTCGCGGGCGCTAGGCCTACCCACACAAGTGAGGTATCATTTTTATCGGGAGACGTGGGGGAACGCTGGGTGGAAGGAAATTTGTGGCTCCTCTCAGATTCCAGAACTTTGTGCCACAGAAATGTGAGGAACATGTGTTTTTTTAGCCAAATTTTGAGGTTTGCAAAGGATTCTGGGTAACAGAACCTGGTCCGAGCCACACAAGTCACCCCTCCTTGGATTCCCCTAGGTCTCTAGTTTTCAGAAATGCACAGGTTTGGTAGGTTTCCCTAGGTGGCGGCTGAGCTAGAGGCCAAAATCTACAGGTAGTCAATTTGCTAAAAACAGCTCTGTTTTCTGTGATATGTCCACGTTGTGTTTTGGGGCATATCCTGTCGCGCGCGCTAGGCCTACCCACACAAGTGAGGTATCATTTTTATCGGGAGACGTGGGCGAACGCTGGGTGGAAGGAAATTTGTGTCTCCTCTCAGATTCCAGAACTTTCTGCCACAGAAATGTGAGGAACATGTGTTTTTTAGCCAAATTTTGAGGTTTGCAAAGGATTCTGGGTAACAGAACCTGGTCCGAGCCACACAAGTCACCCCTCCTTGGATTCCCCTAGGTCTCCAGTTTTCAGAAATGCATAGGTTTGGTAGGTTTCCCTAGGTGGCGGCTGAGCTAGAGGCCAAAATCTACAGGTAGTCACTTTGCTAAAAACAGCTCTGTTTTCTGTGATATGTCCACGTTGTGTTTTGGGGCATATCCTGTCGCGGGCGCTAGGCCTACCCACACAAGTGAGGTATCATTTTTATCGGGAGACGTGGGGGAATGCTGGGTGGAAGGAAATTTGTGGCTCCTCTCAGATTCCAGAACTTTCTGCCACAGAAATGTGAGGAACATGTGTTTTTTTAGCCAAATTTTGAGGTTTGCAAAGGATTCTGGGTAACAGAACCTGGTCCGAGCCACACAAGTCACCCCTCCTTGGATTCCCCTAGGTCTCCAGTTTTCAGAAATGCACAGGTTTGGTAGGTTTCCCTAGGTGGCGGCTGAGCTAGAGGCCAAAATCTACAGGTAGTCACTTTGCTAAAAACAGCTCTGTTTTCTGTGATATGTCCACGTTGTGTTTTGGGGCATATCGTGTCGCGGGCGCTAGGCCTACCCACACAAGTGAGGTATCATTTTAACGGGAGACGTGGGGGAACGCTGGGTGGAAGGAAATTTGTGGATCCTCTCAGATTCCAGAACTTTCTGCCACAGAAATGTGAGGAACATGTGTTTTTTTAGCCAAATTTTGAGGTTTGCAAAGGATTCTGGGTAACAGAACCTGGTCCGAGCCACACAAGTCACCCCTCCTTGGATTCCCCTAGGTCTCTAGTTTTCAGAAATGCATAGGTTTGGTAGGTTTCCCTAGGTGGCGGCTGAGCTAGAGGCCAAAATCTACAGGTAGTCACTTTGCTAAAAACAGCTCTGTTTTCTGTGATATGTCCACGTTGTGTTTTGGGGCATATCCTGTCGCGGGCGCTAGGCCTACCCACACAAGTGAGGTATCATTTTTATCGGGAGACGTGGGGGAACGCTGGGTGGAAGGAAATTTGTGGCTCCTCTCAGATTCCAGAACTTTCTGCCACAGAAATGTGAGGAACATGTGTTTTTTTAGCCAAATTTTGAGGTTTGCAAAGGATTCTGGGTAACAGAATCTGGTCCGAGCCCCGCAAGTCACCCCTCCTTGGATTCCCCTAGGTCTCTAGTTTTCAGAAATGCACAGGTTTGGTAGGTTTCCCTAGGTGGCGGCTGAGCTAGAGGCCAAAATCTACAGGTAGTCACTTTGCTAAAAACAGCTCGGTTTTCTGTGATATGTCCACGTTGTGTTTTGGGGCATATCCTGTCGAGGGCGCTAGGCCTACCCACACAAGTGAGGTCTCATTTTTATCGGGAGACGTGGGGGAACGCTGGGTGGAAGGAAATTTGTGGCTCCTCTCAGATTCCAGAACTTTCTGCCACAGAAATGTGAGGAACATGTGTTTTTTTTGCCAAATTTTGAGGTTTGCAAAGGATTCTGGGTAACCGAACCTGGTCCGAGCCACACAAGTCACCCCTCCTTGGATTCCCCTAGGTCTCTAGTTTTCAGAAATGCACAGGTTTGGTAGGTTTCCCTAGGTGGCGGCTGAGCTAGAGGCCAAAATCTACAGGTAGTCACTTTGCTAAAAACAGCTCTGTTTTCTGTGATGTGTCCACGTTGTGTTTTGGGGCATATCCTGTCGCGGGCGCTAGGCCTACCCACACAAGTGAGGTATCATTTTTATCGGGAGACGTGGGGGAATGCTGGGTGGAAGGAAATTTGTGTCTCCTCTCAGATTCCAGAACTTTCTGCCACAGAAATGTGAGGAACATGTGTTTTTTTAGCCAAATTTTGAGGTTTGCAAAGGATTCTGGGTAACAGAACCTGGTCAGAGCTACACAAGTCACCCCTCCTTGGATTCCCCTAGGTCTCTAGTTTTCAGAAATGCACAGGTTTGGTAGGTTTCCCTAGGTGGCGGCTGAGCTAGAGGCCAAAATCTACAGGTAGTCACTTTGCTAAAAACAGCTCTGTTTTCTGTGATGTGTCCACGTTGTGTTTTGGGGCATATCCTGTCGCGGGCGCTAGGCCTACCCACACAAGTGAGGTATCATTTTTATCGGGAGACTTGGGGGAACATAGAATAGCAAAACAAGTGTTATTGCCCCTTGTCTTTCTCTACATTTATTCCTTCCAAATATAGGGGTGTGTGTAAAAAAGACATCTATTTGAGAAATTCCATGTAATTCACGTGCTACTATGGTCACCCCGGAATTCAGAGATGTGCAAATAACCACTGCTCCTCAACACCTTATCTTGTGCCCTTTTTGGAAATGCAAAGGTTTTCTTGATAGCTATTTTTTACTCCTTATATTTCAGCAAATGAATTACTGTATACCCGGTATAGAATGAAAACGCACTGCAGGGTGCAGCTCATTTATTGGCTCTGGGTTCCTCGGGTTCTTGATGAACCTACAAACCCTATATATCCCCGCAACCAGAGGCGTCCAGCAGACATAACGGTATATTGCTTTCGATAATCTGACATTGCAGGGAAAAGTTACAGAGTAAAAAGTAGAGAAAAATTGATGTTTTTTTCACCTCAATTTCAATATTTTTCTTTTTCAGCTGTTATTTTCTGTAGGAAACCCTTGTAGGATCTACACAAATGACCCCTTGCTGAATTCAGAATTTTGTCTACTTTTCAGAAATGTTTAGGTTTCTGGGATCCAGCATTGGTTTCATGACCATTCCTGTCACTGACTGGAAGGAGGCTGAAAGCACAAAAAATTGCACAAATGGGGTATGCCCCAGTAAAATGCCAAAATTGTGTTGAAAAATTGGGTTTTCGGATTCAAGTCTGCCTGTTCCTGAAAGCTGGGAAGCTGCTGAGTTTAGCACCGCAAACCCTTTGTTGATGCCATTTTCAGGGGAAAAATCACAAGCCTTCTTCTGCAGCCCCTTTTTCCAATTTTGTTTGAAAAAAACGAATTTTGGCCAATTTCTTGGCCTCCTTCAGGGGAACCCACAAAGTCTGGGTACCTTTAGAATCCCTAGGATGTTGGAAAAAAAGGACGCAAATTTGGCTTGGTTAGCTTATGTGGACAAAAAGTTATGAGGGCCTAAGCGCGAACTGCCCCAAATAGGCAAAAAAAGGCCTGGCACAGGAGGGGGAAAAGGCCTGTCAGCGAAGGGGTTAACAAAACCAATTCAGGCATAATGTATTGCATTTAAGCTTTCCCTCAATACAATCCTGAAGCATACTGTAAAAAAAAACAAAAAAAAAGATCCAATATTACAGTTGGCAAAACAAAATACAAAACCTCCTAAGTAGTCCTAATAAGGATTATCACAGTGCAAGTCTTTCATCTCAACGGTTTGTCAGAAAGGAGAACCAACACAAAAAGCTTTGGCTACTATGGTTATTTGTGAGATTCCATGTAATAAAATACCTGTCTACAGCCCTGACCACAATGTAATACGAATGCACCCATAAAAGCCTATTACTTTTAACATATGCTTTTCACAATAATTATGTCAGGAGTACTGCCAATTTGGCATAACGCTATTATAATTGGCTTATCAACATAATAAATACAAGTCTGTGGTAGTGCGCATACATTTTACCAGGAGGCAACCAAATGAAATACAAACATAATATTAAAAATATTATAAAGTGCAAATCTTCTACCCAGAGGGCTTGTCAGACAGCCTCACCAAAACCATAATCTACAACACCAATCTGTGACATCCCCTGTCCTATAATACCTGTCTACAGACTTTAACTTAGAGCAATACCAATCTACCTATAAAGAGCTATTGGCTTTAAAATAGATTTTTCACTCTAAATATGTCAGATATATTGTCTTTGTTTTCATTAACATTCTAAACAAATCAGACCTTCTAGATTAGATCTTTGAACCATCACCATAAGAAGCTCAGTCCTGCTGCACTGAGCAGTTTCTCAAACGGCAACAGGTGCAATAGAAGTATCTTTTGCGTGAAGCACACAGCGTCAGTCTAATTGAATATTGTAGCTGAGGAAAAAAACTTGTGGGTGGAGCCACAGCCAACCTCTCTCAGCAGTGCGTTTTAAAGATCTTTTTCTGTTGATCATACAAGGTCTGGCTACAAAATAATGACAATTATTAATTTCTGCTTGTCACATTCGCAAATTAACACAAATAAGTGGTGTGGAATTTCCATGTCTATCATTGTAGTGTTGTGGGCCCTCATGCTGCAATAAGGTGACACGGACACATGGTTACTGGGTTCTGGTAACTGGCCAAGGGCACGTGCGCTTGGCCCTTTTTATTGGCAGGGTCACCTGACCGGTGACGTCTGTGTCGAATTGGTGTGGGGTGTGTGTGTAAAGCCAGCCCTCAGCCGAGTGGCTGGAGGAACACTAGAAAGTGTCCAGCAGGCACTACATTCCTCCCAAACTTTATTGAGGAACAAAACAAAGTCCAACCTGTAAAAGAAAACACAATAACAAAGCACCACCATCAGTCTCTCGGCTTCGAAAAGGCAGGCCGCAGTATTGCATTGGACAGGTGCAGCTGGGAGCTCCCGGACACCTCTGCACGAGTCCATAATTTAACCAAGCACAGCTGGGCACGAACACTGTGTGGATGTAGTCCGGACTCTGTGAGAGTCAGATGATTGGTTAAGTGTCCACTCCTGCACTGTGGTTCAGTCCTAAGGGGAATCGTGGCGAGGCTGGTGGTGTATACAATTCACTTTGTTCGATTTGGGTGCATCAGGAGCATTGATGGAGTCCACTGCAAATATACTTCTTGAGACATCCTGGCTTGATGAAGGCCAATACCTCGAAGACTGACGACATCTGTGATGGTGTGAAGTCCTCCTCTGTAGCCTTGGCACATCCTGACACTTTGCTGGGGGAACAGCTTCCAGACCACCTCTCATTTGTGGATTCTTCACTCTGGAACTTCCTTGAGGCCCTTTCAAAGGACTGCCAGAGGATCTGTGTGGACTGTGCTGGGCTGCATGTGGGCCATCTCTGGGCCACTGCAGGCTCTCTGACAGGAGCCACAGTCAAGTCATTCGTGCAGCCACAAGGATTGATGATTCGTAGTCAGTGCGCTTGCCAACATGGACCAGGTGTAGGTGGGCTCTCAGATGGTCTCAGGTAAATTGTCTCTCATGTTGCCAGGAGGGTGTCTTGTTGGTGTTGTTGTATTGCAGAGGTGATGATCCAGATATTACTTAATTGCTCCTTTGATGGATACTGTAATGAACATGGCAATGATGGTGCTTGCCATTCGGTGACCTGGATGATGAATGATTGATGCTAAAGTGAGGGTAACTGGAGGGACTTTGCCATAGCTAGTGCAGTCTTTTTTTTCCTCATGTGCAGATGCAAGCAGTGATGCCATCTGCTTCAAGCAGCCGGTGACAGGTGTCTTGGACGGTTGCACTGTGCAGCATGGGGCAAGTATGCAGTTTGCGCTGCAGATGGCTTAAATTTGGTACTCCAGCTGAGCTATCTCCAGTGGTGCCACTGCACCCCGGTGGCTGTCTTGTCTGTGGGTGCACTCTTCCTTTGTGGCATGAGTCCTCCATCTCTCCACCCTGTTGATCTTCTGCTCTTGTACTTCTGTTACCGTCAGGTGTTGCATGTGACAGGTTTGTCACACAATCTCCTCTCTTCTATTCCTTCTTCACAGTGTCAAGTCACACCACGCTCTCTTCTCCTTTGCTTTGGCATCTGGCCACCTATCTTCCTTTTTTGTGGACCTCTCGAAGTCCTGTCCTGTCCAAGGACTAGGGGTCTTCTCAGTGTTGCAGTGGTGGCATTGTGCCACTTGGGGTGTGCGACTTTCCTCATGCCTGTTGCGAGTCACTGTCGACTCAGTCTTGAGGCAGTGTGGGGGAGGACACTCCTTGATCAGTCTCTGTCCCATTGCAGGGCAGTGATGGTGGGTCACTTCCTTTCCCGCCTCATGGCAGTGTCTAGGTCCTGCTTGAGCCTGGGCATGCTTTGCAGGGTTTGTTGCTTCTCTCGACCTGATGTATGATGGGCCAACGGTGGCCATCTTGTGTCAGGGTAAGGCTGGCTGGCACGGCCTCATCTCCCGGGCGTTCTGTCACACTCACGGGGCTCTGTCCATCTTCTCGGGCTCCTGCCTGTGTTGTCAGCTCTGGAGGTGCAGCTCTCTGTGCACCTCTGACATTGTCTCTTTTCCTTCTGGGCATCGTTTGTTGTGCCTGGCATGTCCCTCTCCTATCTTGCAGTGATGTCCATCACTGCTGGGGCATGTGGCGCTCTTTCCGTGTTGGCAGCGGTAGATGGGCGCTAGGGGCTGCTCAGGCTATGCGCGCTCTCCTAGTACCTCAAGTGGCACTCATAATCCTTTCCCTACCTTTGCAGCTCGGCTAGGGCAGCTGCAGTCTTCTCTGGTGTGCAGTAGTTAGACACGTCGCTTCCTCTTCTGTGTCGTTTCGCGTGCTGCTGGTCTTGCGCAGTCACTCTCTGGGGGTGCTGCTGTCAACTTGCTGTTGCCAGTGCTTGTTTCCTGTTAAAACAGAAACTAGGGTGAAGTACCTTTCTTTGGCACTATTTTTCAGCTCAAAGGCAGTCTTTCTTCCTACCGGCCTTCTTGATTGAAGCAGACGCCGGTGAGGAGCGATGCTGCCCGGGAAGAGTTTGTGTCAGGCTGGTGGGGGGGGTCTTTGCTGGTTCCACAGTTAAGGGCCATTTTCCTTATCTTCTTTCATCTTCTTTTCTTTTTCACACAAATGGACAATGCCTCGTGTGAAGAGGCAAGCAGCTGTTACTTGTGGAGGGGGGCGGCACTGGGCAACAGAGCATTTTTATTCTCTCCGGTGCATGGCAGCACCTTTACCATCCTCACACTCGCCCGCAGTAGCATTCCTTCACGCTGTGGGCCAGTCTCTTGGCATTTTTGGGAGGGGGAGTGGCCCTGCGCACTTTTCTTTGCTTTGGTGCACAGCAGCACCATCGCACCTCTCCTCTTGCGGCCGGAGCAGCCTTCCCTCATGCTGTTACTACACATTTCATTGGTGCATATCTGCACCATCGGGCTTTTCTCCCTTGTGGCCGCAGCAGTCCTTTCTTATCGCTGCGGGCCACCATGCTGTTCAATGTTCCTTGTGGTGCGTGTCTGCACCATAGCACTTCAAGCCTTGTTGTCAGGCTAGTCAGGGGCAGGTTTGCTGGGGGTCACTCAGATGAGGCACAACCCCCAGGGGCAGCTGGTGCTCCTTGTTATCGCTCCTCTTGCTTTGGGACAGCTATAATCCCTTTTGCTCACGCGGCGCAGTCTCAAAACGGCAGAACAGCCCTTACTGTCTCCCTTCGTTCCGGTGGGGCTGGGGCTGTGTCTTCCTCTTCTCTTTATGTTAGGGATCCTCGGCCTCACGCTGCAGGGCTGCAGGGCTGCTCCGCATTGCAACTGCGGGGGCCCCAGCACTCAGGTGGCTGCTGGGGTCTTTAACACGGCAACAGTGTTCGCACCGGGTGATTTCCTTGTCCTGTGCCGGTCGCTGCGTGCTGGCAGGAGACATGAGGGTGCCTTATACAGAGGCTACTCTTTCTCCCCCACGACCAACATCGAAGTTGCTGCCTGTGGCCACGTGGGGTTGGACCCACTGGTCGCCAATGTAGTTTTGCTGGCCCCAGGTCCTCATGCTGCAATAGGGTGACACGGACACTTAGATACTGGGTTCTGGTAACTGGCCACAGGCACGTGCACCTGGCCCTTTTTATTGTCAGGGTCACCTGACCAGTGAGGTCTGTGTCGGGTGGGTGTGGGGTGTGTGTGTATAAAGCCAGCCCTCACCCGAGTGGCTGGTGGAACTCTAGAACGTGTCCAGCAGGACACTACAATCATCAACAAATGGTGTAGCTTGGTAGTGCTACTGATGTTTAAAAGAATGAAAATACTACAAGGCTAACTGAAATAGCTAACAATCAGTTAACTGCAAATGAAATACTCAGTCAAAATTCAACAAACTCACTGGTCCACTGTGAATACTTATTAAGGCGGTCATTCTGACCGCGGCGGGCGGCAGTCGCCGCCCGCCATGCGGTCACCGCCGAATGACCGCCCCGCGGTCAAAAGACCGCGGCGGCCATTCCAACTTTCCCGCTGGGCCGGCGGGCGCCCTCCAAAAGAGCGCCCGCAGGCCCAGCGGGAAAGCCCCTGCAACAATGAAGCCGGCTCCGAATGGAGCTGGCGGAGTTGCAGGGGTGCGACGGGTGCAGTGGCACCCGTCGCGATTTTCACTGTCTGCTAAGCAGACAGTGAAAATCTTTGTGGGGCCCTGTTAGGGGGCCCCTGCACTGCCCATGCCAGTGGCATGGGCAGTGCACGGGCCCCCAGGGGCCCCACGACACCCGTTCCCGCCATCCTGGTTCTGGCGGTGAAAACCGCCAGAAACAGGCTGGCGGGAAGGGGGTCGGAATCCCCATGGCGGCGCTGCAAGCAGCGCCGCCATGGAGGATTCCCTGGGCCAGGGGAAAACCAGCGGGAAACCGCCGGTTCACCTTTTCTGACCGCGGCTTTACCGCCGCGGTCAGAATAGCCCAGGAAGCACCGCCAGCCTGTTGGCGGTGCTTCCGCTGCCCTACGCCCTGGCGATCAGAGACCGCCAGGGTTGGAATGAGGGCCTAAGACTCTTTACGGAAAACAAGCTCCAATGCTACGGTTTGATAAAAGAAACATCATTGTAAAAAACGTTTATTTGAGTTAAATTAAAAGTAGCACATATATTAAGGTAAGTTGTACCAGATGTCCATTTTGGAACTCATGTAAGAGGCTCTGTGTTTTGTCTGCTCTCTTCAGCAATAACACCTACACAGTGAATTCCGTTTTGCTTTGGACAGTTACATTCATGCCCTTTTCTATTGTTTAGGGATTTGAATTAGAAGTTCATTAAATAAAGTGTGCCATTGTATTTTCCTGTAACAAACTTTCTACTGTTGAATCCTGAATTCCAATGTCAAAGTGTATTCAATATTTTGTTTATTTAAGGAGCGGTTTTCTGAAATATTGCATTATTCTGCATTTTGATTGGTTGGTGCTAGGTAGATGTTGCTTATTTTATGCTGACCGTTAGAAATGGGGCTTCTGGTTGGCTAGGGTAGGCACCTAAGCCAGGGAGTAACCACCACTCTAGTCAGGGTAAGGGAGTTACACACCCAGGGTAACCACTGTTCACCCCCTTGGTACCTTGGCCAGAGCAGTCAGGCTTATCCTAGAGGCAATGTGTAAAGCATTTCCACAATACACACATCCCAGTGACACAATAAATACACCACAAAAGAGATTTCACAACCGGTTATATAAAAATAAACTGTATTGCTCATACCACATCATAGACTGTCAACCAAAATGACATAAATCAGTAATACTCCTGCCAAACCAGCAGTTGTCAGATCACCATCATGTGTGCAAACTAAGGAGAAACATTCTCCTTTTGCAAATGTCACATAAAACGTACTCACCCTCCCACTGTACACAAGACAGATCCTGCAAATATGCACACCAACCCAACATGGCAGGATGGCATATAAACTCATCCAGGTCTGAAAATACAGTAGAAACACGTAGGGTGAAAAGGAACACAGCGATGAAAAGCAGGTTATAGGGTAATCACAACGTTCTCTTAAAGAAAGCCATAGTGCCCCTGCACTTCCTCTATACGATGGGTGGTAAACAGAGACATGACCTGTCAAGTCCAGGAGCTCCTGTGTTCCTATTACTGCACATGCAGTACTATAGGGAGAGGCCACCCTGCTCCTCTCAAGGGGGCTGCCCCGGTGAACACAATCCCCAGCGGGAGGTGAATCATCCTCAGCAGGACAGGGCCTTTGATGAGGTTCTTTTCCCACACTGCGAGGGATAGGTATACAAACAAAAATGCCCCCACAAATTAGGGTAACTTCACTATAAGGGGGTGGGAGAAGCCCACATGGCTCCCACATTGGCAGGAAACCTCTTGGGGCCCACGCGAATAGTAACAATTGACCACACAGCCGCCTCCCACGTAGCGCGTGTGCAGAGCAACTTTTACTGAGCACACAGGACTTTGAGGGGAGGTCCCTAATGCTGCTGGGTTGTGGCCGCTTAGGTCTCCTTTACTCTTGGAGCAGCCCAGGCTCCCAGCCCAGATCTCCAGTGGGGCACATTGGGGAAGGCACGGCACTTCTCTACCAGTGCTGCGGTGGTGAACAGATTCCTCTTCCTCTTGTGGCCTGGGCCATGGCAGTGACTGCACCAGAATAGGTGCCCAATTGTGCTGCAGGGACTCCAAAGAGCGCCTGCCTCATCCGCACTCATTAGGGACTGTCAGTGGCTCTGCCATGCATATTTCCTCCTTACGGTCCTTTTAGGGGAACAAGTCTGCAACGGGTGAGGGCCCACACCCACAATGACCACAGGGGCTCTCACAATGGGCTCCCAGCAGAAAACAGAACTCCCACACAAAGGAGAATGCAGCGCTCACCACCAGGCACTCAATATAAGGGCAAGATGCTCACCATGCCCTAAAACCGCCAACCCAACACTCTTGACGTGCTGAGAGTCAAGATGGGCTGTGGAGGTAATGCCAGGACCAGCAACCCATGGACTTCATGAGCTGGGCCCCTGGGAGAACACTTGTAGGGGGACACAAAGCAACAGTAGTGGTTAGCCAGACCAAAAACACAGGACCAACAGTCCTAATGGTGATCTGTCCTGGCAGCACCACAGTTCCCTGGCAGAACAAAGTCAGGAAGCAGCACAAAATCATGAAGCAGCTGGCAGCATGACAACTCACAGAAAGGCAAACCAGATGAGTTGTTTGTGCCACCCAGCAGACACCAGCAAGCAAGGCAACAAAAGAAGAGCAGTCCAGATGAGTCCTTTGTGCAGTCCAGCAGTCCTTCTACCAGAGATTCAGTCCCAGCTCCAAAAGTGCTCTAAAAATCAGGGGGCTACAGCCCTCAACTTGTACTCAGAAATGCGTTTGTTCAAGGGGTAACTTCAAAATAGCCCTTTCAAGTAAAGCACAACACTCTTTCAACACGGCCCTGTCTACAGACATCAGTAGTGGGTAATCAGTCCAATGTATGAGGGCAGGTCACAGCCTATTCACATGTAAGGTGTGAATAACCCTCCCTCTCTCCAGCCCAGGAAAACTATCAATATGCAGAAGCCTCTTAAATCACACCCAGCCCTTCATGTATTATGGCTGTCTGGAAAGTATGCACCAAGTGGAGCTGTCACTGTGCCCCAGATGTGGATTGGAGTCAGGCTGCAAGGCACTATAGTTATAAGCATAGAGAAAGGCCCACTTTCTATAAGTGGCATTTCTAAATTAGCAATAAAAAAATCCACCTACATCTATAAGCAGGATTTCTGACTACCATTCCAAATATATTAAACACGCCAATGCTACTCCTCATTGATCAGAAGATCCCACTTAGAAATATGTAAGGGCATGTCCAATACAAATCTATGGGTGGAGCAGCACTCACAGTAGTGAATAACTAAATAGGCTGTTTGTCACCACCAGGACATGTAGTACTTAAAGACGTTTTAGCCTTGCCCCTGGTCTCCCACGCCATTTTTTTAACCACCCCGCCTTTGTCATGGATCGTCCTACCGTGTCAAGATGAGGCGGAGAATACCACAACTATCCCCCTGCTGTGGAGCACCAGGTGGGCCGAAACATGTTAAACATACAATTCTCATTTATCCAGGAGGAACCAAAACAAAATAACACATATATTTAAACATGCACAAAGATGCAGATGAGGATCTCAAAAAGGAGCCTCAGAGTGCCAGGGAATTAGAGGCGCAGTCATAAATTACATCTGCTGGCAGGTTGTGTTACCTGCACCGGGTAGCAATCAGTAAAGTAAAAATTCTCTTAGTTGGATGGAAGCCACTGGGTGAGGATGCAGGTTGTATCTCTCCATACCTTTTACATACCCAGAACCCTGCCCAAAGGGCTATCTAGGGCCTACCTTAGGGGTGAATTAGGTGTAGTAAAAAGGAAGCTTAGGCCTTGGCAAGTGATTTGACTTGCAAAGTCAGTGTGGCAGTAAGCTACACATGCAGGCTCTGCAGTGACAGGCCTGAGACAAACTTTAAAGGCGATAGTATTTAGTCTTGAATTTCATGACTGTCTCAAGATGGCTGCTGCCATAGTCCTTTCTTTCTCTTGTTTCTTCTAGGGCTCGGACCTTGTGGCTCCTTTTATTTCTATTTATGACACTTTTTTCTGTGCTTAATAATATTAACCCAATATTTTGTCTGCTTCATAACATTACCCGCGTCCAAGTATCTTTGCCTTTTTACCACTTAGTTTTTGGTACTGCTTTCCACTGTAGTCTTTTGATTGTTTTACCGTTTTTGACTGTTCCAAGATGGCCGCTGCCATAGTCTTTCTTCCTTTGCTTGAGTTTGTGATGGACGAGACCCGGATTTCCTGGTCCCGTCTTTCTACTTAAGATATCCTCTACCTTGGCGCCCGTCCGTTTTACTTTTAAAGACCGGCACGATACTCGTGCTGGCCCTGCACATACTACTACGGTCGCTCGGACCGGGATATCCTATATTTGAGACGTGTTCACCGTGGCTTATAGCCTCTCCGGTAAGATGGGTTTTTTCTCTTCTCTTCTTTTTTTTTTTTTCCATTTCACTTCTGTTTCACTCTGTTTTACAGCGATTTCGTTCCATGCTTTGGAGCGTTCATAACTTAATGGTGATACTCAATTTTTTGACTTTTCGGCGGTTCTCTTAATAATATCTCTCTGTGTTTCTATATATTTTTTCACTTCACTGGTTCCAGGTGAGGACATTGGGCGTCTTTTTGGCCCTTTTCATCTTTCCCTTTGAATATACTCACTACGTACTTTGATGAGCATATGGCCACTATATGTATTCCCCTTCCCCCCCTCTACCTTTGGTTCTTCTATATTTGTTTGCATTTCGACTTATGGGTGTTTTCTTTGCTAGGTACTAAAAACGTACTGTTACCATTTGCTCCTGTGACTGACTGGATTCCATTACGGTATGCTTCACTTTATACGCACTATCTCCTACACCTATTTTGATTCTGGTTTCTTAACACACTGGGATCCTTTGTACTCACTGGTTTCTTGAAATATGGGCACATCCCCCCTTCTTCTTTTTTATTCTTCCTATAAACTTCTCTCTTTACATGTTTATTCCTTTGACGTCAGTAACCTCTTGGACTCGGTCTTATCACTTGGGGTTTGTCCATTTATACTCAGTGCTCGGAGTCCGGGATTATATACATATCGCATATTTTTAACATTTGTAACATGTATTTGTTTTGGGTATACTCATGATCTTTGTATGTCCTTATCCCGTCTCACTGTCATTTACATTTGTGTTGGTACGCAGTAGGTTCTTCAGTTGCCTTTTCTATTCTGAATCACAATTTTTCTTTATGCAACTGGGCTCTTGTTATCTAGTGTATATTGTACATATTGTTTTCATGTTACATTACAGCCCTGAAAAAGCCCCAACAGTGGGCGAAACGCGTTGGCTGTCTATCCATTGCCTTACGTACCTCATTTACGGAGTTTGAAAATATCAAGCACTGAACTTGTACAGAATTATAAAAAAGATGGAAATATTCTTCTGCATCATTGGAGCACTGGACTCTTCTTTGAATCTACACTACATGTGCTTTTGTGTGGCGGTGCACCGACTGTGTTTTTTTTTATTTTCTGAGTAGGGCTAGTTTTGCCTTTGAGGCTTCTTTTGCAGCAGGAGCCTTGGTTGAGTTGCATGCCCATGAAAACTGATGACATATCAATACATATATACTTTGTCTTTGTGAATCAACAGGTACTTATAGGGATAGGTATGTTGTCTATGAGCTTGCTGCAAATTGTTCTTGTGTTAGCGTGAAGCTTTAAAGGCTACTCGTGTGGATGGCACAATCTGCTCTGGAGGTCCACTAGTATCATTTAATTTACAGGCCCTGGGTATATGGTATATCACTTTACAAGGGACCTACGGGTAAGTTAAATAACCCAAACAGGTAAAACCAATTATACAAAGTTGTAGGGGAGATTGCACATGCACTTTAGCACTGATTACCAGTGTTAAAGTGCCCAGAGTCCATAAGCCACCAAACGAAGATCAGAAAAATAGGAGGAGAAAGGCTTGGGATAACCCTACAGAAAGGGCCATTTCCAACACTAACTATATGTTTTTTTTGTGAATTTATTATGAAAGCTGCTGTTTTTGAAGGTGAGCCATGTCACTGCTCAGCCCGACTCTCAGAGGCTAAACACTTGAGTCTAAAACCTTGCTGGTTTGTGTTGTATTCTAGACAGAAATTGTTTAGATTTTCTCTGAGGCTGATATTATTTCACACCTCCTGCTGCATTTGATGTCTTATTCTCTATGAACATTTGCCTATATTGAGACTAATGAATTTCCTTCCCTTCTATAATCCGTTATTCAATTTTTAATGGACCTTCACAATTTCCCAATTTCCCAATTTCCTGGAAACTCTTTGGAGTCCTTGTTCTGGAGTCCTCATAATTTAAATATTCTTATTTTTGTGAGGTGTTTCAGGTGGGCCCTATTGCCTCCTGTTGTACAGAGGCCCTGATCTTGTGCGAACACTTCATCTAATATCTTTTTAAATATCATTGATATTCATTAACTGTTTATTAAAGTATGTTGGCGCATCCGGAAGTCATCCCAAACATCCCAATGCAAATCATAAATAATCCTCAGACACAAAGAGGGCCTTAGTGTAGGGACCCTGATTGCAGATGATGGGTATAGGCATTCATTTTTTGGGGGCTGAGACTTATTTGTTATCATCAAACTGTGCTCAGAGGTGGGAGAGGTTGAAGAATTAGGATTTTAAAGGAATCTACACTAGACAGCCTTGGCATTCGATAACACTGGTATTCAGTAAAGCAAATGGAGCGTTCCCCTAAGACATTGTTTGGCAGCTGTAGTTAGTTTTTCTTTGAACACTGACATTGTATTTGGAATGTAAAACATCAAGGATTACACCATGTAAGTTCTCTTCATCACTGTACCAACTATTTAGGCCACCCATCTTCCGGACAAAGACCGCTACCATATACCTATTCTATTTTTATTAGCCTAGATGCCAGTCAAATGTGCCCTTTCTCCCTCTGATTCGTCCTGCTTGCTCCTGTCAGCGGTGGAATCACCACGCATTACTAGAAGTTGGAATTACTGCAATCTGCTTTAGAGGTTGTGACTCGTTGCTTCAGGTCAGCATTCGCTACCCACTTATGGGCAATAACTGAAGTGGGGAATGTTAGGGTGTGCTAAATGCGAGCCATGTGTGAGGCCGACATCATGGCTTATCTGTGCCACAGAGTAGGCATGTACAGCGTTTGTTATGCAGTGACCCTCATCTGTGCTATGAAGTGTCCAGTGCAGCAGCAGCGTTGAAACTAGCACTCCGCAGCAGTAAAACACAAGGACACAGTGTTACATTTTTAGCCTTGCCCCTGGTCTCCCACGCCATTTTATTAACCACCCCGCCTTTGTCATGGATCGTCCTACCGTGTCAAGATGAGGCGGAGAATACCACAACTATCCCCCTGCTGTGGAGCACCAGGTGGGCCGAAACATGTTAAACATAACAATTCTCATTTATCCAGGAGGAACCAAAACAAAATAACACATATATTTAAACATGCACAAAGATGCAGATGAGGATCTCAAAAAGGAGCCTCAGAGTGCCAGGGAATTAGAGGCGCAGTCATAAATTACAACTGCTGGCAGGTTGTGTTACCTGCACCGGGTAGCAATCAGTAAAGTACAAATTCTCTTAGTTTGATGGAAGCCACTGGGTGAGGATGCAGGTTGTATCTCTCCATACCTTGTCTCTGATGGCTGGGGTTATCTTTTGCGGCTCCATTCTCATCATGGACTGTCATTTCAGGTTGGTCACTCCTCATCGGTTCAGAGGCAGTAGTTGCCGCAGTGGAGTCCAGGATCTCCAACTCTGAATACTTTTAAAAATCATTGATCACCACAAACATCTGGAAACCGTCAGGCAAACTCCTGTAGTCTGCACTGGCTCTAAACCAGGGTATTAAAGGGATGGCCTTGGTGATGCTCAGTGCAAGCAACTTCCTCAGATGAACAGCTTGACATATCGGGCAATGTCTCACAGCGTGTTCCACCTAATCCTCCAGTGCTGGGAACCACACTTTACTTCGGAGCCTGGACTTGGTCTTTACCACTCCTTGATGTGATGAGTGGCCCAGCTCCCCTACTTGTTTCTATAGGGATGTAGGGATTACTAACCGTGGACCTCTTGGAAGGCAACCCTCTAGAGAGATAGCTAGCTTTTGCCTGACTTTATGTAATGCTGATAACGTCAAACGTGCTCTCTCAGTCTTCCGAGCTATGTTTTGAAGGTCTTTTGACATCAGTTGCTATTAAAGCGGTTTCTTTTTTTCGAAGAATTAAGCATTGACTGCGACGCCGATCAGCTCCATTGAGGAAGTCATTGAGGATTTCAAGTGTGGATAAGGTTTATGCCTCAAGGTATGGCGTGTAGCTAAAGGAAAAGAGATATTTCCAGCTCTTTGGTGCATTTCCATACGAGGCCCTGAGGAAGGTGGTTTAAAGTATCAATATACTACGGGATCCACCGAAATACGCGTTGGCAGTTATTACCAAGGCTGGCTTAAAGATTTTGCAATTAATACGAAGGCTGGCTTAGCAATTTTGTATCCCAGCTGCATTAGCATCTGGGGAAGTGAAGCTTGGAATACACACTAAAACCAACAGTAAGGCTGGCCGAGTAAGCTACATCAGAAATACGCTGGAACTTGGGCAAGGAATGTCTAGAGTGTACCGGTTATGGATTGATTACATTTCTATCTTTGTGGATATACAAAGTGATTATATGAAGACTCCCACAAACAGAGTGATGGTACATTTTAGATGAACTGTGGAAAGAATAACCGCAACTATATTATATAACAGAAAGCAAAGAAACTTACCAAAGTAAAAGATTTAAGATAGTTAAATTGTATAGGTGTGAATATATCTTGGTTATATATAGTTTATGTGGATATTTGATAAACTATTGAAATGTGTATATATACATGTTGGTAATTAGAATTGTCTGATTTGTTGTCTCGTGTATGTTGGTCTGGAGTCTTTTTGTGATATTTATCAGTAAGTAATTGTCTTTGTGTCTTTGTCTTAGTAATATTTCTTTGTTTTTTTAATGATTGATTTATATGTTATTAGGAAAAAAAATTATATTTTTCTAGCATTTGTTATTTGTTTATTAGTTTTTGTTTGTAAAAGATATATGAAAGTGGCATTCTTTAGAAAGGTGTCAGTTCCCTGAGGCAACAGTGGAGATGACCAGCTGAAGTCACTCATTGGTGGCAGTTGCAGATTTGATGTCATCTACTGTCATAGGAAGAGGTCTTGATCGATCCAGTACCAAATGCACATACTCTTCTACTTCCTCGGCATCAGACATCCCACGAGGGGTGGCAGGTCTTGTGTGCCTGGACAGGTAGCCTGCTGGATTCTGAGACCCAGGTCTATACACTACTAAGAAACCTTAGTCCTGAAGTTGTAATATCCACCTCTCTATCCGCAGAGGTGGTTTATTCGAGCTGCCATTGAAAAGGGATATGAGCCGCTTGTGATCAGTATGAACAATCATTAACTGGCCATACAAATATAGATGGAAGTGGCGACAATCCTAGTGGACCGCTATAGCCTCCTTTACGATATGGGAATATCTCTGCTCAGTGTCAGTTATTGCCCGGCTGGAATAGGCTACTGGGGCCCACTCTCCATCTTCATGCCTCTGAGATAGGACAGCACCTAGACCAGACAGCTCTGATTCCTTGTAGGGGTCAAAGTAGACCAGTGTAGTATTTTAACCATATTAGTGGCTTGGAATGACACCTCCTGATCAGAGCTCCATTCCCATAGGGTATTTGCTTTCATTAGTTCTCTCATTGGGCCAGTCCGGGCAGTAAGATTCCTTATAAAATACCCACAGTAGGTGACCATCCCTAGGAAACTATGGACCCCTGATACATTGGTAGGTGGTGAGGCTGACTGAATGTCTTGCACTTTCGCTGGATCAGGCATGACCCCTTCGCCTGAGAATTGATAGCCAAAGAAAATAACTTCTGTTTCTAAGAATGCACACCTTTCTGGGTGCAAAGTAACCACACTTTCTTGCAGCCGCTTGAAAGTGGCTCTCAGACAGTCAAGGTGCAACTCCATGGTGAGTGCTGGTACCAAGATGTAATTTATGACTACTTGCAGTTCAGCTAGCACCCCCTGAATCATTTCCTGGAATACTTCTGCCACACTCAATATCCTAAAACTAAGTCACTTGTATCTCCGCAAGCCAACATGAGTGGAGAACGTTGTGATGGTCCTTGATGTTGGAGCTAACAGTAATTGGTGGTATCCAGCAAGCAGATCTTTCTTGGAGAAACATCTCGATCTGCTTACTTCAGCAACTACGTCATCCACCGTAGGTGTTAAGAGCCGCTCACACTTTCTGGCTAAGTTGGGCAGGCGAATGTCAACAAATATCCTGACTTCACCAGGTTGTTTGGGTTTGCGTGCGATCACAACTGCAGATACCCACGGTGTCGGGCCCCCCATATGTTCGGTAATGTTAGCCTGCTCCAGCTTCTTCAGTTCCGCTTCCACTTTAGGGGGAGGTGAAGGCCCCTCGGGGATGCTTTAAAGCAACTGGCTGATTTGAATTGTCAATGTGAAGATGTATTAGGCGATCCCTTAAGCATCCAATGCCTTTGAATAGCTGTGAGAGTTCTGCCACCAGACCACCCACCCTCCCATGGTGGACACCGAAAGCAAAGAGATTAGACTGAGTTGTTCGGATGTCTTATAGCTCAGTAGCATTCCTAATCCCATCTTGGTCACATACACTTTGGTACGTGTTGATTGATCTTCATGTGCGATTTCAATTGTAAACACTCCTGCTAGCAGTAGTAGCATAGACGACCCAAAAGCGTAAACTCTTGTGGTTGTAGGGTGCAGGTGGGGCTATATTGGAAAAGTCTGTAATATTGACTGTGCCAGGATATTTACGGATGCACCAGTGTCAATCAGAGCGGGTATTTAATGGCCTGAGAGTAGTACAGTGCACCTCCTTATGAATCTTCGGGGATGTCCCCCAGGCTGCATGGCATGCACAATGTGGACTGTTCCCTCTGAGTCGCCCTCATCATCATCATCCATATCGTCCTCTTTTCGTATGCACACTGGTGATTGTACCATATTGATGGGCTTGGGTGTCTGTTGTTTTTGCATGCCAACGACTAGCACACCTTGGCAAAGTGGTTTGGTTTATTACAGTGAGGGCACTTCTTGCCTTGGGCAGGACATGGTCCTTGATGAGGGTATGGCCCTCCACACATGTAGCATGTCTTGGTGATTGCTGTTTGTTTCTGATAAGTTTTTTTCTTTTCCGTGGTTGTTGGCCTCACTGCATTTACTGGCTCTGTTTTCATCTGACGCTGTAAGGTAGTTTTCATATGTGCAGCGCGTCCTTTTGATAATACTTTTGATCATCCCATCGTAAGAATGTTAGCCAGTTTGCTACATAGTCCCCAGCGCAGTGGCAATATGGAAACACATGGACACAGTGTTACGTTTCTGGCCTCATCCCCCAGTCTCCCAGACCATTTTATTAACTACCCCGCCTATTTCATGGATCATCCTACTATGTCCAAACGATGTGGGTACAGCACAAATATCCCCCTGCCATGGCACGCCAGGTGAGTTGAACCATATCAAATATAACAATCCGGAGAGATGACATTTGGTTGCCTAGAAACATATTTTGTCAGACCAGCCCCCATAGGGTGTATAGTAAGCGAGCCTGACCACTACAATAAGGCTTGGGTGGGGGTTCTACCCCACCAAGAGAATTTGGGAAAAATATGAAAAAACTGTGCATTCTGCAACACATTTGTCATTATATATTCAATTGTACTAGTTTTAACCTGTTAGGTGCGGGCGTCGGCCACTGGCCGACGCCCACACTCCCTCCCTGGTGCGGGTCACGACCAGTGGCCGACACCAGGGAGGGGGTTAAAAATCGTCCGGTGCAATGCTTTTTTTTTTTTTTTTTAAACCGTCGGAGACGCGGAAGAGCTTCCGCGTCTCCATCCCACCCCCCTCCCGCCCCCTTATGACGTCAGCGCGCCACGAGGCGCGCTGACGTCACAGTTTTTCCCCACCGGAGAAGGAGAGAAGCAGGTAAGCGTTCTCTCTTTCTCCGGTGGGGGAAAAAAGGCCAAAACAGCCTCCCCAGATGCCAGGGAGGCATCGATGGAAAGGGGAGGCTCTCCCCTTTCCATCGATGCCGCCCTGGCACCGTTTTCTGGCCGTGGATCGCAGCGCGGCTGCGATCCATGGCCAGGAAACGCTTCTAGGCACCAGGGATCTTCTTTGGGGGGGTCGGCCCCCTCGTAAAAGGGCCGCCCCCCCCGGGGGCAATATTTATTAATTTACACAGTTTTGGGGGGCGATCGCGCCCCCCACAATATAAGGAAAACAGAAAAAAAAAAAAAAATGGCGGGGTCGGCCCTTGGAACACGGGCCGACCCCAGGGGGGAAAAAAAAACATGTAGTTTTGCCTGGGGGGGGCGATCGCCCCCCGCAGGGTAAAAAACAACAACAACAAAAAAAATTTGGTGGTCAGCCCTTAGGGTGACCATCAATGGGGCAATTTTTTTTTTTATACATGTGTGCTTTGCCAAGGGCAAGCACACATGTATAAAAAAAAAAAAAGGTTTGTGACATGAGTGTCTTGTTTTCTTTCTCTCTCTCTCTCATATATATGTGTATATATGTATACACACATATATATATATATATATATATATATATATATATATAGATATAGATATATATATATATATATATATATATATAAAAAAAAAAAATTTTCAGGACAAGCATTGCAGCGTCCATGTGCTGCTTTTCTGACTTGTTGGTGTGTATCTGGGCTTCTAACAACGCCCACCTCACGCCCATCACTACCAGTCGTTCGTGGGCTTGCCCTTCAAAAATCCTTTGATGACATTGGAAAATGATTTACCTTTGTCCCTCCTTGGGGAGGTTTTGTTACCGCCTTGGCCATCGCCCCTGGTACATGGCTAATTGCACTTTTGCTGTTACGTTTAACTGCGAGCGAACTTCTTTTCCTTTTGTGTAACTCTTCACATGATGCTCATGGTGGCCGTGGCGATGTGAATCGGCTCTCTTATGTGAAAGAGTTTAACTTTCAATTATCAATTTATGTGGCAAGAAAAGTTGGGTTAGGAGTTTATAACGCTAATAGCTCTAACTCGAGCAGATGCGAGACCCATTGCATTGTAAATGCTTGTTATTCTTGTGTGTGTTGTTTTATAATGGTGAACAATTTCACCGCACTCCACGAGGACCGTGATCAAGACTCCTTGCTGAGTTGAAACACGTTGGTGGTTATTGACTGCAATACAATACACTTTTATTTGTACTTTGTGGAGTGTGGTGAAATTTTTCGGCATTAGATAATTTCTAGATTGGTCTTCTCTGTCACTGGGCACCGGCAGTGGAGTGTGCCGCCCAGCAACCCTTCAACCACTTTGTTTCTAAACATATATATATATAAGATATGCAACACAAATTGGTTAAAAAGATTGTTGCGCAGTGCACTCCACTGCCGTTGCTCAGTGATGGAGGAGAGCAACCTCGAAAATATTTTATGAACAAGAATCTCACCGCACTCCACGAGGTTAAAGTTGACATGTTTTATTGCAAGTATAAACAATGAAAGAAAAGAGGGACTCATTTACTGTGATCAAGAATCCTTGTGAGTCGAAACGCGTATGTGGCTGTTGCTTGCAATAAAAGATGCCAATTTGAACCTTGTGGAGTGGGGTGAGAATCTTGTTCACACAATATATATATATATATATATATATATATATATATATGCATGCATGGATGTCTTTTCTGTAGTGCCAGTTGCCATAAAGTAGCTGAGTGGATTAGTAAAGGCAAGCGTTAACTGCGCTTTAAAACAAATGTAATGCCAGGGGGACTATGGAGATATGAGTGGCACTTTTGCTGGGTAGTACTGAGGGAATTAGAAGAGGAGGTAATGGGAGGCAGAGCACCAAAAATGACTGTTGCACAGGGTGTGTGGTAAGGTGAAGTAATACATTCTTTTTTTGTTTTTTTTCAGTGTTTTCAGGGAATCTGCAGAATTGGAGAAGAAGCGAAGGTAAGGTGACGACATTTCCTGTTGTACACAACAAACATACCCACAAGCAATTTTGTGACTATCTGCCTTCTACGTAGGCTAGTAATTTAGAGGGACAGTTTAGCCAGTTGCAGAGATGGCGTCTCGTTGGATGACTGCTGATCAAGCCCTAGCTCGGGTTATGGAGGACAGTTCTGATGTAGGCTCAGAGACTGAGACAGCAGACACTGAGACAGCATCTGAGGGAGAGGACAATGGGGCAGATTCTGGGAGTGATTTTTCAGTCGGCGGAGTCCCATCTGACGACACCTCTTCCAGTGAGTCTGAAGGAGACAATGACGACATCCGTGCTGTCCCTTCGCAAGCACATTCTGGGCAGCGGGACCACATTGGGTTAGCCGAACCCAGAGAGCACGTGCTTGCTGCTGAAAGCACAGAGAGAGTGCTCTCTTGGCAGCCCCCCTGTTTGGTTCAGCCCCAAATTCCACCTTTTACTGGTGACGCTGGATGTAAAGTCGATACAGCTAACTTTTTGCCAGTCGACTACATCTATCTGTTTTTGGATGTTGACTTTCTTCAGAAAGTTGTGCAGCAAACAAATTTGCTTGCAGACCAATTTCTGAGGGAGTGCGGAGGCACTCTAGGGCCCCGTTCTAGGGCACGCCAGTGGACTCCCACTTCGCTGGCGGAGTTGAAGATATTTTTGGGCCTTATGCTCAAAATGGGGTTAGTACAGAAACCCACCTTGCAGTCCTACTGGACGACTCGCACGGTTTGGGTAACTCCCATCTTCGCACCATACATGAGCAGAGATCGTTTTTTGCTACTGCAGCGCATGCTGCATTTCAATGACAATTCTACTGCATTGCCCCGGGACCATCCAGATCATGACAGGTTGTTCAAAATTCGGGCTGTCGTGGAACATTTGTCTGCCAGGTTTCCAGAGATCTATACTCCTGGAAAGAATATAGCAGTCGATGAGTCCTTGATCCTGTACAAAGGACGGCTGCTTTTCAGACAGTACATTGCGAGCAAAAGAGCTCGCTATGGCATAAAGCTGTACATGCTGTGTGAGAGCTCTACTGGCTATGTGTACAGCCTGAGAGTGTATACAGGGAAGGATTCTACCCTAAACCCTGTAGGTTGCCCTCCCGCGTTAGGGGTCACAAGTAAGATTGTATGGGAACTTGTCCAGCCACTTTTTCACAAAGGTTATAACCTTTATGTGGACAATTTCTATACAGGAATAGAGCTGTTCAGTGAGCTCTACAAAGCTGGCACTGTGGCCTGCGGTACAGTTCGTTGTAACCGCAAAGGATTCCTGCGGGAGCTTGTTTGCAAGAAGTTCCAGAAATCACAGAGTACTGCATTGCGTTCTAACTAACTGCTCGCAGTCAAGTTCCTAGATAGACGTGATGTATACGTGCTCACTACAATTCATGATGAGAGCACTTCTCCCATCACGGTTTGGGGTCAGATGGCCGAAGTCCACAAGCCCATCTGTATACTCGATTACAATAAGTACATGGGTGGAGTGGACAAGAACGACCAGGTTCTTCAACCATACAATGCGTGTCGTAAAACTTGCACTTGGTACAAGAAACTGTTTACCCACCTGATTCAGATGGCAACATATAATGCGTATGTTGTTTACCGTCAGACAACAACAGGAAGACTCATGACTTTCCTTGACTTCCAGTTGTCTGTAATTGAAAGCCTCACTGATGTTACAGAAGAAGCAGCAGCCTCCACCTCATATGTTCTGGAGGATGTGGCAAGGCTGCAGGAGCGACACTTTGCGGATCGCATACCTAAAACACCCAAAAAGGATCGTCCATGTCGTCGCTGTAAAGTGTGCTCAAAGCATGGAAAGCGGCAGGAGAGTCGGTATTACTGTCCCCAGTGTCCATCACAACCAGGCCTCTGTATCCCTACTTGCTTTACGTTGTATCATACTAAAGCAAAGTTCTGGGAAATCGACTGAGGTTGAGCTGCTGTTGGGTAATCCTTTCAGTGGCAGTGCATGGATACCGAACATCCATGGGCCACTGCTTCGTTAGGCAAGGAGCCACAGAACTTTACTTCATCATGGACTTCCTTTTGGCGTGGTTGGTGTTCTGTTCAATTAACATGCATTTTCTTCCCCCTCCTGCATATACTAGCGGACAGAACATATGCCACATTGCCAAGGAGTACCCTTTCTTCACCTGCATGTCTACCTTACTTTCAACTGTAGATATGCTCTCTCAGTTCGAGGAATCACTTTGTAGGGCATACTTGGCAACCCCCAACTTGCTTCCACAAACTAGTATAGGTTCACTTGGCTATTATACAGGATTAGCCAGGACTCTGATGAGAACAGAGACATGGATGGGTAAGGAAAGCGTATGGTAGGAGTGCCTTCACAGGGTTATTGCACAGGTAGAAGGCAGATAGTAAAGGTAGTACAGATGTACATCATCTACACCTATGGATTCAAACCCATTGGTGCCATCCCAGCACTGAAGGAGAATGACTTGTATAGGTCAGTGTTTGACCTGCTTTTCATGTTCATCCTCCATCAGAACTTAGTAGATGTTCAGTTTGCTGTATAAGTGCATTATAGTCACATCACTGCACATAATGTTGGCTGGGACATATGCTACGTTCTCATGGACTCCCCTATGTACCAAACACTGCCCTTTTCCATAGCCTATGACCTTCTCTTTAGGGAACATCATGAGAAATCCCCAGCATGTCTCCCTTAGTTTCAAAGGTAGATATGCTCACTCAGTTCGAGGAATCGCTTTGTACGGCATACTCGGACACCCCCAACTTGCATCCACAAACTGGAAGGAGTTGGATTTAGCACAGAGAGTGCGTTAAAGGCGCATGAAAAATATGTCTTCCTGAGCCTCAGTTGGCTGTCACAGGAGTCATTAGTAAAGGTTTGTTGCGCATGCATTTGGTAATGTTAAGGAAGAAGGAGGCAGTTAGCCTATGACCTTCTCTTTAGGGAACATTATGAGAAATCCCCAGCATGAGCATGTCTCCCTTAGTTTCAAAGGTAGATGTGCTCACTCAGTTCGAGGAATCGCTTTGTATGGCATACTCGGATACCCCCAACTTGCATCCACAAACTGGAAGGAGTTGGATTTAGCACAGAGAGTGCGTTAAAGGCGCATGAAAAACATGTCTTCCTGAGCCTCAGCTGGCTGTCACAGGAGTCATTAGTAAAGGTTTGTTACGCATGCATTTGGTAATGTTAAGGAAGAAGGAGGCAGTTACTTGACAGGTGGTAAAATGTAGTCAAACTTATTCCGTTCTGTGGCGTGTGAATGTGATGGGCCCTTGTCTGGCAGCGGTAAGTTAATGTGAGAGGAGTGTTTGATTGGATTGGGCCCGTGGCTGGTGATATGAAAGGGTTGTTTGTTGTGCGTGAATGGCGTGTCAATGGACCATAAAGAGGTTGGTGCCTGGACGCGGCTTTATGGCCCACCTTCAGAAGGCTTGGTTTCAATATTCAGATACTTTGATAAGTAATCATGCTTTGAAACCATAATTTCTGGAGGTGCTAAAACCAACCAGTGTGAGTGATGGGTTAACTTTAACAAACTAGTACCAGGGGAGTCCAAGGGTGCAGGACTTGCATGGCTCTCACCAGTTTTCCTTCACCCAGAATCCCCTTGAAATTACATTATGTGCTTAAAAATGAGCAGAAGTCCAGGGATCTGCAGGGATCCTCAAAAATCCTACCACCCAGTGTTTCCCCACTTGTCCTGATAAAAACACAACCCTGCTTGTATGCCTGCGCCTAGTGCCTGCTTCAGGAATGAATCACTCCAGGGTTAACAGTAGACCTCAAGCAAGGACTACCATTGGCCCTTGTGTGATCCTTTCCTGTCGCGGGCGCTAGGCCTACCCACACAAGTGAGGTATCATTTTTATCGGGAGACTTGATGGAACGCTGGGTGGAAGGAAATTTGTGGCTCCTCACAGATTCCACAACTTTCTGTCACCGAAATGTGAGGAAAACTTGTTTTTTTAGTCACTTTTTGAGGTTTGCAAAGGATTCTGGGTAAGAGAACCTGGTCAGAGCCCCACGAGTCACCCCATCTTGGATTCCCCTAGGTCTCTAGTTTTCAAAAATGCACAGGTTTGGTAGGTTTCCCTATGTGCTGGCTGAGCTAGAGGCCAAAATCTATAGGTAGGCACTTTGCAAAAAACAGCTCTGTATTTTGTCAAAAAATGCGATGTGTCCAAATTGTGTTTTGGGGCATTTCCTGTCGCGGGCGCTAGGCCTACCCACACAAGTGAGGTATCATTTTTATCGGGAGACTTGGGGGAACGCTGGGTGGAAGGAAATTTGTGGCTCCTCTCAGATTCCACAACTTTCTGTCACCAAAATGTGAGGAAAACTTGTTTTTTTAGCCACTTTTTGAGGTTTGCAAAGGTATCTGGGTAACAGAACCTGGTCAGAGCCCCGCGAGTCACCCCATCTTGGATTCCCCTAGGTCTCTAGTTTAAAAAAATGCACAGGTTTGTTAGGTTTCCCTATGTGCCGGCTGAGCTAGAGGCCAAAATCTACAGTTAGGCACTTTGCAAAAAACAGCTCTGTATTTTGTCAAAAAATGGGATGTCCACGTTGTGTTTTGGGGCATTTCCTGTCGCGGGCGCTAGGCCTACCCACACAAGTGAGGTATCATTTTTATCGGGAGACTTGGGGGAACGCTGTGTGGAAGGTAATTTGTGGCTCCTCTCAGATTCCACAACTTTCTGTCACCGAAATTTGAGGAAAACTTGTTTTTTTAGCCACTTTTTGAGGTTTGCAAAGGATTCTGGGTAACAGAACCTGGTCAGACCCCGCGAGTCACCCCATCTTGGATTCCCCTAGGTCTCTAGTTTTCAAAAATGCACAGGTTTGTTAGGTTTCCCTATGTGCCGGCTGAGCTAGAGGCCAAAATCTACAGTTAGGCACTTTGCAAAAAACAGCTCTGTATTTTGTCAAAAAATGGGATGTGTCCATGTTGTGTTTTGGGGCATTTCCTGTCGCGGGCGCTAGGCCTACCCACACAAGTGAGGTATCATTTTTATCGGGAGACTTGGGGGAACGCTGGGTGGAAGGAAATTTGTGGCTCCCCTCAGATTCCACAACTTTCTGTCACCGAAATGTGAGGAAAACTTGTTTTTTTAGCCACTTTTTGAGGTTTGCAAAGGAGTCTGGGTAACAGAACCTGGTCAGAGCCCCGCGAGTCACCCCATCTTGGATTCCCCTAGGTCTTTAGTTTTCAAAAATGCACAGGTTTGGTAGGTTTCCCTATGTGCCGGCTGAGCTAGAGGCCAAAATCTACAGGTAGGCACTTTGCAAAAAACAGCTCTGTATTTTGTCAAAAAATGGGATGTGTCCACGTTGTGTTTTGGGGCATTTCCTGTCGCGGGCGCTAGGCCTACCCACACAAGTGAGGTATCATTTTTATCGGGAGACTTGGAGGAATGCTGGGTGGAAGAAAATTTGTGGCTCCTCTCAGATTCCACAACTTTCTGTCACCGAAATGTGAGGAAAACTTGTTTTTTTAGCCACTTTTTGAGGTTTGCGAAGGATTCTGGGTAACAGAACCTGGTCAGAGCCCCGCGAGTCACCCCATCTTGGATTGCCCTAGGTCTCTAGTTTTCAAAAATGCACAGGTTTGGTAAGTTTTCCCTATGTGCCGGCTGAGCTAGAGGCCAAAATCTACAGGTAGGCACTTTGCAAAAAACAGCTCTGTATTTTGTCAAAAAATGGAATGTGTCCACGTTGTGTTTTGGGGCATTTCCTGTTGCGGGCGCTAGGCCTACCCACACAAGTGAGGTAACATTTTTATCGGGAGACTTGGGGGAACGCTGGGAGGAAGGAAATTTGTGGCTCCTCTCAGATTCCACAACTTTCTGTCACCGAAATGTGAGGAAATCTTGTTTTTTAAGCCACTTTTTGAGGTTTGCAAAGGATTCTGGGTAACAGAACCTGGTCAGAGCCCCGCGAGTCACCCCATCTTGGATTCCCCTAGGTCTCTAGTTTTCAAAAATGCACAGGTTTGGTAGGTTTCCCTATGTGCCGGCTGAGCTAGAGGCCAAAATCTACAGGTAGTCACTTTGCAAAAAACAGCTCTGTATTTTGTCAAAAAATGGGATGTGTCCACGTTGTGTTTTGGGGCATTTCCTGTTGCGGGCGCTAGGCCTACCCACACAAGTGAGGTATCATTTTTATCGGGAGACTTGGGGGAACGCTGGGTGGAAGGAAATTTGTGGCTCCTCTCAGATTCCACAACTTTCTGTCACCGAAATGTGAGGAAAACTTGTTTTTTTAGCCACTTTTTGAGGTTTGCAAAGGATTCTAGGTAACAGAACCTAGTCAGAGCCCCACGAGTCACCCCATCTTGGATTCCCCTAGGTCTCTAGTTTTCAAAAATGCACAGGTTTGGTAGGTTTCCCTATGTGCCGGCTGAGCTAGAGGCCAAAATCTACAGGTAGGCACTTTGCAAAAAACAGCTCTGTATTTTGTCAAAAAATGGCATGTGTCCACGTTGTGTTTTGGGGCATTTCCTGTTGCGGGCGCTAGGCCTACCCACACAAGTGAGGTATCATTTTTATCGGGAGACTTGGGGGAACGCTGGGTGGAAGGAAATTTGTGGCTCCTCTCAGATTCCACAACTTTCTGTCACCGAAATGTGAGGAAAACTTGTTTTTTTAGCCACTTTTTGAGGTTTGCAAAGGATTCTGGGTAACAGAACCTAGTCAGAGCCCCACGAGTCACCCCATCTTGGATTCCCCTAGGTCTCTAGTTTTCAAAAATGCACAGGTTTGATAGGTTTCCCTATGTGCTGGCTGAGCTAGAGGCCAAAATCTACAGGTAGGCACTTTGCAAAAAACAGCTCTGTATTTTGTCAAAAAATGGGATGTGTCCACGTTGTGTTTTGGGGCATTTCCTGTCGCAGGCGCTAGGCCTACCCACACAAGTGAGGTATCATTTTTATCGGGAGACTTGGGGGAACCCTGGGTGGAAGGAAATTTGTGGCTCCTCTCAGATTCCACAACTTTCTGTCACCGAAATGTGAGGAAAACTTGTTTTTTTAGCCACTTTTTGAGGTTTGCAAAGGATTCTGGGTAACAGAACCTGGTCAGAGCCCCGCGAGTCACCCCATCTTGGATTCCCCTAGGTCTCTAGTTTAAGAAAATGCACAGGTTTGTTAGGTTTCCCTATGTGCCGGCTGAGCTAGAGGCCAAAATCTACAGTTAGGCACTTTGCAAAAAACAGCTCTGTATTTTGTCAAAAAATGGGATGTGTCCACGTTGTGTTTTGGGGCATTTCCTGTCGCGGGCGCTAGGCCTACCCACACAAGTGAAGTATCATTTTTATCGGGAGACTTGGGGGAACGCTGGGTGGAAGGAAATTTGTGGCTCCTCTCAGATTCCACAACTTTCTGTCACCGAAATGTGAGGAAAACTTGTTTTTTTAGCCACTTTTTGAGGTTTGCAAAGGATTCTAGGTAACAGAACCTAGTCAGAGCCCCACGAGTCACCCCATCTCGGATTCCCCTAGGTCTCTAGTTTTCAAAAATGCACAGGTTTGGTAGGTTTCCCTATGTGCCGGCTGAGCTAGAGGCCAAAATCTACAGGTAGGCACTTTGCAAAAAACAGCTCTGTATTTTGTCAAAAAATGGGATGTGTCCACGTTGTGTTTTGGGGCATTTCCTGTTGCGGGCGCTAGGCCTACCCACACAAGTGAGGTATCATTTTTATCGGGAGACTTGGGGGAACGCTGGGTGGAAGGAAATTTGTGGCTCCTCTCAGATTCCACAACTTTCTGTCACCGAAATGTGAGGAAAACTTGTTTTTTTAGCCACTTTTTGAGGTTTGCAAAGGATTCTGGGTACCAGAACCTAGTCAGAGCCCCACGAGTCACCCCATCTTGGATTCCCCTAGGTCTCTAGTTTTCAAAAATGCACAGGTTTGATAGGTTTCCCTATGTGCTGGCTGAGCTAGAGGCCAAAATCTACAGGTAGGCACTTTGCAAAAAACAGCTCTGTATTTTGTCAAAAAATGGGATGTGTCCACGTTGTGTTTTGGGGCATTTCCTGTCGCAGGCGCTAGGCCTACCCACACAAGTGAGGTATCATTTTTATCGGGAGACTTGGGGGAACCCTGGGTGGAAGGAAATTTGTGGCTCCTCTCAGATTCCACAACTTTCTGTCACCGAAATGTGAGGAAAACTTGTTTTTTTAGCCACTTTTTGAGGTTTGCAAAGGATTCTGGGTAACAGAACCTGGTCAGAGCCCCGCGAGTCACCCCATCTTGGATTCCCCTAGGTCTCTAGTTTAAGAAAATGCACAGGTTTGTTAGGTTTCCCTATGTGCCGGCTGAGCTAGAGGCCAAAATCTACAGTTAGGCACTTTGCAAAAAACAGCTCTGTATTTTGTCAAAAAATGGGATGTGTCCACGTTGTGTTTTGGGGCATTTCCTGTCGCGGGCGCTAGGCCTACCCACACAAGTGAGGTATCATTTTTATCGGGAGACTTGGGGGAACGCTGTGTGGAAGGAAATTTGTGGCTCCTCTCAGATTCCACAACTTTCTGTCACCGAAATTTGAGGAAAACTTGTTTTTTTAGCCACTTTTTGAGGTTTGCAAAGGATTCTGGGTAACAGAACCTGGTCAGACCCCGCGAGTCACCCCATCTTGGATTCCCCTAGGTCTCTAGTTTTCAAAAATGCACAGGTTTGTTAGGTTTCCCTATGTGCCGGCTGAGCTAGAGGCCAAAATCTACAGTTAGGCACTTTGCAAAAAACAGCTCTGTATTTTGTCAAAAAATGGGATGTGTCCATGTTGTGTTTTGGGGCATTTCCTGTCGCGGGCGCTAGGCCTACCCACACAAGTGAGGTATCATTTTTATCGGGAGACTTGGGGGAACGCTGGGTGGAAGGAAATTTGTGGCTCCCCTCAGATTCCACAACTTTCTGTCACCGAAATGTGAGGAAAACTTGTTTTTTTAGCCACTTTTTGAGGTTTGCAAAGGAGTCTGGGTAACAGAACCTGGTCAGAGCCCCGCGAGTCACCCCATCTTGGATTCCCCTAGGTCTTTAGTTTTCAAAAATGCACAGGTTTGGTAGGTTTCCCTATGTGCCGGCTGAGCTAGAGGCCAAAATCTACAGGTAGGCACTTTGCAAAAAACAGCTCTGTATTTTGTCAAAAAATGGGATGTGTCCACGTTGTGTTTTGGGGCATTTCCTGTCGCGGGCGCTAGGCCTACCCACACAAGTGAGGTATCATTTTTATCGGGAGACTTGGAGGAATGCTGGGTGGAAGAAAATTTGTGGCTCCTCTCAGATTCCACAACTTTCTGTCACCGAAATGTGAGGAAAACTTGTTTTTTTAGCCACTTTTTGAGGTTTGCGAAGGATTCTGGGTAACAGAACCTGGTCAGAGCCCCGCGAGTCACCCCATCTTGGATTGCCCTAGGTCTCTAGTTTTCAAAAATGCACAGGTTTGGTAAGTTTTCCCTATGTGCCGGCTGAGCTAGAGGCCAAAATCTACAGGTAGGCACTTTGCAAAAAACAGCTCTGTATTTTGTCAAAAAATGGAATGTGTCCACGTTGTGTTTTGGGGCATTTCCTGTTGCGGGCGCTAGGCCTACCCACACAAGTGAGGTAACATTTTTATCGGGAGACTTGGGGGAACGCTGGGAGGAAGGAAATTTGTGGCTCCTCTCAGATTCCACAACTTTCTGTCACCGAAATGTGAGGAAATCTTGTTTTTTAAGCCACTTTTTGAGGTTTGCAAAGGATTCTGGCTAACAGAACCTGGTCAGAGCCCCGCGAGTCACCCCATCTTGGATTCCCCTAGGTCTCTAGTTTTCAAAAATGCACAGGTTTGGTAGGTTTCCCTATGTGCCGGCTGAGCTAGAGGCCAAAATCTACAGGTAGTCACTTTGCAAAAAACAGCTCTGTATTTTGTCAAAAAATGGGATGTGTCCACGTTGTGTTTTGGGGCATTTCCTGTTGCGGGCGCTAGGCCTACCCACACAAGTGAGGTATCATTTTTATCGGGAGACTTGGGGGAACGCTGGGTGGAAGGAAATTTGTGGCTCCTCTCAGATTCCACAACTTTCTGTCACCGAAATGTGAGGAAAACTTGTTTTTTTAGCCACTTTTTGAGGTTTGCAAAGGATTCTAGGTAACAGAACCTAGTCAGAGCCCCACGAGTCACCCCATCTTGGATTCCCCTAGGTCTCTAGTTTTCAAAAATGCACAGGTTTGGTAGGTTTCCCTATGTGCCGGCTGAGCTAGAGGCCAAAATCTACAGGTAGGCACTTTGCAAAAAACAGCTCTGTATTTTGTCAAAAAATGGCATGTGTCCACGTTGTGTTTTGGGGCATTTCCTGTTGCGGGCGCTAGGCCTACCCACACAAGTGAGGTATCATTTTTATCGGGAGACTTGGGGGAACGCTGGGTGGAAGGAAATTTGTGGCTCCTCTCAGATTCCACAACTTTCTGTCACCGAAATGTGAGGAAAACTTGTTTTTTTAGCCACTTTTTGAGGTTTGCAAAGGATTCTGGGTAACAGAACCTAGTCAGAGCCCCACGAGTCACCCCATCTTGGATTCCCCTAGGTCTCTAGTTTTCAAAAATGCACAGGTTTGATAGGTTTCCCTATGTGCTGGCTGAGCTAGAGGCCAAAATCTACAGGTAGGCACTTTGCAAAAAACAGCTCTGTATTTTGTCAAAAAATGGGATGTGTCCACGTTGTGTTTTGGGGCATTTCCTGTCGCAGGCGCTAGGCCTACCCACACAAGTGAGGTATCATTTTTATCGGGAGACTTGGGGGAACCCTGGGTGGAAGGAAATTTGTGGCTCCTCTCAGATTCCACAACTTTCTGTCACCGAAATGTGAGGAAAACTTGTTTTTTTAGCCACTTTTTGAGGTTTGCAAAGGATTCTGGGTAACAGAACCTGGTCAGAGCCCCGCGAGTCACCCCATCTTGGATTCCCCTAGGTCTCTAGTTTAAGAAAATGCACAGGTTTGTTAGGTTTCCCTATGTGCCGGCTGAGCTAGAGGCCAAAATCTACAGTTAGGCACTTTGCAAAAAACAGCTCTGTATTTTGTCAAAAAATGGGATGTGTCCACGTTGTGTTTTGGGGCATTTCCTGTCGCGGGCGCTAGGCCTACCCACACAAGTGAAGTATCATTTTTATCGGGAGACTTGGGGGAACGCTGGGTGGAAGGAAATTTGTGGCTCCTCTCAGATTCCACAACTTTCTGTCACCGAAATGTGAGGAAAACTTGTTTTTTTAGCCACTTTTTGAGGTTTGCAAAGGATTCTAGGTAACAGAACCTAGTCAGAGCCCCACGAGTCACCCCATCTCGGATTCCCCTAGGTCTCTAGTTTTCAAAAATGCACAGGTTTGGTAGGTTTCCCTATGTGCCGGCTGAGCTAGAGGCCAAAATCTACAGGTAGGCACTTTGCAAAAAACAGCTCTGTATTTTGTCAAAAAATGGGATGTGTCCACGTTGTGTTTTGGGGCATTTCCTGTTGCGGGCGCTAGGCCTACCCACACAAGTGAGGTATCATTTTTATCGGGAGACTTGGGGGAACGCTGGGTGGAAGGAAATTTGTGGCTCCTCTCAGATTCCACAACTTTCTGTCACCGAAATGTGAGGAAAACTTGTTTTTTTAGCCACTTTTTGAGGTTTGCAAAGGATTCTGGGTACCAGAACCTAGTCAGAGCCCCACGAGTCACCCCATCTTGGATTCCCCTAGGTCTCTAGTTTTCAAAAATGCACAGGTTTGATAGGTTTCCCTATGTGCTGGCTGAGCTAGAGGCCAAAATCTACAGGTAGGCACTTTGCAAAAAACAGCTCTGTATTTTGTCAAAAAATGGGATGTGTCCACGTTGTGTTTTGGGGCATTTCCTGTCGCAGGCGCTAGGCCTACCCACACAAGTGAGGTATCATTTTTATCGGGAGACTTGGGGGAACCCTGGGTGGAAGGAAATTTGTGGCTCCTCTCAGATTCCACAACTTTCTGTCACCGAAATGTGAGGAAAACTTGTTTTTTTAGCCACTTTTTGAGGTTTGCAAAGGATTCTGGGTAACAGAACCTGGTCAGAGCCCCGCGAGTCACCCCATCTTGGATTCCCCTAGGTCTCTAGTTTAAGAAAATGCACAGGTTTGTTAGGTTTCCCTATGTGCCGGCTGAGCTAGAGGCCAAAATCTACAGTTAGGCACTTTGCAAAAAACAGCTCTGTATTTTGTCAAAAAATGGGATGTGTCCACGTTGTGTTTTGGGGCATTTCCTGTCGCGGGCGCTAGGCCTACCCACACAAGTGAGGTATCATTTTTATCGGGAGACTTGGGGGAACGCTGTGTGGAAGGAAATTTGTGGCTCCTCTCAGATTCCACAACTTTCTGTCACCGAAATTTGAGGAAAACTTGTTTTTTTAGCCACTTTTTGAGGTTTGCAAAGGATTCTGGGTAACAGAACCTGGTCAGACCCCGCGAGTCACCCCATCTTGGATTCCCCTAGGTCTCTAGTTTTCAAAAATGCACAGGTTTGTTAGGTTTCCCTATGTGCCGGCTGAGCTAGAGGCCAAAATCTACAGTTAGGCACTTTGCAAAAAACACCTCTGTATTTTGTCAAAAAATGGGATGTGTCCATGTTGTGTTTTGGGGCATTTCCTGTCGCGGGCGCTAGGCCTACCCACACAAGTGAGGTATCATTTTTATCGGGAGACTTGGTGGAACGCTGGGTGGAAGGAAATTTGTGGCTCCCCTCAGATTCCACAACTTTCTGTCACCGAAATGTGTGGAAAACTTGTTTTTTTAGCCACTTTTTGAGGTTTGCAAAGGAGTCTGGGTAACAGAACCTGGTCAGAGCCCCGCGAGTCACCCCATCTTGGATTCCCCTAGGTCTTTAGTTTTCAAAAATGCACAGGTTTGGTAGGTTTCCCTATGTGCCGGCTGAGCTAGAGGCCAAAATCTACAGGTAGGCACTTTGCAAAAAACAGCTCTGTATTTTGTCAAAAAATGGGATGTGTCCACGTTGTGTTTTGGGGCATTTCCTGTCGCGGGCGCTAGGCCTACCCACACAAGTGAGGTATCATTTTTATCGGGAGACTTGGAGGAATGCTGGGTGGAAGAAAATTTGTGGCTCCTCTCAGATTCCACAACTTTCTGTCACCGAAATGTGAGGAAAACTTGTTTTTTTAGCCACTTTTTGAGGTTTGCGAAGGATTCTGGGTAACAGAACCTGGTCAGAGCCCCGCGAGTCACCCCATCTTGGATTGCCCTAGGTCTCTAGTTTTCAAAAATGCACAGGTTTGGTAAGTTTTCCCTATGTGCCGGCTGAGCTAGAGGCCAAAATCTACAGGTAGGCACTTTGCAAAAAACAGCTCTGTATTTTGTCAAAAAATGGAATGTGTCCACGTTGTGTTTTGGGGCATTTCCTGTTGCGGGCGCTAGGCCTACCCACACAAGTGAGGTAACATTTTTATCGGGAGACTTGGGGGAACGCTGGGAGGAAGGAAATTTGTGGCTCCTCTCAGATTCCACAATTTCTGTCACCGAAATGTGAGGAAATCTTGTTTTTTAAGCCACTTTTTGAGGTTTGCAAAGGATTCTGGGTAACAGAACCTGGTCAGAGCCCCGCGAGTCACCCCATCTTGGATTCCCCTAGGTCTCTAGTTTTCAAAAATGCACAGGTTTGGTAGGTTTCCCTATGTGCCGGCTGAGCTAGAGGCCAAAATCTACAGGTAGTCACTTTGCAAAAAACAGCTCTGTATTTTGTCAAAAAATGGGATGTGTCCACGTTGTGTTTTGGGGCATTTCCTGTTGCGGGCGCTAGGCCTACCCACACAAGTGAGGTATCATTTTTATCGGGAGACTTGGGGGAACGCTGGGTGGAAGGAAATTTGTGGCTCCTCTCAGATTCCACAACTTTCTGTCACCGAAATGTGAGGAAAACTTGTTTTTTTAGCCACTTTTTGAGGTTTGCAAAGGATTCTAGGTAACAGAACCTAGTCAGAGCCCCACGAGTCACCCCATCTTGGATTCCCCTAGGTCTCTAGTTTTCAAAAATGCACAGGTTTGGTAGGTTTCCCTATGTGCCGGCTGAGCTAGAGGCCAAAATCTACAGGTAGGCACTTTGCAAAAAACAGCTCTGTATTTTGTCAAAAAATGGGATGTGTCCACGTTGTGTTTTGGGGCATTTCCTGTTGCGGGCGCTAGGCCTACCCACACAAGTGAGGTATCATTTTTATCGGGAGACTTGGGGGAACGCTGGGTGGAAGGAAATTTGTGGCTCCTCTCAGATTCCACAACTTTCTGTCACCGAAATGTGAGGAAAACTTGTTTTTTTAGCCACTTTTTGAGGTTTGCAAAGGATTCTGGGTAACAGAACCTAGTCAGAGCCCCACGAGTCACCCCATCTTGGATTCCCCTAGGTCTCTAGTTTTCAAAAATGCACAGGTTTGATAGGTTTCCCTATGTGCTGGCTGAGCTAGAGGCCAAAATCTACAGGTAGGCACTTTGCAAAAAACAGCTCTGTATTTTGTCAAAAAATGGGATGTGTCCACGTTGTGTTTTGGGGCATTTCCTGTCGCAGGCGCTAGGCCTACCCACACAAGTGAGGTATCATTTTTATCGGGAGACTTGGGGGAACCCTGGGTGGAAGGAAATTTGTGGCTCCTCTCAGATTCCACAACTTTCTGTCACCGAAATGTGAGGAAAACTTGTTTTTTTAGCCACTTTTTGAGGTTTGCAAAGGATTCTGGGTAACAGAACCTGGTCAGAGCCCCACGAGTCACCCCATCTTGGAATCCCCTAGGTCTCTAGTTTTAAAAAATGCACAGGTTTGGTAGGTTTCCCTATGTGCCGGTTGAGCTAGAGGCCAAAATCTACAGGTAGGCACTTTGCAAAAAACAGCTCTGTATTTTGTCAAAAAATGGGATGTGATCACGTTGTGTTTTGGGGCATTTCCTGTTGCGGGCGCTAGGCCTACCGACACAAGTGAGGTATCATTTTTATCGGGAGACTTGGGGGAACGCTGGGTGGAAGGAAATTTGTGGCTCCTCTCAGATTCCACAACTTTCTGTCACCGAAATGTGAGGAAAACTTGTTTTTTTAGCCACTTTTTGAGGTTTGCAAAGGATTCTGGGTAACAGAACCTAGTCAGAGCCCCACGAGTCACCCCATCTTGGATTCCCCTAGGTCTCTAGTTTTCAAAAATGCACAGGTTTGGTAAGTTTCCCTATGTGCCGGCTGAGCTAGAGGCCAAAATCTACAGGTAGGCACTTTGCAAAAAACAGCTCTGTATTTTGTCAAAAAATGGGATGTGTCCACGTTGTGTTTTGGGGCATTTCCTGTTGCAGGCGCTAGGCCTACCCACACAAGTGAGGTATCATTTTTATCGGGAGACTTGGGGGAACGCTGGGTGGAAGGAAATTTGTGGCTCCTCTCAGATTCCACAACTTTCTGTCACCGAAATGTGAGGAAAACTTGTTTTTTTAGCCACTTTTTGAGGTTTGCAAAGGATTCTGGGTAACAGAACCTGGTCAGAGCCCCACGAGTCACCCCATCTTGGATTCCCCTAGGTCTCTAGTTTTCAAAAATGCACAGGTTTGGTAGGTTTCCCTATGTGCCGGTTGAGCTAGAGGCCAAAATCTACAGGTAGGCACTTTGCAAAAAACAGCTCTGTATTTTGTCAAAAAATGGGATGTGTCCACGTTGTGTTTTGGGGCATTTCCTGTCGCGGGCGCTAGGCCTACCCACACAAGTGAGGTATCATTTTTATCGGGAGACTTGATGGAACGCTGGGTGGAAGGAAATTTGTGGCTCCTCTCAGATTCCACAACTTTCTGTCACCGAAATGTGAGGAAAACTTGTTTTTTTAGCCACTTTTTGAGGTTTGCAAAAGATTCTGGGTAACAGAACCTGGTCAGAGCCCCACGAGTCACCCCATCTTGGATTCCCCTAGGTCTCTAGTTTTCAAAAATGCACAGGTTTGATAGGTTTCCCTATGTGCCGGCTGAGCTAGAGGCCAAAATCTACAGGTAGGCACTTTGCAAAAAACAGCTCTGTATTTTGTCAAAAAATGGGATGTGTCCACGTTGTGTTTTGGGGCATTTCCTGTCGCAGGCGCTAGGCCTACCCACACAAGTGAGGTATCATTTTTATCGGGAGACTTGGGGGAACCCTGGGTGGAAGGAAATTTGTGGCTCCTCTCAGATTCCACAACTTTCTGTCACCGAAATGTGAGGAAAACTTGTTTTTTTAGCCACTTTTTGAGGTTTGCAAAGGATTCTGGGTAACAGAACCTGGTCAGAGCCCCACGAGTCACCCCATCTTGGATTCCCCTAGGTCTCTAGTTTTCAAAAATGCACAGGTTTGGTAGGTTTCCCTATGTGCCGGTTGAGCTAGAGGCCAAAATCTACAGGTAGGCACTTTGCAAAAAACAGCTCTGTATTTTGTCAAAAAATGGGATGTGTCCACGTTGTGTTTTGGGGCATTTCCTGTCGCAGGCGCTAGGCCTACCCACACAAGTGAGGTATCATTTTTATCGGGAGACTTGGGGGAACCCTGGGTGGAAGGAAATTTGTGGCTCCTCTCAGATTCCACAACTTTCTGTCACCGAAATGTGAGGAAAACTTGTTTTTTTAGCCACTTTTTGAGGTTTGCAAAGGATTCTGGGTAACAGAACCTGGTCAGAGCCCCACGAGTCACCCCATCTTGGAATCCCCTAGGTCTCTAGTTTTAAAAAATGCACAGGTTTGGTAGGTTTCCCTATGTGCCGGTTGAGCTAGAGGCCAAAATCTACAGGTAGGCACTTTGCAAAAAACAGCTCTGTATTTTGTCAAAAAATGGGATGTGTCCACGTTGTGTTTTGGGGCATTTCCTGTTGCGGGCGCTAGGCCTACCGACACAAGTGAGGTATCATTTTTATCGGGAGACTTGGGGGAACGCTGGGTGGAAGGAAATTTGTGGCTCCTCTCAGATTCCACAACTTTCTGTCACCGAAATGTGAGGAAAACTTGTTTTTTTAGCCACTTTTTGAGGTTTGCAAAGGATTCTGGGTAACAGAACCTAGTCAGAGCCCCACGAGTCACCCCATCTTGGATTCCCCTAGGTCTCTAGTTTTCAAAAATGCACAGGTTTGGTAGGTTTCCCTATGTGCCGGCTGAGCTAGAGGCCAAAATCTACAGGTAGGCACTTTGCAAAAAACAGCTCTGTATTTTGTCAAAAAATGGGATGTGTCCACGTTGTGTTTTGGGGCATTTCCTGTTGCAGGCGCTAGGCCTACCCACACAAGTGAGGTATCATTTTTATCGGGAGACTTGGGGGAACGCTGGGTGGAAGGAAATTTGTGGCTTCTCTCAGATTCCACAACTTTCTGTCACCGAAATGTGAGGAAAACTTGTTTTTTTAGCCACTTTTTGAGGTTTGCAAAGGATTCTGGGTAACAGAACCTGGTCAGAGCCCCACGAGTCACCCCATCTTGGATTCCCCTAGGTCTCTAGTTTTCAAAAATGCACAGGTTTGGTAGGTTTCCCTATGTGCCGGTTGAGCTAGAGGCCAAAATCTACAGGTAGGCACTTTGCAAAAAACAGCTCTGTATTTTGTCAAAAAATGGGATGTGTCCACGTTGTGTTTTGGGGCATTTCCTGTCGCGGGCGCTAGGCCTACCCACACAAGTGAGGTATCATTTTTATCGGGAGACGTGATGGAACGCTGGGTGGAAGGAAATTTGTGGCTCCTCTCAGATTCCACAACTTTCTGTCACCGAAATGTGAGGAAAACTTGTTTTTTTAGCCACTTTTTGAGGTTTGCAAAAGATTCTGGGTAACAGAACCTGGTCAGAGCCCCACGAGTCACCCCATCTTGGATTCCCCTAGGTCTCTAGTTTTCAAAAATGCACAGGTTTGATAGGTTTCCCTATGTGCCGGCTGAGCTAGAGGCCAAAATCTACAGGTAGGCACTTTGCAAAAAACAGCTCTGTATTTTGTCAAAAAATGGGATGTGTCCACGTTGTGTTTTGGGGCATTTCCTGTCGCAGGCGCTAGGCCTACCCACACAAGTGAGGTATCATTTTTATCGGGAGACTTGGGGGAACCCTGGGTGGAAGGAAATTTGTGGCTCCTCTCAGATTCCACAACTTTCTGTCACCGAAATGTGAGGAAAACTTGTTTTTTTAGCCACTTTTTGAGGTTTGCAAAGGATTCTGGGTAACAGAACCTGGTCAGAGCCCCACGAGTCACCCCATCTTGGATTCCCCTAGGTCTCTAGTTTTCAAAAATGCACAGGTTTGGTAGGTTTCCCTATGTGCCGGTTGAGCTAGAGGCCAAAATCTACAGGTAGGCACTTTGCAAAAAACAGCTCTGTATTTTGTCAAAAAATGGGATGTGTCCACGTTGTGTTTTGGGGCATTTCCTGTCGCAGGCGCTAGGCCTACCCACACAAGTGAGGTATCATTTTTATCGGGAGACTTGGGGGAACCCTGGGTGGAAGGAAATTTGTGGCTCCTCTCAGATTCCACAACTTTCTGTCACCGAAATGTGAGGAAAACTTGTTTTTTTAGCCACTTTTTGAGGTTTGCAAAGGATTCTGGGTAACAGAACCTGGTCAGAGCCACACGAGTCACCCCATCTTGGATTCCCCTAGGTCTCTAGTTTTTAAAAATGCACAGGTTTGGTAAGTTTTCCCTATGTGCCGGCTGAGCTAGAGGCCAAAATCTACAGTTAGGCACTTTGCAAAAAACACCTCTGTATTTTGTCAAAAAATGGGATGTGTCCATGTTGTGTTTTGGGGCATTTCCTGTCGCGGGCGCTAGGCCTACCCACACAAGTGAGGTATCATTTTTATCGGGAGACTTGGGGGAACGCTGGGTGGAAGGAAATTTGTGGCTCCCCTCAGATTCCACAACTTTCTGTCACCGAAATGTGAGGAAAACTTGTTTTTTTAGCCACTTTTTGAGGTTTGCAAAGGAGTCTGGGTAACAGAACCTGGTCAGAGCCCCGCGAGTCACCCCATCTTGGATTCCCCTAGGTCTTTAGTTTTCAAAAATGCACAGGTTTGGTAGGTTTCCCTATGTGCCGGCTGAGCTAGAGGCCAAAATCTACAGGTAGGCACTTTGCAAAAAACAGCTCTGTATTTTGTCAAAAAATGGGATGTGTCCACGTTGTGTTTTGGGGCATTTCCTGTCGCGGGCGCTAGGCCTACCCACACAAGTGAGGTATCATTTTTATCGGGAGACTTGGAGGAATGCTGGGTGGAAGAAAATTTGTGGCTCCTCTCAGATTCCACAACTTTCTGTCACCGAAATGTGAGGAAAACTTGTTTTTTTAGCCACTTTTTGAGGTTTGCGAAGGATTCTGGGTAACAGAACCTGGTCAGAGCCCCGCGAGTCACCCCATCTTGGATTGCCCTAGGTCTCTAGTTTTCAAAAATGCACAGGTTTGGTAAGTTTTCCCTATGTGCCGGCTGAGCTAGAGGCCAAAATCTACAGGTAGGCACTTTGCAAAAAACAGCTCTGTATTTTGTCAAAAAATGGAATGTGTCCACGTTGTGTTTTGGGGCATTTCCTGTTGCGGGCGCTAGGCCTACCCACACAAGTGAGGTAACATTTTTATCGGGAGACTTGGGGGAACGCTGGGAGGAAGGAAATTTGTGGCTCCTCTCAGATTCCACAACTTTCTGTCACCGAAATGTGAGGAAATCTTGTTTTTTAAGCCACTTTTTGAGGTTTGCAAAGGATTCTGGGTAACAGAACCTGGTCAGAGCCCCGCGAGTCACCCCATCTTGGATTCCCCTAGGTCTCTAGTTTTCAAAAATGCACAGGTTTGGTAGGTTTCCCTATGTGCCGGCTGAGCTAGAGGCCAAAATCTACAGGTAGTCACTTTGCAAAAAACAGCTCTGTATTTTGTCAAAAAATGGGATGTGTCCACGTTGTGTTTTGGGGCATTTCCTGTTGCGGGCGCTAGGCCTACCCACACAAGTGAGGTATCCTTTTTATCGGGAGACTTGGGGGAACGCTGGGTGGAAGGAAATTTGTGGCTCCTCTCAGATTCCACAACTTTCTGTCACCGAAATGTGAGGAAAACTTGTTTTTTTAGCCACTTTTTGAGGTTTGCAAAGGATTCTAGGTAACAGAACCTAGTCAGAGCCCCACGAGTCACCCCATCTTGGATTCCCCTAGGTCTCTAGTTTTCAAAAATGCACAGGTTTGGTAGGTTTCCCTATGTGCCGGCTGAGCTAGAGGCCAAAATCTACAGGTAGGCACTTTGCAAAAAACAGCTCTGTATTTTGTCAAAAAATGGGATGTGTCCACGTTGTGTTTTGGGGCATTTCCTGTTGCGGGCGCTAGGCCTACCCACACAAGTGAGGTATCATTTTTATCGGGAGACTTGGGGGAACGCTGGGTGGAAGGAAATTTGTGGCTCCTCTCAGATTCCACAACTTTCTGTCACCGAAATGTGAGGAAAACTTGTTTTTTTAGCCACTTTTTGAGGTTTGCAAAGGATTCTGGGTAACAGAACCTAGTCAGAGCCCCACGAGTCACCCCATCTTGGATTCCCCTAGGTCTCTAGTTTTCAAAAATGCACAGGTTTGATAGGTTTCCCTATGTGCTGGCTGAGCTAGAGGCCAAAATCTACAGGTAGGCACTTTGCAAAAAACAGCTCTGTATTTTGTCAAAAAATGGGATGTGTCCACGTTGTGTTTTGGGGCATTTCCTGTCGCAGGCGCTAGGCCTACCCACACAAGTGAGGTATCATTTTTATCGGGAGACTTGGAGGAATGCTGGGTGGAAGAAAATTTGTGGCTCCTCTCAGATTCCACAACTTTCTGTCACCGAAATGTGAGGAAAACTTGTTTTTTTAGCCACTTTTTGAGGTTTGCGAAGGATTCTGGGTAACAGAACCTGGTCAGAGCCCCGCGAGTCACCCCATCTTGGATTGCCCTAGGTCTCTAGTTTTCAAAAATGCACAGGTTTGGTAAGTTTTCCCTATGTGCCGGCTGAGCTAGAGGCCAAAATCTACAGGTAGGCACTTTGCAAAAAACAGCTCTGTATTTTGTCAAAAAATGGAATGTGTCCACGTTGTGTTTTGGGGCATTTCCTGTTGCGGGCGCTAGGCCTACCCACACAAGTGAGGTAACATTTTTATCGGGAGACTTGGGGGAACGCTGGGAGGAAGGAAATTTGTGGCTCCTCTCAGATTCCACAACTTTCTGTCACCGAAATGTGAGGAAATCTTGTTTTTTAAGCCACTTTTTGAGGTTTGCAAAGGATTCTGGGTAACAGAACCTGGTCAGAGCCCCGCGAGTCACCCCATCTTGGATTCCCCTAGGTCTCTAGTTTTCAAAAATGCACAGGTTTGGTAGGTTTCCCTATGTGCCGGCTGAGCTAGAGGCCAAAATCTACAGGTAGTCACTTTGCAAAAAACAGCTCTGTATTTTGTCAAAAAATGGGATGTGTCCACGTTGTGTTTTGGGGCATTTCCTGTTGCGGGCGCTAGGCCTACCCACACAAGTGAGGTATCATTTTTATCGGGAGACTTGGGGGAACGCTGGGTGGAAGGAAATTTGTGGCTCCTCTCAGATTCCACAACTTTCTGTCACCGAAATGTGAGGAAAACTTGTTTTTTTAGCCACTTTTTGAGGTTTGCAAAGGATTCTAGGTAACAGAACCTAGTCAGAGCCCCACGAGTCACCCCATCTTGGATTCCCCTAGGTCTCTAGTTTTCAAAAATGCACAGGTTTGGTAGGTTTCCCTATGTGCCGGCTGAGCTAGAGGCCAAAATCTACAGGTAGGCACTTTGCAAAAAACAGCTCTGTATTTTGTCAAAAAATGGGATGTGTCCACGTTGTGTTTTGGGGCATTTCCTGTTGCGGGCGCTAGGCCTACCCACACAAGTGAGGTATCATTTTTATCGGGAGACTTGGGGGAACGCTGGGTGGAAGGAAATTTGTGGCTCCTCTCAGATTCCACAACTTTCTGTCACCGAAATGTGAGGAAAACTTGTTTTTTTAGCCACTTTTTGAGGTTTGCAAAGGATTCTGGGTAACAGAACCTAGTCAGAGCCCCACGAGTCACCCCATCTTGGATTCCCCTAGGTCTCTAGTTTTCAAAAATGCACAGGTTTGATAGGTTTCCCTATGTGCTGGCTGAGCTAGAGGCCAAAATCTACAGGTAGGCACTTTGCAAAAAACAGCTCTGTATTTTGTCAAAAAATGGGATGTGTCCACGTTGTGTTTTGGGGCATTTCCTGTCGCAGGCGCTAGGCCTACCCACACAAGTGAGGTATCATTTTTATCGGGAGACTTGGCGGAACCCTGGGTGGAAGGAAATTTGTGGCTCCTCTCAGATTCCACAACTTTCTGTCACCGAAATGTGAGGAAAACTTGTTTTTTTAGCCACTTTCTGAGGTTTGCAAAGGATTCTGGGTAACAGAACCTGGTCAGAGCCCCACGAGTCCCCCCATCTGGGAATCCCCTAGGTCTCTAGTTTTAAAAAATGCACAGGTTTGGTAGGTTTCCCTATGTGCCGGTTGAGCTAGAGGCCAAAATCTACAGGTAGGCACTTTGCAAAAAACAGCTCTGTATTTTGTCAAAAAATGGGATGTGTCCACGTTGTGTTTTGGGGCATTTCCTGTTGCGGGCGCTAGGCCTACCCACACAAGTGAGGTATCATTTTTATCGGGAGACTTAGGGGAACGCTGGGTGGAAGGAAATTTGTGGCTCCTCTCAGATTCCACAACTTTCTGTCACCGAAATGTGAGGAAAACTTGGTTTTTTAGCCACTTTTTGAGGTTTGCAAAGGATTCTGGGTAACAGAACCTAGTCAGAGCCCCACGAGTCACCCCATCTTGGATTCCCCTAGGTCTCTAGTTTTCAAAAATGCACAGGTTTGGTAGGTTTCCCTATGTGCCGGCTGAGCTAGAGGCCAAAATCTACAGGTAGGCACTTTGCAAAAAACAGCTCTGTATTTTGTCAAAAAATGGGATGTGTCCACGTTGTGTTTTGGGGCATTTCCTGTTGCAGGCGCTAGGCCTACCCACACAAGTGAGGTATCATTTTTATCGGGAGACTTGGGGGAACCCTGGGTGGAAGGAAATTTGTGGCTCCTCTCAGATTCCACAACTTTCTGTCACCGAAATGTGAGGAAAACTTGTTTTTTTAGCCACTTTTTGAGGTTTGCAAAGGATTCTGGGTAACAGAACCTGGTCAGAGCCCCATGAGTCACCCCATCTTGGATTCCCCTAGGTCTCTAGTTTTCAAAAATGCACAGGTTTGGTAGGTTTCCCTATGTGCCGGTTGAGCTAGAGGCCAAAATCTACAGGTAGGCACTTTGCAAAAAACAGCTCTGTATTTTGTCAAAAAATGGGATGTGTCCACGTTGTGTTTTGGGGCATTTCCTGTCGCGGGCGCTAGGCCTACCCACACAAGTGAGGTATCATTTTTATCGGGAGACTTGATGGAACGCTGGGTGGAAGGAAATTTGTGGCTCCTCTCAGATTCCACAACTTTCTGTCACCGAAATGTGAGGAAAACTTGTTTTTTTAGCCACTTTTTGAGGTTTGCAAAAGATTCTGGGTAACAGAACCTGGTCAGAGCCCCACGAGTCACCCCATCTTGGATTCCCCTAGGTCTCTAGTTTTCAAAAATGCACAGGTTTGATAGGTTTCCCTATGTGCCGGCTGAGCTAGAGGCCAAAATCTACAGGTAGGCACTTTGCAAAAAACAGCTCTGTATTTTGTCAAAAAATGGGATGTGTCCACGTTGTGTTTTGGGGCATTTCCTGTCGCAGGCGCTAGGCCTACCCACACAAGTGAGGTATCATTTTTATCGGGAGACTTGGGGGAACCCTGGGTGGAAGGAAATTTGTGGCTCCTCTCAGATTCCACAACTTTCTGTCACCGAAATGTGAGGAAAACTTGTTTTTTTAGCCACTTTTTGAGGTTTGCAAAGGATTCTGGGTAACAGAACCTGGTCAGAGCCCCACGAGTCACCCCATCTTGGATTCCCCTAGGTCTCTAGTTTTCAAAAATGCACAGGTTTGGTAGGTTTCCCTATGTGCCGGTTGAGCTAGAGGCCAAAATCTACAGGTAGGCACTTTGCAAAAAACAGCTCTGTATTTTGTCAAAAAATGGGATGTGTCCACGTTGTGTTTTGGGGCATTTCCTGTTGCGGGCGCTAGGCCTACCCACACAAGTGAGGTATCATTTTTATCGGGAGACTTGGGGGAACGCTGGGTGGAAGGAAATTTGTGGCTCCTCTCAGATTCCACAACTTTCTGTCACCGAAATGTGAGGAAAACTTGGTTTTTTAGCCACTTTTTGAGGTTTGCAAAGGATTCTGGGTAACAGAACCTAGTCAGAGCCCCACGAGTCACCCCATCTTGGATTCCCCTAGGTCTCTAGTTTTCAAAAATGCACAGGTTTGGTAGGTTTCCTTATGTGCCGGCTGAGCTAGAGGCCAAAATCTACAGGTAGGCACTTTGCAAAAAACAGCTCTGTATTTTGTCAAAAAATGGGATGTGTCCATGTTGTGTTTTGGGGCATTTCCTGTCGCAGGCGCTAGGCCTACCCACACAAGTGAGGTATCATTTTTATCGGGAGACTTGGGGGAACCCTGGGTGGAAGGAAATTTGTGGCTCCTCTCAGATTCCACAACTTTCTGTCACCGAAATGTGAGGAAAACTTGTTTTTTTAGCCACTTTTTGAGGTTTGCAAAGGATTCTGGGTAACAGAACCTGGTCAGAGCCCCACGAGTCACCCCATCTTGGATTCCCCTAGGTCTCTAGTTTTTAAAAATGCACAGGTTTGGTAAGTTTTCCCTATGTGCCGGCTGAGCTAGAGGCCAAAATCTACAGGTAGGCACTTTGCAAAAAACAGCTCTGTATTTTGTCAAAAAATGGGATGTGTCCACGTTGTGTTTTGGGGCATTTCCTGTCGCGGGCGCTAGGCCTACCCACACAAGTGAGGTATCATTTTTATCGGGAGACTTGGAGGAATGCTGGGTGGAAGAAAATTTGTGGCTCCTCTCAGATTCCACAACTTTCTGTCACCGAAATGTGAGGAAAACTTGTTTTTTTAGCCACTTTTTGAGGTTTGCGAAGGATTCTGGGTAACAGAACCTGGTCAGAGCCCCGCGAGTCACCCCATCTTGGATTGCCCTAGGTCTCTAGTTTTCAAAAATGCACAGGTTTGGTAAGTTTTCCCTATGTGCCGGCTGAGCTAGAGGCCAAAATCTACAGGTAGGCACTTTGCAAAAAACAGCTCTGTATTTTGTCAAAAAATGGAATGTGTCCACGTTGTGTTTTGGGGCATTTCCTGTTGCGGGCGCTAGGCCTACCCACACAAGTGAGGTAACATTTTTATCGGGAGACTTGGGGGAACGCTGGGAGGATGGAAATTTGTGGCTCCTCTCAGATTCCACAACTTTCTGTCACCGAAATGTGAGGAAATCTTGTTTTTTAAGCCACTTTTTGAGGTTTGCAAAGGATTCTGGGTAACAGAACCTGGTCAGAGCCCCGCGAGTCACCCCATCTTGGATTCCCCTAGGTCTCTAGTTTTCAAAAATGCACAGGTTTGGTAGGTTTCCCTATGTGCCGGCTGAGCTAGAGGGCAAAATCTACAGGTAGTCACTTTGCAAAAAACAGCTCTGTATTTTGTCAAAAAATGGGATGTGTCCACGTTGTGTTTTGGGGCATTTCCTGTTGCGGGCGCTAGGCCTACCCACACAAGTGAGGTATCATTTTTATCGGGAGACTTGGGGGAACGCTGGGTGGAAGGAAATTTGTGGCTCCTCTCAGATTCCACAACTTTCTGTCACCGAAATGTGAGGAAAACTTGTTTTTTTAGCCACTTTTTGAGGTTTGCAAAGGATTCTAGGTAACAGAACCTAGTCAGAGCCCCACGAGTCACCCCATCTTGGATTCCCCTAGGTCTCTAGTTTTCAAAAATGCACAGGTTTGGTAGGTTTCCCTATGTGCCGGCTGAGCTAGAGGCCAAAATCTACAGGTAGGCACTTTTCAAAAAACAGCTCTGTATTTTGTCAAAAAATGGGATGTGTCCACGTTGTGTTTTGGGGCATTTCCTGTTGTGGGCGCTAGGCCTACCCACACAAGTGAGGTATCATTTTTATCGGGAGACTTGGGGGAACGCTGGGTGGAAGGAAATTTGTGGCTCCTCTCAGATTCCACAACTTTCTGTCACCGAAATGTGAGGAAAACTTGTTTTTTTAGCCACTTTTTGAGGTTTGCAAAGGATTCTGGGTAACAGAACCTAGTCAGAGCCCCACGAGTCACCCCATCTTGGATTCCCCTAGGTCTCTAGTTTTCAAAAATGCACAGGTTTGATAGGTTTCCCTATGTGCTGGCTGAGCTAGAGGCCAAAATCTACAGGTAGGCACTTTGCAAAAAACAGCTCTGTATTTTGTCAAAAAATGGGATGTGTCCACGTTGTGTTTTGGGGCATTTCCTGTTGCAGGCGCTAGGCCTACCCACACAAGTGAGGTATCATTTTTATCGGGAGACTTGGGGGAACCCTGGGTGGAAGGAAATTTGTGGCTCCTCTCAGATTCCACAACTTTCTGTCACCGAAATGTGAGGAAAACTTGTTTTTTTAGCCACTTTTTGAGGTTTGCAAAGGATTCTGGGTAACAGAACCTGGTCAGAGCCCCACGAGTCACCCCATCTTGGATTCCCCTAGGTCTCTAGTTTTAAAAAATGCACAGGTTTGGTAGGTTTCCCTATGTGCCGGTTGAGCTAGAGGCCAAAATCTACAGGTAGGCACTTTGCAAAAAACAGCTCTGTATTTTGTCAAAAAATGGGATGTGTCCACGTTGTGTTTTGGGGCATTTCCTGTCGCGGGCGCTAGGCCTACCCACACAAGTGAGGTATCATTTTTATCGGGAGACTTGATGGAACGCTGGGTGGAAGGAAATTTGTGGCTCCTCTCAGATTCCACAACTTTCTGTCACCGAAATGTGAGGAAAACTTGTTTTTTTAGCCACTTTTTGAGGTTTGCAAAAGATTCTGGGTAACAGAACCTGGTCAGAGCCCCACGAGTCACCCCATCTTGGATTCCCCTAGGTCTCTAGTTTTCAAAAATGCACAGGTTTGATAGGTTTCCCTATGTGCCGGCTGAGCTAGAGGCCAAAATCTACAGGTAGGCACTTTGCAAAAAACAGCTCTGTATTTTGTCAAAAAATGGGATGTGTCCACGTTGTGTTTTGGGGCATTTCCTGTCGCAGGCGCTAGGCCTACCCACACAAGTGAGGTATCATTTTTATCGGGAGACTTGGGGGAACCCTGGGTGGAAGGAAATTTGTGGCTCCTCTCAGATTCCACAACTTTCTGTCACCGAAATGTGAGGAAAACTTGTTTTTTTAGCCACTTTTTGAGGTTTGCAAAGGATTCTGGGTAACAGAACCTGGTCAGAGCCCCACGAGTCACCCCATCTTGGATTCCCCTAGGTCTCTAGTTTTCAAAAATGCACAGGTTTGGTAGGTTTCCCTATGTGCCGGTTGAGCTAGAGGCCAAAATCTACAGGTAGGCACTTTGCAAAAAACAGCTCTGTATTTTGTCAAAAAATGGGATGTGTCCACGTTGTGTTTTGGGGCATTTCCTGTTGCGGGCGCTAGGCCTACCCACACAAGTGAGGTATCATTTTTATCGGGAGACTTGGGGGAACGCTGGGTGGAAGGAAATTTGTGGCTCCTCTCAGATTCCACAACTTTCTGTCACCGAAATGTGAGGAAAACTTGGTTTTTTAGCCACTTTTTGAGGTTTGCAAAGGATTCTGGGTAACAGAACCTAGTCAGAGCCCCACGAGTCACCCCATCTTGGATTCCCCTAGGTCTCTAGTTTTCAAAAATGCACAGGTTTGGTAGGTTTCCTTATGTGCCGGCTGAGCTAGAGGCCAAAATCTACAGGTAGGCACTTTGCAAAAAACAGCTCTGTACTTTGTCAAAAAATGGGATGTGTCCATGTTGTGTTTTGGGGCATTTCCTGTTGCAGGCGCTAGGCCTACCCACACAAGTGAGGTATCATTTTTATCGGGAGACTTGGGGGAACCCTGGGTGGAAGGAAATTTGTGGCTCCTCTCAGATTCCACAACTTTCTGTCACCGAAATGTGAGGAAAACTTGTTTTTTTAGCCACTTTTTGAGGTTTGCAAAGGATTCTGGGTAACAGAACCTGGTCAGAGCCCCACGAGTCACCCCATCTTGGATTCCCCTAGGTCTCTAGTTTTTAAAAATGCACAGGTTTGGTAAGTTTTCCCTATGTGCCGGCTGAGCTAGAGGCCAAAATCTACAGGTAGGCACTTTGCAAAAAACAGCTCTGTATTTTGTCAAAAAATGGGATGTGTCCACGTTGTGTTTTGGGGCATTTCCTGTCGCGGGCGCTAGGCCTACCCACACAAGTGAGGTATCATTTTTATCGGGAGACTTGGAGGAATGCTGGGTGGAAGAAAATTTGTGGCTCCTCTCAGATTCCACAACTTTCTGTCACCGAAATGTGAGGAAAACTTGTTTTTTTAGCCACTTTTTGAGGTTTGCGAAGGATTCTGGGTAACAGAACCTGGTCAGAGCCCCGCGAGTCACCCCATCTTGGATTGCCCTAGGTCTCTAGTTTTCAAAAATGCACAGGTTTGGTAAGTTTTCCCTATGTGCCGGCTGAGCTAGAGGCCAAAATCTACAGGTAGGCACTTTGCAAAAAACAGCTCTGTATTTTGTCAAAAAATGGAATGTGTCCACGTTGTGTTTTGGGGCATTTCCTGTTGCGGGCGCTAGGCCTACCCACACAAGTGAGGTAACATTTTTATCGGGAGACTTGGGGGAACGCTGGGAGGAAGGAAATTTGTGGCTCCTCTCAGATTCCACAACTTTCTGTCACCGAAATGTGAGGAAATCTTGTTTTTTAAGCCACTTTTTGAGGTTTGCAAAGGATTCTGGGTAACAGAACCTGGTCAGAGCCCCGCGAGTCACCCCATCTTGGATTCCCCTAGGTCTCTAGTTTTCAAAAATGCACAGGTTTGGTAGGTTTCCCTATGTGCCGGCTGAGCTAGAGGCCAAAATCTACAGGTAGTCACTTTGCAAAAAACAGCTCTGTATTTTGTCAAAAAATGGGATGTGTCCACGTTGTGTTTTGGGGCATTTCCTGTTGCGGGCGCTAGGCCTACCCACACAAGTGAGGTATCATTTTTATCGGGAGACTTGGGGGAACGCTGGGTGGAAGGAAATTTGTGGCTCCTCTCAGATTCCACAACTTTCTGTCACCGAAATGTGAGGAAAACTTGTTTTTTTAGCCACTTTTTGAGGTTTGCAAAGGATTCTAGGTAACAGAACCTAGTCAGAGCCCCACGAGTCACCCCATCTTGGATTCCCCTAGGTCTCTAGTTTTCAAAAATGCACAGGTTTGGTAGGTTTCCCTATGTGCCGGCTGAGCTAGAGGCCAAAATCTACAGGTAGGCACTTTTCAAAAAACAGCTCTGTATTTTGTCAAAAAATGGGATGTGTCCACGTTGTGTTTTGGGGCATTTCCTGTTGTGGGCGCTAGGCCTACCCACACAAGTGAGGTATCATTTTTATCGGGAGACTTGGGGGAACGCTGGGTGGAAGGAAATTTGTGGCTCCTCTCAGATTCCACAACTTTCTGTCACCGAAATGTGAGGAAAACTTGTTTTTTTAGCCACTTTTTGAGGTTTGCAAAGGATTCTGGGTAACAGAACCTAGTCAGAGCCCCACGAGTCACCCCATCTTGGATTCCCCTAGGTCTCTAGTTTTCAAAAATGCACAGGTTTGATAGGTTTCCCTATGTGCTGGCTGAGCTAGAGGCCAAAATCTACAGGTAGGCACTTTGCAAAAAACAGCTCTGTATTTTGTCAAAAAATGGGATGTGTCCACGTTGTGTTTTGGGGCATTTCCTGTTGCAGGCGCTAGGCCTACCCACACAAGTGAGGTATCATTTTTATCGGGAGACTTGGGGGAACCCTGGGTGGAAGGAAATTTGTGGCTCCTCTCAGATTCCACAACTTTCTGTCACCGAAATGTGAGGAAAACTTGTTTTTTTAGCCACTTTTTGAGGTTTGCAAAGGATTCTGGGTAACAGAACCTGGTCAGAGCCCCACAAGTCACCCCATCTTGGATTCCCCTAGGTCTCTAGTTTTAAAAAATGCACAGGTTTGGTAGGTTTCCCTATGTGCCGGTTGAGCTAGAGGCCAAAATCTACAGGTAGGCACTTTGCAAAAAACAGCTCTGTATTTTGTCAAAAAATGGGATGTGTCCACGTTGTGTTTTGGGGCATTTCCTGTTGCGGGCGCTAGGCCTACCGACACAAGTGAGGTATCATTTTTATCGGGAGACTTGGGGGAACGCTGGGTGGAAGGAAATTTGTGGCTCCTCTCAGATTCCACAACTTTCTGTCACCGAAATGTGAGGAAAACTTGGTTTTTTAGCCACTTTTTGAGGTTTGCAAAGGATTCTGGGTAACAGAACCTAATCAGAGCCCCACGAGTCACCCCATCTTGGATTCCCCTAGGTCTCTAGTTTTAAAAAATGCACAGGTTTGGTAGGTTTCCCTATGTGCCGGCTGAGCTAGAGGCCAAAATCTACAGGTAGGCACTTTGCAAAAAACAGCTCTGTATTTTGTCAAAAAATGGGATGTGTCCACGTTGTGTTTTGGGGCATTTCCTGTTGCAGGCGCTAGGCCTACCCACACAAGTGAGGTATCATTTTTATCGGGAGACTTGGGGGAACCCTGGGTGGAAGGAAATTTGTGGCTCCTCTCAGATTCCACAACTTTCTGTCACCGAAATGTGAGGAAAACTTGTTTTTTTAGCCACTTTTTGAGGTTTGCAAAGGATTCTGGGTAACAGAACCTGGTCAGAGCCCCACGAGTCACCCCATCTTGGATTCCCCTAGGTCTCTAGTTTTCAAAAATGCACAGGTTTGGTAGGTTTCCCTATGTGCCGGTTGAGCTAGAGGCCAAAATCTACAGGTAGGCACTTTGCAAAAAACAGCTCTGTATTTTGTCAAAAAATGGGATGTGTCCACGTTGTGTTTTGGGGCATTTCCTGTCGCGGGCGCTAGGCCTACCCACACAAGTGAGGTATCATTTTTATCGGGAGACTTGATGGAACGCTGGGTGGAAGGAAATTTGTGGCTCCTCTCAGATTCCACAACTTTCTGTCACCGAAATGTGAGGAAAACTTGTTTTTTTAGCCACTTTTTGAGGTTTGCAAAAGATTCTGGGTAACAGAACCTGGTCAGAGCCCCACGAGTCACCCCATCTTGGATTCCCCTAGGTCTCTAGTTTTCAAAAATGCACAGGTTTGATAGGTTTCCCTATGTGCCGGCTGAGCTAGAGGCCAAAATCTACAGGTAGGCACTTTGCAAAAAACAGCTCTGTATTTTGTCAAAAAATGGGATGTGTCCACGTTGTGTTTTGGGGCATTTCCTGTCGCAGGCGCTAGGCCTACCCACACAAGTGAGGTATCATTTTTATCGGGAGACTTGGGGGAACCCTGGGTGGAAGGAAATTTGTGGCTCCTCTCAGATTCCACAACTTTCTGTCACCGAAATGTGAGGAAAACTTGTTTTTTTAGCCACTTTTTGAGGTTTGCAAAGGATTCTGGGTAACAGAACCTGGTCAGAGCCCCACGAGTCACCCCATCTTGGATTCCCCTAGGTCTCTAGTTTTCAAAAATGCACAGGTTTGATAGGTTTCCTTATGTGCCGGCTGAGCTAGAGGCCAAAATCTACAGGTAGGCACTTTGCAAAAAACAGCTCTGTATTTTGTCAAAAAATGGGATGTGTCCACGTTGTGTTTTGGGGCATTTCCTGTCGCAGGCGCTAGGCCTACCCACACAAGTGAGGTATCATTTTTATCGGGAGACTTGGGGGAACCCTGGGTGGAAGGAAATTTGTGGCTCCTCTCAGATTCCACAACTTTCTGTCACCGAAATGTGAGGAAAACTTGTTTTTTTAGCCACTTTTTGAGGTTTGCAAAGGATTCTGGGTAACAGAACCTGGTCAGAGCCCCACGAGTCACCCCATCTTGGATTCCCCTAGGTCTCTAGTTTTCAAAAATGCACAGGTTTGGTAGGTTTCCCTATGTGCCGGTTGAGCTAGAGGCCAAAATCTACAGGTAGGCACTTTGCAAAAAACAGCTCTGTATTTTGTCAAAAAATGGGATGTGTCCACGTTGTGTTTTGGGGCATTTCCTGTCGCGGGCGCTAGGCCTACCCACACAAGTGAGGTATCATTTTTATCGGGAGACTTGATGGAAAGCTGGGTGGAAGGAAATTTGTGGCTCCTCTCAGATTCCACAACTTTCTGTCACCGAAATGTGAGGAAAACTTGTTTTTTTAGCCACTTTTTGAGGTTTGCAAAGGATTCTGGGTAACAGAACCTGGTCAGAGCCCCACGAGTCACCCCATCTTGGATTCCCCTAGGTCTCTAGTTTTCAAAAATGCACAGGTTTGGTAGGTTTCCCTATGTGCCGGCTGAGCTAGAGGCCAAAATCTACAGGTAGGCACTTTGCAAAAAACAGCTCTGTATTTTGTCAAAAAATGGGATGTGTCCACGTTGTGTTTTGGGGCATTTCCTGTTGCGGGCGCTAGGCCTACCCACACAAGTGAGGTATAATTTTTATCGGGAGACTTGGGGGAACATAGAATAGCAAAACAAGTGTTATTGCCCCTTATCTTTCTCTCCATTTTTTCCTTCCAAATATAAGAGAGTGTGTAAAAAAGACGTCTATTTGAGAAATGCCCTGCAATTCACATGCTAGTATGGGCACCTCGGAATTCAGAGATGTGCAAATAACCACTGCTCCTCAAAACCTTATCTTGATCCCATTTTGGAAATGCAAAGGTTTTCTTGATACCTCTTTTTCACTCTTCATATTTCAGCAAATGAATTGCTGTATGCCCAGTATAGAATGAAAACCAACTGCAGGGTGCAGCTCATTTATTGGCTCTTGGTACCTAGGATTCTTGATGAACCTACAAGCCCTTTATATTCCCGCAACCAGAAGAGTCCAGCAGACAAAACGGTATATTGTTTTCAGAAATCTGACATCACAGGAAAAAGTTACAGAGTAAAACATAAAGAAAAATGGCTGTTGTTTTCAGCTCAATTTCAATATTTTTTTATTTCAGCTGTTATTTTCTGTAGGAAAACCTTGTAGGATCTACACAAATGACCCCTTGCTGAATTCAGAATTTTGTCTAGTTTTTAGAAATGTTTAGCTTTCCGGGATCCAGCATTGGTTTCACACCCATTCCTGTCACTAACTGGAAGGAGGTTGAAAGCACCAAAAATAGTAAAAATGGGGTATGTCCCAGTAAAATGCCAAATTTGTGTTGGAAAATGTGGTTTTCTGATTCAAGTCTGCCCGTTCCTGAAAGGTGGGAAGATAGTGATTTCAGCACCAGAAACCCTTTGTTGATGGCATTTTCAGGGAAAAAACCACAAGCCTTCTTCGGCGGCCCTTTTTCCAATTTTTGTGGAAAAAACAAAATTTTCACTGTATTTTGGCTATTTTCTTGGTCTCCTCCAGGGTAAACCACAAACTCTGGGTACCATTAGAATCCCTAGGATGTTGGAAAAAAAGGACGCAAATTTGGCGTGGTTAGCTTATGTGGATAAAAAGTTATGAAGCCCTAAGCGCGAACTACCCCAAATAGCCAAAAAAGGGCTCAGCACTGGGGGGGGAAAAGGCCCAGCAGCTAAGGGGTTAAAGCATAATAAATGATGACTTTACAGTGCACCAGGATACAGCAATATTTACTGGGGCCCTTCAATGATTCCCTCACCAACACCCTCTAACAGTACCTCTCATCTCTTCATAGCATCTCTTTCACATGCATTTCATTTGTTTTATAGCGCCTCTCCTACCAATGTAGGGCATTGGAGTACTTTACATCACGTACACACACACACACACACACAATAAATCATACATGTGTAAATCAGGGTACAGAAAATGTTACATAAGACAAAGGGGACTACACAGTGTAGAATTTGCAGGCCATCCATACTGGTGGGGAGTTTTTAATAGTGCTTGGTCTGGGAAAGCATAAATCCAGGTTTTAGAATGTAACACAGTTATTAGGGCTGACTTTAATAATAACAATTTGTTTCTACCCAAACAAACCCTTTTAACAAAATTAGGATAATCAAAGACTGGGAAAAACATAACTTTCTAACCTGTACCATGCAGTTTGCATGCAGCGCCTTGATGGCAGTTCATAGCTCACTGTGCTCGATTATGATTGGAACTTATGAACTGCACAGTAACAAAAGGGCCTCTGTGACAAAAGCAGTATCCCGCTGCTTTTATCAGATCTAATGAAGGTCAGGTTAGGGATCACCCAGTCCTGGTATTGTTACAAATACAACATTTTGGGCACTTAAATGGTAGGACTAGGGATACGTTTTTTAGCAAGGGCTTGCTGTCAGTCAAAACTTTCACAGCAGGCAGTGTTTCATTCTCCAACCTCGTCTTGGAATGAGTTTTTGCAACATCAGAAGCTGTGGCTACTGCTGACATGGCTGCGTCATCAGCCAAAATGTTTCCTGCAATGTCTATTCCTACATGTTGATGGCCCATTGTGTGTACTATATGGGTATTTGGTATCATCTCCTTCAGATCCTCTACCTTCCCCCACAGGAGTCTGTGTTTGTTGGTGTTCCCTTTTAAATCTCCAAACCCATTCTGGTGCCAGTAATGCAGATATCCATTAAAGGACTGGACACAATAATACGTATCACACAGTATCAGTCTTAGGAGGTCAGGATCTGTGTGTTCCAGAGCCAATATTAGAGCCTTAAGCTCTGCCAGTTGTGCAGTGCAGTCCCCTAAGGTCTGCATGTATGTGTTTTGGGGGGTGGAACTTGCCATCCCTCACTGGTCCAAGGATGCTTGTTTTTGGTCCAGGGCGTACCGGGCCTAGCAGTTCGGGTTGGGCTGGACTGTTCCCATGGGAGCTGGGGCAAGACTGATTTTCATATGGCACGGTCCAAATCAGAATGGCATGGCGAGCAAAAAAGATAATGGAATAAACCCAGATTTGTGACTGAGGTGAATGTTTGATTTGTTCTGCATTCCATCTATCATCTTTTGTTTTTGTATTTGTCACCCTACGTTGGAAGGGTATGCACAGACATGGGTGCTGCGCTCGCTATGCCACCAGATTCAAGCTAACCTGGCTGATAAGCGGCGATACCACTAAACCGGTCCTAGGATGCTTGTTTCTGGTCCAGGGAGGACCTGGACTGGCAGTTTAGGTTGTACTACTCCCATGGGGAGCTGGGTCAAGACTGGTTTGCATTTGGCTGGGTCTAAACCGGAATGGCATGGCGGGCAATAAAAAAAAACAAAACGATTGATTAGACTCATATCTGTGACTGGGGGTGAATGCTTGATTTGTTCTACATTCTGTCCATCATCTGTTGTTTTTACGTTTTCATGAAGTGAGACAGAGATACTTGGGAGATCTGTAAAATCAGTGCCTAACCAACATTGGGTGCCATGTCATATAATCCTGTTATAGTGACGATACTGATGGATTTTGGGGGCGGCAGCATCCCCAAATCTGGGGAACTGAGTCTGACCCCACACTGTGTGACTGCTGTCGGCCTAACCCTTCTGGCTAGCTAGCTGCACCTCACCAATACCAAAGGTAAGAGTGATTTGTGACAGCCTATCGCATGATACTCAGACCCCTCAAGGAAGTTGTGGTGGAACAGATCGTACCCCTTTCTCTCAGTTATACAAGTCTCATATGTGCAAAGATAAACAGAAGCAGGATCTTAGCTCAATATATATTTTATTGAAGGAACTGTCTTCTATGTAAAAAGGCATGAACTGAGATTATGAGGATAATAAAACACAGCATTATTACAACAGTGACCAGGAAAGTGAAACACAAGAAGATTCCCACCATATTGTCACAATAGTATCCCTACTATCCCTTCCTGTAGTACTAAGTTTCTATTTAAGAGCAAGTAGCAGTGGTTGTACTAATTCACATTTCTGGTCCCGGGAAGGAAGCTCAACACCCATATCTGCGTTCAGAGGTGAAGAAGAGGTCTGTAAGTCTGCTGGGAGTACTCCCACGTAGATGACGAGGAACCAAAAGGTTTCTGCAGAACCTGCAAAAACATGCAGCATAAGATGGCAAGCTGGCTGGAATGTCCGCACTACCCTGGTGTGGGCAGTGGGATGTTTTATAATAACATATCTGTTATTTAAATAACTGCCCTGATGTGACAACACATATTTTCCTGTGTAGGGTAGACAATATACTTTTTGGATAGGCAATGCTTGGTAAATATTGTGTACAGCCATGAGTTGAGCACAGGATGAGAATGTCGTGCAAAAAAATGAATAACAATTTCTGCATGGAAGGGCAACTTATAAAATAATAAAAAAACATCTCCACTAAAATGAAGCTGTGCTAAAATAATAAAAGGAATAAAAGCAAAATGTACCTAGTTAAGAGGGCACAGGCCTAAGGCTCAGGACAAAATAATGTGCCTGTGTAAGTGCTGAAATAACCTCATGACGACATTATTCACCAGAATTATCTTGGCACTTTTCTTGTTTCCTGAAAACTGCTGCATATACAAGGAACTCTGTAGTGCTTTTAAAACTACTGCACTGTTAGAAAATTGCCCTTCCCAGTAACATAAGTGCCCCCCACCCTTCCAGCCTCCTGGGGAAATACTGGGGAAATGGCCAGTCTGGACCTGTTCCTTACTGTTGCACAGATTGCACACACACCCACATACCTGCATGCACAGACATACACACACACCTCCCCACACACACATAACACCCTCCTCCCCTGTCAGAGTACCTGTGTCCAGGGGGTCCTCCGGCAGGAGACGGTGGGGCGCTGCTGCCAGCAGGAGTGTCCGCCAGCAGGACACCACCAGGCCCTATTAATTCTCATAATATGGCTGGCGACGGACTACTGGCGTGCCGCTGCTGCTGGCAGCAGCGCCACCTTACCACCGTCCAACGGCATGGCCACAGCTGGATTTCCGCCATCCTTCTGGTGGAAATCCGGCTTTGGTCATATTATGGTGGATGGCTGGTAGCCGCGGCGACGGTCTTTTGGCGGCCGTCGCCGCAGCTGTAGGCAGTTTTTACCGCCAAGGTCCAAATGAGGGCCTTAGGCGGTCATTCCAACCCTGGCGGTCCAAGACCGCCAGGGTTGGGGACCGCGGGAGCACCGCCAACAGGCTGGCGGTGCTCCTATGGGCATTCTGACCGCGGCGGTACAGCCGCGGTCAGTGACGGAAAACCGGCGGTGTACCGCCGGTTTTCCGCTGCCCTGGGGAATCCTCCATGGCGGCGCAGCTTGCTGTGCCGCCATGGGGATTCCGACCCCCATACCGCCATCCTGTTCCTGGCGGTTTCGGCCACCAGGAACAGGATGGCGGTATGGGGTGTCATGGGGCCCCTGGGGGCCCCTGCAGTGCCCATGCCAATGGCATGGGCACTGCAGGGGCACCCTAACAGGGCCCCAAAAAGATTTTCAGTGTCTGCCATGCAGACACTGAAAATCGCGACGGGTGCAACTGCACCCGTCGCACCCCTTCCACTCCGCCGGCTCCATTCGGAGCGGCATCCTCGTGGAAGGGTGTTTCCCGCTGGGCTGGCGGGCGGCCTTCTGGCGGTCGCCCGCCAGCCCAGCGGGAAACCGGGAATAACCGCAACGGTCTTCTGACCGCGCAGCGGTATTCTGGTGGCTCCCGCCGGCCCTGCGGTTACCGCGGCCGGCGGGAGTCAGAATGACCCCCTTAGTGTCTTATATTTATAACATTTGTTTTTATTTTAAAATTTGCAGTATTATTTGTATGTGTTTTGGGATTTTTAAATTTTTCATATTTTGTTTATTGGCGTATATTAATGAATATATTTCTATATTTTTTTTAACTATTTATATTTTTTGTGGTTTTAATGTGAATGTGCATGTGTTGTATAACATCATTATTAAAAATATTTGTTTTACATTATAGTCACTTTATTGATATTTTAAATGTATTACTCTGAATATATATTCATATTAACTACTTTAAAATATTAAAAAATATTACAACGTAAAATAAATATTTTTATTAATTATAGTATACACATATATTCATTTACATTTATATATACAACATGAATATAATCATCAGTGATGTCATCAGTGATATCACTGAACATGTCATGAGTGATGTAATATGTGAGATCATAAGCAGTGCATTACTGGAGTGCAAGTTACAGTTAGCTCAGGTAACTATAACTGCTGAATTTCTATGGTTTTGTATGTGGGAAATGTGAGCCTAACTATACTGTCCCTGTAACCGTTGTTTTTTTCCAATGAATTTCAAAGGTTTTTTTTTTAATTATGGCCCTCATTATGACATTGGTGGTAAGTGCCGCTTACCGCCACGCTGACTGCGGGCAACATACCGTGGCGGTATACCACCACCCATATTATGACCCACACATAGAAATCTGCCACTATACAGACATGCACACAAGTCCGCCAGCCCAAAGGTCAGTGATAAAATGGCGGTATCAAAACCCACACTGTTACGCCAACGGAAAGAAGCCCACAGCATTAAAACCCACGAATCACCGCCGTGGACATTCAAACGCGGTAAACCATTGGGGGTACAAACTGCCGCGCTCAAGATACACACACACTAGCAAAACATTACTACATTGGTCAATTTAAATAGCACACACCTGACACCCATTCACACACCAAACCCACACACCCACACCACTATAAAACCCACACCCACATTACCCACAACCCTTTACCACTACAATTTACAACAGAGAGAGAGAGACACGCCAGGAGCAACCACAGAACCAGAGTCACAGAACACCATCACCCATACACCATCCACGCACCTCACAGCACACACCCCAACACATCACCCCACACACCCTCACACACACCACACACATTACACCCATGGCACCACAAAGACACTCCAGGTTTTCTGAGGAGGAGCTAAGGGTCATGGTGGAGGAAATCATCCGGGTAGAGCCACAGATATTCAGATCACAGGTGCAGCAGACATCCATCGCTTGGACGATGGAACTATGGCGGAGAGTCGTGGACAGGGTCAACGCCATAGGACAGCCCCAGAACAAGGGATGACATCAGGAAGAGGATCATGACCTGCAGGGGAAGGTGCATTCCCTGGTTGCAAGACACCAGATAGCTGTACAGAGGACTGGCGGTGGACCCTTACCTCCTCCCCTGCAACTAACAACATGGGAGGAGGACGTCTTAGGGATCATGCATCCTGAGGGCCTGGCAGGTGTAGCAGGAGGACTGGACTCTGGTAAGTCAAATCTTTACTACTTTCACCCCCCTACCTGCATGCCATCACATACCGCCACCCTCACCCTCACTACTATCACTCCACCACCTAACACACCCTGCCATCACAACCTAACCCTCCCACAACCAAGCCCTGCATGCATCACCAAAGTATGCACACTTGAGACAATCATCTAGCCCACAAAATCACCACTAACACAAGCCTAAGCTGCCTGGGCAATAACAACCATAGAGGGCAACACACACCCATGCACAAGATGGCACAGGCAGAAACAATAACACGCGCATTAACATCCCTACAGGACCCCTATACAACGTCACTGGAGAGGAGGTGCCAGCAACATCCAGTCCCCCCACAGAAAAGGCCCACAGTGATGAGAGCAGCTCTGCACACCTGGATCAGGATGACCAACCTGGCCCATCAGTGACCTCTGGACAGTCGGTTACCCAGGCACAGTCCCATACCACCAAAGAGCCTCCCCCTCAGGAAACACCAGCACAGCACCTCACCCAGAGGGCCCATACCACTGTCCCCAGGACACGTCAATCAGCAGTGTGTCCACCACCACAGGGACCCTAGGCAACCTCACAAACACAGGACGATCAGGGATCTGGGGTCAGTGGCAGTGGGCACAGGACAGCAGGGAAGCTGGGAGGACTGCTGTGCAACAGGGAGAGGACAGGCCCAGGAAACTGACTCTCCACAAGGCACTCACCAACATCCTAGAAGCATACCACCATTGCCAGGAGACCATGGGCCAGATAATGGCCAAGTTGCAGGAGACCCAGTAGCTGCAGGAGGGACAGTACCTGGGGATCAGGGAGGACCTGGGGGACATCCACACCGCCCTGGACACCATTGCAGAGGTGCTGGCTGACACGGCCAACACCATGAGGGGGGTAGTGGCACACCAATGGGCCCCTAACACTAGCCACACTGATGAACAGCCTTTCACCTCAGCTGACGCTAGTGGGCAGGAGGCCCCACCAGAGGAACAACAGGCCACCAGCACCCCACCCCCTGCAGAAGGAGAACCACCCCGCAAACAGGCCCTGCGATTGAGGCAGAAGCCGGAGAAATTGCCAAGACCCCCCTAGGAAATAAGACTCTCCTGAATGTCACCCTTGTGTCCCACTCTGTCACCCTGTCCACCTTGAACTGCCATTGCTCCTCTCCCTTTGCCCCTTGGACAATGCACCTGTGAAACAAATAGACTGGACCCTATCCTGGACTTTCATCCCCCATCACCCAAGCCCATTACCCATCTCCATTTACTTCTCAGCACTGAAATAAACACCCTTGGAAAAAACAAGTATGGAGTATGTCATGTGATTTAAGGATGTAGCAGCATATTTATACTCCGTCTGCTCCGAATGTGCGTCAAAAGGTTTGACGCACATTCAACGCAAACCTTGCCCCGTATTTAAACTTTGACACCCGAGCCCGCGGACAACAAAATTCCGCTGTGTGCGTCATTTTTTGGATGCGGCAACCCACCTTGAGTTAATCATATGCAAGGTAGGCGTTCCCGTCCCAAAAATGACTTAAACGGGCGTGCGCCGTATTTACGCTTTCGGGCAAAAATTACGCACGGCCGGGAGGCAGAGCCGGAAAATGACGCACAGCCCGATTTGCGTCAAAATTTAGCACCTGGGTCAGGGCTGGGGTTAAAATGGGGCAAACAGACCTGTATTTAATCAGAACACACAAAAGCAACAGCAGATCAGCAAAAGGGAGACATGGAGGTGCTTCTCATCCAGCGTGCACGCAGACGCAGAGCCCAGCAGCAACAACAGCAGCTACCACAACACCAGCGCAGCGCAGAAGGCAGGAGAGGTTATTCTGCACCAGAACAACCCTTCATGGCCTCAGCAAACATGACATCATCCAGAGACACAGGTTGAACTGGTAGGCCATTCAGCAGCTGCTGCGAAACATAGAGCCACAGTTGGCATCCACTTTGCTGACACCCCGCACCATCCCAACAGAAACCAAGCTGCTTGCCGTACTTCACATGCTGGCAAGTGTCTCTTTCCAAACAACTGGTGCCCTGGTTGGCGGAATATCACAGCCGTCATTCTCTGCCTTTTTGCTCAAAGTACTGGATGCCATCATTGGACTCACCACCCCCCCACATCTGCTTCCCTAACACACTGCAGAAGCAGCAGGAAACAAAACAGGGGTTCTACCTCATTAGTGGATTCCCACACATCCTTGGTGCAATCGACTGCACACATGTACGCCTTGTGCCACCTGCTGCAACTGAACACCTCTACCACAACAGGAAGCACACACATTCCATCAATGTGCAGGCCATTGTTGATCACCAAGTATTGATCACCAACATTGTGGCGAAATATCCTGGGAGGGTCCATGACTCATTCATTTTCCGTCACAGCACCATCAATCAACACTTCCAGGATAGACGGTGTGGCAAGGGACTACTTGTTGGTAAGTACAAAAACCTACTTATATACACACTGCACAGCAACCCTCTAGGACACAAAACACATACACCACAACAGCAACAGCAACAATCAGGATCACACTGAGGTTGTGACATCGCTAGCCATGTTTCTTAGGTCACCATTGAACCTGTCACACATCTGAAATTATTGTACAGCCTAATGTTAAGACGTCAATGATCACGTTTGGAGTGTGTTGCCTAAATGTCACCTTGCAAATTGTAAGCATCTCAATTATGTTTACATTAATCCATTGCATAAGTCTAAAGGTATGGGATGTCCAGGGTACATTGATATGAACGTGTTAACAGCACTGTCAATTTTAACCTGTGTATGGAACTATCATCTCATCCCCAGTGAAGACACAGGGACGCCTATATCACAAGTCACAATGCTAGAGAGGGCACACTGTACTGCAAATCCCAAAACATACTGCTGACAACTGGTCAGCAGCCAAACACTCGTCCAGCCAAGGAAACAACACAATGCAGATGGTACATCCTACAAGCCTAGGATGAGACACAATAAAACAAAAGAGTCACAGACAACATAAGACAACTACTGCCATGCAAGGTGATTTCAATGGAGCTAGCTATATCAACATGATCCCATTCATTTTCTCTTGCAGCTGATCAGGGGTATGGCATCCAACCATGGATAATGACACCTATTGGCAACCCGAGTACTGCAGCAGAGCAGTGTCTACAATGACGCACATAGGAGGACACGCATCATAGTCGAGAGGACCTTCGGCATCCTCAAATCGAGGTTCCGGTGCCTCAACATCAATGGTGCTAGCCTCCTATATTCCCCGAAAATGATCAGTAAGATCATTCTAAAATGTGCCATTCTGCACAACATTTGCATAGGAAGGAACGATCCCCTCCTGGAACCAGTGCCACACATCCCTGAAGAGGAGGAAGAGGAGGATAGTGGCCTGCAACATGAGGGGGAACAACAAAACACGGCCGCTGGTTTGCGTAGGCGGCAACATATCGTGAACAATTTCTTTTAAATATAATCACCATCACCACTTTATGAACTAATTTAAATAAACACCTATAATACTCACCATATCATGGTTTGGCTATTCATTTTTGCATACCTTTATCTCTAACTATCAGAATAAGAGTGTTGCCTCATTGAGCATTGCTGATGAACCGATAAGGACACAGAAAATCCCAGAGCAAATGTGATGCGTACCATACAACGGTCATATAAGACACACTGTAAATGACATACATCCTTTACATTTCACCTTTGAAGGACAATAGCAGAGGACCTCACCTATTTCACACGTACATGTTGGAAACATGGTTCATCGCAGCATATGGCACACAACTAAGACACCATCACTCAATAAGGGGAAAATACACCTCATACATGAGGCAGTTGATGTGCTTTTGCATCAGTAACAGGAATGTATGACCAGACCCTTGACAGCAGTAAGTCCAACTGCATCCAATCTTTGCAAGGACTATCTGTGATTAGAGTTCCCTAGAATCAGAACATACACAGCACAAGTGCCACACATATGAGCAGCATTGCGCACATGACATTCCATGTACATGTCAGCCCATTTCCTAACTCCTGACACACCCATGCACCTGGTCACAGCCCACCTGTCTGAAGAGGTCCCTGGAATAGTAATATGTGTACCCTGATATTCCCTCCTCTACACACACAGACTAACAATAGCAATCCAGTGTGCTACACCCTTTCCTATGGTATACCATTGTCATAGTAAATCTGACTGCATGGACGTCAGGTCAATTAATACACTGGCTTCTAGTTTTTAAGCCCTGTTAGCACCTGTAGATTGCTTCCCGTGTGAAAAGGTCTGTTGGCCATTAGAATGCAAATCTCACCTACAGGACTTGTGAGAAACTGATGCAGCCCACACCTGTGATCACCTCCATGCACACCACCCATTTCAACATGCACTTCCCCTGTTGATGCCTGGAACAGCATAGGAGTTGCCATTTTGTCAAGTACACCTTTAAGCATTGCTACTAATTAAGCCGTTTAACACAGCCCTTGGGTTCATGTTTCACCTTCAAAAACAGAGGACATACACAGTTTTACATGTCAACTGTCTAGTTCGTCCTCCAGACCACTGATTATGTAACTTGTGAAATTGCTGGATCCTGATTGACCCTGCATCCTGTCAGCCTGACTGGCTTCTGTCTGTGCGTCACCCTAAAGTTTCCCTGTGGCTACATGTGTACCACACTTGCTTTACCAAACCTCTCATTCCTCAGAGGGTATTTGGTCATGTGCTTCATCAATGCATACCCAAATACATTGTATAGCATCATCTGCCTTTTAATTGTACCATATGAGTTAAATCCTCTGTGAATACCAAAATTCATGGCCCATCCCTTGTCTGGGTCTCATTTATGCATGAACAACAAAGTGTGACAGTGTCCCAGGGTCGAATGCAGGGATTGGGTATGGGGCCTTCAGCAGAACCAGCAACCTCTGATAATGTCCATGAAAAGTCTACACATGTCAGGACCCTGACATTTCACACACAGAATTACATTGCTCACAACATATTGATGGGCTGTGTGTGGTGAATAGCTGCGAGAATAATCAGCACAGAGGCTATGATGTTCCTAGATGCAGTGGGAATTGCAGAGGCCAACCTGTGTACAAATGTTGTAATGGCACATGCCGGAAAATGACACCTGAGACAATATCTCACTCAGCACACCAAGGTTGCCCTGTTGACAGTCTCATTACACGTCTTCAGTGACAGGGTGGGACCATCCCCATGTAGGTTCTCATGTCCTCATCCACTTTACTCACATTGATCAACAAAGGATACTCAGTAGATACAGGAATAGCTGCCACTGACTCATGATGAGACCTGGACCTAACTGTGACAACATACACCCCTAAAATATACAGGATCAACATTGGACCACACACATGAACAAGACACCTCTGTGCAATTGGTCACTGGAAATATGTGGACACGTGCTTCCTTGTCTGCTGGTCCACCACAGCCACTGGTTAGTTGTGGCTCAGTTATATGACCTCAACTGTGGCTTCATCATACATTTGTGGTTCACCTTTGGCTGTCTGGGCCAATTACATTGTACCCACTTCCTCAATGCATGTGTCTGACTCACTGTGGGATTCACCAACAAGTGCCTAGGAAGCTGTTACCAAATATCTAGGACATAGGATGTTGAAATTGTGGACCATTGACATGAACAAGCGTCTGCCATCTATCTGGTGCATGCTTTGTCATTTGTGGTGTCTACGTTACCCAAAATCTTGGAAGTGCACATAACGGATGTTGCTACATGTATGACTAACACATGTCCTCTCTCATTTCCACAATGACTTGCATCTAAAGTATGGACACATTGACTTCACATTCATACAAGCATATGTTCAATAATGCATCTTTTGATGCACACACACTCGGCCAACAACTACATTAGTTGCCACTGCACACACATTGAGCCATAGGCATTGAGGTATTGTACTTATGTGCGTCACCTTGCTATCCTCTCCTGATGCCAAGCATGCCCAAATTGTGCAAAACATATATGTAGGCCACACATATGAGCATCTAGTGCGTCAGCCAACCGTCAAAATCCTGTTAAGGAAGTAGCGGGTCATGGTCCGCTGCAGTATGATGTCTCACATGTGAATATACACCATCAACACCATAGTGGGTGCAATCAGCCTATCTCTGATGTGTCCCAAATGTAACATAACATAAAAACTGAAAAAATGCCCAAAACCTGTTCATGCACTGAAATTTTGACGTTGCTAGCGTTATGCGTCATTTTTTTCCCACCAATACAGATTGTGCGTCATATTTTTCAATGCACAGGAGTGAAAATTAGGCCGCATCCAAATAATTGTACAGACTATTTACTATTATTTGGATGCGGCCTAATTTTCACTCCTGTGCGTCGAAAAATATAACTCACAAACTGTTTGCGTGAAAAAATATGACGCATAATGTGAAAAACGGCGGCCAATTTAAGCAGGAAGTGATGTAATAGGATATTCTGTTTACAGATTATATACAGTGGGTGCACTTTCACTTTCACTTTGCAGTCTGTGAATCTTCTAGACTGTGTGGCTGTGTTCAGAGTGGTGTCCAGTGATTTTGTGGTTTTGTGTCCTTTGTGCTATCTTAATTGTCATTTTCTGAAATAATATTGTTGTTGTATAGTGTCCTAGTGTGTTTTGTTTACATTTGTCCAGTATTCTAGTGTTTTTGTTGTTTGTGGGAGTCTGTTGTGGGTAGTGCTAGTTTGGGGATAGTTGGGCTCTTTTAGTGGTTGAGTTTACTTTTCTTCTTTTTTTGTACCCCTACTTTCCCCCTTTTCCCCTTTCTACTTCTTTATCCCCTATTCCCCTTTTTATTGCCGAGATGTCTGGTAGGCCATGTCTTGGCAGGATGGGTGAGGAGGAGTTGGGGGGCTTTATATGGCTTGTGTGCCAATTCCTACCACTCATGATCGAGGCAGGGGGCAGGGTGATACAGGGGTATCACACTGAGGCGCGCAGAATCCGGTGGGGAAAGGTGCTGCATCACCTACAGCACGTGTATGGCAGCCAGAGGAGTGACCACCAGCTGAAGCACTGGTGGGCTGACCTCATCACGAGGGAGAAAGATCTGCTGGACCACCTGGGAATAGTGATTGGTGGCCCTGTTGGTGAGTATTAATCATGTAAATATGCATGATTAAATGCTCTGTAGTGACATCAGATGATTTGTACAATATCTGCCAGCTAAGTTGATGACTGTGTGTAATGCTGCGGAATCATACAGAGTAATTAATGCACTATGTGAAGGATCACAATTGATAGCTGTCAGGAAGCACATGCTCTGCAAACTTACAGGATACATTTCCGTTAAGTAAACTGGTGCCGCCTTTGTGTCAGACAACCAAACACAATAGGAGCCAATCATGTCTATATAGGTCACATTTGCCAGAGAAGTAAACATGTAATAAAATATTGGCTAACTTTGTTGACGCAATAGCTAGACTGACTGTAGAAACACTACATGATGCAGAAAATGAGTGCTGGCTTAACGTCAATTGATGATAGCAAAGTGGCCCAGACATATGTCTCATGTGAGTCTGGTGAGTGTGGAAGGAAAGCGTTCAAGGAAGTTCTATGAATGTTAGGGATTATTGTGGTCCTTCATCTTTTTGGATACATGTCAGATATGGATTTGAAAACATCGTGAAAAGGTGTAAGGTGCCCTCAGCTAACATCTTAGACTGGTATTTGGAGTTAGTTGTGCCACATTCCAATTAGGGATGGCAGTCCAAAGGTATGCACATGAGTTCACATCTCCATGGTTGGTGCAAATAACCATTGCTGGGCCACATCAAATGAAGAAACTGTAACAACAGGAGGGCTTACAAAAGTCCCTGCTCCTCTGTACATTGTACTTATGTGTAATAAATGTGTCAAGGCCACATAGGCTGTTTGACTGGTTATGCAGTCCTCACGTAACCAGGCTTTGGATGTCTCTCTTGGATGCACATGATGAGACGATTACACTCCATTATTATTTCTGATCACTAATGACGGAGCATGTTTGCCACCACGTGATAGTTAGGGCCACTGCATGTGTGCAGATATGTGTGTAACTGTCACAGGAGACCCATGCTATGTTCATGTTGGCCGTGATATATCAGATGCAGTATCATCATGTCTGAATGGCTGTCATTTCCTTATTCAGCTTCGACATTGTATATGTCTTTGAAATTGTTGGTCAGTACACAGATTCTGAGCACATTTCTTCCTTCCATGCCTTACAGGTGGACCGGCACCCTACACTGTGGGAGAGGCGGCTACATTTGAGGACCCCGACCACTTCAGTAAGTGTTGATATGTCTGTTATGTGTTGTGTTTGCTGGTGATGTGTGATGGACTCCTGTGTGTTGAACACATAGCAAGGTGTGATGCGCTGACCAATCATTTGTCTTGTTCCATGAGAGGGATTTCAGTTTCTCAAAAGTTTTGAGTTGGCCATTGCTTATCCGATTGTATTATCTAGGGATTGTAGGTCATTCCTGTGGGCCCTACAATGAGTACTGGGGTGAGTCATGTGGTTAACACTTGTATCAACAAGAGTGGCACTGGAACTCAGCTCAGATTTAGTCAGCCTGTCAGACCCACATTCTCCCAGATTGGTACTGCAAATTGCTTTCCAACAGACTTCTGCTTCCCTATTCACCAAAGTACTTATTAAACTGTAGGTAGAACTTCCTAGCAGCATGTACTTCCACATGTAGTGCTACAGGTATGTGGAACTTGAGTGCAATGGCCTAGGTGTGCATGCTAATCATGATCATGGGTGTTTTTGCAACTCTGTGTCTGGTGTAAGTCATGCCTTACTGGAAGTATATGATGTGTACCAAGCTCTGCATTTCCTGACATGTGTGGTGCTATGATTGGTCAAGGGTTTGCAGACTTCTAATTGTTGATAGACCTTACCTGTGGTGTGTGTGTACAGCCAAACACATGTGGAGTTTTCTATACACTCCTGGGTGTCCATGTTGTTTGGAATTGATTGTTGTTTCTCCACCCCACCATTAAACACAGGCATGGGTTTGTGAATAGGGTACCTAGGACTGATGCTACCAGTATGTTACACATACATGTGAATAAGTGACTGGTCGGAACCTAGTATACACACTCAGGTATGGCATATGGGTACTATACTGGCAAGTCCAGTTACAACTAGCAGACCATGTGGCTTTAGTTTTGCATTCTGTACACTGACATCTGTAGCCCAGGTATTGGCGGAGGATATGCAGCATGATTGTTAGATGATAACTGGCAGAACTCAGATGGCAAGTCAATGCCAGTTGTTACCCATCTCGTAGGTTTTGGATGTGTGATGTGACCTTTGTAGGCTGGCCTGCCATGTATTTCCTCAGGGACATTCAGTGATATGTATGGTGATATGAGCTGTTACAAGTACAGTAAATGTATTGACTGATTTACTTCTTGTGCCATTTCAGACAATGCAGTTCCTAATGTAAATTATTTCCCTTTGTCTTCACAGCTGCAAACATGACACCCATCCAGGGCCGTGAGTTCCAGAGGCGGGCCATGAGATACCAACATATCCTGCTGGTAGAGTCGGGGTTCAGGAGGATGGCCTGTAGATACCGCCATGAACGGGCCTCCGGAGCATGGAGGGCTTTCCCACAGGGTGGCCCTACTTTGCCCACCACAGCCACCACCAGCACAACCACCAGTTCCACCCAGGTGGCACCACCCACAGCTGGAACTGTTGTCCCAAAGTCTGCTGTAGTTCCAGGCCCCAGCATTGCAACAGCTTCAGGACAGCCCACAGGCCTTGGCTCTACACACCCACAAACCTCCTCCGCCGGCACCCAGACTGCCCCAGCTCCAACAGTTGACCCTGCAACATTCCAGGAAATGGAGCGTAAGATGGACCATGTGTTGAGGAAGAACAGTAATCTGAGCCGGGATGTTCGCCATATTAACAGGCGTGTGCGGTCCATAAAGTGGACCATCCGGAGGGCCAACCTCTAGACTTTGACGACAATGGACATGATTCCCTCCCCTCCCTCCTCTTTCCTTGTTCCCATACTTAGTGGGCTTAGTGGGCTTAGTGTTAGGTTAGTATAGTCTGTTAGTTTAGTTAGTGTTAGTGGGTGGGGGGTCCTGATTCTTTCTATTTTTACTTATTAAGTGTGTGGGTGGGTGGGGGGCTATGTAGGGGTTCTTGTGTGCTTAATAAAAAATAAATAAAAAAAAATACCAAAAATGTATATTTGTTTAGGATAGTATAGTATGTGTTTAGGTTAGTATCTGTTATCCTCCATGTGTCCCGGCTCATAAGGGGGGTGGGGGTTGATGTTTAGAACGTTTCGTTACATGTGATAAGTAAGTTTAGGTTAGGTTAGTTAGGGACAGTTGTGGGTTATGAGAAGTCAGGGTAGATTAGGGTAGGTAAGACTTTTCCCTCAGTTTCCTCTTCTGTGATTACCATTTAATAAATATATAGTGAACCCTTTACAGTATGTGTTAAATGCTACTTGATCATGGCCTTGGCATTAGTGTACATGAATTTTGTTCTATTACATTTGTGTCCTATGCTACGAACAAATCCCAACTGAGCTGTAAGATTGGCAGCTAACCCAGAGCTACCTTGCAAAGATTCCTCCATTCGTTGCAAACACCAATCACATTTAATATGGATCCCAACGTGTTTTGTCGGTAAGTATGTTTTGTAAGTCACAAACGGTGCTTCCAGACCTGGTATTGGGGGAACAGTTTTAGTTCTGAGTGCAGTGTGATGTTCACAGACACCCTTATAAGATGAGTTGTTGTGAGCACTCTTGTAGTATTGTCTTCATGACTCACATAGATCATTTGTGACACTGTTGAGCATGATTCCCTATTTGGATGAAAACTCAGACACCTTCATCCATGCAGTTTTTGGAGTGTTTGCTTAGATTTGTGTGCACTGTTATATGTATTGCATGGTGACAACATTTTGCTGCCACTATTTTATGACTTAGATATTCCCTTGAGGAAGCATTATTCTGTCCAACACAGCATGATGGTGTATGGTTTCTCACTTCATCAGATATTACCCTCAGGAAGGGTATGATGCAATCCTGGCCACTGTGCAGATTTATCTGACTACATAATTTCAGGACAGTTGTATTGACAAGCTACGTTATTTGACAGTAGGCACATTTCAGTTATCTACTGCACAGTTGATGTGTCACATTACCCAGAGACAGATTTGTTGTGTAAGTGCTATTTATTGAAAAGTGCTGTAGTGCTATATGTACATTGTCCATGATTGTGAGTCCATTATAGTGACATCTTACATTGTGATCCTACACTAGGGGTTAAGTAAATGCTTTTGACATGCTGGGGTGATGTTTCAGACAGTGCAGAGGGACAGGATTTGCCAATGAGTAAGAGAGAGACAAGAACTGGGCAGGCTGACAATATAAACAGTGGTTAGCAGAACAGTCATTGAGTAGAGTTGTTGTAAGACTGGCATGTTACAAAACGCAGGACCTTGGTAATAGTTGGCCATGTGGCAGGGACTAGTGCTTCCGGGTACTTTTCCGTGTGAATGTGATCTTTTCCCTGTCTTCTTCTTCTGATGTGTGTGTTGCCTCCTCTGTCCTTGGTGGTGGTGGTTGTGAAGGGGCAACACACCTCAGTGTTAGAAGACGTGGAGTCAGACATCCCGGTCACTGCTACCTGTGAAGATCTTAAGGGCAGTACTGCAGCAAGGAGGATCTGCTGATTCTTAAGAATAGCAGCCACATCACAATGGTAGGCAGCCAGGTCGGCCCTGAGGGGGTCATGATTGCATTTGTGCATGCAGTGGAAGGTTTGGGGTGCAAGGTGTTGTGGCAACTCCCTTACTGAAGTGGTGAATTCCTTGACAGTTTCTTGTAGTCCTTGCAGGATGGATGTTAGCGCCTGCATGGCTGCTGCGTGATCTGCAGATGACATCATGCACAAACGCACCCCCTCTAGGCTGGCTACCATAGTTTGCATCCCTACCCGCACCTCATTGGCCAGCTCCCGCTGTACCCCAACTACAGTTCTCTCAAAGCTGGTGCCTGTGTTGTCTGAGTCCTCAGCTGTATTGGAGCTGGCAGGTCTTACAATTGGGGTGGTGGGTGGGTTTTCTGTGATGGCTGCTTGTTCTGTGCTCCTCCTTGTGACTGAAGGTCGGGTCTGGAGGGTTCCAAGGACCTCTTGGAAGGTCTGCTGGGGAATGTTTGTCAGCTCGCCATCCATGTCATCAGGGTATTCTGGGACAGGCATATCCGCAGGAGATCCATCTTCCTCTGCAATGAAATGGGGTACAATTAGTGTGTGTGTGTTGTGGCATTAGTGATGTGACATGCCTGCATGGGGATGAATTCACATTGTGATCTTGTTTCATGTTCATTGCTCCAGTCTTTGAGATGGGCGTTCTCCCAGGCCTATGGGTCACCTGCATGTCACATGTATTGTGTTAAGTTATTAGACTTGTCGGCATCATCTCCTCTAAGTGTTGGTTTAGGTCAAATAGTGAATTGCCACCTTCTTGTCCTACTCAACCCTCCGTCTACATCCATTCTCATGGTGAGGCCTTTCACTGGCTGTGGGTGCTCTGATGGCACTGGCAGCACACTTGACAATCTGGACCTGCCCCAGTCTCTGATCTTTCACATCCACTTAAATGTAGTTGACATGTAGCATATCCTATGCATAGCATTGTTACGGCACGATATGGATGTTGGCATTGGTAATGTGTACAGCTGATGTTGGGAATATGTGGTACATTGGATTGCCCTGATAATCGTATCGGTGTCCTATTTCCTCCTCTGACTGTGCAGGTGTATTTCAGTGACCAGTTACATGTGTCCTCCCCCTCAATGCTGTTGTCTGAGCAGTATGACATTTGGGATGTTACATTGTGACCCAGGCACAGGATGGACCCTGACATATGCAGCATGGGTATGTCCTTAGTGCTGTGTAGCTCCTACTGTTGATGACATTTGCTGATGTTTGCGACAACTATGGGCATTGTCATTTGACAGGACTGGGGCCTTTGTCTTGTTTCAGGGGATTATTGGAGTTGTCATCATCAACCCTCAAATTTAGCTGTGTATGATCCATGGGGAAGTTACTGCCATTGGGTACTTAAGCTGCACACAGAGCGGAGGTGGTAGTGACAACTGTTGTCACTGTTACATTCCAGTTGTCGGTATGGCTAGAGGTTGTTAATTGGGCCCTAGTTAATGTAGGGGGTATGGTGGCTGACGTGTGCCAGGATGTCAGTTTGACGTTGTGCCCTTCCCTCCTGGCGTGGCTTTACCTTTGCTCCATCGTTGGCATGGCAGCATGCCCCCATGGGACTGTTGTTGGTGTAGTGTAATGGTGTGCCCCAGCTTCGGTCTGTGCAGGCCATGCCCCCATGCCATACCCCTTTACCCATCCACTCCATGTATATAATGACTTCCATGCATTTTGTGGTCGGTATCCCCCCTGCTTACGGTTAACATTAGTGCATTTTAATTCCCCATGCGACTTAGCCTGCATGTGCGTAGTCTCCTGGTAGTCTGCGCTGTCTTGTCCTTGAATCCCTGTGATGATCTCCTCAGGGATGACGGCTGCGCCCATCTCCTCCATGTGGTCCAGGGCCTCCTGTGGTGCTGGACTCCCACCTCCAGTCTGCAGTGCTGCCTTCCTGTTCCTGGCCATCTTTTCCTTGGTCCTGCGCTTGCAGTCATGCCAGCGTTTCTTGCACTCAATGACTGTTCTGTGTACTTCTGCCACACTGTTAATCTTGTCAACAATTTGTTGCCATATAGCCTCTCTCCTACTGATTGGCAACTTTGAGGTGACAAACAGTTGGTGCTGGTGTTCCGTCACCTCTTTAACCAGAATTTCCTGTTCCTCTGCACTAAAGCGACACTTTCTTTTCTTCTTAAAAGTGTCCTGGTTCTTGTGTGGGTCCTCCTGGCTGGTTCCTGGTCTGATGTCATCTTCCTAGGGTCTGTAGAGTCATCTCAGATCCATTTTGGCTCTCCTCTGCTGAAATGGCTGTGTTCGTAGGGAATTTTGACTCTGTTGCGTCAAAAAACACTGCATATCCGGTTTGCGGGGTCGTAAATCGACCCATAGTCATTTCCGCCGCATTAACATCGTTTTGCTTTACGTCTTGACGCTGTGGTGTGCGTAAAAAAAAAAGACTCATACCTGTGGTTTGTGCTGCCATGCGTCAAAGTATACATTTTACGCCCGCATGGCGCACCAAAATGGCGTTAACCGGCGGTATTATTTTTGATGGAAAACTGCGCCGGCGCAGTTTTGCGTCAAAAAGCATAAATATGGCCCGAAGTTTTTTAACACTCATTAAACATTGCAAATAGACTGTACAGTGATGTATACATACTTATGACCTGTAATGTGCTGCAGTCAATATACCAGGAGCCAGAGGAGGGCACAAATATCTGCAAATAGACAGGGGTACAATAAGTGGCCCTTGTAGTGTGAAAAGCAGCCAGCCAGAGAAAAATCACTTCACAAAGCAGCAATGGAAGGTGAGGTTACAGTGTCTTACCTTTGTGTCACTGGAAGTACTGTTGTATTATAGTTGTTCTGTTGTCCACATCCTCTTCCTCTGCCTCCTCTTCGTCACTGTCCACAGGCTCCACCGCTGCCACATGACCATCTCCAGCCTCCTCCTCCTGCAGAAAAGGCACCTGGCGTCTCATGGCCAGGTTGTGCAACATGCAACATGCAACAATGATCTGGCAGACCTTATAGGGTGAGTAGCACAGGCATCCACCAGTTAGATGGAGGCACATGAACCTGGCCTTCAGGAGGCCAAAGGTGCGCTAAGTGATCCTCCTTGTTCACCCATGTGCCTCATTGTAACGTTCCTCTGCCCTTGTCCTCGGATTCCTCAATGGGGTCAGTGCCACACACCAACGTCCAGTGTAGAGAACGTCATGCCACACACCAATGTCCGTATCAGAACCATGTCAAAGCACTGCTGAACAGTCCTGAACCGCCATGTCAAAGCACCTCTGAACACTCCTGAACCGCCATGTCAAAGCACCGCTGAACAGGCCAAAGACCGCCAAGGCAAAGCACTGCTGAACAGGGCAAAGACTGCCATGGCAAAGCACCGCTGAACAGGGCAAAGACCGCCATGGCAAAGCACCGCTGAACAGTCCTGAACCACCATGTCAAAGCACTGCTGAACAGGGCAAAGACCGCCATGGCAAAGCACTGCTGAACAGGGCAAGCACCGGGTAGGACTGAATGGACCGCCACATCAGGCATCCTTATCCCATGTGCAGCTGGGACAGTGACAGGACACGACCTTTCACGGGGAGACTCATCCAGTCTGGGCACAAGTCCCCCCCAGTACCAGTAGAGACCTGCATCTACTTGGGAGACTGTGGCTTTGCACTCCCCAGGATGGCACAGTGGGCAAACCACCCACTGTAGTGATTTGAGAGACCATGGCTTTGCACTCCCCAGGATGGCACAGTGGGCAACCCACCCACTGTAGTGTCTTGAGAGACTGTGGCTTTGCACTCCCCAGGATGGCACAGTGGGCAACCCACCCACTGTAGAGACTTGAAAGACTGTGGCTTTGCACTCCCCAGGATGGCACAGTGGGCAACCCACCCACTGTAGAGATTTGCACTCCCCAGGATGGCACAGTGGGCAACCCACCCACTGTAGAGACTTGAGAGACTGTCGCTTTGCACTCCCCAGGATACATCAATGGGCATGGAGCCCCGTCGTGGATCTGGCTTTGCAGTCATCTGGCTGAGGTGCCCCCCCTTCCCTTCCCCCTGAGGTGCCTGTAGTATTTCTATCTGATGCCCCGGAAGTGTTCTCTCCGACTGTAGTCAGGTATCGTTTGTGGGCCTCACCCATGCCTTTTTGGACTGTTGGTGCACGGACATTGTTATGTACATATCTGCACTACTTCTCGTATTGTATATAATTATGACTGATTTTCAAATATATATCTGTATATTTTTGTATGACATGTATATTGGCACATTACAATGTTTGACCGAATTTCGCTTTGTGTTTTCATTCTTCCGGGGGGATTGTGGGTTGTTACTGTGATTTTTGGTGAATGCGTTGGTGTGTATGTTGTAATATGCGAGGGTGGGGGTGTTTGGTGGGTGTCCCCCTAACTTTTGCCTCCCCCTCCCCCGTGTCGTAGGTGCAGTACTCACCATTGTGTTTGGCACCTACGTAGCTGTTGGTCGTAGAGGAGCAGAAACACAAGGGCAGGGAGTATTTGGAGTTCCGGCTCCATGGAGTCCTCGTTCCTCGTGGGATATGTTCAGGTGAGCGTTTTCCCATAGCAAAAGCTGTTTCCGCCGTGTTTTTATCCACGGAGAATCCGCCACGGAAAAGGTGGCGGATTGGCGGGTTGTAATACTGTGAGCGGTACATTGTCTTCCGCCTGTCTGTTGGCGGTGACCGCTGCGCTGCTTGTCTGTACCGCCTTGGCGGGCGATGTGTTAAAGTGGCTGTCTATGTGGCGGTTTCCGCCAGGGTCATAATTCCTTTTTTTTGTCCGCAGGCCTGTTTGCGGTATTTCCGCTGCTTTAACACCGTCCGCCAGGGTTGTAATGACCCCCTATGTCTCCATCTCCTATTCATCCGAAGAGGTTGAACTCTAGGTTGAAAACCGATAAGCAGATGGTCATATCCAAACATATCCTCAGAGTAAAATGCTTTGCATGTTCTGACAGAAACAGTATGTGGATGTGTAATTCCGTAAATGTGCCTATGTCTGCTGTGACGCAGTTAGGTGCCATGGCCTGCCCCCCTGAAACGGCGGCCGCCTGACTAAATTAAGCCTTGTTGCTCATTGCCAAGCTACCAAGGATTGAGCTTAGTTTAATTTATTGAGACCTATCTGGACCTCAGTGGAGGTTAGTGGCCTAGGCCTATTGCTAAGTGTAGGTACTTACCTGCCCTTATGAATAACCTATTTTCCAACAGGTGCATTTCCTTTCGAGACCCATGGCTGCACTGTCATTGGTGAGGGTCTAACAGGGCCCCACTGGTACCTCACGTTTTACCCTATTGTGCTACCTGCCACCATCCTATTCTCCCTAGTAAGGCAACCCTGTCCTCGCTTCCACAGCTTAGAGAACAGTTCACAAACTACTGGGCTTGACACTCTGATCCACAGCAAAGCACCAGTGTGGCACAATGCAGCTCTCCTCATTATCGGTAAGCCTCTTTCTTCTGTGCTACCCTACACTGCCCGCAACAAGCAGCTGAGCTGAGCCTGCTAGAGATTTACCAAGATTTGGCGTACTCTTTACAGCCACTTCTTCTGGGGCACATCAGGTGGTGAGATGGAAAACTAAAGGTCAGAAGGATGGTGAGCCCTAGACAATGTTTGCAGAATTCTGCTATCGTGTTCGATGCCTGAATACCAATGTTAGGGCTTTGAGGAATTCTTTATCATCCCTCTATTGACTGTCCCCTGTTTCCTTGACCCCAAATTAACCTACCCCCTTCCTCCCCCCTCACCCTCCTATCCCTATACAACTTGCTGTATAATCAGATGCTGTCTTAATTCATTTCTGCTGTCTAGGGACAGCTCTGTGCCCGACCTGAGTGTGGTTGATTTTAAATTGTTCAGACGGTTATTGCTGCTTGTTTTTTATTCCTATATCATTCTGCCTGGCCCAGTTTGGTTACTGGGCACGTCTGTCTGGATACTGATGTCAGTGGTTCATGCTACGACTGCGCTTGCTTTATTTTTCAATAAATAACAGTTGGAAAAAAAGAAAGGGTATATTTGAATTCAACTTCTCTTAGAAAAAGGAAGACACATGAAACATATCAAGATGGCAACCAGATTTTAGCCATTTTAAAATACAGGCCTACATTAGCTATGGTCAATCTACATGTGAAAAATACACACTCAGACCCTGATTTATATATTTTTTTGCGTTAGTGCAGTTTTGCACCAAAAGGTTTAGCACCGGCTTGCACCATTTCTGTGCACCAGCCGGGCACCATATTTATGGAATGGTGCAAGCCAGTACAAAGGGTAGGCTAGCGTAAAAAAAAATGACGTTAGTCGGGTGGGGCTGGCGGTATGGAAGAAGGCAGTTTTGCACCAAAAAATGACGTTAGGCAGGTTAGAGTAAATATAAATGACTCTAACCTGCCTAGAGTCATTTTCTGATGCAAAACCATCCATATCACATGACTCCTCTCTTAGAAAAGACAGGAGTCATGCCCACCACTCCAATGGCCAGCACAGGAGACTAGGTTCTCCTTGGCATGGCCATTGCACCCAGTTCCATGTAGGGGGGCCCATATCAGGGCCCCCAATGGTACTTCAAAAAAAAATACTTACCTGTACTTACCTATACTTACCTGGGATGGGGTCCCACATCCTCCCCTGTCCCTCTGGTGTGGGTAGGGGTGTCCCTGGGCCTGGGAAGGGCACTTGTGGGCTTAATCCATGGTGTTCCACCATGGAAATAGGCCCACAGGTCCCCTAACGCCTGCCATGACCCAGGCGTTACAAAATAATGCAAAGCAAGCGTTGCACCATTTTTTGACCCCTCCTTCCTCCCTCCTGTGTGTGATTTTAGCACAGGGGAATTAATATGGCCATAGAGTCATTTTTTGCACGGGAACGCCTACTTTGCATCTCATTGACGCAAAGTAGGTTTCCAAGTCCAAAAAATGACTTTAACTCCATAAATTTGTAAATATGGAGTTAGATTTGCACTGAATTTGGGTTAAAAAAAAATGGCGCAAATTCAGTGCCAAACAAGTATAAATATGCCCCTCAGTACATACATGTGTTACATGTTAATATCCATATGAAAGTAAAACATCATTATAAATATCGCCTTCACTGTTACTACATTACCAAAAACCCATTGCACGAGGATGGCTAAAAAAACAGGGGTAGATGCTATCATGTACTGCAGCAGTGCCTTGGTCTCAACATCATTTAAAACCCAAAGTTCAGCATGTTCTGAGTTATTGGTCTCTAGCAACTCAAAAGTATGCCAGCTGGATACCAGTACCCCAAGAAATAGTGCAGGAACTTCAGTGGAAAGGACTGACTGATCCTTTAGATTAGGTACAAATATATCGGATCACTGCTAAGCTTGTTTTTTTAGAAGCAAAACCCTTCAGATCAGGAGAATTGACCTCCTTATTTATTTAATTTCCGTATTTTAAATTATTTTCAGGTAGCATGGTCCCACAACAAGACCCGGAGTTCAGACAAATATGCAGCCATATTTTCACTCCTATTAGGAAATTCTTCTAACATTTTTTCAACCATTATTGAGCGCAATATTTGTGGCTGAAGGGAAGAAGGTGTCAGTTACCATGATAAGTAGGTGTCAGAAAAAACAGTTATTCGGGCTTTCATATCGGTGGGACAAGATCTAACTTGGTAGAACAACGAGAGTTATGGTCACTTCATGGGTAGAGGTAGGCGTGTCATTGCAAGAATATTGGAGAGCGGCGACATGGTCAACAACCAAACACTTTTTTGTCTCAAAAATTTTGGAGCTTCTATTTTAAAATAGGAAATGTGGATTCTGTATTAAACGTCTCCGTGCTTATAATAGTATATACATGTGTCCTGGCGGATTATGGCTTTGGTATATCCTCGATGGTTAGTACTGCTATGAGTACTGCTATGAGGAGGACTGACGTAGGAGTAATGAACCTATTTACCAGTAATCTCAATTATCTTTGGGATACCTCTCACTTGTCAATGTATCCTTTCCTTCCTTCCAGCTAAGCTATTTCAGGGACACCTATGACTCAATTTTATTCATAACTCCATTTTATTGAATTCATAATTCTATAACATTATAATCAACTTCAACGTTAGCAGGAAGAATGGGATTGACAAGGGCACAATTTAAGATGCTGGCGATGATGTTAATAAAAACAGAATCCATAATTTGTAGCGTTCTTTGTCCGAAAAGGAGCTGCCTTAATAATTCATATTTTGACGGGGAGGACTTAGGCCAAGGGAAAGGCTAAACAGTGCTTTAGGATCGTTGAGGTCGTGTTATTAAAATAAAGCAGCAAATACCAGCAAAAAGATAAAAAGACAAGAAAATGGTAAGTCGGAAAAGGCTGAGGGATGAATGTCTGTAATGACTTGCCAGTAAACTCTGCACCGCTGTATATTCATTTCAGTCGAGGTTTTAACATTTGATTCACTCAGGCATTTCATTCCTGGCAATATTAAATCTTAGGCCCATATCTATACTCGATTTGCGCTGAATTAGAGCCATTTGTTTACGCTAATTCAGCACAAACCTAACTCCATATTTATACTTTGGCGCTAGGCACATCTAGCGCCAAAGTTATGGAGTTAACGTCGTTTTCTGGATGTAAAAACCTACTTTGCCTCAATGAGATGCAAGGTAGATGTTCCTGTCCAGAAAAGGATGATATGGCCTTTGCGCCATATTTATCCCCCAGACTAAAATCCAGCATGGGGGATGAGGGCCTTAATTAATGGCGTTTGCTTGTTTAGTGCCATTATTTAACGCCTGGGTATGGGCAGGAGTAAGGGGACCTGTAAGCATATTTCCATGGTCAGAGACCATGGAAAGTGCTCACAGGTTCCCCTCCCTGGACCCAGGGACACCCCCACCAACACCCACCCACCCCAGAGGGACAGCACAGGATGGGGGACCCATCCCAGGTAAGTGCTGGTAAGTATTTTAATTTTAAATTTTTTCCCACTTGGGCGCCCTCACTTGGGGCCCCTTGCACGGCGCTGGCCCCAATTGCCATGTTCAGGGTACATTTGTCCCCTGGGCATGGCCATTGGGGTAGTGAGCATGGACATAAGACAGGAGCCATGTCCATGGGGGTTGTGCGCCAGAAAATGGCGCTACATTGTTTAGAGGCATTTTTCTGCCCCTAAGCCATGTAGCGCCATAATTCAGCACACAAGCTCAGGTTTCCCCTACACCTCACCTGCCCTGTTAGCATCCTTTCCAAGGATGCTTACAGGGCATTAGCGCCATTCCATAAAAGTCTTGGAATGGCCCTAGCCGGCTCTATACTTTTTCACACAAAACTGCGCTAACGCCCTTACTGTCATCCCAGATAAAAGCAACAGAGAGCATTTTTAATGTTGGAATGGGGTGTAAAAAGGAAATACATTTGGTGAAGGACAGGAAGGGAAAGGCACTGCTCTTGAAGTTAGAGACTGTTGAGTGAGAATGTCTGCTGCTAGTGGACATTCAAAGTTTCACCTTGGGCAAGATTTCCCTTGTTCTGATCAGTATTGCATTATATCTGGGCAATTTTGCATGCAGTAATATTTGAGTGGTATTTTGTTGTGGTGGTAATGTTTTCCAAGGTATTTTATACTACTGTTTTTGTTCTGCATCGTGATTTTGTTGCACAGCAGTAGTTGTTTTGTGTTCTTTAATTACTTAGTTTTACTGTTTTAGTGTGATATGCCCTGTTAAGTTCCTTTGTGTATGTCATTTTGTTATGTTCTGAAAATTACTTTAGAAATGTCAACAAATGCTGCTACACCTCCAGACAAAATGATTCCCCATCATCCATCTGCACAGGAAGGGACATCACTGGATTCCCCTTCATCTGTCTGCATAGGAGGTGGCATCACTGTTTTCCCGCCATTGGGTACCCGAGACTCTTCCTTCTCCCAAGACCAATTTAATGGCAGCTGTAGTCCCAATGAGCAGAGGATGTCCGTGGCAGGCTTGCCATAGGTCTACTACAGGCACACCAAAGGCAATCCCGCCTGCACCAGTCCTGACCTGGACCACACGTAGTGCCAGGTACCCTGGTTCTCCCCTACTCACTGATACCTTGGCTCACTATTCCATGCGCTCAACCTCAGCCACTACTCACCGCACTGCTGTACACTATTAAGAAGGAGAGTTCACATGTGCCTCCTGCAGGTTCTCATGCACTCTTACACACCCTACACCACCACTCCTGCACCAGCAGCACCAACTCAAATAAGTCAAACACCACCCAAATAGCTTGGCACACTTGCATTCATGCTCCTTAACCCCTGCTCACTCATGAAACATGTCACAGAGATATGGGACCTATTATACATTTCTGACCCGCTCTTTCTCACCAAAACAGGACTAAATCCAAATTTGGCATGGAATTCATTACAGCCATCTCTGCTGGCTACAGAAGCGTGAGGTGAAGTCACCATCATATTCAAAGATACAATTAGCTGCACAATGTACACGGACGCCCCACCTGCTCCATGAAACACCGCACATTCACGATACACATTAAAGCCAAATTCTTTCTTGGCAGAACCCGTGCATAGAGAAAACCAGTACCCACACCAATGTCACCAGAGAAATTACAGACGTTGTCACTGCTCTCATCATCAACACCAGAATATTCATCCCCCTCAGAGACCTTAACTTTTACTTATTAGTCCACATCGCCGCAAGCTCTATGGCGTTCCTGGAAAACCTCAGAAACCTTGGACTCACCCAGCACTTTACCCAACTCACCCATACCGCTGGACACCTATTGGACCAAACATTCTCTTCAATCAGCAACATCACAGTCAGAAAGCTAGCAACTAAATCCTCAACAGACTATGCCCTGGTCATTTTCATCATACCCACCCTGCACCGTGACAGACCTAGCACCACCAGAATTGCCTGCCTTTTCTTGTCCCCCCAACGTGAGCACACTAGCAACTTGGAATTATTTTGTATCAAAATCACATACATACCCAGCATCTTCAATCCTCAACTGGACCCCGTCCCCATAGCAAATCAACATCCCATCACAGCAGATGTACATACCCTGATCTTATGGCCTGCCGTCACTACAGTCAAAATTGTTGCTACCATGAAGACCATCAACTCGGGGCTCCATCTGACCCTTGCCCTCACTTAATGACTCCTACTAATCAACAAAGCCCCCATCCTCAATGATTCCATAGACTAAGCCACATACCCAGACCCCTGGAAGCATGTCCTTGCTCAAGAAACCATCTGCTGACCCAGGCACATTTTCCAACTAAGACCCTTCTCTTTCATGTAATACCGTGCAAAGATCTTGGAGAGACTAATCAGCTGATGCCTAACCGACCACCTCAGCAGCAAACAGCTCCTCAACACCACGTAGTCAGATTCAGGCCAACCACAATACAGAAACAGCACTGATTGCTGCCACATACAACATCTGCATGATCCTTGACAGAAAAGACATGGTTGCCATCGTTCTCCTAGAACACTCTGCAGAATTTGACAGTCACACAAACCATTCTCATCAGGTGAGATTTGCAGCCAAGGACCCGCTTTCAGCTGGAACTGCTCCTTCTTAATGGATACAACACAAACTTTCATTCTGGCCCCATTTTTCCTCAGAAGCCTACAAATTCATCTGTAAAGTGCCTCAATGTTCATTGCTCAGCTGCACCCTCTCCAATGCATACATGAACCCTCTTGTGAACATCATCTGCGTTCACAACATCCTATCCTATGCAAATGACACACAACGCATATACTCTCTCTTCCTCAAGACCCTGAACACTAGAAACAAGTTCACCATCTGCATGACCAAAGTTGGTAGCTGGATGAAAGTCAATTGTCTCAAGTTCAAGTTCGACAAGACAGAAATAGTTATCTTCGGCAAAAACATTTCACCATGGGACTCCAACAGATGGCTGGCACTTTGGTGCACACCCACATCCAATACCCATGTCAGGAACATTGGAATAATCACTGACAGCAAACTGGACATGACAGCACAAGTCAACGCTGTCACTACATCTTGCTTCCACACCGTAAAGATTTTGAAGAAGATCTTCAAATGGTTTCCAAGGAACACTAGAAACACTGTCACTCATGTACTAGTCAGCAGCAAGTTGCACTATGGGGAAACGCTCGATGCCAGGATCACCATTTAACTCACAAGAAGACTATTGCCCATCCAGAAATCGGTAGCCAGACTCATTCTCAACCTCCCACACAGAACTGAAATCACACCACACCTCAGGGCACTACACTGGCACTACACAAACATACTCAATTCAAACTCCTCACACACATTACAGGCACTACAAAACTCAGGCTCTCCTTCCTGAAGGGTTGCATCTCCTTCCACCAACCACCTAGATATCTCTGCTCTGCAGGACTAATACTCACACACAGAGCACGCATGGACAGCACCAAATCAAGAAGAAGGGCATTCTCTTACATCATTCCTAAGGCGCGGAATGACCTACCACTCCACATCAGAGCCTGCTCCTCTCTTCTGGAATTCCACAAAAAGCTTAAACCCTGGCATTTCAATTAAGCACCTGTAAGAGCCAATTAAATTCTGTGACAATGAAATGTGTGTGTGTGAGGGGATGGGCGTGTATGAAGGAGGGGTCTGGAGAAGAAGGGGGTGGGGAGGACATGTGTAGGTGGATGGGGGTGAGGAAGACACTGCCAGTGACAGGGAAGGAATTCCCTATCACTGATAGTACCTACCACCATGGTTTTTGTGGCGCTAAGGAAGACACGAAAACCATGGTGGTAGGCGGGGTCATAATCATGCAGGCGGCCATTACCTCCGTGGCGGTCGGTATGGTACATTGGCGGATGTCATAATATGGAGGATAGTACCGCCAGCCTGTTGGCAGTACTTTCCTCCATATTACCGCCAACCACCGGGTCGTAATGACCTCCATAGTCACACAAACATTATTTGCAGAGAGAAATTATATTTATTCACAGTTAGATTTTATTACAGCTAATGTAGGCCTAAATTTCATAATGAGTTAACGCTGGTTGCCGTCATTGCTTTCTGACATGTGAACATTTTAATTTTTAGGCAGTCTGGAGCTCTAATATTGTTGAATGCAATGCTGTTTTTGCTTCATCCCCACATGAAGAAATGTTTTCTTTTCTTTGTGATTATCATGGAATGTTATTTCAATCAATAGTGCATTCAAGAGAAACTATCAGAGTGCAGACTAGTCCATTTATCTTGTGGCAATGTAAGTTTGAAGGATAAGGACAGGAGCTTGTATTGTGAGAAACCTTGAGAAACTATCAAGTATGTAACTGTATGATTTAGCTTTAACCTGATTAGACAGTTTTCTTGAGAATTGTATGCAGGTTTGCACCCTGTTACAATTTTTTGGGTTTAATAAAAATTTTCTTGCAGAGAAAGAATGTTATTACTGTTCAACCGCAGGAAAGGAAGATGAGAATAGAAAAGATGGAATTCATGCAAAGAAGAGAATATAGAGAAAGGGCAAAACCAGGGAGGGAAGGAGACGTAAGGAGAGGAGATGGAGGAAAGGAGAGTTGTGGAAAGGAAACAGAAGGAGGAACACAAAGTGAGACAGGAGAAATAGAGACTGAAAGCGGAGCCACAAGCACTCACAGCTGGAAGCAACAACCCAAGCCAAGTGTGACCTGGCGGGTCGTAAGGTAGGACCGGTACTCAGCCTGAGTCATGCTTACAGGGGTGCGTGGGCTCAGCCAGGTTAGTTCTCGCATTTGCAAGTGGTGACAAAAACCTTGTGAGAAAGGGGGGAGTGCACTTCATTGTGTGATAGAGTATTGAGTTTGAGAAGTGCAGCAACTCATTAAGTTTGTGAAAGTCTTTCAAAATCCGTATTCTGGTTAGACAAAGATTTAAGATAGAGTTCATTTGAAGTTTTTTTTTTTTTTTTTTTTTTTTTTTTTTTGTCTTAATGCATTAGCAAGAGAACAGAATTAGGTTAAATAGAGTGATTAGAAGAGATAAAAGCAAGGAGAAGATAGAAGAAGTAGTGAAAGTAAAATAGAACAATAAATAGAACCAACATTTACCTGTCACTTATCTGTTCTCTCTCCAAGCCTATCCGGTTCATCTGAGTGGATCCCTAAAGGGAAGAAAGAAGAGCTGTCAAGGCATTCGCCAAGAGTCAAACTAGAAAACTGAGCTAAGATGTTAGTCTAGAATTCTTATCAGTACCCCGTGACCTGGTTGTTACACCCCAAAAGACCAAAAAGTCAGTTCATGCTTAATATGAGAGGTTGAGGCAAGTTTTCAGACAACACAGTGATGTCGAGAATGCAGAAATGGAGAATCCTAATAGGTCCCTCTTTCTGTTTGTACTCAGTTTATGCTTGGAAATTAGTCCTCAGATGCTGCAGAATGTCATTTTTGCCAGTCAAAGTCATTACATGAACTACTCAGGTATGCAAAATATTGCAGTGACAATCTGAAAGCAAAGCAGAAGATTAAGGAGAGGCTTATGTTGGGCCAAACTAAATTGGCACAGAAAGGATTTCAGCATGGTCCTTTCACGGCTGATAAAGGATTTAGGGCCAGATGTAGCAAAGGGTTTTTCCCATTCTGTGTCAATGGGAAAATATGTTCGTACATATGGTCCTTAATTCTGTTTCTGTTGTTGGTGTAGGAATGCAGGGAGATGAGTTTCAAGGTGGTGCCCAGCTGGAGCGGACAGGGAATGTTGGAGTGCAAGGCAGAGGCCAAGGGATGGCTGTTGACTCAAGCGAAGGAAACTACTGTTTGTCATATTTGCAACAAAAGGGATTATTGGAAGGGAAAATGCAGATGGGGAGAATACAGATGGAACCCAAATCAAATGCAAAATGATGTCCAAATGCATAACATGAATGTAATACCAATGCAGAATATGCAAGGTCAAAGGTCATATAATGCTAATGTGCCACACACCCCAAACCTTGTAAAATAAGGTACAGTTTAAATTCAAACTCTATGGTTCATCAGATTTCTTTCACAGTTGCTGACATCCTCCTACAGTTCCCTGTCTTTGGTAGTCCCAATGGACTGAACCCTGATCAATCACAATGACAGAGTCTAAGCGGTGGGGAGGATTTTATGCTAGGTAGACCAGAGCAGGCATTTGTGGATGAAGAGGTAAACAGCCATCCTGTATCATTTCTAATTGATACTAAACTACCTGCTCTACTGTGAGAACAGAAGAGGTCCTTACTGTACCCCTCTTGGGAAAAGAAGTCCAAATTGTAGGTAACTCTAATGGGTAGAGTTTGAACCCAGTTCCGGCTAACCCCCCATTAAAGATAGTTTTCATTATAAATGATCATCATTTTGTAATACGTGATTGAAGTCCTGTAATCTGATGGACAGAGATCTACTCTGCAAAATTAACTATGTGATCTATTGCACACAGGATGGTGCGGAACTTTAGACACTTGATTAGTATGTAGACTTCAAGTTGAAATCATGAGAAGCAGCAGTTGGGTTGCTCTCAGTCCTAACCAAGGAAGACTTATCTCCCAATGTAAGATGTACCGTGAACAAGGCAATCTAAGACTTTTCAGGCATAGATATTGGATTGATTGAAAACATGGAGCCAGTGAAAATCACAGTGAGGCCCAAGGCAGAGTAACTTTGAATATCTCAACATAATCTCACAACTGAGGCGGTGGCAGAAATTACACCTGTCATTGGATCCATGAGAGAAAAGGTATCTTGAAGCAAAACCTAGGGATTCTTTGTAACTTACCCATGGTGGGTTTGCAGAAATAGAAAAAAAGTGGAAAATAGTTCCATACCTCCAAAAGACAAATCAGATTGTAATGCCACGTTGTCCTGTGATATCGAATCCTGCTGTGATTCTCTTTCAAACTCAGTGTGATACTGAATGGTTCTCGGTCATTGATCTGTGCCTTCTTTTCCATTCCTTTACACGAGGATCCCCAATTTATTTTAGTTTTCCAATTTTAGGGAAAATCATTGTGTGAGTTCAAGTCCAACAAGGATATACAGAGAGTCCCTCAATCTTTAATTAGATATTGAAGAAAAAAATCGATACTCTGCAGCTGTCTCACAGCTTGATTCTAGCCAGTACATAAACAACTTATTGTTGGATTCTATAACTCGAGGCCTGGAATTAAGACATGATAGCCCTGCAGAATTACCTTTCAGAGAATGGCTACTGGGTGTCCCCTACAAAACGTAAGCACTGCCAGAGGGAGTTACTCTATTTGAGACAACACATTGAAAAAGAAATTAGGAAAGTGTCCATAGAACGTTTTTCCACAATCTTGCAGATAACTCCCCCCACAGCACAGAGGGAAGTCTTAATGTTTCTTGGAATGGTGGGATACTGCCATCAGTGGATTCCCAACATTTCCCAGTGGTGAAGCCTCTAGAGAGACTTGCACACAATGATGTGGTTGATCGGCTACCCGGGAACAACAAATTCATGGGCACCTTCCTAAAGCTTAGAGAGGTTTGTAACAGTGAACATTTTATTTCTAGGCAGCTGGAGTTCTAATATTATTGAATGCAATATACTTTTTCCTTCTTTCCATGTGAACACATGTTTTTTCTTTGTAGTTCTTATGAAATACTGTTTTAATGAATAGCGTATTCAAGCGACACCTGCAGTACAAATACTAGTCTATGTATCTTACCTTGTTGCAGATAGTGTAAGTTTCAGGGACACAGAGAGATATAACATTGTATTAGTTTGCCTGTAAACTGCGTATAGTTGTCCAAACGTTTAGAATTATTTGAATGTGTGTAAGGAAAAAAAGAAAAACGCTAGCACAAAAAAACCTTCAGCACTAAGGTGATATTTTTCGCAAATCTTGTAATTCTCTGACAATCTTGTAAAGTTTCACCACTTGGTTAACATACACATGGGAGTCATCCTCTATAGACTGATCTAGAGTTAACAGAAATCGCACTTTGCAAATTTAGCTACCGTCCATGTGAAGAACAATATTCATTGTTAATATTAGTTGCTGCAGTAACATACATTGAAGGCAGCCTCATGTAAGATAGGTTTATGTACCACTGAGATTCCTACCAGAAACAAAATAACTTTTCAATCCGTAGCGTGCCAGTGCCTTAAACCCTCACGCTTAATGTCAGTGAGATTCTCAGTCGAAGGCCTATAATTTTGGAATTCACTATTGCTGTATCTAAAGCTTATGTCTAACCTCACATTTTTCAGTAAAACCCTCAAGACCTATCTGTTTTAGGTGACTCAGTAACCTGCATCAAGAGACCCTAAGGGAAATGAGTGTATAACAAGTGCTATGGGTGATTGATTGACTTGCTGAGTCTGGCACCTTTAGTTGCAATTATAACCTGGTTCTAGACTGCTATTCCTGTCATGGGCCTAGAGGAGAGACTGCTGAGGGGTTGTTTGGGCGGGTAGTAGTCTGCAGCACAGGCGTTACAGGGATGTGTTTTGTTCCTTAATCCTTAGTCAGTTGCAATTCATTTTTTCTTCCAGTAGCGGTTTGTTGTAATTGTAGGACTAATGAGAAGCAGGCCACTGAAAATACAGAGCTAAAAGACGATTATATTATAGAAGTGTAATGATGTACTTTTTTGGAGATAAATAAATTAATTCCTAAGCAAGACTAAACCGTCCCTTTGTTACAAGGTCTTTGCTTACTTAACTAAACACCCTGGGTTGAAGCTTTACTTAAATAAACACCCTGGGTTAAATCAGAATTTCAGGTTTTTTAAATAACTTACACAAACATTACATTACATACTGAAAGGGTTTGCATTATTATGGGTATCTATTTTTTTAAACCCTTTGTGTGCTAAGGATGTGTTGGAGCCATACTCAGCACCAGTGCTCATGTGCGGAGGACAGCTTTAGCACATCCATGACCCGCTCACTATATGCCTCCTCCAGGGGTAGCAGCGGAATCGCTTCCGCCATCACCCAAACCGCTCCCACAGTGGTCTGATGATATTGGCGCACTGACATTATCTACAAGCCTCGGGAACGCACTGGAAGCCATTATCTTACAGCATGTCCATAAAAGACCTGTTTCTGGTCTTCTCCCCTGGGAGGGATTGGGAGAGAATAGAGACACAGGGGTAAAAGAAAGAATTTTCCTTTCCCCCTGGTTCTCCCTGTAGTGCATTCCTGCTGCGGGGCTGCAGGTGAGACAGAGATTGCACCAGAAATGCACCACTAGACACCATGGATGTATTTTGTGGTGGTGGGAGCAACCCCTTGGGCAAGGTTTACTTCCTATTTGGAAATGACCACGTTGTGGCTGCTTTCTCCACCCCTTGGGGGCAGTTCGGCCAGCTTCTAGGCCAATCTGATTTGGTGGTGGAAAGCCACTAGAAACTAGGGATATGGCCTAAATTTATGTGTAAGGGCAGTGACCCCTTGTGCAAGGGTCATTCCCCTTCGGGGACACAATTTTCCTTTGTTTCTACCCCTTCCCCCTGGGCAGATAAGCCATTTTTTAAACCACTACCCACCAAGGATTTCTATTTAGGCAATCGGGGAGTGGGTCCTTCGGTGGGGTCACCTCCCAAAAATTGATAACACATATTTTGTCTGTTTTCCACCCCCCCTGGGGGCAGATCAGCCATTTTATTGCCCATTCTGACCCCAAGGGTGATGGAAAACTACTAGACACCAGGGATTATTCTTTATTTATGCTTGTTTGGGGGCTGCATCTTAGGCAAGGACCGCTTTCCTAAAATATTGGTACATGTTATGGCTGTTTCTGTCACACCTAGAGAAAACCACTAGACACCAGGGATTTTGTATTTATGCATGGTGGGAAGAGGGCCCTTGTGCAAGGGTCACTTCAAAAAATATTGGGACATCATTTTGCCATTTTCCCCCCTGGGCCATTTTTGGGCCAATCTACCCCCAAGGAGAGCTGAAACCCACAAGACACCAGGGAATTTGCATATATAGATGTCAGGGAACCAGCCCCTTGGGCAAAGGGCAGTTCCCAGTATTGCCCACACATATCCTTTGTTTTCAGCTCCCAGCTTTCAGCGTACAAGATTTTCTTTGTATGCCTATCTGCATTTAGTGGGGTGAGGAAAACCACTAGACACCAGGGAAAATATTTATGTGTGGATGGTGTTTTGTTTGAACTGATATTTGGCTTGCAGTGTGTGCGGAATAGTGTGTGCCTTGTTGTTTGGCTTGTGTTTGGCTGGTGGAGTGTGCAAGTGGTGTTTGGCTTATGTTTGGCTGGTGGCTGGATCAGGGTCACTCCCCTCTGTGATATCAATTTTTTGCCTTTGTTTTGTGACCCCCTTGGAGGCAGAGCAGATGGATGTGATGCTGATCTGTCCCCAGCGGTAGATTTCATTGTGTTTTTATAATCTTAAGTATTTTATTTCTTGTCATCATTTGCATTTATGAACTTAATGTTTTTTCTTCTTTTTATTGTAGGTCAAAGCTTTTGATTTCCTTGGTGGTGACTCCTACTTGTAGTTTCGGCATTGATAGTTCTGCAGTTTGTATAGTGGCATGTGTATGGTAAAATCCCATTTCTATAATGTTTACCTCAAATGGGTATCATTGCCTTGCATGAATGTGTTTAGTCTAACTGTTGTAATAATTGCATCATATTTAGCTTCAGTTTTATTGTGTGTCAGATTTGCTTTGGATTTGTACAAGCTATGTATTGTTTCATCTTGTGTGTAATTTTCTTTTGCTTCTCCTTGCTAGTGTAACATCATTGGTGCTTGTTGTGTCTATGCAGAGTAAGTGCTATTGATCGTCAGTCTCACTGTCTGTGGCAACTGAGAAGTATTTTTAGGCTATAAAGTTCATTGTGTGCTTGTTATTGATTGCTTTTTTCTAGATCATTAAATGTCAATAGTTATATTTACTGTTTGATGCAACTACAGTCTGTTGAGCTCAAACTTGACACAATGTTGTTTATTGTTGTTTTGTTGATGTGTTAGTTTCATTAGTAAGCATTGTGGCTGACTGTAGGCTGGCTGCCCAGCATGTTTCTGGTTTGCTTTTTGAATCATCCTCTGAACATGGTTCTAAGTCTGAGTTTACATCTGAGGTGGTGTAGTGAATCCTACTTTGTTTTATTGGGATAACAGGAGTTAGCTTAGCCTTTGGCTTGCAGACTCGTGCCCCCGTCACCTAGTGACTTTTAACCTACTTTGCTTGCTCTGTCTTAGCACATTTAATTATTTATTTCTTCTAAAATGGCTGCCTTGTTTAGAGTTAGGCAACTTGTTATGAGTTACATTATCAGTGTCACCGCGCCAATGACAAACAAACAGTAGGTGTTCACACTTAGGGATTTTCCCTCTCTATACTTTCGAGGGATTGTTTATATTAATTGCCGTCCCAAGCATGTCTGTTATCTATTGTTTGGGAACACACCTACGTCAGGGGTCCTTGAAGATCTGTATAAATAAATCGCACTTTAGACAGATAACCAAAGGGATTCCGACCAGAGGGCATCGCTACCATCGCTGATATCAATGCTGCAGTCGTCTTGACGCTGACCCAGTCTTCTTGTCCCTGCGGAGTCTGAGATAGAGACCTCATTCCAAAGTAATGAGGGTTGGGGGCTCCTCTCATGGACATGGCATTGGCAGATTAGGTTTAACAAACCCAGCTCTCCTTTAGGTAGGAGGTTAGGCCTTTCACATTAGTGTATTAGGGCATATTACATCTCGTATGTCTTTTCTATGCATTGCAAGATGGTGGGGGTCTTTGTAATAATGACTCTCGTCCTCACAATTCTGTTTCTTGCATTATTCATTATCCGAATCATTGCAACCCATGCAACTTATCGCAAATTGCAGTTATGTGGAATAAAAACTATTAAAACTTTACTGCATCTTTGTCATTGCCTGTGTTTGTATGAGACATGATATGTCTGTGAGAAACGGGTAATCTCCGTTTAACCACGACACTCCCTGAGATGTCTTACTCTCGAGTCCATGCGTAATGGCTGCCACAAATCACCTTTTACTATTGTGTTTCTGGTGAGGTGCCGCTAGTGAGCCAGTAAGGTTGGGGCAACAGTTGCGACTTGTTGTAGGAAAGACGTAGTCGACTACAAACAAAAGTATTGTCATCCTTTAACTAGCAGTCTTGCCTAGAGCAAGAGTCCATACTACAACATGGCACCACCAACTATGGTGTTTAGGCAATAATTTACGGATACCCCGACTATCACTGTCTAATAGACAACAGGTACCCTAAGTACCGTTATACGGAGACGTCCGTGGTCTTTGGGAAAATCCTCCTCAGCTGAAAAGATAACACCTGATTACGCTGTAGGTTGTTCGAGCTCGAACTCATAAAAGGACTTTACTCCCCATTTTTGGTGTTCTGTTTTTCTAAACAAATATGGCTAACGCCATAGACATTCCTGAAAATGCTAGACAAGTACTAACACAAAATGTATTAATGCATGGCCTTACAGATGAGGGCGGGGATGTTACTCTTATAATAGAAGCTAATGAAGCATACCAAACAGAAACATTTTACTGTTGGGTCACCTTTCCTGAGGTTGACCAAAGAACACATACATTCCACCCATATGAAATTGCGAACGTACCGCAACGGTACTGAGCATACCAGCATCATGAAATATCGCTCACAAACCAAGAGCATCAGAACTGGTTTGAAGTCGACCTACCACATGTACTACAAAGAGTGAGGTTAGGTCCCTTAAGTAATGACGGACCTACATGGCCTATGTTTGCCACATACACACCTCACTCAGGCATACAGAATATGCCACTAGCAGATCTGTGAGATTTATATAATGAATAAGTGACATTATATAGACGATTAGTTCAGTTTGTAATGCGAACATTAAATACAACACCAGCGCGTCCAGCACCGGCAGCACCGGCAGCACCTGGTGGTTATCAATTGGCTACTGCGATTAATCCACAAACAGTACATACTATTATGGGTAAAGTACCCGCGGAACGGGAAAAAATACAGTTCTGGATTGCCCAGAAAACTAATCAGCTGGAAGCTGTGTTTCCCCATAAGGGTGTGGGACCACAGGAAAAACATAGACTTCTCACTATGTGCTTGTCTTTTGGGATGGTTCCCTCGGTGGATGACTGTGCTACATGGGGTACAGTCTTCGCTGCCATATATACTACCACACATGGTACCCCGACACTTGCCAATTTACTAGAAGTGTTAAAACAAATACAAAATGAGCATGGGCCTGGACCAGCCCTGGATTTGGGGATGAAATTAATGCGTAACTTTGATGCCGTATCCTCAATAATACTCAGTAACATTAAAGGGGAAGCAGTAGCACTGGCAATTCGCCAGCGTCTCCGGAAAACTTCGCACCAGGAACAAGAGAGACAGCTACCAAAAATTATTTCCGATCCCTATACTGGTATAGGACGGGATAGTTTGGGAGCCAAACCAAAGAAATTGGAGTTACAAGGTACCACCAATAAGGAGGGTACAAAGCAGGCACAAGAGGGCTCTAAGAAGCGCTGGGACAAACAAAAATATTTCAAAGAAAGAAGGAATAAAAGAGCTGATTCTCCACATCCGGAGAACTCCAAAAGGAGACATAGGGGGTCATTATGACCCTGGCGGAAGGCGGAGAAGCGGCGGTAAGACCGCCAACAGGCTGGCGGTCTTTTTTTTTGTATTATGACCATGGCGGTTACCGCCATGGTCATCCGCTGCTTCTCCGTTCCGCCCGCCGGGCTGGAGACCTGGGTCTCCAGCCCGGCGGCCGTCACTATACCACCAGCGGTATTTTGACCCGGCTTACCGCTGTGGATTTCCTGCGGTTGGAACCGCCATGAAATCCATGGCGGTAAGCACTATCGGTGCCAGGGAATTCCTTCCCTGGCACTGATAGGGGTCTCCCCCACTGCCCACCCCCACCCCGACTCCATCCCCTACCCCCCCACCACCCCTGCCACCCCCCAAAGGTGGCAGGACCACCCTCCCCACCCGACCCCCAACATAACATCATTCATGCACACACGACACGCACGCAGGCACCACCAACACACATACACGCACACACACCGACATACATGCCAACATCCACACACACAGTCAGACACGCACACCCACATTCAAACATACACGCACACATCCATACAGACATACCTACGGACATACATGTACTCATTCCCAAACACACAACACCCCCGCAAGCATACACACACTCACACACCCCCTCTACATACACACACGCACACCCCCATGCACGCACACAACACACAACACCCCCCCGCCCCCCTCCCCTCACAGACGATCGACTTACCTGGTCCGACGATCCTCCGGGAGGGGACGGGAGCCATGGGGGCAGTTCCGCCGACAGCACACCGTCAACAGAACACCGCCACGGCGAATCACAGGACGTGATTCGCTGGGCGGTGTTCTGTTGGTGTGGCGGTGGAGGTGGAGCAACCTCCACTTCCCCGCCTCCCGCCAGTATGGCTGTTGGCGGCTCTCCATCCGTAAAAGGACGGAGACCTGCCAACGGTCATAATAGGCCGAGCAGCAAACCGCCAACACTGGCGGTCTTCCGCACGGCGGTCCCTCAGCAGTCTTGGAAAAAGCCCGCCGAGGTCAAAATGACCCCCATAATCTTAGAAATAGGGAGAACATTAAAACTCCAGACAGATGTACTGATTCACGTCCCTCTCGTTCCTTTCAGGACGCACCGGATAGACGTAGCGAGAGAGGGGGCCGTCAAGATCGACGTCCTGAATACGTGAAAGAAAAGAAAGACTCTCCACAGTCTACCATTAAAAAAGAAGAAAAGACTCCTCAGCAAATGCCACAGTTTAAAAAGAAGAAGGTGGCAGCACTGACAGCTTAGAATGCCAGTATACTTGAGAACACTGTTGAGGAACAAGACGTGGGCAGTGACTCTGTTAGACAGCGCAGCAGAGGTCACGATATGTCGCCAGAGTCTGAAAGATCATCTGGATGCGACAGCAACTAGCGATTTCATCGCAGTTGAAACAGCTGATGGCCGCGTACTCCCCCTGATAGGGTTTATGATTTAAAAATTCAGATAGAGGGAGACGTGGAGCGCATTATTAGTGTGATATTTTGGGATGAACTTACTAGTGATATCCTATTGGCCGAAAGAGACTGCCCACCTGAACACATCCGCAAGCTACCACATGGGGAAGATGTCATTTTGCCTTCTTTCTCCGATCTTGTTCCGGAAGCAGACAAAGAAGCCTATGCTTCTGAATGGGCTTTAGCGTAAGCACCTGCATTATACCACAATCATGTAGGTTGGGACAAGAAGTCTCCTTGTCATGTTATTCCTGTTAGGTCTACACCCCAACCGCAGCCACAATATCCTGTTAAACATGAAGCGAAAGCTCCGGTGAGGGAACTACTCGCCCAACTTGAGTACCAGGGAGTGATTGAGCCCTGTACATCTGCAATGAATAATCCGTTGTTCCCCGTTGCAAAGCCAGACCATTCATATAGAATAGTCATTGTTTATAGACACTTAAATAGTTATACACGTACATATGCTATACAGAATTCACACAGCACGGCACTAATAAATAACATAGTGCGTAAAAAATATAAAACAACATTAGACATTTCTAATGGATTCTTCTGCCAGAATTTAGTACATGGAAGTCGGGACCTGAGCGCATTCTCATTTGGCTCTCAGAAACGCTTTTGTCATTTACCTCAAGACTATAAGAATAGCCCAGGGCTATTTTCAGCCCGTGTAACATCGATACTACACGAAATCGATTCCGAGGCGTTATCCTATGTGGATGACATATATCTCACAGACGACGTCCTCGACATTCATATTGCGAGGGTCGATCGGATCATTTTGGGATTTGCAGATCTCGGTCACAAATTCAATTTTAAGAAAAGCAAGATAGCCTTTCTTAGTGTATTATTCCTGGGATATGAGCTATCAAACGAGGGAAAGAGCCTGGCCCCGCACTTTCTAGAAAAATGTGCTCAACTGCACCATCCTAACTCACTAAAGAAACTCCAGTCATTACTAGATTTCTTTAATTTTGGCATTCTAGATACATTCCAGATACATTCCAGATACATTCCAGATTATGCACAACGGATCAAGCCACTTTATGACTTGGTTCAGCCCAAATTTTCTAGCAGGCACTTGTAGAAAAGTACCATCTTGCCTGGCATGTTACCCCCATATTTCACTGTATGTATGTTGTTTTAGTCCATGTGTCACTGGGACCCTGCCAGGCAGGGCCCCAGTGCTCATAAGTATGTGCCCTGTATGTGTTCCCTGTGTGATATCTAACTGTCTCACTGAGGCTCTGCTAACCAGAACCTCAGTGGTTATGCTCTCTCTGCTTTCCAAATTTGTCACTAACAGGCTAGTGACTAAATTCACCAATTCACATTGGCATACTGGTACACCCATATAATTCCCTTGTATATGGTACTGAGGTACCCAGTGTATTGGGGTTCTAGGAGATCCCTATGGGCTGCAGCTTTTCTTTTGCCACCCATAGGGAGCTCTGGCAATTCTTACACAGGCCTAGCACTGCAGCCTGCGTGAAATAACGTCCACGTTATTTCACAGCCATTTACCACTGCACATAAGTAACTTATAGGTCACCTATATGTCTAACCTTCACCTAGTGAAGGTTGGGTGCAAAGTTACTTAGTGTGTGGGCACCCTGCCGCTAGCCAAGGTGCCCCCACATCGTTCAGGGCAAATTCCCCGGACTTTGTTAGTGCGGGGACACCATTACACGTGTGCACTATACATAGGTCACTACCTATGTATAGCGTCACAATGGTAACTCCGAACATGGCAATGTAACATGTCTAAGATCATGGAATTGTCACCCCAACACCATTCTGGTATTGGGGGTGACAATTCCATGATCCCCCGGGTCTCTAGCACAGAACCTGGGTACTGCCAAACTGCCTTTCCGGGGTCTCCACTGCAGCTGCTGCTGCTGCCAACCCCTCAGACAGGTTTCTGCCCTCCTGGCGTCCTGGCAGCCCTGGCCCAGGAATGCAGAACAAAGGATTTCCTCTGAGAGAGGGTGTTACACCCTCTCCCTTTGGAAATAGGTGTGAAGGGCTGGGGAGGAGTAGCCTCCCTCAGCCTCTGGAAATGCTTTGATGGCCACAGATGGTGCCCATCTCTGCATAAGCCAGTCTACACCGGTTCAGGGATCCCCCAGCCCTGCTCTGGTGCGAAACTGGACAAAGGAAAGGGGAGTGACCACTCCCCTGACCAGAACCTTTCAGGGGAGGTGCCCAGAACTCCTCCAGTGTGTCCCAGACCTCTGCCATCTTAGAAACAGAGGTGTTGGGGGCACACTGGACTACTCTGAGTGGCCAGTGCCAGCAGGTGACGTCAGAGGCTCCTTCTAATAGGCTCTTACCTCTCTTGGTAGCCAATCCTCCTAACTTGGTAGCCAAACCTCCTTTTCTGGCTATTTAGGGTCTCTGCTTTGGGGAATTCTTCAGATAACGAATGCAAGAGCTCACCAGAGTTCCTCTGCATCTCCCTCTTCACCTTCTACCAAGGATCGAACGCTGACTGCTCCAGGACGCCTGCAAAACCGCAACAAAGTAGCAAGATGACTACCAGCAACATTGTAGCGCCTAATCCTGCCGGCTTTCTCGACTGTTTCCAGATGATGCATGCTCTGGGGGTAGCCTGCCTTCACCCTGCACCAGAAGCTCCGAAGCAATCTCCAGTGGGTCGAAGGAATCTTCCCCCTGCTAACGCAGGCACCAAAAGACTGCATCACTGGTCCTCTGGGTCCCCTCTCATCCTGACGAGCATGGTCCCTGGAACACAGCAACTCTGTCCAAGTAACTCGCACAGTCCAGTGACTCTTCAGTCCAAGTTTGATGGAGGTAAGTCCTTGCCTCCCCATGCTAGACTGCAAAGCTGTGTACCGCGTGATTTGCAGCTGCTCCAGCTCCTGTGCACTCTTCCAGGCTTTCCTTCCTGCACAGCCTAGCCTGTGTCCCCAGCACTCTGTCCTGCAGTGCACAACCTTCTGAGTTGTCCTCCGATGTCGTGGGACCCCCTTTTGTAACTTTGCGTGGACACCGGTTCACTCTTCTTCTAAGTGCCTGTTGGGGTACTTCTGCGGGCGCTGCCTGCTTCTGTGAGGGCTCTATGACTTGCTGAGCAACCCCTCTGTCTCCTCCTCCAAAAAGCGACATCCTGGTCCTTCCTGGTTCTCAGCAGCACCCAAAAACCTGTACAGCAACCCTTGAAGCTAGCAAGGCTTGTTTGCAGTATTTCTGTGTGGGAACACCTCTGCAGGCTTCATCGCGACGTGGGACATCTGTCTTCCAAAGGAGAAGTTCCTAGTCCTCTTCTTTCTTGCAAAACTCCAAGCTTCTTCCATCCGGAGGTAGCTTCCTTGCACCTTCATACGGGTTTCCTGGGCTCCTGCCCCCCCTGGACACTGTCGCGACAATTGGACTTGGTCCCCTAGCCTTGCAGTTCCTCAGGTCTGGAAATCCATTGTCAGTGCACTGCTGGTGTTTGTTCTTCTTGCAGAATCTCCCTATCACGCCTATTGTGCTCTTTTGGGGTTGTAGGTGCACTTTACTCCTACTTTTCAGGGTCTTGGGGTGGGGTATCTTGGACACCCTGACTGTTTTCTTACAGTCCCAGCGACCCTCTACAAGCTCACATAGGTCTGGGGTCCAATCGTGATTCGCATTCCACTTTTGAAGTATATGGTTTGTGTTGCCCCTATACCTATGATTGCCTATTGCAACCTATTGCAATTCTACACTGTTTGCATTACTTTCCTTGCTCTTACTTACCTAATTTTGGTTTGTGTACATATAACTTGTGTATAGTACTTACCTTCTTACTGAGGGTACTCACTGAGATACTTTTGGCATATTGTCATAAAAATAAAGTACCTTTATTTTTAGTAACTCTGTGTATTGTGTTTTCTTATGATAGTGTGCATATGATATGAGTGGTATAGTAGGAGCTTTACATGTCTCCTAGTTCAGCCCAAGCTGCTTTGCCATAGCTACCTTCTATCAGCCTAAGCTGCTAGAAACACCTCTTCTACACTAATAAGGGATAACTGGACTTGGCACAAGGTGTAAGTACCTCTGGTACCCACTACAAGCCAGACAGGCCTCCTACAGCACTGGACAATTGCACACACGCACATCCTTAGGGAAATGCAACGGGACATGCTAGAAGCTAAACACTTGCACACACGTGACAGTAAAAAAAATGTGGTCATCTGAATAATTGCTGGTGCCATAGGATTTACTTAGGTCACCTTTAATGAGGATGACACAGTACCCATATCATATAAATCACATTTATATTCCAATGCTGACCAGCGTTTGGCACCTACAGAAAAGATACTGACGGCAGTTCAGATGGCCGTCATAAAAGAGAGGCCACTTGCCCAGGGGAAACGTATTATTGTTGTCTCCCCGGTGCCGGCCGTAGAGGCTGTCACCAAAGCAAGCGTTCCCAACACTAAAGCATTACATCCACGTTGGATTCAATTGGCAACGTCTCTGACCGCCACTGATGTCGACTACATTTTTGATCCAAAACTTCAGACACAAGAATTTCTCCAGTACGAACAAGAGTACCTCGCTCCTCTAAATATTTTGCCACTAGACAACTACCAACTACCATACTGTCATATACACTGATGGTTCAGCACAACCGGCTGTAGGTACTAAACATCAATACTCGGCAGCTTACGCAGCCGTGAGCGGAGTGATGGAAGATGGAGTTTTCCACCCTCACAATACCTACACACAGACCTTAGGGGACTGCACAGCCCAGTTGGCTGAGCTTAAAGCTCTTATTCTAGCACTAGAACATACTGAGACAGATATCCAGACGTTAATAGTCTGTGACTCTTATTACTGCGTCCAGTCATACAATGACTATCTCAATCATTGGAAATTGAACGGGTTTAGAGATTCTAAAGGGAACACCATTAAACACAAAATACAAAATACTGTGGGGGAGGGTGGCTGATCTTAAGGATAAGCTGCCGTGTGTCCATGTAGTCCATACATTGGGACACCAACGTGTAGGAGTACATGTTGCTGGTAATACATTGGCTGATGAAGCGGCCAAAGCAGCAGTACCTACGGCTTCTGTGGCTGCAGTGACTCATTCTCAGACGAGATTGGATAATGAAATATTGATTGCCGTTAAAGCTTTGGCTGCAGGCAAGCTCCTTCCTAAAGGGTACCCTATGAACTGTACTTACCATATCCGTGCGCAGAATTTTGCTTACACAACAATTCCTGGGATCGAGTGATTCCCAATGAAGACTAGAGATTAGATCTAATTAAAGCAGCGCATGAGGGTGTCGCTTCTGCACATGCTGGTATACAGGCCACGATAACACTCCTACAGAAACGCTTCTGGTGGCCTGGTCTATGCAGACGAACAAAGCAGTATGTCCTTTGCTGTGACATTTGCCAGCAGATCAAGGGTTCTAATATCAAACGCCCACTGCATACATCCCTCTTAGTGTCCAACAGGCCACTGCAGTGTGTGTACCTGGACCATTGTGTTCCCTTACAGCCTGATGGTGCATACAAATACATTTTAGTCGCTGTAGATTCTTGTTCTAGATTCCTGTGGGTATGGCCACAGCGGTCGGCTGACGCCCGGACTCTTATAAAAGACTTGATGATCTTTATCGGTACATATGCGGTTGCAGCATTCCATTCGGACCAGGGCCCTGCATTTGCCTCTAAGGCATTCAGGGATACCATGGGGACGATGGGTGTTGAACTCCATTACTCCTCACCATACCATCCGAAGGAAATTAGGTAGTGGAGACGCAGAACTGTAATCTAACGCTGTCCTTAACAGCTTGAGTATTAGGTTCAGACCGCAGTTGGTTACATCACCTATATGGGGTCCAGAGACCACTGAATAATCTGCCAAGACTGTCCTTGGGGGGACGCACTCCATATGAGGTTCTCTTTGGGATACCTGTGTATGTCCCAGATCTTGATGCCCCTGGTATGGTGGCAGCAGAAACACAATTTGACATAAATGAATGTCTCACTGTTTTACAGGAGCTTCAGCAAATTTGTGATGATGAATCATCTGCAAGTGCTGCCACCTGAGGAATAAGGGATTTATCGAAAACTTCGACTGGCTGGATTCCTAAAGTTGGGGATCTCGTTCGTGAGAAGATCACAGTGAAGAAAGAATTCGGTCCATCATACAGAGAACCTGTACCGGTCTTGGGAATAAAAGGCACCAGGACTGTCATTTTACCACCAATGTCTGGTTCTAAAACAAACAGATTCATCTCCATTTATGACATCAAACTACACCATGTGGCCGATCCTTCACAGTAGACCAAGAGGTCCCTTGGGTGGTTCCCAATCCCATCTCACTACCCAACAGGACATACATCTACATAGTAGGATGAACATCACTACTACAGACTATGCAACAATGTCAACTGCTGTTCCAGACACCTTCTTGACCATGAGGAGGGCGGAAAATGAACTTTTGTTGGTTCCAGTCACTACTTCAGTGATCACCCCGGTTCAAGATCTAGCTGTTTTTTACACAAACACATCACAGACTAATGACCCTAACTATCAAGAACCCCCACGTGAAGTGGACCAAAGTACGGATGGTGCACCGGCTCCCGTGTTTGCAGAGACTGCCTCTGGCTATTTCATTGACATTGATGATTTCTCTCATCCACTACTGTGATTGACAATGTTTCAAAGAGTAGTAAGCTGTATCAATGGCTTAAAAAGAACTATTTGAAATACCCATGGAGCTACTTATGGTTCTGTTTGACATTTTTTGCATTATTTTTATAGATTGGTTTTGTGACTGTTTTCATTTTGCTTATAAATGGTCACTATATTCCTGATTGCTCCTATGTGGAGCCTGTTGATGAAGCTTTAACACCACATCATTCTTCACATAAGGTCCGGAGAGATGTGTTCCCTGTAAATATTACAGCAATACCGATTTCTGATGGGATTGTGTGGGACAAAGTTCCATTCGATATATTCGGGCCGCCTGAAATTATTCAAATACCATACGTGTTCAAAATTTCAATGACTGATGTAATTACACCTGATGTTGTCTCTGATGATTGGGATGTCCAAATAGTTGATTCCATGCTAACTGAAATGAAGGACTATTCCGCTTTTGAAAATGATGATGTATATGAATATACAATTAATTATGGGGAAATCTTGTGCGATAACAATTGGGGACATTACTACCTACACCGTGCCACTAGATAAACGCCAGTATTAAACTACACACAGTGGGAACACTGTTCTACACCACCGGTGGGGAGCCCACAGTATTATAGTGATACATTTACATACTTTTCTGGGCATGACACAAGAAAAGCAGAGTCATATTATTTTAAGATACCTCCGGCACAAATTAGGAAAATTTTGCTAACTGATACAAAACTGATTTATTCAGATCCTTTTGTTTCCCGGCTCGCAGTTGAAGGTTACGAATACTGGAAGAGCAATATTGATTTGAAAAGTGTATGGGGAAACAAGATTGGCAGATACAGGGTAGGGAGGCTTTATTCCGAGCATGCCTGATTCCTGTACAAATGATTTTCTTAAATGACACAATTCAGCAGACATTCTGTCTGAGGTTAGCAAAAATTAAAGACTTGAATACGCCCAGTATCCCCACCCCGGCAAAGTTTAAAGATTGGCAAAACTTCCTCAATATCACCGAGGACAAGCTAGATGCAAAGGTTAAGGCTTGTACTCATAATTCTTCACTTTCCAATCCCGGCGGGTGTTTAATATGGCCCACTAACACAAATGAGTGTCAAGCGGATTTTTTTAACTCTTCAGGGTTTTTTTCAATTAACAGGCCAGACCCTCGCTTTGTATCGGGTCAACATACAGGTATAGTTACGACATACAGTGTGGGTAAGCTGTGCCAGCAATGGATGCAGACCAACACGTTAGCCGCAGTTAAAAAACATCTGAACACTCTTTCTGAAGACATAGACTTGCAGGATTTCTGCTGGGTCCTAGGAAACAGCGCTCAAAAAGGTTTTTATATGCTATGTACAATGACATTTGGAAACTTTCCCAGATTGAGGCTGCTGCGCGTTTAAGGCAATTGGATAAAGAAAATTTAGAAAAAGCATTAGCCGTTGTCGACAACGGCATGAATACACTGTCCAACAGGATATATTCACTATCAAATATAGTGTTGTCTGCTCTTGATATCACTCAGACAGACTTGTCCCGGTTATATCATGGGCAAATACAGCTACATTCCATCATGCAGCTGGGTTGGACACTACAGACACTGAAAAATGGCCACATTCCATGGAAGTATATTATTGGGAATTAATTCTTCACTGCTTTTAATTTTTCCAAGGAACAACAGACGATGACTAAAAGGGAGGCTAGTTTCACCATGCTTCGCGTAGAAAAGTTAGATAAATTGCCCTTCACGCTAACAGAGAGTCCTTAAACTATCTGGCTCTTACATGGCATAATTAATTTACCGATTTCGACCTTTCGTTTCTCGAACTGCCTGAAACATCTTGCAGTAGGACGGTACGAGCAACTAGAAGATAGCTATATTAAGGAAGAGTGGGAGTTGCCCTTTGACTACAGATGTCTGAACGGCGAAACAAAGGTCTTTCTTAGCGGAAGCAAATGTGAGACTGCTGTTCGTCATTCGATGATATGCAAGCAGGTGTCTCTCCACGGTCTTTGCACTGCGGGGGTTGAAAATTTGGCCTGCTTGTTGAGAGGTACTCCCGTCCCTTTGATTCGCCCGGTATTTCATGTACTTTCCAATGGAAGTTATGTGGTATTAAACAATCAAAGTTGTTGCGGCATGCGACTAGGAATGGCCTACGCAATCTCGGTCTTGAAGGTCATTAAGTGTTGTGGACATGTTTTGTTTCCCCCACACGAGAGATAAAAGGCGCTATTGTTTCAAAATCAGGTTGCCTTGACATCCGTAAAAGAGACGTATGTTCTCCAGATTGCGAGATTATCAGCCGAGATACAATCCCTATTAAATACCAACTTCCCCAAGCACTTTGGAGAACTGGTATCCAGAATATTCTATGCTTCAAGCACTACTGGGATTATTCACTTATTAAGGCTGTCAGGTCTGGTTTCGTATCCATCTTCCAGACTGTCTTCGGAGTCATCCCGTCAACCATCCACTCGCTCTTTTCAAGTGTGTTTGGTGGCTTTCCAATTATTTTGGCTTTGATTGGTGGACTACTCCTGCTATTTCTTCTGATTCGCAGTGGTTGTTTCTTTCCAGCAACACAGAGCAATGGAGCCGCTCCCACCAACTCCACTGCGCCGTGTGTGCATGGTTCGGATCTTCGGTGCACGCTCGCTGGTGGAATTGGAGCATGACTGGTCGTTGTCATTTCGGCCCCTTCTCTGGTGCGTACAACCAGTCTTCCGCTGCATATGGTGTCTCTTTGAACATCTGCCTATGGTCTGTCTTGCTGTTGCACCTACATCTCCTGTGGACCACGCACTGCTGATGTCCCCGATGAGGGTTCATACATGGTCATGTCCCTTGAGACTGAGGTTGCTTCGCGAGGACACTTATGAGCCTTCCGTTTTGAAATCTACCACGGATGAGGACACTGCAACGGATAACGTTACACCAGGAAATACTGCTCACTACTGCTCTGTGGATCCGTTTGTCCGCCCAGCACTCGATTTTACATCAGATGATGTTGACTCATTTTTGAAGTCCTTGGTTGGTGACTTCGATGACACTCTTCAAGATCATGCAAACAGTACATAATTTGATTTGCCATTCCCGTTTTAAAATTGTACACTTCCATTAACTTGCTTTGGCACGCTGTGCTTGTCATGGTTGACATTAGCATCTCTGTATGTGTTTTAGTGACATTGTTTTTATTATCTTTTTAACACATTTGAAAGATATTTTAGCTGATTTTTTATGCTTTTAGCTTTTAGTTCAGAGCAAGGTTACCATTTGGGTTCCTATACCTTCGTCATACCTGTTACGGCAATGGGGAGGGTGTAGTGAATCCTACTTCGTTTTAATGGGATAACAGAAGTTAGCTTAGCCTTTGGCTTGCAGACTCGTGCCCCGTCACCTAGTGACTTTTAACCTACTTAGCTTGCTCTGTCTTAGCACATTTAATGATTTATTTCTTCTAAAATGGCTGCCTTGGTTAGAGTTAGGCCACTTGTTATGAGTTACATTATCAGTGTCACTGCGCTAAGGCGTTAAGATCAAGCACCAAAGACAAACAAACAGTAGGTGTTCACACTTAGGGATTTTCCCTCTCTATACTTTTGAGGGATTGTTTATATTAATTGCCGTCCCAAGCATGTCTGTTATCTATTGTTTGGGAACACACCTACGTCAGGGGACCTTGAAGATCTGTATAAATATATCGCACTTTAGACAGATAATCAGAGGGATTCCGACCAGAGGGCATTGCCACCATCGCTGATATCGATGCTGCGGAGTCTGAGATAGAGACCTCATTCCAAGGTAACCCAGCTCTCCTTTAGGTAGGAGGTTAGGGCTTCCACATTAGTGTATTAGGGCATATTACATCTCGTATGTCTTTTCTATGCATTGCAAGATGGTGGGGGTCTTTGTAATAATGACTCTCGTCCTCACAATTCTGTTTCTTGCATTATTCATTATCATTGCAGCCCATGCAACTTATCGCAAATTACAGTTATGTTGAATAAAAACTATTGAAACTTTACTGCATCTTTGTCATTGCCTGTGTTTGTATGAGACATGATATATCTGTGAGAAAGGGGTAATCTCCGTTTAACCACATTACTCCCTGAAATGTCTTACTCTCGAGTCCATGCGTAAAGGCTGCCACAAATCACCTTTTACAATTGTGTTTCTGGGGAGGTGCTGCTAGTGAGCCGGTAAGGTTGGGACAACAGTTGCGACTTGTTGTAGGAAAGACATAGTTGACTACAAACAAAAGTACTGTCATCCTTTAACCAGCAGTCTTGCCTAGAGCAAGAGTCCAATCTACGACAGTGGAGGATCAAGTTGAATATTTTAGCAGTTAATTTTCTGTCTCAGAGGAATCATCTGATGATGAATCCACTATGAGTGCCAATTAAGTGCCTATTTTAGAGGAGGAAACTGATGTGCCAGTGATGCAGCAAGAGCAAGTTGAATTACAGGTAGGGGCTTAAAGGCTTACTATTGGAAGTGCTGAACCCTGGGTTTCCCCTATGATATTGAAGCCTGTTTTGCCTTTATTGGTATTGCAGGACCTAGAGCCGAGCCGTAGAACATTTTACTATAAATTTCTTCCAAATGTTATTGATGATATGTTTTTGGATGATATTGTTGAGCGAAATAATTTGTGTGTAGATCAGTTTTTGAGGGACAACAGTGCCGCACTAAAGACCCACACTAGAGCTACTTGTGGACTCCCACAAACCTCCATGAGATGAGCAGTTGTGGAGTTTAACTTTTTTATAGGATTGCTAAGAAAGACATTACTATCTTTATATTGGTCTACTAGTACCTTGATGGCAACTGCTATATTTCGGTAACCGTGAGTCGAGGCAAAATTTTACTTCTAAATCATATGCTACATTTTGTGGATTATACTACAGCAGTGCCACAAAATCACCCTGATTGGAACCATCTTTCAAAAATTCCCCCTGTTCTGGACCATTTAGTAGATAATGTCTCAAAAATCTATGTTCCAGGGAAACATACATCTTGGGATGAGTTTCTGGTCCTATTCAAAGGCTCTTTGGTTTTCAGACAATACATTTTCAGCTACAGAGTATGCTGTGGTATTAAGATGTGCATGCTGTAAGAATGTGCCACTGGATATGCATATAGTTTCAAGGTGTACAATGGTAGGGATTCTTCAATTGAACACCTGGGATGCCCTTCCACTTTTGGAGTCAGTGAAATAATTGTTTGGGAACTTGCCTGAAGACTTTTTTATGAAGGTCACCATTTATACGTGGACAATTTCTGAGCAGGTGTGCAATTATTTAAGGAATTGTTTAAAGTGTGCGCTGTGGGATGGGGCACATTCTGCTCTAACCTTAAAGGTTACCCAAAAGTGTGTAAAAAACTTCAAAAGGGACAGAACAGTGCCTTGCATAGTAATGAACATTTTGCTTTGAAATATTCAGACAGAAGAGATGTCCATATGCTCACAACTATTCATGACAAAAGCACTTCATCTGCGATTGTTCGAGGTCAGGTAGCAGAACTGCAAAAACCTGTATGGATTTTATACTATAACGACCACATGGGAGGTATAGGTAGAGGAGATCAATGGCTGGAGCCTTACCACACTACTCAATAGTCATATGTCTGGTACAAACAGTTGACTGTTCATTTGTTTAATTTGGCATCCTTCAGTTTTTATGTTGTTTTCAAAGATTCTTCTCCAGATTCCAAGATGATTTTTGTACAGTTTCAGCAGTCTGAAATAGGCTGCCTTGTTGCAGTTTGGCACGGAAAGTTCCTAGAGCCAGAGTGGTGGAAGATGTAGCTAGATTGAAAGATTAACAAGTAGCTGGTCACCAAATGAAGAACCAGACCCAAAAGTGCACAACTTTACAACCTACAGGCTATGTATATATACCACTCAACAATGATTTGACATTTTTTCGTAGAACATAATTGACAGTCTTCAGTACTGCGCTTGTTTTATTGAAGATGAAACAAGTGTTTATGATTCCAATAAATCCAATAAAATATTGCTCCACATTTGTAAGATCTAGAATCGCTATTGCCGAAATATTCTTATTCATATAATCATGTCCAAAACCCAATACATTTCGTGAAGAACCTTCTCCAGGGGTTACTGGGAGTAGAAGTAAGAAACAAATAGGTCTATTTAGGACAGTCCCTAGAGAACAGAAAATAAATGAAAGTGTGACTCTGCACACGTGCAACACATCAGCAAGTGATTCTTATGGTTCTTAAGAATACTACACAGGAAACCTCTATACCAGAATTGTTAGCAGTGAAGAATCCTGTGACAACCAACCTGGGTGACATGCCGAATCACCAACCACATGACAAAAGAAAAAGTCCACCAGAATGTGCAGCATGCCTACAATGTGCCCAAGGAATTGAGTTCAATAAAAGTGTGCATTGAAAATATGCCTGGTATGGGTTTGAAACATTCCTAATTTTGAAATTGCCCACACAGTGCTATTTAAGTTACAAACATGCCAGGGCAGAGGCCTGCCCAATCTTGAGATACTGAATCTAAAAATAAGTTTTGTAGAAACCCTCAAAAACATATCTCAATCAATAACAGTAATGTTCATTGTATGTGGTTAATTAAAATCATTACAATTGTTAAACAAGATATACAGAATAAAAAGGATCTCGAGCCTTAGAGAAGAAGACACACAGGTTAAAACGTCACAATAAGAAAAGGCAATCGTTTTGGTGCCATACCAAACTGAAGCAGAAGGTTAAAGTGCTAGTGCAAAAACCAAATAAGCAGCAATGTCACAATTAAGCGGAGGTGTTCAGAGGGAGTTGATGAGCAAACAGGACAGTCGTCTGATTGGAAGGTGAAGATACAGGAAGACACCTAAGCCTGCATCAAGGTGCCGGTGCCGGATCGAGTAAGAGCATCAACTTGTTGGAGAAAAGGTGGAGTCCTGCGGATTTACTTAGCACAAGGATCATTTGACACATTTTAAAAGACTCATAGAAGTCAGTAAATGAAAACTGATCTTCAGATGGGAGAAATTATCTCGTAACGTGCTGGTGCAATAGAAAATAGCAGTGGATCATTCATTAAAAAATTGCAGTGAGAGAAACTATCTCGCAGCATCTGATGCCAAAAGAAACAATATCTTGTGTTGGTGGCAGGGTTCAAACAATGAAAACGAACACCTTATGTCAGGATTGGGTCTGTTTTGTGATCAATGGCCATACCAAGCTATTTCATATAAATCACCACTGTAACTGTATTAAATTGCCAAGTCTTGTAACAGGGAAACCCTATTTTTAGTTCACCGATGCTGCATGATCATTAGCCATAATGAGCCATCTCATACAAATCACCACTGTGACTGTGTCAAATTGCTAAGTTTTTGTAATAACAAAGAAACCATGGAGCAGATTTATGAAAAGTGCACTGCAACCAGTGCAGCGCCACTTTCCTTGCACCCCTCTACTGCCACCGTGTGTGCACCATACTTAAAATACAGCACACCATGGCGCAGGGTAGGGGCAATAGCGTCATTTTATGTGACACTATCGATGTACTCTGCAGGAGTAGCACCAAAATGTTGGTGCTACTCCTGCAGGGTACACAGGGGCCCATTCAAAATAAAGGTATGCCCACTTTAAAAGCCTGCTCTGAGTAGGCGTTAAAAGTGCCAAATGAAATGGCAAAAGGAAATCTCATAGAGGGTTTACAAAGTGGCACAATGCAAGCATTGCACCACTGTGTAAATATGGAGCATGGGAAATGCCACCTTAAAGCCACATTTGTGTCTAAATAAATGCCAAAATGTGGCACAAATATGCCCCCATGTTCTCATTTCACTGATGTTCTACATCTTAGCCTTCACTGTTTTCGGTCACTAATTTATATTGTGTGCACTATCCATAGTCTGTCGTCCCCTTCTATCACAAACCCTTGTTTATGTTCAAGACATATGAATCATGATGAGCGTCGCTGTATGTTTAAAAGGTGCTCGAGTTTCTCATTGGTACATGGAGAATGGTAATGGTGGCATTCCTGGTAAAAGATTGAGGTATGTTTTTGTGGGTTACGACAAAACTTGTTTTTAGATTCAGTAGCTGGTCACAGTACATTGCATTGGTCAGTAGGCGGCCTTCAGCTTTTCAAGGAAATATCGTAATTGCTAGAACGGCAAACATGGGCTGCATTTACAAATTGTCGCATCGGGCATACTCCTGGCTTGAGCTGGTCAGTTGTCAGAGGTTTTTGGAGTTTTCTTGTCTGTTTGTTTCCTTATACATTGCATCAACTTATGTGTAGTGATATGAATCCGATACTGTTTTCAGCACCTACATCATCCAAAGCAACTTCATCATCTCAAGGATTGTTTTACAATTGCCTTTCTGATTGCATGAGCACCACATACTCATCAAAGAATTGTTCTCAAGATTGGGCACGCCTCAGCCCTGCATGTTTGTAAGTAAAATAGCACAGTGTAGCCAATGTCTGCATTGGCTGTGTTTAGTAACCCATACCAGGCATGTTTTAAATGCACACCAATATTGGACTCAATTTCTTTGGCTCATTGTAGGCATGCAGCACATGGTGAACTTTATCATTACTTTCTGATATAATTACATGTCCATTCTATTATTTGATTGTTTGACACAGCAACGTTATGGCAGGTTAAGGTATAAGGTTATCATTTAGTAGGTCATTAGGTTAGTCACCTGGGTTGTTTGTAACAGGATGCTTCATTACTAACAATTCTGGTATAGGGGTTTCCTCTGTAGTATTCTAAAGAACCCTAAGAATCACTTTTTGAAACACTGCATGTGATGCGGAGGCACAATTTTATTGCATTTTCTGTTCTCTATAAACTGTCCTAAATAAACCTTGTTGCTTCTTACTTCTACTCAGAGTTACCCCTGAGGAAGGGTCTTCTTGAAATGCATTGGGTTTTGGATGTGATCATGTCAATAAAAAGATTTTGGCACAATATAATCTAGATCTTACAAATGTGGAGCAGCGTTTTTTGGGAATCATGAACACTGTTTTCTTTCACCTCCAATAAAACAAGCGCAGTACTGGAGAGTGTCAACTTCCTTCTGAGAAAATGTCATGTAATTGCTAAGTGGTGTATATTTGTAGCCTATAATCAGTAAAGTTGTGCACTTTGAGTCTGGTTCTCCATTTGGTGACCAGCTCTTCATTATTATTGTATGCAGGCATCGGGAAGTGCTTGCACCATTGTTGCACACTAAGGTGCATATTTTCAAGGAAAGACGCATCGCTGCAGTGCAGCAGCAATGCGTCAAAAAAACTTGTCCTGCATCAAAATAGCTTATGACACCATGGATGCGTTATATTTGCAATACACTGCACCAGGAATAGGGTCACAAGGATGCTAATATAAACACAATGTGGGACACCCTAAGAACAACATGCTACATATGATATGAGTAGTATGATATTATTTAAATACAATTATGCATATCTCTCAAGCCCTTTGTACAAAAATCTAATATTTACTTTATTATAATCTCCACATATTTGAATCCAATCATTATTTTGTACTTTCACATAATTAGATAAACCTAACAAAGACATGATAAACAAGCCAAAGAAAAAGACCCCAAAAAAGGCCCTCCCCCCAAAAATGCAAACATAGTATCTAAAAGCTTGCAACAGTGTCTCAATCAAACAACCCACACATACACTACCACTCTCCTTCCAAAAAAACATCAATAAAATACAAAATGCACACATTTTCAACAATAACAAGTTACAATACAATAATTCTTAATGATCTTCAATCAGTAAATCGTCCACCATAGTCAATTTCATAATCTATTGATTTCAATATGATTGGATAGGTTATTATGCCAACCTATGCCCAATATGACATGGTATAAAGATTTTGTGGATAAAATACGTCAAAATAATGAAAAATACAATCAATGTGGATTGGATACGCCAAATGATGAAAAATACAATCAATATGGATTGGATACGCTAACGCGTGTTTCGGTGTCTGTTCTTCCAACAGAACCACCTTCTTCAGGGCTATCCAATTCCTAAGATTTCCTTAGGGGATGATAATTTGGGGTAATTTGGTGATATAGGCGTTTCCACTCTAATATGATAGAGTGTAATCTTTTTCATATATTCAGATTCTCCTGATAGATGTCTCTCAGACTCATAAATCCCAGAGAGCCAAAACTACCAGCGGAATACAGCATAGTAGTTAGCTACCAGATGCCCCTCTTAAATTGTCCTATTTCGGCAAAGTCCCAATGGCTATATGTGCTCCTTTATAGATAATCAAGGATGCGCCATAAATACTGAGCAAAGCATCCACCTAAAAAAGTGACGCATTGCTGAAGCTAGGCTTTGAACCACCACAACTTCAGCAATGCATCAAAAACACATAGATGATGCTTCAAATCTGAATGACGTAAGTAGCCTAATGTGTGGGGACCGATGTAATAGACTGTAAAATGGTGGAATAGATAGCACCTTTTACACTATTACATTGGTCCTGGATGTAACACAGACAAGGATGAAGCATAACTATGTGTCACATTACAGTGGGCATAGTCTAATTATGTGTACATAGTTACCTAATTATGTGTGACATATTGAGTGACAGTGCAATGTGAGTGAATACAAGTATATCTTGTAATTTTGATGTGGTAAATAATGTGTTACTTACCTTATGTTTGTACTTACCTGTTGTGTGTTGGAGTAGGCTTGACTTGGCTTTACTGGGTTCCCATTCCTATATGGAGATGTGGCAATCCTGACCTGTCCCTTCCACAGTGTCACATTGTACTGCTTCACTGGATGTTAATATCTCAGGTGCCGTGGTCCCAGGTTGGTTAAGAGGTCCTACTACATCATTGTTACATATATAAGCATAATACTGGTTGAGATGATGTGATTTTATAAGTTATTACTATGTGTAAAGTGACTGCGGCTGGTCAGATTCATGTTAAAAAGCCATTGTCTTATTTCCTATGCCTGGTTAAAAAGGCATAGGAATTTTTATGTATCCCAGGTTTAGCGCAACACGTCTCAAAGATTCATCAAACATTGTAAAACTTGTAAATACCACTGTGTCAGTCCTAAGTGAGCTTTTATGAAGGAACGTCTACCATGCATTTTATATACTGTGTGGTGCAGCCAGTTCCAGCACAGGTTTTTTTTTAAGCAGGCCATAAAAAGCTGATGCATCGGTCCTAATGTGTTGTCTTGTGGATGAGGAGCAAAGAAAGCCATGCACAAGCTCCTGGTAAATATGCCCTGAAATTGTGTTTACTTTGCGGTTTTTTTATGCTGTGTGATTATTGTTTGTTGAAATTCATTTTAACACATTTAGGGCCATATGTACGAACACTTTTTCCCATAGACACAGAATGGGTAAAAACCTTTGCTACATCTGGCCCTTAGTACTTAGATTGTAACATTACCACTTTCCTGAATAAATTCCTCCAACACCCAAAAAAGACTTTCCTTGTCAGAGATGTAGACTCTGTGTCAGAAGAGGAGTATGAAAGGAACACTGTTTGTACTGCCCCGAGTTTCCTTCTATTCCTGACCTAAGTGCACCCACATGTTTTAAATTGTTCAAGTATTGAAAGCAAACATAATAATAAAAGAGAACTGATGGTGGTTGTATTGCTTTATATTTCACATTTAGATACCAGGTTGGCAGAAGTTTGATGTGGTTAATTACACCTGTTGTGTATGCAGTCATAGGGCCTTTTTCACAAATGTCAACTAACACTTTTTTTTGCTATTCACAAATAAGTGTAGATATACGTGTAGTATCTTTACGACTGCAGCCAATTGTGCAGAGAATTGAATTCTGCAGCTAAAAGAAAAGACAGATTCTGCAATAAGGACCACACATTGTATTACATCTTGTACCAATAGGCTAGTTCTTTCTATTTGAAAAACATGTGCTGTTTTTAGTTGGATGTTTTATTTTTTCCTCTCTGTGCTTTGTGTATGTAATCTGTTCAGAGTGAGAGATTGTTTTAGAAATGAACATGGCTTGAAGCCTTCATGGTGATATTTGAGTTGGTGGTGGTTAGTGTGGACTGGTGTTTGGCTGCCAGTGTGTGTACAGTGACCAGCAGCAGTTCAGTACACACACACAACCACTGAAGTGCCAGTCTACACATTCCACCAGCTTCTAGACGGTGTGATTGCTGTGTCTAAACTGACATCTGGCTGGTTGTGTGTAGCTGGCAGTGTGTATGGCTGGCCTCTGGCTGACAGTGTGTGAACTGTCTTTGATTGGAGGTGTGTGTTTAGTGACTTGCTGTCCTTTACTACAGAAACACTGGCAGCCAAACGCTAGTGCATACACTCCACCAGATGGGAGGGGATGTGATTGCTATGTCAGTCTTGTGAGCATATGAAAGTGATGGGCCCCTGAATTGCGCCATTTGATGATGTGAGTTTTGTAATATGCTGGGCCTGCGACTTGCAGTGTAAATGGTTTTGTGAGTGTGACTCCTGAAAGGTGTGTGAATGGCCTTTCAAGTGGTTGGTGCCTTGTCGTGTTTCCACACTTGTCACAATAACTATGCTGTCCCTCTTGTGCAGCTGGGCCTAGTGCCTGTGACGGGAACAGGTCAAAGTAAGGTCAATGGGAGTCCTTGCAAAGGGACACTCATTGACCTTGGTTTGACTGTTTCTCTTTTGGGCACTGGGCCCAGCCAGACAAGTGGGACAGTGTTACTACTGGGATAAGCAAGGGAATGCTGGATGGTAGGAATTTTGTGGATTCTCACTGAGTCCAGAAGTTTATGTTACATAAGTGCAAGGAAAATGAGCAATAGTAGGCAAAGCATGAGGTTTGCAGGGCATTGTGAATTAAAAAAAGTCTTTGTGGGACCCACACAAAGTACACTACCCTGGACTCCTCTGGGTGTCTAGGCTTCAGAAATGGCTCAGTTTTGTTGGATTCCCCGGGTGGCCGTGGATCGTCGGCCCAAAAAATGCCACTACCCACATTGCCAAATCAGATCATTTTAGTGACAATCAATATTGATGTCTCCACATTGTATTTTGAGGCTTTTCCTCCTGCGGGCTGCAGACCAACCCACACAATGGAGATACCGTTTTTAGCTGGAGACTTGGCAGAAAGGTAGGTGGCAGGAAATGTGTTGCTCCCTGCAGATTCAAGGACTTTTCATCACAAACGTATGAGGAAAATGTGTTTTTTTAGTCAAAGTTTGAGGTTTGCAAGGTTGTCGGGGTCAGAAAATCTGGTGAGAACCATGCATGACACCACACCTCCTGAGTTTGTAGTTTCTAAAAATGTGCAGGTTTGCTAGGTTTCTCTAGGTGCTGGCTGAGCTAGGGCACAAAATCCACAGCCAGCCACATTGCAAAAAAAAAGGGTGAGTTTTTAGTGAAAAATGTAATGTGTCCACAGGTTTGTGCTGGACATTTTTGAGGATAATCACATTTGAAACACTGTATTATTTTATGTTGTTCCTTTCTGAAGTCCCTATCAGGGCTACAGTTGTGGAACACCCTCAGGAGCTCCCCATAGGGTATACTCCATTTGAGAGAGTTAGGATGATAACTTTCTGCATGTAATACACTGTTGCCAGTTGTTTCCAAACACCAATATGCTAATTTAATGAACTAACAATAGATGATTGTTAGATTGATGTCAAAATAGATAATTTTTCATATAATCCCTTGTTTTTGTCTCATGTTTTGAACATTTTTGTTGCATAGGTTGTTAATTATAATTCTAACAATACCATGAAGAATCAACAATTGTTTTATAAATTTGTTGCAATATGCCTCTCATAAGATGATAGTGAGGTGAAGGTAATGAAGTTACAATGGTGTTTTCAGTATGTCTTTCATGTCCATAAACTGCATGTCTATTTCTGTGGGGAGTTGAGCCCTCTCATATAGCTTGACAAAGTCTTCTGTGGAGCCAAAATGCATCATTTTCCTTGCACAAATGACCTGGTGTGCTGTGTTCTGGTCCACGTAGCAACTGTGGGATGTGGATTTATTTGTGCATTCTAAAGAGGCCACAGGCCGTTGCAGGCACCTACATCGTTAGGCAGAGAAACATATACACCTAAAATTGGAAACTTCCCAGAGTTCTCCTTTGTTTTTTTGCATAATTGATGCGTCACTCTAACCCTGAAAGGACCTTGGTTTGACTTATACTGGGTGCTCCCTTATGTCTGGACAAAGCTATACCCCTCTGAAGCACTCTAATGAGAACGAAACACGTGTCAGGGGTTGCTTTCCTCACTCCAGGTTGGCTTGGACGGTATTTGACCAGTCCAAAGCTATAATACTGTGCCTGGAATGATAAATGGCTTTTGTCATTTTACAGCTTGGTGAGGATGACACTGTGTCAATCCTATGCTTAAAGATTTTGCTGTACAAATGGCAAAAGACTTTGTCACTATCTAGCTCGACGAGGGTAGCACTGTGCTGATCCTATGCTTAAAAACTTTGCTAGATAAGCAGACATTTGAGGTAAGCAAATTTAGAGTGTCACTGGTGTTGCAGGGTGCTCCTTACTAGAGCAGCTCTCCACCTAAAATTGGGAACTTCCCAGAGTTCTCCTTAGTTTTTTGCATAATTTATGCGTCACTCTAACCCTGAAAGGGCCTTGGTTTTATATATATATATATATATATATATATATATATATATATATATAAAAAACTCTACGTTCACATTGTTACGTTGTTGCACACACTTTATATTTTAACATGTACATTATCAGTTAAACATTCTCAACAGATAATTTTTTAATATAATAATTAGTATAATAGTTAACTAAGATTTTTATTCTACTTTTAAATTTATATCTTACAAATAATTTTTACATATTTTATCATATTTTTAAAAACATGACCATTTTAGTTTCTTTTAAAGTTTCATTCATTGCTTTTGGAACATAGTATTTTTTTTTCAATAAGCAGTCATTACATCTTATGGTGATCTATATTCCTTAATCTATTTACCTAATTGTCAGGTTTCTGTCAGTTGCTGTTCCCTTCTTCTGGTGTACCGATAAGGTAGACAAGGTAAGATCACTTTTAATTTATTATTTGGAGTTTTGAGGTTAGTGCGTGTGTGGGTGGGGGTAGTTAGTGTATAGTTTGTTGTGGTAGTGTAGTTTCATGTTCAGATTATGTTTTGCAGTTCAGTAATAAGGTGATGTAGGCCATAGCATAGTATGTGAAGTGTAAGTACTTTAATTAGTTATTTTTATGATGGGATTATAGTGTGTGAATGTATTTTGTGTTGTTTGTTATGTTTTAGGGTGTACATTATTCAAGGGTGGGTATGTTGTGCTTTTTACAGGTTTTTTGGTTTGAGTCAAAGCCTTTCCTTATTTTTTTATGTTTTTTAAAGTATTTTTTGGGCTATGTTTTAACCAACGTTACTTTTCAATTTCCTTTTATTTTTCATTTTTCCAGCAATTGTTTCAGGTAATTTGTGGGGGTTCATGGTTTAGGAACAGTGGAATAATTTTGTGTAATTACATTTTAGTTATTTCATTTTTGCAATTTTTACATTTTTTGTATTATTTTATCCCTACTTTTTGTGAATTTATTTTTGGTTAATTGGAGAAGTATCATTGACATCAGGTAAAGAACCTTATGTTCATATGACTTTTTTTGTTTTTGGGTAGGAAATATTTACTGTGTTTGTACTTTTGTATTATTTTGTCCTTTTAAATTAACAATGGTGTATTGTATATATTTATATATTAATATTATGTTTGCTACTTTGGAGTTTTTATTTATTTAGTTATTAATTTGTTTTAACTTATTTTTATTTACCAGCCTCTTTGGATATTGTTTAATTTTAAATTTTAAGGTAGACTAATTAGTAAAAATAAATTAAAGAATATTTAAATATCTAAAAATAAAAGCGAATTATAGTATAGTTTTGTTCTTGCTATGCTTTCTAGGTAGTGGCGGCCGCTCATTTATAAAGAGTTTTATTTTGCATTGAGGAAATTCGAACATTTATTTGGTTTATTTGTATATTTTAGACGTAATCTGGATTTGATTAAAGATTGCTTTATTATAGTTTTGTTCTGTTTTTAGGATTTAAGCCTATTGCGGCTTAGAATGCATTGTGTCATCCTTACACTGCATTGTTTGTTTTACCTTGTTAGGTCATGGTGCTGTCAGAGACATTCTACCATGGTATTTAAAACTTGGGTTGGTGCCTGTGGCCAGAGCAGTATAATCTATCAATCCAATTTTGTTTAAAATAGTCCATTAATGTTTGCTTGTGCGTTTAGTAGTAGGGCAATTCTATGAGGAGTTTGTAGTGGTTAGCTACTTCTGTAAATAGTATATAAGCTAACGCTATTCCTTTATAAAAATGTCATAAGCGACTCTGCTGTTTGGTGCATACTCTGCAATTTGTGCAGATTTGTGGATGTGTCTCCAAGTGCTTTCTTGAAATCATGATAGCAGCCTTGTATGTTGTGTGGGGGTACATTTTTTAATTGTTTGTATCGTTGCATGCTCAAACTCTATTATGATTTTTTAGGGGTAGTAGTTGCTAGTTCTTGTTTTAATTTGTCTTGCTAGGTAGCACTTTGCTTGTTGGGAGGCAGAGCATAAATTAGGGGTATGTTACTAAAATTATATTTACCATGCATGTAGTGTATTTGTGTCAATGGCAGAGGGCACAATTTTAAAGTACTATCCATCAAATACGTTTTGGTTTAGCTTACCTTAGTCTGGGGAAGTTTTTTCTGCCACATATGTCATTATTCTCCTGTCACAATTTTTCTTGTTGTACAGGAGCAAGTGTTTTTCAGTATGAGTAGTGGATGGATTTTCAGGAATGTCTATCTCTTGGTATCTTCTGGGGGCAGTATGAGTTTCTATTGTAGTATTTTTGGTTTAGTCCATTAATCTTTTTCAATTGGGGATTTCTGGCAGTTTCCCTGTGGTGTGCTCAGAAACTTTTGAGAGTATATATTTTTTTTTAAACTTTTTGCTGTGGGTTTATGGGAGATAGTGCTTGCTTCCCTCAGATATTGTAAGCCATTTTATATATTTAATTTAGTTATTTAAACAGTTTTATAAAGTGTAGTCAAGACCCATGGGTATCAGATAGCTCTACATAAATAACATTATCCTGTTGCATGAAATTCATTAACAGTTATCACAAGTGAACCTGCTTTATGACATACAAAATTAATGCAACATAAGCAATCAACCTATTAAGATAGGATAAACATTTTCCAACAAATCTTCTATTTCCATGACAGTAATTATCTGCAGAAATGGATGAGACTCTATGAGAAGGTACAGTGGGAGTAGATAGAGCATAGTCTAGAAACTTATGTTAGGAATTTGTCCTGTAAAATCCCTTTTACCTCTTTCATGAAGACCAAGGTTGATAGATTTGACCTGATCTCTGATGGGAAGGAGCTCTATATTCCCAGAGTAGATCCGGAGCAGGTGCATGTATAGGTTTTATTTTGCTGAATTTACGAGGTTCCAGCAGTAGGGAGTTCACACTCTGAAGGGACCGACACCCTCCTGAGATCTTGAACTTATTCATGAGTACATGGGTGCCTCATGGTGCAGGTCTTTGAGCATCATTCAAGCTATCTTCAATTGGATCCTGGCTTCTTGTAGCAGCCTGTGGTGGGAGTTTAACACATTTATATCTCTGTTACATTTTGGGGTTAGTTGTGCTCTCTAACAATAACTATGACATCATTTCTAGTTGTAGGCTCCCCATAACAAGAATTAGCATAACCTTTACTACTTTTCCAATGTTTATTATTGGTGCTTGTCCTCTCCTGGATATATGTTTAAACCATGTGCAATATTAATTACTTGCCTTTCTGACAGGCAAAAATATGTGGCTCTTTCTGACATAGTATCTGCAAACCCTAGAATTATTTATGCAGACCCATATTTATACTTTTTGATGCAAAACAGTACAAATACAGTTTTGCATCAAAAAGTATAGTGCCGGCTTGCGTCATTCCAGATCACCAGCAGGGTGCCAAATTTATGGAATGCCACAAGCCAGTGCAAAGGGTGGGCTAGTGTTAAAAAAAAATGACGTTAGCCGGGTGGGGGTGGCAGTTTGGGAGAAAGGGGTTTTGCACCAAAAAATGACACTAGGCCGGTTAGAGGCAAAAATAATTCCTCTAACCAGCCTAGTGTCATTTTCTGATGTAAAACCATCCATACCACATGACTCCTGTCTTAGGAAAGACAGGAGTCATGCCCACCACCCCAGTGGCCAGCATAGGGAACTAGTGTCCCCTGGGCATGGCCAATGCACCCTGTGCCATGAAGGGACCCATGTTGGGGCCCACTATGGCACTTTAATTTAAAGATAAACAACATACTTGTTTTTCTCTTCTGTTCAGTTCACTAAAGATGTGTTTTTCTCAGCTGGATAAAGAAGGCTTGTTTGTTTCAATTTTACATTAAAGTTAGGTTAGTTTTATTTATTTTTTAACATATTGGGGGTTTTAGGTTCTTTAACATTTAATTATATGCATTTACTTTTTCAGTTTATTGAATGTTTCAACTCTTTCTTATTAAATGAAAACAACAGTGTGAAATTAAAGTCCTCACTTTAGAGTTTATTGTTTTTTGTCTCATGGTAACAACATGCTGCAAAGGAATCATCCTCTGGATTGCTTAACTTAGCAAAAAAAACAGAGCTGCTATTCGAAAGATAAGACAATTAAGGGCCTCCTCAAATGTGGTGGTCAGTATGACTGACAAACACAAATTTAGGCAAATTTTATATCGCTAAACAACGGGCCATATTTGCAAGAAGTGACGCATCAGCGATGTATCAAAATAGCTTGTACTTTACTATGACTGAATCTTATGCCATGGATGCCTTGTATTTACAATATGGCACACCATGATGTAAGGATCCTGGCTGCATGATAAAAAGAGGTATCCATGTGTACTGTGTCATCGGAAAATGTGACGCTCCTGCGACAAAAGTGATGCAGGGCTAACTTGTGATACATAAAGTGACGCAAAGTGGGGAATGTGTCACAAAATGTACATAAAAATTATGCTTCATAAAAAAAGGGAACATTTAACAGAAGGCAGCCATGGAGCAGGCAGTAGGCAGCAGAAGTAAGGACAACAAACCCATCACCAGCCAGGATATCCAGACAGACTCCCAGTGGAAGAGGATAAGGAAGTGCAACTTCAGTGAGGAGAAGAATGACAACTTGATCACTGAGGGGAAAGAGCACCAACATCAGCTCATGTAAGCTCAAAAACATACACTACGGAGGAAAGAGGCCATTTGGAAGTCCATACTGGAGAAGGTCAACAGGGTGGGACAAGCGAAGAGGACCGTCACCGACTGCAAGAAGCACTGGCATGATTATACACGCTGAAACAAAGGAGAAACTGGACAAAAACCTGGCAGCAATACAGATTAGAGGAGGGAGTCCTACACCCAAGGAGCTGGATGCCTTAGGGGAGCGAGTGGCAGCTGTCATCCCAGACGAGTCGGCGGCTGGGGTCACAAGATATAACAGTGCAGCACACGAGGAACAACCACAGACACAGGGTAAATATTAACAAGGGACAATGCGGGACAAAAGGTCATGTTCTGCAGTGCAGCTAACTACAGTATGTCTCAGCACTTAACTATGCTGTCAGCAGGGCAAAGGGCAGGAATTTTGATCATGTTCCGTTAAATGGCACAGAAATGTCAGTCACACTGCCCGGTTACATGTTGCACAGTTCAGTTAGGCTCCATCATGTTTATCCATTCCATGTGTGAAGTGCAGCACCAGTGCAGGTTCTCCTTTGTATAATGGCATGTGTAGTGGAATGTACAACATGAGTCACCAGAACTACAAGTCCTGCAATACAAAGTAAAAAACATTGGGGCCAAATCACAAGGTAATTGGTGCACGGCAGTGCTGCAAGTCACCTTTCTGTGCTGCCCTGTGCCACACGGAAAGAGGAGGGATTCGCCGTACCTACAAGATAACAAGCATTCCTGTCCACCCCCTGTGCTGGTGCACTCTAGGCTGCCTAGCACCAAGGCAAGCACCCTTGCACCACATTTCAAGGATGCCCATATTGCAGACGGGATTGTCCCTGCACAAAAACAATCATGCCAGCCCTTGTTCTCTTCCTATGTGTGCTTCAGAATGCAGCACACATAGAAAGAGTAGAAAACAAGGAGTTAAATCATTACTTTTTGTTACAGCTCCCATGGTGAGGTGTAAGAATGTGTCACATTTCCCAGTTCACAGATCCTTGTAAATCAGGAAATGAAACAAAACCCATGGGTTTTGCATTTGAAAACCCACTGCATCACCCATGGTATGCCCCCCGGTGCGCAGCAACTTGTGCTGCCTTGCCTCACTATGGCCCATATTTATACTTTTTTTTGCCCCACATTTGCGTCACTTTTTGATGCAAAAGCGGCACAAACACACAAAATACAATTATATTTGGTACAGTTGCGCCCTTTTGCATAAAAACATTACGCAAATGCGGCGCAAAAAAATTATAAGTTTGTGCCTATTTATCTACAAGGCCAGTAAAAGCCATGTAAACTGGCTTTGTGTGGCCTTATACATAGGGGTATGCAGTCTGCTCTGCTGATGTACCACAACAAGTGACGTACTGGCGGTGGTAGCTGTATGAAAATATGCCCCATGTACTGGAACAACACATCATGCATGGGTGCCTCAAACCCTAAACAACCTGATGATAACAATGCAAGCTACCTTGCACCATGAGGTAACTATATCTTACATGGGCCCATAAGCACATATATGCACTGTAAAGGAAACCAAGGGCATATGCTTGTCAGAGGAGAAGCAGCTCAGCTGAGCGTGGGGTCAGGTGTGGTGCATGTGAAGTATCAACACATAGGAACATGCCAAGACCCACGTGTATATTAACTGTCATGACAATACATAGCACACAGCTCTCCTGATGTATGTGGTGAGACCACACAGGTGTCAGTTGCCATGGTAGGAACCACCAAGTCTCATGACATAATAAATCTGACTGGGTCAGGGGTAATGCAAGTGATGTGCATCAGAAGACCTTGTGAGGCATATTTGTACTCTGTTTGTGCTGGATTTGTGTATTTTTTTTTTACGCAAATCCAGCGCAAACATAACTCCATATTTATATTTTGGCGCTAGACATTTCTAGCGACAAAATATTGGAGTTAAAGTCATTTTTTGGCTGCGGAAAACTACCTTATGTCAATGAAATGCATTCCCGGGCAAATAATGACTCTAAGGCCCAGGCGCCTTATTTATCCTCCCGTGCAAACACAACATCTAGTTTTCTCTACGCCTCCCCTTCCGGGTTAGCATCATGTATTTTGCTGCTAACCGGGCCTTAGTGCCGGCTTGCGCCATTCCTTAAATATGGCGCCCGTCTGACGTCCTGGAATGGCGCTAGCCGGCGCTATAGTTTTTGAAGCAAACCTGCGCTAACACTGCTTTGCGTCAAAAAGTATAAATATGGGCCTGTGTGTTTAAACCAAATTTGTGGTGTGTCTCTGGTGGACCCATGGTTGTGCAGCACATTGTAAGTGCTTGCTAAGTAGCTTGTACTGCCACTGTATCTGGATGGGAAGACATTGCATAGCAAGTAGATCACAATGGATATGTGCAAGGTAGCCAGAGCAATACACATGCATCGTTGTGCCTGACAGTGTCACACTCATGTTGCCGCTGGGAAGGAACGACACAGAAAAGTCCATTGGGGTACAACATCCTACATGTGATGTTGTCCTGGGTGAAGATGTAGCATGTGGTAGGAGGGAGTCTAAAGGGAAGTTGTTTTACAAGGCTACAAATGTCTCAGTAGAAGAATGTGAAATAGGAATCTCTTAAGGTATAGGAAGAACTAGTCTGCCACCACAAAGGGAGGAATCAGAGATGGTTGGAGACTGAGGTAGATGTGTCCAATCATGTTGCAAACCTCAGTAGATACATGCCACAAATTCCAGCACTAATACCATGGGGGGTACAGCTTGACCCATAGCCCTCAGTAACAGCCAGACATGTCAGTACATTGGATATGGTCTCACACATTGTCAGTGTTGTAGGCGCATGAGAGTCAATGTATGATCTGGGTTCCATTAGCAACACAAAAAAATGATGGATGGAATGCTGAACAATGCAAATACTCACACCCAGTCACAGATCTGGGCTTATTCCATCATTCTTTTGCTCACCATGTCACCCAGTTTGGACTCAGCCATATGCAAATCAGTCTTGACCCTGTTCCCTATAGGTACAGTCCAGCCCGAACTGTCAGGCCAGTTCCTCCCTTGGCTAGAAACAAGCATCCTGTGACCAGTTTCAGGAAATCACCCTTTAACAGCCAGGCTACCTTGAATCCAGTGGCACAGCGAACACGGGACCCAGGTATGGGCATACCCTTCCCACTTAGGGAAACTTTAGCAATATGAAAGTATGATGGACAGAGTGCTGAACAATGCAAACACTCAGCCCCAGGCACAGATCTGGGTTTAATTCATTGTTCTTTTGCTCACCATGCCACCCCAGTTTGGACCCAGCCGTATGCAAATCAGTCTTGACCCTGTTCCTCAAGAGAACAATCCAGCTCGAACGGCCAGGCCAGGACCTCCCTGGACCGGAAACAAGCATCCTAGGACCAGTTTCAGGGTATCATCTTTCATCAGCTAGGCTAGCTTGAATCAAGTGGCACCGTGAGCACAGGACCCACGTTTGGGCATGCCCTTTCCACTTAGGTCAACTTTAGGAACACAAAAGGATGATGGATGGAGTGCTGAACAATGCAAACACACACCCCCACTTACAGATCTGAGTTTAATCCATCATTCTTTTGCTAATCATGCCATCCTAGTTTAGACCCAGCCATATGCAAATCAGTCTTGACACAGTCTAGCCCGAACTGCCAGACCAGATCCTCCCTGGACTGGAAACTAGCATCCTAGGACCAGTTTCAGGGTATCACCGTTCATCAGCCGGGCTAGCTTGAACCCAGTAGCACAGTGAGCACGGGACCCAAGTCTGGGAATACCCTTCCCACTTAGGGCAACTTTAGCAACACAAAAGGATGATGGACGGAGTGCTGAACAATGCAAACACATATCCCCAGTCACACATCTGGGTTTAATCCATCATTCGTTTGCACACCATGCCACCCCAGTTTGGTCCCAGCCATATGGAAATCAGTCTTGACTCTGTTCTTCAAGGGAACAGTACAGCTTGAACTACCAGGCCAAGACCTCCCTGGACCGGAAACAAGCATCCTATGACCAGTTTCAGGGTATCACCCTTCATCAGCTAGGCTAGCTTGAATCAAGTGGCACAGTGAGCATGGGACCCACATCTGGGCATACCCTTCCCACTTAGGGCAACTTTAGCAACACAAAAAGATGATAGATGGAGTGCTGAACAATGCAAACATTCACCCCCAGTTTCAGATCTGAGTTTAATCCATCATTCTTTTGCTCATCATGTCACCCTAGTTTGGACCCAGCCATATACAAATAAGTCTTGACCCTGTTACTCAAGGAAACAGTCTAGCCCAAACTGCCAGACCAGGTCCTCCCTGGACCAGCAACAAGCATCCAAGGACCACTTTTAGAATATCACCCTTCATCAGCCAGGCTAGCGTGAATCCAGTAGCACAGTGAGCACGGGACCCAAGTCTCGGGATACCCCTCCCACTTAGGGCAACTTTAGCAACACAAAAGGATGATGAACAGAGTCCTGACTAATGCAAAAACGTATCCCCAGTTACGAATCCAGGTTTAATCCATCATTCTTTTGCACACCATGCCACCCCAGTTTGGACCCAGCCATATGCAAATGAGTCTTGACTCTGTTCCTCAAGGGAAGAGAACAGCCCAAACTGCCAGGCCAGGTCCTCCCTGGACTGCAAACAAGCATCCTGGGGCCAGTTTCAGGATATCACCCGTTATCAGCCTGACTAGCTTAAATCCAGTGGCACAGTGAGTGTAAGACCCAGGCATGGGCATACCCTTCCCACTTAGGGAAACCTTAGCAATATAAAAGTATTATGGACAGAGTGCTGAACAATGCAAACACTCACACCCAGTGGCAGATCTGGGTTTAATTCATTGTTCTTTTATTCACCATGCCACCCCAATTTAGACCCAGCCATATGCAAATCAGTCTTGACCCTATTCCTCAAGACAACAATCCAGCACTGAACTGCTAGGCCAGGTTCTCTTTAAACTGAAAAGAAGCATCCTACGACAAGTTTTAGAGTATCACCCTGTACCAGCTACCATAGCTTGAATGAAGTGGCACCGTGAGCACGGGACCCACGTCTGGGCATACCCTTCCCACTTAGGGCAACATTAGCGACACACAAGGATGATGAATAGAGTGCTGGACAATGCAAACACTCACCCCCAGTCAGAGATGTGATTTTAATCCATCGTTCTTTTGCTCACCATGCCATCCCAGTTCAGACCCAGCTATATGTAAATCATTCTTGACCCTGTTCCTCAAGGGAACAGTCCAGACCGAACTGCCAGGCCGGGTCCTCCCTGGACCGCAAACAAGCATCCTGGGATCGGTTTCAGGGTATCACCCTTTATCAACCAGGCTAACATGAATCCAGTGGCATAGTGAGCACGGATTCCATCACTGTTTGGCAGTTAGTTGAGCCACTAGCACAAAATGAGGAGTGGCAGAGGATGCATGTACATATACAAGTGAGTGGGTCTGAGATCAAAAGATGGGTCTGAGTCAAAAGATGACTATGCAGATATCCAATTCGGGCAGTTATCAACTTGTGTGAGTGTCAGTGCAAGCAACCTACCTAGTGTGACAGTGCCAATACCCTCAGATTTGGAACACAGTGGCCACTATCCACACTGATTAATCCAAAAGTGTATCCAATCAAATCAAATGAGGAGACAGAAATAAGAAAAACATGGTACGTCCATGCTCTCACACTTTCCTGCAGTGTAGTAAAGTTGTATGGTGTGTAGAGTTGTGCAGGGTAAGTGTTACAAAATCTGCCCTTGAACACATAAATGCACAATGTGCATGAAAGACAGCACAAGGCAGAGTGAAATAGTGGACAGTGTGAAACCCAGATGGCAGGGCCACCACACATTTATGGCCAAACACACATCACCAGCACAGGAACAGTGGGGTGAATACTGGCTACAGGGAATTCAGGCACCCTGGGGATTAGGTTTAATCTGAACAATAATGCTGTCAATATGTTAAAACACATGCACTATAGGCATCATGAAAAACAATGGAAATCACCTTGGCAGATGTGGACCTGATCTTCTCTCATACGTCCAGGAATGGTAGGCCCAGTGACCTGTGTAACTGTTTTGCAACATGTGTCATGACTTAAAAAGTCTGCCTTGTTACACAGTGGTTGTATTAAGAATGCAGAGATACTGTCATTTGAAAGACAACTACAGTGCAACTTGGACACCATAACTCTGTGTAACCGACATCCTACGCATCAATGTTTTATTGAAATTCAAATATTGGCAAGTCTGAGAGTCAATCAGATTACTCAAACAACATGTAAAATAGGACACCATTAACATTTCTCTCTTTCATTGCAGATGATGTACCCTCACCTCCTGAGCATCTGCCTGTCTGTGATGACAATTTGGCTAAGAATGACAACCAGCCAACCATTGACTAAGACACCTTCTGGCAAATACTGGCCTCCTTTGACACACCATCTCCAGTTGTGGGAAGGGCTGACAGTGTTGTGGGGTCTTCAGAAAATCTACCCATCACTCAAATGACACAATCTGCCAGCTCACACACAGCTCTGGAATCTGAGTACCCCCAAGTAGAATCCATACATCATGTGGTTGGAGTCCAGCGGGAGATGCTAGATGTGGTGCAGATGGGGATGCAGACCATGGTGGGCACCCTAGAGGCATTTCGTTGGCGCCTTAGTCCTAATAAGGACACTTCATCCCCCATGCGAGGGCACCTACCCTCTGCTCCGTGGATTCCAACAGTTTCTGGCTGACATCTCTGGTGTCATGAGGCAGAGGCATGAACAACTGCCTTGCCAAAGTGTCACCAGTGAGGTTGCCAATGAGCTGGGAGCAATCTGCAACATCCTGGAGTCCATGGAGTGGAAGTAGGACACATACATTGCGCCAATGGGTGCCTACCACCGTGACCTTGGTGCTGTACTGCCAAACCAGCAGGCCCTTCTCAATGCAGTGCTGCCTCACTTGTTGGCACAGAAAAATGCTTCTGGCAATTGAAGATCCACATCTTCAACCCCTGATATGTGTGTGTGTGTTTGTGTGTGGCTCCATCACCTTCAGCACCTACAACACCCCCTCACAGGAAGCACCACACACATCTGAGGAAGAGCATGTGAGCCTCTTTGCAATGTAAAGCTGCCCGGTAGCATTTTCCTGTGCCAAATTGCCAGTTTCTCCTTTGCCCCTTGCTCCTTTGCCCATTGATGACCATCCACATGTACTTACCAACTGGTACTGTCCTCAATTTGTTATTTCTACCTATAGATCTCACCCATTTGTGGTCTGTCAATGTGGCCTATCTTCTATTGGCAATTTGCTAATTCTTTTACTCACTGAAACACTCCTCTCCTCCACATGTCACCTGCAGTGCATCACCCCTGAACTCTGTCTGGACATTTAATGGCTGAAACAAACTTTTGAGGTTGTTGCCCCAATGACTGTGCCTGCGATCCTACAAATTGATGCACATGTAAATAAATGCACTAAGTTAAACCTGTGTGTTGTACCTCTGTTGGAGTCTGGAATAAGTAGAACATGGTGGAGTGTATGAGGCAAAGACATCAACTACACCTCAAAGGGACGTGTGTTATGGAGCCATGAAAAAAGCCACACTGGCCGAGGGAAATATATATGTTGAACCTTATGTGTATGTAGACTAGCAAGTAGTTACACAAGATCACAATCAAAAAGTGCAACAAGAAGCATGCAGTCAATGTAATGGTGAACTAAGTCACAGCACTGGTGGTGAATCTATTCATGCATACTAGATAGAAAACAACACTGCTGTGACAAGCAAATGATGCAAGGGTGAGTGTGTAAAAGGCTGGCTCAGTGTGTGACCCTGAATCTCCTTGATTAGTGACAACGGTTTGACATCACTATCCCTCCAGTGCATGTCGCATCACTTACACACACAGAGCAACAGAATGTGAATACTTGGCCTGTGTGGTAAACTCCTCTCCGCTGGCAGAGTTTGCAGAGCTTTGCTCCCGGAGTTCACCAAAACTGCCAACTGCTGGCAGAGTGGAGTTTACTGGCTCATTCATTGCCGCTCAGCCATAGGCACTTGTTTTAACAATTAATTGCAACACCGCCATTTGTTCGCAGCATAGCAGCTCAATTCCTTCCAGAAGAATGATAAAATTATCTGTCGCTGGCCTCGTTGCTGACCTGTGCATGGTTTGCCCCTGACCTGCATGCCGTGCTGTTGGGAACACCTCGGCGTCTCACTGATATTTTCACTGTGGCACCTAGTGTGTGGAAATGCCTCATCACTGTTAGTGTTGTGTCACTGTGCTGCTTTTATTATTTGTTTTAGTAGGATGGATCTCCAGCTGTCAAATTACTTTCATTCTGAGCCTAGGGGCTGATTCCGCGGTCGCTTTTCTATTTATCGACAAAGTGCACAGCCTATCTATATGAAAACAAATGTTGACATCTAGGAAACTGGCAAATAATTACAAAAACATTTGCAGTATTTGCTCCTATCTGCATTTTTATTTGTTCAAGTTTCTAGTAATAGTGAAAGCCATATATCTATTGTATCTGATATATTAGTTTTATTGATCCATATGTTGTGTTCAAAACTGCCCAAAAGTGCTCTAAATTCTGAAGTATCTCTGGATAAGTCCAAACGCATTCAGTTTCTGTCATGTGACCGTTGTTTGAATGTGTCTGACATCACATGCTGGTGCCATGGGCTTGCAAGGGTGCATTGTGGTACTCACAGTCCCCCACCATCAGCAAAGCCAAAGTGCTCACAGTCGCAGCTGTTACAAATCCGAAATTAAGAATAACCTCCTCTGCATGGGGGCTTTTTAATCATCATCTTGCTGTCATAGAGTCTCCTGGGAAAGCTACTGTTTTTTTTTTCACTCCACTGGGACAGTGTTCACAGTTTGGCTCAGCATAAAACCTTTATGGTCCTTGAAAAAAAATGAACATAACTTTAACTAACAAGACAAACCTATTGTTTACATTTCACTCGCTTAACCTGGTCTCCCAGTGTCTATGAGCCAGATGAAAGCCCCAGACTAGAACCTTGCCCTATTTTTTTAACATCTATCTTCATCATTGACAATATCCATTTTCCTGAGTGTCCTACTGAGTTGAGTGCAAAACAGTTTAACACAATTTGATATGTTGCTGTCTTTTCTTTACTTTTCTTTACTTTTCTTTCCCCCAACTTGAATATATATTTAGCTTGTATGTTCACGTTTTATAATTAACAATGCTTTAAGTACTTTTACAGTTGTGCAGATTTGGATTTGGATTAGTTTGAATGCTCAAGTCTCCTCTATGACATTGTCAAGACTTAGCACTCTAAAGTATCCCGGAGGTGGTTCGAAAAGCTATACAAAATTCAAATAAATATACATATATTCTTTGGTGCCCTTACTTGGGCAACTGTCTGTTTGAAAAAAGAGGGCTTAGTAGAGTCGGTTTTGGGTAAGGGACTTCCTGACCATGTCCTAGAGTGGTATCTTCCAAGAAGCAATGCAAGCGTGTCTCGAGGGAGCCCCAAAGTGAGCCCAGCAAGCGGATGACGCAGGTGATCTCTGCACTCTGTCATCAGGCTCAAATATTTGACAGTCACAGTTAGCTATAAATACATCAACGGGCTTTGTACATGAGATACCGGCTCACCTTACCCTTAAGCGTAGAAGCTGGCAAGTTTCATGCAGGGGGAACTGCAAACACTATTGAAACCTTATTGTGAGGGCTTTCATCAAATTAAGTCAGCTTAAGAAGGCAGGGGTGGCGGTATAGGCGAGCAGGTACGGGCTCATTTTGTACGGATCAGAGCAGGTCACTGCAACTCCATGATTGAGTCCTTTTACTGCTCTGGATTGGGCATGAAGGGGGCATGAAAGCAGCCAAGGGACGAGGAGGCCATTTTTTTCCCATTGCGAAAAGCACTGATGCTCCACTTCCAGGGCACAGCACTGTTTTGTCACACGGGCTGTCTCAGAGCACAGTAAATGTCAGGTCTTTGTAGGTTAAGCATTCCAGCTGATGGTTTATGTTGTGAATTTGTGGTGGCCAAGCAATATATAAAATACTCTGTCCGCATGCGGAACTCTGCGGAATCCCACAGATTTTTTTGCTAATTCTCTGGAATACCGTGGAGAGAAACTCCGCAAGAGCCGTCCCAGGCCTAGGAATACCTGTTTTTGCCTGCCTATTCATTCACATCGACTGTCAGATGACAATGCTGTGCAGACATGCCACGTCAAACACACCTTGGCATTTCTGGTAAGAAGACAGCACAAAGGTATGACTATGTATCCAGTATTGAAAATGGGGCATTAGAAGGCATGACTGAGGCCTTCATCTGCATTACCATGTGTGGAATGCTTACATCTGGGCCAGCTACACTTAATCATTCTGTCTTCACTGAAGTGTGAATCCTCATATCCTGTCTGGACTAGCCATACAAAGTGTACATAGAATGCAATGTGGACCTGACAATAGCAATGTGCATCTGACATGCATTGGGAAAGTTAACCATCCCAAGCCATGTTCACCTATAAACCTGTGCCCATACACTTTAACAGACTATGGCATTTTGGTCATGGTTCCTCTGTCACCCCATCTATCATGTGGGGCTGCATAGATTGGCAGTACAGTCACCTTGACATTAGTCAGAAGCTAATGCGCATGCCACGTTGACATATTTTATTTATGATGTACCATGCCTGGAAAAAATTATTCCATTGGAATTGGGATGCCCATTGAACATGCCATTGCAAACATCATCCAGCGTCACACAAAATCCTTGCACAACACAGTAACCATTCATGTGCCACTCACTGGTTTCATCCAGATCCTTAAGGCTGTCCACCTTAGCCATTGTATAGGGTTCTGGTCCACCTACAAGCCACAACCTGGTATATTGCACTGTGAATGTTGGACACATACACTGTGGACATGAGAAGCACAGTACATTGAATTAGCAATTGTCTATGTAAGTCCACAAGTTGAACATGACGCATATGGCACAGTTGACATGACTTAATGATACACATAGGTAAGGCAGACTGAATTGTACATGGATTTCATGTGCCTAATCATGAATCTGGTACCCAGATTGCGGAACAAGTACAAATACATCAGCAATGGCGCAAGGGTGCCTGCCTTTCATGTGTCTGTGAACCTCATGATTTGACATACCAAACTCTGCAAGGTATTAGATTAGAAGTGCCTTTCACATATGTCCATGCCAATGCTATACACATCAGGCAGTAGCCAAGCTTTCTCTTTGACTTCACTGAGCTCAGTACTAGTCGATGCTGCACAGTAAATAGATATTGTCCATCCATGCCCTGTACAGGCACAATGAGGAATTGGTAACATCTGCATACCAACATGTATGAGAAATTTTCAGATGTGCCTGAAACAGCCTGTCAGACATTTGGAGATAATGACATGTGAGTGGGTTCACCTGTAACATACATTGGGCCTCATTTACAAGAGGCCTGCGCTGTTGGAGCATCATTTTTATTAAACACTCCAGTGGCTCAGCCCTCTCAATCATATCAATGAAGCAACGCACCAATTGTGCATCTGCGCAGGCAGAAAGGACAAGATTGCCCCCTATGTCATTAATACAAGCCAGTCCTGTCCTTTCCTTTTGACGCAGGGCAGTGCAGCAAGAAGCATTGCTGAACTGCCCTGTGCCAAAAGTTAGGAAAAGAGGCCCACAGAGTTTGGCATACAAATTTATGTGTCAGTAATGACCTGGAATGTCCGGTGACAACACTACCTGCACAGATCTGGTGCTGCAAGAAGCATGCATTACCCGGTTTGTGTGGGCAAATGCCAGAGGCATGATATTTTGGCCCTAATACATAATTGACCCGGAGAGCCATTCGATGAAAGCCATATATTATCAAAGCAGACATTTTTATGAACTCACAAGCATATGTGTACTTACCAACAGCTTCGCCCACTTCAACTCCAAAGTAATCAAGGAGATCAGCCTCCTGGCTGACCACATCAGCCCAACAATGCTTGAGTTGTTGCCTTGTGCATTCAATCAACCTTGAAGATTCGTTGCATGTGCTGCCACACCTTTTGCCACTGTGTCTTCCTGTCCTGGGTTGGGTAGCCCAGGGTGATCTGGCCACCACTGGCAAACACGTATGGGAGGCATGGTGTTATGAGCCACCGGAACCTACCGAACTCCTGCTCCAACATGTTACGTGCCCTGACCCTCCCAGACATGACCCTCCCCGAAAAGAAAATTACCCCAAATAACAATAAACGACCTAAGAACCCCAAACTAGCCCTAACAATACAGACTCCCAGAAAGACAGACAACCAACAATACACTGGAAGAAACCTTTGGGGAATCCACACAAGTCACACCTCTGTGGACTTCCCTGGATGTCTAGTGTCTAGGTTTGGTAGTCTTCCCTGTGGCCGCCAAGCCCAAGACCAAAAACGCAGGTGCCTGCCTTACAAAACCAGATTGTTTTGTGATAGATAATTTCAATGTCTCCACAATACGATTTGGGTGGTGGAATTTGGGGCTGAACTAAATTGGGGAGCTCCCAAGAGAGCACTCTCTCTGTGCTTGCTGCCGCATGCACCTGCTTTCTGGGTTGGGCTAACCCGCTATTGTCCCACTGCACAGACTGTGGTGGTGAAAGGACAGCAGGACTGTCCTCATTACCTCCCTCATAATCACTGGAAGAGGAGTTATCGAATGGGACTCAGACGACTGAAAAATCACTCCCAGAGTCTGCCCCATTGCCCTATCCCTCAGATGCTGTCTCAGTATCTGCTGTCTCAGTCTCTGATCCTACGTCAGAGCTGTCCTCTATAACCCGAGTTATGGCTTGAGCAGCAGTCATCCAACAAGATGCCATCTCTGCTACTGGCTAAACTGTTGCTCTAAAACACTAGCCTATGTAGACAGTCACAAAAACACACTATTAATTCACCTTGTCACATACCAATCGTCACAGTCTTTAGCACCTCTAGGGCCCACTCCAACAATCATTATTGGTTCTCCCACACCCATTACCTCGTCCTCCGATTCCCTCACTACCACCCAGTAAAAGTGCATTTCATCTCTCCATAGCCCCTCTCACACATACATTTTGTTTGTATTATAGCGCATGTAATGGCTGGCTTTACTAATCCACTCAGCTATTCACATATTATACAGTTTTGATCCTTGCAGTAGGCATATAAACCTTCTGTGCTACTTTATGGCATCAAAACTGCCACTAGACAAAAGTCAGATCCTTTTCTAGCAGAAACATAATCACAAGAGTTACTTGACTTTCTTATTGCTGCCTAAAAGGTACAGTTAAAAGGCGTCAGTTGAAGTAGGTGCATTGCTTTGAAGCCGCAAGAGAACTGGTGACGAATACATATATGTGTGTAAAGAGCTCACTTTTATATGTAGGTGTGGTTTTCCTGGGGGCCAGTTACAGCCCCCAGGGAAACCACACATGTTGACAAAAGTGATCGCCCTCTCTCTATATATATATATATGTAGAACTATCTCTAGACATATCTAAAGATATACATACCTATACATAGATATATCTATCTATATAGATAGATATATCACATACATATATCTATATATAGATCTATATATCTATCTATCTATCTATCTATCTATATATATATATATATATATATATATATACAGTTGTTAAAAAAAATATTGTCCCCACAAGAGGTCACGTTTAAAAAAAATATTCATTGGGAAATTTTTTACACCCCTGGGGGCGCGATCGGGCCCGATTGTGCCCCCTCAGGGGTAAAGCTACCTTTCAGAAAAAAATATGCCCCAGGGGGGCAGCCCATTTGCCGAGGGGGCCGACCCCCCCAAGTGAAATCCCTGGTGTCTAGTGGGGTTTCCTGTCCATCGATCGCAGCTGTACTGCAATTGAGGGCCAGGAAACCTGTTCAGGAAGTCCTAGTGTGAAAGGGGAGAGTCTCTCCTTTCAAACAAGGCCTTCCAGAACGTCAGGAAGGCAGTTTGGGCCTGTTTTCCTCACTGGAGCAGGAAGGGGCCGTAAGGCCGCTTCCTGATCTGGTAGCAAAATCAAACAGTGACGTCAGACATCACAAAAGGGTGGGGGAGACACAGAAGATATTACGTGTCTCCCTGAGGATTTTTTAACCCCCTCCCTGGTGTTGGACACTGGTTGTGACCCGCACCAGGGAGGTAGTGTGGGCGTCGGCCACTGGTCGACGCCCACACTGTAGAGGTTAAGGACACAACAGGGAAAGCACAGACTCCTACAAGACAAGAATACACCTACACACTCTCCAGTAACCACAAGACACAACCTCCAGCAAGCACAGACAAAAAAAAGTGTAAGAGAAAGTAAAAGTAACTTCACATTTCCTGGTTTGCAGCATGGCAGAGCTTCACATTTTCACCAAATGCATCTTTTTTTTAAGCTTCCATGAAAAAATAGGCAATGTATGGTTTTTAAACAACATATGACAAGACATAATGCTGTATTTTTGATGCATCTGCTTGGATAAGTGGCATCCTGCTGACGCGATGGGTGAAATAACTCACTCATTAGGCTAAGATTTCTTTCTGAAATAACGCAATGGGCCAAATGTGTGTTTTACAGTGTAGTGTGTTGTGCAATGCATGTAAACAATTACAGGGACCACTGTATTGCCTCTTAATATTTGAGTTGACATGCTTCATGTCTTTGAATGTGTTGCAAGTGTATGTTGACAATGCTCATATGTGCGACTTCTTTCTTTACTGGGGCCCTAATATGCATAGGGTGCACTTTCTCTGTCCGTGCAATGTTGCACCTCACAAGAGGTGCTCCTTGGGAAAACTGAGAAAGTACACTCTATTGCACTGATGCGCTTCCCCCAGAGCTGTCACAAACTTGCAATGCCCTGGGGGCAGCGCAATCAAGTGTAAAAAACAGAGCAGTTTTTGTAAATCTGCTCTGTGTTGCACAGTGCAGGTGGCAACCTGTCTGTAATTTTGTGGGGGATCCAATTGTAGGCAAGTACAGTGAGTGACTGCACGCACCTGCAAGTGAATGTCTGGGTTGGGCCATAGGACCACCTTTCCCCCCTCCAGAGGGGCATTTTCAAATTGGCTTGCGTGTGAAGGGGCCTATTGACTAATTGATGCAACGCAGGGCAACAAGCCAAGATGATGCACCTCACAGTGTGAAATGGAAAAAGCAGAACTGCTCCATATATATTGAAGATATGGAGCATTTCTTTTCCCTCCTTCCAGTGATGCACTTCAGGCAGACTAGTGCCAACACAGGCACCCTTGCATCATGGTGCCTGGGTGCTGTCATAACAAGAAGGATTGTTTTGGTGCAGGAAGGGATACATTCCAGCACAATAGCAAGTTCTTGAGGCATTTCCCCCTTTCAATGTGTGCTGCTGAATAAAGCACACATAGCTAGAGAAGTTGAAAAGGTCAGAAACATATTTCGTTCATCATTACACCATCCTTTGTGATGTGTGGGTAAATTATGCAACCTCTGGGCACAAACTTTTGAAAAGATGGGATTGCATGAAATCTATTTGTTGTTGCATAGGAATGCCCATGTTACCCCAATGGAATGCCTTCCAGAATTAAATGTTACACAATGCAGCACAAGCCGCTGTCTTGCATTACCTAATTTTCTATCCACCTAAGGCGGTGCAGATTGTCTCTTGCCGGGCTTTTAAATTCCCTACTGGCATTTTGTGTCCTGGATGGGCAACAACAGTGGTGCAAACATGACACAAAATGATATGAAATATAGCCATGTGTGTTCTGGGTGGTTGACAATAGGGGGCTCATTTACAAGGGTTCTGTCCCACAGGAGAGTCACTTTTTCAAATTTGGGGGGCCCAGGACTTTCACTCATGCTGATGATGCAGTGCAAAGCCACCATGCATGCCTTGGTTCGATCTCACAATTATTGAATAAGGCAAGGCAGCATAAAGCATCAGTGATGCATGTGCCTTGCCTTGCAGTGGGTACTCACATGCAATATCAATGTAGTTTGACACTGACCCAGGTTATCAGACTCATGTAAACCTGATGCAGCCCAAAAAAAGTACACATCCCCAGAAGAGGCGTAACAAGGAGGAATTTAAAAACATCTCCTTGGCTTTTCCACATGGATCATGCTAAAATAAGTCTATGAATGGTTTATGTGCAGTAAGGAGCAGAGAGAACTATAATGCATCTTGACATCTGATTGGGTTTAGGTAGAGGCCTTTTCTATGGCACCAGGTTGACATTCATGAGTTTACATGAGTCATCCTGAATATCCATGGGTGTTCGCTGGCAAAAAAAACCCACAAGGACCCTGCAATGTACACATGGCACAGAGTAAACCAAGGCAGCATGTTGAGATGCCTTCATTTTCTCCATAGCTATGAGAACCAGGAGGAGGCATATAGGCCTGTGACTTAGCATGGCCTCATGGATATGGTTGAGAGGCATGTGCCACCAGAGGCCCAAGAGTAGTGGGGCACCAGCGGCACCAGTCTGTGGTACAGAGGCCCAGATCTGTATACATTGGTATCCTAGGATGTCTTGTGGAAGCATTACCCCACTCAGGGAGTGGCATACACTGGTTGGTTCATCCAGTCTACAGTGTATGTGTCATCCAGGGGACAGATTGACTTTCTAGATTTGCAATGAAAGTGTCTAGGTATATATGACACATGCTCATATGTGCATACCAACAGTTACCAGAGAGCCATTACCAATGACCACCATATAATGTTGTGGTACACAAACATCTGCTATATGGCCTTGGGTTGGGAAGGATATGTGTGGCACATGCACAGTGTCAATACACATTTGTGTTTGCCTAAAATCTTTGTCTATATTTTGGTGATCATGGGGCCAGCTTGTGTAGTCAAAATGAGTCTGATTTATACCAAGATGTATATGCTTGCTATTGGCATGCATCACCGTATGTTTTACAATCACACAGAAATGTAGTCGTGGGAGTGAGCCCATTGTTCGTATCTGAGTATTTCGCATTTATGTATGTTATGTGAGATGTCACAATGGATTTAATATGTGCCTGCAGGCATTGATGTAAAGATGTAGACTGTAGGGGCTCCCATACACCTACTATGTGTCTCGGTTTACAGTAATCAGACTATGAGTTAACTCTACTATCCTCCACAATTATGAGGCTGTACAAATGGCTAGCTGTACAAAACACAGAAACACACACACATGCACACAGTCATTTCACAATTTACTTTAGCACATCATTTTGATTGTGGTTGGATGTCTGATGGTCATTACACTGCAAAAGAGCACATTATCAAAACCTATCCAAACTGTACCAATCTGGAATTTTTATTTGGTGCCTGTCTTCCCAATGGAACTCCATTTGGCACAGGTTGTTAGCATGCACACATTTTTGGATTTACAAGATGTTGTCCAGGGCTGTTTGTTACACTTTGCTAAATACTTTTGTTGTGTGCTAATTACTAGCATGTGTGATGTGAGTATTTTGTCGTTTATAGTAAGATTGAAGTTTGAAGTAAGATTGAATACACAATGGTAGTGTTCATAAATTATTTGCCATTTTATTACATTTTTGTATGTAGTCTATTTATTTGTGATCACTTGATGTGGCTAATGCATCTGTAAAAACATTCTGAATAATATAGTCTCTCCGCCGTGTCCCAGCAACTGAAGATACATTTTGGTGTTGGTTCTCATTTTCCTCATCATCATCCTCTGGGTTTCTTGGTCCTTATTTTCCTCATCCCACATTGGTCCGCACACATATGTTGTACAAAATGCAGCACATAAGTATGATCTTACATATCATAGGAGGGAGTAGAGCAATCTTCCCCCAGATATGCAGAGACAATGAAAGTGTGATTTAAGGACTCCAAAAGTCTGCCCAATTATGGACCGGGTCCTGCTTAGTGCATGGTTGCAGCTCCGCTCGGCATCCATCTATGGATGTGCATATGGGGTCATGACCCAGGGCTGCAGACCATATCCTTTGTCAGCTGAAAAGATAGGAGGAAAGGAATCAGTCAATGGTCATGATGGTTGATGTGCCCACATTCATGTACATTCTGTTATGTGTCCTGAATGACTCATACACTTTGCAACCAGTATCGGACGTGCACTGCCATTGTTTGGCATGCACTCAATTTCATTTTTGGAATGACTGACACTACTACACATACAAGTTTACTGGCCTGTGTGATACACTTAGGGGCATATTTATACTCTGTTTGCGCCGGAATTGCTTCGGTTTTTTTGACGCAATTCCGACGCAAAACTAACTCCATATTTATACTTTGGCGTTAGACGCGTCTAGCGCCAAAGTCCATGTAGTTTGCGTCATTTTTTAGCGTGGACACCTACTTTGCGTTAATGATATGCAAGGTAGGCGTTCCCGTCTAAAAAATTTACTCCGAGGCATGTGCGCCGTATTTACACTCCCGGGCAAAATTCACGCCCGGGAGTGGGCGGGTCCAAAAAAATTACGTACGGCCGCTTTTGCGCCGTTTTTTAGCGCCTGGACAAGACAGGCGTTAAGGGACCTGTGGGCTCGGAAGGAGCCCAGAGGTGCCCTCCCATGCCCCCAGGGACACCCCCTGTCACCCTTGCCCACCCCAGGAGGACACCCAAGGCTGGAGGGACCCATCCCAGGGACATTAAGGTAAGTTCCGGTAAGTATTTTTAATTTTTTTTTTGTGGCATGGGGGGCCTGATTTGTGCCCCCCTACATGCCACTATGCCCAATGACCATGCCCAGGGGACAGAAGTCCCCTGGGCATGGCCATTGGGCAAGGGGGCATGACTCCTGTCTTTGCTAAGACAGGAGTCATTTCTATGGGGGTTGGGAGTCGAAAAAAATGGCGCAAATCGGGTTGAGGCGAAAAATTTGCCTCAGCCTGACTTGCCCCATTTTTTGGCGCCCAAGCTCCATATCCCCCTACGCCGGCGCTGCCTGGTGTACGTCGTTTTTTTCCACGCACACCAGGCAGTGCCGGCGGCTAACGCCGGCTAACGTCATTGATTAAATACGGCGCCCGCATGGCGCTTCAGAATGGCGTTAGCCGGCGCTAATTTTTTTGACGCAAAACTGCGTTACTGCAGTTTTGCGTCAAAAAGTATAAATATGGCCCTTACTATTTCTAAAACTTGGGAATACCAATACCAATGCCATGAATGCTGTGAATCTTTCCTAGTATGGATAGTCTGTTAGCCATTGAGGAGACACTTCTCTCACACTCTTATGTTTTGTTTACTTTGGACTACTATTGGCATTTCTGAAGTAATACATGTCAGATTTTACACACTTTTGACAGGGCAGATTATGTTCTCTCATCTATTCACACCTATTTGGATGTGACAGTAGTAGTCACTGTTGTTCAACAGCTACTGCCATGGAGAGATTAGTGAGTGCATGTCATTGTGGGACATGATAGTCTCCACATGGCAGTGCACTGTTGTTGGAAGGTAGCCTCTTTCTAGCCTTGTTACCCCCACTTTTGGTCTGTTTGTGAGTATATGTCAGGGTGTTTTCACTGTCTCACTGGGATCCTGCTAGCCAGGGCCCAGTGCTCCTAGTGAAAACCCTATGTTGTCAGTGTGTTTGTTATGTGTCACTGGGATCCTGCTAGCCAGGACCCCAGTGCTCATAAGTTTGTGGCCTGTATGTGTTCCCTGTGTGGTGCCTAACTGTATCACTGAGGCTCCGCTAACCAGAACCTCAGTGTTTATGCTCTCTCTGCTTTCCAAATTTGTCACTGCAGGCTAGTGACTAAATTTACCAATTCTCATTGGCACACTGGTACACCCATATAATTCCCTTGTATATGGTACTTAGGTACCCAGGGTATTGGAGATCCCTATGGGCTGCAGCATTTCTTTTGCCACCCATAGGGAGCTCAGACAATTCTTACACAGGCCTGCCACTGCAGCCTGAGTGAAATAACGTCCATGTTATTTCACAGCCATTTTTCACTGCACATAAGTAACTTATAAGTCACCTATATGTCTAACCTTCACCTGGTGAAGGTTGGGTGCTAAGTTACTTAGTGTGAGGGCACCCTGGCACTAGCCAAGGTGTCCCCATATCGTTCAGGGCAAATTCCCCGGACTTTGTGAGTGAGGGGACACCATTACACTTGTGCACTATACATAGGTCAGTACCTATGTATAGCATCACAATGGTAACTGCGAACATGGCCATGTAACATGTCTAAGATCATCGAATTGTCACACCAATACCATTCTGGTATTGGGGGGACAATTCCATGATCCCCTGGGTCTCTAGCACAGAACCCGGGTACTGCCAAACTGCCTTTTTCCAGGGTTTCCACTGCAGCTGCTGCTGCTGCCAACCCCTCAGACAGGATTCTGCCGTCCTGGGGTCCAGGCAGCCCTGGCCCAGGAAGGCAAAACAAAGGATTTCCTCTGAGAAAGGTTGTAACACCCTCTACCTTTGGAAATAGGTGTGAAGGGCAGGTGCCCAGAGCTCCTCGAGTGTGTCCCAGACCTCTGCTATCTTGGAAACAGAGGTGTTGGGGGCACACTGGACTGCTCTGAGTGGCCAGTGCCAGCAGGTGACGTCAGAGACCCCCTCTGACAGGCTCTTACCTTTCTTGGTAGCCAATCCTCCTTTCTTGATGGCCAAACCTCCTTTTCTGGCTATTTAGGTTCTCTGTTTTGGGGAATTCTTCAGATAACGAATGCAAGAGCTCACCAGAGTTCCTCTGCATCTCCCTCTTCGACTTCTACAGAGGATCGACTACTGACTGCTCCAGGACGCCTGTAAAACCGCAACAAAGTAGCAAGACGACTACCAGCAACATTGTAGCGCCTCATCCTGCCGGCTTTCTCGACTGTGTCATGGAGGTGCAGGCTCTGGGGGTCACCGGCCTTCACCCTGCACTGGAAGCCAAGAAGAAATCTCCCGTGGGTCAAACGAATCTTCCCCCTGCTAACGCAGGCACCAAAAGACTGCATCACCGGTCCTCTGGGTCCCCTCTCATCCTGACGAGCGTGGTCCCTGGAACACAGGAACTCTATCCAAGTTACTCCCACAGTCCAGTGATCCTTCAGTCCAAGCTTGGTGGAGGTAAGTCCTTGCCTCCCAATGCTGGACTGCAAACCTGTGTACTGTGTGATTTGCAGCTGCTCCGGCTCCTGTGCACTCTTCCAGGATTTCCTTCATGCACACCCTAGCCTGGGTCCCCAGCACTCCGTCCTGCAGTGGTCAACCCTCTGAGTTGGCCTCGGGCATTGTGGGACCCTCCTTTGTGACTCTGAGCCTGCTCTGGTTCACAAATCTTCCAAGTGCCTGTTCGGGTACTTCTGCGGTGCTGCCTGCTCTTGTGGGGGCTCTCTGAGTTGCTGAGTGCCCCCTCTATCTTCTCCTCCAAGGGGCGACATCCTGGTCCTTCCTTGTCCTCAGCAGCACCCAAAAACCTCTACCACAACCCTTGCAGCTAGCAAGGCTTGTTTGCTGTATTTATGCATGGCAACACTTCTGCAACCTTCATCGTCACGTGGGACATCTTCCATCTGAAGGAGAAGTTCCCAGTCCTCTTCGTTCTTGCAGAATTCTAAGCTTCTTCCATCCGGAGGCAGCTTCCTTGCACCTTCATCCGGGGTTTCTTGGGCTCCTGCCCCCCCTGGACACTGTCGCGACTATTGGGTTTGGTCCCCTTGCTTTGCAGGTCCTCAGGTCCAGGAATCCATTTTCAGTGCACTGCTGGTGTTTGTTCTTGCAGAATCCCCCTATTACGACTATTGTGCTCTTTAGGGTGGTGGGTGTACTTTACTCCTACTTTTCAGGGTCTTGGGGTGGGGTATTTTGGACACCCTGACTGTTTTCTTACAGTCCCAGCGACCCTCTACAAGCTTCCATAGGTCTGGGATCCATTCGTGATTTGCATTCCACTTTTGGAGTATATGGTTTGTGTTGCCCCTAGACCTATGTCTGCCTATTGCAATCTATTGTAATTCTACACTGTTTGCATTACTTTTCTGACTCTTACTTACCTGTTTTGGGTTTGTGTACATATAACTTGTGTATATTACTTACCTTCTTACTGAGGGTACTCACTGAGATACTTGTGGCATATTGTCATAAAAATAAAGTACCTTTATTTTTAGTAACTCTGTGTATTGTGTTTTCTTATGATATTGTGCATATGATATAAGTGGTATAGTAGGAGCTTTGCATGTCTCCTAGTTCAGCCTATGTTGCTTTGCTATAGCTACCTTCTATCAGCCTAAGCTTCTAGAAACACCTCTTATCTACTAATAAGGGATAACTTGACCTGGCACAAGGTGTAAGTACCTTTGGTACCCACTACAAGCCAGGCCAGCCTCCTACAACTGTGTCCACTGTGTTGACAGTAAAGAAGGGGAGAGATACGTAGGAGTCTTTCACTGTACAGTGTAACTGGTATACTCTCAGAACTGCACTGCCTCACTGATTGAGGACAGTGTAGGACTTCTGTGTCAACATGATGCAGTGTCCTGGGTTTGAGCCTGCACTGGCAGACAATGGACAGCATTGCACCAAGACAGGCACAATATTTGAATTCTGAATGTGTGACTGCCTGTCCTATGAGCTATACAGTGTTCATGAGGGTCTTTCTTGCTACTCATTCTGAACCCTTGGAGGACTGATAAAGTAGGTTTGTGTGGCAGAAAATTGAGTGCACGTAGCATGGCAGGCGTATACATGATGACTTTTGTAATTTGCCATGGTACACATGAACTGGGGAGGGCCAAATATTTGAAACTTTTCTCAGTTTCACAGGTATTACATACATGACATGCCTCATGACCGCTGGAGATTCCTGTGGAGACAGGCAACAGAAATGGAGGCCTTTCCTTCAACACGGTATTGTGGCACAGCATTTTACATAGTGTTGCATTGCTGAAGATCTCTCCACCATTTTGAAACACACACAAGGCCTCATTTATGGGTTGTTGCCACAGGGCAGCACAAGGAGTAACTTAGTTGCGCTGCCCTGCATCACGAAAAAGGGCTGGAATATTTCATATTAATTAAATATGGTGCATTGGTGTTCCTATTTTATGAGCAAGATCACAGATTGGGGACTAGTGCCAACACATGCATCCGTGCACCATGGTGCAGATGTGGCCGTGTTGTGGGTTCAATTGTTTTTTATGTAGTTGCAGTTACACTTCCCATGTGGAGGCACACATCATTTACACATTTCCAGTTTCACAGCTCCTTGTAATTCTTGCAATGTTTAAAATCCCAATGGTGTTGCATGTGAAGACTCATTGTAAGGCCCATGGAACACATCCTCGATGCAGAGTAAGGCAAAGCAGCAATTTGCTCTATCTTGCCTTAGTCCATATCTATGAGGCCATGCAAGGATATGCAGGGAGACTTTGTGTTGCCTCATAGAGATGATTGAGAGAGCTGCACCACCACTGCATCATGGAAATAGACACTCCAGCAGCACAGGCCTTGTTTATATGAGCCCTACAGTGGCTTAACAGGTCTTAACATGTGTGACTTCAAGGTTTGTATTGCACATGTGCCATGTAGTATGATGCAAGTATGGAGGCCACACCTGCTACCTATGCACTCTCTTATTCACCCAACATAAATATGGGTATTTTATACAACATAATTTACTGTCATGAGGTCAGTCATGTGCTTGAGATGTAATTATCACCCGGAAGGCCTTTCCCATATCTCCCATTCTGAAATTGATTGTTGAAGATGAAATGTAAGGTGTATGCATCATGAGCACCCCCAGGTTACTTTGCCAGCACATTGATGAACACCCCAAGATGGTCCACTATTACCTGCACCTTGATGGAATAGGTGTGCTTCCATTTGCAGTACAGATGGGTTGTAGCAGCACGAGGCCCCAGTCGCACACGTGTGCAGTCCATTGCCCCCATAATACGGAAATCCAACAATGGCATAGAAGCCCTGCTACTTTTATCCAGCTCTTTCTGATGTGTGTTGGGGACTCTGATGTACTGTGGTGTGAGGCTTATGATGGCATCGAGGATGGAGGAGAGGAATGCAGAGAAGAACATCTGAGATAATCCTGCCACTCTGGCTGCGGTGGTTTGGAATGAGCCAGATACCACCATGTGGAGTACTGCCATCACTGTAGGCTGTAGATGGTTGTTGGTGCACCTCTGGGATGTTGTCTGCAGCCTTAGTGCAATCTGGTGCAGAAGCTGGACAGTGGACTCCCTCCAGAGCCTGTAATAGGTGAATACCTCCTCCTCCATGAGTTCAATGAGGGTAGTCCTCTGTCGGTATGTCCGCTCACTTCTCCTGCGCTGCCTCTGTTGTGATGGTGGAGGTAGTGGTGGTGTTGGTCATCTTCCTCCTGCTCTGAGCAGCAGTATGAGTAGCTCCATGGCATAGTTGAGCTTGCCAAACCTAAAGTGCTTTTGGTATGTTCTGCTTATGTACCAGTGACAATGCATCATATTTATGCCTGGGATGTCAATGCATTGGAAGTTTAATGCCCTGACTCTGAATGACTCTGTGAGTCATTTGCCAATGATGCATCCCTTTCCTAAAAATTTATAAGTATGGATGTGTCAGTTCTGTGTGGGATTTCAAGGGGAAATGCCTACCTTGCATTTGATTAACGTTACCTGACACAGCCGGTAGTAGCGCAGGTAAAAAACGACACATGGCATGGAAAAGTGATGCATTATGCCTACTGCGTAACTTTGTAATTATGGAGCACTGAATGCCCTGCCACTGGGTCAAATAAAATGATGCAGCTGTGGCACAAGCTCCTTGTAAATATACCCAACATGTCTTTGACAATGGATTCAGCAGTTCTAAAATGTGTTGAATGTTTTATTCAACCAAAATGTGGTGCACTATTTGGTGGCTATAAATGATTAATTATGTGGGGGACATTCCGCGCTACCTTTGCTTGGCTTTGGATCTCCAATTGCGCAAAAAGCAGCAAAGAGTAGAGGTTAAAATCTTGTGAGTAGAAGTTTGTATAAAGTCCAGGGTAATCTGTATGAGACTTTTAGGCTAAATATTTCCCAGTGTACACAATATGTGAAAGGGTGTTTAGCTGTGGGTGATAGGGATTTGAGCATGTTGAAGAGATCTCATACACCATAAGGATTTTGGAAAAAACTTGGATATATTGTAATAGTCCAATAAATTGGACTCATCTTCAGGTTAGAAATAAAATTTCCATCTATTATGTTATGAGTCATGGCTGTTGCTCAACATGATGTGAAATTTAGGTTGTTAATTAGATAGTGGGTGTGATTTGGCATATTAGATTGAGGGTTGTTGGAGAATATATCAGGGATGGTTCTCATATAAAGAATATATATGGGCATTACATGAACAGGCCAAACTTAAATGGTAATTGGGAAAAAAGAAACAAAAAACAAAGATAAATGCCTCCCATTCTGCCGGATTAACTTATTTATATGTGATTGTAGTTGTAATTGTATTTAAATAGCTCTTACTACCCCTAACGAGCCGTTGAATCGCTTTTCGGTGAGTAGCATGCTACTCTGGAACCCAAGAGGAATTAGTGGTGGATTATTATTGGGAAATATGAGTACAGTATTAGTATTAGTATGAGTTAATTTGAGAGGAGGATATGTGAGTTTGTTAGTTGGAATGACTAGAGTAATGGAGGGATAGAGGAGGGAAGAATGCAGAAGTGTTAATATGGAGTTTATAGTAATAGGATGAGGCTTGGGATAAGTAAAGGAGAGATGGAGGAGGGAGGAGTCTGTGGAAAGGGGTTAGGGAAATCATAGTAGCAGAAGGGGGTTTAGATGAGTTAAAGGTGAGATAAATGTGGGAGAATTTAGTAGGGTTGTTTAGATCAAAGTAGTAAATTGAGGAGAGGGTTGAGCCATGAGGGGTAGAGGAGGGAAGAGCTTAGGCAGGATTATTTTGGAGATCAAAGTAGTAGACATGGGTTTGGGATGAATCAGCGTAGGGATATAGGATAGATTGATAGAAACATAGGGTGATGGGGAGACAGAGTAATACCTACCAAAGAATACATTTTATTTTATTTTGTATTTAATTATTTATTTTTTAAAATGTATTTATTTAATTGGAATTATTTATATTTCTTTTTTTCTCTAGTACAGAAGGACTAGAGTAATACATAAATAGTTATGTAAATACATAGTAAGGGAATATGTGTGCAAGTAATATAATAATGGGTATAATAATATGAGAAGTAAAGTTGTATTGCATAAACACAGACTTTCAAGATTTGTAATATTTGATGTTAATTAATAAGTGTACTTTTCTAACATTCATTTACCTTTTCTCAATTTTTCAGTTGCAAAATGCTTGCTGTTAAATAGTTAAGATAACATTTGCTCATTGTGATATGAAAAATAAACCATGGACTCATAGTATATAATAGAACAACTTATCTAGGCGCTATGCAATGACCCATGAACATGTTATGCATGGAACAATTACACATATATATGTATATATGCGAGTAAATATGCATTTATAAAACAGGCTTAAAGAGTATGTGTATAATTTATTATTATGAAATAGTAACTATACATATTTCTTAAAGAACTATAAATTAGTAGAATATACACATAATCACATTATAAATATTTATCAACACAGGCATATGCAGTCCATTGCTGTTTGGATATGGTGGTTATAAAGGAAAGAGCCAACTCTTGAGTAGTCTTCTGATGACAAAGTAGTTATCCATGGATTTTATATTTAGGGGTAATGAATTCCATAATATGGCTGCTTCAACAGAGAAGGATGTACCACCTATTGTCTTTTTCTTGAATGGTAGTGTTTTAAGGTTGGGTGTCAATCTTGAGCAGAGGTTTCTTTGTTGAATGTATTTGGTGATTTTTATTCCGATGAAAAGCGGTCCTGTTCCATGTATAGCTTTGTTGGTGATACAAAGCAGCTTGAAAGTGGATTTTCTGGCAACTGGTAACCAGTGTAGTGCCCTCAAGGCAGGGGAGATGTGTAATAGTAGTCTGGCAGCTTATTTCTGAATAAGTTGTAGTTTTTCATAATAGATAGAGATGATCCATGGTAGAGGCCTTTGGCATAATCCAGTTTAGCTAGTACAAGAGAGATAGTAGCCTGCACCTTGTGTGGAAATCCGAGGTGGGGGGAGATGCATTGCAGAGTCTTCAAGGTAATGAAGCTTCATCATGCTAATTTGCATACTTGGGTTTTCATTGTTAACTTGGAGTCCATGGTAATTATAAGGTTTTCAACTTTCTTTGATACTTGAGGAGGTGGTCACAGATCATCAGGCCATGCACACAGTGGGTCATAATTTTTCCACTCACCACATGTGAGTATTTCCATTTTGGAAGCATTCAGTTTGAGATGGCTCCAAGTCATACACTGATCAAAGGCTCTGAGGCTACTGAAGATTTGTGAGTTTTTAATGTCTTTGGGTCATTCCAATTAAAGAAGCATTTGTGTGTCATCTGCATAGTTGTAGCATGTGAGTTGAAAATCATTGATCAATTCTGGTAATGCATCATGTAGATGTTGTAAAGTATAGGTGAGATGATTGATCCTCAGGGGATCTCTGCTTTTGTGAGGTAGGGTTTGGAAATAGGTGTTGCAGGTTTGGGAGGGGTAGTTTCCCAAAGCCACTGGCAATGTTTTGAAGGGCACGTTTGGCACCCTCCTTGCATAAAGCAGTCTACACCGGTTCAGTGACCCCCAGTCCCTGCTCTGGCATGAAACTGGACACAGGGAAGGGGAGTGACTACTCCCCTGTCCATCACCAACCCAGGGGTGGTGCTCAGAGCTCCTCCAGAGTGTCCCTGGGGTTTGCCATCTTGGATTCAAGGTTGGCAGGGAATTCTGGGAGCATCTGAGTGGCCAGTGCCGGCAGGTGACATCAGAGCCCCCTCCTGATAGGTGGTCATCCAGCTAGGAGATCAATCCCCCTTTCAGGGGTATTTAGGGACTCTGTCTTGGGTGGTTCCTCTGTTTCGGATTGCTTCACTCCAGCAGGAATCCTCTGCACCCTCCACTTTGACTTCTGACTAAGGAAACTGCATGTGGACTCTTCAGGAACCTACAAGCTGCAACAAAGAAGCAAGACGCCTTCTGCAATATTGTATCTCCGGCTCCTTCCAGCAAGTGCAACATTTCCCCAGTCGTCCATCCTCTGAGGACAACCCATCTCCGGCCTGCATCAGAAGAAAGAAGAAATCTCCCTTGGGGTGAGCGAGTCATTCCCCTGCTTCTTCAGGCACCAACTGCGATGATCAACGGCTGTGTGGCTTCCCTCTCTGGCTGAGCTGCATGGATTCTGCATCACAGGTGGTAGACTGAAGTGGTCCTTACAGTTCTCTCTTCCAACTTTCCAACTTGGGTGGAGGTAAACCCTTGCCTGCCCACGCAGGGCAGCACCCCTGTGCACCATGTCCTTTGCAGCTGCCAAGATTTGTTGGCATCCTTTCTACAAGATCTACAGGCATCTTGAAGCTTCAGCCCTCAGCACCCCTTTCTGTGACGCACAGCTCCCTGAGTGGTTCTCCAGCGGCGTGGGAGCCTTTCTCATTGCGCTGCATGGGCCTCTTCTGCGACTCTTCTGTCCTCGTCCTGTGGGTGCTGCCTGGGCTTCTGTGGGGTCTCTGTATTTCTGAGGGACCCCTCAGGCTCCCCCTCCTATGTAGAGTCCACCTGGTCTTTCCTGGTCCCCGGCAGCTCCACTTTCCGCTGACTGGGAGTTTTGCGTGTGCCAAGGCTTGTTGGCAGAATCCGAACATGCAAACCAGACTGCAATCTTCCTTCCAGGGTTGGACATCACCTGCATCCTCCAGGAACTTGACTTTGTCTTCTTGTGTGCAGTGCTGACTCTTCTTCTTCACCAGTGGTTCACTTCTTGCACCTTCATCCTGGTAGGTATGGGCTCCTGCCCTTCCTAGACTCTGCTGTGCTTCTTGGACTTGGTCCTCTTGTTCCACAGGTCCTCTTGTCCAGGAATCCACTGTTGGTGTCTTGCAGTCTATCATGGGTTTTGCAATATTCTTCTTTTCTTCTCTGTGTGTGTTCTGGGAAACTTGTGATTTACTCCTGCTTTCCTGGTCGCTGTGGTGGGTTGTGGTACTTACCTTTGGGCTTTCTTAGTACTCCCAGCTTTTTGTATATGGTTTGTGCTCCCCCAGGCGTATTTCTCTCTATTGTGATTTTCAGTAATTGCACTGTTTTCTAACTGTTTTATGCCTATTTCTGCATAAGGGTGTATAGCCTCCATGGTATTTTTGGTATTTGTGTCACTAAAATGTAGTACCTTTATTTTTGTAACACTCAGTGTTTTCTTTCATGTGTGTAAATACTAAGTGTGACTACAGTGGTATTGCCTGAGCTTTGTATGCCTACTAGATAAGCCTTGGCTGATCATCCACAGCTACCTCTAGAGAGCCTGGCTTCTAGACGCTGCCTACACTACACTAATAAGGGATACCTGTACCTGGTATAAGGTGTAAGTAGCATAGGTACCCACCACACACCAGACCAGCCTCCTACAGAGTGGTATTAGGATATTGAAAGCTTGCTGTAGCCACTCATAATGTTTTGGAACATAATTTATTGTGTCTAGATCTGTGTTGGCTGTTAGTTTTGTTTCTAAGTCTTCAAATTTGAGTTTGCTCCATGGTCGATATATGTATATATGTAAGGTGCTATGGGGTGTGTTGATTTGTGGTGTTTTATGTTGGAAAGTTACCAAATGATGGTCTGACCATGTGATTGGCAAGATGTTTCAAATGGTAAGTAGGTCAGGGTTTGTAAAAAATGCACCAACATTACATATACACCCTCTCACCCCTGGAAGAACATAAGGACAAAAGGAAATTATTGTAACGAGTGTAATCAATAAAAATCAGATAGTGCAATTTCAAAAATCAGTATATACAAATATGTACACCAACTACACAAGTACGGATAGTGTTTGAATCATTGTCCATGGACCAGTGATACCTGACTCAAAACGGAGAGAACACTGCAGGGGTGTCAGATCAAAATGAAACAGGCACCTCAGGGGGAAGGGTAGGGGGGCATCTCAGCCGGTAAATGCATGACGCCACTGCTGCACGCGGGGGCTCCATGCCCACTGCTTGGTCCTGGGGAGTGCAAAGCAACAGTCTCTCAAGTCTTTCCAGTGGGTGGTTTGCCCACTGCTCTATCCTGGGGAGTGCAAAGCCACAGTCTCTCAAGTCTTTCCAGGTAGTGGATGTGAATCTCCACTGGTTATGGAGGGGGCTTTGTGCCCAGAGCGCTTCATCCTGCCAAGGACTGAGGTAGTGGATGTGAATCTCCACTGGTTCTGGAGGGGGCTTTGTGCCCTGAGTGCTTCATCCTGCCAAGGACTGAGGTAGTGGATGTGAATCTCCACTGGTTCTGGAGGGGGCTTGGTGCCCAGAGTGCTTCACATGCAGTGTGGCTGGTCCCATTCCCTCACATTGGTGTGTGTGCCATGAGATTGCCTGGGAACAGGTAGCTTGATACGCCATGGAGGCAGATACATACCCCACCCTGCTGCGGCTTCGCCTGCCACCTGCAGGTGCAAACAGTGATGACAGTCATGCCTCATGGAAGCTGGGCAGGGTCGAGGATGTCTCCTCCAGCCTCGGACGGCTGCCCACTGGGGATGATAGCCATGTCAGCTGTGGTGGCACTGTCTGAGCACGTCGCGGGGCTGGTGGCGGTGCTTGCGGTGGTATCTGTGGCGGAGGTGCTGGCGGTGGTGCATGTGTCTGCACCTGTTGAGGGACACCACAGGACGTCTCCTGCAGCCTCGGATGGCTGCCCACTGGGGATGATGCTGGGGACTGTTGCTGAGGCAGCAGACGTGCAGGTGGCAGGGCTGGAGGCGGTGCAGGTGGCAGTGGATTTTGCTGTGTCTACATGGGGATGGTGCTTGTGTGAGTGCCTGTGGGATGTGTGGTGCTTATGTTTGCCATGTCCACTATTGTGTGTTGATGAGTGTGCATGCTGGTCTGATGGTGTGCTTGGGATAGGCAGAGGTACCGTGGATTGGGTCTGGGTGGAGGAAGTTGGAAAGGGGAGGCTGGACACAGGGACAATGACTGCCATCAGTGCTGAGGCCAGAGCCTTAAATGCTCTCTGTTGGGCTGCCTGCCCAGAATGAATACCCTCCAGGTATGCATTTGTTTGTTGCAAATGCCTCTCAACACCCTGGATGGCATTCAAAATGGTAGATTGCCCAACAGTGAGGGATCTCAGGAGGTCAATAGCCTCCTCACTGAGGGCAGCAGGGCTGGCTGGGGCAGGGCCTGAGGTGTCTGGGGCGAAGGAGATGCCCACCCTCCTGGGTGAGTGGGCATGGGATATGCGCTGAGGGGCTGCTGGGAGGGCGGTGCTGGTAGGGGGGGTGGCGGCTGTACCTGTTGATGGGAGCTCCCATCAGAGGGGGGTCACTGTCGCTGGTGGATGCTCCTTTCCCCGTCGTGGAGCTCCCCTTGCCCTCCGTCTCACTGGTGCCTTCAGACTCTGTTACTTCACCCTCCAGGGCCATGTGGGATGCAGCTCCCTCCTGCTCCGGTGCCACTGCCCCTCCGCCAGTTGATGCTAATGCATGCAAGAACAGGGTGACAAAACAAAAGGGGGGAAGAAACAGAATAAACACATGTTCAGTGCATGCAAAACCACTACCGTTGGCTGACACAGCACACAGGGAGCAGCCCTATGCACTAAGCCATGCATTAACAGTTCTTATGAAATTCACATGCCCATGGGGGACGATGCCTCAGCCCAATTGCTGCACACCTAGAACCCACAGGAGCCTGACTAGGTGTAGATGGCTAGTACAACTAGTGGGGTTGGGGTGCCACAGAGCCTGCCTAACTAGGGACCTACCCTACCTAGTTCACCCTGGCCTAGGGGAACCCACAGCCCACTTTCCCCAGCCAGACACCTCGTAAGGTCAGGTGAATGAGGGTGTACTCACCCCTTGTGGCTGCTGTGATGCCCTCAAGCACCCATCCAACTCCGGATAGGCCACCACCAGGATCCGGTACATCAGGGGGGTCAAGGTGCGACGGGCACCCCTTCCATGTTGGGAGGACATCCCCAGCTGAGCCTCCGCCGTCTTCTTGCTCCAGCTGCGCAGGTCCTCCCATCTTTTCCTGCAGTGGGTGCTCTGTCTATGGTAGACCCCCAGGGTCCGGACGTCCTTGGCGATGGCACGCCAAATACCCTTCTTCTGGTGGGCGCTGACCTAGAGAAAAGTGAAGTTAGATTGGATGTTACTATCCCGTATATTTCATCTCACGCATTGCCTAAACACCTCCCACCCTGGGCCAGACATACATACACACACACTGTCCTGACTTGCTGGCCTGTCGTCCTCCCCCCCTCTTCCATCCACAACACTCCATACAATCATGTGCCATCCACCATGCTCACAGTGTACTCACCTGTTTGTCTGGAGGACCACACAGTTGTGTGTACTGGGGGAGGACCCCATCCACCAGTTTCTCCAACTTCTCCGAAGTGAAGGCAGGGTCCCTTTCCCCAGACACTGTAGCCATCGTCGCTTCCAGACTGAGGTCACACCAGCACTTGCAGTGTAGGTCCTCTCCTGTTGAAAGTCAGGTATCAAGTGAGGGAACAGTTAGAAAATGGTGGCCACGTCCGCTGCGGTGTGTACTGTCACCGACGGCGTACATCGTCATTGGCTCCTGGGACCCATAGGGCCCAATGTTAACCAATGCTGAATTGCGCTGCGGTCTTCGATCGCCTACCGCGACGGTGTACAACGCCAGCGCAGTTACCTCATTTCCTCTTGTCCCACCTTACAGGTCAGGCAGCCGTCATTTCAGGGGGCCACATGGTAGGCAAAAAAACTGCGTCACACCTATTTAGGCCAAGAATACGGACAGACAGAGGCACATTGCGAATGTGTAACGATTTTGCAAAAACACATTGTGATACCTAAGTGTTGGATGTCCCTCTGCTCACTGTTCTCCTGCACAGGGCTCGTCCGCTGGGGCAGGTGATGAGATGGCGGAAGCCTCCGGTGTACGGACCCCTGGTGGACCTGTCAACAATGGAAGACTTGATCGTGCAACAATCCAGGAACTGTGTGCCCAGTTGGAGCCAGACCTGATGTCAGCAATCCGCCATCCCACAGGAATTCCCCCTCTAGTGCAGGTTCTGTCTGTACTCTATTTCCTGGCCAGTGAGTCTTTTCAAACAGTAGTGGACATGGCATCAGGGATGTCCCAGCCAATGTTCTCTAATGTGTTGTCCAGAGTGTTGTCTGCCCTGCTGAAACACATGTGCAGCTACATTGTTTTCCCTCAAGTGGAGGATTTGCCAACAGTGAAAGGTGACGTCTATGCCCTGAGACATATCCCCAACATCATTGCGGCCATTAATGGTACACATGTGGCATTCCCCCCCCACCCCACAGGAATGAGCAGGTGTACTGAAACCGGAATAGCTACCATTCAATGAATGTGCAGATGGTGTGTTTGGCAGACCAGTACATCTCCCATGTGAATGCCAAGTATCCAGGCTCAGTGCATGACGCTTACATTTTGAGGAATAGCAGCATCCCTTATGTGATGGGGCAACTCCAGAGGCACTGTGTGTGGCTAATAGGTGAGCCTAAAGTCCCCACACAGTTCCATTTGGTGTCTGGGTGTGGGAGATTCCCTAATGTTTGGACGCTGTCTAACAGTTGTCCCTCGATATTTGCAGGTGACTCTGGTTACCCCAACCTGTCATGGCTACTGACCTCAGTGAGGAATGCCAGGACAAGGTCTGAGGAACGCTACAATGAGGCACATGGGTGAACTAGGAGGATAATAGAATGCACCTTCGGCCTCCTGAAGACCAGATTCCGTTGCATGCATCTTACAGGTGGATCCCTATACTACTCACCAAAGAAGGTGTGCCAGATCATCTAGGCCTGCTGTATTGTGCACAACCTGGCTTTGCGACGCCAGGTACCTTTTCTGCAGGAGGATGGGCCTGATGGTGGTCTTGTGGCAGCTGTGGGGCCTGTGGACAGTGAAGAAGAGGAGGTAGAAGAAGAAGATGTAGACAACCGAAACAGCATCATAATGCAATACTTCCAGTGAGACACAGGTAGGAAGATGGAGCTGCTTCCCACATCTTATACTATTGTTGGAGCTCGCATAAGTCTGCCTTTTTCACTCTGTGTATGGACCCTGACTTGTTACTTTGCCTTTCCATTTCACAGATCTGGGTCCCAATTTGTGCCCTCTGCTATGTTTACTGCTGGCCTACAGCTGTGTAACATTGGTATGTGAACAAGTACATTGACATTGCTATATTCCAGAGGTTTTGTAATTACACATTTGTGAAAGCACAGACTGACTCCAGATTGTTTTGTGTTTCAAGGGTGTTTATTTCTCTGCAAATAAGTGGATGGGGGTTGTGAAATGGTCTGGGGTGATGGTGGAGGAATGTCCATGGCAGAGTCCAGCCTATTTGTATCACAGGTGCATTGTCCAATGAGGCATAGGAAGTGTAACAATGGCAGTTTAAGGTGGACAGGGTGACAAAGTGGGACAGAAGGGTGACATTCAGGAGGGTCGTATTTCCTGGCAGGGGTCTTGGCAATGTTCTCTGTCTTGTTCCTGGATCTCAGGGACCATTTGCCGGTGGTTCTCCTTCTGCAGGGGGTGGGGTGCTGGTGGCCTGTTGGTCCTGTGGTGGTTCCTCCTGCATGTAGCGCCGGCAGAGGTGGAGGGCTGTTCATCATCCAGGCTAGCGTCAGGGGCCCGGTGTTGTACCACTGTGTCCCTCCTGGTGTTGACAAGGTCTGCCAGCACCCCTGCAATGGTGACCAGGGTGGTGTTAATGGACTTCAAGTCCTCCCTGATCCCCAGGTAGTGTTTCTCCTGCAGCTGCTGGGTCTCCTGAAACTTGGCCAGTACTGTGCCCATGGTCTCCTGGGAATGGTGGTATGCTCCCATGATGTTGGAGAGTGCCTCGTGGAGTGTCCATTCCCTGGGCCTGTCCTCCCCCTGTCACACAGCAGTCCTACCAGCTTCCCTGTTATCCTGTATCTGTGTCCCCTGAACCATGTGCCCACTGCCACTGACCCCAGGTCCCTGATTTTCCTGGGTTGATGGGTTTGCCTGGGGTTCCTGTAGGGGTGGACACACTGATGATTGACGTGTCCTGGGGACAGAGGGATGGGTCCGCTAGGTGGGTATGTGCTGGTGTTTCCTGAGGGGGGAGACTCTGTGGAGGTTTGGGACTGTGTCAGGGGAACCTACTGTCCCGAGGTCCCTGATGGGCCGGGCTGGTCATCTTGATCCAGGCATGCAGAGCTGCTGTCATCACTTTGAGCCTCTTCTGTGGGGAGACTGGATATGTCTGGCACCTCCTGTCCGGTGACGTTGGGTATGGGTCCTGTTGGGGTGTAAATGCATGATCTTAGTATATGTGTGTGGCATCTTGTGCTATGGGTGAGTTAACCTCTACTCCTGTGCTTGCATTATTGCCTTGGCCCTTGTGTGATTGGTGATTTTGGGGCATGAGTGAGTCTCTCTGCTGGACATGCTTTGGTGAGGGGTGTCCATGCATTGGTGTTACATGCAGGGCTTGGTTTTGGGATGTGTGGGTTGTGGTAGTGGGGTATCTGTGGGGTGTTGGGGTGATGGGTGTGAGGGTAGGGGTAGGAGTTTGTGATGGCATGCAGGTAGGGTGGGGGATATAGTAGTAAAGAATTGCCTTACCAGAGTCCAGTCCTCCTACTACTACAGCGAGGCCCCCAGGATGCATGATCGCCAAAACTTGCTCCTCCCATGTTGTTAGTTGTGGGGGAGCAGGTGGGGGTCCACCGCCAGTCCTCTGTACAGCAATCTGGTGTCTGGATACCACGGAACGTACCTTCCCCTGTAGGTCGTTCCACCTCTTCCTGATGTCATCCTGTGTTCTTGGATGCTGTCCATCTGCGTTGACCCTGTCGACAATTCTCCACCATAGCTCCATCTTCCTAGCTATGGATGTCTGCTGCACCTGTGATCCGAATAGCTGTGGCTCTACCCAGATGATTTCCTCCACCATGACCCTGAGTTCCTCCTCTGAAAACCTGGGGTGTCTTTGAGGTGTCATGATGTGGTGTAGGTGATGTGTGAGGTGCTGTCTGTCGTGATGTGTGAGGGGATGTGTTGGTGTGTGTTGTTTGAGGTGCTTGGATGTTGTATAAGTGATGGTGTTGTGTGTCTGTGGATGCTGGTGTTGTGTTAGCTAATCTCTCTCTCTGGCCTTCTTTCAAATTTTGGGTTGTAAGGGTTTGTGGGTGATGTGGGTGTGTGCTTTATATTGGATTGGGTGTGGGGGTGTGGTGTGTGTATCAGGTGTGTGTATTTTGAATTGTCCAATGTGGTTGTGTTTTGTAAATGTGTGTGTATTTTGAGCGCGGTGGTGTGTACCGCCAATGTATTACCGCGGTTAAAAGACCACTGCGTTGATTCGTGGGTAGTGATAGTGTGGGCGTATTCTTGTTGGCGTGACGGTGTAGGTTTTGGTATCACCAGTTTATCACTGACCTTTGGTGTGGCGGACTTGTGTGGGTGTCTGTATTGTGGCGGATTCTGAGCTGTGGGTTGAAATACCTGTAGTGGAATTCCACCACTGCAACGGTATGTTGGCGGTCTTCAGCACAGCGGAAAGCGGGATTTACCGCCAGGGTTGTAATGAGGGCCATACTCTGTTGACAACTTTTTCTGCAATTGTATACTTTCTTACGAGGGACATATCGCCCCTCAGGTTTCCCTCATTTTCTTATATTTCCTTCCAGTTGCTATTCATCCTCTAACTCCTTCAGATCTCCTTTTTTGTACTCAATGTCAGTATAGTCTATCACCTTTCTGAGCTTGGCAATGTTCTATGGTGTTGTTTCTATTCCTGCTTCAAGTAACTGAAAGAAGAGTTGTTGAGCCCAGCCTGGCTCTGTGGTTAGGAAATGCCTGCACAGGTGTGAGTGCTCCAGCCAGTTTTAAAGCATGGCCCCACCATCATATTGAATTAAGCCCTTTAAGGGAGGAGAACCTGTTCTAAAGTTTATGAATGTGTGCTGTAGGGAAAGAGAAACAGATCAGCAACTCATGACACCTAGTTGAACCAGCCATGTTAGCTGATTCATCTTTAACAAATACAGCTACTTTGTTTTTAAAATCAATAAATAAATATGTTACAGCACAAGTTTGAGGCCCTTTAAAGGTACGAGGCCTGGAGAAGAACGACGGACCTGCACACATCATATTCCATCTTTCTCCATGCCCCTCTAGTAAGATATCCTACCACAACACTGACTTTGTTTTTTTTTACAACCCCAAATGTAATTTTAGTTCAACACTAATTTTTGTCATTATATTTTCTGTGCTTTTGTGTTTGTCAATGTGTTTTATTCTCTGTCATAATGGCAGGTTTATGCATTAAAGTGAGAGTGACAATGTAACGTGGCACAACAAATAAAGCTGGGAATATAGTTTAGTGAGCCATCACACACCCCATGAGAAACACATATCTCAATACAGTAAGAGGTAGCTCCCATAATACAAATAAAACAAGCCCTGGCAATGCAAACATGCCTGTTTTATAACTGAAAGTCTTTTCAGTTACCAGTGAGTTTGAACACTCAGTAGCTCATTATATATGCACCCTGTTGTCCTGAGCCACAAAAAGGTAAACTTGCACATTTATGCAAGTTTATACTTGCTGTAGTAAGTAACATTACTACTGTTTTGGTATTCACAAACTACAAGTGTAATAATACTACTAGTAATTTTACCGATGTAGTTTTATTACCTGGAAATTACAAGTAGCAAAATTACACTTGTAGTTTGTGAGTACCAAAACAGTAGTAAAGGTACTACACCAAGTGTAAATGTGTACAAATGTGTACATTTAGCTAACTTTGTTATTGCTTTGGAATTCAGACACTACAAGCGTAATTTTACTACTAGTAATTTTATGAGTTCAATTTTACTAATACTAAGTTTACTTGAAGTCAAAATGCATTCGTAGTTTGTGAATATCAAAAGTAGTAAAGTTACTACAGCAACTGTAAGCTTACACAAATGTGTAAGTTTGCTGTTATGAATGAGGTCCTGTCACTCAATCTTACACTCCTGCATCCGTGCATCCACTCCTGACTCCTTTGTGCATTCACCAAATCACCCATCCATAACAGAGTACACAAACAAACTAAACAAGTATATGAAAGATAAGTTAAGAGTTTAAAAGTAGAAAACGAAAAATGCTGCTGCCTAAACATGATGGGGCTATTTTTACAATACATAAGTAAAAATATTAAACATAGCAGCTGGCCGACATTTGATATGATATTGTGCATTGTGTATCATTGTTTTAAAGTTCCAATGTGAGTGTCACATTTAGAAGGTAAAACAATAATACTTTATGGAGAATACATTCTAAGATGGCTTCCTAATTTAGAAACAGCACCTTTGCGGGATGTCGTGCGCTGTCGATGAAATGAGTGGCAAACGAGAAATTTGTTAATTAAAAATTAAACTCACTTATAAAAAAGAAAAATGTAAAATAAAAGGACAGGCCCATCAGACTTGCTACTAAAACACACTCATTTTCAGTTGGATGTGCACATGTAATCGGGCAAATGCTGTCAATCAGATAGCAATGGATGAAGTTGGCTTATCCAATTGTGATATTCTAAAGCAATCTGGCCACATCTAAATAGTACTTTAATACTCAAAGAGCAAAGCACGATTCATGAAATTACAGAAATGCACAAATTTAAATTTGGCAGAAATATACAACTACTCCTGAGAGGCTTAACAAGGATTTTCCTAGGGCAAATCTTCAACTTTAGGGGTGTGTTGAAGGGAGTAGTCAACAATAAAACCCATACTTACTGTGGTACTCTGTGATTTTCCATTTAACAAAACAGAATGCCAATCTAATTACTCTAACACAGTTTAATAGTAATCTACCCTTGGCTATCATATATTTCACAATAAATACTCCCAAATTCCTTTTTATGACTTTTCATGACTTTTGATAATACAAACATGTGACTATTGGCATCTACCATAGCGTTTCCATTTAACCAAACCGGCCTATAGCCTTTATCAGTAGCTAGTCAAAATAACAAATTCAGACCTAATGCATTGACCATAAAGTTGCTCAATAGTGGACCATAAGGCAAACAGTCATAAATGACAACCATGTACAAATGTACAAAAGGCAAAAAATATACAATTCCTCCTTAAAGGGCTTAAAGAAGATAATCACAGTGCAGATCTTCTACACTCAAGATTAGTTAAAGTTTGCAATCCACACCATACTGCTTCCCAATTATGGTAATCTGTGAGTTTCCATGTAACTATTTACCTATCACCAGGTTTTAATACAAAGTAATGGTACTCAAGCCTTAAATTGTTATTAACTTTAACATGCTTTTCACAACAATAAGTCAATCCTACTGCCTTTGTTTTGACTTTTCATAATGAACAGATCTGACCTATGACATACCGTTTCTCAATGAACCAATCAGGCATGTAGCCTTGATCATTGACTTCTTACATTCAGATCAACCGCAATGAGCATAACCTATACAACACAAGGACTGCTTTTCAGGAAGCACACACAGTCTGCTCAATTTAATTTTGTAGGGAGAAAGATCAACATGGGCAACATGTGAGTAGAGCCAAATTCTCTCTCTCAGTAGTGCTTCTTAAAACTCCTTTTTGTTGATCTCATTTGGCCTGGTGATAGCAGCACTGTCAAGCCTGACCTAAAAATGCCTCATGCCAGTAGAAGATAAGGAACAGTGTATAAACGTATTCTGAAAATCTCATTGCTTGCTGCAACTTTTTAGGCTTTATTCGTTCTTCTACTCCATTTTCACAGTGTTATTGAGGTAAAGAAGAAATTGTCCTCCCTCCTTTGATCAAAAAGTCAGAGCACCAATTCAACTCCATTAAACTATCAAAATAAAGATACCAACATCATGAATAGCTAGTCAGAAAACACAAAATGTCATTGATGTGAGTAGAATACAAAAATCACAGAACAGTAAAATCCCTTAACATTCACTTAAAATAATTTCAACTCCTGTAAGGAGGACATATAAACACATCATCCTATAAGAGCAATAACCAATACATGAAGAAAACAGCAAAAAGTGGCTGAATCTTGAGTTCAATCTGATGAAAGAGCATATCAGTAGGAAGCAATAACAATGGTGTTGTGCCTGTCCAGTGTCCACTAACATCAGACCATGCCCTTATCTCCTTGTTAAATGTACAAAATCTGGGTATTATCATTGGTGAAGATCTCTCTTTTGAACCACAAATAAAGAAAGTTGTCTAAAGCACCAACTCTCAAATGATACTACTTAAGATTATTCTGCATTTCCTTGGAACAAGCCACGAATTGAACTAGCTAGGGCTCAGGTGATGGCTAGGTGGAATCACTTATACATTCTTTACAGCAGCATCCCCCAAAAATCATACACCTAGCAAAACCAGGCTGCCACACTGAGCATTAATTTTCAGAAGTGTGAACAGACTAAATTATCTCTAAAAGCAACCCAGAGACTTCCAGTGGAGACAGGCATCAAATGCCACACAATCCTGGGCATTATGCTGTAGGCATTACAACAAAAAATATTCAGGCTATCTCATAAAATTGTGATGTGCCACATGCTAAACAAAACCTGTCAATAAACCAATGGATAATCACTTCACATGGAGTTCAAGAACAAAACTTCTGGAATGCCCTCGAACTAACTTTGACAGTAGAATCCAACTTTCTCTGCTTTATGAAATGTCTCAATACCGAACTATTCAAAGTATGATTCTTCATGTATCCTAGATCATCCCAGAAGAATGTGAGCGAGGAGCAGTCTGAACCTGACTGTACTGTTAAAGAAAGGGAAACAAAACCTGGGACAAATATCAAAGAAAGTTTTGATTTACTAAAGTGGATTTCATGATCTGCAAGATGCAGCTCCTAATGAAGCACAGCTCTCTAAATGGAGGCAACATGCACCAATTGATAAAGTCCACATTCAAGAAAGTGAATCTGTCCGGCCTGCACTGCAAGGACACATATGATTAGCTTTAAATTTCCAAAATCCTGCAGTAACCCAGATTCTTCTAGTACCACCCACTAGTAAGAATTTGTCAGTGACAGAAATTGATCCAAGACTAAACCAATGTAGTGACTTTCACAACGGCAACGTACTAAACACATGGAAGTTTTAACTGTAACGAGTGCACTGAAGTGGCTTTAAAAAATATTGAAATAAATAAAATGAGCATACTGTAAAATATGAATTGTTCTAATAAGATTCAATAACATGAGACATTAGTGTGCCTCCTACTGTGTTGAATAAATTATATATTAAAGGACATTGGCAACAGTGATTCCAAACCTCACCCAAAACAAACATTTAATAGATGATGGAAGTACTTACTTAACAGTAGCAGAAAGTAGGCATACACCAATGATAGCTGTAGTAGCTGTAGTGAGTGCTTAATTCGAGATGGTTTTGCAAACAGAGTCTACCAGGTCTCATTCTTGGATACCAAACTGCACTTATTTTTCCTTCATTGACTGATCAAAAAACTGCAGAAAAAGTGACAAAAGGAGAAAGCAAGGACAGACAAGATTTGGCAAAGCCAATAGGTCTGGTGTTGGCCACCAGCATTTAGCCAATTCTTTTTTTGTTTTGTCATGGTTTTTGTAAAGCTTTATTGTTTGGGAAGCTGCCGGTCCCTCATTAAATCTAAAAAGAAAACAATAGTTGATAAACAAGAGTGTTTTTCTTGTCTCAGAAATGTATAGATTACAATGGTACACCTGGCACTGAAGGGAACTACCTTTTGGTTGGATGTACTCCCTGTGAAAAGGCTGCACACCATAACTCATAGTGAAATCAGTAAGTATACTGAAATACAAATGACACCCCACTCTTGTTTAAACAAAAACTCTTACAAGTGTGCTGCAAATTAAACACTGTAAAGTTGATTTTTTTACTGGGCAAAGCGTATCAAGGAACCATTGATGAAACCAAGTCCAGAAACACAATATGGTAAGCTGTGAAATAGCAGCAGTCCACTTTAAAAGAAACAACAATGCAATGAGACAGGAACTGATAAAGCTGGAATGTGCCCTGTGCTCACTTCAAATGCATCCAACTATCACACCAGGCATTACCAACACTAGATGGAACTCGTTGTGTACGAATGTTCACCTTATGAAAGAGCCTGTATGAGTCCGATAGGAAGACAGGGATTGCCTGGTGTTTTATTAAAGAGGCATGAGGTGGAATCAAGACTAAGCAGCCCACATTAGCAAAAGCTGCGGGCTTCTGAACAAAGCTTTGGGCCCTAGCACTTATTTTTTAACATATTAAGAAGAGGGTTTGTCCCTGTGCAAGGAAAGGGATCAACAATTGATAAAATAAGTAAGAACACGTTGACCTGGTGCATTGGCTATTTATCAGACATTATTCCAACTAAGAAATTGTCACAGCTTCGCAAAGAGAGAGGGCTTTAGTTGTAAACAATGTGATATTGCACCGAACATACTCTACCACCCCTGATTGTGGATGCAGAAAAGCTCAAAATTGGCTTATTCTTTGTTACTCTTGAGTGCTTAGCGATCTATTCTCTGTCACAGAAATGCATTTTTTACAACTTTTGAAGTATTAGAAATGCTAATGATCAATGTAACTTGATCCTTTTTTGCACGAATAACCAAACACATACTTTTCTTCTTGCTACATTTTAAGCAATTCAAAGATAATTGAAACAACACATCACGGAAGGATTAATCTGAATACTTCACAGGTAAATGGTACTTGAAATGTCTACCCCTTTAGCAACTTCAGCACCAACAGACCCCCTCATAGTGTGACTTTGCTTGGCACCATCTGTCCCATTATCTCTGCCCTGGGGTCACTTTTTGGCTTGGTAGTAGTATCTGTGTGAGCATCTAGATAAATTCTTTAGACAGATGTAATGTTCTTTATAAAGTTAGAGCCCTCAGGTGATGATTTTCACTGCAGATGCAGAGCGTGACTGCAGATAAACAAATGCTGAGATAGTATAAAAAGGAATTTCTGTCAACAAACAGGGAAACATCAAAAACAGGCTCTATTTCTATTTAACTATCCGCTGATGCAAGCCCTACCAAAGGCAAACTTGAAATGTGATGACAGTGATTTTGGATCTACCACGATCTATGGGTAATTTAAATGAAACCTTGATGTACTGTATGAGTTGTATTTTGGGTATTAGTGGTGCTTACAAATAATATGGTGGCTTTGTGGCACTTTGAAAATTACAGGTCTAAAAGCAGAAGTGGAAGTGGGCAGAATTGAAGGGGACAGAAATGCCCATACTTCTTTAATTTATGAAAAGCAGCTCCCCTATATTTGGGAAAAGACAACCTTTCCCGGACGTTTACTTCGGATAGTTTAAATGAAAGTTTAAATGATTTAGCTGAAGTCTGAGGCAGCGGGTCTTCTGTACCATGAAATCAAATGCGAGCAGACAGGTAAATAAGAAACAAGCTTTCTTGTCAGGGTGCCTGCTTGCCTGCAGGAAATACAAATGTGCACAACTGGCATTTATAATTGTAAAGGGGACTTGTATTGGCTATAATTGAGGAGATCACTTGAAGCCTCCTGATAACACAGGTTTATTTTTTTTGAGTGGAAGTGCAAGGAGTTACCAGCTGCGCTATGAAGTGCGTGCATGAAAGGGACAGATATATTAATAAAAATTGCACTACCTACACACTAGGTATTACTAAAGTGAATATCTTGGAAGCAACTTTTTATTTTAAATCTTTTTGCTCATTTCATACCAGCCTATCTTATGGTGGGTGAAATGCAAGTTTCAAACAAAGAATTGCATATTCACAGTGGTTTCTGTCTCATGGTGGGACGTAGAAGCACTAAAAATAGACAATTCACTATACTCCACTGTACCAACCAAGATTCATAATTATAAAAGGATTGTGTTGTATTTGCATCACCTTGCATGATGCAAGCCAATGCATTCCTTATGTCAAATTTACCAAGTCATGCAAAGCCAACTTGCATGGCCCTACATAGCTTGGTAAACCTGGAATATTGCACGAGAGGGCAAGTCACTGCCTTGCGTCCCTCTGAGCCAGGAAGGCTGCACATGGGTGGAGAGTGGATGTTGCAACACATCCTTCCATGCCTTTTGCCGTATTCACAGATTTATCAAGAGTAGTAACCCTTGAAATGAATCAAAATTGTACATCTTCCCAAAAGAGGTCCAACTCTGCAGCACACCTAGAAAGAGGAAAGTGCCTTTAAAGATTGTTTTTGTGCAGGAAGATGTCCTTTCCTGTGCAAAAACGAACATGCCTTCCAAATAGGTACCCTTGCAACATGTTGCAAGAGTACCGGTGTTGGTGCTAGGCAGCACATAGTGCACCAGCGGAGGGAGAGAGCAGGAATGCACCATAGGTTAGTAAATGCGAGGCAGTCCTGCCCTCTCTATTTGATGCAGCACTGTGCACCAAGTTATTTCGCTGCATTGCTCTGCATCAAATAATGTTAAATACGGCCCTTATTTCTGTGGATCTCTTTTATACACGCAGACCTCTGCAGTATATTAACTAATAGATGTTTCATAATGTACTATAGTGAATTTCTCAATGAATAACTAATATTTATTTTTCATTTAAGCTGCATATTATTTTATATGTAGTTCCCTGAAGATAAAACCAAAAAAACGTACAGGATATTTTGTTTTTTTATCCACATGCTCACTGACCCCATTCCCATCTCCATACGTTTTTTAATGCACTTTGACCACTGTCGGACCCCTGTCTTAAAGTTAGTGCAGTTAAAGCCAGGATTTCAGGGCTCTTCCAAATTTCTTGATATGGGGACAGACTAACATAATAGAGCTGCTGATACCAAGAATGCCTTCTCACTAACACAAAGGGAAATATATTTTGGGCTGGTATGAGAAACGTGTAGAGGGATCCTAGTTTCCATTTGGGGGATATTAGGGGATGAATTTACATAAGTGGTTTATTTCTCACTTTAAAGAGTTTTATGCAAGAAGCATAAATACCTAACATATTGGCTTGTGAACACTGAGTACCAATGAGGGCGCTAACGTTTGAGTGACTTTCTGAGGCAATTGCAATTTATGTACAGAAACATTTGGAATCATAGGTAGTTAGCATTGCACTAGTCTACCCACGACTAAATGCAAGAATTTACGATAATTACTTGGTGGGGAAAGGCCATGGATAGATTGCACGTTTATACCACGTGTTAGATGCAGGATCGCATGACAAAGCTATTGTGCAGCTCGGATAGATTTGTCTTCATTTCGACATCCACGTTCTCTACACGTTCAACAGGAACAAGAGATCCTCCTATAACGCTGGCAGAGGGAAAGGGTGCCTTTAGTAGTTGTTAGGTGTCTGTTTTTATCACATTCACTTACAAGGGGTTGCGGCACATCCGGAAAGTAGTTTTGAAGGTTGTCAGTGGTGGATCATATGTAATTTACAACTTTCTGGAATATCTGGGTGTCATCGACATAAGTGTTCTAATAAAAGCAATGTTCCAGGGTTGACATACTTCTTTCTCAGCAGATTCTTCTGCAGATGTGCCGATTTTCACCATATATAAGAAACAAAGTCAGAGAAAAATAACAAAAAAAGTGCTTGGGCAAATTTGCACTAAAATGGTGGAAACTGTTGTGAAGAAATGACAAAGGTAATAGGTCTGTCTTTTTTTGTTAGAGAAAGTGTTTTTTAAATATTGTCAAGTATGTATGCCTGTATGATTGAGTTAGTTGGTGATTACAACAATTATGTCAAAAACGTCAATTATATGGGATGCATTTATGAATGAGGTAGTGATTTCATGGATAAACAGGCGAGTGATTGTGTGCAACAATCAACATATGAGTGAGTGTTAAATGAGCTGGAGAGTATGTGCATGGATGAATGTTAGATTAATGTTAAAGTCGATGTCAAATGAATGAGTGCCCAAATGGAACAGGTGTAATAGCTGACAAATTAGTGTTGAGATAGATTGGTAAATGAGCTATTTATCCCCTCATACCTATACATTAATCTGCTTATCTGTATATGCACCCATTCACTCTCAAATACTTATCCATCCATTAACCCACGATGAATGTAAATTGGTGTCCTAAGAGCAGTTGTATGACAGAACCATACATGCAATTACCCAGCATGCCTTTACAGCACCATCGTTACAATGCATGCATCAATTTCACGCATCCATGAACAACAAAAAAGTTTAACACGCATATGCCTTTACCACTAATTCCTTTACCACGAAAATGCAGTTGTAAATGCATGGTTGGTAAAGGTATGTCCGTGGTAAAAATTTAATTGGTAAGTATAATCCCCATACATATAGAATGAGAACTGTTCTAATTATTCTTTGATGACTAATGCTGGTTATGGACTCTCTGGAGGCGGAGTGATGTTCGCCACCTACGTGTAATCACCCAGTGGGAGTGTGTCAATCCTTTCAAAAGTGCACGTTGTAGGACGTTTGATGCACTATATTGCCTTGAGAACGGCAGTTTTGCCGAAACGCGTGTGGATCATGTAATGAAATCAGAATCTACATACCTGTGAGTGCTCCTTTCCTTTGGATTTGTTTGTGAAAGTTGAAAGTTTAAGTTTATTGACACGGTTAATTAAAACCATTGCAATTCGAAAATACATAATGACATAAAACTTTGCCTTCTCATTATTTTAATAGAGACCCATAAAAACATAAAAGCTTATTTTAAAACTGAAACATGGCATGGGAAAGAGTTGTGTATATCTAAAATGTTCACCACTAATTCCAAAACTTAGTCTTAAACTTAACCTTGCTCCCTCACGAACACAATAATAGTAGATGAGGGAAGCTGAGCGAGCATCCTAAATAGTACCTAGGGCTGTTTCCTGGCTTGAAACTAATCATAAGATGATGGCCCTTGCACACTCGGCTTCAGCTTTATTTATTTATTCTTTCTGGGATTGTACCATGAATTTGGTCCCTAAACAAGAAAACGGGATTGAAAGTCCGCTAAGCCAGCTAATAATGGCCGGTCTACATGAGCATATGTTCAGTGTCTTAAAAATGTTTTTCAGATAAAATGTCCTGTGGCTTGGCAAAGCTGAGCACACAAAAAAAATATGTTCTAGTGACTGTTGACTGTACCCACACAATCAACAGGAATGTGTCAGGTCCTGCTGTTTCCATCAACCCAAAGCGGAAAAGCATGAACCGATGTTTCAGTGACTGGTTGAAGGTTGCTGCTAGATATTCTTGTGCCCGTAAGGTTTTGTGTGTTGTTATTATAGTCCAGGCGTGCTGTCTGCTTGCCAGTTTTTGTTTGCCAGAATTTAAAGATTTCTTCTTAGTGACAGCGTTTGCCTTCTGAAAAAACGCCTTTTTGTCCGAGTTCAGGTCCCAAGGCTTCTAGCAAACCTAGTGCTGTAATGCAGTTATTTAAGTGATGACCCCAGGTGCTTTTATCATTGTGATGCTGTCGCTCCTCAATTTCCATCCAACATAAGTTGTTTAGTGTACTATCCTCTGCTGCACGCATCCTCCAGCATAGTGTAATGTAGGCACATCTACTCTGAAATTCATAGTTTTTCAGACCCAATTCTAAACGAACCTGAGCTGGAGATAACGGTCGTGGTAGCCGAAAAACTGTATTGTAAGCCTTTGTTTGGACTTGATTGATAAAAACTGCCTCCTTCCCCAGCATGATTTTGGCGCCATAAGTGATGGTGGGCATTAGCCGCTCTGCCATGACTGAAAGCAGGTGAGTGTATGAGGAGCAGCTCAGTTTTTGTTTTAGAACTTCAAAACCGTAGGTCAATGAGAGGGCTTTTGCTTGAGCGACAGCAAGCTGAGGCTTGAAAGTCAAGAGACGGTCCATAGTGAATCCCACGTACTTGTATGTGGGTGCAACCTCCACCCGGGATCCATTTATGAACCATGAAGCAGATTTAAACTTCCTGTCAACTAGGCGGACAATGTTAGTTTTACTCAAATTCAATTCTAGGCCTTGTATTGTTATATATGTGTAAAATGCATTGATACTATGCTGTAGCCCAACAGGTGTTTGACTGAGTAGAACTATGTCATCTGCGTACTGTAGCCATGCAATTCCTTTCTTGGCCAACACTGGCAGGTGGCTAGTTACGGGAGCTAGAGCCTCGGCTAGGTCTGCAAGATATAAGTTGAACAGCGTGGGAGCCAACACACACCCCTGTTTAAGTCCTTTTGCTGTTAATGTTCTGTTGGTGAGGTGGCTGCCCTCTCTGATTTTTACTTGCGCCCAAGTACCTGTATACAAGTCCATCATTGCGCCAAGAAGGCTGCATGGTAGGCCCCAACCTTTCAGTTTCTCGCAGAGGCGGGATCTTGGTATGCAATCAAAAGCTGCCTTTAGATCAATAAAGCATGCAAGTAACCTTTTTTTCTTAAGCCTGGCTTTGTTTCCCAGCAGGGCTAGGGTTGCCAGGTTGGTGGAAGCACCCATACCAGCTCTGAAGCCTGTCTGGCATTGTAGAATTGATTGTCTGTCGTGAATCCATTCTGCTAGTTGTTGCAGTAGACAGGATGCGTAGAGTTTTGCTTCCACGTCTATCAATGCAATTAGCCTGTAGTTTGAAGGATTTGCGGGGTTATCTGCTTTGTATATAGGGTGAATAATGCTGCCTTTCCATGCATCTGGAAGACCCGTGGTGCCTTGGAGGTCGTTAAAAGGCAACGCCAAATAGTGCCCCCAGAGTGAAGGGTCTCCTCTAAACAAGGCGTTTGGAATACCGTTCTGACCAGCTGCCCCTTCCATTTTTAGTTTCTTTATAAGGTTTATCAGTATTTCTATGTCAATGGTCATTAATGCATGCTTTCCTTCGTTTCCGTTTGGAGATGAGTCTGTTTGCGTTGTAACTCTAAAGCCAACATTAATCTTGCTTAAGTCGTTGGCTATCTGTGTGGCCTCCTCCTTCACATGGTGCTCTGGAAGTGAGAACATTGTCTGTACGTGGGCTACCCATGTGACTGCATTGATACCTGCATTAGTGTGTTGATTTTTTCCCTTAGTTAGTCCATTTATTAGTTCCCAAAACGTTTTGTTATTTTTCTGTTTGTTGGACATAAGCAGCTTGGTCCACAGGTCCTCGTGATAACTCTGTTTTGCCATCCAGAAGTTTTTCTTATATTTGGCTCTTATTTCAGAAAGCCTTGTGTCGTCAGGTTTCCTCCCCCAGTGTACATCCTTTAGGACTATTTTTTAATTCTCTATAGACTTGATTTTTCTGATGGCGCAATGTCCTGTTGAACCATGGCTTTCCTTCTGTGCGACTCTTGACTTTGTTTTTTGGCTCTATGATCGAAATTGGGAGACGTTTTTTGATGATAAATGTATTTATTAAGGAGTCTCACAAGTACCTCCAAGCGATCACTCGTTCTCTTTGGGGGTGGGCTTCTAGTTCCTGCTCTTTTAGCAACTCTTTGAGCTCTTTAGTTGTGCCTGCACTGCGGTACACTTCTTCCATTACTTTATTGAGTCCCGGCCCCTTCCATTTCAGTTTTTTTGTATCATAAGTCACTGAGGCTGAAATTATGATATTGGCGGTGGGGATCCAATTCCATTCATTCCGGATCTTGAAAAGTTGTGGAAAGTGATCGCTCTCTGTGCGTTGTTGGATCCTATATGCTGAAACTAGTGGTAATGCGATTTTGTTTATTAATCTGAAGTCAATGTTGGATTTATTTGTGCCACTTGAAAAGGTTACTTGTGCGGATGAGTCGTCCTCAGGGAGAGGCGTCAGGCACCGCAAACCCAGGGTTTCCAGCTTTGTATTTGTGCATGTCCTGTTAGGGTATTTTGTGCTGCCTTCTCTCAAGTCAAGGTTGAAATCGCCATACAAAATGAGGGTTGCGTCCTTGTTTTGCTTCTGCAGCATTTTTAAAATACTGGTCAATGTTTCAATGTTTCCACTGTTTTGGGTTTTGTTAGGGTGTATGTATACGTTGATCAATAGCAGAGTTCTGTTGTTGCCTAGTAGCGCCCGGTGTTCCAGTATTATTGGTAGCAACCAGTCGATTCCCAGGTCGATCTGTTTGATCACCCAGTTGATTTTTGTGGAGCAATACGTTGTGAGGCCCCCCTTGGGGTGTCCATGTTTTTGAGGTTGCTTAGCAGAGACGTCTATCCCAGAATAGCCCGAAATTTGTGTCGGCTCCATGCACCATGTTTCCTGCAGCATGACGATTTCAAACTGCTGAAGGAAACTCAGAGCTGCCCTGTTGGTAACCCAATTTTGTAAGCCGTGAGTGTTCCAAGAGCAAATATGGATATATTCTGGGTTTTCGTCAGGACCATTTGTGATTGTTGTCTGTTAGATTTTGCCAATGAAGATCTGTTGGCGCGTGCCAGGATGGACCATGCTTTGGTGCTTTACAATTGTTATGCGGTCCCAACTGCTCCCACGGCCCCTTTTAAGATTGAGCCACCCTTCTTTTGTTGCGGTACCAGAAGGTTAGGGTATCTGGGCGGTTCTAGTTTTTGCAGGACGATGCCCCATGCGCTAAACGTATCTTGATGTACTAGAATTTGATCAATAATGGCGGACGTGGCCCAGGATGTCAGCGTTGCCTCCTTTTCTTTATTATTTGGATGTGGAGTGAACTCCACAGTCATCAATTCTGTTGTTGAAATGTGAGCCAGGGGCAAAATCGCATTTATTAACTTCAGTATGGTGCCTCTATTTAGAATGTCAAAAGCCCCCTTCGAATTGTAGCAAGGAATGAAAAGTAATTTGTTTTCCTCTTAGGCCGCATTGTCCTGCGTTATCTGGTGTCCTGGGATTCTTTTTTGTGCCGCACTGTTTGTGCAGTCATCTGACCAAAGATGGTAACCATGATCTAGAATTTGTTTGTTGTTGCCTGCAGGTTGATTTTTTACGATCATGTTATGTGTGGAGCTTATGCGTTGAGGGTTATGTTCCCAGGGTTTGTCAGTTTCCTGTCTGTCAGTAAACCGCTGAATTGCCTGTTCTGAGCACTGCCTGGTGGTTGTTCTATTTCCCTGGAATTCTCTTAAGGCCATCTCTCCGTGCAAAAGGCTGCTACCCTGCTTATTACTGGAACGGGGTTTTTTTGGAGACTGTTGCTGTGATGTTGATTGATTAGCTAAAGCACTTGGTTCGCCCGTAGAATTGTCCTAGCCGACGGGCCGTTCTGACCTGATCTGTCTTGATTGGCAGCTCTTGTTTCTGTTTTCAGTGCATTCTTTCTCCTTAGACTGCGGATAATTTAATTTAGCAAATGATTTCCATATGCAGCTTTGCTGGTCCCCCTTTGTTATTTTCTGTGCCTTCCTTTTTCGTTTCTTTTCCCGTTTCGTGAGGGATGTCTCCTCCGCTATTGAGTTGTTGAGAGTTAAGTCCTTTGATCCACCCGTGGGGGGCCCCGTTTCTTGCGTACTAAGGCATGATCTGCCCTCTGTGTTGCTCTGAGACATTCAATGTCCGGGTGAATGAATATCCTTGGTATTATTGCTTTCCTCATAGGATTTTTTTGCGTTTTGTGGGTGTTCCCTATTCGTTAGGTTTTTGGGAATCTTCTCGCCTCTACTGCTAAGATGCTCTTCAGTTCCAAGGGTCTGGGTTTTTACCTCTTTCAAGATGTCATTAAGGATGTCCAGGGATCTTTGTGAGTTATCACCTGTGATCGAGCACTGACATGTCACCTGCTGGGTGTATGAGTGGGTTTGAGCCCTCTTTATCAGATCATTCAAGGATTGTAGCTTATTGCCAATGCTCACAATGTGGATGGCCAGGATATTAAGTAAATCTACCTGAGTGTCTTGCTTGTCTGCTTGAAATTGGATGGCTTCTGATATCGCGTCCATTGTTGCTAACAAAGCCTTCCACGAGTCTCCAGGTGTTGCTTTAGCCCCCGTTGTGTGGTCTAGTGAGTCTTCAAATTCCTCTAATTGCTCTGGTTGCTCCATTGCCATGACAGCTGGGGATACATGCGTGTCAAGTGTTGTTGTGGTTGTTATATTACAAGGTGAGAGATCTTTTTGTGGTGAGCTAGTACTACAGGTAGTTCTCATTTGTATTTTATTGTTTGCAGTCTGAGTGCCCGAGGTGCATCTCAACAAGTATCTGAGAGGTCTATCAGCGGAAATTCCTCAATTATGATACAGTCTGTGTCATTCTCTACTTGCAAGGGTTGAAAGGAAAAAGGAGTACAGCACAGGCTCTCACCCCAGTTGTTCCAGTTACTGAGGTTTAAAGTAGAAAAAGTGTCATCTAGGTAACATCTGTGGATTCCTGCGCTGATCATTAAGCCGGTTTTATTTGGCTGGGGAATTGACATGTTGATTTTTCCCAGGTCCGCACAGGTCCTTTCAGTGTCCTTCGCAGTCTTCACTTCAGCTGTACATGTTGTCTCGGAGTCGTTAGCAGGAGCTATACCCATTAGGGCGCTGGTGGGATTCAATTCCTTTTTAGTGAGCAAAAAGTCTGTGATTTTATATTCTGCTTTTTTGCCCTTGCTTGGAGATTTGCAAGGCGGTTTCTTTTTTTGTGCCAGATTTGGGGGTACTTTCCTTTCTGTTGATTCGTTTATTGGCTCGTGCTGGCCTTCCCCTAGGGAGCCTTGCCTTTGCCTCTTTACTGCTTTTTTCCTTCCACGTGTTAATGTCATCCTTGCTGCCACCCCTGGGTTTACAGGCAATGTCTAGGTGCTTTCGACTGGTGATTGATTTTGAGTTGGGTGCGTGCTAGTCCCGGTGGACTATTTCTGTCTGTTTCAGCGCTGGAAGGGCGGCGTGCAGCCAAGTGCTTTAGGTGATTCGTGATCACTGGCTTGCTGCTAGTTTGCCAGTTCCCACACAGTCTCTGAGTTTCGCTGTGTTTATTGTGTGTTCTGTGTCCTGGAGTCAGGCAGCTCCAATCTAGCGGGGAGGTCCAGTGAAGAAAGGGACCGTCTGCTCCTTGCTGGCAGCAGTTTGTGGATTTCTTCTCTAGCGTGGCTGCGCTTCGTGCCCCGCAGAAGGATGCAGCGAAACCAGCGGGTCCCCACACCCCCGCTCCTCTGTGATCATTCTCGCGTTGTTGTGCCCTGCGGCGGCGTCTTCTTCACAGCACCTCCACGGCACCTCCGTGGTTCGCGGCATCCTTCACTGCTGCTTGCTGCTCTCTTTTTCCCCTTGATGCACTGGGGGGGAGACAGATGATCCCGGTCCTCCAGAGCTCCTGCAGCCCGCCGCCGCTGTCGCCGCTACTGCGAACTTCCACTTCACTCTCCCCCTGCCCCCACTTCGCTCCTGCGGCCGCCTGCAGTCAGAGCGTCCGCGCTGTAATCCGGGTGCTCCCTTGGCCGGCTCAGCTGTTCCCAGTCCCAGCCCTGGTCCTCTTACCGCTCTTTGGACTCCTTGGGCTCTGGGAACTGCCAGCCTCCAACACCTCCAATGCCTCCAAGCTCCGGCTCTCCAGCTCCGGGCGAGTGGGTTGCTGTGGCTGCTGCCTCAAAGCCTCGGACAGGCTCAGACCGCTCAAATACCTGCTCCCCCCGGCCCTCGGATTGCCAGATTGCCGGGCCGCCGGCCCAACAAAACCGAAGAAACGCCGGAGAAATGCTGTGTGGACGCTGTGACTTTCGCCCGCTCAGGCAGTGACGCTCCGATTCCGGTTCTGCTGCTTCCGGTTAAACCAAGATTTCAGGAGTTAGCTGAAACATCATTTGGAGAATGGGACTCCCGCCAGTAGATCATAAAAGTCCGATCGCCTTTGCTTTGCTTTCGACTCTAACCAACATTTGCTTGTGAAATATTACGTGATTTGCCTCTATCACGAAGGAAGAACCCGTGCAATTGTGTTCGGCAGCTGAGTGGCTTTTGTTGGGATATGTTTTAAACTGCCAGAACCACCATAGCTATGAGTGAAGTACTTGCCGAAATGGGACATTATTAAATGTTGAGACGTGTGCTACAAAGCGAGCGTCTTCAGGATATGGATAATAGATGGCTAATGCGGTCACAAGGGTTAAGTAAAGGACGATCACTCCAAGGGAGTAACAGTCTGAGATCAGAAGCTGGCATTTTACAAGTTGGATTCTCCCTGTTTGTAAGATTCAGGATGGTTTAAAGAACTACTACAGCGCAAAGTGTACTCACAGAGGTGGATACTGGGACAAGATGAGAACTGTCCTAATTATTCTTTGATGACTAATGCCAGCTACAGACTCAATGGAGGCGGAGTGATGTTGGCTGTCCAGGTGAAATCACCCAATGGAAGTGTCTCAGTCCTTTCAAAAGTGCATGCTGTAGGATGTTTGGTGCACAATATTGCCATTGAGAATGGCAGTTTTGCCAAAATGGGTCTGGCTTATGTAATTAAACCGAAATCTACTTATACGTGAGTGCTCCTTTCCTTTGGATTTGTTTGTGAAATATTATGTGATTTGCCACTATCACAAAGGAGGCACCTCTGTAATTGTGTTAGGCAACTGAGTGGCTTTTTTGAGTGTATATATAAACACACACATATATATATATATATATATATATATATATATATATATATATATATATATATATATATATTTATACTGGAGATTGCCATAGGTAATTACAGTTAGGATCTAGTTTCCATAGGAAAAGTGTTTTATGACTTGCTTAGATATTAGGCACAGTTTGAACAATCGTCACAAAAAATGTCTAAAGAAGTCTCCTACTGTTGTGCATGGTAAGTTTCGGGGTGATTCGTCAAGCAGAGGCTGAGAAAAATGGGGGGGTCAAAATAAGTTTCCCATGTTAATTCCTATAGGAATTTCAAACACACTACTGCCCAAATCACGGACAGAATGACCCTAAATTTGCCACAAAACTAGCTCTTGGTCCATCCAAAATTGTGCTTAAAAACACAACACAAAGAAAAGCCCCCCACCCCTCCAAGTGTTTTCTTATGCCCTGGGGACCATCCCCTCCCTTGGGCTACATTAAGAAAAATATACAGACTGGGCCATGCAGAACCCCCCCAGGCCCTCAGGACCACCACATCACTTTTTATGTAAAAGGAGAGGGTGTACCTAGACCCCACTCCTGGGGATTTCATATTGTTCCAGGGACCACCACCTCCCCAGGGCTGAATTGCACATTAAGAAAGGTGTCCACGCAGACCCTCGGCCCTGGGGATCATCACCTCCCCATGGTCAAATACTTATTTTAAAACAGGGAGGGGGACTGTGTGGCCCACCTCCTGGGCATATATGTCCCTAGGGACTGCCACCTCCCGGGGGCCAGCCTGTGCAAAAAAAGGAGAGGACCACGCAACCCCACTCCTAGAGCCATTGAAGGTCCTAGGGACCGCCAACCCAAGGGCTGGCTCCTGCTACCCTAGAGGTGCTCACCCTCAGGAGATAGCTGTTTGCTTTTTCTTGGCGGGAGCTCTGACAGCTCCTGCCAAGCAGAAGCAAATACTAACTCCGCTTCCAGCAAGCAGAAGCTATCAAAATGTTCCATCTTGGTGGAACATAGTTTTCATCTGTTTCCCTGCCCACAGTGATACCCAAAAGCATACCCACCATAAAACCTAAAAAAACCTTACCACCCAAAAACCCATACCCACCCTAAAACCTAAAAAAGGCCTTACCTAAAAATCTATATACTCTTACCCACCCCAAAAACTATCTTTCCCTAATATATTAATATATGTGTGTGTGTGTAGGAGGCTTGCCTGGCTTGTGGGGGTACCAATGGTACGTACACCTTATGCCAGGTCCAGTTATCCCTTATTAGTAGAGTGTAGTAGTGTTCTAGCAGCTTAGGCTGATAGAGGTAGCTATAGCAGAGCAGCCGAGGCTGAACTAGGAGACATGCAAAGCTCATGCAATACCACTTATATTATATGGGTACTATATCATAAGAAAGACAATATTCATAGTTACTAAAAATAAAAGTACTTTATTTCAGTGACAATGCACCAAAAATATCTCAGAGGATATATTCCCTTAGGAGGTAAGTAACATACACAAAATATACACAACTAACCAAGTCAGGTAAGTAAAACAGTCAGAAAGTAGTGCAAACACTGTAAAACACAATAGGATGAAATAAGCCTAGGGGCAACACAAATCATATACTACGAAAGTGGAATGCAAACCACAAATGCACCCCTAGGCAAGTGTAGTGTGTAGAGGGTCACTGGGAGTGTGAGAAAACACCAAGGGTGTAAAGGAGACCCCACCCCAGGACCCTGGAAAGTAGGAGTAAGGTACTACTATTTACCCCAAAACATACTAAAGTTGTGATAAAGGATTTTGCAAGGACCATAACAGACTGCAAAGCACTGAAGAGGGCTTCCTGGACCTGAAGAACTGCAAAGGAAGGGGACAAAGTCCAAGAGTCGCTGAAGTGTCCAGGGGGGTCAGGAGCTCACTAAACCCCAAATGAAGGTGCAAAATGGCTGCCTCCGGTTAGAAGAAGATGCAGGTTTTGCAACAATGAAAGGAGATAGGAGGTTCTGCTTTGTGCAGAAGATGTCCCACGGCGTGCTGGAGGATGCAGAGTTGTTTCCTTGGCAAAATACCACAAACAAGCCTTGCTACTTTCAAGAGTCGCAGTTGAAGAAAAAGGGTGCTGCCCGGGTCCAGGAAGGACCAGGATGTCTCCACTAAGGTGAGGGGACAGAGGGGGCCCTCAGCAACATAGAGAGCCCACTGAAAGGAGGAAAGCACCCGCAAAAGTCCTCAAACACGGGTTCAAGAAGACTGAACACAGCAGTCACCTCAACACTGCAAAGAGAGGTCCCACGACACCGGAGGTCAACTCAGAGAGCTGAGCATTGCAGGATGGAGTGCTGGGGACCTAGGCTCAGATGTGCATGCAGGATTTCTTGGAAATGTGCACAGAAGCCCTTGAAGCTGCATATTACACGGCACACAGGATTACTATCTAGGGAGGGGAGGCAAGGACTTACCTCCTCCAAATTCAGACAGTTGGACAACTGGACTGTTTGGGTCACTTGGGTCCACCACCTGTGTTCCATGGGCTACGCTCGTCAGGGTGAGAGGGGATCCAGATTACCAGTGAAGCTGAAGTTTGGTGCCTGCTGGAGCAGGGGGACGATTCCATCAACCCACAGGAGATTTCTTCATGGCTTCCAGTGCAGGATGAAGGCAGACAGCCCCCAAAGCATGTACCACCAGGAAACTGTGGAAAAAGCCGGCAGGATTAGGCGCTACAATGTCGCTGGTAGCCTTCTTGCTACTTTCTTGCAGTTTTGCAGGCATACTGGAGCAGTTAGCGGTCGATTCTTGGCAGAAGTCAAAGAGAGAGGTGCAGAGGAACTCTGGTGAATTCTTGCAAGTCATTATCTGAGGAAAAGCCCAAAGGAAAGACCCTAAATAGCCCTCAGAGGAGGATTGGCCACCTAGTGAGGTAAGCATCTATTAGGAGGGGTCTCTGATGTCACCTGTTGGCCGCTCAGAGGCCTCCAGTGTGCCCTCACACCTCTGGATTCAAGATGGCAGAGGTCTGAGACACACTGGAGGAGCTCTGGGCATCACAGGTGGTGATGGACAGGGGAGTGGTCACTCCCCTTTCCTTTGTCCAGTTTCGCCAGAGGAGGGGCTGGAGGTTCCCTCAACCGGTGTAGACTGGCTTATGCAAGGAGGGCACCATCTGTGCCCTTCAAAGCATTTCCAGAGCCAGGGGGAGGCTACTCCTCCCCAGCCCTTAACACCTATTTCCAAAGGGAGAGGGTGTATCCTTTGTTCTGCCTTCTGGGACTGGGCTGCCCACACCCCAGGAGCGCAGAACCCTGTCTGTGGGTTGGCAGCAGCAGTAGCAGCAGAGAAAACCCCAGAGAGCTGGTTTGGCAGTACCCGGGGTCCATAGTGGAGCCCCGGGGATGCATGGGATTGGCACCCCAATACCAGATTTGGCATGGGGGGACAATTCCATGATCTTAGACATGTTACATGGCCATATTCAGAGTTACCATTGTGAAGGTACATATAGGTATTGACCTATATATAGTGCACGCGTGTAATGGTGTCCCTGCACTCACAAAGTCTGGGGAAATTGCCCTGAACTATATGGGGGCACCATTGTTAGTGCAAGGGTGCCCTCACACTTAACAACTTTGCACCTAACCTTCACTAAGTGAGGGTTAGACCGATAGGTGACTTATAAGTTACTTAAGTGTAGTGTAAAATGGCTATGAAATAACGAGTGGGTTATTTTACTCAGGCTGCAGTGGCAGTCCTGTGTAAGATTTGTGTGAGCTCCTTATGGGTGGCAAAAGAAATGCTGCAGCCCATAGGGATGTCCTGGAAACCCAATACCCTGGGTACCTAGGTACCATATACTAGGGAATTATAAGGGTGTTCCAATGTGCCAATTAGAATTGGTAAAAATAGTCACTAGTCTATAGTGACAATTTTAAAGGCAGATAGAGCATAAGCACTGAGTTTCTGGTGAGCCTCAATGACACAGTTAGTCACTACACAGGTACACACATTCAGGGCACAAACTATGAGCACCAGTGTCCTGGCTTGCAGGATCCCAGTGAGACAGGCAAAAACAAACTTACATACCTGTAAACATGGGGGTAACATGCCAGGCAAGAAGGTACTTTCCTACACCCAGTGCAGGTGTTAGAGGGGGGCTCAGGTTTCCAGGGAGCTAGAAAGCCATTCACCATACCCAAGCCCCTGTGGAAGGGAGGAGGGAGGTGCTGCTCCATTCAGAATCTCCTTGGATACTTACAGGCAGAATCCCCACTACCAAGCTAGCAAAGTCTACTTTCCAGGTAAGTGACAGATTACAAAGGGCTTAAATACTGCTTGTCGCACACTCAGATATTTAGCTGTTTCTAGGCAAAAACAAGTGGTGCAGACACTTTCTAAACATAGTTTAAATCACAGAAGCAGATTAAGCAGTCTCCTAAACACACTCTGGTCGGCCACTGAGGTGTATGTAGCCTATTTTATAGGAAGGGGGCTGCTGGCTTTATGCAGTCTTTTGCCCCAAAATAGGAAGGAAATTTCAAACAGTCACAGGTAAAAAACAGCGTATGCAACAGAGTAAGTCACATGTTTTCCTGAACATACTTCTCCAATTTCAGTATACAGAATTGGCCCATTTTGACTTTTTTGCTTCATGAATGTACCCAAATAATGCTTCCACAATCCTAAACATTGCATAACTACATACGATCTTGAAAGTTTTAGTGGGCACCCGTGAATGTTCTTTGACCTACAACAGAAGAAAGAAGGACATACAGAAATACAAAAAATGAAGGAAGGTAGGAAGGAAGGAAGCAAGCATGGAAGGAAGCCAGATTGGTATGTCCATACAACAGAATAGATAAAGGAGTGAATGAAGTAATGAAAAAAAGGAAGGAATGTTAGCAGGAAGAAACAAATACAAGTGGTAAGGAGTAAGGAAGATAGAAATAGAGATAATAACGGCAAGGATAAGAAATAAGGAAGGAAGAAAGAAAGGAAGTCAGTGGAGTAGAAGAAGGAAATAGAGGGAACTGAAGGAAAGAAAATATAAAGAAAGTGCAAGTGTTTAGTTAGTCTGCCTTGGCTGATCCCTTGCAATGTTATTGGTATCATAATTAATTGGTAATATAGGGCCAGATGTATGAAAAGTTTTTGCACTCCCAAACGGTGCGAATCGCAAAAATCGGCCGTTTGCGAGTGCAAAAACGTGGTCTGCTATGCATCAAAGGCATTCTCAGACCAAAAATAAGAAATCGCAAAAATTGCGAATTTTTGCGTTGCGACCTGGTTTTGCGACTCGCATTTTGCGATTTGGTATTTCCAGTAGGAAATTGCGAGGTGCAAATTGCGATTCTCAAATTCCAAGTCGCAAATAGATGCATCAAAAAATCGCAATTTGCGAATTTTCGCAGAATGGCATTTTGCACATGCAAAATACCACTAAGTGAAACCAGGTGGTAACCAGATGCAACCTATATAAAGAGGCCCAGAATGCCTCAGATTCTTTTCCACAATGGCTGCACTCTACGTCATGGCGAGGAGGATGAGGATCTTGGCAGGTTTGGGGAGAGGGAGGAGGAGACAGGAGCGCATTTTCAGAGTGCGCATTACACTTTTTGACCTGACAGAGGAGGAAATATTTGAGAGGTATAGGTTGAACTCAGCCATGATACTTGATCTGATAGCTGAGCTACAACCCATACTGCAGCGCAGAACACTAAGGACTCACAGCTTACCCACCCATGTGCAGGTATTATGCTCCCTACACCTACTTGCCTCAGGGAGCTATCAAGGGGTCATAGCAGCCGCTGGAGGGGTCTCACAGAGTACCCTCTCCAGATTTTTCAATGCATTTATCAACGCCATGCTAAGCAAACTCCAACAGTACATCAGATTCCCCCACACCCCACAGGAAATATAGCAGACAAAAATAGAGTTTTACCAGATAGCACAGTTCCCCCACGTCCTAGGTGCCATAGACGGCACACATGTGGCAATCTGTCCACCATCAGCCACAGAGTATGTGTACCGAAACCGTAAATACCAACATTCCATGAATATTCAGGTGATATGCAATGCCTCCTATATCATAACTGATCTTGTGGCCAGGTACCCAGGGAGCACACATGGTTCGTACATCTTTCACCACAGCGGCATTCACACAAGACTGCTAGCTGGGGAGTTTGGTGAAGGATATCTACTAGGTAATGTCACTCTGTACACTGGTGCATAGATGGCAAACCCATGTCAGATGGCTCAGTTACTCATCACACCTTCTGTCCCTTCCAGGAGACAGTGCCTACGCAGTGTGCACCTACATGATGACGCCCTACCTCAATCCCACAACACCAGCAGAACGGAGATACAATGCAGCACACAGTGCAACCCGCAATGTGGTGGAGCGCACATTTGGACTGCTGAAGAGTCGCTTCCATTGCCTCCACAAAAGTGGAGAGGCACTACAGTACAGTCCAAAGACCACATGTAGAATAGGGGCTACTTGTGCAATCTTGCACAATATAGCTACAACCAGGGGCATACCTATAGAAATCAGTGACACTGAATCAGATGAGGATGACGATCCCATACCACCTCTACAGCCAGCAGACAGGACCAGTGCAGCAGAGGGAAGGCAAAGGCGTGCCGACATCACACACAACCATTTCAGATGTGAGTATGAATGACAAAAATCCACTGACAACTGTACCCGTAGTGATATAAATATATTACCTTACGTCAGGTAATGAATGATTGATAAATAAAAGAAACAGGTGATGTTAGAAACGCAAATTAACTAATGGACAGAGTCACGCACTATTCCCAGATAGTGGCAGCAGTGTAATGGCGGCAAGAGTCACTTTCTTCTCCCACGCACACCACTCGGGTGCCCAGTTAAGTCACTGGCACCTTGATTGTCACCTTCAGTGCCAGTGCTGCGCCTGGCACTGCACCGTCTGGTGTCTGCTGCTGGTACGGCAACACTACTGAGGCTTGAACTGTCCTCAGTGTCCCCTAAGGCTACCTCAATGGGCGTGGCAGATCTCTGTCCTATTATGTGTTCAATCACATTTGTGATGTGAACTAGTCCCTGGACAACGTCCCTGGTGCTATGTGCAGCCTCCACTTGTGCCGCCACTGCGTGACGGGCGATTTGTGCAGTGGAATTAGCCATCCTGTTGGAGGACCTGCAGTAGCTGCCAAACATTGTCCGGAATCTGTGTTCCTGTCTGCGCCGGCTAACCCTTTCATGGCGCAGCTCCTGGCAGAGGTCACGGACAGCACTAGTTGGGTCCCTGGTGTCCTCTGAAGCCTGCACCCGTCCCTCACGCAGCTGTGAAATATTGCTATTTAGTGCGTCCAGTTGCTGATGCAGGCCCATCATATGTCAGTTGTGCACTCGCAGGTTCCGGTCTAAACTGATGATCCGCTTGTTTTGCAGGCGCTGCTGCTGCAACATAGCAGCCTCAAGGCCCCCGAATAAGGACAGACCCTCACCTGCCTCATGATGTTGCTGCTGGGACTCTGTTGCAATCCTGCGTGGTGCTGGCTGACCCCTGCCCTCCAGAATCTGGCTGCGCCTGTCTGGTGCAGACGGTGTGCTTGGCCCTTCCAAGTGCTCATCCGAGTCCCTGCTGAACTCTGGCAGTGGTAGTGCCCTGGGCCTGCGGCAGACAGTGGATATGTGGAGGGACCCACTGGTGTTGGTGTCCGAGGGCTGATGGGTGTCCGTCTCTCCTACACATGGACTGTGTGTGGCTGCTGGGCCTGGCCCACCTGCAACAACAAAATGCAGCATGTCAGTTCTGTATGTTACATTATCTGTCAGAAAATGGCAATATAGGTACAGGTACTGCTCTACACGGTGTTGTGTGTGTTGTGTTACCTTGGGTGTCACTATACTTCATTGCATTGTTATGCTACTGTCTGTACTAGTTTGTGGACTGCCACTCCCATAATGCATTGTTGTGCTGCTTCTAAGATGTGGACTGGACTACTTCACACACTGCTTCACATTACATGCTAATTCCTAAGGGGCTTTTGTGCATACACATATCGGGTTCACAAACATCATTGCACTTACCTTGGCTGGTACTCGGTGTGCCGGAGGTGTCGATGTCTGTGACCCCAGTCACAGCTTCAGGGAGGAATGTGTATTTCACCAGGTCCTCCAATGATGTGGATGGTGCTTCGGTTTGTGGTCCGCCACCTGTACCCCTGGCCTCCGCAAGTCTCCTTGCCACCCTCTCCTTTGCATGGGAGCGCAGGTCGTACCACCTTTTTTTTATTTCCTCTATGGAGCGCTGTGCCACTCCCATGGTGCAGATTTTTGACTGAATGTCCAGCCATAATCTTCTTTTTTCACTCTCAAGAACCTGGAGTGAAGATTTCCTGAACAGGCGGTCATGGCTTCTCACCACCTCTTCAGTCAGGACCTCAAGCTCCTGTTCACAAAATTTAAGCATGCGTTTCCTTTCTGCCTTCTCCTGTGCTGGTCCTGGGGTCTCCATACTGGCTCAGGTGTTTCTGCTCCTGCTGAGTGCTGTTCTGTGTGGCTGGGCTGCTCTCTCTCAGGATGCTGGTTTGTGTGTGGCACCTGAAACTGCCTGGGATAACTCATTTCCCAGCTAGTGATGTCATCAGACTCCTCCAGGTGTGCATTCTCGAACTTTCTCGCAATTTGCGATTTTTTACCGAATCGCAAAAAAATCGCAAATTGCGAGAATGCAAATTGCGATTCGGTAAATGGGCCTCGCAAACCACAAATAGCGATTTTTAAGAAATCGCAAATTCCGAATCGCAATTTTGTTACCTGGCCAATTGCGACTCGGAAATAGCGATTTCTTAAAAATCGCTATTTGCGATTCGCAAGCTCATGTTTTCATACATATGGCCCATAGTTTAGTGAGCCATCACACACCCCATGAGAAACACATATCTCAATACAGTAAGTGGTAGCTCCCATAATACAAATAAAACAAGCCCTGGCAATGCAAACATGCCTGTTTTATAACTGAAAGTCTTTTCAGTTACCGGTGAGTTTGAACACTCAGTAGCTCATTATATATGCAACCTGTTGTCCTGTTGTCCTGAGCCACAAAAAGGTGAACTTGCACATTTGTGCAAGTTTATACTTGCTGTAGTAATTAACATTACTACTGTTTTGGTATTCACAAACTACAAATGTAATATTACTACTGGTAATTTTACCAATGTAGTTTTATTACCAGTAAATTACAAGTAGCAAAATTACACTTGTAGTTTGTGAGTACCAAAACAGTATTAAAGGTACTACACCAAGTGTAAATGTGTACAAATGTGTACATTTAGCTAACTTTGTTATTGCTTTGGTATTCAGACACCACATGTGCAATTTTACTACTAGTAATTTTATGAGTTCAATTTTACTAGTAAGTTTACTTGAAGTCAAAATGCATTCGTAGTTTGTGAATATCAAAAGTAGTAAAGTTACTACAGCAACTGTAGGCTTACACAAATGTGTAAGTTTACTGTTATGAATGAGGTCCTGTCACTCAATCTTACACTCCTGCATCCGTGCATCCACCCCTGACTCATTTGTGCATTCACCAAATCACCCATCCATAACAGAGTATACAAACAAACTAAACAAGATAAGTTAAGAGTTTTAGAGTATGAAAAGAAAAATGCTGCTGCCTAAAGATGATGGGGCTATTTTTACAATACATGAGTAAAAATATTAAACATAGCAGCCGGCTGACATTTGATATGATGTTGTGCATTGTGTATCATTGTTTTAAAGTTCCAATGTGAGTGTCACATTTAGAAGGTAAAACAATAATACTTTATAGAGAATACATTCTAAGATGGCTTCCTAATTTAGAAACAGCACCTTTGCGGGATGTCGTGCGCTGTCGATGAAATGAGTGGCAAGCGAGAAATCTGTTAATTAAAAATTAAACTCACTTATAAAAAAGAAAAATGTAAAATAAAAGGACAGGCCCATCAGACTTGCTACTAAAACACACTCATTTTCAGTTGGATGTGCACATGTAATCAGGCAAATGTTGTCAATCAGATAGCAATGGATGAAGTTGGCTTATCCAATTGTGATATTCTAAAGCAATCTGGCCACATCTAAATAGTACTTTAATACTCAAAGAGCAAAGCACGATTCATGAAATTACAGAAATGCACAAATTTAAATTTGGCAGAAATATACAACTGCTCCTGAGAGGCTTAACAAGGATTTTCCTAGGGCAAATCTTCAACTTTAGGGGTGTGTTGAAGGGAGTAGTCAACAATAAAACCCATACTTACTGTGGTACTCTGTGATTTTCCATTTAACAAAACAGAATGCCAATCTAATTACTCTAACACAGTTTAATAGTAATCTACCCTTGGCTATCATATATTTCACAATAAATACTCCCAAATTCCTTTTTATGACTTTTCATGACTTTTGATAATACAAACATGTGACTATTGGCATTTACCATAGCGTTTCCATTTAACCAAACCGGCCTATAGCCTTTATCAGTAGCTAGTCAAAATAACAAATTCAGACCTAATGCATTGACCATAAAGTTGCTCAATAGTGGACCATAAGGCAAACAGTCATAAATGACAACCATGTACAAATGTACAAAAGGCAAAAAATATACAATTCCTCCTTAAAGGGCTTAAAGAAGATCATCACAGTGCAGATCTTCTACACTCAAGATTAGTTAAAGGTCGCAATCAACACCATACTGCTTGCCACTTATGGTAATCTGTGAGTTTCCATGTAACTATATACCTATCACCAGGTTTTAATACAAAGTAATAGTATTCAAGCCTTAAATTGCTATTAACTTTAACATGCTTTTCACAATAATAAGTAAATCCTACTGCCTTTGTTGTGCCTTTCCATATTGAACAGATCTGAGCTATGACATATGACATACCGTTTCTCAATGAACCAATCAGGCATATAGCCTTGATCATTGACTTCTCACATTCAGATCAACTGCAATGAGCATAACCTATACAACACAAGGACTGCTTTTCATGGAAGCACACACAGTCTGCTCAATTTAATTTTGTAGGGAGAAAGATCAACATGGGCAACATGTGAGTAGAGCCAAATTCTCTCTCTCAGTAGTGCTTCTTAAAACTCATTTTTTTTAATCTCATTTGGTCTGGTGATAGCAGCACTGTCAAGCCTGACCTAAAATGCTTCATGCCAGTAGAAGATAAGGAACAGTGCATAAATGTATTCTGAAAATCTCATTGCTTGCTGCAACTTTTTAGGCTTTATTCATTCTTCTACTCCATTGTCACAGTGTTATTGAGGTAAATCTTTTGCTCAAGAAGACAGAGTATCAATTCAACTCCATTAAACTATCAAAATAAAGATGCAAACATCATGAATAGCTAGTCAGAAAACACAAAATGTAATTGATTTGAGTAGAATACAAAAATCACAGAACAGTAAAATCCCTTAACATTCACTTAAAATAATGTCAACTCCTGTAAGGAGGACATATAAACACAACATCCTATAAGAGAAATAACCAATACATGAAGAAAACAGCAAAAAGTGGCTTGAGTTCAACCTGATGAAAGAGCATATCAGAAGGAAGCAATAACAATGGTGTTGCGCCTGTCCAGTGTCCACTAACATCAGACCATGCCCTCATCTCCTTGTTAAATGTAAAAAATCTTGGTATTATCATTGGTGCAGATCTCTCTTTTGAACCACAAATAAAGAAAGTGGTATAAAGCACCAACTCACAACTGATACTACTTAAGACTATTTTGCATTTCTTTGGAACATGCCATGAATAGAGCTAGCTAGGGCTCAGGTGCTGGCTAGGAGGAATCACTTATACATAATTTACAGCAGCATCCCCAAAAAATCATAAACCTAGCAAAACCAGGCTGCCACTCTGAGCGTTAATTTTCAGAAGTGTGAACAAACTACATTATCTCTAAAAGCAACTCAGTGACTCCCAGTGGAGACAGGCATCAAATGTCACACAATCCTGGGCATTATTCTGTAGGCATTACAGCAAAAAACATTCAGGCTATCTCATAAAATTGTCATGTGCCACTTGCTCCACAAAACCTGTCAATCAACCAATCGATAATCACTTCACATGGAGTTCAAGAACAAAAATTCTGGAATGCCCTCAAACCAACTTTGACAGTAGAATCCAACTTTCTCTGCTTCATGAAATGTCTCAATACCGAACTATTCAAAGTGTGATTGTGCATGTATCCTAGATCATCCCAGAAGAATGTGAGCGAGGAGCAGTCTGAACCTGACTGTCCTGTTAATGAAGAGGAAACAAAACCCGGGACAAATATCAAAGAAAGTTTTGATTTACTAAAGTGGCTTTCATGATCTGCAAGATGCAGCTCCTAATGAAGCACAGCTCTCTAAATGGAGGCAAAATGCACAAATTGATAAAGTCTACATTCAACAAAGTGAATCTGTCTGGCCTGCACTGCAAGGACACATATGATTAGCTTTAAAATTCCAAAATCCTGCAGTAACCCAGATTCTTCTAGTACCAACCACCAGTAAGAATTGGTCAATGACAGAAATTGATCCAAGACTAAGACCAATGCAGTGACTTTCACAACGGCAAGGTGCTAAACACATGGACGTTTTAACTGTAACAAGTGCACTGAAGTGGCTTTAAAAAATATTGAAATAAATAAAATGAACATACTGTAAAATATGAATTGTTCTAATAAGATTCAATAACATGAGACATTAGTGTGCCTCCTACTGTTTTGAATAAATTATACATTAAAGGACATTGGCAACAGTGATGCCAAAACTCACCCAAAACAATCATTTAATAGATGATGGAAGTACTTACTTATCAGTAGCATAAAGTAGGCATACACCAATGATAGCTGTAGTAGCTGTAGTGAGTGCTTAATTCGAGGTGGTTTTGCAAACAGAGTCTACCAGGTCTCATTCTTGGATACCAAACTGCACTTATTTTTCCTTCACTGACTGATCAAAAAACTGTAGAAAAAGTGACAAAAGGAGAAAGCAAGGACAGACAAGATTTGGCAAAGCCAATAGGTCTGGTGTTGGCCACCAGCATTTAGCCAATTCTTGTTTTGTTTTGTCATGGTTTTTGTAAAGCTTTATTGTTTGGGAAGCTGCCGGTCCCTCATTAAATCTAAAAAGAAAACAATAGTTGATAAACAAGAGTGTTTTTCTTGTCTCAGAAATGTATAGATTACCATGGTACACCTGGCACTGAAGGGAACTACCTTTTGGTTGGATGTACTCCCTGTGAAAAGGCTGCACACCATAACTCATAGTGAAATCAGTAAGTATACTGAAATACAAATGACACCCCACCCTTGTTTAAACAAAACTCTTACAAGTGTGCTGCAAATTAAACACCAGTTGATTTTTTTATTGGGCAAAGCGTATCAAGGAACCATTGATGAAACCAAGTCCAGAAACACAATATGGTAAGCTGTGAAATAGCAGCAGTCCACTTCAAAAGAAATAACAATGGAATGAGACAGGAACTGATAAAGCTGGAATGTGCCCTGTGCTCACTTCAAATGCATCCTACTATCACACCAGGCATTACCAACACTACATGGAACTGGTTGTGTACGAATGTTCACCTTATGAAAGAGCCTGCATGAGTCAGATAGGAAGATAGGGATTGCCTGGTGTTTTATTAAAGAGGCATGAGGTGGAATCAAGACTAAGCAGCCCACATTAGCACAAGCTGCGGGCTTCTGAACAAAGCTTTGGGCCCTAGCACTTATTGTTTTACATATTAAGAAGGGGGATAAACAATTGATAAAATAAGTAAAGACACGTTGACCTGGTGGGTGCATTGGCTATTGATCAGACATTATTCCAACTAAGAAATTGTCACAGCTTTGCAAAGAGAGAGGGCTTTAGTTGTAAACAATGTGATATTGCACCGAAATTACTCTACCACCCCTGATTGTGGATGCAGAAAAGCTCTTTGTTACTTTTGAGTGCTTAGCGATCTATTCTCTGTCACAGAAATGCATTTTTTTACAACTTTTGAAGTATTAGAAATGCTAATGATCAAGGTAGCTTGATCATTTTTTGCACGAATAACCAAACACATACTTTTCTTCTAGCTACATTTTAAGCAATTCAAAGATAATTGAAACAACACATCACGGAACGATTAATCTGAATACTTCACAGGTAAATGGTACTTGAAATGTCTACCCCTCCAGCAACCTCAGCACCAACAGACCCCCTCATAGTGTGACTTTGCTTGGCACCATCTGTCCCATTATCTCTGCCCTGGGGTCACTTTTTGGCTTGGTAGTAGTAGCTGTGTGAGCATCTAGATAACTTCTTTAGACAGATGTAATGTTCTTTATAAAGTTAGAGCCTTCAGGTGATGATTTTCACTTTAACAGATGCAGAGCGTGACTGCAGATAAACAAATGCTGAGATAGTATCGAAAGGAATTTCTGTCAACAAACAGGGAAACATGAAAAACAGTCTCTATTTCTATTTAACTATCCGCTGATGCAAGCACTAGCAAAGGCAAACTTGAAATGTGATGACAGTGATTTTGGATTTACCACGATCTATGGGTAATTTAAATGAACCCTTGATGTCCTGTATGAGTTGTATTTTGAGTATTAGTGGTGCTTACAAATAATCTGGTGGCTTTTTGGCACTTTAAAAATTACAGGTCTGAAAGCAGAAGTCGAAGTGGGCAGGACTGAAGGGGCCAAAAATGCCCACACTTCTTTAACTTATGAAAAACAGCTCCCCTATATTTGTGAAAAGACAACCTTTGCGGGACGTTTAATTCCGATAGTTTAAATGATTTAGCTGAAGTCTGAGGCAGCGGGTCTTCTGTACTGTGAAACCAAATGCGGGCAGACAGGTAAATAAGAAACAAGCCTCCTTGTCAGGGTGCCTGCAGGAAATATAAATGTGCACAACTGGTTCATTTATAATTGTAAAGGGGACTAGTACTGGCTTTAATTGATGAAATCACTTGAAGCCTCCTGATAACACAGGTTTATTCTTTTTGAGTGGTAGTGCAAGGAGTTACCAGCTGTGCTTTGAAGTGCGTGCATGAAAGGACAGTTATAAAAATAAAGATTGCACTACTTACACACTGGCTATTACTAAAATCTACATTTTGGAAGCAACTTTCTATTTTAAATCTTTTTGCTCATTTCATACCAGCCTATCTTAGGATGGGTGAAATGCAAGTTTAAAATAAAGAATTACATATTCTCAGTGGTTTCTGTCACACGCTGGGACCTAGCAGCACTAAAAATAGACAATTCACTATACTCCTCTGTACCAACCAAGATTCATATTTAAAACGGATTGTGTTGCATTTGCATCACCTTGCATGATGCAAGCCAATGCATTCCTTATGTCAAATTTACCAAGTCATGCAAAGCCAACTTGCATGGCCCTACATAGCTTGGTAAACCTGGAATATTGCACGGAAGGGCAGGTCACTGCCTTGCATCCCTCTGAGCCAGGAAGGCTGCACATGGGTGGAGAGTGGCTGTTGCCACACATCCATCCATGCTTTTTGCCATATTCACAGATTTATCAAGAGTAGTAACCCTTGAAATGAATCAAAATTGTACATCTTCCCAAAAGAGATGCAACTCTGCATCACACTTAGAAAGTATCTTTAAAGATTGTTTTTGAGCAGGAAGATGTCCTTTCCTGTGCAAAAACGAACATGCCTTCCAAATAGGTACCCTTGCAACATGTTGCAAGAGTGCCTGCGTTGGTGCTAGGCAGCACATGATGCACCAGCAGAGGGAGAGAGCAGGAATGCGCCATAGGTTAGTAAATACGGGGCAGTCCTGCCCTCTCTATTTGATGCAGCACTGAGCACCAAATTGTTTCGCTGCATTGCTTTGTATGAAATAATGTTAAATATGGCCCTTAATTCTGTGGATCTCTTGTTACAGACGGAGACCTCTGCAGTGCATTAACTAATAGATGTTTCATAATGTACTATGATGAATTTCTCACTGATTAACTACTATTTATTTTTCATTTAAACTACACATTATTTTTTATGTAGCTCCCTGAAGATGAAACCAAAAAAACTAACAGGATATTTAGTTTTTTTATCCACACGCTCACTGGCCTCATTCCCATCTCCATACTTTTTTAAATGCACTTTGACCACTGTCGGACCCCTGTCTTAAAGTTAGTGCAGTTAAAGCCAGGATTTCAGGGCTCTTCCAAATTTCTTGATATGGCGACAGACTAACATAATAGAGCTGCTGATACCAAGAATGCCTTCTCACTAACACAAAGGGAAATATATTTTGGGCTGGTGTGAGAAACGTGTAGAGGGATCCTAGTTTCCATTTGGGGGATATTAGGGGATGAATTTACATAAGTGGTTTATTTCTCACTTTAAAGAGTTTCATGCAAGAAGCATAAATCCTCAACATATTGGCTTGTGAACACCGAGTACCAATGAGGGCGCTAACGTTTGAGTGTCTGTCTGAGGCAATTGCAATTTATGTACAGAAACATTTGGAATCATAGGTAGTTAGCATTGCACTAGTCTACCCACGACTAAATGCAAGCATTCACGAAAATTACTTGGTGGGGAAAGGCCATGGATAGATTGCACGTTTATACCACGTGTTAGATGCAGGATCGCATGACAAAGCTATTGTGCAGCTCGGATAGATTTGTCTTCATTTCGACATCCACGTTCTCTACACGTTCAACAGGAACAAGAGATCCTCCTATAACGCTGGCAGAGGGAAAGGGTGCCTTTAGTAGTTGTTAGGTGTCTGTTTTTATCACTTTCACTTACAAGGGGTTGCGCACATCCGGAAAGTAGTTTTGAAGGTTGTCAGTGGTGGATCATATGTAATTTACACTCTTCAGGAAGATCTGGGTCTTATTGGCATAAGTGTTAAGATAGAAGCAATGTTCCAGGGTAGACATACTTCTTTCTCATCAGATTCTTCTGCAGATGTGCCGATTGTCACCATAAATAAGAAACAAAGTCAGAAACAAATGTAAAAAAAAGTGCTTGGGCAAATTTGCACTAATATGGTGGAAACTGTTGTAAAGAAATGGCAAAGGTAATAGGTCTTTCTTTTTTTGTGAGACAAAGTGTTATTTTAAATATTGTCAAGTATGTATGCCTGTATGATTGAGTTAGTTGGTGACTACAACAATGTTGTCAAATACGTCAATTATATGGGATGCATTAATGACTGAGGTAGTTATTCTATGGATAAACTGGCGAGTGATTGTGTGCAACAATCAGCATACGACTGAGTGCATGGATGAATGTTTGATTAATGTTTAAGTCGATGTTAAATGAATGAGTGCCCGAATGGAAGAAGTGTTATACCTGACAAATGAGTGTTGAGATAGATTGGTAAATGAGCTATTGATCCCGTCATACCTATACATTAATCTGCTTATCTGTATATGCACCCATTCACTCTCAAGTACTCATCCATCCATTAACCCACGATGAATGTAAATTGGTGTCCTAAGAGCAGATGTATGACGGAACCATGCATGCAATTACCACGCATGCCTTTACAGCACCATTGTTACAATGCATGCATCAATACCAAGCATCCATTAACAACAAATATGTTAACACACATATGCCTTTACCACTCATTCCTTTTCCACGAAAATGTAGTTGTAAATGCATGGTTGGTAAAGGCATGTCCGTGGTAAAAATGTAATTGGTAAGTATAATCCCCATACATATAGAACGAGATCTGTTCTAATTATTCTTTGATGACTAAGGCTGGCTACGGACTCTCTGGAGGCAGAGTGATGTTCGCCACCTAGGTGTAATCACCCAGTGGTAGTGTGTCAGTCCTTTCAAAAGTGCACGTTGTAGGTGAAACACGTGTCAGGGGTTGCTTTACTCATTCCAGGTTGGCTTGGATGGTATTTGACCAGTCCAAAGCTGTAATACTGTGCCTGGAGTGGAAAATGGCTTTTGTCATTTTACAACTCTGTGAGGATGACACTATGTCAATCCTACGCTTAAAGATTTTGCTGTACAAATGGCAAAAGACTTTGTCACTATCTAGCTCGACGAGGATAGCACTGTGCTAATCCTATGCTTAAAAACTTTGCTAGATAAGCAGACATTTGAGGTGAGCACATCTAGAGTGTCGCTGGTGTTGCAGGGTGCTGCTTACTAGAGCAGCTCTCCACCTAAAATTGGGAACTTCCCAGAGTTCTCCTTTGTTTTTTGCATATAGACATACTGGAGGTTGCCAGCAGGTAATTATAGTTAGGACCTAGCTTACATTAGAAAAGTGTTTTATGACTTGCCTAGATATTTGGAACAGTTTGAAAAATCTTCACAAAAAATGTCCAAAAAAGTCTCCGACTGTGTCTTTATGTGCATGGTAAGATTCGGGGTGATTCGTCAAGCAGAGGCTGAGACAAATGGAGGGGTCAAAAAATGTTTACCATGTTAATTCCTATATGAATTTCAAACACACTACAGTCCAAATGACAGACGGAATGACCCTAAATTTGGCACAAAACTAGCTCTTGGTCCATCGAAAATTGTGCTTAAAAACACAAAACAAAGAAAAGGACCCCCCCTCCAAGTGCTTTCTTATACCCTGGGGACCATCCCCTCCCCTGGGCTACATTAAGAAAAATATACAGACTGGGCCATGCAGAACCCCCCCAGGCCCTCAGGACCACCACATCACCAGGGCTTTTATTGTAAAAGGAAGGGGTGTACCCAGACCCCACTCCGGGGGATTTCATATTGCTCCAGGGACCACCACCTCCCCAGAGCTGAATTGCACATTAAGGAAGGTGTCCAAGCAGACCCTGGGTCCTGGAGACCACCACCTCCCCAAGGCCAAACACTTATTTTAAAAAGGGAGGGGGGCTGTGTGGCCCACCTCCTGGGCCATATATGTCCCTAGGGACCGCCACCTCCTGGGGGCCAGCTTGTGCAAAAAAAGGAGAGGACCACACAACCCCACTCCTAGAGCCATTAAAGGTCTTAGGGACCACCACCCCCAGGGCTGGCTCCTGCTACCCCAGAGGTGCTCACCCTCAGGAGATAGCTGTTTGCTTTTGCTTGGCTTGAGCTCTGACAGCTCCTGCCAAGCAGAAGCAAATACTAACTCTGCTTCCAGCAAGCAGGAGCTATCAAAATGCTCCATCTTGCTGGAAACAGAGTTTTCATCTGTTTCCCTGCCCACAGTGATACCACCCAAAAACCCATACCCAGCATAAAACCTAAAAAAAACCTTACAACCCAAAATCCCAGACCCACCCTAAAACCTAAAAAAAAGCCTTACACAAACATCTATAAACCCTTACTCACCCTAAAAACGATCTTTCCCTAATATATATATGTGTGTGTGTGTGTTGGTGTGGATGGGTGTGTGTGTGTGTACATACATATATATTCAATATATCCACTTAAAAAACAAACGTTACAGGGTGTTTATAGTTAGGCTCACATTTTAAAAATGCACAACCATAGACATTCACCAGTTATAGTTAGAGTTACTATAGCTCGTGCCCTAAGGTAACTATATAACTTGCACCTCTGCAATGTACAGGTATGTGATCAATAATTTTACTGCAGATATTAAAGTGACTTTATCAATGATGTTATTAAAGATGTCATGAATGCCTTCGTTTGTGGGGTATTTAGCAGCGCATGGCGAGGGTGCAAGTTATAGTTACCTTAGGGCCTGCAACCAGACCCTTCAGCCAAGTCCTCTAACTACCCAACCCCATCCTATGCACAGCGCTTTGCCCATGTACAGCGGGAGTTGGGTGCGGCCTCTCTGGATGTGAGAATAGGTGTAAGAGGTTGTATCTGGGGATGAGAGTGACTGTGAGAGTGTCTGTCTGTGAGTGAGAGTGCATACATCAGTGCTTTAGTGGGTGCGTCAGTGTGTGCACGGGTCTGTGAGTGGTTGCATGAGGCTGTCAGTGGGTCTGTGATTGGGTGTGTAAGAGTCTGATTGGGTCTGTGAATGGGTGCGTAAGTATCTGAGTGGGTCTGTGAGTGGGTGTGTGAGAGTATAACGGCTGTGAGTGGGTGCTCAAGGGTTTAAGTGGGTCTGTGAGTGGGTGCGTGAGTGTCTGAGTGGGTCTGTGAGTGGGTGCATACATGTGTGAGTGGAAAAAATAGACTGAAAGAGAAAGAGAGTGAGAGGGAGAAAGACAAACAGTTTTTTATGCTTTGGTGGATGACATACGTAGAATGAGATATTTCTGCACAAATTGAAAAGACAAATGTATTTGCCAATTAAAAGGAGTAAGATCACCTTTCGGTATGAGCCTTAAACATTTGAATTAAAAAATAAAAGAGGGAAACAACCAGGGACACACCTGGATTCGAACCTCAATCCTAAGTGTGAAGGTCTGCGACTTTCACAGTTGAGCTATGTCATTTTTTGTTTTATTATTTTGTAGCCCTTTATACCTGCGTCCAGGGAACAAAGATAAGTCTGCTTTTTAACAGCAGGACCTGTTTGACAGAACTTTGTTAGATGTGACTTGGCTGCAGCTTCAAAGCAAACAAATCAGGACATAGTAGGATCCGGCCCTAGTGGGTGGCGGTCCCGAGGGCCATCAGGTGCTTCACAAAGGCAGCTGTGTGGCCCCATCTATCATTGAAACAGCCCAGGGGAGATGGTGATCTCCAGGGCTTGGGGGTCTGAAATGGAACCGTTTACATTAATTATTATTAGCCCCGGGGTGGTGGTGATCCCCGGGGCTGCAGGGGTGCCCGAGCGACCCCCCATCCAATACCTTAAACGCCCCATGGGGTAGTGGTCCCCCATCTGGCCTCCCCCATGTTATAAAAGCATTTTTGCCCCATGATGTGGTGGTCCCTGGGGCATTGGGGGGCCAGGGGGACCCCCCTGTTAAAAAGAAAAGAGTACCCTTGGGACTGGCCCACCCAGGGACTTATTTGAAAACAAGCGTGGGTGCCTGCACTAGTTTTTTTTTTTTTTTTTACTGTGGATTTGCGGTAAATGTTTTAAAAAAATGCTATTTAGCCCTCGGGGTCCCTTTGGAACCCCAGCGCCAGAGCTAAGGGGTCAGGGTGTTTATACCCTGGCCCCTTTAGCATTTTTTATTCTTTTTTTTGGGACTCAGCTTTAGCCGAGTCCAAGATGGCTTTGTATCAAGAAATCCATCTTGTGATTTTCTATTTCTGTATCCTACTTGTTTTATCCTCCCTATCATTCTTTCACTCTACCCTTCTTTTTCTTCCCTTTCTCTGTTGTTTATTTTCCTAATTAATTCTCACTCCCTTTCAATCTTCCCCTATCTTCTACTGTCACTTGTCCTATCCCCCTCTTTCTTCCTTTACTTCACCAATCCTTCTTTCTTTAATTTGTCATTCATTCCTATCTCAGAGACTTCCTTGCTGATCTTCATTTCCTGGTCTCTCAGTCCTTTTAGTTCCATCCCTTTCCCAGGTTGGTTATGACCCTCTAACTGAGTACAGATGCAACTGTTGAAGAGGCCCTATAAAAAGCATCTTTATAGAACAGAATGCAAAACCAAAGGCAACAACAGAAAATTAGTATGGCACACACAACAGCGCAAGCTTCACTTTTGAGCAAGCAGGTTCTGCACAACTAGCAACAATCTGAGTTCCATACACACATAAAAACAATACAATACAGATAGGTATGCAGGATTGTCTCATACATATGCATGTGTAGTGCAAGTTCTTCTTATAGACACAGTGGAGATAAAGCAGGTACAACAAGGATGGGGCAGTGCAAAAGTTCACCAAACAGAGACGTTTCAGGAGCAACAGTGCAGGTTTTCATCACATTCAACACGAACCAGCATTGGAAGCTTTCCAAGCTCAAGAAGGTACAGTAAACTGCATTTGTACATGCTTCCTATATGAATAGGAAAGGCACAGCACAAGTGCCAGCTTTCCTAATGCAAGAAATAGCTGGGACAGAAACTGTAACAGTCATTTTACATAAACTTAGAAAGCATCAGCGCTCGCCTATTTCTAATACCACAGGCACACCATGAGAAATAGAAGTAAATGTTTGATTCAACTATTACAGGTACAATAAGGACAGCAGATCCACTTCACAAAGCAGGCACACCATGTTAAGCAGGAGAGCAAACCTTCATCACAAAAGCAGTTACATCAGAGCAGTCATATGTTATATAAGAGGTACAGCACTGTAAAGAACAATGCAGGCCTCTCTTGCACAATACAGTTTCATTGCAAATAGCAGAAAAGTCTACCTTACAAAACAGGTACAGTACAGGACGAAGCACTGCAGGCCCCTGTAACATAAAGCAGGTGCAGTAGAGGAAGCAGCAGCGCTACCTCACAACTGAGATACAGCACAGGAAGCAGTTAACATGTCAAGCCTCCCTTAATAAGCAGGTTCAGGGCTCAAAGTGCACAAGTGATGCTTACCTCCATATTATGTAGGGCTCTGCCCTAGATATTTATAATTTTGCATGTTATTCTTTTAGGTGCATGCTCATAATGGCAAGAATAAACCTATGGGAGACAAAATGTAAATTTCTGTTGGTAAACAGCTATGACTGTCTGAAGGTGTCACATGACAAAGATGCACTTGGCAGAAGTGTTTGTGCAGAAGGCAGCTCTGAGACATGTACAAGGCATTTATGTTTAAATGTAATGAATAGTCTGAAATACCAGGCACCATTACTCTGAAAATGGCATCAAGTGCAATCAGAGTACGAGCTTTACATTGTTTGGTTACTTAATCAAAATAAATGAATACTTTAGTTAGCCAGAGGTACATGGTCTGGGGAAAGTGGCCACACCAAGCACACATATTGTATGGAAGTTTGGCGAAGTTCTCCATCAAAAGGTACTTTTGGGAAAAAAGTATCAACAGAATGCATTTTACAATACCGGTTACAAAATGCACTGACATTTTTAACAAGGACATGATCTCACAGTGAACCATGACCTCCAGTGATAGTGCATATCAGCAAAGAGTGTGTTGACATTATGATGAATAACAATTGGAAATGTTCAATAACAAAAGCAACTACTTCAGACTTTGCAAACTGAAGACGACCTCTAGAATGGGATCACTAACTGGAGAGCAGGATGGTAGAGGGGAGCTAGAAGTGCCTCAACATCTGTTCAGTGACTGAAGGAGAACATTTCCATTGTCTGTAGTCGGAATCCAGCTCCCAGGAAAAGTATTACCCTTTACCCCAAACATAGAAACACTTTTGTGTATAGGTACTTGGTGGTGGAAGAACAGCAGTAACCGAGTAGAAAAGAACAAGGTGTCCATGAGGAGGAGAATATTCTATGCACTTTATGAGCCAGTTTTATGCACTGCATTTTAATCCTCTCCACAACGCAATGGTTTCTACATATTGTTTAGGGCGGTCGAGGAACTGTGTATCTGAGAGAGTAATGATGCATTGTATAACGTTCAGTCTTTGTTGCTACATGTGACTAGCCAATTGATGAGAAGTCAGGTGTCTGTAAGTGGCCCACACTAACTACTTGGTATCACATGGCCCAAGCCTGCACATAGGTAGCAGCAAGAAAAGTCCCCCTATGCAGTCTCAACAAGCAGGCTGGCTTTTGGTCTTCCAACAGGATCTGTAAGGCGAGTGTGAGAGTGTATTTCTTTATGCTGTCTTCTAGTAAAGTCGCATTTCAACATGAAAGGTAAACATTGGTTTAATAAGCTAGGTAATATAAGAATCACAGTCATCAAAGTCCTTTCTACAGGCTGTCCGCAGCTTTCAAATCAGAACATTAGGATGTCACAATGTTAAGGATATAAGGGTCCAGAATGTACAAGAGAGAATCATTGTGAGGGGGTGAATGGAGGATGTATGTGTGATCATTCCAAAAGCAGGATAAGGTTAGCGTTTATACCAAACAGTAACAAGTGGATTATGGTACACTGAATGTAGGTTTGGATTTTGGGGTTAAATGTTCATTTGCAGTACTGCTGTGAAATATTAACTCATCACTGATTCATTTAAAGACTCTTTTGGCCGTGCAAAATATCTCTCCTCTTTAAAGCACATCTTTAAAGCACTATCCTTTTCTTCAGTTTAACTCTCCCCTTTGAAGCATCAGCCTCCTTTAAAACAAGCCTTTAATTTAAAGAATCTACCTTTTTAAGCACTTTGCCTTTTCTACTATTGCTTACTCGGTGCACAGGACCTCTTCAAGGCACATGTACACTGTAAAGCACCACTCTCTGGTAAAGCATCTCTCTTTGGCAAAGCACCTCTGCCTTCTAAAGTACGTTTTAGCTACAAAGCAGCTGTTTCCTGTAGAACACCTCTATCATCTAAACCACATAGGTCCTGTAAAGCACACTTCTCCAAAGTACCCATCTCCTCTAAAGCACATCTCGCCCTTGAAGCACCTCTCTTCCTTAAAGCATCCCTATCTAAAGCAGGTCTGTCCTAAGAAAGAAGTGACTCAAATAGATGATCTCACCAAAGAACAAAAATATATTTCTAGTACAACGTGCAATCATCTGTTTGAGTTACTTCTTTCTTGGATATTAAATTTTCTTGTGAGTCATTGCATCCTTTGGGATCCAGAATTTTGCCCAGGTTGGCTGTTGTTTTCTTGTGTTCCTTCATCTTCTAGTGTGTTATATATATATATATATATATATATATATATATGTGTATATATATATATATACATAAATATTCATGTAAAAAAACAACGGTTACAAGACGGTATAGTTAGGATCATCTTTTAAACTTACAATACCACCAATAATCACCTGTTAGAGTTCTCTCAAGTAACTATAACTCATGCACTAAGGTAACTATAACTCACGCCCACCATGCACAGTTTTTTCCTCAAAAATATTACTGCAAATATTACATGGATATCATCAAGGATGTAATCAAAGATGTCATGAGTGCCGTAATATTTGGGGTAATTACATGTGAATGGCGAGGCTGGAGCCCCACTGCTCACATAAACATTAATCGCTCCAGGGAGGTGGGGGTCCCCCAGGCACGGGGACCACTCAGGACCCCCTTCTGCACACATTAACATTGATTGACTCAGGGAGGTGGTGGTCCCCGACACGGATGCCACTTCATCAAAATGCAAGGGTAGTGGAAGTGAATTATAGTTACCTTAGGGCCTGTGGCCAACCCCCTATAAGCACCCAACCTTACACCATGCAGAGCCTTTGCCCGTGCGCAGCAGAGGTTGCCCCCAAGACCTGGCCTACAGCCAGACTCTGCAGCCAACACCCTAACCACCAAACCCCATGCTTTGCACAACCCTTTGGCCATGTGTGTCTGAAGTTGGCTGTGGCATCTCTGGTTTGAAGAATAGGTGTGAGAGGGTGTATCTGGGGGTGAGAGTGTCTGTCTGGGTGTGAGAGTATGTACATCAGTGTTTTAGTGGGTGCGTCAGTGTGTGCATGGGTCTGTGAGTGGGTGCATGAGGCTGTCAGTGGGTCTGTGAGTGGGTGTGTGAGAGTCTGAGCAGATCTGTGAGTGGGTGCAATAATGTCTGAGTGGGTCTGTGAGTGGGTGGGTGTCTGAGTGGGTATGTGAGCGGGAGGAAGATTGAAAGAGCTAGAGAGAGAGAGAGAGAGAGAGAGAGAGAGAGAGATACAGGGTTTTTAGGCTTTGATATAAGGTATGCTTAGAATGCGATATTTCTGGATAAATTGAAAAGAAAAATGTATTTGTCATTTAAAAAGAGTAAAGTCACCTTTCAGCATTAGGGTTAAACATTGTTAGTTAACAAAAAAAGGAAGCTGAAGCAAACCTTTATCTCTGTTCCCGGCATGCAAACCTGCATGCAGTGAACAGAGAAGAAAGCTCCACTTTTTGACAGCGTGATCTGCTTCAGAGTTTCAGAGATTCAAAGTTGAAAGTTGATGGGGCTGCATGGCCCCCCTCCCACCCAGAGTGGCCTGGGGAGGTGGTGATCCCCAGGGCTAAAGGGGTCCGAAACGTACCCCCTATCATTATTTTGTATATAACCCTAGGGAGATGGCAGTTCACGGGCTGGGGGGGGGGGGGGACCAACAGGCTTCCTCCACACAATTGATGCTTTTTTTCACAGGGATGTGGTAGTTACTGGGGCACAGGGACTATGGGCCCCCAGCATAAATGACATTAATTGCCCCATGGAGTTGGTGTTCCCTGTGGCTGTGGGGGTGGGGGGGGCAGAAGGCACCCCTATTAAAAAGAGAACAGTGTCAGGGACCTGGATCACCAGAGGGCCTATTTAACAACCAGCACTGAGCCCATGCTTGTTTTTTAAATAAAAAAAAAAAATTGTGGATTAGTCCATTGCATTTCCTCAGTAAAATGTAAACAAAAATGTTTTTTAGCGTTTGGGGCGTCCCTTTGGGACCCCAGCACCAGAGCTAAGGGGCCAAGGTGTCCATACCCTGGCTCCTTTTTTTATTATTAGGCTTTTCATCTGGGAATTGCCTAAAGCCAATTCCCAATATTGTAGGAGGCTGGACTGGCTTGTAGTGAGTACCAAGGGGTACTTACACCTTGCACCAGGCCCAGTTATCCCTTATTAGTGTATAGGGTGTCTAGCAGCATAGGCTGATAGATAATGGTAGCATAGCAGAGCAGCTTAGGCTGAACTAGGAGACGAGTCAAGCTCCTACAGTACCACTAGTGTCATATGCACAATATCATAAGAAAACACAATACACAGATATACTAAAAATGAAGGTACTTTATTTTTATGACAATATGCCAAAAGTATCTCAGTGAGTACCCTCAGTATGAGGATAGCAAATATACACAAGATATATGTACACAATACCAAAATATGCAGTAATAGTATTAGAAAACAGTGCAAACAATGTATAGTTACAATAGGATGCAATGGAGACATAGGGATAGGGGCAACACAAACCATATACTCCAAAAGTGGAATGAGAACCACGAATGGACCCCAAACCTATGTGACCTTGTAGAGGGACACTGGGACTATTAGAAAATAGTAAGGGTTAGAAAAATAGCCCACCCCAAGACCCTGAAAAGTGAGTGCAAAGTGCACTAAAGTTCCCCAAAGGACATAGAAGTCGTGATAGGGGAATTCTGCAGGAAAGACACAAATCAGCAATGCAACAACGATGGATTTCCAGTCGAGGGTACCTGTGGAACAAGGGGACCAAGTCCAAAAGTCACAAGCAAGTCGGAGATGGGCAGATGCCCAGGAAATGCCAGCTGTGGGTGCAAAGAAGCTGCTACTGGACAGTAGAAGCTGGAGATTCTGCAGGAACGACAAGGGCTAGGAACTTCCCCTTTGGAGGACAAATCCACCACACCGTGGAGAGTCGTGCAGAAGTATTTTCCTGAAGAAAGACCGCCAACAAGCCTTGCTAGCTGCAAATCATGCGGTTAGGGTTTTTGGGTGCTGCTGTGGCCCTGGGTATAGGGTGAGCATCAGTTTTGGTTACCTGGTTGAGACCTCTGAAGTCAACACAAAACCGCATTTCTTTCTTTCCATCCTTGGAATGAGGTTTTGGTACAAGTACCACAGGAGAAGCCCATGGACTTTCAGAGTGCTCAACCACTCCCAGTTCTAACATTTTCTGCACCTCTTGCTTTATGCAGTCCCTGACATGGTCAGGCTGCCTATAGATTTTACTTTTGACAGGCAAGCTGTCTCCAGTATCTATAATGTGCTCACACCAAGAAGTGGTACCTGGCACAGTAGAGAAGAGTTCAGAAAACTGACCCAGGAGATTTATGCAATGGTCTTTCTGCTCAGCAGTAAGACAATCAGCCAAAACTACACCTTCCACTAGAGCATCTTGTTCTGTGGAAGAGAAGAGATCAGGTAGAGGATCACTGTCTTCTTCCTGTCCCTCATCAGTTGCCATGAGCAGGGTGAGATCAGCCCTGTCATAGTAGGGTTTCAGGCGATTGGCATGGAGCACCCTAAGGGGACTCCTGGCAGTGCCTAAGTCAACTAAGTAGGTGACTTCACCCTTCTTTTCAACAATTATGTGGGGTCCACTCCATTTATCTTGGAGTGCTCTTGGGGCCACAGGCTCCAAGACCCACACTTTCTGCCCTGGTTGGTACTGAACCAAAACAGCCTTCTGATCATGCCATTGCTTCTGGAGCTCTTGGCTGGCCTGAAGGTTTTTACTGGCCTTTTTCATATACTCAGCCATCCTTGATCTGAGGCCAAGTACATAATCCACAATATCTTGTTTTGGAGCTTTTAAAGGTTGTTCCCAACCCTCCTTGACAATTGTTAGTGGACCCCTAACAGGTTGTCCAAAGAGGAGTTCAAAGGGGCTAAAGCCCACTCCTTTCTGGGGTACCTCCCTGTAGGCAAAAAGGAGGCATGGTAAAAGGATATCCCATCTCCTGCGGAGTTTTTCAGGCAGTCCCATAATCATGCCTTTGAGAGTTTTGTTAAATCTCTCCACCAGTCCATTTGTTTGTGGGTGATAGGGTGTAGTGAACTTGTAAGTCACACCACACTCCTTCCACATGGCCTTTAAGTAAGCAGACGTGAAATTGCTTCCCCTGTCTGATACCACCTCTTTTGGGAAGCCCACCCTGGAAAATATTCCCAGGAGGGCCTTTGCCACTGCAGGTGCTGTAGTGGTCCTTAGAGGAATTGCTTCAGGATATCTTGTGGCATGGTCCACTACCACCAAGATAAACCTATTGCCTGAAGCAGTAGGAGGGTCAAGGGGGCCAACTATGTCAACCCCTACCCTTTCAAAGGGAACCCCAACCACAGGCAGTGGAATAAGGGGTGCCTTTGGAGTGCCACCTGTCTTGCCACTGGCTTGACAGGTTTCACAGGACTTACAAAACTCTTTTGTGTCCTCAGACATTCTAGGCCAATGAAACAAGGGAACAAGCCTGTCCCAAGTTTTCATTTGTCCCAGATGTCCAGCTAGGGGAATGTCGTGGGCTAGAGTTAGGAGGAACTTTCTGTACTCCTGAGGAATCACTAACCTCCTGGCAGTTCCAGGTTTAGGATCCTTTGCTTCAGTGTACAAGAGTTTGTCCTCCCAGTAAACTCTGTGAGAGTCACTGACATCCCCATTAGCTTGTTTGACAGCTTGCTGTCTTAGACCCTCTAGTGTGGAACAGGTTTGCTGTGCCACACTCAGCTCCTCCCTGGCAGGCCCCCCTTCACCCAAAAGCTCAGCAGTGTCTGCTTCCAGCTCCTCTGGTGTAGGTTCTGCACAGGGTGGAAATTCTTCTTCCTCAGAAGTAGAATCCACTGTAGAGGGAGGGATAGTAGGAAGTGCTTACTTCTACTAGCCCTAGCTTTAGGGAGCACTTGGTCCATTGTTCCAGGATCCAAGTCACCCTGTCCTTTTTGCTTTTTGCCCTGAGCCCTGGTTAAAGCAAAAATATGCCCTGGGATGCCCAGCATTGCTGCATGGGCCTCTAACTCCACATCTGACCAAGCTGATGTCTCCAAATCATTTCCTAGTAGACAGTCTACAGGTAAATCTGTGGCTACCACAACCTTCTTTAGACCAGTAACCCCCCCCCCAGTTGAGATTTACAACAGCCATGGGGTGGCTAAGTGTGTTGTTGTGAGCATCGGTTACTTGGTACTGGTGACCAAGTAGGTGTTGTTCAGGGTGGACTAGTTTCTCTATGACCATAGTCACACTGGCACCAGTGTCCCTGTAGGCCTTAACCTCAACACCATTTATTAGGGGTAGTTGCTTGTACTTATCCATGTTAAGGGGACAAGCAGCCAAGGTGGCTAAATCAATAGCCCCCTCAGAGACTAACACAGCCTCTGTGGTCTCCCTAACTAGACCAACCCCAACTAAGTTACCAATAGTGAGCCCAGCTACTCCCTTGGATTGGCTATTAGTAGGTTTGCTCCCACCACCACTGCTATTAGTAGGGACACTAGGTGTAGCAGTAGGGGTTGTAGTGGTAGGAGGCTTGGTGCTTTTCTTTGGACAACTGGGATCTGTTGTCCAATGGCCTTTTATTTTACATAAATAGCACCATGGTTTATTTTCTTTGTTTTGATTAGAAGAGGATTTGGGCCCACCACCCCCACCAGAGTGTTTTTGTTGGCCTGATTAAGACTCATTTTTAGATTTGTCCCCACCCTTGTCAGAAGACTTACCATCCTTCTTCTTATTGCCATCTTTGTCACCCCCTGTATGAACTTTTCTGTTCACCCTTGTTCTGACCCATTTGTCTGCCTTCTTTCCCAATTCTTGGGGAGAGGTCAGATCAGAGTCCACCAGGTACTGGTGCAACAAATCAGACACACAATTATTAAGAATATGCTCTCTCAGGATCAAGTTATACAGTCATAATCAGTAACTTTACTGCCATGTAACCACCCCTCCAAGGCCTTCACTGAATGGTCAATGAAATCAACCCAGTCTTGTGAAGACTCCTTTTTGGTCTCTCTGAACTTTATCCTGTATTGTTCAGTGGTTAAGCCATCCAGGAGTGCATTCTTAAGAACGTAGTAATCATTGGCTTCACTTTCTTTCACAGTAAGGAGCCTATCCCTACCTTTTCCACTAAATGATAGCCATAGGATAGCAGCCCACTGCCTTTGAGGGACATCCTGTACAGCACAGGCCCTCTCAAGTGCAGCAAACCACTTGTTAATGTCATCCCTCTCCTTATAAGGGGGAACTATCTTGTGCAGATTCCTGGAATCATGCTCTTTTGCAGGATGACTATGGGGAATACTGCTGCTGCCACCATGGGTTTCTAAACCCAACTTCTGTCTCTCCTTCTCTACTTCTAAGGTCTGTCTATCCAAATCCAGCTGTTGCTTCTTGAGCTTCAGTCTGGTTTGTTCCACTCTCAATCTATTGAGCTCCCTTTCTAACAATCTGTCATCAGGGTGGGTGGGTGGGACATGCCTAGAAACAGAAGTATGATGAGAATGGACAGAAGGAGACCTGTCCCTTACAGAAGGCACCCTAACAGCTTGGTTAACAGAAACATCACTTCTACTGTGGTGAGAATGAATGCTCTTGCTATGATGTGAGACAACACTATCAGTATGGTGTGACTCAACCTCAGTACCAACTATGCTAGACTGTCTAGTAATGGGCAGGCTATGAAGTTTCTTTCCTGAATCTTTTCCTAGGGGAGTCCCTGGATCAGATTGGGAACCATTAGCTAATTTTTCAACAGATGGGGCCCTTTTGGCCTTATCTTGTTCTCTAAGCATGTTAAGCAATAATTCCAAGGAAGGATTCTTCCCTACACTCAAACCTCTTTCTACAGAGAGACTCCTTGCTCCTTTCCAGCTAAGGTGGTCATATGCAAGTTTGGACAGATCAACATTTTGGCCTGTGCCAGACATTTTTAGAAAGGGAGTTTAAGTGATAGAAAAAGAGAAAAAAGTTTTCAGAACTTTTAGAAAGACAGAAAAAAAACTTTTTAAACTTTTAAGAACTTTTAGAAAGTTTAGAGGTACTTTTCAGCACTTTAGAAAAGAGGTGAGAAAAGAAATGCAAAACTTTTTGGTTAGGTGTACATACACTGAACTTGTTTTGTATATTTTTCTCTTATGAAAAGTACAATGACAAAAGTGGTAAGTAGTCTCAAAGCACTTATCCCACCGCTGCACAACCAATGTAGGAGGCTGGACTGGCTTGTAGTGAGTACCAAGGGGTACTTACACCTTGCACCAGGCCCAGTTATCCCTTATTAGTGTATAGGGTGTCTAGCAGCATAGGCTGATAGATAATGGTAGCTTAGCAGAGCAGCTTAGGCTGAACTAGGAGACGAGTGAAGCTCCTACAGTACCACTAGTGTCATATGCACAATATCATAAGAAAACACAATACACAGATATACTAAAAATGAAGGTACTTTATTTTTATGACAATATGCCAAAAGTATCTCAGTGAGTACCCTCAGTATGAGGATAGCAAATATACACAAGATATATGTACACAATACCAAAATATGCAGTAATAGTATTAGAAAACAGTGCAAACAATGTATAGTTACAATAGGATGCAATGGAGACATAGGGATAGGGGCAACACAAACCATATACTCCAAAAGTGGAATGAGAACCACGAATGGACCCCAAACCTATGTGACCTTGTAGAGGGACACTGGGACTATTAGAAAATAGTAAGGGTTAGAAAAGTAGCCCACCCCAAGACCCTGAAAAGTGAGTGCAAAGTGCACTAAAGTTCCCCAAAGGACATAGAAGTCGTGATAGGGGAATTCTGCAGGAAAGACACAAATCAGCAATGCAACAACGATGGATTTCCAGTCGAGGGTACCTGTGGAACAAGGGGACCAAGTCCAAAAGTCACAAGCAAGTCGGAGATGGGCAGATGCCCAGGAAATGCCAGCTGTGGGTGCAAAGAAGCTGCTACTGGACAGTAGAAGCTGGAGATTCTGCAGGAACGACAAGGGCTAGGAACTTCCCCTTTGGAGGACAAATCCACCACACCGTGGAGAGTCGTGCAGAAGTATTTTCCTGAAGAAAGACCGCCAACAAGCCTTGCTAGCTGCAAATCATGCGGTTAGGGTTTTTGGGTGCTGCTGTGGCCCTGGGTATAGGGTGAGCATCAGTTTTGGTTACCTGGTTGAGACCTCTGAAGTCAACACAAAACCGCATTTCTTTCTTTCCATCCTTGGAATGAGGTTTTGGTACAAGTACCACAGGAGAAGCCCATGGACTTTCAGAGTGCTCAACCACTCCCAGTTCTAACATTTTCTGCACCTCTTGCTTTATGCAGTCCCTGACATGGTCAGGCTGCCTATAGATTTTACTTTTGACAGGCAAGCTGTCTCCAGTATCTATAATGTGCTCACACCAAGAAGTGGTACCTGGCACAGTAGAGAAGAGTTCAGAAAACTGACCCAGGAGATTTATGCAATGGTCTTTCTGCTCAGCAGTAAGACAATCAGCCAAAACTACACCTTCCACTAGAGCATCTTGTTCTGTGGAAGAGAAGAGATCAGGTAGAGGATCACTGTCTTCTTCCTGTCCCTCATCAGTTGCCATGAGCAGGGTGAGATCAGCCCTGTCATAGTAGGGTTTCAGGCGATTGGCATGGAGCACCCTAAGGGGACTCCTGGCAGTGCCTAAGTCAACTAAGTAGGTGACTTCACCCTTCTTTTCAACAATTATGTGGGGTCCACTCCATTTATCTTGGAGTGCTCTTGGGGCCACAGGCTCCAAGACCCACACTTTCTGCCCTGGTTGGTACTGAACCAAAACAGCCTTCTGATCATGCCATTGCTTCTGGAGCTCTTGGCTGGCCTGAAGGTTTTTACTGGCCTTTTTCATATACTCAGCCATTCTGGATCTTAGGCTGAGTACATAGTCCACTATGTCTTGCTTAGGAGTTTTTAAAGGTTGTTCCCAACCCTCCTTTACAAGTGTTAGGGGACCTCTTACAGGGTGTCCAAATAGGAGTTCAAAGGGGCTGAAGCCCACTCCTTTCTGGGGTACCTCCCTGTAAGCAAAAAGGAGGCAAGGTAACCGGACATCCCATCTCCTCCTGAGTTTTTCAGGGAGTCACATTATCATTCCTTTGAGAGTTTTATTAAACCCATCTACCACTCCATTTGTTTGTGGATGATAAGGTGTGGTGAATTTGTATGTTACACCACATTCCTTCCACATGGCCTTCAAGTATGCAGACATAAAGTTGCTACCCCTGTCTGATACCACCTCTTTTGGGAAACCCACCCTGGAAAAGATTCCTAGGAGGGCTTTTGCCACTGCAGGAGCTGTAGTGGTCCATAGAGGAATTGCTTCAGGATATCTTGTGACATGGTTCACTACCACCAAGATAAACCTATTGCCTGAAGCAGTAGGAGGGTCAAGGGGGCCAACTATGTCAACCCCTACCCTTTCAAAGGGGACTCCAACCACAGGCAGTGTAATAAGGGGAGCCTTTGGGGTGCCACCAGTCTTGCCACTGGCTTGACAGGTGACACAGGACTTACAAAAGTATTTTGTGTCCTCTGACATTCTAGGCCAATGAAACAGGGGGACAAGCCTTTCCCATGTTTTAATTTGCCCTAAATGTCTAGCCAAGGGAATGTCGTGGGCTAGAGTTAGGAGGAACTCTCTGTATTGCAGGGGAATGACCAATCTCCTGGCTGCTCCAGGTTTAGGGTCCCTTGCCTCTGTATACAAGAGGTTGTCCTCCCAGTAAACTCTATGTGAGTCACTGACATCCCCATTTTGCTGTTTGACAGCTTGCTGTCTTAGACCCTCTAATGTGGGACAGGTTTGCTGTGCCACACTCAGCTCCTCCCTGGCAGGCCCCCCTCCACCCAAAAGCTCAGCAGTGTCTGCTTCCAGCTCCTCTGGTGAAGGTTCTGCACAGGGGGGAAATTATTCTTCCTCAGAAGTTGAATCATCTGTAGAGGGAGGGATAGTAGGTAGGGGTTTACCTTTACTAACCCTAGCTTTAGGGAGCACTTGGTCCATTGTTCCAGGATCCAAGTCACCCTGCCCTTTTTGCTTTTTGGCCTGAGCCCTGGTTAAAGCAAAAATATGCCCAGGAATGCCCAGCAGTGCTGCATGAGCCTCCAACTCCACTTCTGCCCAAGCTGATGTCTCTAAATCGTTCCCTAGTAGACAGTCTACAGGTAAATCTGAGGCAACCACAACTTTCTTTGGACCAGTAACCCCCCCCAGTTCAGATTCACAACAGCCATGGGGTGGCTAAGAGTGTTGTTATGAGCATCAGTCACTTGGTACTGGTGACCAAGTAGGTGTTGTTCAGGGTGTACCAGTTTCTCTATTACCATGGTAACACTGGCACCTGTGTCCCTGTAGGCTTGAACCTCAACACCATTTATTAGGGGAAGTTGCTTGTACTTATCCATATTAAGGGGACAAGCAACCACGGTGGCCAAATCAATGGCACCTTCAGAGACTAGCACAGCCTCTGTGGTCTCCCTTACAAGACCAACCCAACTAAATTACCAAAAGTGAGCCCAGCTACTCCCTTGGATTGGCTATTAGTAGGTTTGCTCCCACCACCACTGCTATTACTAGGGGCACTAGGTGTAGCAGTAGGGGTTGTGGTAGTGGGATGCTTGGTGCTTTTCTTTGGACAACTGCCATCAGTTGTCCAATGGCCTTTTACTTTACATAAATAGCACCATGGTTTCTTTACTTGATTAGACGAGGATTTGGACCCACCACCCCCACCAGAGTGTTTTTGTGGGCCTGAGGAAGACTCATTTTTAGATTTGTCCCCACCCTTGTCTGAAGACTTACCATCCTTCTTCTTGCCATCCTTGTCACCCCCTGTATGAACTTTTCTGTTCACTCTTGTTCTGACCCATTTGTCTGCCTTCTTTCCCAATTCTTGGGGAGAGGTCAGATCTGAGTCCACTAGATATTGGTGTAACAAATCAGACACACAGTTATTCAGAATATGCTCTCTCAAGATTAGATTGTACAGGCTTTTGTAGTCAGAAACTTTACTTCCATGTAACCACCCCTCCAAGGCCTTCACTGAATAGTCAACAAAGTCTACCCAGTCTTGTGAGGACTCTTTTCTGGTTTCTCTGAACTTAATCCTGTATTGTTCAGTGGTTAAGCCAAATCCATCCAAGAGTGCATTCTTAAAAACTGTAAAATTATTGGCATCCCTTTCCTTCACAGTAAGGAGCCTATCCCTACCCTTTTCACTGAAAGATAGCCATAGGATAGCAGCCCACTGCCTTTGAGGGACCCCCTGTACAACACAGGCCCTCTCAAATGCAGCAAACCACTTGTTAATGTCATCCCCCTCCTTGTAAAGGGGAACTATCTTATGCAGATTCCTAGAATCATGCTCTTTCACAGGATTACTATCTGTAATACTGCTGCTGCCACAATGGGAAAATCACAACAATTAGCAGGAAAGGGACAAATTCAGTAATTATTTCAAACAACCAATATTAACTCTTGGTTTCAAGGGGTAAATTATTTGCCCTTATTTATTCCATTTATTTGCAAAATACAGCATCAGACTCATTAAAGAGCAACCTGTCTCTTATTCTATCGTCATGGCGTAGATATATACAAATCTAGATACATTTATATTTACAACAAACATTTCTTACAAACAGTAGACGAATGGTCTCTAACATAACAAAAATCTAAAAGAAAACATGTGCCCATCTACAAAGCTTTAAAAGATAGTCACTATAACTCAATTCACAATGTGATCTAATATCGTATGGTAACCAAGGGTCTTGCACCCAGCTGTACAATACCTAAACGTTTTTTAGAAAGGTATTATGTAGTGCTAAACCACTTATGTTTATTAATTCATTATCACTCCAAGCCCTTGATTCCACTAACAAGGTGTCGACGCGTTTCGGCCTTAACACTCAGGGCATCGTCAGGACTGGCAGGGGGCACTGGCACCGCTTTCTTTCCATTATGATGTGTATCCAACCTTATGAGTTATTATCCTCGTTCTTGATTAATTCTACTCTATTTATCCAAGCCACTCGGTCTAAGTATAACCATACATATGCTGGGACGTTGACTTTTATATTGCTTCTCCACTCTGTATGTGTACCCGGACCTCACGTAGCCTGAAGGCTGCCAAACGCTGCCTTCACTTTTTAATGAGTCGCTGCCACCATGGGGTCCTAACCCCAACCTCTGTCTTTCTTTTTCTAAGTCTTAAGATTTCCTGTCTAGAGCCAGCTGTTGCTGTTTAAGCTTCAGCCTGGACTCTTCCACTCTCAATCTATTGAGCTCCCTTTCTAACATTCTGTCATCAGGGTGGTTGGGTTGGGCATGCTTTGACACAGAAGAATGGTGTGAATTAATAGAGGGAGAATTGTCCCTAACAGTTGGCACTCTAATAACCTGGCCTGCAGGAATGACATCTCTGCTGTGATGAGAACTCACATTAGTACCAGTTATGCTAGGTGGTCTGCTGAGGGGCAGGTTGGGAAGAATACCATCTAACACTCTCCCTAGGGGTGCCCCAGAGTCAGAGTTTGAACCATCTCCTAACTTCTCAACTGATGTGCCAGCTAAGGCCTTATCATTTTCAATGAGCATGTTATTTAACAATTCTCTAGAGGGATTCTTCCCTACCCCTAAACCTCTATCAATGCAGAGACTCCTCAACCCTTTCCAGCTAAGGTTATCATAAGCAGTGCTGGCCAGATGAAGAGTAGGACCTGTACCAGACATGATAGAAAAAGGTTTAGGGACAGATAAAAGAAAGAAAAAGTTTCAGGACTTTTTAAGGACACAGAAAAAAACTTTTTCAACTTTTTAGAAACTTTTTGAAAGTTTAGAGGTACTTTTCAGCACTTAGCCAATAGAGTAAGAGAAGAAAAGCAAAGCTTTTTGGTTAGGTGTACATACACTGAACTTGTTTTGTATATTTTTCTCTTATGAAAAGTACAATATGACAAAGTGGTAAGCAGTTACAAGTACTTATCCCACCACTGCACAACCAATGTAGGAGGCTGGCCTGGCTTGTAGTGGGTACCAAGGGGTACTTACACTCTGTACCAGGTCTAGTTATCCCTTATTAGTGTAGAAGAGGTGTTTCTAGCAGCTTAGGCTGATAGAAGGTAGCTATAGCAGAGCAGCTTAGGCTGAACTAGGAGACATGCAAAGTTCCTACTATACCACTGGTGTCATATGTACAATATCATAAGAAAACACGATACACAGATATACTAAAAATAAAGGTACTTTATTTTTATGACAATATGTCAAAAGTATCTCAGTGAGTACCCTCAGAATGAGGATGCCAAATATACACAAGATATATGTACACAATACCAAAAATATGCAGTAATAGCAAAAGGAGGTAATGCAAGCAGTGTAAAATTACAATGTATTGCAATAGGCGTACTTAGGTATAGGGGCAACACAAACCATATACTCCAAAAGTGGAATGCGAATAACGTATGGACCCCAAACCTATGTGAGCTTGTAGAGGGTCGCTGGGACTGTAAGAAAACAGTGAGGGTTCGAAAAATAGCCCACCCCAAGACCCTGATAAGTAGGTGTAAAGTGCACCTATATTCCCCAGAGAGCACAGAAGTCGTGATAGGGGAATTCTGGAAGGAAGACCAACACCAGCAATGCAACAAAAGTGGATTTCCGGACGAGAGTACCTGTGGAACAAGGGGACCAAGTCCAAGAGTCGCAACAAAGTCGAGATTGGGCAGATGCCCAGGAAATGCCAGCTGAGGGTGCAAAGAAGCTGCCACCTGATGGTAGAAGCTGTGGATTCTGCAAGAACAAAGAGGGCTAGAAACTTCCCCTTTGGAGGATGGATGTCCCACGTTGTGAAGAAGCTTGCAGAGCTGTTCCCACGCAGAAAGACCGCAAACAAGCCTTGATAGCTGCAAGGGTCGCGGTTAGGGTTTTTGGATGCTGCTGTGGCCCAGGAGGGACCAGGATGTCGCCAATTGCGTGAGGAGACAGAGGAGGTGCCTAGCAAGATAGGGAACCCTCACAGAAGCAGGCAGCACCCACAGAAGTGCCAGAAAAGGCACTACAAAGAGGAGTGAACTGGAGCTCACCCGAAGTCACAAAAGGAGATCCCACGACGCCGGTGGACTACTCAGGAGGTTGTGCACTGCAGGTTAGAGTGTCGGGGACCCAGGCTTGGCTGTGCACAAAGGAAATCCTGGAAGAGTGCACAGGAGCCGGAGCAGCTGCAAATCACGCAGTACCCAGCAATGCAGTCTAGCGTGGGGAGGCAAGGACTTACCTCCACCAAACTTGGACTGAAGAGTCACTGGACTGTGGGAGTCACTTGGACAGAGTTGCTGAGTTCCAGGGACCATGCTCGTCGTGCTGAGAGGAGACCCAGAGGACTGGTGATGCAGTTCTTTTGGTGCCTGCGGTTGCAGGGGGAGGATTCCGTCGTCCCACGGGAGATTTCTTCGGAGCTTCTAGTGCAGAGAGGAGGCAGACTAACCCCACAGCATGCACCACAAGGAAAACAGTTGAGAAGGCGGCAGGATCAGCGATACAAGGTTGCAGTAGTCGTCTTTGCTACTTTGTTGCGGTTTTGCAGGCGTCCTGAGCAGTCAGCGGTCGATTCCTTGGCAGAAGGTGAAGAGAGAGATGCAGAGGAACTCTGATGAGCTCTTTCATTTGTTATCTAAAGAATTCCCCAAAGCAGAGACCCTAAATAGCCAGAAAAGGAGGTTTGGCTACTTAGGAAGGAGGATAGGCTAGCAACACAGGTAAGAGCCTATCAGGAGGAGTCTGTGACGTCACCTGCTGGCACTGGCCACTCAGAGCAGTCCAGTGTGTCAGCAGCACCTCTGTTTCCAAGATGGCAGAGGTCTGGAGCACACTGTAGGAGCTCTGGGCACCTCCCCTGGGAGGTGCAGGTCAGGGGAGTGGTCACTCCCCTTTCCTTTGTGTAGTTTCGCGCCAGAGCAGGGGTGGGGGATCCCTGAACCGGTGTAGACTGGCTTATGCAGAGATGGGCACCATCTGTGCCCATCAAAGCATTTCCAGAGGCTGGGGGAGGCTACTCCTCCCCAGCCCTGACACCTTTTTCCAAAGGGAGAGGGTGTAACACCCTCTCTCTGAGGAAGTCCTTTGTTCTGCCTTCCTGGGCCAAGCCTGGCTGGACCCTAGGAGGGCAGAAACCTGTCTGAGGGGTTGGCAGCAGCAGCATCTGCAGTGAAAGGTAGTTTGGCAGTACCCGGGTCTGTGCTAGAGACCCGGGGGATCATGGAATTGTCTCCCCAATACCAGGATGGCATTGGGGTGACAATTCCATGATCTTAGACATGTTACATGGCCATGTTCGGAGTTACCATTGTGACGCTGTACATAGGTAGTGACCTATGTACAGTGCACACGTGTAATGGTGTCCCCGCACTCACAAAGTCCGGGGAATTTGCCCTGAAGGATGTGGGGGCACCTTGGCTAGTGCCAGGGTGCCCACACATTAAGTAACTTAGCACCCAACCTTTCCTAGGTAAAGGTTAGACATATAGGTGACTTATAAGTTACTTAATTGCAGTGGTAAATGGCTGTGAAATAACGTGGACGTTATTTCACTCAGGCTGCAGTGGCAGGCCTGTGTAAGAATTGTCAGAGCTCCCTGTGGGTGGCAAAAGAAATGCTGCAGCCCATAGGGATCTCCTGGAACCCCAATACCCTGGGTACCTCAGTACCATATACTAGGGAATTATAAGGGTGTTCCAGTATGCCAATGTGAATTGGTGAAATTGGTCACTTGCCTGTTAGTGACAATTTAGAAAGCAGAGAGAGCATAACCACTGATGGTCTGGTTAGGGAGCACTTGGTCCATTGTTCCAGGATCCAAGTCACCCTGCCCTTTTTGCTTTTTGGCCTGAGCCCTGGTTAAAGCAAAAATATGCCCAGGAATGCCCAGCAGTGCTGCATGAGCCTCCAACTCCACTTCTGCCCAAGCTGATGTCTCTAAATCGTTCCCTAGTAGACAGTCTACAGGTAAATCTGAGGCAACCACAACTTTCTTTGGACCAGTAACCCCCCCCGAGTTCAGATTCACAACAGCCATGGGGTGGCTAAGAGTGTTGTTATGAGCATCAGTCACTTGGTACTGGTGACCAAGTAGGTGTTGTTCAGGGTGTACCAGTTTCTCTATTACCATGGTAACACTGGCACCTGTGTCCCTGTAGGCTTGAACCTCAACACCATCTATTAGGGGAAGTTGCTTGTACTTATCCATATTAAGGGGACAAGCAACCACGGTGGCCAAATCAATGGCACCTTCAGAGACTAGCACAGCCTCTGTGGTCTCCCTTACAAGACCAACCCAACTAAATTACCAAAAGTGAGCCCAGCTACTCCCTTGGATTGGCTATTAGTAGGTTTGCTCCCACCACCACTGCTATTACTAGGGGCACTAGGTGTAGCAGTAGGGGTTGTGGTAGTGGGATGCTTGGTGCTTTTCTTTGGACAACTGCCATCAGTTGTCCAATGGCCTTTTACTTTACATAAATAGCACCATGGTTTCTTTACTTGATTAGACGAGGATTTGGACCCACCACCCCCACCAGAGTGTTTTTGTGGGCCTGAGGAAGACTCATTTTTAGATTTGTCCCCACCCTTGTCTGAAGACTTACCATCCTTCTTCTTGCCATCCTTGTCACCCCCTGTATGAACTTTTCTGTTCACTCTTGTTCTGACCCATTTGTCTGCCTTCTTTCCCAATTCTTGGGGAGAGGTCAGATCTGAGTCCACTAGATATTGGTGTAACAAATCAGACACACAGTTATTCAGAATATGCTCTCTCAAGATTAGATTGTACAGGCTTTCGTAGTCAGAAACTTTACTTCCATGTAACCACCCCTCCAAGGCCTTCACTGAATAGTCAACAAAGTCTACCCAGTCTTGTGAGGACTCTTTTCTGGTTTCTCTGAACTTAATCCTGTATTGTTCAGTGGTTAAGCCAAATCCATCCAAGAGTGCATTCTTAAAAACTGTAAAATTATTGGCATCCCTTTCCTTCACAGTAAGGAGCCTATCCCTACCCTTTTCACTGAAAGATAGCCATAGGATAGCAGCCCACTGCCTTTGAGGGACCCCCTGTACAACACAGGCCCTCTCAAATGCAGCAAACCACTTGTTAATGTCATCCCCCTCCTTGTAAAGGGGAACTATCTTATGCAGATTCCTAGAATCATGCTCTTTCACAGGATTACTATCTGTAATACTGCTGCTGCCACAATGGGAAAATCACAACAATTAGCAGGAAAGGGACAAATTCAGTAATTATTTCAAACAACCAATATTGACTCTTGGTTTCAAGGGGTAAATTATTTGCCCTTATTTATTCCATTTATTTGCAAAATACAGCATCAGACTCATTAAAGAGCAACCTGTCTCTTATTCTATCGTCATGGCGTAGATATATACAAATCTAGATACATTTATATTTTCAACAAACATTTCTTACAAACAGTAGACGAATGGTCTCTAACATAACAAAAATCTAAAAGAAAACATGTGCCCATCTACAAAGCTTTAAAAGATAGTCACTATAACTCAATTCACAATGTGATCTAATATCGTATGGTAACCAAGGGTCTTGCACCCAGCTGTACAATACCTAAACGTTTTTTAGAAAGGTATTATGTAGTGCTAAACCACTTATGTTTATTAATTCATTATCACTCCAAGCCCTTGATTCCACTAACAAGGTGTCGACGCGTTTCGGCCTTAACACTCAGGGCATCGTCAGGACTGGCAGGGGGCACTGGCACCGCTTTCTTTCCATTATGATGTGTATCCAACCTTATGAGTTATTATCCTCGTTCTTGATTAATTCTACTCTATTTATCCAAGCCACTCGGTCTAAGTATAACCATACATATGCTGGGACATTGACTTTTATATTGCTTCTCCACTCTGTATGTGTACCCGGACCTCACGTAGCCTGAAGGCTGCCAAACGCTGCCTTCACTTTTTAATGAGTCGCTGCCACCATGGGGTCCTAACCCCAACCTCTGTCTTTCTTTTTCTAAGTCTAAAGATTTCCTGTCTAGAGCCAGCTGTTGCTGTTTAAGCTTCAGCCTGGACTCTTCCACTCTCAATCTATTGTGCTCCCTTTCTAACATTCTGTCATCAGGGTGGTTGGGTTGGGCATGCTTTGACACAGAAGAATGGTGTGAATTAATAGAGGGAGAATTGTCCCTAACAGTTGGCACTCTAATAACCTGGCCTGCAGGAATGACATCCCTGCTGTGATGAGAACTCACATTAGTACCAGTTATGCTAGGTGGTCTGCTGAGGGGCAGGTTGGGAAGGATATCATCTAACACTCTCCCTAGGGGTGCCCCAGAGTCAGAGTTTGAACCATCTCCTAACTTCTCAACTGATGTGCCAGCTAAGGCCTTATCATTTTCAATGAGCATGTTATTTAACAATTCTCTAGAGGGATTCTTCCCTACCCCTAAACCTCTATCAATGCAGAGACTCCTCAACCCTTTCCAGCTAAGGTTATCATAAGCAGTGCTGGCCAGATGAAGAGTAGGACCTGTACCAGACATGATAGAAAAAGGTTTAGGGACAGATAAAAGAAAGAAAAAGTTTCAGGACTTTTTAAGGACACAGAAAAAAACTTTTTCAACTTTTTAGAAACTTTTTGAAAGTTTAGAGGTACTTTTCAGCACTTAGCCAATAGAGTAAGAGAAGAAAATCAAAGCTTTTTGGTTAGGTGTACATACACTGAACTTGTTTTGTATATTTTTCTCTTATGAAAAGTACAATATGACAAAGTGGTAAGCAGTTACAAGTACTTATCCCACCACTGCACAACCAATGTAGGAGGCTGGCCTGGCTTGTAGTGGGTACCAAGGGGTACTTACACTCTGTACCAGGTCTAGTTATCCCTTATTAGTGTAGAAGAGGTGTTTCTAGCAGCTTAGGCTGATAGAAGGTAGCTATAGCAGAGCAGCTTAGGCTGAACTAGGAGACATGCAAAGTTCCTACTATACCACTGGTGTCATATGTACAATATCATAAGAAAACACGATACACAGATATACTAAAAATAAAGGTACTTTATTTTTATGACAATATGTCAAAAGTATCTCAGTGAGTACCCTCAGAATGAGGATGCCAAATATACACAAGATATATGTACACAATACCAAAAATATGCAGTAATAGCAAAAGGAGGTAATGCAAGCAGTGTAAAATTACAATATATTGCAATAGGCGTACTTAGGTATAGGGGCAACACAAACCATATACTCCAAAAGTGGAATGCGAATAACGTATGGACCCCAAACCTATGTGAGCTTGTAGAGGGTCGCTGGGACTGTAAGAAAACAGTGAGGGTTCGAAAAATAGCCCACCCCAAGACCCTGATAAGTAGGTGTAAAGTGCACCTATATTCCCCAGAGAGCACAGAAGTCGTGATAGGGGAATTCTGGAAAGAAGACCAACACCAGCAATGCAACAAAAGTGGATTTCCGGACGAGAGTACCTGTGGAACAAGGGGACCAAGTCCAAGAGTCGCAACAAAGTTGAGATTGGGCAGATGCCCAGGAAATGCCAGCTGAGGGTGCAAAGAAGCTGCCACCTGATGGTAGAAGCTGTGGATTCTGCAAGAACAAAGAGGGCTAGAAACTTCCCCTTTGGAGGATGGATGTCCCACGTTGTGAAGAAGCTTGCAGAGCTGTTCCCATGCAGAAAGACCGGAAACAAGCCTTGATAGCTGCAAGGGTCGCGGTTAGGGTTTTTGGATGCTGCTGTGGCCCAGGAGGGACCAGGATGTCGCCAATTGCGTGAGGAGACAGAGGAGGTGCCTAGCAAGATAGGGAACCCTCACAGAAGCAGGCAGCACCCACAGAAGTGCCAGAAAAGGCACTACGAAGAGGAGTGAACTGGAGCTCACCCGAAGTCACAAAAGGAGATCCCACGACGCCGGTGGACTACTCAGGAGGTTGTGCACTGCAGGTTAGAGTGTCGGGGACCCAGGCTTGGCTGTGCACAGGAGCCGGAGCAGCTGCAAATCACGCAGTACCCAGCAATGCAGTCTAGCGTGGGGAGGCAAGGACTTACCTCCACCAAACTTGGACTGAAGAGTCACTGGACTGTGGGAGTCACTTGGACAGAGTTGCTGAGTTCCAGGGACCATGCTCGTCGTGCTGAGAGGAGACCCAGAGGACTGGTGATGCAGTTCTTTTGGTGCCTGCGGTTGCAGGGGGAGGATTCCGTCGTCCCACGGGAGATTTCTTCGGAGCTTCTAGTGCAGAGAGGAGGCAGACTAACCCCACAGCATGCACCACCAGGAAAACAGTTGAGAAGGCGGCAGGATCAGCGATACAAGGTTGCAGTAGTCGTCTTTGCTACTTTGTTGCGGTTTTGCACGCGTCCTGAGCAGTCAGCGGTCGATTCCTTGGCAGAAGGTGAAGAGAGAGATGCAGAGGAACTCTGATGAGCTCTTTTATTTGTTATCTAAAGAATTCCCCAAAGCAGAGACCCTAAATAGCCAGAAAAGGAGGTTTGGCTACTTAGGAAGGAGGATAGGCTAGCAACACAGGTAAGAGCCTATCAGGAGGAGTCTGTGACGTCACCTGCTGGCACTGGCCACTCAGAGCAGTCCAGTGTGTCAGCAGCACCTCTGTTTCCAAGATGGCAGAGGTCTGGAGCACACTGTAGGAGCTCTGGGCACCTCCCCTGGGAGGTGCAGGTCAGGGGAGTGGTCACTCCCCTTTCCTTTGTGTAGTTTCGCGCCAGAGCAGGGGTGGGGGAACCCTGAACCGGTGTAGACTGGCTTATGCAGAGATGGGCACCATCTGTGCCCATCAAAGCATTTTCAGAGGCTGGGGGAGGCTACTCCTCCCCAGCCCTGACACCTTTTTCCAAAGGGAGAGGGTGTAACACCCTCTCTCTGAGGAAGTCCTTTGTTCTGCCTTCCTGGGCCAAGCCTGGCTGGACCCTAGGAGGGCAGAAACCTGTCTGAGGGGTTGGCAGCAGCAGCATCTGCAGTGAAAGGTAGTTTGGCAGTACCCGGGTCTGTGCTAGAGACCCGGGGGATCATGGAATTGTCTCCCCAATACCAGGATGGCATTGGGGTGACAATTCCATGATCTTAGACATGTTACATGGCCATGTTCGGAGTTACCATTGTGACGCTGTACATAGGTAGTGACCTATGTACAGTGCACACGTGTAATGGTGTCCCCGCACTCACAAAGTCCGGGGAATTTGCCCTGAAGGATGTGGGGGCACCTTGGCTAGTGCCAGGGTGCCCACACATTAAGTAACTTAGCACCCAACCTTTCCTAGGTAAAGGTTAGACATATAGGTGACTTATAAGTTACTTAATTGCAGTGGTAAATGGCTGTGAAATAACGTGGACGTTATTTCACTCAGGCTGCAGTGGCAGGCCTGTGTAAGAATTGTCAGAGCTCCCTGTGGGTGGCAAAAGAAATGCTGCAGCCCATAGGGATCTCCTGGAACCCCAATACCCTGGGTACCTCAGTACCATATACTAGGGAATTATAAGGGTGTTCCAGTATGCCAATGTGAATTGGTGAAATTGGTCACTTGCCTGTTAGTGACAATTTAGAAAGCAGAGAGAGCATAACCACTGATGGTCTGGTTAGCAGAGCCTCAGTGAGACAGTTAGTCATCACACAGGGAACACATACAGGGCACACTTATGAGCACTGGGGCCCTGGCTGGCAGGGTCTCAGTGACACATACACTAAAACAACATATATACAGTGAAATATGGGGTAACATGCCAGGCAAGATGGTACTTTCCTACACTCTAAGCTAGTATAAACATGTGAAAATGAAGCAAAGTTTATCATTGGTATCTTGTCTATTTTCTGTGGCTCTACGTTCTGCTGCTGCCTTTCCATTTTTATAATAATATCAGTATGTTTGGTCATTGTAGTTCTTCTCTGCTTGCGGCACCTATTAATTTGTAGTACTGTGTCTATGTATGTAACCCCTCCTGGTTTTTGGTTTTAAAAATCTATTGTCACATTCCTCCATCTCCTGAGGGTGAATTGTGACTCAGGAACAATGCAAGCACATTGCTGGAAAGGTACTTGAGCTTCCTGTTGTCCATCTATGTAGACATGCAAAGGTCGGACATAGTGTGAGTGCTGGATACTACTGCAAAAAACAGCATGATGCGAGACCTTGCCTCACTTCTGCATCTGCTGAGGGTTCATGCTTCTGCATCCATGTCCAGCTAGCATGACCTGTTTTAGAGTACAAAGCACCTGCACTTTAGCACTGGTCAGCAGTGGTAAAGTGCACCCAATAATAAAAGCCAGCAAAAATGAATCAGAACAACAGGAGGTCAGAGGGCAAAAAGTTAGGGGGAACCATGCCAAGGATGCCAGGTGTAGCACATGACCCACTCACCAGCTGAACGAGGGAGAGCTACCCAACTCCTTGGGAGTTCTCCTCACTAAGGTGGAAAATCCTGCTGAGACCATCAGCATTGGTATTATGGTCGGTTCCAGGATGGTGTTCCACCATAAAGTCCATTCCTTGTAGGGAGATGGACCACCTCAACAGTTTGGTATTCTCACACATCATCTGCATTAATCATCTGAGGGGCCTGTGGTCTGTCTGAACCTGGACGTGAGCACCAAACAGGTATGGCCTTAGCTTCTTCAGTACCCAAATCACATCAAAGCCTTCCCTTTCAATCGCGCTCCATCTCTGTTCTCTTGGAAGTAACCTTCTACTAATGAAGGCTACAGGCTGATCTAGGCCTTCTTTATTTAGCTGTGTTAGCATGCCACCTATGCCATGCTCTGAAGCATCCATCTGAACAACAAACTCTTTGCAGAAATATGGGTCCTTGCGCATGGTTGCCTGCACGCGGCTTCCTTTTATGGCATTAAAAGCTCTCTAGCATGCCTCTGTCCAGATAACCTGACGTGGTTGCTTTTTGGAAAGTCAGCTCTGTCAAGGGGGCAGCAATGCTGTCATACCCCTTCATGAATTTCCTGTAATATCCGATAAGGCCTAGGAAGGCTCTCACTTCCGTCCGGGGAGGTTTCCAAGCCAGAATGGTGTCAATCTTGGGTAGCAAAGATTGCACCTTGTCACTCCCTAGTTGGTGTCCCAAGTAGACCACATAACCCTGCCCTATCTGGAATGTACTGGCCTTGATAGTCAGGCCTGTCCTTTGCAGAGCCTGAAGAACTTCCTTTAGGTGGCACAGGTAGTCCTCCCAGCTGAAGCTGAAGACTGCATTGTCATCCAGATAGACAGCACTCAAGTTCTCCAGTCCAACTAGGACTGGATTTACCAACCTGTGGAATGTGGCAGAGGCATTCTTTATCCCCAAAGGCATGACTCAGAACTGGAAGTGCCCTTCTGGTGTAGAGAATGCAAGCCTCTCCTTTGCCCCATCTGTCAAGGCAGTCTGCCATTACCCAGGCATTAGGTCAAACGTGCTGAGGAACTTGGTAGCCCCAAGATGATCCATGAGCTCATCCGCTTTGGGGATGGGATGTGCGCTAGTCCTAGTGACTGCACTGAGCACACCGTAGTCCACACAAAATCAGAATTCAGGAGTAACACCTGGCAGGGCAAACTTGGGGACCAGCACCACTGGGCTGGACCAAGGGCTGTTGGAGTGCTCATTTACCCCAAGTTTCAACATCTTGAAGACCTCCTCCTTTGTGTTAGCCATCACCTTATCAGGCAACCTGTAAATTTTATTTTTTATAGGTGGACTGTCCCTAATGTGTATACCATGGGTAGTCCTGTGGTAAGGGAGAACAAAGAGGCAAACTGCCCAAGCAACTGGCGGCAGTCCCTCTGCTGATCTAAGGTCAGTGTAGGGGGGAGGCAGACACCCTACACTGATCCATCCTGCTCCTTGGAAGATAGGATGTCTGTAAGAGGTTCACTCTTCTCTTCCACCCCAACATCAGTTGTCAAGAGCATGGTCACTTCAGACCTCTCGAAGTGGGGCATGAGGCAGTTCACATATAGAACCGTCAAGGGGTTTCTAGGAGTTAGGAGGTCCATCAGGTAGGTAACATTACTCTCTGCTCCTTAACCACATTGGGCACAGACCAGCAGTCTTGCAGAGAACGGGCCCCACAGGCTCCATGACCTACGTTTTTTGGCCAGGATGAAACTCCACCAAAGTGGCATTCTGTTCATACCAGCATTTCATGTCCTCCTGACTGGCTTCTAGGTTCTCTTAGATGAGCTTCCTGAACCATGCGGTCTGGATGCAGAGGGCCAGCATGTGGCTAACCACATCCTGGGTGCCTTTCCCGGGAGCTTGCTCCCAGTCCTCTTTAAGTGAAAGGTCCTCTTACAGGGTGCCCTCACAGAAGTTCAAAGGCGCTGTAGGTAACCCCTTTCTCTGGTACCTCTCTATAGGCGAACAACAGGCATGAAAGAAGGATGTCCCACTTATGCCTCATGGGTTCAGTAGACCCATAATCATGAATTTCAGGATTCTGTTGAATCTCTCAATCAGCCCATTGGTTTGGGGGTGGCTAGGAGTGGTGAATTTATGTTACCCCACACTCCTTCCATATGGCCTTCACGTAATGAGACATGAAGTTGGTACCCAGTTCAGATGCAACCTCCTTGGTGAAACCCACATGGGTAAATACCCCTATCAGTGTCCTGGCTACCATGGGTGCAGTCACTGTTCTCAGAGGGATAGCTTCTGGGTACCGGGGTGCATAGTCCACCAAGATCAGAACAAAACTGCTGCCCATGGCTGTCCTTGAATCCACAACTTTGATGCCAACCTGCTCAAAAGGGGTGCCAATGGCACGTAAAGGTTGCAGGGGGGCCTTGCACTTCCCCCTGACTTACCAACCACCCGGCAGGTCTGATAGGATCTACAGTCTGCAGCTGTCTCATTTGGTGCCAATAAAAGTGGATGACAAGCCTGTCAATTGTCTTCTCCTGCCCCAAATGACCTGCTAGTGGCACATCATTAGCCAGACCCAGCGGGAAGGATTTGTAACACCGGGAGACTACCAACACACGTGTTGCACCAGGCTCAGGATTCTTAGGCTCACTATACAGGATACCATTCTTCAAATAAATTAGGTGCTTGCCAGGGGCATCACCAGCTGCCTGGGCCTCAGTCTGTTGCAAAAGGCCCACAAGAGTAGGGCACTTCTTCTGCGTCTGGCAGACCTCCTTCCTGCTGCCAGTTGGACAGCTTATGTAGTCTCCCCAGTTCGGCTATGTCCTCCCCTGTAGGTACTGGGCTGTCCCCCTCAAGGTCACCCTCCTTTTTGAGTATGGGAATCTCAGGAGAAGGTTTCCCGCCCCCCCCCTTCCTCTGTTTGACAGTACCTTGGGCCATAGTTTCAGGCAGCTCCAGGTTCTTCTGACTGCCCTCACGAGCTGCATGGACCGTGTGGCCAGGCACACCCACTCAGGTAGCCCCGTCATTTCCAAGTGTGACTTGAGCTCCACCTCCTTCCAGAGGGTGTGCTCCAGGTTGTTGCTCTGCAGACAATCTACAGGCATGAACTACCTCACACCTACTTTCAGCAGACCTGAGACCACCCCCACTCAAAGGGAGCCCGAGCCACTGGGTAGTGGTTCTCACGGTTGTCAGCAGCAACAAGTTAGCGGAAAGTGTTAGGGACTACCTGCTCTGAAGACACCAGATGAAACCTGATGGTTGTCATACTGGCTCCTGTGCCTCTCAGAGCCTCCACCCTCTGCCCATTGATGAATACTCACTGATTATGCATTCTGGTATTGTCAAGCATGTGGGTTTTCTGGACCAGCTCCCCGTCACCCACAAACACTAGGGTCAACTGCCCTTCCTCTTCAGCGCTCCATAGGGAAATCTCCTTCCCAAGCACTACACTAGCCAGCCCCAGTGGCTGCCCACATGTGGGGGCTGTGCCCTCTAAGGACACTTGGCATCTCCCTTACAGTACCCTTCATGTTGGCATTCAAAGCACTTCACAAGAGCCTTGATGTGATCTCCCCAGATACCTTCTTGTAGACCCTGGTGTTAACCCCGTGGTCCGCATCCATGGCAGGATTTCTGGGGTTGGTGAGCTTACTATCCACAAGGTGGTGGTTCAGATCTGTAAAACTAAGATTGAAGATGTGGTCTGTTGCAAACAAATTGTACATCCCATGGTAATCTTTTACCCGACTTCCCTTCACCCAAAAATCCGGTGCCTTGCAAAAGAAATCTACACAATCCACCCAGGTCTTCTGTGCACCCTTGTGGCTTTCCCTTAATTTCTGTCATTACTTCTCTGGTGTTAGACCATACTTGAGGATCAGAGCTTCCTTAACAGCAGGGTACTTCATCTGGTCATCCCTTGGCAGGGCCAAGAGAGAATCCCTCCCTTCACTGGGAATGATCCCCAACAAACCAACCCCCTATCTGCTTCAGGGACCTTGTGCATGCATAGGGCAATCTCATATGCTCCCAACCATCTGTCTATGTCATCTCCCATCATAAAATCAGACAACAAATTCTTGGGTGTGTGTACCTTAGACTACATAGTAGAATTGCTGCCACCATCCTTGCTGGACTCTGCCTTCTTGGTTTTGAGGTCCAACTTCCTGACGCTCAACTCCTGAGCCAGCATCACCTTTTTCTCCTCAATTGCCAATTTATTTTGCCTCTCCCCATCTCCATGGCAAACCTTTTCTCCTCCTCAGACTGTTGCCTTTGATTCTCCTCCTATTTGAGCTTTGCCAGCTCCAATCTGAATTTCCTCTCCTCCCCCCTGTCCTCCAGCTCCTCTGTGGACAGGCCTTTGGTGACAGGCTGCTCTGTGCCCTGGAAGGGGCCTTCATTCCTGGGAGTAAGTCGCTCTCCTCCCCTCTAGACAGCAACTCAAGGCCTCCATCCAGATCCTGATTGAAGTCATTCCCCCCATTCAACCCATACTCAGTGTCCTCTGAGGTCTCATTTGCTAAAGTATGGGCTTCAGAGTAGGCTTTCAGTGCCTTTTGCAATTCTGCCTTTACACTCCTTTCATGCTGCTCAAAACCTCTACAGAACTCCTTGAGCTGGGCCACTGTGTAATCCTCCAGTTTGGCCAGCTCAAACTCCACATTTGCATGTGCAGATGCAGAATCTCCAACCAGAGACATGATTTAGAGTTAAAAAAAATGTCAATCAGGGAGAATTGAAAAATCCAAAAAAGCCAATTGAAGAAAGCAGAGAAAGAAAATGCTGATTGGGAACAGAGACAATTGATTTGATTGCAGTGTACACAAAATTACTATAAGGCACTACACAAATACAAGGCCTAACCTCACCGCTGATCACCAGTGTTGGACATTGGGTCTCTAGTTGGCAGAGGTATGCACCCTAACCAAGTAGGGGCCACAATCCTAGTCAGGGCAAGTCAGATACACAAACAAAATGAACATGTGCTCACCCTCTGGTAGCTTGGCACATAGCAAGCAGGTTTAACTTAGAAGGCAACGTGTAAAGTATTTGTGCAACACTTAATTACAGTAACACAGTGAAATACACCTCAAAAAGATAATATTTATCTGAGTACAAGACCCAAATGACACAAATCCAATCAGTAGAAGTCAAGATATGAATTGTTAAAGATTAAATATGAAAACAATACTTAGAAGTCTATAGCGGTAAAAATATTACTTGAGGTCTTGAGGGACGTGTGCAAAGTTAAAATCCAGTTCCACCGCGATGGAGAGTAGGGTAGCTACAGAACCCATGCAGGTTCTGCGGAAACAGTACCTTTGGAGGAGCAATGAGTCGTCGGTGGGGGTATGATGCAGCAATATTTCTCCTGCACTCAGGGCGATGCACCGTTATCAGGCACTGTAGAAGTGGATGTGATGTGTCATTGGCAGGCCACGCAGAGCGTCATCGTCAGGTCACGCAGTGGTGAAGCCAGTGTCATTGGGAAGCCACTGCGTTGTCAACAGGGACATGAAGCATCAGTTTTTCTCCCCCACTCAGGGCGATGCATCTCTTTTTTAGCTGTAGATGTGATGCACCAGTTTTTTGATGCAGCACACAACTTTTACTGCCGTTCTTCAGTGATGTGTCCTTCTTTGCAGTTTGCAGCTGCAGAACCCACTTCTGAGCCTAGGTCTTGAGTGGGGCACCTCGGGCAAGGTTAAGACTCACAGGGCAGAGTCTAGCAGCACCAGGAGAGTTGCAAGCAGTCTTTGATGTCCCTGAAACTTGAGGGAACAGGGGGCAAGCCAGCAAGCCCTTGGAGATTCTTGGTTGGAAGGACGTAGAGAGCAAGTCCAGTCCTTCTCACTGCAGGACAGAAACAGCATGCAGCAGGGCAGAACAGAGGAGAAAGCAGCAAAGTGGCAGTTCCTTCTACAGCAGCAGCAGTAGTCAAACAGAGCAATGCACTTGCAGAGTGGAAGTCACTATTGGCAACACAGCAGCCCTTGTTCCTGGTAGAGTGTCCTTTGTTCCGATAGAGATCTGATTTGCAGGGATTTGGGGGTCCGGTACTTATACCCAAAAAGGACTTTGATATGGGAGAGACTTGAAAGGGTCCCTTTAATCCCTGCCCAGTCTGCCAGGCTAACTGTGGGGGATGATCAGTCCTTTGTGAGGAGACAGAACACCTCTGATTGACATGAAAGTATCAAGCCCTCCCCTTCCTTCAGCCCAGGAAGACCCATCAATATCCAGATGAATGCATATGCAGATGTGTGTCTTGTGTTTGTGGCTGTCTGGAGATAATTCACAAAGTGTAGTTGTCACCCAGCCCAACCCAGAGGTGTGTTCAGAGACAGGCAAAGGTGCAGAATGTTGTAAGGTAAGAAAATGCCAACTTTCTAAAGGTGGCATTTTCAGACTTCCAGTTTAAAGTCCGACTTCACTATAAGTGGTTTTCAAAATTGTGAGTCCAGAGACACCAAACTCCACATCTTTATCTCTTCTCACTAGGAAATTACACTTAAACTATGTGTCAAGGTAATCCCAGTGTAATCTAATGAGAGAGATAGACCTTGCAATAATGAAACAAAATGATATAAGAGTTTTTCACTATGTGCATGTCCACCTTTTTAAATACACGGCCCTCTGCAGTGGCAGGCCTGAGACATGTTTGAAGGGCTACTGTAGAGGGTGGCAAAATCAGTGCTGCTGGCCCACTATTAGCATTGAATTTGCGGGCCCTTGGCACATATAGTGCATTTTACTAGGGACTTACAGGTAAATTAAACATGCCAATTGTGGAGAAGCCAATTTTACAATGAGGCAAAGCACCTGCACCTTAACGCTGGCCAGCAGTGGTAACATGCACAGATTCATAAAAGCCAGAAAACATGAACCAGAGCAACAGGAGGTCAGAGAACAAAAAGGTAGGGGAAATCATGGCATGGATGCCAGGTCTAACAATGAGGAAAAAGATGAAGTCGCTTTTTATGCACATTCATACAACTCTCATTCCATTAACATGGTTGTATGCCAGTTAAGAGGTGAAACTACATACATTATTAATGACACTTGCATAAAGTAATGGCTATTGAATGCTAACTGGTCAATATGGCAATGACACTGCAAACAACCAGTAGATGAGTAGGGGTCGACGGCATCAGAGTTGTGATCTTTGAATTTAACAGACATCTGATGAAGCGCAGAGGATGCCTCTCCATCATATCCACTGGACTGGATTTGTAAACGATTGGCAAAAAGTAATCAGCAGAATGTACTCGGACACAGAGTGCATCGTTAATCCTTTAAATCATTAATTTTATGGTGAGCTTTTCCTTGCTACGCTTCTACCAAAAGATGTGTGACTTCTTGAAGTGGTGCACATTGTTGCGTTTGAAGTTTAAGATTGCTTGAAATGTATTGTTGTGAATATGTGAAACGTTCAAATTCCCAATAGAATGTCTCTCTTCAGGTGTCATGGATTCACCGTGGGACTAGCCATTGTTTGAGGTAGGTATATGTGTAATCCATTCCATGCTTAAAATGCACTGCCTAATTCTACAAACCACATAAGGGTGCAAATTATGTGGCATGCAGTACATTTCTGATTATTTGTAATGCCATTATTGTTTTCTTCCTCAAATGGTTGCTTAGATTTAGGCCCGTATTTATACTTTTTGACGCTAAACTGCGCTAACGCAGTTTAGCGTCAAAAAATTTTGCGCCGGCTAACGCCATTCTGAAGCGCCATGCGGGCGCCGTATTTATTGAAGGGCGTTAGCCGGCGCAAGCAGACCGGGGCTGCCTGGTGTGCGTGGAAAAAAACCACGTACACCAGGCAGCGCCGGCGTAGGGAAAAATGGCGCTAGGGCGTCTTAAAAATGGTGCAAGTCAGGTTGACGCAAAAAATCGCCTCCACCCGATTTGCGCCATTTTTAACGACGCCCAGACGCCATTTACATGACTCCTGTCTTAGTAAAGACAGGAGTCATGCCCCCTTGCCCAATGGCCATGCCCAGGGGACTTATGTCCCCTGGGCATGGTCATTGGGCATTGAGGCATGTAGGGGGGCACAAATCAGGCCCCCCTATGCCACAAAAAAAAAAAAAAAAAAAATATTTATACTTACCTGAACTTACCTGAATGTCCCTGGGGTGGGTCCCTCCATCCTTGGGTGTCCTCCTGGGGTGGGCAAGGGTGGCAGGGGGGTCCCTGGGGGCATGGGAGGGCAGCTGTGGGCTCATTTTGAGCCCACAGGTCCCTTAACGCCTGCCCTGACCCAGGCGTTAAAAAGTGGCGCAAATGCGGGGTTTTCTGCCCCGCCAACTCCCGGGCGTGATTTTTGCCCGGGAGTATAAATACGACGCATTTGCGTCGCAGTCATTTTTTTGGACGGGAACGCCTACCTTGCATCTCATTAACGCAAGGAAGGCGTTCACGCTAAAAAATGACGCTCTTTACTCATACTTTGGCGCTAGACGCGTCTAGCGCCAAAGTATAAATATGGCGTTAGTTTTGCGCCAAATTTGCGTCGAAAAAAACGACGCTAATTCGGCGCAAACGGAGTATAAATATGCCCCTGAGTTTCTAATAAGTAAAACATATTTTTATGCATTTTTATTCTACATAATGAGTATGTTTAAGTATTTATATAGTATATATGTTTGAATTGCGATGGTTTTAATTAACCTTGCTAATAAAATAAACTTGAGGTTGCTTAAATATTTGTAATGTTTTCTTCAAGTTGCCCATCTTTTTATCCACTTGTTTCATGAGCTCATTTGCAGTCATATTGTTGAACATTGTTTCACATTCTAAGAGTGTGCATCTGTTTAACACAAAGCAGAGGCTTCTGGTTATTAGAAAATATTAATTATAATATGTATTGTTTGGTCTTGAGTCTTCTGCGAAACACATTATTCTGTTTTATTATTTTTAAGGATCCATCTTGTAGTGTGTGCACCTGTCCGAAGGGGTAAAGCATTGCAAAACACTGTGCTTCTAATGTTTTTCTAAAATGCTTCTAGTTTGACCTTCGGCTTTTTAAATTTGGTTTAGTTTAGTTGCATTTTACATCACCTTAATGCAGTGGATGTATGGTGCAATGTTCATAAAGGCTCTCCAATTTCCTTTTTGTATTTTTTTCGAAATATTCTGTGAACTTCCAGGCAACCTTATTGTTTGCTCAAAATGTAGATTGATATTTTCATTTTGATAAAAAGGGACTTCATGCATCTAAGAATTGCAGTGCTTTGTGCACTTTAGTTACTACAATTTGTTGCCATATTTTTATATTTTTGGTTAGAATCCCGTTGATAAATATTGTTGTACCCGGCCCTCTCTGCAGGGTCATCCCCAGACATTTTACCTTTCCCCCCACTTTTTTCGGACTTCATTTTTGCTGGCTTTAGGATACTGTACCCTTTACCACTGCTAATCTGTGCTAAAGTGCAGGTGCTCTGTACTCTAAAACATGGTGATATTGGTTTATTTACAATTAGCATATTTATTTTATTCTAAGTCTCTAGCTAGGTGCACCATAGCTAGGGTCTGTAAATTAAATGCTACTGGTGGGCCTGAAGCACTGATTATGCCACCCACGAAAGTAGCCATTGAAACATGTCTCAGGCTCTCCATTACAGAGCCCGTATGTGTAGTTTTAAACTGCCATTTCGACCTGGCTAGTATACCCACTTGCCAGGCTCAAAACTTCATTTTTATTACACGTAAGTCACCTTTAAGGTAGTCCCTGATTAGCCCTATGGGTAGGGTGCAGTGTATTTAAAAGGTTGGACAATGATGCGCAGCTCGATGATGACGCATCCCATACATCTCAAAGGAGTTCGATGCCAACATGGGACCAGACTGCATGGCTCGACACCAACGCTTCTACTTGACTGCGTGGATTTGAACCAACAAATCGTCTTTACATTGCTCCTTGACAAAGACCCTTGCTCCATTTAAGGTCCTTTTTCAGTGGGCTCTGCATGAGTCCTCTAGCTGGCCTCCCCTCCACCACTGCCAGCGTGAACTTTGGATTTGCCCTGATCTAGCGTGACCTTAAGTAACCTTTCAGCGCTATTGAATTTAAAGCACTACATTGCAGATTATTCTTTAAAAATGCATATCTCAGGATCTACTTATTGGACATTTGTTGTTTGTGTCTTGTTTTACTCAGATAAATATCCTTTATTTTTCTAAACTAGTGTGGAATATTTTTGTGGTGTTTTTCACTGTTACTGTAATTATAGTGTTGCACAAATACATTGCCTATTAAGTTAAGCCTGACTGCTCTGTGCCAAGCTACCAGAGAGTGAGCACAGGTTAATTTAGGTTGTGTATCTGACTTGCCCTGACTAGGATTGTTGCCCTTACTTGGCCAGGGTGCATACCTCTGCCAACTAGAGAACCCAATATCTAACAAGTATGAAATGTGTGCCCTTAGCATTGGTTGTTAATCTTAAAGCGTGAGTGTTTTGTTTAACATGAAGAAGGAAATACACAACTTTCAATAGAAACCCTGTAACAGTTCTTTTAGGATAATGTGCATCCTTTCATTTGAAACCCAATAAAAGATTGAACGAGGTGTGTGTTTTATATGACAACACTTTCATATAAGTTGACTAGTTGAAGCACTTTTTGTACTCGTTCTTTCCATTTAGAGTGCTTCTTGTAGGTATGTCATGATTTAGAACTTTGAGTGACACTGTTCATAAATTGTCTCATTATTTTTTCAGTTGTATTTTTCTCCAGTTTCAGTATATACAAACAATGGATAAAATGTATCCTGTGTTTCTCTTTTAGATAAATTTATATTATGTACTTGTGATCGTTAGACATTTATGAGTCATTATATTTTATGTAATCTGCTGTCTAGTGCTGGGACAGCAGATACATCTGTGGTAACCCTAGGCTCAGATCACAAACCTGGGACAGGGCCATGCTGACCATAGAAGTAGGTCACTTTACATAATAGTTTTGTGCTCTCAATTGTTAACACATCACCCAGGCAGATGTTATTTCCCTTCTCTGTGTTTTCATTTGAGAACACGGCGCTCAGGCACCATATTACCTGTGTTTCAATGCTTGTTCTGAAATGAAAACACATTTGTGGCAGTGCTTTCATATTGTTATAGTGCAGGTTAAATTACATGCCTGATTGTATTTAAACATGGCCACATCTAAATTCTGTGGATGTATTTATGGGCATGGGACATAAAAAAGCACACTAAAGGGGTGATTATGAACATGGTGGTAAACACCGTCGCCCGCGGTGGCGACGGTGAACAGAATACCACCATTGGAGGTGAACAGAAACCCGCCATAAAAAGATGCAAAAAACAGAAACCGCCAAAATGTTTGTTGCCACCAGCCACCACCCGGCCTTGTCGGTGAAAAAGCTGCACATTCCACCACGGCACCGCCGAGCACACAAATGCCCCAGTCCAAATAATGATGCACAATTCACCGTTGCGGTCAGTGGATGACGAACGACAATTGGCAGTACAGACCGCCACGGCCAGCAATGGGACCCAACAGCAAGAAATGCACACATTGGCAAGTTTGAATCCCACACACATCCACAACACTATAAAACACAGACAGACACACCCCACAAGCCTTTGCACCGCCAATAGGAGAAGCAAGACTGACAACACTACAAGCAGAATGCAGCAACACACAACTCACACACCCAACCACACAACAGTACACTCACCAATATCCACACAACACACCACCCACAACACACACCATGGCACCTCTTAAGCACCCACGCTTCACAGAAAGGGAGCTAAGAACAATGGTGGACGAGATACTCAAGGTCGAGCCACAAATATTCGGGGCGCAGGTCCAGCACACACCCATTACCAGGAAGATAGAGTTATGGCAGACAATAGTCAACAAGGTCAACGCAGTGGGAAACCATCCACGCGTGAGGGACGACATCCGCAAGAGATGGAATGACCTGCATGGGAAGGTGAGGTCCATGGCATCGAGGCACAACATTGTGGTGCAGAAGACTGGGGGACGACCTCCACCAACACCCCCGACTCCACTGACTGGAAGGAAAAAGTACTGGCCATCCTGCACCCTGAGGGCCTCACTGGACTCACTGGAGGAATGGACTTGGGTAAGTAATCTACAATTACCCCACATCCACCACACATGTAATGCATTCACCACCTCACCCCTCCAACTACCACCAGGACCACTACCCCACCCAGGCCATAATCAATACATACAGTCACCCTGCATGCCCACAAACCCACCAACAGGCCCACATCCCTCCCCCAATGAACAGCCACCTACCCTTGCGAGGCATCACAATGGCACTACACCACCCACAATGCACCTCCAATCCCAAGCAAAATGCAATGGCAACCTCACAAAAGAACCCTGCATGGCCCAACAGTGGAAAACCTGCACAAAATAGTCCTGCCCTGTGCACCCCATCCGATTCTGCAAATGTAACATACACGTCCACTCCCCTCCACAGGCAATGCCACCCATGCCACCTTGACGGACAGGACAAGGAGTGCCAGCGCCCCACATGTAGACAGAGGCACCACTCAGGACACTTCTGAGGGAAGTATGGACAGTGAAGAATACCTGTCCCATCACACAGTCCTGGACTGTCACCATCCAGCAGCCCCACCCAGGACACCACTGACACCCCTATCACCCAGCCACCAACATCAGCACTGGCCAAATGACCCCACACCAGTGTATCCAGGCCACAGTCTGGTGGAACACAAGGACAGAGGCCACAGTCACCACCTACCAACAGGCAGGAAGACGATGGCCCCAGTACAAGTGGTACCGCCAGACCTGTGCAGGGGACACAGGCACAGGGAACTAGGCCCAGTGGGAGGGCATTGGCGGCCCAGGGGGGAGGCCAAAGGATGGATTCTGCAGCTCAGGAGGTGATCTCATAGGTCCTGGGAGCACACCACCATAACCAGGACAGGATGGGCCAGATCGTGGCCACCCTGGAGCAGAATCAAAGGCTGCAGATAGCACACCACCAAGAGGCCATGGAGCAGTGGAAACAGCTCAATGTCACCATGGCCACTATTGCAGGGGCGCTGCTGCACCACTTCCCAACCCAGCCTGAGACCCCCACAAACTAGGAAGCCCTATAACAGACCACGATACAGACCAGCCATCAACTTCAGCAGCAGCAACTGGACTGGTGCCACTATCTAAGGACACACAGGAGATCAGCACCCCTACCCGGACAGCCCAACACCAGGCACTCAAATGGTCCCTCAGGCCCAGGTATGGTACTGGTACACCTGCCAAGAGCAAGGCATTGTCAAAGAAGTGACTCTGACACGAACTGTCTCCCAAGTGTGCCACCATCCTCACCGGCCAATAGCAACTCAGCAATTTGTAAAATACAGATGGACATAATACCACTGCCACTAATAGCTGAGACCATGTAGCCAGTATGGACATCCACCAGCAGCCCACTCCCATCACTGTAAAGAGCACCATGCCATCTCTGACACCTATTAAAACACATGTACACCAGTGTCAATGTCCCCTGTCATTATGTTGAATCAAATCGAAGTGTGCATGCATTTGTCATAGAAATCAAATAATCAAACCTTTATTACAGGAATGTGCTGTTAACAGAAATATCTAACAACTTGTTCATCATGTCACATGGCACTTGCAAACCTTGTTACAATGTAAATGTCTACAGACCCAACACCCCCAGAAAGAATAAGTCAGACTGACAGTATGCAGGAAAGACAACAACATCAGTAAACTGTACCTCTTAGTCACGGGAAGTATAGTTGGATCAGTTGGGTCCTGGAGTGTACATCTCCCCCTCTTCATCATCACCATCACTCTCACCCCCTCTCAGAGGAAGCTGGTTTGGATATACAGCCCCCTCCTCCTCCTAGAGGGGAATAGAGTTCCTCACAGCCACGTTTTGCAGCATGCAGCAGGCCACCACTATTCTACACACCTTCTCAGGACCATAGCACAGGGAACCCCCAGAGAGATGGAGGAAATGGAATCTAGCCTTCAGGAGACCTATAGTGCGCTCAATCACCCTCCTACTACGTCAATGGGCCTCATTGTAATTCGTCTCGACATCTGTTCTAGGATTCCTCACTGGTGTTAGGAGCCAATGCATGTTGGGGTAGCCAGAATCACCTGCAAAAGTGGGCAAAACAGGACTGTAACTAACTACCCTCCGTTGCAGACAGCCTGGCTGTCAGCTATGTACAGAAAAGGTGTCAAACACACTTACTTATGATCCAGTCTCTATCCCCTTGTAGGAGTCCCATCATGTGTGGCACACTGCTGTTCCTCAGCACAAAGGAATCATGGACTGATCCAGAGTACATGGCATTCACATGTCAGATGTACTGGTCTGCAGTGCACACTAATTGAATGTTCATGGAGTGAAAGTTCTTCCTGTTTCTGTACACCTGTTCACTTACTCCTGGGGGGATGAGAGCTATGTTGGTGTCATCGATGGCACCTATCACATGGGGAATGTTGGCAAAGGCATTAAAGTCTGACTTGATGGCAAATAGTTCAGCACTTTGGGGAAACTTCACATATGACTGCAGGTGTTGTACAAATGCATCCAGGAATCTGGACAGGATGAGGCAGAACATTGGCTGCGAAAACCCTGCACTCATGCCCACTGTCACCTCAAATGAGCCTGTGGCCAGGAAATGCAGTACAGAGAGCACTTGCACTTCAGTAGGGATGGCATGCTGATTTCGATTAGCCGGTCTCAGTGCTGGATCCAGTAATGCACAAAGTTCATGAATAGTAGCACAAGTGAGTCTGTAATTGATAATGATGTGACGTTCCACCATGGTCTCCAAATCAACAAGTGGTCTGTACACAGATGGGGCCCTCCCTCCCCACATGGGTCTGTACCTAGGAGGAGTGGAGAACACATGTGAGGGACACACATTCATCTGCACAGCATGTTATGTATTCAGCACTGCTGTCAAACAAGTAGGTGACACATATGCATTGTAGGATGTTAAGCTGGAGTGACATGTCCTAACTGATACATCTGGACTGTTGTGGTGAGTATATTTTCTTTTGGCCTTGCGTTTGGGGGCTGGGGTCCATAGGGCCTGCATGGGGCCAATGACCAATTAATAACTGTGTAGTAGTTTGCAAAATGTCAGCCCCCAGTTATCCAGATATGTAGCAGTGGAAGTGATCTCATACTGCTAGCGGTTGTCGTAATGGCGTAACGCGGTGTTCACCATCGTGCACCCATTCATTGGTTATCATGGTTGTCAATGGGGAATATGGGCCTATTGTGATCGCCGCCGGCAGTGACGGTGCACACCACCGTGGAGCGTGTGCTATTTCGTCACCCCAGCTTCACTCGACTCCCAGATTCCGTTCATGCAAGTACTCCACTGAGTGTGCTGCTGTGTCCTTACTCTGGTCCTGGAAATGGCACAAGTGACAGGGGACGGGGTCCTACCCCTGTATGCCAAGCTATATGGTTGACCAGAGGTACAGGTGAGTAGGCGGATTGGGGTGCATGGATGTGTGTGATGGTGGTGGATGCCTGTAAACAGGTGTGCACGATATGTAACTGCACAGCTGTTTCATGCATGACAATCTGTGTGAGTGAGGTGCTGTAATGCTGTTTTAAGTGTCTTTCCTACAGGGGATGTATGGCCAGTGGTATCACATTTGCTTTTTCTGGATTCAGTGTTTCATTCCTGTGTGTCTAGTACAGGACAGCGCCCATCAGAAGAGGGGACTCTGGCAAGCCATCGCCAGTGAGGTGCGGTCCCGGGGGTTTACAACCGGTGGAGTACCCACTGCAGGAAGCAGTGGGAGGACCTGCGGCACTGGGCAAGAAAGACCTGTAAGGCCCAGCTGAGGAAGTCCTCCCAACGAGCAAGGGGTGCCCCTCGGGCCCTGCCCTCCTCTAATGCGCTGTAGTCTGGCAATGGCATATCCAGACGTGGATGGGAGCTTGAAGGCTGCACAGCAGACACATGGGGGTGAGTACCAGTACCATTGTATGCCTCCTTAATGGATGTCTGAGGGTTCTGTAGTACGTATGCTGTCTAGTGGCAGGGATTCTGACTGATGTTATTTCACATAATGGCCCCCATGGGCAGTTAGATGTTAAGGGACAGGTCTGCAGTTCTTCAGGTCCTTCTGTACTGTTGGAGATGGATGTATGCCAGGGTTGTGGTCACTACTCAGGGGCATAGGCACGTGTATAGCTGTAGGTGATACATGTTGGTGTAATATCTGGGTGGGAGTATGGGTGGACCAGATATGTACATCCAGTCTGGTGTTAATATTCTCTCACCTGTTTTGTCTCCCCACCCCTTTACTCTTGTGTTGTCTGTGTACATCAGCATCATCTGGCGAGGGAGCAGTGGCACCGGCGAGTGGGGATGCAGTGGCCCACGGTTCCAGGGAGGCAGAGTCGAGCGATGCCAAGAGGACCAGTGGGTTAGAGGACGAGGGAAGTACCATGGGGGAGCCAACTTCCACTAGAGGTAGTGACTCTGATACCCCCTCCGATGGGAGCTCCCTGGTTGTGGTGGACCATAGTGGGCCCACCCATTCTTTGACATCTTCCGCCACCCCCATACCATCACCGCCCTCTCAGCTGCTCCCCACCTAGTTGCCTGTGCCTGCTCACCCAGAAGGGTGGGTGTCCCCTTCGCCCCAGGCACCTCATCCCCTGCTCCAGTCAGTCCTGCTGCCCTCACCGAGGATGCTATTGACCTCCTCAGGACCATCTCTGTAGGGCAGACAACCATCATGAATGCCATCCAGGGGCTAGCATGCCAGATGCAGCAGAGCAATGCATACCTGGAAGGCATTCATGGTGCCATGTCTGGCCTACAGAGATCTTTTCAGGCTCTGGCCTCCTCTTTAACGGCAGCCAGTGTCCCTGGTCTCTCCGCCCCACCTCCAACCACCACTACCCCTTCCGGGACCCCACTCCCTTCACCTATCCCAAGCATACGTTTAGACAGCCATGCGCACATCTCAACACACAAGAAGCACCAGAGAAACACAAGCACCACACTTCCCACCACAGGCATACACACAGCCAACATACAAAGGCATACAGAACAACATCCACTTTCCCCAGTGTGTCCACCTCTACCGCCTCCCTGCCTGTCACCTCTACATGCACACTCACAGACACCGCACCTTCATTCACTGTTTCTGACCCCATTCTTGCAGTCACCACAACATCAGACATCCAGTCATGCACCCCAGACACCACACCTGCACTCACCACAACGACTCTGAGTACCACTTGCAGCACACTCACAAAACTTGCAGACACACAGACAACCTCCATTTACACTGGCAGCCTGCCTAGTCCCACTGTGTCCACCCCCCTCCTCCCATTACACTCAGACGTTCGCAGACACCCACCCAACATACATCCACCACACCTCAGCATGCTGTACAGTCACCTGCATCTACGTCACGCACACCTACTCCTGTTACAACCACTCCCTCTACCTCCATTCCCACACCTTTCTCCAGGTCCACCCCGACTGCCCCTAAGAAACGTTTCCTATCCCGTGTAGACCTCTTTGAACCCACTGGCCCACCCCGTCTCATCCCTAAACGTGCCCACCTCCTTGACCTGTCCACTCCTCCCACGTCTAAGTCCGCCCCTGTCCACCCTTCCCATTCCTGTGCACCTTCCACTGTGAGCAAGAGGACCCGTGCTGGCCCTGGACCACCTGCCGCCCCCGGACCAAGCCCGCTCCCCCACCTTCCAAGGCAAAACCCAAACCCCCTCCACCTCCCAAACGTAAGCCCAAGCCTCCCCTCACAGACCTAAGTCCCCACCCCATCAATCCCTGCCCCTGTTCCCTGAGGTGCCTGGCTGCCCTATTGATGCCCCTTTATGGTGGAGTACCACATGCACAAGTGGGATTCACTTTCGGGCCATCTGGGCCCATCCGCCTTTTTTCTATGAACTGCCCATTGGCCTAATGTGGACAATCTGTTGCTCCTGGAGCTTTATTAAAGATTTTGTGCCTAGTGTTGGTGTTGGCACACTCTGGATCCATGGTTCCTTGTTTCATTGTGGGGGGGTGTTGAGCACATGTGTCTACTTTGGGCAGGTTTAATTTGCCTTGTGTCAGGTAACTACCTCTTGCTCAGGTGTGTATGGCTTGTGATGTTGTGAGGGGTTGTAGGTGCATTGTGGGGTGGATGGGGTGGGTGGGTATGTAACTGTGCCCTTTCTTTCCTTGTTTAGTAGGTTGCTGTACTTACCGTCGTCATCTTTGACGGCGGTCATGGTCGTGGAGTTATATGGCAAGGAGCAGCACTGGCATGATTTCCAACTCTCTCTCCATGTCTGCTTCGGCATGTTGTGTGTGCCTCCGGTGAGTGTTTCCTCTTATTTGGTTCGTTTCCACCTGGCTTTGGGTGGCGGTGGTTCCCGCCCCGGAACTGATGGCAGTCTGGTGCTTTATTATTTGTTGGGCGGGTAGGGCCTTTCCGAAGTCCTGTGGGCGGTCTCTTCCGTCGTTGTCGACACTTCTCTACTGGCGGTGGGTGTTTTTTAGGCCGCCTGTTTTTCATGTGCTTCATTATTTGGCACCCCAGGCTACCAGCCTGTTGGTGGTAGTTACCGCCACCGCCGGCGATGCAGTCTTTCCCGCTGTGTTCATAATGAGGGCCTAAATCTTGGAATGGAAATTATAACAAGCGTGAGCTTGATTAGCATGTTTTCAGTTTAGAAACTCAATTGGCCTCATTTACGCTCCGCTGGCACAGTGTACCAGCTCATATTTACAAGGACATGCAAAGCCACCTTGTGTGGCTTTTCATGGCCTTGTAAATATAGACCCCTTTCAAGCATTATGCAACACACATAGAAAGAAGAAAGCATCTCTTGTGATTTGTTTTGTGCCAGAAAGTGTCCCTTTGTGCACAAAAACAATCATTCCTGCAACACATGTATCTTTGCACCATGGTACAAGGGTGCCTATGTTGATGGTAGTCAGCAATTTGTGCACCAGCACCGGGGCAGAGGACAGAAATGCATTATATCTTGTAGATACAGCTCACTTCTGCCCTTTCTCAGTGGCACAGCAAGGCACTTGCAGCACTGCCTTGCGCCACGGGCCTGGTAAATGAGGCCCCATGTTTTTCCAACACCATTCAAACTAACATTGCAGAGAAGGGAAAACCTTTCCACTTCTCCAGTGCATGCTTCCTAATTTTGACTGGAAGGGGAGATGACCATAGAGAAGTCCATCTTGGAAGGAATTAAAAAAAGAAGCAATAACATTTGTGGCATCAACATACTTCTGCAAAGGGGCATTATTTGCATATTTTTACAACAAAGCATGAGCTGAACAAATATGATCTCACTACAAAAAAACATTGTTAACAATAAAGATTATGAACAGGACTCCCAATTTTGTGGTATTTATTTTTTAACATTTCCATCTGTATTCATTCATATCTATGTTTTGCCAATAAATAGAGTCGTAAAATTGTATATTTCCCCATTTATTTAGCTGATAAACATGCAGTAATACTTTAATTGCCTGTTTCATCAAATTAAGCAGTCAAATATACCGAAACACTACACCAACAGGTAAATATTAGCATTCCATACAAATATATGTTATCACCCCTGTATTTAAGGGAATCTCATTCTGTTTTTAAATTTCCATGGTGTCTGTCTGCTTAGCAGTTGGTCTGCAGTTCATGAAGGACAAAAAGGAGAGTCAATCACAAGAAGCACTATTAAAAATAAATACCGAAAATAAATAGATTTTTTATCTGTAAAAATCAGCAAAAATGTAAAGCTTAATTATAAGACACATTTTCAGGACCAAAGTTACACACAATGAGCAGCTGTAAAGGGGTAATGGTGAAAGGCTGAATTTCAACTGCTGACCCAATGACAGCTTAAAGTATGCAGAGAAACTATACATGGTTTGGCATAATAAAGCTTACAAAATAATGCAACCAATTAGGTTGGATGGCTTAAATTACAAACAAGACTGTGGGTAGGTAATAGACTACGAGGTTAGGGATGTGGGTAGACATATCATATGGGTTTTCTAACCTTCACACTACATTTCATATTATCTGCTGAATAATTATGATTATTTTATTGTGCTCTCTAGGTAGATAAATACTGCATAATAAATATTCTTATAATTGTGAAGTAATATTGTGTGCATATTGATTAGGCATGTAATGGTTTAGCTCTCTGTTATCATCACCTGCAGACAGAGATTCTCTGACAGCATTGTCTGACTCCTAACACACTCCGGGGCATATTTATACTCTGTTTGCACCGAATATACATCGAAAATTTTGACGCACATTCAACGCAAACCTTACCCCATATTTAAACACTGAGGCCCGACCCCATGGACGTCAAAATTCCACCGTGTGAGTCATTGTTTTGTAGCGGGAAACTGCCTTGCGTTAATGATATGCAAGGTAGGCGTTCCCGCCCAAAAAATGAGTTTAAGGCCTGTGCGCCTTATTTATACCCCAGCGTCATTTTGACGCACAGGAGGGGGTGGGCCTTAAAAAACAGCGCACATCCTGTTGTGCGCCATTTTTTAACACCTGGGTCAGGGCAGGCGTTAAGGGATCTGTGGGCTCGGAAGGAGTCCAGAGTGCCCTCCCCTGCCCCCAGGGACACCCCCTGCAACCCTCACCCACCCCTGGAGGACACCCATGGATGGGGGACCCATCCCAGGTAAGTAAAGGTAAGTTCAGGTAAGTATTTTTTAAAGTTTTTTTAAAGTGGCATAGGGGTGCCTACTGTGGGCCCCCCTACATGCCACTATACCCAATGACCATGCCCAGGGGACAGAAGTCCCCTGGGCATGGCCATTGGGCAAGGGGGCATGACTCCTGTCTTTGTTAATACAGGAGTCATGTCAATGGGGATTGTGTGTCAAACAAAATGGCGCAAGTCCGGTTTGAGGCCTGATTTTTGCCTCAGACCTGACTTACACCATTTTTTGACGCTCAAACCACATTTTCCCCTACGCCGGCGCTGCCTAGTGTGCATAATTTTTTTTTTTACTCAGACCAGTCCGCAGCGCCGGCTAACGCCATTCCTTAAATAAGGCACCCATATGGCGCGTTGGAAAGGCGTTAGCCGGCAGTAAAATTTTTGACGCACAACTGCGTTGGCGCAGTTGTATGTCAAAAAGTATAAATATGGCCCTACATCCATTAGAGCATAACTTTCTAGAAGAGGAATGAGAGATATTAACCAATACTCCTTTCATATGCGCAAGTACATTTCCTTTTGGAGCTATGGAGATCTACTGGGTCTGACCCGAAAATTACTAGGGTGAACACAACAGCACTAGGTTCCTAACAAGTTGAACCTGCTCCTTATACAAAATTGCAAACATGACATCTGAGTTGTTGATAGTCGGCCTGCTTATGCCACTGTGCAAGCCATGGTTGAACAGGCAGCTGCCGGCTGCCTTGTGTGTTTTTTAAAGACTACCTATACCCTATGGTAATGCAAGGAGGAACTGGGGGCCTGCATTTTCCTTGCCCTTGTGCAAGGCAGGGGGAGGAAGCCCCAGTGTTACCAACCAGTAGGTAAGGTGAGAGTGTTGGACACCTAGCCAGTTGTTTAATATCTCCAAATGATGGCAAGCATGGGGAGAGATTAGAAAATAACTTAATGTGGTGATTGCTGATGTAAATAAAGTGGCCCAAAAACATATTTGCAAAAATATTACCCATTGCTTGCATTTTCATTGATAAGCCATATCCACTGGCTTTGTTAGTGTTGCAAGTGGGGGAATGAGAGGATCCAGGTGTGGTACAGCAACATAACCAGTGTACTTGTAAAATGCAAGTTCAGTCCTTGAGGCATATTGTGCTAAATAACAGTTAACCACTAATTGGTACTCATTTCACCAACATTTTAAGGATAAAAGTCCAAGAGGACCGGTCAGGATGCAACTATGGCACAGAGACTAACCACAGATTTGTGGAGTGGGTGTAATATTCCACTGAGCCACCTGAACTGGCTTTCTACATCGCAAGGAGTCACAGCATTATTTAAACGTATAACAAGCCTACATCTGAACCATATGTTTATAAACTTGATTGAAACAAAAAAATGAAGATACAAAGGGTCAGTTTCACAAAGTATTTACTCATATAGTACTCTTGACTTTTTTTCTGATTTCCAGGAGTATACCAACAGTACTTGAGGCATACATCTGGTTTGATTAGGAACTTCAGGAATAAGCAAGGAGTACAAGAAGAATTTCTCCTTGGGATCAATTGGGCCTAATTTGAACCAAAGCTCATGCCTCCTATGAGTCACCAAACTTTAGATATCTTTTAAGGTATGGTCCTTAAAGATTTGTCTGACAATCAGTGATCTCTGTGCATTATAGCCACCAAAGAAGGGTTAATTCTCCAAACATTTACAGCTAATACTCTGATATAACTCAAGACAACCAAAAAAGGTTAGCTGTGGACATGTCCTACTTTGAAACTAAATTGCTTGAACACATCTCTGACCAGACTTTTGGGGGTCATTCTGACCCTGGCGGTAACTACCACCATGGTGGAGGTCGGCGGTAGCACCGCCAACAGGCTGGCGGTGCACCGCTGGGCATTCTGACCGCGGCGGTTCAGCCGCGGCCAGAAACGGAAAGTCGGCGGTGTACCGCCGACTTCCCGCTGCCCTTGAGAATCCTCCATGGCGGCGGAGCGCGCTCCGCCGCCATGGGGATTATGACACCCCCTACCGCCATCCGGTTCCTGGCGGGAGACAGATGGCGGTAGGGGGTGCCGCGGGGCCCCTGGGGGCCCCTGCAGTGCCCATGCCAATGGCATGGGCACTGCAGGGGCCCCCGTAAGAGGGCCCCACGAAGAATTTCAGTGTCTGCTTTGCAGACACTGAAATTCGCGACGGGTGCAACTGCACCCGTCGCACCTTCCCACTCCGCGAACATGCTACCAAAGAATACATAACCTAGAAATACCCCAGAAGCTTTCAATTTTATCTTTTGGCAAAAAGATCTTAAAAAAACACCTTTCAAACCAATTGTGACTAGCTCAGGTGTATTCCACAAAACGTTTATGAAATACTTGGAACGCATTTCTAAACCTACGAAAACATTCTTATTTAAAATAGACAACAGATTAATTGAATATTCTGTTCTAAATTGTCCTTTACAAAGGTACTAACATTGCTATGTTGGGAGAGACACTATTGAGTGGTTCCTCCTCAACAGGACAGGTCAGGAGTTACTTCAACCTTTCTTCTCCCACTGATACATTTTATATTCTATTTTAGCTACTTTGAGTAGCTAATGAATATTATCTGCTAATAAATGGCACATCAAAGAACTCTTTGTTTGCCCCATGTTTTGCAAACCTTTTCATTGTAAATCTGTGGAAGCACATATATCTGTGATTGAGTTATGGATGGAGGATCTGGTCTAGTACTAAAGGTTTACTAATCACATACGGATCCTGTAGACAGCAACTAAATGTGAGCTTTCAAAACAAATAAACTCATTGTTGCAATGCCCAAGATTGTAATTTACTGTGAGTACCCAAAGTAGTTATTTGTATATTTCAGATGTGAAAAAGATTCTGGACAGCCATGCCGTCAGTACCACACTTTTAAAAACCACCGCAGAAGGAACTTATATGACAAATTGATGACAAATATTCTAATGATTACCCAAATGATGGAAATCAAAAAATTACAACTAATTTGGACGAATACCAATGACACAAACAGACACAAGTTTAACAATAGATTATGGTCATTCCGACTCCCGCCACCGGCGGTAACAGCACGCCCGGCGGGAGCCGCCGAATGACCGCACTGCGGTCAAATGACTGCGGCGGCCATTCTGGCTTTCCCGCTGGGCTGGCGGGCGACCGCCAGAAGGCCGCCCGCCGGCCCAGCGGGAAAGCGCCTTCAACAAGGAAGCCGGGTCCGAATGGAGCCGGCGGAGTTGAAGGCGTGCGACGGGTGCAGTGGCACCCGTCGTGATTTTCAGTGTCTGCTTGGCAGACACTGAAAATCAATGTGGGGCCCTGTTAGGGGGCCCCTGCAGTGCCCATGCCATTGGCATGGGCACTGCAGGGGCCCCCAGGGGCCCCCGAAACCCGTTACCGCCATCCTGTTCCTGGCGGTGAAAACCGCCAGGAACAGGATGGCAGTAAGGGGGTCGGAATCCCCATGGCGGCGCTGCAAGCAGCGCCGCCGTGGAGGATTCCTTGGGGCAGCGGGAAACCGGCGGGAAACCGGCGGGAAACCACCGGTTTCCCGTTTCTGACCGCGGCTGTACCGCCGCAGTCAGAATGCCCATGGAAGCACCGCCAGCCTGTTGGCGGTGCTTCCGCGGTCGTTGGCCCTCGCGGTCGGTGACCGCCAGGGTCAGAATGACCCCCTATGTGCCCAAGAGTTGAAGATTGTAAGTAGAATAGAATGTATTGGAACATGTTAAAACTAGAATAGCATCCAAAAATGGAAAATAACTATTTTTAACAGAACCTGTCCACTAAATCTTCATCCTTGGTTCATATAGAAGCAGTCAACCCAAAGCACTAAAATCAAAACTATGTTTTTAAACATTAGCCATTATTACAATTGGAAACAGTATATTTCAAAACAAAGCTATTTTCATCTACCAGATAAATAGATATAGCAAAACATTTCCATACAAGAAGTATAAAATAATGAGTAAAAATACAGAAACTAATTTGAAGGAGTGCACCTATATGTCTCACAACTTTGGCCATTGTTACACAATAATTTGAGGCCATGATATGACACACTATTTGTCTGGTAAGAAATTCAAACAGAACTGTATTCCCACATGTGATACAGCCAATGACACCTATCTTCTTAAGTACTGGTAAGGCAAAGTTTATGAGAGCAAAACTGATTGTAAAACTAAGGTATAGTTGAATGAACACAAAAGTAATATCAGAAACAAAAAACAGAAAAACAATAGTTCAATAGCCATTTATTTTCCAGAATGGGGGCATAATGATAGTCAAGTGAAGTACT